>NC_051254.2:12500-1212500 GCF_015237465.2 Chelonia mydas
AATTTTATAATTAAAGGTGTGCCCTCTCTCAGCTGCAGTAGGCCTGAGAACCGGAGAGAGGTTTAGTATTCCTCTTTCCACCCTGGTTGGCGGGGGTATGGTGCAGGTGGGCATACTCCCGGTTGTAGAAGTCCAGGGTAGCTGGAGAAGGACTCAGGAAGTCTCACTCCATGCATATAATCCTCAGTGCATACACCCTCAATTGTAATATGACTGAGTTGAAGAGGAGGACATAGGGTGTCTTGCTTTGCCTGGGAAGGGTTTTGGTGTATGAACTCTCCGTAATATTGAACCAAGTAATACGGAGGGAGGCTTAGCGTCTCTCCCTCCAGCCCAGAAAAGTGAACATTGTAAGCCTTGGTGCCGATGTAAGCTACGTAAAATCTCAAGTAATTAAAAGATCTTAAGAGTTGTACTAAGGCATTGTAACAACATGTTCAGGAAACAGAAGGGTACAGCTGCAGACTCAGGAGTCCCGCAGTCGTGGACGATGGCATCAATGATGGGTTCAAGGCTGGATGTACAGGCATTAGGGAGCACGGACATGGTAGTTCAGCTGCCCGGTCAGCTGGCGTCACAGGAGGCAGGTGGACCTGATGCCCGAGCCACAGGGGAGGCAGCAAAGAGGGACACGACCCTGCTGCCTCTTTCAAAGAGGGGTGAGGACCTCTCCCGGCTGGGGAGGGCTCTCACCAAGGTGGGATACAATCCCTGGGGTTCTATGACAGAGCTTCAAAAAAAGTGCAAACTTGGCAGAATTTGCTAAACCTGTATGCCGAGTATGACAAACCTAGGGGCAGCTGTGGAATTAATTTGGACTGCAACAGCCATGTGGTATCAAATATTGTCAGAACAGAAAGAGGAGTTGGGGAGAAGGGAAGAGGTGTGTACCTGACAGCTGGTAAAAATTGAGCAACTAAAAGCACAAATTACTAACCAGGCAGCAACCCAAGCCTACGCCCAAGACAAGTTGCAGGCCTTAAGACAGGACTTCCAGGTGGAAAAAGCAAAACGTTCCTGCCTGGAAGCACTGGCTAAGCAAGTACTGGGCCTTCAGGGGCTTGTCAAAGATTTGACCATTCGTGCCCAGCATATGCCGCAACGGCAGTGTGCTCGCCATAAAAAAAAATTAAACAGTTAAAACGTCAGTTGGCCATACGTTCAATCCAGGTGGTGAGCCTCACGGGGGATGAGTCGGGTGACCCCTGTAAGGGCTTTAATCTCTCCCTTTATAAGGATCCTCAATTTTGGGCGGAACCTTGTTGCACCCCTATAGCGGCCCTCATTAAGACTGAAAAGAAGTCTAGCGGGTAAAGGGGGAAAAGGTCGTATGTATGGCACCCCCAACCACAAGGAGAGCACTCCGTGGGGTGATTATGAAGAAAAAAGGGACCAGGAGGGGTTGTGGCTAATTAAGGAGCCCACCTTCCTTGCTAAATTGATAGTGAAACAAAGCCTGTGCCCATAAAAAGGGACATTGCAGCAAAAAAAAAAAAAAAAAAAAAGCATCGGGCCCAGACAAGCAGGCAGCCAGCAAATAAAAGAATTGAAAAACAGGTTAAAAGCCTTAAAAGGTAAAGCAGAAGTTAAAAAAGCAGTACGTACAGGCATAAAAAATTTAAATCCCTAAAATAGTACTTAAAATGGTAAAATCTGAGTTGATAAAAGTGTCATTTTGAAAGATAAGCAAGTAATTTAAGGAAAAAAAGTAAGAAGTCATCTCTGCAAAAACTGGAAGAAATTAAGCAGTTAAACTTTGTAAAAGTTTTAAAAAGGAAAAGTGTTAAAAAAAAGTTCTTGGTTTCTTTGCAACCATTCTGAAGGAAAAATGGGCCCTTTTCCAAAAAACTGTCTGTAAATCATCCAGGCAAAAAACCTATCTAATTAAAATAATTTGTCTATGAACAATTTAGCCAAATTTGCTAAAAAAAAAATAAGGGGGTTCTATTAAAACTACCCGAAATGTATAAAAAATGTAATTTATATACAGCTATGTAAAAATAGAGCAGTGTATATTGTAAAAGGGGTAAGAAAAATGCAAACATACCATGCTACTTAATTACAATCCTATTAGGGCTCCAAAGGGAGCCACAATAGGCTGTGTTTTCTTTTTTAAATTTGTGTATGTTTTAAAAGCAAAAGTTAAAAGTAAAAAGTAATCAAAACTCTGGTAAAAGTTGATTGTGTCCCTTTTAAGACAGTCTCTAAGCTGCTAACGACTTTAAATCCAAAAGCAAGCCAAAAAGCATCTGTGTTAATGCAAATTACCTAACTAAGAAAGGTAAAAGCCGTTAAAACCTGGCCTGCCTATAAAACAAACACAAAAAAATATGGGGGTAATTCCTCTGTTTTGCCTGCAACCAGCGAGGGTATTTGTAAAAAAAAGAAATATTTTAAGCAATAATCTGCCATCCCCAAAGGGGTAGAAATATGTTCTTTTTGTCTTTCGAAACAACAAAAAAAGCTGATGTTATTTTATTATTTTATCAATAAAGCTTTAAAATTTAAACACTTGGTATTGTCAAAGTCAGATTCAGGACTCACATAATTTGTCAGACCACTTGGTTTATTAGCAAAGCGCTTTGCCAATGCACCCAGATATGTGAGCCCCTCTCTGAGACTCAAGCTAACTTATTTATACAAATAAGCCAAAGCCAATTTAACATAAGAGACAAAAGGAAGCAGAAACTGACAAATATACATACATATCTTATTTGCATACTAACGTTTACCAATCTCCTAGCTCAGTAGGAGCTCTAAGTTAATTAGTTTGAGGACACATTGTCTCACGCTCCTTAATGTTTCTCTTCCTGACAACTATATTTCAACAAACCCTTCAAGTAGTATTTCTTTAATGAATTATAATTTCAATATAATTCATTCTACTTTCACAGTATGTTACGTCATCTCCTCCCTTAACGATCCTGTGGCCTCAGACTAATCACCTGACATTTCAGGCAGATTGGTAACAGAAATCTGCCACACATGCCCACCCAGGATGCTGTCTGGTCCTCTGAATAAAGTTGAGTATGGAATTGAGAAACACTGTGGTCTCCAATGACTCAGACCTGGTGACATGAGAGGACAGACCAGAAACTACAGAGTATCTCCAGTTGCATGCAGGTCACCCTCCTTCACATTCACAGGGCTACCAAACCATGTCATCTTCAGCCAGAGACCACACCTCACCCCAAGGGAGCAAAAAGCCTTCATGAGCCCAAACACACAAGACAGGAAGAGATTCACCCCCCCACACACACACCAAGCCCAGCCAAAGTGGAACTATTATAAGGTGGGTGCATATCTGGTTGGAAAATCATCCCCAGAGAGTAGTTATCAGTGGTTCACAGTCATGCTGGAAGGGTATAATGAGTGGGGTCCTGCAGGGACTTGTTCTGGGTCCGGTTCTGTTCAATATCTTCAGCAATGATTTAGATAATGGCATAGAGAGTACACTTTTAAAGTTTGCGGACAATACCAAGCTGGGACGGGTTGCAAGCGTTTTGGAGGACAGGATTAAAATTCAAAATGATCTGGACAAACTGGAGAAATGGTCTGAAGTAAATAGGATGAAATTCAATAAGGACAAATGCAAAGTACTCCACTTAGGAAGGAACAATCAATTGCACACATACAGAATGGGAAATGACTGCCTAGGAAGGAGTACTGCGGAAAGGGATCTGGGGGTCATAGTGGATCACAAGCTAAATATGAGTCAAAAGTGTAACACTGTTGCAAAAAAAGCAAACATCATTCTGGGATGAGTCAACAGTGTGCCCTTGTTGCCAAGAAGGCCAATGGCATTTTGGGATGTATACGTAGGGGCATTGCCAGCAGATCGAGGGACGTGATCATTCCCCTCTATTCAACATTGGTGAGGCCTCATCTGGAGTACTGTGTCCAGTTTTGGGCCCCACACTACAAGAAGGATGTGGAAAAATTGGAAAACGTCCAGCGGAGGGCAACAAAAATGATTAGGGGACTGGAACACATGACTTATGAGGAGAGGCTGAGGGAACTGGGATTGTTTACTCTGCGGAAGAGAAGAATGATGGGGGATTTGATAGCTGCTTTCAACTATCTGAAAGGGGGTTCTAAAGAGGATGGATCTAGACTGTTCTCAGTGGTAGCTGATGACAGAACAAGGAGTAATGGTCTCAAGTTGCAGTGGGGGAGGTTTAGGTTCGATATTAGGAAAATCTTTTTCACTAGGAGGGTGGTGAAACACTGGAATGCGTTACCTAGGGAGGTGGTGGAATCTCCTTCCTTAGATATTTTTAAGGTCAGGCTTGACAAAGCCCTGGCTGGGATAATTTAGTTGGGGATTGGTCCTGCTTTGAGCAGGGGGTTGGACTAGATGACCTCCTGAAGTCCCTTCCAACCCTGATATTCTATGATTCTATGTATTAGCAAGAGTGTTGTAAGCAAGACATGAGAAGTAATTCTTCTGCTTTACTCCGTGCTGATTAGGCCTCAATTGGAGTATTGTGTCCAGTTCTGGGTGCAACATTTCAGGAAGGATGTGGACAAATTGGAGAAAGTCCAGAGAAGAGCAACAAAAAGTATTAAAGTTCTAGAAAACATGACCTATGAGGGAAGATTGAAAAAACTGGGTTTGTTTAGTCTGGAGAAGAGAAGACTGAGAGGGGACATAACAATTTTCAAGTACATGAAAAGTTGTTACAAGGGGGAGGAAGAAAAATTGTTCTTCTAAACCTCTGAGGATAGGACAAGAAGCAATGGGCTTAAATTGCAGCAAGGGCGGTTTAGGTTGGACATTAGACAAAACTTCCTGTCAGAGTAGTTAAGCACCGGAATAAATTGCCTAGGGAGGCTGTGGAATCTCCATCCTTGGGAATTTTTAAGAGCAGGTTGGACAAACACCTGTCACGGGTGGTCTAGATAATACTTAGTTCTGCCTTGAGTGCAGGGGACTGGACTAGATGACCTCTCGAGGGCCCTTCCAGTTCTATGATTCCCAGCCACAGGGTCCATGGGTCTCATCGATGGAGAAGTTCAGTAGGCAATGGGAGGCCCCCATGAAGCACAGGCTCAGACATGCTTTCCATCTCACAATGGGGCTGGACTCTGACCCTCACCTTCTTTCCCCTTGGTTGTAAACATAACCCAAGAAAAATGAAAGTGGGTGGTGGGAGTGATGGAGGGAATACATGTAGGACACTGCCACATCTGGCCAGCAGGAGTCACTGCTGTGGTGGTGGTGGGGATACACACAGGACATTGCCACATCTGACCACCAGGTGTCACTGCCCCTAAGGGAGGGATATTCACCAGGGGGGACTGCACCCTAACACACTCACACACAGAGAGCTGGGTGGGGAGGAGCGTGTCTATGTGTTATTCTGCATTTTAAGAAATGAGCCAAATACTGCTGGTTATCACAGACTAGCTTTATTTTAAAATTGTGATGAAGAACACGGTAAGTTACAACCCCCACCTTGCCAACCCCTGCCTCAAGCCAGAGCAGTCTCCTTGATGACAGCTGAGACCCCAGAACATACAGCCTCCAAAGGAGAAACAGCTTTAATATGAAGCAATGAGAATCCACCTAGAGACTCTGGTTAGGGGTTGTGGGGAAGCAGAGGAAAGGCAAGTAACTGCAATGGGAAAAATCATAATGCATCAGGGAGAAAAAACAGTTACCTACCTTTCATAATTGTTGTTCTTCGAGATGTATTGCTCATGTCCATTCCAAGTAGGTGTGTGCGTGCTGCATGCACAGTCGCCGGAAGGTTTTTCCCCTAGAAGTACCCATCGGATTAGCTGTGGAGCCCCCTGGAGTCGTGCCTTCACAGCGGTGTATATAGGTCCCTGCTGACCTGCTGCCTCTTCAGTTCCTTCTTGCAGGATACTCCGACAGAAGGGAGGCGGGTGGGTTTTGGAATGGACATGAGCAACACATCTCGAAGAACAACAGTTATGAAAGGTAGGTAACCATTTTTTCTTCTTCGAGTGATTGCTCATGTCGATTCCAAGTAGGTGACGCCCAAGCAGGAGGAGGGGTTGGAGTTCACCGAGTTGCAGACTCAGTGGCATAGCCAGGTGGAGAAAACAGGGGGAGTGGAGATAAAAAACGCGCCACCCACTTGTCTTTGGCGGGACTGAAGGACCCCCCGCCCCCCGCCACCGAAATGCCACCGAAGACTGGAGCGAGTGAAGGACCCGACGCCAAAGTGCCGCTGAAGACCCGGAGCGCCACCTGACCCGCCGCTGAAGACCCGGAGCACCGCTGGGTGAGTAAAAATTTAAAAGGTGCCAAAAAATTAAAAAGGTGCCACTTGTGCTCGGTGGGGGAGTGGCCGCTGCCCCACTCCCCACCTAGCTACGCTACTGTACAGACTGTAGCACTGCTCTGCCAAATGCAGCACAGTCTCTAGCCTGTTGTGTGATGGCGTAGTGCGACATAAAGGTGTGAATAGACAACCACGTGGCCACCCTGAAGATGTCTTGAATAGGAACCTGCGCTAGGAATAATGCAGATGAAGTTTGTGCTCTTGTGGAGTGCACTGTTAATGCTGGGGATGGTATTTTTGGTAGGTCGTAGCCGTGATCCATGAAGAGTTCCTTTGGGATGACACTGGGAGCCCTTTCATTCTCTCAGCAATCGCAACAAAGAGCTGTGTCGATTTTTGAAATAGCTTTGTCCATTCAATGTAAAAGGTTAACGCTTGTCTGACATCCAGGAAATGGAGCATGCATTCCTGGTTATTAGTATGCAGCTTGGGGAAGAACACTGGAAGAATAATGTCCTAATTCGCATGAAATTGCGAAACCACCTTCAGGAGGAAAGCTGGGTGCGGCCGCAACTGCACCTTGTATTTATAAAAGACAGTATAAGGGGGCTCAGACATCAGGGCCTTGAGCTCAGACACCCACCTGGCTGAAGTTATAGCCACTAGGAATGCCACCTTCCAAGAAAGGTAAAGTAGAGAGCATGTTGCTAGGGGCTTGTGAGAGGGCGCTTGCCCTGCACGGGCCCTGAGAGCGTTAAAACCAGCCTAGGGAGGCTGAGTGGCAGGCAGCCAAAGGAGGGGCTGCAGGGGAAACAGCCAACTAGGGCAGCAGCAGCAGGCAATTAGGGAAGTGGCAGCAGACAATTAGGGCAGCAGCTGGACCAGCCAATCAGGGCCCAGCCAGCCCATATAAAAGAAAGCTACAGACTAGAGCGAGTCAGTCTGCTGCAGGGAGCCCTAGGGAGAAGACTGGCTTCCTAGAGGGCTACAGAGAGACCAGCTCCTGGGGGCAGATGCTAGCAGGGATCAGCAGAGCTAGGGAGAGCTCCTGACGGGCTGCAAGGACTTACAGGCTCGAGGCCCTGGGAAGAGGGCAAAGGAGCTGGAGCCAGAGGCAGGGGCAGAAGGAACTGAGGCTGCGGGGAAGTGGCCCAGGGAATAGAGACAGTGAGCTGGAAGGAAGAGGCAGCAGGAAGTTGCTGTTTCCAGGGTCCCTGGGCCAGGGCCCACAGTAGTGGGCAGACTTAGGCCCTCCCCCACACTAGCTGCTGAAGAAGCGGCCTGGCATTGGATTGCCAAGCCACTGCAAGGAGTGGCTGGACTCTTGTTGGAGGAGTCCCCCGGAAGTGGGGAAATAGGATGGTGACATGACCAGAGGGCTATGCCATGAAGCAGACGCTGAGAGAAAGGAGCCGTAATGGGTCTACAGATGGAGGCGAGGATGGGAGAGCCACCACCACCTGAGGATGCACCTGCTGGGACTGAGCTAATTCCCGAAATATCCAGCAGAAGGCACCATTGTAGTGAGTGACCCCATGACAGGGCTCAAAAGGAGGGCCCATCAGCTTTGAGAGCACCAGGTTGAGATCCCATGGGGGAATCAGCTGTCTTACTTGAGGGTATAGTCTATCTTGCCCTTTGAGGAAGCAGCCAACCATGGGGTTAGCAAATACTGACTGTCCAGCTGAGCCAGGATGAAAAGCCGAAATAGCGGCCAGGTGTACCTTTACTCACAATACCACCAGGCCCTGCTGTTTCAAGTGAAGTAAATAGTCCAGGATGAAGGGAATTGATGACTGTAACATAGGAGTGCCCTTCTGCAGTGACCAAATTGAGAACCTCTTCCACTTAGCCAGATAAGTGGCCCGAATGGATGGCTTTCTGCTGCAGAAGTACTGTTTACCGGAAGGTATGATGCCTCCAAGTGTATCAAGTGGGCGATGCAGAAGTCCCACAGCTTGAGGGCTTCCTGATATAGGGGAGAGGAGCGAGCACCACCCTGTCTGTGCTGTTGATGTGCAGCTAAAGTTCTGCCTGGGACCAAAGACCTTGGGTCCTGAGTCTTCCTAGGTGTGCCCCCCAACCCATCGCCAACACATCTGTGACTAGGGACAGCAATGGCTGAGGCCTGGAAAAGGGTATTCACGCACATACTGCTTGCGGGTCGAGCCACCACCAGAGGGACTCGAGGAGTGGGTGTGACTAGTTTGTCTAGGCAGTCTCAGTCTGTATACCTGGTCTAGCCAAGCCTGAAGGGGATGGAGCTGCAGCCTGGCATGCTGTACGACATGTGTGCAAGCAGCCATATGTCTGAGCAGTTTCAGGCAATTTCGCGCCTTAGTCATGGGGAATCTTCTGAGATCCTCTATGATGGCACCCACGGCGAGAAAGCAAGAATCCGGAAGGAGTGCTCTGGCTTGAGTGAAGTCCAAGAGAGCCCTGATGAACTCTATCCTTTGAGTGGGGATTATGGTTGACTTTGCCACATTCAGAATGAGGCTGAGCCTGTGGAATGTCATCCACATCAGGCTTACGTGGTCCTCCACTTGGGCCTGGTAGCTGCCCTTGATTAGCCAGTTATCTAGGTACGGGACTACTTGTAGTTGCCGCTTCCGCAGGAAGGCTGCCATGAGCTCCGTGCACTTGGTGAACACCTGAGGGGCCGCTGAGAGGCTGGAGGGGAGGACCATAAACTGATAGAGAGTGTTGCTGACCATGAAATGGAGGAACCATCTGTGGGGATGGGATTATGGACACTTGAAAGTACTCATCTTTCAAGTCAAGGGCGGTGTGCCAGTCCCCTAGATTCAGGAAGGGAATAATGGAAGCCAGGGGGAACATGTAGAACTTTAACTTCTTCATGAATCTCTTTAGGTTTCACAGGTCTAAAATAGGCCTGAGCCCACCCTTGGCCTTGGGGATTAGGAAATACCGGGAGTAGAACCCTCTGCCCCTGAACTCCAGAGGGACTGCCTCTACTGTCCTGAGTTGTAGGAGCATTTGCACCTCCTGCACTAGAAGTTGCTCATGAGAAGGGTCCTTGAAGATGGACAGGGAGCGTAGGTGGGAAGGAACAGAATTGGAGAGAATATCCCAATTCTACCATGCTCAAGACCCATTGGTCTGAGGTGATTTGAGCCCAGGTATGGTAGAAATGGGATAGATGATTCACAAAGGGAGGGGAAGGATCTGGAATTTGAACTGGTGCATCACCCCTGGGTGCATCTTCAAAAGTTTGGTTTGGAGGCTGAGGGCTGCTTCGCTGTGCCTTGGCCCAGTGCCTTGGCCCTGTGCCTATTACGCCTACCCCGCTTCCTGTTATAGTCCTGCCTAGGAGGAACTGAATAGAAGCAAGGGGCAGATTGTGGCTTAAAGGGCTTTCTCTGCGGGGCTGGCGTACGAAGCCCCAGAGACTTCAGGGTTGCCCACGAGTATTTCAGGCTGTGGAGCCTAGTGTCTATTTGCTCTGAAAAGAGTCCTGAACAGTCAAAGGGTAAGTCCTGGATAGTGTTTTTGACTTCGTATGGGACTCAGGTTGGAGGGCAATGTCTAGACAAGGCTGCTCTTCCGTCTCTGAAATGATGTAGTAAGCTTCCACACATACCCAATACACCCCCATCCTTAAATACTCACCATCTTCATCCAGGTGTTTATGTACAAGGGACACGTGCATAGGGATGTTCACATATTGGTCTGCTCTGCTGTTCTGATTGCCTGAATTGGCCACCCTTTCCATTATCTCCTTTATTTAATAAATCAATTAGTTTTAAATTCCAAACATGTTTTGATAACTATGTATCCAGTATTTTTAAGATAGTTTTATTTAATAATAAATTTTAAATGCTATTTTTGTGCGTTTTAAATTACATTTGAATTTCCATCCAAATAGAGCTTGACACAAATAACAAGTAAAAAATTAATCATGTAGTAAATAAGAATGTATCATTCATCATTTTATAAGAAAAATGTAAAAATTAAGAATCTGAATAAATGTAAATTAAGTTACGTAACTGCTTAAATAAATGTGTACAGCTACAATGTAACCTCCTGGTTAGCAAAAAGAAACACCAAATTTAGCTATGCATCCGATGAAGTGAGCTGTAGCTCACGAAAGCTCATGCTCAAATAAACTGGTTAGTCTCTAAGGTGCCACAAGTACTCCTTTTCTTTTTACCAAATTTAGTGTAAAAGCTCCCTATATAGTTGCAAATCAATGTGTTATAATGGTTAGCAACTAATGAGACAAACTTTCTTTAGGAAAATAACTAAAAAGTACAAATGCAAAACATGATTAAAATCTATGATCTAACAAAGTTTCCTGCTTGCTAATTTAGATCACTTTGATTTAAATCAATCCACTCTGGAAGTGTCTCTAGATTATTAAAACTATAAACTTGGAAAACTATAAAAATATTTTTTGTCATTTACATAGTGTTTATTTTTTGGATTTCACTCAGTTTGGGGAATGCAACTAGTCTTGTAGGTTGCCTATTTTGGTTAACATGTACTAGTACGGGGTGGGCAAACTTTTTGGCCCGAGGGCCACATCAGAGTTGCGAAACGGTATGGAGGGCCGGGTAGGGAAGGCTGTGCCTCTGCAAACAGCCTGGCCCCCGTCCCCTATCCACCCCCTCCCACTTCCTGCCCCCGACTGCCCCCCCCAGAACCCCTAACTCATCCACCCCCCCTGTTCCTTGTCCCCTGACCGCCCCCTCCTGGGAACCCCCCCACCCCTAACCGCCCCGTCCCGGGATCCCATCCCCTATCCAACCACCCCTGCTCCCTGTCCCCTGACTGCCCCGACCCCTATCCACACCCCAGCCCCTGACAGGCCCCCCAGGACTCCCGACCCATCCAACCCCCCCCCCCGTCCCCTGACCGCCCCTTCCTGGGACCCCAATCCCTAACTGCCCCCCCTAGACCCCACCCCGTATCCAATCCCCTCGCTCCATGTCTCCTGACTGCCCCGCACCCCGAACCTCCGCCCCATCCAACCGTCCCCTGTCCCCTGACTGCCCCCTGGGACCTCCTGCCCCTTATCCAACCCCCCGCCCTTACCATGCCGCTCAGAGCGGCAGGACAGGCTTATTGGAAAGCCTGGGAGGTGGGCAGGTGCAAGCTGTGCGCGGCAGTGTGGCTGCTGGGGAAGGGGACAGCTGGGGAGGGGCCGGGGTCTAGCCTCCCCGACCTGGAGCTCAGGGGCCGTAGTTTGCCCATCTCTGTACTAGCATGCTGCCATTTGCTGTAAATTCAGACTTTCACTGCGACACCCCACCCAGCCCAAGAGGGCACAAGCCCTACACACCAAGATACTCATCACTAGGGGTGAAACCATGGCCCCACTGAAATCAAACAGCACGCAAACCATAACCCAGAGTTATGCAATGACATGCACAATATTTCCCACATGCATTATTTAACGGTATAGGAAAATATTATGTATGGATTTAGATATCTAAAGGAAAGGAAACTCCACTCTTGTATCATTCATTCCTGAAGGCACCTATCCTTGAGCTGCTTATATAAAGAAAATGTACCTCCAAATTAGTCTGGAATCAATAGCATTATTTGTTAAAGCTTAAAGTTAACTAGGTGTTTTCATAGGACTGAAAACAATGTTTGTAAAGCATTTTAATTGGTTCATGTGTTGTGTGAAGGAGTAAATAACACTTTCTTAATCATTATCTCCCCACCATGCATGATTTTATAGACCGCTATCATATGCCCCCTCAGTCTCTTTTCCAAGCTAAACAGTCCCAGTCTTTTTAATCAGTCCTCATAAGGAAGCTGTTCCATACCACTAATCATTTTTGTTACTGTCTCTGTACTTTTTCCAATTCTACTTGCACTTTAGTACATGCCAGATCTGGTAGCAACTTATACCTGCTGCCATTTTTCTCCTCATCTTTTTGGGATGTTGCTGTGCACGAAAATCATCCAAGTTCTGTCTGGTAGACATTGATGAATTTCTGTGTATACAGTATGTATGCAAAACTTCAGGTGTAGCGTTTCTATAGGGTTCTATCCTTTTAGATGAAGGTTGTGTGCAGAGCAGGAGGGGATGAAGGCAGTGGTGAGCTGGAACCGGTTCGCATCGGTTCGCTAGAACTGGTTGTTAAATTTAGAAGCCCTTTTAGAACCGGTTGTTCCACGAGGGACAACTGGTTCTAAAAGGACTTCTAAATTTCACCGGCCAAAAGTGGCACCTTAGGCGCCGACTCCAAGAGTGTTCCAGCCCTGGGGCACCCAAGGGGAAAATTTGGTGGGTGCAGAGCACCCACCAGCAGCTCCCCGCCCCACCCCCAGCTCACCTCCCCTCCCCTCCACCTCCTCCCCTGAACGCGCAGCCCCCCCCCGCTTCTCCGCGCCCCCCCCAGCCCCAGCTCATCTCCACTCCGCCTCCGCCTCCTCCCCTGAATGCGCCGCCCCGCTCTACTTCTCCGCCCCCACCCCACCGCTTCCCGCGAATCAGCTGTTCACGCAGAAAGCCGGGGCAGGCTGAGAAGCAAGCGGCGGCTTCCAGCTCAGGCCCAGGGAGGCAGAGCAGAGGTGAGCTTGGGCGGGGCGGGTGGGGGGTGCGAGGAGGGCCGCCCGTGCCGCAGCAGGTAACCCGGGGGGGGCACGCAGGGGAACCGCTCCCCGCCCCAGCTCACCCCCGCCACCCTCGGCCTGCGCGGGAAGCTGCGGCCTGCTTCTCAGTCCTCCCTGGCTTCCCGTCGAACAGCTGATTCGCAGGAAGCCGTGGGGTGGGGGGGCGCGGAGAAGCAGAGCGGGGTGGTGCATTCAGGGGAGGAGATGGAGGCAGAGCGGAGGTGAGCTGGGGCCGGGTGCGGGGCGGGGAGCTGCCGGTGGGTGCTCTGCACCCACCAATTTTTCCCGTGGGTGCTCCAGCCTCAGAGCACCCAGGAAGTCGGCACCTAAGGCGCCACTGTTGATGTGATCAGTGGGGGGAACGGCCGCTCCCCCTGCTCCACCGCAGCTATGCTCCCCCACCCCTAGGAGCCAGATGGACCTGCTGGATGCTTCCTGGGAGCTGCCCCAGGTAAGCACCGCCGGGACTCCGCACCTCGCCCCTCGGCAGGTGCCTCTGGCTCTTAGGGGTGGGGTGGGCACCCACTACAATGGCCCCCAAGACCCTCCTGCCAGGTTCTGGGGGTAGTCAGTGGACGGGGTGGATGGGGCAGGGGTCCTGGGGGGGGGACATCAAGGAACACAGGGGGGTTGGATGGGGCAGGAGTCCCAGGGGGCGGGGGTGGACAACGACCCCCTCGTGGGGTGAGGAGGGAACTCACTGTTAAGATTTTGGCAGCTCATCACTGGATGAAGGTGCTATTAAATACGCTAGCAGAAGTCTGAAGGGGGTCAGGTCTGAGACATCTAGGGCCTAGGAGCCTTTGACTGGCCCAGAGGGTCCACCTGGTTTTTACAAAAAAAAAAAAAAAAAAAGGAGTACTTGTGGCACTATGCATCCGATGAAGTGAGCTGTAGCTCATGAAAGCTCATGCTCAAATAAACTGGTTAGTCTCTAAGGTGCCACAAGTACTCCTTTTCTTTTTACGAATACAGACTAACACGGCTGTTACTCTGAAACCTGGTTTTTACAGTTTCTGTAGCCAGGCTGACGCCTCCTGTATGTTAGCCATGAGGCCGGCGTGGGGGCCTATGTTGTTCAGAGATGGGGCTGCGGTCCGGGCTCCGATGAGGGGGCTGATTCCGGGCCACTCCACGACCTCCAGCACTAGGGACGCACGTACCGTTCGCTTGAGACCGCCACCCACGGTGTCACGCTCCCCCACAGAAACCACCCGAGGCCCCGCCCTTCAACCAAGTGAGCCCCACCCCTCTCCTCCCTCTCCCGTTGCTAGGGAAGTGAGGTCACACAGTTATGGCGGCTTGGGCCCGGAGACGCTGAGGAGATCCGTGACTCTGGGGAATCCGCGTCCATCCGACGGGGAGCGGCGCCGCCCGCTAGTCTCACTGGTTTCGAGCGGCGGGACTGGGGGCTGCAATGGTCACAGCAGTTGCCGGGCTCTGAATTGGCATCCGTGAAGCCGACTTGCGGGGGCAGAGCAGCCGAACTGGGCCGCTGCCATGGAGCTGAGAGTCGGGAACCGATACCGGCTGGGCCGGAAGATCGGGAGCGGTTCTTTCGGGGATATTTACCTAGGTAAGACGTGGACGTGGAGCCTTGTCCTGCAGGGTTCTGTCTCTGCGCTGCTTGAGCAGCTGCCTTGGGGCTCACGGGCCTATCGCGAGGGGTGAGGGCTCTTGGAAGAGTCTCACTGTGTTCTCCCGGGCTGGGATAGGGAGCAGGGGGTGGGGTGAGAGTCCGTTTATCCTCCGGTGCCGCCCGAGATGTTCAGCTGCCAAAGAAATGCCCCCAAATCTCAGGAAACTTCTTGTTGCCACATACGGAGGACGGACTAAATTCTTATTGAAGCATCATGTTCTAATTTAGACAGGGCTGACAGCCAGGTCTCCTGGATTCTGTGCTCATTTTTTGCTGATTTACTCCCTCTGTGATATTGGGCAAGCTGTTTTCATACCCTGTTCCACTTTCTTCCCATCTCTAAAACGGGATAAGGGTACTGACTTACCATTTGACGACTGCGTCAAGTGACTTGAAAATGAACCATGAATGTTGGTGCTAGATATCATGATAATTGCTATAGAGTTGATGAAACTGCTGTGATTTTGTCTACATTTCTGATTGGCCTATAAGAAATTGGCCAACTAATGATAATTAGGTCTTGGCAAAAAAAAATCAAACCCTTTAAAAACCATTATAATGTAGCGGGCCTCTGTGACTTTTCATGCCTTGTGTATCTCACTTACCCAGTCTTGTCTTAAGTTCTTCAGGGCAGGGATTGTCTCTTCCTCTGTGTTTACACAGTACCTATCACAGTGGTTCCTTAGTTCTGTCTTGGGCCTCTAGATTTTATTAATATTTTAAATCATAAGCAGACTTGAGAAATGGCATCTTTTTTAAACACATTTTTAATGTGTTCTAAAAAAAGGTCTCTGGATTTTTATCTTTGGAAGGCTATTCCAATTTTTGTAAGCAGACACCTGTGCAAACATGCTACATATAGAATTTGAATACAAATCCCATATGTAGCATGTTACCACAGATGTCTGCTTTCAAAAATTGGAATAGCCTTCCAAAGATGAGCCAGAAAAACATACTTTCCTGCAACCACTGCCGGGAAACTGTAGCCACCTAGATTAAAAAGAATATCACTGATTTGTGTGTATCAGCTGTATCTGTACACAAATTAATTTACTTTTCTACACTACAGTATTTCTTATTGCAGTAGACAGCTGTTCCTCAGAACTAACTTCTAAACTAAAATCACTTGTTCACAGGCAGCGAATATTGATTATCCTTGAATAGAACACGTGTAATGAAATCTCCGTGTTTCTAGCTGAGGGTCTGCAGTATATATAGACAGAGATGAGGATTCTATGGCTCTATTAATGTATTCATTTAGAAGGCTGAGGATGGTGGTATATGTTGCTACGCACATGTAATACCAGTGCTCCAGAATCTGCACTGGCTACCTATGGGTTTCTGGGTGGAGTTTAAGATGCTGGTTTTGTGGGGCCTGCCTACCTAAGGCCTTGTCTACACTACAGGGGAAATTCAATCTAAGGTATGCAATTTGAGTTACGTGAATAGTGTAACTCAAATCAGTATAGCTTAGATCTACTTACCGCGGGGTCCACACTATGCGATGTTGACGGGAGATGCTCTCGATCCAGTGGAGTACAGGAGTCAATGGGAGAGTGATCTGTGAAGACCCACTAAATTGACCGCAGATGCATTGATCGCCATTCTGTGCCTCTCACCATGCAATACTGCCATAGCTAAGATCAGCAGAGGCATTTGAGTTGGAGTTCCCATAGTATATTCAGACCTGTAATTATCCACTGTTGCAGTTCCATCTCTGGGGGTGATGGTAGAGGCAAGAGAGCAAGCCAGTGCTTGTCATCCCTATCTACACTAGAGCTTCCGCTGGTGGAGCTGAACAAGTGAAGTATTAGTCCTGTATTTGCTATCCTGGACAATCCCTTAGAGAGAGTTGTTTGCAGAATATCCTGCATGAGAGTGCCCCCTTCTTTTGGTTCAGAACAACCAACTAGTTTGGGCTCACTGTTAGGGCATGCTGCTAACAAACATGATGTTTTGGCAGACATCTGGGGAGAGTTTCAGTTTGAAGGAATGAGGCTAATTATGTAGACTTTTTGGGGTCGGGGGAGAGAATCTGTCCCCACCCTCCCCCCAGGAGCTGTCATGTGATGTTTTTGTGAATAACAATTCTTAGTTTTATTATGTGTGTGCATTCAGCTACCTGGTAGGGTGTCTAGAGCCTAGAATAGGTATTGTTTGTCTAAATGTTGAAATAGAAACAAATATGAGCTGAGTCTACACTGTTTTTCCTCCATGTTGGGAAAATAACATAGGACCTAATCACATCAGCCACACCATCAGAGGCTCGTTCACCTGCACATCTACCAATGTGATATATGCCATCATGTGCCAGCAATGCCCCTCTGCCATGTACATTGGCCAAACCAGACATTCTCTATGCAAAAAAATAAATGGACACAAATCAGATGTCAAGAACACTTCAACCTCCCTGGTCACTCAATCACAGACCTAAAAGTCGCAATACTCCAACAAAAAAACTTCAAAAACAGACTCCAACGAGAAACTGCAGAATTGGAATTAATTTGCAAACTGGACACCATTAAATTAGGTTTGAATAAAGACTGGGAGTGGATGGGTCATTACACAAAGTAAAAACTATTTCACCGTGCTAATTTTCCTCCTACTGTTACTCACACCTTCTTGTCAACTGTTTGAAATGGGCCATCCTGATTATCACTACAAAAGTTTTTTTTTTCTCCTGCTGATAGTAGCCCACCTTATTTGATCACTCTTGTTATAGATGGTATGGCAACACCCATTTTTTCATGTTCTCTGTGTATATATATCTTCCTACTGTATTTTCCACTGCATGCATCCGATGAAGTAGGTTTTAACCCACAAAAGTTTATGCCCAAATAAATTTGTTAGTCTCTAAGGTGCCACAAGTACTCCTTGTTCTGTTTTTTAAAACTAGTTTCTTCTCACAATTGTGAAGCCAGTATGAATAGGGCATAACTTAGTCAAAACAACTTTTAAAATTATTTAAAACCTATTTCACTGTCTAACCAATAATGGCTTTTAATATTCACTCTGTAGATTTTAAGAATCCACCCAAATTTTAGATTGGGATTTTGATTTATTTCCCTGACTTATCCTCCTTCACTACAAATATAGGATGTGCTGGGAGGTTAGGGCCCTCTCAAATGATACTTTTTAGACAGGAGTCAGCAGTTCTTCCTCAGTGACTTTGTGCTTTCAGATTCTCTGCCTCATCCTTCAAATTGTAGGTGTTTAGAATCACACCAAACTGGCTGTATGGGACTTGCAGGCAGAATTTCAAAATCCAAAGCACTATCTGAAATAAAACAGTTTGAAGTGGGAATTTAAAAAGAACAAACTAGGAGTTTAATATGCCTAAATCTTTTGAAATTGCCCACTTGAAAGGAAAAGGGGAAAAAAAGTAGCATGGATTCTCAGATGGTGTTTTAAATAGTCCCAAGAATGTATAGTATACAGCTAGAGAAGAATAACAAATTTAAAATAGATAGCTGTTCTAAAGTTTAATACGCTAGACCAAAGTCTTTGGAGTCAAACCAGTATAAATGATGACAAAACTTGGCCCACTGTGTTTCAGACTTGTGCATGGTGTTTATTGTCAGTTTGGCAACTCCTTATTCTAAGTCAAATGTTCACAACCCCATTACATTTACTATTAAAAATAAAATTTTAAAATCTATACTACCGCTACATTTGACCACAAACCATGAAGGCCACCCCAAAGTTATTCTAGAAACTTTCTTTTCTTTAGAATTGTAATAAAATGCCTTGCAATTCCCTGATCACTGTCAGCAGTCGCAATCCACCACTTGGGAAACACTGCTCTAGAGTATAACCATGTATGATTTAATTCTTACATCTAAATAGGACAGAATAAAACCAAACATTTTCACTGATGGATATAAACATTGAAAAGTATCTAGATTTAAAATGAGGGAACAGGGAACTAGGAATGCAAAATTGTATGGGTTAAAAACATCACCTGCCTTTGTTTTTATTAAGTAAAATAAGGCCTTGTAATGTAACACTCACTTTTCACTCTTTCAAAAACTGAAGTTGAGGTTTTTTTTATACTGTCTCATTTATTGTCTGTCTTTAAGGTAATAGTTTATTTGGGTTTATACAAAAGAGTGCCTATACAAGGCTCTTAGGTGCTCTTTATACAAGTTATGAGGAGAAATATTAAATAGCAGCTTAACATCATATCCAGCAGAACTCGATCCCCTCCAAAACACTGTCTCCACGTGGATCTCATCCCCATCAAATCGTATCCTTTGCAGCAGCTGATGGAAATATATTCATGTGGCATGCCCTGAAGGTTAGCAGACCAGGACTGTTTCTGACTAGGGTAAGAAAGAAGGCTATTTCTAGAGGTGATGATCCCTAACAGAGAATGCTTCACCACCAGTCCTCTCTTTCAAACTGAGTGATCTCCATCTGGAATGCTTTTACTGATTGCAGCTGTGGTGGTATGGTACAGGATGGGAGCTCACAAAAACTTATGCTCAAATAAATTTGTTAGTCTCTAAGATGCCACAGGTACTCCTTTTCTTTTCTCTGATACAGTGGTTCTCATCCCGCGGGCCACCCGATTACCACACAGCTGCAGCCCAGCTGTGTGCTAGAAACTATTCAAAATTTGCCACTCTGGGCTAGCAGGGCACGGGGCGAGCTGAGGGGGAGAGGGCATTAGGCAGCCCAGCCCTGCTGGAGGACTATTGCCAACAGTGGGCCTGGTGAGTTCAGCAGGGGGGATGGTGTGTGGGAGTGGGTCTTGGGGGGGTGGAGGTCTCTAGGCAGTGACGGGTTTGTGCGGGGTGCTGGGCAGCATAGGCCTGGGAACTAGGTGTGGGGGGGATGCTACGGCACCCCCAGGCTTTACTTGGGGCTCCACTCCTGACCCTCTGCACCAGGGGTCCTGGCTGCTGGCCCTGCACTCCCACTCTGTGGAAGAGTCTCTGGGTGGGAGGTGCTGGGCATAGGGGTCTGTGGGAGAGTTTAACTGGAGGGGCACTGGGCATACAGATCTGTTGGGGGGGGGGGTGTCTCTGGGCAGGGGAGCATTAACTTTAAGCGTGTGAGAGAAGACTGGTATTTCTCTCCTGCCCTCACTTCTCCCACCACATATAGTCCTCCCATCCCCCATTTCCAGGTCACCTTTCACTTCCTGTCCCATTAAGCCATTAGCACTTTAGAAGAAAAGTGTGCACAAAAAAAGTTGGTAAAATCTGTGAATGTTAAGAAATCTTTTTGGAGGAGGGCTATATCGCAGGAACCCCCCTTGCTCAAATTTTGATTGCTAACATTACCCCATTGTACCATGAGCGATAGCAAATTTCAGGCCAATCTGAGGAAGCATGTAGATTTTGAGCACTAAGAAGAATCATCCTTTGAGAAGACTTTTCTGTTTAATCTCAACTGTAGCAGAAGTCATGTTCTGCTGTAATACTGTATGAAATTAATTATCAACATCTGCTTTGCTATGTCCAGATTCCCAGCAAAGGTTAATTCTGAAAACATAGGAGGCTCTGAGGAGGTATGGAGTGCTTATAGAATCATAGAATATCAGGGTTGGAAGGGACCTCTGGAGGTCATCTAGTCCAACCCCCTGCTCAAAGCAGGACCAATCCCCAATTTTTGCCCCAGATCCCTAAATGGCCCCCTCAAGGATTGAACTCACAACCCTGGGTTTAGCAGGCCAAAGCTCAAACCACTGAGTTATCCCTCACCCCAATAAGTGGCCCATTCATCTCAGTAAGATGTTCTCAGATGAATGGGAACACCCTGTGGACACAACTACAATTGAAACAATAATTCAGATGTGTGAACTGCACCATTCATCTCTGAGTGCTCTCATCCCACACCTAGTGCTATTTCTTTAAAACCAATTTTATGCATCAAGCATGCACATTCTTAGCTCCTTACCCAGGTCTTGGCACTGTATGCTTCATGCATGCTCCAAGCAGGCCTCTTCTCATCCCTCACTCCAACTCCAGAGTGACAGGTGACCCCCAGACCCCAGCACACCCACAGGAAGGAAGAATATAGGGCTAACAGGTGCCCTCTACCCGGATCCCTTCCACCCACCTCCATGAAACCCCTTTTAGTGTGTCTCCCCTCCCACTCCCCCTGACCCCCACCACACATTTTCATTTATCCCCCTCCACTCACTGTAGCCCCAAACCCCTCCCTATGTCTTCGCTCCCTAATTTCCCCTTCTTCCCAGGAGGCATTCATTTGTGTAATTTATTTTCTTTTAAAAAATAGTTTTAGCACCTTCTGAATTTTCTGCTGTACTCTGATTAAATTTTTCCAAAACAAAAACCCTTAGACAGAGTCAGATTGTAGCAACATGCCAACTTTTTTCCCCCTTCAGATTTCTTCAGAGGTTCAGATTTGAACTCATAGTTAAGGCTACAATTTAATTATGGGTATTTTTAGTAAAAGTCATGGACAGGTCATGGGCAAGACTGAAAAAATCATCATAAATACCCCTGATTGAATCTTAGGGGAGGGTGCTGCCGGGCTAACCCTAACCCAGCCACACAGGCCACTACAGAAGTCGTCACAGAGGTTGCAGGAAGTCATGGAGTACATGACTTCCATGACAAACATAGAGCCCTATTCATAGTGCCAGAACGTTGCTCAATTTCAATGACTGTAAGATGTCCCCTTAAACTGTGAAGGTCCAGAATCATGGCTGGCTCACAGTTCTTTTGGGAAATCTGTCTGCTTCTGCACAGCATAATCCATTTGGCATTTGAGCATTAGGCTCGTGCCCATCTGCAGAGCCAAAATCTTTTTTTGAATACTGTTTTCAGTGTTTCTTCCTTAAAGAGTTAGTGGTTGTCATGCAGTAGCTGGGATAAATGTTGAGTGATTGAGTCCATTTGGCCAATGATCAAACCATGGCTTTGCAGAAAAGTTGGTAAAATCTGTCTATCTTAAGCAAAGTTGTTTTGGGGGGTATATCTCAGGAACCCCTGTGATGGGTTTCCCCAGGGGTGCCCCCTAGAACTGGGGTACCACTGAGCACCCTGACCCACAAGCCTGGGTGCTTTCTCATACTGTACTGCTGTGACAAGCTGCAAAGCCCTCCAGCCTGCACTTTCACCAGCATTCACACAGGTAGGGACATACCCAGCTGCAGTTACACTCAGGCTTTCTAACCCCCAGCTTCCCAGCCTAGTACTCCAGAGCAGTACCATCTTGCCCTGGTCAAATCTGGCCGGTATATGGGTGTAATACCTGGTCCACCTCTCCCTCAATGTGAAGAGAACAATGCACACTTGTGGTAACCAAGCAGAGATTTTCCCCAAGCACTCCAGTCAAAGCTCACTGGTTTATATTAAAACAAAAACAAGTTATTAACTACAAAAGATAGATTTTAAGTGATAGCAAACAGATCAAAGCAGATTACCTAGCAAATGAACAAAAAATGCTAAGTAAGCTTAATATACTAAATAGATTGGATATAAATAGCAGATTCTCACCGTAACTGATGGTACAGGCAGACTTAAGAACATAAGAATGGCCCTACGGGGTCGGACCAAAGGTCCATCTAGCCCCGTCTTCTGTCTTCTGACAGTGGCTAGTTCCAGGTGTCCCAGAGGGAATGAACAGAACAGGTAATCAAGTGATCCATCCCCTGTTGCTCATTCCCAGCTTTTGGCAAACAGAGGCTAGGGACAGCATTCCTGCCCATCCTGGCTAATAGCCACTGATGGACCTATCCTCCATGAATTTATCTAGTTCTTTTTTGAACCCTGTTATGGTCTTGGCCTTCACAACATCCTCTGGCAAGGAGTTCCATGGGTCGACTGTGCATTGTGTGAAGAAATACTTCCTTTTATTTGTTTTAAACCTTCTGCCTATTAATTTCATTTGGTGACCCCTAGTTCTTGTGTCATGAGAAGCAGTAAACAACACTTCCTTATCTACTTTCTCTACACCAGTCATGATTTTATAGACCTCAATCATATATCCCCTTAGCCGTCTCTATTCCAAGCTGAAAAGTCCCAGTCTCATTAATCTCTCCTCATACAGCTGTTCCATACCCCTAATAATTTTTGTTGCCCTTTTCTGAACCTTTTCCAATTCCAATATATCTTTTTTTGAGATGGGGCAACCACATCTTGCGGATGATACTAAACTGGGAGGAGGGGTAGATACGCTGGAGGGCAGGGATAGGATACAGAAGGACCTAGACAAATTGGAGGATTGGGCCAAAAGAAACCTGATGAGGTTCAATAAGGATAAGTGCAGGGTCCTGCACTTAGGACAGAAGAACCCAATGCACAGCTACAGACTAGGGACCGAATGGCTAGGCAGCAGTTCTGCGGAAAAGGACCTAGGGGTTACAGTGGACGAGAAGCTGGATATGAGTCAGCAGTGTGCCCTTGTTGCCAAGAAGGCCAATGGCATTTTGGGATGTATAAGTAGGGGCATAGCGAGCAGATCGAGGGACGTGATCGTTCCCCTCTATTCGACATTGGTGAGGCCTCATCTGGAGTACTGTGTCCAGTTTTGGGCCCCACACTACAAGAAGGATGTGGATAAATTGGAGAGAGTCCAGCGAAGGGCAACAAAAATGATTAGGGGTCTGGAACACATGAGTTATGAGGAGAGGCTGAGGGAACTGGGATTGTTTAGTCTGCGGAAGAGAAGAATGAGGGGGGATTTGATAGCTGCTTTCAACTACCTGAGAGGTGGTTCCAGAGAGGATGGTTCTAGACTATTCTCAGTGGTAGAAGAGGACAGGACAAGGAGTAATGGTCTCAAGTTGCAGTGGGGGAGATTTAGGTTGGATATCAGGAAAAACTTTTTCACTAGGAGGGTGGTGAAACACTGGAATGCGTTACCTAGGGAGGTGGTAGAATCTCCTTCCTTGGAAGTTTTTAAGGTCAGGCTTGACAAAGCCTTGGCTGGGATGATTTGATTGGGGATTGGTCCTGCTTTGAGCAGGGGGTTGGACTAGATGACCTCCTGAGGTCCCTTCCAACCCTGATATTCTATGATTCTATGATCTGCACACAGTATTCAAGATGTGGGCATACCATGGATTTATATAGAGACAACATGATATTTTCTGTCCTATTTTCTGTGCCTTTCGTAATTATTCCCAGCATTCTGTTTGCTTTTTTAACTGCCGCTGCTCATTGAGTAGATGTTTTCTGAAAACTATCCACAGTGACTCAGAGATCTTTCTTGAGTGGTAACAGCTAATTTAGACCCCATCATTTCATATGTATAGCTGGGATTATGCTTTCCAATATGCATTACTTTGCATTTATCAACATTAAATTTCATCTGCCAGATTGTTGCCCAGTCACCCAGTTTTGAGAGATCCTTTTGTAGCTCTTCGCAGTTTGCCTGGGTTTTAACTATCTTCTGTAATTTTATAACATCTGCAAATTTTGCCACCTCACTGTTTACCCCTTTTTCCAGATCATTTATGAATATGTTGAATAGGACTGGTCCCAGAACAGACCCCTAAGGGACACCACTATTTACCTCTCTCCATTCTGAAAACTGACAATTTATACCTACCTTTTGTTTCCTATCTTTTAACCAGTTACAAGTCCACGAGAGCACCTTCCCTCTTATCCTGTGGCAGCTTACTTTGCGTAAGAGCCTGTGGTGAGGGACCTTGTCAAAGGCTTTCTGAACATCTAAGTACATTATATCCACTGGATTCCCTTGGTCCACATGCTTGTTGACCCCCTCAAAGAATTCTATAGATTGGTGAGGCATGATTTCCCTTTACTAAAACAGTGTTGACTCTTCCTCAACAAATTATGTTCATCTGTATGTGTGACAATATTGTTCTTTATTGTAGTTTCAACCAGTTTGCCTGGTACTGAAGTCAGGCTTACAGGCCTGTAATTGCCAGGATCACCTCTGGAGCCCTTTTTAAAAATTGGCATCACACTAGCTATCCTCCCGTTATCTGGTACAGAAGCTGATTTAAAAGATAGAGAGTATATCATAGTTAGTAGTTCTGCAATTTCACATTTGAGTTCCTTCAGAACTCTTGGGTGAATACCATCTGGTCCTGGTGACTTATTGCTGTTTAATTTATCAATTTGTTCCAAAACCTCTTCTAATGATACCTCAGTTTGGGACAGTTCCTCAGATCTGTCATCTAAAAAGAATGGCTCAGGTTTGGGAATCTCCCTCACATCCTTAGCTGTGAAGACCGATGCAAATAATTCATTTAGTTTCTCCACAGCGGCCTTACCGTCCTTGAGTGCTCCTTTAGCTCCTCGATCATCCAGTGGCCGCACTGGTTGTTTAGCAGGGTTCCTGCTTCTGATGTACTTAAAATAAATTTTGCTATTACGTTTTGAGACTTGTAGATTTTTAAGGCACAAGCTTCACTTGCTTTGCAGCTTGGAATCCCCAGGTGTTTCATACACAGGCTAGAAATCCCTTCACCCTGGGTCCAGCACAGGGTGGATAAAAATCAATGATTTAAAAAAAAAAAAAAAAAATCGGATTTTTGATAAAATGCTTTTTGAGGGAAAAAAACCTATCTAAAGATAGTTTTAATTAAGGTACATTGTAGCTCAAAGATATCTCATCATGCAATTGGGATTATAAATTCTAATTCTATGGTATGAGACAATATATTCATGTAATGTTTTAGAAAAGCTTTGTAAATGAGTTCCAATAATTCATGGATTAGGGACCTAATCTTATGGGGTTCCGGGGGCTTCTGTATAGATTATTTAGGTTAAATCTTTCTTATCTACCCAATGGGACTCAGTGCTCAGTCTAGAAGATACCATCAGAAATGCTTAGTTTTGTAGTTCTCAAACTGTGGATTTGTGTCTCTAGAGATAATATGCTTGTTAACGGCAAAAATGTTTTAAAACAAATAAATACTATATAGAGGTGAGAAATAGTTAAATAAAACAATTTAAATGTCTGTCCGGTGATGTTCTCCTCGTAATACAGCATGGTGAGAAAATCCTCCAAATATTAATGATTAACCTGTTTGAATTGTAGATATTTATGAAGTCATTGGGAGGTGAACTATCTGCTTCAATTACCTTTGGTAAATGAAATAACCAAACAATCATTCATTTTCTGATATAGCTGTAAAACTAATCTGAAAAGTTTTCAAAATAAATCACTTTAAAAATGTATAGTGTGTACTTTCTAAAAATGAAACCTACATCTATCTCTTAGTGGGAAGAATACATATTAAGGTTATAACAACCAACAATAATGCACTTTTATGTAGAAATCCAGGATTAAATCGAGTCTTCCTGACTAGGGATTTAAATCATGATTTAAACCAATTTGGTTTAAACCAAATCCACCCTGGTCCAGCACTTCCTCCAGTTCAGTCTTCGTTCCAGAGATGTTTCCAGGAGTCATCTTGTGTGGGGAGTGGAGAACCATGGATGATGTCACTCCTTGCCTTATATAGCTTTAGCATATGGTGGGAACCCTTTGTTTCAAAACCTGGTTCCCAGACCGGTTTGTGGAAAAATACTGACATCCCAAGATGGCTTCCAGTGGCCTGGTCACATGTCCTTGTAGCGTCACAGCAGCCAATACTTACAGGCTGTCTGTAGCCTTCTCAGGAAGGCTCACCAGGTGGGAGATAAGCTTCTCATAAGGCCTGCTGTTTTCCCTAATGGCTCATTGCCCTAAATAGGCCCATCCAAACCAGCTATCTAGACTGAAAGCATCTAGTGTAGTGGGTGTAACTTATGTGTAATTACATTTGAAGTACAGATACATAGTATTTATAACTTCAGATACAAAAATGAGGCATGCATACAAATAGGATAATCATATTCAGCAAATCATAACTTTTCCAATGACACCTCACATGACTTGACTTGTACAAAATGCATCATAATTATGCCATAACTGTATTATAATATTATTACTAGGACAAATATGGGGTGCAGTCACACCTCCATGTCAGATGACCCCAAATTTGGATCACTAACCCTGTCCCACACCCCATGAGGGACTCCAAATTTCAAGGCAGTCCAAGTAACCATATGGATTTTTAAGCACTTAGAAGAGTCAATATTTAAACAAAATGGAACTCTTGACCTTACTTATGGGAAAACTGGCACTCTGCTGTAGTATTGAGAATATAGGCAAGCCAAAGTGTACACTCTCCATTCGAGTGAAGTCCGAGATGGATTAGAAGATCACATAACAGAGAAGTTCCTTTTGTTCCTACCCACAAAAATAGTGCCAAAGAAGGGACTCATTCTAGGGATAAAACCTAGTTAGAGAACACCAGGGAGAAACTCAGATCAAGAAACAGGTCCAGTCAATTCTTAAAGTAATCAGTCTGACTGCAACTGAGTCAGCATTTACTCAGAGATAGGCCTAGGTGACAAGATATCTCCCTTTTAAGATACGCAGTTCTAACTGACTTCTCAACATTGGTTATGAGAGTGCAATATGGATACTCTCGGGAGCTCCAGACTCCTCCACATCCCTTCATCTCCTTTCCAGGCTTGAGGGAAAAGAGAAACCGTTCTAAAAGAGATCTTGTACCTCCTGGAACTAGGGTTACTGGAGTCTCTCCTTGCAGTTTTTTCATAGTAAGAAAGATTTGGAGGAGTCCTAGCTGTTCTCGACCTTAAGAACCTGAACAAATTAATAAAGAAGATTAAACTCAGGATAGAGATTCTAGTTTCCACTCTGTTCAGTCTCTTCAAGAGATGAGATCAGTGGACCTGGGAGTTTCTCTGCTTCAACTGTAGGAACCTTTACTAGCAATACAAAACATTGCCTTCAGATCTGTTTCCCATGCCCACCCCTGCAGATCTTTTATTGATAGTTACAGTAGCCAAGCTAAGTTCAGTTATGCCTGAGCTCACTTACACAACTGTTTAAACAGTGGCATTTTATCAGCATAATCCCAAGGAACCTTTCAGGAGTTAACCTTAGAAAATCTTCTCCATGCTTCCTGCACATGGGTTCTCAATAAACACAGAAGATCGCTGAACCCCTCACAGAGAACCTTCTGCCTGAGGGGCAAGATAGAAACTTGGAAAGCCAGAGTCTTTCTGAAACAGGAAAGAAGGTTCAACAAGCTTCAGATGCTGCTCTCAGAGGTGTATCAGAGCTGTGTCTACAGTTCTGTGGTGTTTTGGTCTCATGTATATAGAGTGTGTACTCTATGGGCCTGACTGCACATGAGTGCTTCAGCGATTCCTCTTAGAGACTTTTGACCATTCCCAGCCTGAGATGTCACTGTGAAAGTGAAGACACCAGCCAGATTTACTTGGTCAGTTACTTAGTAGAAATAGGAACCCCAGGTGATTCTTAGCTTCTAAGGCCAGAAGCAATCAATGTGATCATCTCGTCTGATCTCCTGTATAGCACAGCCCATAGAATTTGCCCCCAAATAATTCCTAGAACATATCTTTTAGGAAAAATTCAGTTTTGATTTAAACATTGTTAATGATGCAGAATCTACCACAACCCTTGGCACAGTTTGATGGTTAATTACTCTCACTGTTAAAAATGTATGCCTTATTTCCAGTTTGAATTTATTTAGCTTCAGCTTCCAGCCATTGGATCATGTTATACCTTTCTCTGGTAGATTGAAGAGCCCATTATTAAATATTTGTTCGCCATGTAAGTACTTACAGATGGTAATCAAGTCACCCCTTAACCTTTTCTTTAAACTAAATAAATTGAACTCCTTGAGTCTGTCATTATAAGGCATGTTTTCTAATCCTTTAATCATACTTGTGGCTCTTCTCTGAACCCTCTCCAATTTACCAACATGCTTCTTGAATTATGGGCACCAGAACTGGACACAGTATTGCAGCAGCAGTCACACCAGTGCCAAATACAGAGGTAACATAATCTCCCTACTCCTACTCAAAATTCCCCCGTTTATGCATCCCAGGATTGCAATAACTCTTTTGGCCACAGCTTGACACTGGAAGCTCATGTTCCAGCTGATTATCCACCACAATCCCAACATTTTTTTCTGAGCCACAGCTTCCTAGGGCAGTGTCCCCCATCCTGTAAATATGGCCTCCATTCGTCCTTCCTTTGTACGTTTACATTTACCCATGTTAAAATGCATATTTGTTTGCTTGTAGTTAGTTTACCAGGCAATCTAGATCTCTCTGAATCAGTGACCTGTCTTCATTATTTACCACTTCCCCAGTAATTTTATATGATGGTAGGATCACAATCCAGGACCTGAAATTTTGTTTATGGGTGCCAGCCATTCAGGACAGGGGAGCATGATTGGGTCATTGCAATACATAGGAAATGTGAAGGGGTTCAGAGACCAGTTCTAGAACATCTACTTCTGAGAGATAAGTGATCAGGCTGGTTCTCCTAGACTTACAGGATTATGTCTTGGTTTGATCAGACAACACAACGGTAGCATACATAAATTTTCAAGTTCAGGTGTAAATGCCGAAGCAATATAGATGCCCTCCTAAATGGAAAGTTACCATGCCACCCTTAGGGCATAAACTGGATACTGAACACAAAAGTAGACTGGTTAAAGAAGACAATTTAGAATAGTCACAGAACTAAGGAGTGTTCCAATTGTATTTAGGGAGCTAGGCCACGTCTGGGTGGATCTCAAAGTGGCACACTTATCCAAAGTAAAAAGAAAAGGAGTACTTGTGGCACCTTAGAGACTAACCAGTTTATTTGAGCATGAGCTTTCGTGAGCTACAGCTCACTTCATCGGATGCATCCGATGAAGTGAGCTGTAGCTCACGAAAGCTCATGCTCAAATAAACTGGTTAGTCTCTAAGGCGCCACAAGTACTCCTTTTCTTTTTACGAATACAGACTAACACGGCTGTTACTCTGAAACTTATCCAAAGTAATAGACTTAGTCGTATTAATAAATTCCAGGGCCAAAAGAAACCATTGTCGTCATCTAATCTGACCTCTTGTGTAACAGCCCATAGAACTTCCCCAAAATAATTTCTAGAGCATATCTTTTAGACGAACATCCAGTGTTGTTTTAAAAATTGTCAGTGATAGAGAATCCACCACAATCCATGATGTGATTCCGGTGGTTAATTACTCTCATCCTTGCTACATCTGAAATGTCTCAGGTTGAGGGAAAGATCATGATCCAAAATAGAAAATGTATCACTTGATTACTTCCTTTATAACATGAATAAAAATGGATGATTATTTTGAAAAAAAAATTAATGGATTTTCGAATTTTGTTTAAATTATAGTTTCTTTTTAAAAATAAAACTGTTCAAAATTAAATCTGAATTTATTATAAAATATGTTAGGGCCTAAATTTATCTCTTAAAACATTTAAATAAAAAAATGGGCTGAATCCATGAGCCTCTATCAAAATCTTTTTTATATAATTAAAGAGTAGATTTTTTTCCACATAACTTTTGAGGTTAAGCTTTATAAATATGACACAGTAGGTCACATACTGTATTAAGGTCTTGTTTTGTTTAATAACAAGAAACTTTATATGTTCTTTTGCTTGTTTACATTCCTCTTATACTAATGCATCTTGACACAAATCATGTGCAAAAGCTTCATTATCTAGTAAATAAGCAATATATCATTTATCATTTTCTAACATACTAAAATATACAATTAATAAGAATCTGGAAATATTAAAATATATAATTGCTTAAATAAATGTACGTAAGTGTACCTTCTTTGGTAGCAAAAATATGTACCAAATATAGTTTAAATGGGTGATTGAGTTGTAAATAAACACGTTTTAGTGGTTATATCAACCAATAAGAGTGCACCTTTCTTTAGAAAATTATGTACCTATGGGAAACTTGATTGCAATCAATTATTTAAACTGAGGCTTTCCACTTGGTGATTTAAATCATGTGTTTAAGTAGTCTTGATTTAAATCAATCCACCCCATTCCCTTCTGTGACTGACCACTTCCCCCAGTCATCAACAGCTGCTCTAGGTGTAGATTAAGATCTCTTCAGGCTGCTCTTGCAGAATGGGACCTCAGCAGATGAGAAAGATTTGACTTTTAGTATGTAAATTAATGAGTTTATGACTGTGTATTTTATAATGAATACCACAGAATATAATTGAGCTGACCTTATTTTCAACAGAGAAAGCTGTACAACTTATTTTCCTGTAGTGTAAGTCCCCTATGGGCACTCACGGTATGTCTACACTGCATTTAGACACCCATGGCTGGCACATACCAGCTGACTTGGGCTCATAGGTCTAGGCCTAAGGGGCTGTATAATTGCAGTGTAGATGTTTGGGCTCAAGTTGTAGCCTACGCCCTGGGACTCTCCCACCTCTCAGGGTCTTAGAGCCTGGGCTCTAGCCTGAGCCCAAACATCTACACTGCAGTTAAACAGCCCTTTAGCCCAGCCCGACAAGCCCAAGTCAGCTGATGTGGTCCAGCTACATGTTTTTAGTACATACCCTCAGAGAACTGAAAATTAACTTAGTAGATTTCCTTTCTAGGAATAACTTCTCCCCAAGTCCAAGACACACTTCTTTGGGTATGTCTGCACTGTAGTGTAAGCCCAGGGTTAGTAGAACTCTAGTTAGCAGACCCTAGGCTTGTTAATTTAGGGCTTGAATGTTTACACTAATTTGTAACCCCAGGTTAGCAATTGTTGAACTCTGGGTCCCTGACTTGGGCTCCAGTGTCTACACTGCATTATATGGTCCCAAGTCCAACCACTCATATTCCAGACTTTCTAGTCCCCTCCCAAAATGTGGCTGCTCTTGCCCACTGTTCATGGTGCAGCGTGGGAACACTTGACTGTCCATGGGCAAAGAAAACCAGCCCGTGGGATTGTAGAATACTTTTGGTGGACTCCAAGCATGAGTCCAATGGGGCTGTGGCTACACTGCAAAGCAATAAGGCTTGAATCCTGGGTCCCTGTTTGACTCGGGCGCGGGCCCTTCATCCCTGTGGGGGTCCTGGGATTCTGGGACGGAACCCTAGGTTAGTGTGATTTGTGTGTAGATGGAAGGGGGGTTAGGGTTGAGCCTGAGTTCAAACCCTGGGCTGACATTGCAGTATAGACATATTCTTTGCCGTTAGTAGTTATCTACCTTTCAGCTGTGGTTTTCGTCCTACTTTACTCATTGTTGCACCTAGACATCTGGTTGGCTAAAATGTATTTTTCAGGCTATGTCTACACTACAAATTACTTCAGTATAACTTACATAGCTCAGGGGTGTGAGCCACACCCCTGAGCAATGTAAGTTACACCAACCTAAGCACTGGTGTGAACAGTGCTACGTCAGCAGGGGAGCTTCTCCTACCGACATAGCTACTGCCTCTCGCGGAGGCAGGAGTTAAGACAAAGGGAGAGCTCTCTTCCATCAGCTTAGAGCATCTTCACCAGAAGCAGTACAGCGGTGCAGCTGCTGTAGTGTACATATAGCCTCAGTATCCAGTCATCAGGAAGGACTTTCCATTTCATATGGGGACTTAGCCATGCTGGTCAGTGCTTTTTTTTTTTTTTTTAAACTGATACGGTACTAGTGTTGACTGTGGGGGCCTCATGGTAACTTCAGCTGATCCAACATACTAATTTCAGTTTTTCTTTGATTGGGACAGATTACGAGCATACCACTCCATTGTTCGGTGCCCTGTACTGGCTTTCCATCAAATTGCTGATCTGCTTTTGCAGATCCTGATGGTTCACGTCTAAGTTCTAACTTGTCTAGAAACTGCCTTTATTTCCATCAGGGAAACAAAGCCATTGTAGATTACAGAACTTGAAGTATAACTTTCAGTCCCAGCAGGGAAAGGAAGGACTTTGACCTGTGGAACTCTATCACCAGAAATGAAGATAAGCTTTTTACCTGTTCAGAACACAGTTCAGGTCCATCTTCTAGAGAGTTGGCTACAAATTAGATGGTGATATTTATTCTTCCTCTAGATAGTCTTAATTCTAGAATGGTTCATAGAAATATATCTTAACCCAAAGGAGGAACAGAGAAGATGGTTCATAATCAGATAACAGTTTTCATTTTAACCTGTATTGTCGTGTACAGTAGCAGCATGAGGTATAAATCTGTATATACCTAAAACATTAATGAATGATGTATAGACCACAAATAATGGGACTTTTGAAACATGCAGTTTACACTCTAAAGAAGACTTACACCCACTTGTAGACTTTAATGTAGCATAGCAACCTTTGACTTCGTAGCCTTCAATATCTAATGCATATTGGCTTTAAACCAGTGTTATGTAGGTTTCAGTATCTTTCAACTATCTAAATTTAATGGTAAACCGGAAATATTTTGGAGCTTAAAGATACAATTAGTAATACTTACTTTTCCATATTTTCCTGCGATGACAATCTTGAGTTCTTAATCAAAAATATAAGTAGAGAATATTAGAGAGCTAAATTTAAAAAAATAAAGTTAATTGATCTGTCACAGTTCAGGGCAAAACTGCACCATTATTGATATTCATGCTTCCAGCTCCCCAGCTGTTGCCTATCTTGGGAGGAGAGCCACATCCCTCTCCTTTCTGACCAGAGTATTTTCTGGGTTGCACAGTGTGACATTATCTGCTTAAAATATGACCATATAGATCATTGTTGCAACCACTGTTATATATTTGCAACAAATCTTGACAACATTTGTACAAGTAAGGTGTCTATGGACAGGTTATGACTCGCTGAATATATTTATGCTATTTGTATGCATGTATCATTTTTGTATTTGAAGTTATGAGTATTGGCTCTATACCTGGATTTCAAATGTTTGCTCCTGAGGTAACGCCCGCAAGGTAAATAGCTTGCACAATTTGAAGGGACTATTCAAATTAAGTGGCTCATCAAAAGGACACTTAACTCACAATGGAAGACGCTTATCTACACTGAATGGACTGTCCTGTGAATGTTCTGTCTGGGCTATAGGTAATGGCTTCCTACTATGTCTCAGGGCATGTCTACACTGGCAGAGTTACAGTGCCACTCAGAGAGCACTGAAGGGAACCACTGTTGTGTGTTCACGCTGTCAGCTGCCTGCGCAATAGTGTGTTCACACTTGCGGCACTTGCAGTGGTATTTGGAGCATTGCATTCTGGGGAGCTATCCCACAGAGCATTTGTTCCTCTTCTGCTGCTAAGAGTTGTGGGAAGATGGAGGGGGTCGCGGGGCATCCTGGGTCCTGTCCCAATGCCCCGTGATGCATTGCTTTGCATCCCAGCAATCCCTGTGCTTCCATCCACATTTAGCGCCATCTTTCAGTGGTTTGTGTACTGCGCGCCGAGCCTCTTCAGGAATTGCAGGAATGGATCCCGAACTGTTGACCAGTATGTTGCTCATTCTGACCAACACATCACGATTGGCAGTGGAGTTATTCCTTAAACTACAGAGGCAAGAGCAGTGCGAGTGACATTGATCTCGCCACGCGTACTAGCTACGACATGAGGTTGCTTGTGGCTTTCACATAGGTGCTGACCACAGTGGAACGCTGCTTTTGTGCTTGGGAAATAAGGACTGCCCAGTGAGATCACATTGTGATGCATGTCTGGGATGACGAGCAGTGGCTGCAGAACTTTTGGATGAAGAATGCTGCATTCATGGGACTGTATGATGAGCTTGCCCCAGGCCTGTGGCGCAAGGACAGGAGAATGAGAGCTGCCGTGCCATTGGATAAGCACGTGGCGATTGCACTGTGGAAGCTCGTTACTCCAGATGCTACCGATTGGTCGCTAACCAGTTCGGAGTGGGAAGGTCGACCGCTGGACTCATGATGACGGAAGTGTGCAGGGCCATTAATTGCATCCTGCTCCGAAAGACCATGACATTGTGGATGGCTCTGCACAAATGGGCTTCCCTAACTGTGGAGGGGTGATAGATAGCATGCATATTCCAATTCTGGCACCAGACCACCTAGCCACTGAGTACATTAATCGCAAGGGGTATTTCTCAGTGGTTCTCCAGGCACTTGTGGATCACTGTGGGCTTTTCACAGACATTAACGCAGGCTGGTCCAGAAAGGTGCGTGACGCAAGCATCTTTTAGGGACTTTCTTTGTAGACCAGAAGATCACCGTAGGGGAAGTTGAAATGCCCATTGTGATCCTGGGAGACCCTGCCTACCCCTTAATGCCGTGGCTTATGAAGTCATACAGGGGGCAACTTGATGGCAGCAAGGAGCAGTTCAACAACAGGCTGAGCAAGTGCAGAATGACTGTTGAGTGTGCTTTTGGCCGTTTAAAGGCCTGCTGGCGCTGTCTCTATGGGAAGCTGGACCTGGCCAATGACAATATTCCTGTGCTTATAGCCGTGTGCTGTACGCTCCATAATTGTGAAGGGAAGGGTTAAAGCTTCACTCAGGGCTCAACTGCAGAGGCTCAAAGCCTGGAGGCTGAGTTTGAACAGCCAGATACCAGGGCTATTAGAGGGGCGCAGCGCAGGGCCATAAGGATTAGGGATGCCTTGAGGCAGCAATTTGAAGCTGAAAGCCACTAATATTTGTTGCTGTGCTTGTGAGTGCAGTGCTTATAATGCTAAGAGGTGATTGTGATTGGTGCAGACAATGTGGAGAAAGAAGTGGTTCAGGACTATTTAGAAAAGCTGGAGGAGCACAAGTCCATGGGGCCGGATGCGCTGCATCCGAGGGTGCTAAAGGAGTGGGCGGATGTGATTGCAGAGCCATTGACCATTATCTTTGAAAACTCATGACGATCGGGCGAGGTCCCAGATGACTGGAAAAAGGCTAATGTAGTGCCCATCTTTAAAAAAGGGAAGGAGGAGGATCCGGGGAACTACAGGCTAGTCAGCCTCACCTCAGTCCCTTGAAAAATCATGGAGCAGGTTCTCAAGGAATCCATTTTGAAGCACTTTGAGGAGAGGAAAGTGATCAGGAACAGTCAGCGTGGATTCCATCCAGCCTGACTAACCTAATTGCCTTCTACAATGAGATAACTGGCTCTGTGGATGAGGGGAAAGCAGTGAACATGTTATTCCTTGACTTTAGCAAAGCTTTTGATTTAGTCTCCCACAATATTCTTGCCAGCAAGTTAAAGTAGTATGGGCTGGATGAATGGACTATAAGGTGGATAGAAAGCTGGCTAGATCGTCGGGCTCAACGGGTAGTGATCAATGACTCCATGTCTAATTGGCAGCCGATAATGATCTGGAGGATGGCGTGGATTGCACCCTCAGCAAGTTTGCAGATGATACTAAACTGGGAGGAGCGGTTGATACGCTGGTGGGTAGGGATAGGATACAGCGGGACCTAGACAAATTAGAGTATTGGGCCAAAAGAAATCTGATGAGGTTCAATAAGGACAAGTGCAGAGTCCTGCATTTAGGAAGGAAGAATCCCATGCACTGCTACAGACTAGGGACAGAGTGGCTAAGCAGCAGTTCTGCAGAAAAGGATAGGGGTTATGGTGGACGAGAAGCTGGATATGAGTCAATAGTGTGTTCAGGCTAACAGCAATTTGGGCTGTATAAGTAGGAGCATTGCCAGCAGATTGAGGGACGTGATCATTCCCCTCTATTCGGCATTGGTGAGGCCTCATCTGGAGTACTGTGTCCAGTTTTGGGCCCCATACTACAAGAAGGATGTGGAAAAATTGGAAAGAGTCCAGCGGAGGACAACAAAAATGATTAGGGGACTGGAACACATGACTTATGAGGAGAGGCTGTGGGAACTGGGATTATTTAGTTTGCAGAAGAGAAGAATGAGGGGGGATTTGATAGCTGCTTTCAACTACCTGAAAGGGGGTTCCAAAGTCAATAGATCTAGACTGGTTTCAGAGTAACAGCCGTGTTAGTCTGTATTCGCAAAAAGAAAAGGAGTACTTGTGGCACCTTAGAGACTAACCAATTGGTTAGTCTCTAAGGTGCCACAAGTACTCCTTTTAGATCTAGACTGTTCTCAGTGGTATCAGATGACAGAACAAGAAGTAATGGTCTCAAGTTGCAGTGGGGGAGGTTTATGTTGGTGGTTTATGTTATGAGGTGGTGGAATCTCCTTCCCTAGAAGTTTTTAAGGTCAAGCTTGACAAAGCCCTGGCTGGGATGATTTAGTTGGGGATCGGTCCTGCTTTGAGCAGGGGGTTGGACTAGATGACCTCCTGTCCCTTCCAACCCTGATATTCTATGATTCAATGATCACGCAAAAAGTCCTCCTTAGTTCTTCGTGGCCGCTTTCTAGTTATGTGCAGCCGTTCAGCTGCCGGTAACAGAAGAGGGAGGCGGGGCTCCCAAGCTCATCTCTGAAGTTTAAACGCAACATTTTACAGAAGCAGTATTGTTTGCAACACACACAGCACTGATTCAGTGATTTAAAACATAGCCCATACTCTCACACCTGTCACTAACTGGCTGACCCCAGGCAAGCACACATGAGCCACAAGACCCCCAAAATGGTGAGTAGCTGCAGGCGCAAGGTAAATCACGCTTCCCGGACCCTTCTGTACACTGGGCACTTGGCTCTTGGGGGGAGCCAGCACAGTAGGGGGGGCCTGATAATCATTCCTGTCCCCACACTTTCCACAGGATGTGATTGTTATGGAAGATATCATGCTGCTGAGGGTCAGCAGCTGATTGCTCAGTATCTCCATGAGAGTTTCCTGGAGATCTCTGAGGCAGATTCACGTGAAGTGAGGGAGTCAATCAGCAGCCTGTTCCGCTGCTCAGACTAGGCATGCGGTGGGAGACAAGCCTGCTTTCTGCAACCCACCTGCCCCCAACAACTTGCTTCAGCGATTCCCAAAATCAAATCCACTTACCAGGGGCCTCCTCTCCTGTTGCACTTCGCCAACATCCAACACCTGTGACTGTCTAGCCTCCTCTGGGGTAAAAAAGAGCTCCTGGATGCATGTATCTGACCTCGGAGTCATGCTCTGCCTCTGAGTCACCCTCCACATTCTTGTCCAAGATTTCCTCCTCCTGGCTCGGTCCGCTCTCGACTGGCATGCAAGCCACCGAAGTATCCACAGTGGTCTTCGGAAGTGGAGGTGGGGTCGCCGCCGAGTACCGCATCCAGCTCTTTATAGAACTGGCAGCTCATGGGCGCAGCAGCGTTTGCCTCCCACGCCCTGTGGTAGGCGTTCCGCAGCTCCTTCACTTCGACTGTGCACTGCAGTGTGTCCTGGTCATGGCCCCTTTCTGTCATGCATCGTGAAATCTGTCCATAGGTATCATCATTCCTACAGCTGGAGCACAGCTGGGACTGGACAGCCTCCTTTCCCCAAATGCTGATGAGGTCCAGCAGCTCGGCATTGCTCCATGTGGGGGATCGCCTGGTGCATGGAGCAGGCATAGCCATGTGAAAAGATGTGCTGAGACCACTGCATGCATCACCGAGCAAACAGGAAGGGGACTTACAAAATTCCAGAAGAATTTATGGGGTGGGGATGATGGTTGGTCACCTGAGGGCAGGGTAGTAGAGTTCAAACTGATGACCAGAGGCGAGAACAGGCATTGTGGAACACCTCCTGGAGGCCAGTCGCAGTGCTGTAATCAACCCCGGTGTCTACACTGGCATCGAGCGCTGTAGGCCCAGTGCAGAAAGCTGTATGTCTCTCGGGGTGGTTTTTTTACAACGCTGGAACTGCGCGGTTTCTGTGCACTAAGTGGATTGGCAGTGTGTACATCTTGGGAGTTACAGTGCAGAAAGCTGCTTTACTGCGCAGAAACTTGCCAGTGTAGACAGGGCCTTAGTGGAGTCATGCATGGATCTGTGACTCACCCATGTGACTCCAAACACTATTTTGTCACCTGTGATTTTCCATTAGCTTTGCTGAGGGCTTTGTTTGAAACAATGAGTTTCCCTCCACATGGCAAAAACTATACAAGGCCCTGGAAACACCTCCATTTTGCCTCTTTCTTTCTCAAACCTCTGGACTATGGACTTATACTAAAGGGAGCATTCTAACCAAGGGACTGAGGTCCTTCCAATGATTTGGAAGCAACCAGAGACTTATCAAGCCAGCAGTTTATTCCATCACTGCTACAAGCCTTAACCAAGAACTTTGCATTTATTGTATGTATTTGACTCCTTTAACCGATTTTAACTCTCACCTTTCTTTCTTTTTATGAATAACCTTTAGAATTTAGGTACTAAAGGATCAGCAACAGTGTGATTTTTGGAGTAAGATCTGAGTTGTATATTGACCTGGGTGTGTGGCTGGTCCTTGGTGATCAGAAGAACCTTTTATTTGAGGAGATTGGTTTTAAAGAACAGCTTATCCCTAAGTCTAGTGGTTTTGGTGCCGATACAAGGACTGGGATGCCTAAGGAAACTGCTTTTATGACTTCTTGTTAGCCAGTGTGGTGAAACAGAAGTGTACTTTTGTTGCTGGTTTGGTATATCTCATGGGAGAATAACCTCCAGTTTTGGGGTGTGTCCACCCTATTTCTCAGCAGTTTGTTCTGAATTTGGTATTCTCAGTTGTGACCCACAAAGGCGAGGTTACAGTGGCATAGTCGGCAGGATCCACAGAACCAGGTCAATTAAGCTTTGGATTAGATCCCCACGCTATTCAAAATTTGAAATTTGATATTGAGAATTTTAAAGGTTAAAGATCAGTGACCATGAGCCAGAAGGCATCAGCAGAAGAAATCAAACTACAAGCCCTGAGAGAGAGCCTGTGTCTTGAACATGAACAAAGACTGGCAGAACTTTGAATGCAAGAGAAGCAAGCCTTGGCCCAGCTGGAAAAAGAAGCTGGAGAGAGAGCCAAGCAAGCTGGAGAGAGAGCCAAAGAAGCTTACAGAAGGCAAATGGAAGTGCTGCAAGCTGAAACAGAAGTGGACAAACTTAAGCTCCAAATCAAAAAAAGCAATGGAAGAACAGCAGAAACTGTATCCTCTTGAAAGTCCAGTTTATAACAATGTTGGTATGTTGTTTGAGACTAAGAAGTTGTCTGTGTTTAACCCATTATGCTGTGACCAGGGAGAGGGTGACTCTAACCTGGCTAAGGTGGAAAATAACTGTTTGTCTGTGAATGAAGTTGCTGAATGTCTGTCTAATATCTCAGAAGAGAATCTGGAATTAGATAAAGCACAGAGAGAACTCACTGGTCAGGAAAATATTTCTCTAGAGCAGATTAAAGTTGATGGTCAGTTTGAAGCCCTAGTTGAGGAAGAAAAGGGTAGATTGTTTGTGGGTGATGGATTGTTGGCTAGTAAAGCTTGTGAAAGTGAGCCTGAACAAGGTAAAAGTGATTTGCTTAAAGTAGCTCAGTATAATGAGACACTATCTGTAGAGAACAGCAGTTTATCTGTTGGGAGTGGCAACTTGCCTGCTAAGGAAGCTGTCCCACTTTCCAAGTATGTGTGTGAAATCAGCCATGGGTGCTGGGACAAGGAAAGGATCTCTCCAATTGTTTGTCTGTTAAGAATAGCAGTGTGCCTGCTGCAAAAGTGTGTCTCTCTAGCTCTTTGTCTGAAGCCTGTCAACCTATGGTGATTGAAAATTTATCAGTTGTACCAGAGTTGGTTCTGGATTCAACTGGAGCTCAGGAAGGAAATGTTCCTAAGTTTGTTTCCTAGGGAGAATGACATGGTAACTAGGTCATATCCAGTTATAGTCATAACAAAGTCCAGGGGCCAGGCAATTCTGGTGCTTCTATTTTGCCTGTTCCTAGTGTGTTGCTGCATAAAGATATGACAACTCTGTTTAATCAGGTTGATATCATGACCAGGGCACAAGGAGAGCATGAAGTTGATTTAACTGTGTTACCCACTAACAGTGTGGATAGCTTTGAGAATGTTTTAAATGGAATGAAGATTGTCAGGGAATTCGACCAGCCCTATGATAACCAACTTGCTGGGAGGACAATGTTGTTGGGACAGGAATGTCTCCATGTTGATTCTATAAATGAACAGTTTCTGTCTCAGGTTCAGAGGGAGGGCTGGGTAGCTGAATCTACAGAGCAGGACAGCAGTGCTGTTAATCTCTCGAATACAGTGGATGGCAGGTAACCTCTCATCTCGAGATACTTTGGATATGTCTTGTAGTCTCTTAGGGTACGTCTACACTACCTGCCGGATATGCGGGTAGTGATTGATCTATTGCGTCACATCTAGACGCGATAAATCGATCCCCGAATCGACGCCTGTACTCCACCTCAGCAGGAGGAGTAAGCAGAGTTGACGGGGGAGGCGCCGCGGTTGACTCGCCGCCGTGAGGATGGCCAGGTAAGTCGAACTAAGATACTTTGACTTCAGCTACGCTATTCGCGTATCTGAAGTTGCGTATCTTAGTTCAAACTCCCCCCCAGTGTAGCCCAGGCCAAAGCGGACTCAACGTCTGATTCCATGTGAAAGCAGAGGTTGGTAATAGACTCAAGGTTCTTTTGTCCTTCCAACATGCTAGTGAAAATGAATGGTATCTCTTTAAGACTGAGTCCAGCCTTGGAATTGGTAAAGGTTAAGAATCTGAAAATGAGTAAACAAGCAAGTGTCTGTTGTTGTAAATTACCTGACTGACTGAGGGGAGAAAGACTTACCTGTGGCTGTTAGCAAAGAGGACATACCCAGCCAGCCAATGGATTCTGTTACACAAGAGAGCTCAGTTTTTGACCCTCTGGAACAGGGAGGAAGGAAAAAACTTAATCTTGCAAATGGAAGCCACAGGTTAACCCTAAAATGCCAAAACCCCAATGGTATTGAGCCAAAGGCATGGCATAACAAAAATGTTTGTAAATATATGCTCATAATAGATTTGATGTTAATATTAATGCTAATGTTAACTCTTGTAACTAATGTGTGGCTGATACCAAGAACTGTAAAAATATATGATGTACCTAATCTTTTGGAAAAACTCTTGAACATGTTAAGAGTGATACATAAGAACACACTTTATGTTAAAAGGCCTTGTGATACTGATATTTCAAAGCTAGTGCCTATAACCAGTCTTGGAACTTATCTCAGCAGAAAAGACATTTCAGATCTAATGTGCTTTATAAAAAGGGAAACTGAGGCACATTACCATATTGCTTCCCTGGCTAAATGCCAAGATTCCTGTGCTATGAAGAACATTAATATCTACATTGACTTGATGTTAATTGGGCTCCAAACATTTGCCAGAGCTTGTATGAATAAATTAGCTATTTTCATTGGCTCATGGCAAGATAATATGAAACATACAGGAATTATGCTGCAAGAGCAGATCCAATCTACTATTGGTCTAACCAAGTTTTACCTTGGGTTTGTAAAGGAATTCAATGGTGTTGTTACTTCCATAATGAACCTTACAAAGAAAAGGCCTGTTTTGATCAAACATAATTTTGATAAAACATTTCAGTTATACACTGACACTTCTAATATTGGGGTAGAAACTGTAGTAATATCAGAACAAAGAATGGGAAGTTCCTGCCTTCACTGTTGTTCCCAGCACAGACAGGTTTCCCAAGAACATCTGCTTGCTTTCTCTTCAGAAACAGTTAACAGGTGCAATTGCTAAAGTTATGAGGTACCACACAGCACTTCCTATTCAAGCCCACATTATTCTTAAGTTAAAAAGCATTACAGAGAAAACAATAAAAAAAACCTATATGAACGTTAATAAGCTTACCAAGGTTCACCCTAATTTAGATTCTGGCAGGAGCAGTCCTTCAACAACCTCTGCCTCCCAACCCCATAGCATTCTTTGTGGTTACCAGTTCATCACAGCTTCAGCTCAGAATAAGCACCCAGTCTCATGAGGCCTCAGTAGGCCAAGTCCTTCCAACCCTACCCTAAGGATTGGGGTCCTCTGCCATGGGCCAGTTTATAACCAGCCTATTTATCCAAAAACCCTTTAGTTGTCTCTTGGATAATGGAGAATCCAGTTTGAACTAGTATATGGGTACCTTTCCATGGTATTGCTTCAAAGGACAAATAATGGAGGAACTAGATTAGCATCCCCCTCCCTATTAGAGAAGGTACATACAGTGCCACAATAACACATATACAATAGCATTTTTAATACCATGTACGCCAAAAATGTTAACCCTAACTCAATACGGTTTAACTTCATTCAGTAAAGTTTATTTTAATTCCATAAGGTTCACTCAGGATATTGTCAGTCTGTCATCTGATCATTATAGAACAGTTTGTCAATATCTTGTTTAATTGAAATTATCAATTTCCATACAGGAAACACATTTGGAAAGAAATATCTTGCCTTTCTATATCGATTGTCCTTTTCTGTTTTTAGGAACAGACATTGCTGCCGGTGAAGAGGTTGCCATCAAATTGGAATGTGTGAAAACCAAGCATCCTCAGCTCCACATAGAGAGTAAAATCTACAAAATGATGCAGGGAGGAGGTAAACTTAAGTTTCTGCTAATAAGAGTATTTTTGTCTGTGTTCATGGATATCAGATACGTTAGTGTTCAGGTTCCCTTTTGGAGATGAGGGAGGTTTCCTTCAGTTTTTCTGTGTTCAAGGATTTGCCCCCAACACTACCATTCACTAATCTAGTCAACACAACTCAGAAAAATGTTAAAATTTAGCTCCTTTTCTACGTTCAGTTTTTTAAAAGTTTAAAAGAGATGGTTCTCAGCTTTTAAATTTTTCTGATGTTCTTCCATCTTAAATATTTTGAATTTTTATAAAATGTCAAGTTTTTACCTCCAAAAATTACCTTCAGACAGAACACAAATTTATATAAACAGAAAAAAAAAATAACTAAAGATGCCAACTGCTAGTATTCTCACTTCTGTGTTTTTAGCTTCTTAGAACTAGACTGGGAGAATTCCCTCACTTCTTAAATAATTTTGACCTCCTAAGACAAGGAGTAGCAGAGTAGGACATGAATTTTAGTAGCCACCACATGCCGTCCTATGGTAGGTAAAAATACTGACGTCTTATTGACTTCAGTGGAATGCTGCCCCGGCACAGAGGATTATGCTAGCCGATCCCAACAGAGGTTTGGGGCCTAAACATATAGTTAACTTAGTTTTATTGTTAACTGCCTCAAATAAATAAATAAATGCAATCCATTTCAAACACTAAGCCCAGATAAATGTTTTTATTGTGACATGATCATGGTTCTGGAAACCAGGAAATTGAGTTCTAAAGCTTGTTCTGACAAGCACATTCTCTGTCACTTTGCCTCCGTCACTTACTTGTCACAGGCTCCCCATCTGTATAATGGAGCTATTTACCCCCTTACAGGGACTGTATGAATATATGAAATGTTGTCTAAGGCCCTGATCCAACAAAGCACCAATGCATGGGATTACCTGCTTAGCACAATATGTGTGTCAGTTTTTTTGAAAGAGGAGGATGTAAGTTTAGATATCTCCTGTTAGAAATTTTGTTAGTCCTTCTGCAGAGTCGTAGGTTTATGTTCTCAAAAATCCTTTACATAGTGTAAAATATTATACATCACTGGAAACACAAAATAGCCCTCATTGGGAATATTTAAAATTTTACAGAATAATGTGTTTTTTAAATCTGTTTTAAGGGTCTTGAAGATCCATGTTCATGACCTATAGAAACTCAGATGAAAAGTACTGTGAATAAACTATTTTTCTCTGTTCTAGTGGGTATTCCCACAATTAAATGGTGTGGAGCTGAAGGAGACTATAATGTAATGGTGATGGAGTTGTTGGGACCAAGCCTTGAAGATCTATTCAATTTTTGTTCAAGGAAATTCAGTCTGAAGACAGTCCTGTTGCTTGCTGACCAAATGGTAGGAAATTGCTTTCACGCTCTTGATGATGAAATCTACTTGTCATATTAAGGTTTTCAAAGAGCGTTTACTCAGCTATATCCCTTTTCAGGAATTCAGAGGTGGGTGGGGTTTGTGATCTCTTTTAAAGGTTGTAACACTCAAAATTAGGTTTATTTTTGTAAATGCAAAACTTTTAAATCAATAATTTTGATGAATGTTTAAATTAAAACAGTTTTTACTGGAATTTAAATATTCTTCTGAATTGTTTACTATCTAGACATTGTTACATTGTGCTAGTGCAAAAGAGCCAGAAAGTGAAGCTGAGTAGAAACAAACGTGAAATTTACTAAGGTGAGGGAACTGGAGAAAGATATGAAAACAATATAGTGAAAAGTAAGCTGTTTGTAAAATCCATTTCTTTTAATAATCTGATATTTTAAATGATAAAACAGGTAAAGAAATTTGTTTTTAGGACTGTTTCTAGTAACAGAAATTCATGCACAATGTCTCTTGAATTAATTTCTTCTCTGTATCTAGATTAGTCGAATTGAATATATCCACTCTAAGAATTTCATCCACCGAGATGTAAAACCTGATAACTTCCTGATGGGTCTGGGAAAGAAAGGCAATCTGGTCTACATAATAGACTTTGGGTTAGCCAAGAAGTATCGGGATGCTCGAACTCACCAGCACATTCCATATCGTGAAAATAAAAACTTAACAGGAACTGCCCGTTATGCATCTATAAACACTCATCTTGGAATTGGTGAGCTGGAGGAAGATCGCTTTCTGTCTAGCAAAATATGTATCTGTCATTTTGAGTATTCAGTTAATGAAATATACAGTCTGGATAAATCCTTTTAGCAAGCAGATAATTCTTTTGCAGCTGATGCATTGATATGTACTATTGGCTGAGCTTGCAAGGCTTACACTCAACTTGATGCTGCCTATTTGTCATGCAATAACTTTTGAATGCTGCATCCAATAAATTCCAAAATTTCAGGAAATATTTTAGGCAACAATATGCAGAACCCTGTTGATGTTTGGGGGGAAATTAGAAAACTGAAAGGGTGCAAATGTGGAGGGAGGAGAGGCACACAGAGTCCCTGCCTCCTATTTAGCAGAGCCACAAATTCAGACACCTCTGCAATTGTCTATAAATCAAATAACTGATTGATAAGAACCATTTAACACCTTTTGACATAATATCCCTATCTCATTTCTGGCCATCCTCCCAATAGAGTTTAAGATGTTGAAACCCTGAATCCCAGGAGGAAAGAAAAGATATAACAATAGTGGGGGTGGTTAAGTTGGGCTTATGTGTGTGATTTCTTTAGGCTTATGTCTGCAGGTAGGAATAAAAGCAGGAAACTAATGGTTCCAAGGAATTAGCAAGTTTTTGCATAACTGCAAGAGGGATAACTGTTTCTAATTATTGGCAAGTTTAAGATGGACTTACTGACCTTTAGCCATATATTATGTATTTGTAAGGCTTTCAGTGACAGTTTGTGGCATAAACATTTTTGTACCTTCACATCAGAACATCAAATCTAACAACTCCACTTTTATACTCTTGTAGAGCAGTCTCGCAGAGACGACTTGGAGTCCTTGGGCTATGTACTGATGTATTTTAACCTGGGCTCCCTCCCATGGCAGGGACTGAAGGCAGCAACAAAAAGACAGAAATATGAACGTATCAGTGAAAAGAAAATGTCTACACCCATTGAGGTTTTGTGTAAAGGATATCCTTGTAAGTTATCCTTTTGATGGTGTATTGACAAAGTTAGCTTTTTTTTTTTTACTTGACATTGAATAGTAGGTTCTATTGCTATTTAAGTTTTAAGCTATATTAATTTAGTGATTACTTTGACATCTGTTCATAAATAGGCATATCAAACTCCATGATGGGCTAAATGTTTATGTACATGGACATCACACTTGCTTGTCAGGACCTCCTCTGTCCCTTGACCAGCTCTCCTCACCTTCAATTTTATATTTTTTTTTAATGTGTATTCACTGGGACTTTGGGATTGAAAGCGGTCTCTCCTGACTCTGTACTTTTATCATACTTTGTGCTCTTGTAAAAATGCTGTGCTGTATGAAGATAGACAAAAATAATTATTTATAGGAGTTGACCAGTTCAAGGTTTTCATCCCATTGTTTGAATGGGCTGGATTGCAAAGTCAGATGCACCAATAGTATCTGCTGTACTTGGGAACATGGAGAATAGGAATTACCATACTGGATTGACTATATGATCCATCTGATCCAGTATCCTGTCTCTGACAGTGGCCAACACCAAATGCCTCAGAGGAAAATGCAAGAAACCTTACATTAGGCCGGTGTTTTCCCCCACATTTGATCTGCCCAGTCACGCTGGCCGTTCCCCCCAAAATTTAGTTATCTTCCTAATCTCTGGCAGTTAAAAATTGATTTAAACCCTGACACGCAAGGTTTAATCTCTTCCACAGTTTGTTTTATCATTAACTAAAAATGTGAACATTTTTGTTAGCCGTATAAATGTCCAGTCTTTGAATCTTGCTAAGTTCTTGGCCTCAACAACTGCCTGTGGTGACACTTCCACAGTTGGAGTAGTGTGAAAAAGATATTTCTTTTCATATGTTTTGACTTTTGCTACCTTTCAATTTAATTGATTGTCCCTTTGTTCTTGTGTTACAAGAGGCAACAGAAGATCCTGATCTATCTTCTCTGTACCATTCAAGTTGTCAGCTTTGTTTCCTTAAAATTAAATACAATGTGAATGCAACATTATGGTTGAAAATATAAAAAATGGGAATCTTGCAGTCTAAAGTTCTCAAGGAACGTTAACTCTGCCACTGTGTGTATGTATAATTTAATTTATTGCATGGAGGGTGTAGCCCTAGTGTGTGTGTGTGTATATATATGTGTATATATATGTGTATATATATACACACGCATATATACTGGGGCTGTCAAGCAATTAAAAAAATGAATCGTGCTGTTAACAATAGAATACCATTTATTTTAAATACGTTTGGATGTTTACTACTTTTTCAAATATATTAATTTCAGTTACAACACAGAATACAAAGTGTACAGTGCTCACTTTATATTTTTTATTACAAATATTTGCACTGTAAAACAAAAAAAATGTATATTTCAGTTCATCTCATACAAGTACTGTAGTGCAATCTCTTTATCATGAAAGTTGAACTTACAAATGTAGAATTATGTACAGACAAATAACTGCATTAAAAAATAAAACAATGTAAAACTTTAGAGCCCAAAAGTCCACTCAGTCCTACTTTTTGGTCAGCCAGTCACTCAGACAAACAAGATTGGTTACAATTTTCAGGAGATAATGCTGCCTGCTTCTTGTTTACAATGTCACCTGAAAGTGAGAACAGGCATTCGCATGGCACTGTTGTAGCTGGTGTTGCAAGATATTTACGTGCCAGATGTGCTAAAGCAGTGGTTCTCAAACTTTTGTATTGGTGACCCTTTTCACATAGCAAGCCTCTGAGTGCGACCCATCCCCGCCCTTATAAGTTAAAAACACTCTTAAACATATTTAACACCATTATAAATGCTGGAGGCAAAGTGGGGCTTGGGATGGAGGCTGACAGCTTGCAACCCTCCCACGTAATAACCTCGCGACCACCTGAGTGGTCACAACCCACCGTTTGAGAATTCCTTTGCTAAAGATTCATATGTCCCTTCATGCTTCAACCACCATTCCAGAGGACATGCTTTCATGCTGATGATGGGTTCTGCTTGGTAACGATCCAAAGCAGTGCAGACTGATGAATGTTCATTTTCATCATCTGAGTCAGATGCCACCAGCAAAAGGTTGATTTTCTTCTTTGGTGGTTTGGGTTCTGTAGTTTCTTGTGGGTTCTTGCTCTTTTAAGACTTCTAAAAGCATGCTCCAGACCTCATCCCTCTCAGATTTTGGACGACACTTCAGATTCTTAAACCTTGGGTCAAGTGCTGTAGCTACTTTCAGAAATCTCACATTGGTGCCTTTTGTGTTTTGTCAAATTTGTTGTGAAAGTGTTCTTAAAACGAACATGTGCTGGGTCATCATCGAGACTGCTATAACGTGAAATGAATGCAGGTAAAACAGAGCAGGAGACATACAATTCTCCCCTGAAGGAGTACAGTCACAAATTTAATTGACGCATTATTTTTTTAACGAGCATCATCAGCATGGAAGCATGTCCTCTGGAATGGTGGTCCAAGCATGAAGGGGCATATGAATGTTTAGCATATCTGACATGTAAATACCTTGCAACATCGGCTGCAGAAGTGCCATGCGAATGAACACTTGTTCTCACTTTCAGGTGACATTGTGAATAAGAAGCAGGCAGCAATATCTCCTGTCAATGTAAACAAACCTGTTTGTCTTAACGATTGGCAGAATAAGAAGTAGGACTGGATGGACTTATAGGCTCTAAAGTTTTACACTGTTTTGTTTGAGTGTAGTTACGTAACCAAAAAAAAATCTGCATTTGTAAGTTACATTTTCACGATAAAGAGATTGCACTTCAGTACTTGTATGAGGTGAATTGAAAAATACTACTCTGAAAACTATTTTTTATCATTTTTCAGTACATATATTTGTAATAAAAAATAATATAAAGTGAGCACTGTGCAATTTGTATTCTGTGTTGTAACTGAAATCAATATTGAAAATGTAGGAAAAACATGCAAATGTTTAATAAATTTCAATTGGTATTCTATAGTTTATAAGTGCGATTAATCGTGATAAATTATTTTGAGTTAATCGCGAGTTAACTGTGATTGACAGCCTATATATATATATAAAATATAAAACCCAAACGTTTAAAGTATTAAAAAATCCAAAACACTACATGATTCCACCGGACTCCTTGTTGTTTTTGTGGATACAGACTAACATGGCTACCGCCTGATACTTGATATGATTTCAGTGTGGCTTATTCAATGTTTTAAACATTCCCCATGTTTATTGCCTTTATGTAGATGCAGGCTATGCCACATTTTGCATTTTAAATACATAGATGTGTCCAATAGCAAAATTGAATACTCTTCCATGGAATTTTACATAAATAGAGACTGGCCCTATCCTGAGAAGTACAATATAAATTAAGAAGCAGTGAATGGCACACACAAAATAAGACAGTCTTTCCTGTCCACTGTGCTCATTGCTACTGTAGGAGTCTAACCTGTTCTTTCCTCTCCCACCTTCAGCTATTTTGGTGGGGACTCTTCCCTCAGATCATGTTCTCCGCTGCTGGCAAGTAGAGTCTCTACCTACTGTGTGATTGATGATGAAATATGGAATATCACACAAATCCTTCCTTTGATGCCCACATCTTTTTAGATGGAGTCCATTCAGTAGTTTATTTTCTACCATTTCCTTGCTCCACCCTGTCTCCGTGCCATTGAGACACAGTACTGTCTCCTCCAGGTCCCAGCATTATGGTTTTGATTTTTCCTTTCGTTCAGGGGATTCTGTGACATTTATATCCTTGAACCAAATCTTAATGTATTTAGGCTTTAGAATTTCTGTACACTTGGCAGTGTAAATATTACAGTTGCCCCAGGAAAAATTAATAGCTTAGCAACTAAAATGGTGCTGCATCTTTTTGTTTGCTTGATGTGTCTGAAGGAAGTGTTGAGAAGATAATGTTACATGTAGAAAAGGATGATAAAACTGTACTATCCCAGAAAACAGTACATTAATTTTGGAACAATTATTTAAAAGTAAATATGAAGCTAGTAAACTAGATTTCTCTTGTTACAGCCGAGTTTGCTACATACCTGAATTTCTGCCGCTCTTTGCGTTTTGATGACAAACCAGACTATTCTTATCTAAGACAGTTATTCAGAAACCTGTTCCACCGACAAGGCTTCTCCTATGACTATGTATTTGACTGGAACATGCTCAAATTTGTAAGTAGAGAACATTGCTGACTTAGTCAAAGAGGCCATTGGAAGAATTGAATTCTTCTATTTAGGATAGCTGCTATATATTTTAAGTTTGATTTCTTTACTAACAGTGTATATTTTGACTGTGCTACCCTAGACTCCCTGTGTTCAGACATTTCTGAGGGCCCAGCTTTCTTTTGGTGTTTGAGTGCAGTCTGAAAGCTTGAAGATGATTTTCTACAGTGCCTTTTCATTTCTTTAGTAAAGAGAGAGAGAACATTGGCTTGAAGAAATACTGAGATGTTCAAATCAACTAGTACGTTCCTTACACTAAGAATAAAATCTTAAGGGGAATTGGAACTTCTCATTATGAATTAATAAGTGGCAAGATGTTAATTTTCAAATGAGATCACTATTGAAACTCTCTAGTAAATTTATTCCTTAACTTGTAGGTGAAAATGTGTTACATTTAATTCTTTACATCGAAAATCTAATTTCTGTCACTCTCTGGGATCATAGTACATCTACACTGCAGTGCAAGTCCAGAGTTAGTCTACACTGATTGTTAACCCTATATTAAAATTTTTCTAACCTGAGCTTGAACCTGGGGCTCCAGGATCCATACTGCAGCGCACAGACCTGAGTCAAACCAGCCACATCCCAGACTCCCTGGTGCCTTCCTGAAATGTAGCTGCTCTAGCCCTTTGACTGTAGTGCAGTGCGGGAAAACTTGACCATCCACCCTGCAAGTTTGAACATCCCACCAACACGTCTTGCCTATCAGTCTTTTTGGTCTGTGTGGTCTCAGCATCGTGAAGAAGGTGCCTTTTCAGGAACTTATTTTGCTTTTGTTTTCACTCCTGTGTCAGGAAATGGGCAGAGCTTCCGTGAACCGCTGGTGGACATTGTGGCAGTGTTTTTTGGCCCACCAAAAGCAACTGAAAGAGATTATGATGGACCACGAGGAGGAGGAGAGGGAGTACCCAGGCGTGGCAGACCTCTCACTGGCTAAGGCTGTTCATGACATTCCATATAGCTGCTGATGCCCCCTATGTAGACTAGTGCTTTTGGCGCAGGGCCACAAGAACAGACTGATGGAATCACATCATCATGCAGACCTGGGATGACCAGCAGTGTTTCCAGAACTTTTGCATGAAGAAAGCTGTTTCTGGAGTTTAGTGAACAGTTTCCCCAACCCACTAGTGTAAAGACATGCATGAAGCCACCCTTACTGGTCCAGAAGCAGGTTGCTGTAGCCATCTGGAAATTGGCTACCCCAGGCTGCTACACCTCCGTTGCAAACCAGTTTGGTGTGGGTAAAGTGGTGGGAGAGGTTTCTCAGTCAATCAGGCACGTGGTTTATCCCAAGGTGGCGAGCATAAAAGATATTCCTGAAGTAACTGCTGATTTTGAGAGAATGGGGTTTTCCAGATTGCAGTGGGGCCATTGATGGGTCTCATATGCCCATAGTTTGCCCTCCTCAAGGAGCACAAGAGTCTATAAACCACAAAGGGTACTACTACCTTGTTCCCACCATTCTGAGAGATTTGTTTGTAGATGAAACAGTGGTCTGGGCTCAAGCCGGAATCTGAGACCAGGCTTACATTGCAGGGTAGACATAACCAGTAATTACTAGAAATCACTGTACCAGAATAATGGATGTCTAATACCTAGAGTAGGAGGAACAGGACAATAATTGATAATGAGGGAGAACTTTCGCACAAGTGGCCTTCCCCAAAGTAGGAAATCTTTTGATTGAACCCCTGTGCTCAGAATAATATTTATTGGAGTTTTTATTATGCTTTTGTACAGAAAGGGTTTTCAAAGTTTGCAGAGTCTGTTGCTCTTGGGACACCTGATCAATGCTGCATTCTGGAGAGATGTAGGGAATGTTTGGGACAATATAATTCTGCTATTGTAGCTCTAATTCTGGTGATCTCCATCCCAGTTTTCTTCAAGCTATTCGTTGAAACAAAATTTCTGATCTTGCTGCTGCCCATCCTACTTTCATTACTATGAATCTCAGATCATTCAAAGAAAAATTTGCTGCATCTCGTTTATCAGAAAATGCAAACTACACAAACTTATAAAACATCTACAAAAACAAATAATTTTTAAAACTTTATATTGCATTAGTTCCCATGTTGTGTCCCTCCTAAACATAGAAGATGACACACACCTTGCTTGGAAAGGCTTATAATCTGGAGGAAAAAAAACCACCAAGGGAGGAGGAAAGGGGCAAAATGATCAGGGGGTGACTGAACGCTTTTTGTTATGATTGGTTTTTAAGTGAAATTCTAATTCTCCACCATTCAGCCCCGCATGTATTTCCTCCAGACCAATTCACAGGTTCAGTTGCAGTGTTCTTATGTCTGTCCACCTCAGCATTCAGTCCTTCAGCATGGATGAGCAGTTTAAAGTATAAGTTAAATAAGTAAGTCAGTGATTTTGTCAGCTGCTTTTGTTATGCCTCCGGAAAGAGGTGTATCTTCAAGAGGGATTTAAATGAAAGAAAGGAACATGGCTTTATAGATCAGTTCAGGAATGGAGTTGCATACACAGAGGACAACATAAGAGAAAGCATGGTGACAGCTGAGAGATGTGGACGAATGGGGTCAAAGTTGGCATTATTCAAACCCCTAGACATCTTTGACAGAAGAGACAAGAAAAAAAAAGTGCTAAATAGAAGTTTGCGGTAATGCCAGGAAAAGTTGATGCAGTACATAAGTGAAGGGAATCATTCTGCATATTCAGAGGGGGCCAGGGATGTGATCAGATCAACTGGTAAGGAGATCTTAGCAGCTGCATTTTATATGGATTGAATGGGATCTACAGAAATTTGTGCAAGTTACATAACTTAGTTTGCGAGTTCAGAATATTGTTTGATCAATGCCCTACTCCTGGATTTTTTGAAAGTTGGTAGTAGCTTGAACCAGATGCTGTCCTAATGCTGATTCTTGCTTTTCACTTCAAAACTAGATTACTGCAATGTCCTCTGCCTGTAGCCTCCCTAAGAGTTTCAAGCAGACTCAGCTTGTGGAGAATGAAATGGTTCAGCTCTTGAGATAGTGATATGCTAAGATTATATTATACCAGTGTTTCATACTTCTGAGTGCAGCTTCAGGTGCTGATTGATGTAAATCTTGAGTGATATGGAACCCTAAAGATTGTTTTACCACTATGTCCTGTCACAATGGCTAAGGGCTTCTCTTCACTACTGGGGTAAGTCGACCCAAGTTATGCTACTCCAGCTAAGTGAATAACATAGCTGGGGTCCATGTAGCTTAGGTCGACTTACCCCAGTGTCTTCACTGCGCTGCGTCAATGGGAGACGCTGTTCAGTTGACTTCCCTTACTCTTCTTAGAGAGCTGGAGTACCGGAGTCCACCAGAGAGTGCTCTGCCATTGATTTAGCGAGTCTTCACTAGAGCTGCTAAATCGACCCCTTCTGCATCGATTGCATCAGTGTCAATCTCTGTAGTGAAGACAAGCCTTTACATCAGCAGGGTTGTTTCTGGTGTATTTTTTAGACCTAGGAAAAGGGTGTTCTCAGTCAAGTCCTTCACCTATGAATTCACTCCTCTTGTGCTCTGTGAGTGTGATCAGCTTTAGGGTAGAAAGTAAGATCAAGTACAATCAGATCTTTAATTGGTATTTTCCCATCAAAGCAGGTTCTGGGGTTTGTGAGGTCAACTTCCGAATTTTTGGAAGAAGGCAATTACTGTTACTTGTAACTGTTGTGAGGTACCCAGATGCCATGACAATGGACATGTGTTAGGTAGGATTTCTGACACCACAGTCCTTCTCATAACTATAATATCTGGATGCTATAATGAAATACAAATTAAATTAAATACTGTAGTTTTGATGGGAACTTACAGCAATAGTAACAAATGGTCAGGTTCTGTTTCACGCTCCATGTGTTAAATGTTATTTTAGTCATTAGTATTTATATGAAATAGAGTACTAAACTCAATACTCACCCTAATTGTTAACTAGTCTCATGACTTACAGGGTGCAAGCAGAGCGGCTGAAGATGCTGAACGTGAAAGGAGAGAACGAGAGGAAAGATTGAGACATACACGAAATCCTGCAGTACGTGGTTTACCCTCCACTGCCTCTGGGAGGCTGAGGGGAACGCAAGACGTAGCTCCGCCTCCTCCCCTTACTCCAACTTCGCATACTGGTAAGTAATCAAATTCCTGGGGCAGACTCATCTTACAGACTATGCTATTCTTCAGCTACTTCCTCGTTACTGAAATATACCATTTTGTAGTCCTTCAAAATCAATTTGAGTAAATAACCAGGATTAGGGAGATATTTTGTAAACATACTCTCTGTAAATGCTGTTCTTTCCATAAATTACTGGAAGAGATTTTCCTTTCTGCTGTGCGTAATAATTGCCTTGCTACGTGCTAGTCTAATTTGGATTCTTGCCTTAAATACCTGCTTTGGTTTGGTAACAATTAAACACTTTACTCACTGCAAAAAGATCATCTTTTCCAAGCTAACTTTTATTCTTAGGACATTCCATTTATAGTCGTTACATTTGTAAGTGTTTTGCTGAGTCCCCACTTCAGACTAATAAATGTAAAAAATAGTATGTAAAGAGATTTTCCCTTATGGTGATTTTATTTTCATTGTATACCAAAATGATTTTCTACTTATGTAAGGAATAACATAAGGTCCCATAGGACTGATCTATTATTTTTTCCTTCAAGGCTTTTTTAAAGAGTTAAGTACTGAAGTTGGGCTTAGATCTTTTATTGCACCTCAGCATAGTTATCATGAGAAAATAGATTTCCAGCACAGTGGCAAACTGAAATGACACCTTTGATCTTGCTGTTACATAACAGATCAGTAATTCCGTACTGACTTCCACTTATTCAAATAATAAAATCAATTTCTTTTTCATAACATTACCTCCGTAGAACCTCACTGCAGAAATCATGTGTCAAGACATGCTGTTACTGAACATATTGGAACAGTAGTTGAAGGGAAGCACAGAGCTCCCTCAAGCCCCATCTTCCTGCTGGAACCGACCTCTCCCTTTTTACTTCATATTACAAAAACAAATCTCATTGTTAGTTTTAGGTTGAAAAGTTCACTTTTTCAAATTTTTGATGTTTTAATTCACCTTTGGTCTTACCCAAAATTAGGAATTGCCGAATCAGACCTGTGATCCATCTAGTCCAGCATTCTGTTTCAAACTGTAGCCAGTAGCAGATGCTTCACAGGAAGGGGCGAGAAAGCCCGCAGTTGACAGATGAGGGATAATCTGCCCCTCTCTTTTCCCCCCCCATGAAAGTTTTATCCTTTTCCTTCATTAGAAATTGGGTTAAACTCTGAAGCACAAGTTTTAGAAACCTTTCATACTGTTTAATATTAGCCATTATAACACTAGATATTCTTTTTATCCATACAAATGTTTGCTCTCTTTCTGAAGTGTGCTAAAGTAGTAGCCTCGTCAACATCCTGTGGCAGTGAGTTCCACAGTCAAATTATGTATTAAACAAAAGAGTATTTCCTTATATCATTATGTCCCCTGTTCTTGTGTTATGAGATGGGAAAAACAGAAGCTTCTAATCCACATTCTCTAGACCATTATTTTATATACTTCTATCATGTCCCATTTTATTAATGTTTCTCCTTCAGACCTCCCTATGGTAGTGGCTAAAACAAGGGAATGTCTTAAAAATGCATTTCTCTCAGTCTATTCTGATAACAAATGTCATGAATGCCTCCAATCTAGGTTGGGGAAGACATTTAGGGTCTCTGTCTGTGGACTTTGGAAGCCTAATGAGGAGCAGTTCCTCATAAACTTGCTAGAGCTGAGGGCCATCAGGCTGGCTTACAAATCTTTTCACCACAGATCAGAAACATAATTGTGTTGCCTCTGTCTATAAGTAATCGGTCTATAAGTAATCGGTGTGGATGGTTCATTACAATAATATCTGCTCTGCACTTAACACTTTAAAAAAAAAAAAAAAAAAAAAGGTTGCTTACATCAAATGGAAGGGGACACCTCATTGCAGTCCTGAATTTGATGGGTTAGTTGTTGTGGCTCACCACTGATCGCATCCGACCAGAAGATTTATAGGTTCTTATCCAATTCAGACTACAGAGTTCAAGAACTCAGAGAGTTCTATATCGGGAGAGGATTCTCGGGGTGCTTGGCAAGAACACATACACTGCGGACAATACCAAATGGATAAAACCTTTATTGAAATTAACATAAAAATAAGAAATGCATTGAAACTTATAACTGCAAAACAGTAAAAGAATTCCAGAACTCCTGGTGGTACCATTTCTAGTAGAAGTACCTTAACCTAACATACTCATACCCTTCCTTGAGGACACGGTAATAGGAGGTGAAGGACCAGCCTCACTCCTGGCATGCCTGATTACGCGATGGTGCTGGCTTCCCCAATGGTTAGGAATGTTGAGTATTATAGTGTACTGCACAAGCTGTGCTAATAGCGTGATAGAAGATAGAATAGATAGATGAAAAGGTAATCTATAGAGTATAGGAGAACTGGAAAAAGCACTCCAAGAAACCGAAGCTTCAGGAGTTAGAAGAGCTTAGAATTTAGAAGAGCTGAACCCAGCAGAAGCTACCTCCTAAGAGCTCTCTTACAAGGTATTTTATAGGATCCTGACCTATGTAATTCAGGCCCAACTTACTATACCCAAATCTTATTTCCGTACCCTACAAAATTAATGGGTACCCTTCTACTATAGATTAGTGGATTATGACACTTACTTTCTAAATATATTCATAAGCATTATCTCATTCGAAAACTGCCAACCTAGGCTCTCTTGATGACCTCCAAGTTGTGGTGTACCCTGCGGTTACCAACCAGCTGTAGAAGCTGAATAAACCTGTGATGTGATGTGGATAGTTCCTCCCTCTGGTTCCCAAAAGTTCAGGGACCATTCTCATCTGTGCCAAAGGTTGCCAGCCTTTATGCTGACATATTCTTAACTGATTATACTTTTTGCAATATAGCAGATCTTACAGGCCGGTAGGCTTCTTGCATTTCAGCAAAACTTATTATTAGGAAACACATATCTCAACACATCCTAAATTCCAAGGAATTAATACTAATAAAATATAAGAATAAAATGGATTAATTTCAGAAAAAGAAACATATTAATTGATACTGCTGGCTGGATTAGGATTATTTTGCTAGCTATTATATCCTACTATGGGCTACATCATCCATCACAAGTAAGCATTCAGATCTTCGGTGGCTCATGTGAAGATCTGCTTGAGACCAAGCAGAGATCCCATCTGTTTTAGATACCTTTTTTACACGGACAAGAAAGAGCTCCTCTTACACCTTTCCTCCATTTCCATTCATCCTTGAAATATGGAGATTTGGCAGAAGAGACCCAGAATGATCCATAGTCTCACCTATCTGGACATGGCAGACTTGGTTATATCTGAGTTCCTGCATCTGTCCAAAGATCTTCTCTTCCCTCTTCTCCCTGCTCCTCCAAGACAAGATGATGAGGTAACTGGTTCTGTGGATGAAGGGAAAGCAGTGGACGTGTTATTCCTCGACTTTAGCAAAGCTTTTGACACGGTCTCCCACAGTATTCTTGTCAGCAAGTTAAAGTAGTATGGGCTGGATGGATGCACTACAAGGTGGGTAGAAAGTTGGCTAGATTGTCGGGCTCAACGGGTAGTGATCAATGGCTCCATGTCTAGTTGGCAGCCGGTATCTAGCGGAGTGCCCCAAGGGTCAGTCCTGGGGCCGGTTTTGTTCAATATCTTCATTAATGATCTGGAGGATGGTGTGGATTGCACCCTCTGCAAGTTTGCAGATGACACTAAACTGGGAGGAGTGGTAGATACGCTGGAGGGTAGGGATAGGTTACAGAGGGACCTAGACAAATTGGAGGATTGGGCCAAAAGAAATCTGATGAGGTTCAACAAGGACAAGTGCAGAGTCCTGCACTTAGGACGGAAGAAATCCAATGCACCGCTACAGACTAGGGACCGAATTTGCTACGCAGCAGTTCTGCATAGAAGGACCTAGGGGTAACAGTGGATGAGAAGCTGGATATGAGTCAACAGTGTGCCCATATTGCCAAGAAGGCCAATGGCATTTTGGGGTGTATAAGTAGGGGCATTGCCAGCAGATCGAGGGACGTGATCGTTCCCCTCTATTTGACACTGGTGAGGCCTCATCTGGAGTACTGTGTCCAGTTTTGGGCCCCACACTACAAGAAGGATGTGGAGAAATTGGAGAGAGTACAGCGTAGGGCAACAAAAATGATTAGGGGTCTGGAACACATGACTTATGAGGAGAGGCTGCGGGAACTGGGATTGTTTAGTTTGCAGAAGAGAAGAATGAGGGGGGATTTGATAGCTGCTTTTAACTACCTGAAAGGTGGATCCAAAGAGGATGGATCTAGACTATTTTCAGTGATAGCAGATGACAGGACAAGGAGTAATGGTCTCAAGTTGCAGTGGGGGAGATTTAGGTTGGATATTAGGAACCACTAGGAGGGTGGTGAAACATTGGAATGCGTTACCTAGGGAGGTGGTGGAATCCCCTTCCTTAGAAGTTTTTAAGGTTAGGCTTGACAAAGCCCTGGCTGGGATGATTTAGTTGGGATTGGTCCTGCTCTGGGCAGGGGGTTGGACTAGATGGCCTCCAGAGGTCCCTTCCAACTCTGTTATTCTATGATTCTAAGATTTCTTGTCACAGGAGAACAGCATCTGGTGCAACTGACTGCTGGTCCCTCAGCTAACAGCATAGCTAATGAATTTCTAGGGCTTGATGTTTTATACTTGAGCTGAGGAGATCAAGACAATCCTGTTTGTCTTCTACTAAATAAAACAGGTTTAAAGGGTAGGAATAAATCAGTTTTCCTAGTGGAAAGAGGTGAATAATGGGGTCCCCCAGCAATCTGTACTGGGACCTGTACTGTTCAACATATTAATGAATGATCTGCAAAAGATGGTGAACAGAAGTGGCAATGTTTCTGGACAATATAGAATTATTCAAGATAGTCAAGTCCAAAGCAGACTGCGAGGAGTTACACAGGAATCTCACAAAGCTGGGTGACTGGGCAAGAAAATGGCAGATGAAATTGAATGTTAAGTGCAAAGTAATGAACATTGGAAAAAATAATCCCAACTATATGTATATGATGGATTCTGAATTAGCTCTTGCCACCCAAGAAAGGGATCTTGGTGTCACTGTGGACCGTTCTCTGAAAATGTCCACTCAGTATGCAGTAGCTGTCAAAAAGGCTAACAGTCTGTTAGGAACTATTAGGAAAGGTATAGAAAATAAGACAGAAAATATCATCATCATCAGAATCATAATGCTCCTGCATAAATATATGGTGTGCCTACACCTTGAATACTGTGTCCCTAACCACCTCTTTCTCCACTGAGGGCTGGCCATCTACTCCCCATGCTGTGATGCCCAGCGCAGCAGTCTGGGAGCTGACCTTGTTCGTGAAGACAGAGGCAAAAAAAGCATTGAGTACATTAGCTTTTTCCACATCCTCAGTCACTAGGTTGCCTCCCTCATTCAGTAAGGGTCCCACACTTTCCTTGGCTTTCTTCTTGTTGCCAACATACCTGAAGAAACCCTTCTTGTTACTCTTGACATCTCTTGCTAGCTGCAGCTCCAGGTGCGATTTGGCCCTCCTGATTTCATTCCTACATGCCTGAGCAATATTTTTATACTCATCCCTGGTCATATGTCCAACCTTCCACTTCTTATAAGCTTCTTTTTTATGTTTAAGATCCGCTAGGATTTCACCGTTAAGCCAAGCTGGTCGCCTGCCATATTTACTATTCTTTCGACTCATCGGGATGGTTTGTCCCTGTAACCTCAACAGGGATTCCTTGAAATACAGCCAGCTCTCCTGGAGTCCTTTCCCCTTCATGTTAGTCCCCCCGGGGATCCTACCCATCCGTTTCCTGAGGGAGTCGAAGTCTGCTTTCCTGAAGTCCAGGGTCCGTATCCTGCTGCTTACCTTTCTTCCCTGCGTCAGAATCCTGAACTCAACCAACTCATGGTCACTGCCCCCCAGATTCCCATCCACTTTTGCTTCCCTCACTAATTCTTCCCGGTTTGTGAGCAGCAGGTCAAGAAAAGCTCCCCCCCTAGTTGGCTCCTCTAGCACTTGCACCAGGAAATTGTCCCCTATGCTTTCCAAAAACTTCCTGGATTATCTATGCACCGCTGTATTGCTCTCCCAGCAGATATCAGGAAAATTAAAGTCACCCATGAGAACCAGGGCGTGCGATCTAGTAGCTTCTGCGAGTTGCCGGAAGAAAGCCTCATCCACCTCATCCCCCTGGTCCGGTGGTCTGTAGCAGACTCCCACCACTACATCACTCTTGTTGCTCACACTTCTAAACTTAATCCAGAGACACTCAGGTTTTTCTGCAGTTTTGTACCGGAGCTCTGAGCATTCATACTGCTCCCTTACATACAGTGCTACTCCCCCACCTTTTCTGCCCTGCCTGTCCTTCCTGAACAGTTTATAACCATCCATGACAGTACTCCAGTCATGTGAGTTATCCCACCAAGTCTCTGTTATTCCAATCACGTCATAATTCCTTGACATCACCAGGACCTCCGGTTCTCCCTGCTTGTTTCCAAGGCTTTGTGCATATATAAGTATATATATAAGTATATATATCGTATATAAGCACTTGAGATAACCTGCTGATTGCCCCTCATTCTCAGTATGAGGCAGGAGCCCTCCCCTCACAGATGTTCCTGCCTGTGTTTCCTCCCGGTATCCCGCTTTCCCACTTACCTCAGGGCTTTGGTCTCCTTCCCCCGGTGAACCTAGTTTAAAGCCCTCCTAAGGCTAAGTTCAGGCAGGACAGATCCATCAATAACTATTACCCAAGATGGTCAGGGACGCAACACCATGCTCAGGGTGACCCTAAACCTCTGAATATCAGAAGCCGGGAGAGGTAGATAGGGATGGATCATTTCATAATTTCCCTGGAGCTCTGGTATGGGCCACTGTGGAGACAGGGTGCTGGGCAGGGTGAGCCATGTTCTGAACCAGTATGGCAGCTCTTCTGATCTTAAATCTTGACCTGGTCTTCTGTCCAGTTTAAATGATTGTAGGCTTTTCTTTTTCCCTCTCCACTGTAATCAAATCCAACACCTGGTTATTACATAGGTTAACTTAACTGCTGTTTCTGTTTACTGTCACTGCAAAAGGGACTTAGGTGTTTGTCCATTCCCTGGTGAAACAGTTTTTTCTTTTAAAAGGTCTTAAAAACTAACACCTCTTTAAATCCTGTTTAACACTGTATTTCAAGAAAGTTAAGTGATCAAGCTAATACAGTCTTTCTCACAGCTAACGCCTCTCCTCGGCCAGTGTCTGGAATGGAGCGAGAACGGAAAGTGAGTATGAGACTGCATCGTGGTGCCCCTGTCAATATCTCTTCATCTGATTTAACAGGCCGCCAAGATACTTCTCGCATGTCAACTTCACAGGTACAGAATAAACATCTTTTTATGGGAAAAGGGAGGGTTTTAATTTGAGAGTACTTATTTTGATCAGGCTGTTGTACCTTCCTATGTCAGTTTACCAGTTAATCAGTGGGATTTCATACTGAAGAATATTCACTTCCCTATTTTATAAAGGAGTTTAGAATATTTAGGTATGTAGTTCCTACCTTTTTGCTTTGTTGGAGGTACCCGAGGAAATATGTTAACACTTGCCACTCATAAGGCCTTTGTCTTATGATATCAGTTCAACATATAACGAAGTATCATATTGATCTCTAAAAAACTGAACAAGGGCAATTTTTTTGTTTAATCTCCATCTTTCTATTTCTTTGTGTACCCCCAGTGGCAAGCCTTTTAATGCCAGGGCTGTATTAAAGAGTCATATGAGAAGATGTTCAGTATACAGTAGGAGCCCAAAGGGTCATATGTGCTATTTGGTGGAATGTGCTATATATTTGTTTCACTAAAGCAGTCAGAACAATGTCCTATATTTGCAATTAGACATGATTACAGGTACTATAATATTCAGGATCTTAAAGGATCTTAAAATTATCTTAGTCATTTTAACTGCAGAATTCAAAAGTCTTGTGCAATCTAGAAAACATGGCTTGCGCATTTTAGTGTTTTGGGTGGTTTTTTCTGTTTGTTTTTTACTGCTGAGAGTATCTAATATTGTAGAAATATAGCAATTGCTGTAAATCTGAGGTGTAAATATGGTGTGGTATACTTAGTCAAGATAATTAAGTCTTGAACTACATTTCTTTCTTCCACGTAATCTTTTACTTTTCTATTCCACTTCTGCCTTGTTCCTTCTTTCACTGTATCTTTCCTGTTTTGATAGCGAGGTAGAAGCCTTAAACATGCTATCAGGTACCTTTCCTTTACAACTTCTGGATTTTTCGCTTAACTCCCAGTACTTTTATTTCCCTTTTTAAAGTGTAAAAGTAAAATTTTCTTAACTTTACTAGCTTTTTAGACATTTTGTAAACAATTGGCTTATTTCTTCCCATCTGTGGCTTTCTAGGAGAAACAAACTGCTAATTGAGTATTTAATACTTATTTGACAAGCACATCATCACTGTCTTTAGTTAGGGTGACATAATTCTGTCAGAATTCAATTTGTATGCCTTCTGCAAAGTTCACCATCTCTCTGCATTAATGGACTTTTTAACAAGGTTCAGAATTAACAGTAGCTTTTTAATTAGTTAAATTAATATCCTTTTAAAAATGTATAATGCCATTTTTTTCCTACACAGTAGACACACACTAGCTGTTTTTATAAATAGTTAAAATTGTGCCTAAACTGCTTAAGTGACTATTTAAGTGCAATCTGTATAGGATGGTGGTAGGCTACAGTGTAAATGGTCATACTGTGGTTGTGTTCATTATAGAATTGCCTTTAAATCAATACAGCATTCTTAGTGTATTGAGAAGATGGGAAATTCTAGACCCAACAGAACCTGTATTTTAAATTTTAGTATACACATGGCTCATCTTAGGGTTCTCTAGAATACAAACTTATCTCCAGACATAAATTAGATTGTGGAGACTTCAGCGATGCATTTGCTTTGAAATATCAGTTATTCACAGTGTCCTTCTATTCAATTAATTGCAAGTAACTCAAAACAAATTAACTCGATTAAACTAATTAATCGTGATTAATCGCAATTTTTATCGCAGTGTTAATAATAGAATACCAATTTAAATTTCTTATAAATAACTTTGGATGATTTATACATTTTCAAATATATTGATTTCAGTTACAACACAGAATACAAAGTGTACAGTGCTCGCTTTATATTATTTTTATTACAATATCTGCACAGTAAGAAAGATCAACAAAAGAAATATTTGCAGTTCACCTCATACAACAGGGGTGAGCAAACTTTTTGGCCCGAGGGCCACATCTGGGAGTAGAAATTGTATGCTGGGTCATGACTGCTCACAAAATTGGGGTTGGGTGCATAGGGGTTGAGGGCTCTGGTTGGGGGTGCAGGCTCCCAGGTGGGGCCAGAAATGAGGACTTCAGGGTGCAGGATGGGGCTCCAGCTGGGGGTGCATTTTCTGGGCTGGGGCTAGGGATGAGTTTGGGGTGTAGGAGTGTCCTCTGGGCTGGGGCTGAGGGGTTCGGAGTGCGGGAGAGGGATCAGGGCTGGGGCAGAGGGTTGAGCTGTGTGAATGGGTGCAGGATCCAGCTGGGGGTGCACGCTCTGAGGTGGGGCTGGGGATGAGGGGTTTGGAGTGCAGGAGGATGCTCCGGGATGGGATTGAGGGGTTTGGAGGGCGAGTGGGGGATCAGGGCTGGGGCAGGGGGTTGTGGCGTGGGGGGAGACTCAGAGGTGCAGACTCTGGGCGGTGGTTACCTCAAGTGGCTCCCGTAGGCAGCGGCATGTCCCTTCTCTGACCCCTACGCAGAGGCGTGGCTGGGTGGCTCTGCATGCTGTCCCGTCCGCAGACACGTTCCCGGCCAATGGGAGCTGCAGGGGCAGAACTTGTGGCGGGGGCAGAGAGGAGCCTCCTGGCTGCCCCTATGCAGAGGAGCCGGGGGGGGGGTGTGTGTCCATGCCGCTGCTTCCGGGAGCTGCGTGGAGCAGCCCCAAACCCTGCTCCCCAGCTGGAGCACCAGAATGGGGCAAGCCTCAGAGCCTGCTCCCCCGCGGGAGCTCGAGGGCCGGATTAAAATGGCTCGTGGGCCAGATTCGGCCCATGGGCTGTAGTTTGACCACTCCTGTCATACAGGTACTTCAATGCAGACTCTTTATCGTGAAAGTGCAACTTACAAATGTAGAATTTTTTGTTTTATTTTGAGTGCAGTTATGTAAAACTTTTTAGCTCTGAAGGGCAAGGTATTGAACTTTGAGTCCCAGATCACTGACTTGTCTGGTGGACCCGCTAGTTTAAAGCCGGGGAGGGTTGGAGTTGTACAGCTGGGGAGGAGGAAGGCGGTGCTTTTTCAGCAGATTTGGGGGAAAGAAAGCAGCTATTTTGAGAAGTCTTAAATTTGGATTTGTATAAATCCTAGCTGAGATTGTGAGCATAATGTAAGTGAGGTGGTTATATCTGGACATTAAATACAACTTATAATATAGCTTTCACTGCCCCATATGTGATGATTTTATTATGTTCAGAGATTTGGCAAAGTATAGTTAATATTGTTAAATCGCTTGGAGATCCTCAGATGAAAAGGTGATTGTCTTTTCTTGCCCAATAGGCATTATTTCAGTATGTACTTAGTGTTTAACTCTCAGATTTGATAGAATTTGAGATTCTTTGTAACGGTCGACATAAAAGCAAGTCATTAGTGGGGAAAAATTGCAGTAAGTGGTGTTTTATTCTTATTCCCTTCCATGTCTGAGTGTGTCTTGCTTGTAATGAAGGATTAAAACTCCTGATGGTAAAGTTTCAGAGTGTTCTGAATCCTGGTGTGGTTAATAACTCATTCCAGATCTTTAGCGTGGCAGTAGTTATGGAATGTTTGGCTCAAATTCGTGCAATGCATTTTTCTAAAGCATATTGGGACTTCGTGCCAGCCTGGATACATGAATCCCTTTGCAATTTTGGAGCCAAAGGGAGTACAGAAAAGAATAATCTATTTTCATACCCTTGTAGCTACCCTTTGTTTAAAAGTCCTGTAGTTTCTCAGTCTATAAACTTACTTACTTTAGTGCATAGTTTAAAACATTTCAGGTCACCGTTAAACTTCAAACATATTTAGCATTTATTGAATTTCACTGATCTCAGAGACTTCCAAAATGTTTTTAGGTATTTCAGATTTGAATCATACTTCTATACTATAATATAGATGATACTGCAAGAATAGTTAGGGAAAATGTTTAATATCAATTTTTGATTTCAAATATATCATGTACAGTATTTGAGAGGGTGAATATATTGAACCATCCAGATTTGTTGTCAGTTTCCTCATTGATAATTCCAGGCACAAGATGTTCTTCAAAGCATGTATTTAAGATTATCTTATTTATGGTTAAGGAATCCTGCCTTTAAATTTCTGATTGTTCCACAGTTGACACTGAAAAATTGGATTCTGGTTGGTGGTGATAGCTCCAAAATAAAGCAGACAGCGTTAAAGGTTCTCATTTGCATTGACACTGCAGAAATAAGTTTCAGATTTTTTTATTTGAATAGTGACTCATGCTTTAGTGTAGAGAATTTTTGTTTTCTAACTGTTATAATCCAACCAGGCCAAAAGAGTTTTTTTCCACATTTAATTTCAAAGGTGCTGAATCGTTTTTATATAAGATAAAATAAACTGATTGGGTATTTGGGATCTTTTTGATCAGGAAAATGTGCCATGTCTCACCTCAGTCAGGGGTTCTCCAGGATGATGTTGCCAGTTACTTTTAATTTTGTTTTAGCTGTAAGAGATGAAGATATCTGGAAAGATATAGGTATGTGTTCAAGTAGTCTGTACACATCCCCACTCGTGAGATGCACCAATGGTGCAGCCTGGACCAAAGTAACTTTCTAGTAGCAGTGCTTGTCAGAGTGCTCTCACACACATGCTGCCCCTCCTCTTGCTGCTACACATATTTGGAGTGAATGGCTATAAAAGGGGGCTTGTCCCAACAACCACCTCAGTTCTTTCCAACCCTGATAGCAGACAAACCAGGAATCTGGCCATCTCCCCCAACCTGCATGTGATGGAACAGATCATTCCTAGTGCTGTCTTTAGTTTATTATGTAACAATTTTAATTTTTATTTCTTTCACTAAGGCTTTCACAGGGGCTCAGTTCCCCTGGTTCCAAACTGTGGAACTGAAGACCACAAAGTTGGGGTTCAAGAGATATGCCTTTTCCCTGCTATCTTTCCTATTTCAGATGCACATGTGAATTGTTTCGCCTTCTTGGAGGAAGGTCATTCACTATTTTAATCCTCTATATGCAGCAGACTGAGCACCAGAGCTAGCAAGAAGTTTCAGAATCAGCTGCAAGCATTGCTACTGGAGGAAGCATTAGCAGCTAAACTTTCTGGCTCCAAGCCAAAGGGATCCACAAGTGTTAGAGACCTGATTCCCCTCTGACAAATGATGGGTCCAGAAAGCCCAACAGTTCTCTGGTGCAGGTGTCTATCTTCTTAACTGGAGCCAGTCCTAAGGTGCCAGTCAATGTGAATCCACTTTATTGGATCATACTGTGCAGAAATCACTAGTCTCAGAGGTGTCAGACTCTTCTGAAAGAGAGAGACTGTGAGAGCATGCCATTAAGGAACTTGTTCCTTACAACAAAATCCAAAAGCGTTCCTTCAAGGTGGAATCTAGAGGCAAATCAAATGGTGATATAGAGCAGTGGTTCTCAAAGCCGGTCCTCCGCTTGTTCAGGGAAAGCCCCTGGTGCGCCGGCCAGTTTGTTTACCTGCCGCGTCTGTAGGTTTGGCCAATCGCGGCTCCCACTGGCCGCAGTTCGCCGCTCCAGGCCAATGGGGGCTGTGGAAAGGGCGGCCAGCATGTCCCTTGGCCTGCTCCGCTTCTCGCAGCCCCCATTGGCCTGGAGCAGTGAACCGCGGCCAGTGGGAGCCGCGATCGGCTGAACCTGCGGACGCGGCAGGTAAACACACCAGTCCGGCGCGCCAGGGGCTTTCCCTGAACAAGCGGTGGACCGGCTTTGAGAACCACTGATATAGAGGACCAAGGTTGTACTATAGAACCATACCCTGCCCCTGATCCAGGGCCAATGGTTAGCTTGAAAATTAATCAGAAGCCTAATAAAACACATATTGCTTCCTTCAAACTGTTGGGTTATTGCAAGCTCTATGATTCAGTAACCATCTTTTTGTTCTGTGTTTATTCACTATATTTCTAGTTCTTCCTGCTTTTTCCCCATACCTCTTGAATTAGTATACAGACATCTAAGATAATGATGTGATTTCCCCTCTCTGTTCCCTCATCTCTCCTTTATCCTTGCTATAATTGACCATGCTCCCCCCAGATTCCAACCCTTTTCCCAGGTATCCATGTTTGTGATTTACTTGTAGGCTTTTGTCTCCTGTCCCCATTAAAACTAGTTTAAAGCCCTCCTCACTAGGTTAGCCAGTCTGTAACCAAAGACACTCTTCCCCTTCCTTGATAAGTGGACCCCCTCTCCGCTCAACTGTCCTTCTTCCTGGAACAGTATCCTGTGGTCAAGGAAGCCGAACCCCTGTGTTTTGAGTGTTAAAATACTCCTAAATCACTAGTGAAAAGCAACAGAGCACTCTCTGGCTTGCCTTAGACATACTCTCATATTAGAAATCTGTAGATCTGCCATTTGGCGTCTAGATCAGATGCTCAGTTGGTAAGACAGTACTGCAATCCTTATTTAACCATCCCAACCATGCAGAGGGAGGAGCACTACTTGCCAAATTCCTAAGAGTGGGAATATACAAAAAAGGTACTCTAAGAAGAAATGAAAGCTACTCACCTGTAACCAAGGTTCTTAAAGATAACCTCTGCACATTCATACTCCCAGCCCACCTTCCCTTCTTGTTTGGAATGCTGATTTCAGCTACCTCAATCTGGGAAAAATTATGGAAAAGCTGCTACAGGTTTCCATTAATAAAGAATTGAAGGAAGGCAATATAATGCTAGTCCACGTGGTTTTATGGAAAATACGTCTTGTCAAGCAAATTTTATTTCATTCTTTGAGATGTTTGGTTGATAAAAGTAATTGCGTAGATGTAATATACTTAAACTTTTGTAAGGCATTTGACTTAGTACTTCATGACATTCTGATTAAATAACTAGCCCTATACAACATCAGTGAAGCACATGTTATATGGATTAAGACCTGGCTAACTGTCAGATCTTCAGAAAGGTAGCTGTCAATGGGGAATCATTAAATAGAGGTGTTTCTAGTAGAGTTCTGCAGGGATCAGTTCTAGACCCACTGCTATTCAGCATGTAAGTTAATGATCTGGAAGTAAATATAAAATCACTGTTGATAATTTTCAGGTGGCACCTGTCCAATTTATTTGAATATTAACATTTGATAGACATGCCTGGTCGGTCAAATGTGGGTATATAGAAATTTCACTCAATTAAATGAAATCACTTGCAACAACATATTATAGGAGGTGCAAAGATGTTCATTGTGTAATATGGTAACACCCTGTTAAATAGAAAGCTCTGACAATATTCCTGTGTATTAGCTTTTGTTTAAAGAGACAACTTTTGTAATGATTGTTTGATATTTACATGCAAGGATTTGTAAACTAATAAAAACTTCCTCAAATAATATTTTTAAAGCATTTTGGAAGAATTGCAGATAGCGCAAATGTTGGCAGAATGATTGATAAATAAAGGTGAGGACAGGGCAGTCATACATAGCTATCTGGATTGTGTGGTAAGCTGGGTCCATTCCAACAAAATGAGCCAAATGCAATGTCATACATCTGGGCAGAAAGAACGCAGTCCATACCTAAAGAATGCGGGGCTGTATCCTGGAAAGCAGTGACTCTGAAAGGTTTTAAGGGTCATAGTGGACAAACCATTCAATATGAGCTCCCAGTGTGATGCTCTGGCAAAAAGCCCTAACGTCCTTAGGGTATGTCTACACTACGAAATCAGGTTGAATTTATAGAAGTCGATTTTCTAGAAAGCGTTTTTATACAGTCGACTGTGTGTGTCCCCACACAAATGCTCTAAGTGCATGTAGTCAGCACAGTGTGTCCACAGTACCGAGGCAACCGTCTATTTCCAGAGTGTTGCACTGTGGGTAGCTATCCCACAGTTCCCGCAGTCTCCGCCGCCCATTTGAATTCTGGGTAGAAATCCCAGTGCCTGATGGGGCTAAAACATTGTCGCAGGTGGTTCTGGGTACATATCGTCAGGCCCCCCTTCCTTCTCTCCTTCCGTGAAAGCAAGGGCAGACAATCATTTTGCGCCTTTTTTCTTGAGTTACCTGTGCAGATGCCATACCATGGCAAGCATGGAGCCTGCTCAGCTAACCATCACCGTATGTCTCCTGGGTGCTGGCAGACGCGGTACTGCATTGCTACACAGCAGCAGTTTATTGCCTTTTGGCAGCAGACAGTGCAGTATGACTGGTAGCCGTCGTCGATGTAGTCCTGGGTGCTCTTTTAACCAACCTTGATGAGGTCAGAGGCGCCTGGGCAAACATGGGAGTGACTCAGCCAGCTCATTTCCCTTTTAAGTTTTGTCTCATGGCGATTGAGTCCTACCGGCAGTGCACTGTCTTTTAATCAGCAGCCAGCAGAAGAGGATGGCCAGCAGTCATACTGCACCGTCTTCTGCCGAGCACCCAGGAGATGACGATGGCTAGCGGTCGTACTGCACAGTCTGCTGCCAGCAAGATGTATAAAGATAGATGAAGTGGCTCAAAACAAGAAATAGACCAGATTTGTTTTGTATTCATTTTCTCCTCCCTCCCTCCGTGAAATCAACGGCCTGCTAACGGCCAGTTTTGAGTTCTATCCGTGAGGGGGCCATTCAGTTTCTCGCAAAGCCACCCCCTTTGTTGATTTTAATTCCCTGTAAGCCAACCCTGTAAGCCATGTCATCAGTCGCCCCTCCCTCCGTCAGGGCAATGGCAGACTATTGTTCCACGCCTTTTTTCTGTGCAGACGCCATATCACAGCAAGCATGGAGCCCGCTCAGATCACTTTGGCAATTAGGAGCACATTAACACTACACACATTATCCAGCAGTATATGCAGCACTAGAACTTGGTAAAGCGAAACCGGGCGAGTAGGCGACGTCAGCATGGTGACAAGAGTGATGAGGACATGGACACAGACTTCTCTCAAAGCATGGGCCCTGGCAATGTGGACATCATGGTGCTAATGGGGCAGGTTCATGCGGTGGAACGCCGATTCTGGGCTCGGGAAACAAGCACAGACTGGTGGGACCGCGTAGTGTTGCAGGTCTGGGACGATTCCCAGTGGCTGCAAAACTTTTGCATGCGTAAGGGCACTTTCATGGAACTTTGTGACTTGCTTTCCCCTGCCCTGAGGCGCAAGAATACCAAGATGAGAGCAGCCCTCACAGTTGAGAAGTGAGTGGCAATAGCCCTGTGGAAGCTTGCAACGCCAGACAGCTACCGGTCAGTCGGGAATCAATTTAGAGTGGGCAAATCTACTGTGGGGGCTGCTGTGATGCTAGTAGCCAGTGCAATCAAAGATCTGCTGATATCAAGGGTAGTGACCCTGGGAAATGTGCAGGTCATAGTGGATGGCTTTGCTGCAATGGGATTCCCTAACTGTGGTGGGGCCATAGATGGAACCCATATCCCTATAGAGCACCAAGCCGGTGAGTACATAAATCGCAAGGGGTACTTTTCAGTAATGCTGCAAGCACTGGTGGATCACAAGGGACGTTTCACTAACATCAACGTGGGATGGCCGGAAAAGGTACATGACGCTCGCATCTTCAGGAACTCTGGTCTGATTCAAAAGCTGCAGGAAGGAACTTTATTCCCAGACCAGAAAATAACCATTGGGGATGTTGAAATGCCTATAGTTATCCTTGGGGACCCAGCCTACCCCTTAACGCCATGGCTCATGAAGCCATACACAGGCAGCCTGGACAGTAGTCAGGAGCTGTTCAACTCCAGGCTGAGCAAGTGCAGAATGGTGGTAGAATGTGCATTTGGACGTTCAAAAGCGCGCTGGCACAGTTTACTGACTCGGTTACACCTCAGCAAAACCAATATTCCCACTGTTATTACTGCTTGCTGTGCGCGCCACAATATCTGTGAGTAAGGGGGAGACGTTTATGGCGGGGTGGGAGGTTGAGGCAAATCACCTGGCTGCTGGTTATGCACAGCCAGACACCAGGGCGGTTAGAAGAGCACAGGAGGGCGCGGTGCGCATCAGAGAAGCTTTGAAAACCAGTTTCATGACTGGCCAGGCTACGGTGTGAAAGTTCTGTTTGTTTCTCTCTGATGAAACCCCCTTCCTCTTGGTTCACTCTGCTTCCCTGTAAGCTAACCACCCTCCCCTCCTCCCTTCGATCACCGCTTGCAGAGGCAATAAAGTCATTGTTGCTTCACATTCATGCATTCTTTATTAATTCATCACATAAATAGGGGGATAACTGCCAAGGTAGCCCAGGATGGGTGGTGGAGGAGAGAAGCACCAGGAGGGGTGGAGGAGGAGGGAAGGACAAGGCCACACAGCACTCTAAAAGTTTAAAACTTATTGAATGCCAGCCTTCTGTTGCTTGGGCAATCCTCTGGGGTGGAGTGGCTGGATCGCCGGAGGCCCCCCCCACTGCGTTCTCGGGCATCTGGGTGAGGAGGCTATGGAACTTGGGGAGGAGGGCGGTTGGTTACACAGGGGCTGTAGCGGCTGTCTGTGCTCCTGCTGCCTTTCCTGCAGCTCAACCATACACTGGAGCATATTAGTTTGACCTTCCAGCAGCCTCAGCATTGAATCCTGCCTCCTCTCATCACACTGCCGCCACCTTTCAGCTTCAGCCCTCTCTTCAGCCCACCACTTACTCTCTTCAGCCCGCCACCTCTCCTCCCGGTCATTTTGTGCTTTCCTGCACTCTGACATTGTCTGCCTCCACGCATTTGTCTGTGCTCTGTCAGTGTGGGAGGACAGCATGAGCTCAGAGAACATTTCATCGCGAGTGTATTTTTTTCGCCTTCTGATTTTTGGTAGCCTCCGGGAAGGAGAAGATCCTGTGATCCTTGAAACACATGCAGCTGGTGGAGGAAAAAAAAAAGGGGGGGGACAGTGGTATTTTAAAAGGCACATTTTATAGAACAATGGATACACTCTTTCACGATAAACCTTGCTGTTAACATTACATACATAGCACATGTGCTTTTGTTCCAAGGTCGCGTTTTGCCTCCCCCCAGCGCATGGCTAGCCCCTCCCCGTGGCTAACAGCGGGGAACATTTCTGTTCAGCCACAGGCAAACAGCCCAGCAGGAACGGGCTCCTCTGAATGTCCCCTTAAGAAAAGCACCCTATTTCAACCAGGTGACCATGAATGATATCACTCTCCTGAGGATAACACAGAGAGATAAAGAATGGATGTTGTTTGAATGCCAGCAAACATACACTGCAATGCTTTGTTCTACAATGATTCCCGAGTACGTACTACTGGCCTGGAGTGGTAAAGTGTCCTACCATGGTGGATGGAATAAGGCTGCCCTCCCCAGAAACCTTTTGCAAAGGCTTTGGGAGTACATCCAGGAGAGCCGCAAATGCCAGGGCAAATTAATCATTAAACATGCTTGCTTTTAAACCATGTATAGTATTTTAAAAGGTACACTCACCAGAGGTCCCTTCTCCGCCTGGCAGGTCCGGGAGGCAGCCTTGGGTGGGTTCGGGGGGGGGGGGGGGTACTGGCTCCAGGTCCAGGGTGAGAAACAGTTCCTGGCTGTCGGGAAAACCGGTTTCTCCGCTTGCTTGCTGTGAGCTATCTACAACCTCATCATCATCTTCCTCATCCCCAAAACCTGCTTCCGTGTTGCCTCCATCTCCATTGAAGGAGTCAAACAACACAGCTGGGGTAGTGGTGGCTGAACCCCCTAAAATGGCATGCAGCTCATCAGAGAAGCGGCATGTTTTGGGCTCTGACCTGGAGCGGCCGTTCGCCTCTCTGGTTTTCTGGTAGGCTTGCCTCAGCTCCTTAAGTTTCACACAGCACTGCTTCGGGTCCCTGTTATGGCCTCTGTCCTTCATGCCCTGGGAGATTTTTGACGAATATTTTGTCATTTCAAAAACTGGAACATAGTTCTGATAGCACAGATTCCTCTCCCCATACAGCGATCAGATCCCGTACCTCCTGTTCGGTCCATGCTGGAGCTCTTTTGCGATTCTGGGACTCCATCATGGTCACCTCTGCTGATGAGCTCTGCATGGTCACCTGCAGCTTGCCACGCTGGCCAAACAGGAAATTGACATTCAAAAGTTCGTGGGCCTTTTCCTGTCTACCTGGCCAGTGCATCTGAGTTGAGAGTGCTGTCCACAGTGGTCACAATGGAGCATTCTGGGATAGCTCACGGAGGCCAATACCGTCTAATTGTGTCCACAGTACCCCAAATTTGACCCAGCAAGGCCGATTTCAGCGCTAATCCCCTTGTTGGGGGTGGAGTAAGGAAATCGATTTTAAGAGCCCTTTAAGTCGAAAAAAAGGGCTTCGTCGTGTGGACGGGTGCAGCGTTAAATCAATTTAACACTGCTAAATTCGCCCTCAACTCCTAGTGTAGACCAGGGCATGGATTTATAAACAAAGGAATAGGAATTAGGAGTTGGGATGTGTGTTTACCTATGTATGAGAGTGATACTGGAATACTTTTGTCCCATTTTGGTGTTCACATTTCAAAAAGGATATTGAAAAATAGGAGAGGATGCAGACAAAAGCCTCAAATGATTTGAGGGCTGGAAAGAATGCCTTTCAGTGACACATGGAGCCCAGTCTGTTTAGCTTATCGAAAAGTTCAAGAGGTGACTTGATCACTATGTATACAAGTTCCTTCATGGGGAGAAAATACTTGCTACTAAAGGACTCTTAAATCTATCAGAGAAAGGCATGAGAAGAACCAGGGACTGGAAGTTAAAGCCAAACAAATTCAAATTAGAAATAAGGCACAATATTTTAAGTGAGGATTATGAACTACTGGAACAAACTATGAAAGAATGTGGTGGATTCTCCATCTTTTAATGTCTAGAAATCCAAGACTGGATTCCTTTCTGGGGGATATGCTCTAGTCAAACACAAGTTAATGGGCTGCACAGAGGTAACTGGAAGAAATGTTCTGGCCTGTGTGAAGCAGGATGTCATACTAGATGAACTAATGGTCTCTTCTGGCTTTAAAATGAATCTATGAACTTCTGGATCCGAGAAGGTGGTGGAAGTACCTGAAGCAGTCAGTCAGCATGCCATCCTACCTTTTTATAGCTACACCCTTTGAGTGTTAAGGAGTAGTGATGGAAGGATAGTGGGTGCATGAGCGCTCCCACAGGCACTGCTTCTAAAAGTTCCAGTCTAGACTGCACAATCGGGCACATCTCAGGCGAGTGAACGTGCAGAGGTTGTCTTGAACTCCAGTAACAGGTGTGTAATCTTTGTTTCTCTCCATACAGGGCTCAATTTTGTAAGACTGTTTCAATGGAACTTCTTACATGCTTAAAGTTAAGCACGTGCTTAAGTACTTCGCTGGATGCAGAGTGCACAGCACTTTGCAGGATCAAGCTCTTGCACAACTCCTATTTATGCTAATAATAGATTGAGAATTCTCTCTGTAGTTTGGAGGAAAAGGTTTAGAATACTTACAAGAATAAAAGAATATTGGAATAAGTCTCTTTGACAAAGGAAAATGTTTTTAAATCAGTGGCCAGCAGTGGCAATGAACAGTTTGTGTTATTACCACTTTATTGGAATAAAATAGAGGCTGGAACAAAAATGCACTTCCAAAATACAGTTCACTCTCCACTTCCTAATGAGAAAACCTTTATTCATATGTTAATCTTTATAGGGATCATTTTCTACATAGTTCCTCAAACCCTGAGATTTCAGCTTTCTTGGAGGGAAAAAATTTTTTTGTTCCTTTTAAAATATCTGTTAGTACAGAAACCAGTCTTGTAGCACTCTGAAATTGAAGTCCTTGGAAAATATATCTAGGTTCAACTGCAAATTTAGGTTGGATTTTGTAGTCAACTTTATATATTTGGACAGTAGAACTGTTACAATTTGCTGTCTTTTCCCCCACCTCAGAATAGCATTCCCTTCGAACATCATGGCAAGTAGCTGCTCGTCTCCTCGTTGGAAGGCAGCACTGGGTGAGTCCCTTCTTGTTAGACCCAAATGATTTTGGATGGGGTGGGATTAAATCCTGTGGAAACATCAGATTTGGCACTTCCTCCTCACATTAACTCTTACAATTGTATGCTTTATCTCTGTGCCCTACGCTCAGATGTTAGGTACTTGACGTGGCATTAGGATTCCTTCTGAATGTAAAAGTAAACATCCTTCCAAGAGTTGAAGTATTTACTACTGTTCTTCCTAAATTGTTTAGTAGAATTAATTAAAATTGGTGATTTGGGAAGCCCCTATGGCTATTAAGGATTGCTAATAAAATAAGCAGATCAGCAACTCTAAACCATCTAACTATCCTAGAACCGCTAGTTACACCATCATTATGCTTACAATCTCAGACATCCATTCTAAACTAGACTGAGCTTTTAAAATTATGAAAAGATTACTTGTTCTGAAGACTTGTCATGGAGAACAAAATTAACTAATTCAAGTAAGGCTTTATCTTGGCATGAGTGGTACAAGTTATTAAAGCATCCTTCATTTTTTTGTGTTTTTTAATTCTCTTCCATACCTTCTGCCAGAGATTAAAAACTTTTTCAGATGAACTTCTCTTTAGTGTATCTGAAACATTAGCACCTTGAATATAGGCAGACTTGAACTTGGATACTCAAAATCCTTTGCCAGTGGATAGTGAAATAATTTCTGCCTTTATGCGCAGTTTTCTAGTATTTAAGCCAATTGTGTTTTAGCAATAGAAACATTTGTGAGTCAAAATCTGTACCTCACTGTTGAAGGATACTGACTCTTAAATAACTTTAGAAGCTTCTTCTTTGCTTTGCTATATATTAAAAAGGCAATCATATTTTTCTGTTCCTTGTTAAATTACGTAGTTCTTTCCGCTGCTTTACTTTCTCTATAAAGCTCCAGCTTGCACTAATCCTACATCTGCAGTTGGTGTAGCATCCTTCTCTTCCTCTTTTTTTATTTAATTTTCTCCAGTTGTTCTGTGTACTTGGCTGACTCCAGAAGCTGCTTCTTTCTTAAATTGTTGTAATATTCAAAACTGTCTGCAAGTGATGGTTTACTGCTTTGAGCCCCAATCATTAGGCCTTACTCAAGCAAAGCGCCCATTGAAGTCAATGCAAATCTTGCATGAGTTATGACAGCAGGACCCAGCCAGATCAAGATCTTGTCTGTTGTGCTTGACCTTTATGTGCCAAAAATTTGGTAGCTACTTAAGACTGTTTCTCATTCTTAGAGTGATATTGCTGCTTTGACATTTGTAACTTCTTAAATTAAAGGTACTGATGTGTGATACCTTTAACTCTCTGTGGGCACTATGTTACTTAAGACAAACTCAACCTAAGTAAATAATATTGTGAAATGTGTTTAATATGGCATCACCAGTAAAAATCCAAAGAGCTCTATCTTTTTTAACATTATATTTTTAACTTTATTCTTCGATTTGGGTTTCTTCAGTCTTGAATCTCTATCAGTTTTATTTCAAGAGTTCAGCAGTTTAATCTGGTTTTGTTCTTTTTTGCGTGCATGTTTTTGCTCTGATTTATTTGTTCTTCAAACTCTCTGCTTGTGGTGAAGAGGTCATTTCCTGTGTTAACCTTAATACAGAAGGAAAATGCAGATAACGTGATGTGGCTACAGGTAGGTATGAAATAGCCTGTGTAGTCCATTGGATTGTAGATTCTAGAAAGATAATTTTTTCCTTTTTACCAGGGTTTTTATGCCCAGATGTTTTGCAACAAGTGGCTGAAACAATTTTGGTAGAACCATCTACGTGCTAGTTAAAACGACTTGTGCTGATTTTATCTTATTCTTTGGCTCTGATAGATTCCTGCTCGTGTGACTACCAGTGTTCTCCAGTCTGCTGTGCACCGATGAAAATAATTTTGCCATAGAGGGCAGTTAATGCATGGCTGATCGCCTATGTTACCAATGGCTTTACTAGCAAAAATACCCCAACCTAGAGCAGAAACATTACAACTGGAGCTTTCCGTGCCACTTACAAAGAGATACTTGCAGGAACATGGACAGACTCCAACAGCTGCCATTAAAAGAGGCTCTTGCCAGAAACCCAATGACCTTAAGTGAACTCTGTAGTAACAGGGCTGGAAAAGGAAGAGATGGTTTACAGAGTTAATCGCCTGTTATTGAATAGCCATTTCAGTTCTCCCTCCACAGGCGGCAGACTTTACCCCTTTTTATTATTCTACTGTAACTATAAATCTTTTACCTGGTTGGTTTAAGAAAATTTTATATCATTTTGCTAAGATTATTGGCTTAATTCTGTGTAAAGAATTCTGTCTTGCTTTTGTCTGATTTAAAAATGTCATATATGAACAATCCTGAATTAAAGACAATGACTTGAAATTTCTTGTAAAGTTTAGTCTGGCAGGGAATATGTAAATTAATTAAAACCATCTGATTTTATTTAAACTGTTTACTTTTTTAGGTATAGTCCCATTCAGGATGGGGGGTGGGGGAGTTCTCCTGAAAGTTTTTTAATATGCATTATAGTTTTATTACTTTGCTTCTTCCACATTTTAATGGAAATCTCCATGCAACACAGAAACACTTTTGAATTTTTACTCTTCTCTAGTATAGTCAGAGAAAGCAAAAGATACTGGATAGAAGTGTCTGGGCTATTTAGAGATGGTGATATTGAAAGATAACTTATTCCTAAAGCATGTGAAGAATAAAGAGGGAGAAGGGCTCTGATATTTAAGAGGAATTTGTTGGAGTTTAGAGATGGTAAGCATGGCATGTGGTTCTCCTTCATTTGAGAAGGATTGTGTATAAAACACTCTTCCTTGGTAAGGTCTACTTTTCTACATTGAGATTGGCTGGTTTGAAGACCATTGCAAGTGGCACAAGAATTACTGCCATTCCAGACTGAGTGAATTTGTGTACAGTTGCTTCAGCATCCACATACATAAAAAAAATGTGATTCTGGTCTGCTGTGTATTGCCAAGACACAAAAAGGAATTATAAACAAAATATTCCTGCTGTGAAATCCTGAGAACTGATACTCAGGCGTGAATTACATTCTTAATATAAGTTGTATATTTCTGGGATTGCTATTCTTTATCTGGCGTTAAATGACTTGTTCATATGCCTAGAATGTCCAAAATAAAAAGTGCTCTTGGCAGATGTCCCTATTAAGGAATATGGAAGGATCTTTATATTGTTTCTAACTTAAAACATTTTCATAAAGGAATGCTAAATATTTTATCCTTGCAGTAACTAGAAAAGTTCAATTATTAGTCATATTCAAGCAAAGTAATGTCAGTTTCCCTCTTGAAAATGAAAGTGCAATACATAAGTGTTATTTGAAAGATTCCATCCTATTTGGAAACATAGGCTAAAAACAAATCCATTAATATTTTCCTTGTGCCTCAAACTTTTTTAGGATAGTTGTTCCAGAGTTTTGCAAATTCTTTTTCTATCCAAAATCCACGGACTAAATCTGTCAGTCACTTTTCTTGAGAATGCTAACTAATTGCTTGTGCTTCTCTAGATCTCAGTGGGGGAAACCTGTGTTTCGGGGGAGTGCAATGGAAAGGTTTAAAAGTTTGGTCCATGGATAATTTTGCATAACAGAATCCCCTACTCAGTTACTGTAGATTTCAGGACTTAAGGCATGTGCACTACCATTTGTACAGTTCTACATTTCACTGTGCTTTCTTTGTAAATATGTGTGGTTAATGATGTAATGTTAGAGAGACTTACAAAGGCAGCCTTTTCTTCCCGTCCTCTGTATCTGGAACCTTAAATTGCTGTACTGTACTTAAAAGCTGACTGATGCAAATTTCTAGAATTGTACTTGGTTGTGGGCTGTTCTTGCCCTTTCACAATAGTTATATCCCATCACCTGCAAAAAATAGTTAAAGTCTGTATAAACCTGTGTATTGGTAACCAATATCTCAGAACACCTCATTTGTACTATCACTATATTTGTGTACTTTACCAATTGTGTAAATAATAAATTCATAATGACTTCTACTTTTTTCTTGGTGAAATTTGTCTTTTTAATGGATTCTCAGCACATACACAGGCAAATTCTCATTCCTCCACAAATGCTGAGCATTGAAAACTAGTGCCTACAATGATATTTCTTAAAGGTAGGGAGGGGCAAGGACCTTGTGATGGCCATCTTCCCTGCACTGACCAGCAAAATTGGGTTGGCATGTCTAGGGGAAAGTATATATTGAAAGTGACACATGCTCCCAGAAGTGTGGTGACTGTCTCAGCCAGCTCTGGAGGGGGGGACTTCTGCCCCAGCCTAGTCCTCTCCTACTGCAAGTGTTGATTGAAAAGCCATGATTCAGCTTTGTGTTTTTGTAGATTTAGAGGGCTATGTCAGCTTATACCAAGGACCTAGCCCAGCATATATAACACTTAGTACCTGATCCAGTGAAGTTGATGGGGAAAAGAGTAATAAACCAATAACTGCAGGTAGCCCATGAGGAAAATAAGGACCTAACTGTATAGTAGTAGCCCATTTCTTCTCATTGAAATTAATGCCTTTTTTCCCTAATGGTAAAGTATTATTTATTTACTATATTTATAGTAAACTAATATAGTTTACAGACTTGCAAAAAGCTGCTCTTTGTAAATGTTTGATATTTGTTGTGCTTTTGTTAACAAGTATAACCTTGTATTGATATGAAGCTTGGGAAAACAATTGCTTTTGAGCAGTAAGACTTACAACTGACTTGTAGGAGCTGTAGGTGAAAAGATGGAGGATGTTTATTTCATATCACTAGTAATAATAGCTACTGCTGAAAAGCTCTAAGAGCTAGACTGCAAATGCATCTTTAATGTATTTATGCTTGCAACACTCCTGTGAGGTAGAAAAGTATTTCCCCCATTTTACAGATGAGGAAATGAGGCAGAGAGGCTAAATGACTTCCAAAGGTCACACACAGGAAGTCTGCTGTGGTGCAGAGAATTGAACTTGAGTCTGCAAAGTCCTAATAGGACATATGTTAGTTCTGATGCACATTTATTACAAACCATTGTTTTTTGGCATTTAATCTTCAAAATTATAATTATTCACAAGCTTCTTCAGGTAATGTGTGTCATTTTTGAAAGAATTCTTAAAATTATGTTCTGCAAAAGCATGGAAAGGTGGTGTTTACTTTGCACATTTGTAGTTGAAATGCATGATTTTTTAAAAAAAATCCAGCCTTGCCATAGCTGTAGTACTCAATGGGAACAATCTCCTTTGACTTTTTTTTGGAACATTGACTTGGGCACCATATACACAGCAAGCATAACCAAACCTAGTGGTAACTGGGTTCCCAGATTCTTATAAGGTATCAAGTTTCTTAAAATATAGGTTGTTGCAGTACTGCAATTCATACTGTGACTTTTTCCCATCAGCTATCCAAGTGAGAGACAGACACACACAGCAAAGTTAAGGGTCCAGATCTAATGCATCCAACGATTCTGAGGGAGTTGGCTGATGGGACTGCAGAGCCATTGGCCATTATCTTTGAAAATTCGTGGTGAGGGGGGGAGGTCCTGGACTATTGGAAAAAGGCAAATACAGTACCCATATTTTTAAAAAGGGGAGACTAGAGGGAACTACAGATCGGTCAGCCTCACCTCAACCCCTGGAAAAATCATGGACCAGGTCCTCAAGGAATCCATTTTGAAGCACTGGAGGAGAAGGTGGTGATCAGGAACAGTCAACATGGATTCACCAAGGGCAAGTCATGCCTGACCAACCTGATCATAGATTAAAAGAATAGCAGGGTTGGAAAGGACCTCAGGAGGTCATCTAGTCCAACCCCCTGCTCAAAGCAGGACCAGTCCCCAACTAAATCATCCCAGCCAGGGCTTTGTCAAGCCTGACCTTAAAAACTTTGAAGGAAGGAGATTCCACCACCTCCCTAGGTAATGCATTCCAGTGTTTCATCACCCTCCTAGTGAAAAAGTTTTTCCTAATATCCAACCTAAACCTCCTCCACTGCAACTTGAGACCATTACTCCTTGTTCTCTCATCTGCTACCACTGAGAACAGTTTAGATCCATCCTCTTTGGAACCCCCTTTCAGGTAGTTGAAAGCAACTATCAAATCCCCCCCTTATTCTTCTCTTCCACAGACTAAACAGTCCCAGTTCCCTCAGCCTCTCCTCATAAAGTTGTGCTCCAGTCCCCTAATCAATTTTGTTGCCCTCTGCTGGACGTTTTCCAATTTTTCCACATCCTTCTTGTAGTGTGAGGCCCAAAACTGGACACAGTACTCCAGATGAGGCCTCACCAATGTCAAATAGAGAGGACGTCTATTCCCTCAATCACGTCCCTCAATCTGCTGGCAATGCCCCTACTCATACATCCCAAAATGCCATTGGCCTTCTTGACAACAACAGCCCACTGTTGACTCATATCCAGCTTCTCGTTGACTGTAACTCCTAGGTCCTTTTCTGAAGAACTGCTGCCGAGCCATTTGGGCTCTAGTCTGTAGCGGTGCATGGGATTCTTCCATCCTAAGTGCACGACTCTGCACTTGTCCTTGTTGAACCTCATCAGATTTCTTTTGGCCCAATCCTCTAATTTGTCTAGGGCCCTCTGTATCCTATCCCTACCCTCCAGCGTATCTACCTCTCCTCCCAGTTTAGTGTCATCTGCAGACTTGCTGAGGGTGCAATCCACACCATCCTCCAGATCATTAATGAAGATATTGAACAAAACCAGCCCAAGGACCGACCCTTGGGGCACTCCGCTTGATACCGGCTGCCAACTAGACATGGAGCCATTGATCACTACCTGTTGAGCCTGACAATCTAGCTAGCTTTCTATCCACCTTATAGTCCATTCATCCAGCCCATACTCTTTTAACTTACTGGCAAGAATACTGTGGGAGACTATCAAAAGCATTGCTAAAGTCAAGGAACAATACATCCACTGCTTTCCCCTCATACACAGGGCCAGTTATCTCGTCATAGAAGGCAATTAGATTAGTCTGGCATGACTTGCCCTTGGTGAATCCATGCTGACTGTTCCTGATCACTTTCCTCTAAGTGCTTCAGAATTGATTCCTTGAGGACTTGCTCCATGATTTTTCCAGGGACTGAGGTGAGGCTGACTGGCCTGCAGTTCCCCAGATCCTCCTCCTCCCCTTTTTTAAGCCTTTTTCCAGTCATCCGGGACCTCCCCCGATCGCCATGAGTTTTCAAAGATAATGGCCAATGGCTCTGCAATCACATCCGGCAACTCCTTTAGCACTCTCAGATGCAGCGCATCCGGCCCCATGGACTTGTGCTCGTCTAGCTTTTCTAAATAGTCCCGAACCACTTCTTTCTCCACAGAGGGCTGGTCACCTCCTCCCCATGCTGTGCTGCCCAGTGCAGCAGCCTGGGAGCTGACCTTGTTTGTGAAGACAGAGGCAAAAAAAACATTGAGTACATTAGCTTTTTCCCACATCCTCTGTCACTAGGTTGCCTCCCTCATTCAGTAAAGGGCCCACACTTTCCTTGACTTTCTTCTTGTTGCTAACATACTTGAAGAAACCCTTCCTGTTACTCTTACATCTGGAGATGCAGCTAGCAAGAGATGTTGATTTGGCCTTCCCGATTTCACTCCTGCATGCCCGATCAATATTTTGATACTCTTCCCTGGTCATTTGTCCAGTCTTCCACTTCTTGTTAGCTTCTTTTTTGTGTTTAAGATTAGCAAGAATTTCACTGTTAAGCCAAGCTGGTCGCCTGCCATATTTACTACTCTTTCTACACATCGGGATGGTTTGTCCCTGTAATCTCAATAAGGATTCTTTAAAATACAGCCAGCTCTCCTGGACTCCTTTCCCCCTCCTGTTATTCTCCCAGGGGATCCTGCCCATCAGTTTCCTGAGGTTGTCAAAATCTGCTTTTCTGAAGTCCGGGGTCCATATTCTGCTGCTCTCCTTTCTTCTCTGTGTCAGGATCCTGAACTCGACCATCTCATAGTCACTGCCTCCCAGGTTCCCATCCACTTTTGCTTCCCCTACTAATTCTTCCTGGTTTGTGAGGAGCAGGTCAAGAAGAGCTCTGCCCCTAGTTGGTTCCTCCAGCACTTGCACCAGGAAATTGTCCCCTACACTTCCCAAAAACTTCCTGGATTGTCTGTGCACCACTGTATTGCTGTCCCAGCAGATATCAGGGTGATTGAAGTCTCCCATGAAAACCAGGGCCTGCGATCTAGTAACTTCCATTAGTTGCTGGAAGAAAGCCTTGTCCACCTCATCCCCCTGATCCGGTGGTCTATAGCAGACTCATACCACGACATCACCCTTTTTGCTCACGCTTCTGAATTTAATCCAGAGACACTCAGGTTTTTCTGCAGTTTCATACCGGAGCTCTGAGCAGTCATACTGCTCTCTTACATACAGTGCGACTCCCATACCTTTTCTGCCTTGCCTGTCCTTCCTGAACACAGTTTATATCCATCCATGACAGTACTCCAATCATGTGAGTTATCCCACCAAGTCTGTTATTCCAGTCACATCATAATTCCTTGACTGTGCCAGGACTTCCAGTTCTCCCTGCTTGTTTCCCAGGCTTCCTGCATTTGTGTATAGGCACTTGAGATAACTTGCTGATCGTCCTGCTTTCTTAGTATGAGGCAGGAGCCCCCCCTTTTGCGTTCTCCTGCTCGTGCTTCCTCCCGGTATCCCAGGTCTCCACTTACCTCAGGGCTTTTGTCTCCTTCCCCCGGTGAACCTAGTTTAAAGCCCTCCACCCTAGGTTAGCCAGCCTGCTTCCAAAGATGCTCTTCCCTCTCTTCATTAGGTGGAGCCCATCTCTGCCTAGCACTTCTTCTTGGAATACCATCCCATGGTCAAAAAATCCAAAGCCTTCTCTCCGACACCACCTGCGTAGCCATTCGTTGACTTCCACGATTCGACGGTCTCTATCCAGGCCTTTTCCTTTTACGGGGAGGATGGACAAAAACACCACTTGTGCCTCAAACTCCCTTATCCTTCTTCCCAGAGCCACGTAGTCATCCGCTCAAGGTCATCCCTGGCAGTATCATTGGTGCCCACATGGAGAAGCAGGAAAGGGTAGCGATCCGAGGGCTTGATAAGTCTCGGCAGTCTCTCCATCACATCATGAATCCTAGCTCCTGGCAAGCAGCAGACTTCTCAGTTTTCCCGGGTCGGGGTGGCAGATAGATGACTCAGTCCCCCTTAGGAGAGAGTCTCCGACCACCAACCACCCGCCTCCTCCTCTTTGGAGCGGTGGTTGTGGAACCCCCATCCCTAGGACAGTGCATCTCATGCCTTCCAAGCAGCGGAGTCTCCTTCTGTTCCCTTCCCTCAGATGTATCATCTAGTCCGCTCTCCGCATTAGTACCTGTGGAGAACATGAAAACGGTTGCTCACCTGAATCTGCGCTGCTGGTACATAGACACTCCCCTTTCTTCTTCTGGAGGTCATATGCTGCCAAATTTATTCACCGTCCTCCTGTCCCCGCAGTGCAGCCTGCTCTGAATCTTCAGAACATTGTGCCCGAAGAAGCATATCCTGATGTCTGTCCAGGAAATCTTCAGTTTCTCTTATGCAACGCAGGGTCGATACTTGTTTCTCCAGACCTTGAACCTTCTCTTCCAATACGGAGACCAGCTTGCACTTTGTACAGACAAAGTCGCTTCTGTCCTGTGGAAGAAAGACAAACATGGCACATCCAGTGCAGGTCACAACAGCTGAACGCTCCCCAACCATATTACCTTCCTTCTACGAGCTCTCTCAGGAGTTGTAGTAACTACTCAGAGAAGCTGGCAAGATGTAAGCCCCAGTGCGCTCTCCCCAGGGGAACTCCCAGGCAAACTCCCTCTGTTAGCCTCTCTGCTGTTCGCTGTTCAGCTGGTTCGCAGCTGACTGGCTTTTTATAACAGTGGCCTTCTTTGATGAGATAACTGGCTCTGTGGATATGGGGAAAGCGGTGGATGTGATATCTTGACTTTAGCAAAGCTTTTGATACAGTCTCCCACAGTATTCTTGCCAGCAAGTTAAAGTATGGATTGGATGAATAGCCTATAAGGTGGACAGAAAGCTGGCTAGATTGTTGGGCTAAAGGGGTAGTACTCAACGGCTTGATGTCTAGTTGGCAGCTGGTATCAAACAGAGTGTCCCAGGAGGTCGGTCCTGAGGCCGGTTTTGTTCAACATCTTTATTAATGATCTGGATGATGGGATGAATTGCACCCTCAGCAAGTTTGCAGATGACACGAAGCTGGGGGGAGAGGTAGATACGCTGGAGGGTAGGGATAGGGTCCAGAGTGATCTAGACAAATTGGAGGATTGGGCTAAAAGAAGTCAGATGAGGTTCAACAAGGACAAATGCAGAGTCCTGCACTTAGGAAGAATCCCATTCACCACTGCAGGCTGGGGACCGACTAGCTAAGCAGCAGTTCTGCAGAAAAGGACCTGGGGATTACCGTGGACAAGAAGCTGGATATGAGTCAGCAGTGTGCCCTGGTAGCCAAGAAGGCCAACAGCATATTAGGTGGGCTGTATTAGTAGGAGCATTGCCAGCAGCTCAAGGGACATGATTATTCCCCTCTATTGGGCACTGGTAAGGCCACCCCTGGAGTATTGTGTCCAGTTTTGGTCTCCCCCCCCACTATAGAAGGGATGTGGACAAATTAGGGAGAGTCTAGCAGAGGGCAATGAAAATTTTTAGGGGGCTTGGGCACATGACTTATGAAGAGAGGCTGAGGGAACTGGGGTTATTTAGTTTACAGAAGAGAAGAGTGAGGGGAGATTTGATCGCAGCCTTCAACTACCTGAAGGGGTGGGGGGGTTCTAAAGAGGATGGAGCTAGGCTGTTCTCAGCGGTGGCAGATGACTGAACAAGGAGCAATGGTCTCACAGTGCAGTGGGGGAGGCCTAGGTTGGATATCAGGAAATGCTATGTCACTAGGAGGGTGGTGAAGGACTGGAATGGGCTACCTAGGGAGGTGGGTGGAATCTCCATCCTCAGAGGTTTTTAAGGCCTGGCTTGACAAAGCCCTAGCTAGGATGATTTACTGGGTGTTGGTCCTGCTTTGAGCAGGGGGTTGGACTAGATGACTGCCTGAGGTCTCTTCCAACCCTAATATTCTATGAAATCTCCTTCATGGAGTAGAACAAAACCTTCATAAATTTAATAGTGGCCCCCAAAGATACTGCATGGCATTGCAATAGCTGTCACATCATCATGTGGGCTTCATGAAACAGATGGAGACACATGAAGAATTGGGCATTGAAGCATGTGATATATAATCCTAAGTACCGTACGTCCTATGAGAAGGGCCTGGCAGGATTGGGCTGTGAATGGGTAGTGATTGTATTTAATAGGGATTTGTTCATTTGGGAGTTTGTAAATATTATTGTTCATTGCATATTAATGTAAAGAAGGCTGTACAGTGATAGCACCATTATATGCTAAGACAGTCTAATAGTTGGGGTCACTTAAAATAATTAAACTTTGATGAGGCAGGCTAACAATGATTTTCTAATTTTGTCAAGACCATCACTTTTGTGGCAGAATGTACAGTAGGTAAGAGACTTGTTTAAGAAATTCAACCTTAACTATGAATTTCCTGTTTCTAACATTTGGCCATGTTAAATACTTGGGCTATGGGGGCAGGGACTGGCTCTAGCCACCCAGCTTTCCTGTCCTTTTCATGGCTTGCCATGGAATTGAAAAGAATGAAAACTAACAGCCTATGTAAGGAATGCACTGTTTACACAGACACTGTGTTGTCCTAAGTACACCAACATAACCCCCACACCTCTTGTTAAGGTGATTTTATTATGGCTGCATAGCAGAGGAGTTACACAATGAAATACTCCCCCTGCCCATGTAACTTCCACTTTTTTGTCAACAAAAAGTGGACTTTTATCAGTAAAACTGTATGGTATAGACAAGGCTTTGGTTGTCTTTTCATGTATGTATGTAGTGTTTGCGGAAGAGGTGAGCACATATCTCTTTAAACTTCACTTCCTCTCTTTCTCAATACGTTAACACTTTTATGTAGTTACATTGGTGCACCTGGACTCTCACTATAGGACAGTGAATTTTAAATTGGCCTAGGGAAAGTAGTAAACTGTCACCACCCATTTAAAACAAAAATCATATGGCTGTTATTGCATGGCTGTAGGCTGACAAAACTGTAGAATTCTAGTTTTCTGGTTTCATCAGCACACAGTTGCTTCAAGCTATGCATTCCATGTTCAGCAGCCCTCTGTGGGAAAAGCCCAGTATAAAATTTAGATATCAAATAACTTTTCCAATACTGATTGCTACTACTGTTTTGAAAATATCAAACTGGTGGGCATCATAATCTCTTCCTGACTGAACAAAACTTTAAATAGATGGTTGTATTAGTCGTATATAGCAAATAAATGTCATATCACATTAAATGTTTTAAACTAAACTAGATTTTTCTTGTTATGCCACCTCTCCAATACAAGAATTTTGCTAGTAAAAATAAGGTGATTCTAAGAACTTGTTTCTCCCACGTTTAATAAAAATTTTTAAACTTTAGCTGAGATTTAGAGAATTCAAAATTATTTTGACTGAGCAACAGAGCTTGAACTTTTCACAATTTTTTTTTTTTAAACTGTCCCTTAGCTTTATAACAGATCCTTCCTTTGCCATCTGCGCTGCACCTATCTGCTTCACACTCATTCAATACTAAATTATCTGTGGGAAAACAGAAAACATTGACAGCTATCTAATTTTAATAGTGTTCAGCGATATAGCAAGCTACTCAATATAAACAAAAATCTCGATTTAACCTAATTTGAGGGAAGCATAACTCAACAAGAACTTAGTCCTACAACAGAAATTAGGTTCCAGAATTTATGGATTTAGACAAATTGATATTAAGGCTCCAGAGTGTTTTGCTGCTAGGAAACATAGTATGCCCATTATTAAATTAACCAGTAAAATTTCAGTTTCTGTTTTTACAAACGTAGTAACAAATAATCACTGGAATTACAATCACTGTGTAATAATACTGAATGAGCTCTTGCTCCATATCCATACCACAGCCTTGTATTAAGAGAACATTAAAAGGCTTCAGCTTCTATCAGCATCCATTAGTGCAGACCCTAGTTCTGTAGAGTCCCATGGACATCACTAGCAGATGCCAAAGCAGGACTGTTGCCTAAAGATTCACAGTTAAGTACTCAAGTTAGGCCCTGTTAGTGTTAAGTTGCATGCACACTTTTCATTGCCCCTTCTATGCATGCAGCTTTATGAAAGACTTTAAATGTTACATGTGCTTTCAGATACCTTAGATAAGCTATAGTGTGGACATACACTTAGGCTATGTTGGCATAACTTATGTTGCTTGGGGGTAGAAGTGGGGTAAATAAATCACTCCTCTGAGCAACATAATTTACAACAACATAAGTATTGGTGTGGACAGCACTATATCAACAGGAGAGCTCTCTCCCATTGGCATAGAGCAGCTACATTAGAGAGCTTACATAGCTGCATCAGTGCAGGAGTGCCCCTGTAAACTCTCTAATGTAACTGTATCCTTAGACTAATTTTGTCATCCTGCTGTGTGACATACGTTAACAACTAACTGTCAGGGTTAGGAAGAAATTCCCCATGGACCTATACCATCCTCTGAAGAATGTTAGCACTGGTCACTTTTAGACAAGCTGAACTAGACAGATGGTCTGAACTCATATGGTAATTTCTGTGCTCACACTGTACAAGGAGAACCTTCTACCTATAATCTCCAGTATAGACTTTACAGCTGTAATATCTCCATCCATGTACTTTACTTCTCTGTGCCCAGCTGTTAGGCTTCACAATGAGGTGTTCCTACTGTCCATAAGTAGGTGTTCCATACTGTCCAGGCCTGTTCTCTGAGCCTAGGCTTAGGACACCCTTCAGGGAAAAAACCTTCCAGAATTCTCTGCCTCCAAAACTGTGCTGATGGCAGAGTCCAGGGCTCCCTTTGCAGAGGAGTTTTCCATATGATTTAAAAATCTTTTGTAAAGTAAACTTGTTTGTTGGCTTCAAGGTTTTCTCAAAACCACTAAACCCAACGTTTTCTTTTGGCTTTCTGAGGAGCGTTTCAAGGGCAGCAGCTTCCCATCCAACTCAGAGATTGCAAACAGAGAAGAGGGGAAGCAGAACAGCAACAAATATACCCAATTCTTACCCCACCACCACCCCTGGCAGGGCTCTGGGGGTAAAGGTGAGGTATCCAACTGACATGTTGGTAAGGAAAGATGATGCAGTAGGCAGCAGGGCAACAAGACCAGGAGCCAAGAGTATGTGACTATGGGTAAGTTGGTTTTTTCCCTAAATTTTTCTCATTACCCTCACTGTTAAAATATTGCACTTTATTTCTAGTCAGAATTTGTCTAGCTTCAACTTATGCCTTGTTGGATCTTCTTATATCTTTTCTCTGTTAGATTGAAAGCCCAAGATTAAAATTTTGTTCCCCATATAGGCACATATAAATCGGGATCAAATCACACTTAAACCTTTGCTTTAAAAAGCTAAATTGAGTGATCTCTTTGAGCATGAGCCTTTCATAAGGCATGTTTTCCAATCTTTTAGTCAATCTTGTGGCTTCTCTCTGAACCAGCTCCAATTTATCAACATTCCAATGCCAAATACAGAGGTAATATAACCTCCCTATTCCTACTTGAGATTCCCCATTTATACATCTAAAGATTGCATTAGCCTGTGTCACACTAGGTGCTCCTGTTCAGCTGCTTATCCATCAAAATTTTCCAATCTTTTTCAGTGTGTCTCCTTCCCAGGACAGAGATCCCCTTTCCTATAAGCATGGCCTACATTCTTTGCTTTTATATGTATACATTTGGCTGTATGAAAAACACAGTGTCTACCTACGCCCAGCTTACCAAGTGATCCAGCTCACTGCATCAGTGATATGTCCTCCTCATTAGTTAACACTCTCCCATTTTTGTGTTATCTTCAAATGTTATCAAAGTTTTCATCCAAGTCACTGATAAAAATATGAAATAGCATAAGGCCGAGAATGGATCTCTGTGGAAGCCCACTAGAAACACACAGGCTTGATGATGATGATTCCCCATTTATAATTACGTTTTGTGACCTGAGATAAGGTGGGTGAGGTAATATCTTCTACTGGACCAACTTCTGTTGGAGACACACAAGCTTTCACACTACACAGAACTCTTCTTCAGGTTTGGGAAACTTATTCAGAGTTGCAGCAAATCAGGATATAAAATCTTGGTCCAGACTGTATTATTATAATCTCTTGGTGAACACATTTTAATGTGTTTCAGCAGCCACCTAATGATGCGGTCTGGAAAAACTAGTCAGTCGCTATCTATACAGAAGTACACGTTCACTTAAAAATATATACAAACTTAATTATAGGCCATATCCACATAGAGAATTTGCTTCTAACACCCCCACCACACCCCTGCTCACTCTGGCCTCTGTGTACCATTTTTTTTTTGCTGCTTCCTGATGACCCTGGGCATAGGATGCATGCTAGAGTGGACCTGAGGGCAGAGGATGGGGTGGTGGGGATGTTGTTGGGCTGTAACTCACACCATTGCAGTCATTCTTTCTTGCACTGCAAGCTCTAGGCAGCCTTGGGGAGGGTACTGTAACTTAAAGCAGCCTGTCCTCACAGTGGCTTAAGTTACACCAGAAGATGATGTGGCCCTTGCAGAACCCATGATTAGGAAGGCACAAAAGTAGCTTTAAAACCCCTTTGCCCTCCTCTCCTTGAGCTACCCCCCTTTGAGACACAGCACAGAACCTCAGCCAAAGACACAATGCCTCAATCTACCAAAAATAAAACACTTTCCCTCTCCTGCTATCCCAATTTCCTCACAGGAAAAGCTTGTGAGAACAGATAGGCTTTGGAACATGCCCTGAAGCCCAGTGAATCTGGACTCCTTTGGAGCAGGAGGGATAAGTAGTTTTCAGAACTGAGGCTTCCTCAACTGGGAATCTCCAGTACTATCCCCTCCCATTTAAATCTAGAGGATGTTTGTTTGATCAATCCATCTGATTGCAATCAGAGTATCATATGAGGATAGCAACAGGTCCCTATGGCAGCCAAACAGTCAAAACACTTTGGGCCTCATAGGTCAAAGGCAGTTCCTTAAAACATCACCTGGAAACGAACTGGAAGCCAATGCGGACTACAGCTTACAAGCGTAACATGCTCTCTACAGAAAGCACTGTGAAAAAGTGTGGCCTCCTCCTGGGTGCTCCCATGTAGCTTCAGGACAGTCCTGCAAATGGCCCCTTACCTCAGTTTCCCTTTTGGATAATCTAAAGGTCTCTATGCCAGCATGTCCTCAAGTTTATCAACATAATGAAAGATTGCAAGAGTCCATAACCAAAAGTTCCACAACACAATCAAATCTCCTCCCAGTGCATGTAGTCTTTTCTAGTCCATCAACAGAGAACGTACCAAATGCCAGTGTCTTCCACCATGCCTGGGCTCTTACTCAGTCCGCCTCTATCCCTCTGCCAAGACTGCTGCCCTTAGCCCTTCCTTCTGGAATACAATGCTGCTCTTCCCAACAGGAACTCATGCAGCTTATCTGCTAGGCACCTCTTATTATTCCTCTCGGGCACAGCTCACCACCAAGGACATGCCAGCAAGTAAGGCCCATGCTGCTCCCCCTGCCTTCAACCTTCTCCCACCCTTGGCTCCAGGTCTCCAGCCTGGAGCCTGCAGGCATCTCCTGCGGCTCCACCTGTCTTTAGTCCTCCCACCGTGGCTCTCTTGCTTTGCTGCCCTTTCCCAGGAACCATCTTCTCTCTGTGATCACTCTGATCTCCTGTTCTTTCTCCTCTGAGTCAGTTTGTGGTCTCCTGACTGACTCTCCAGGCCTCTTACAGCTTCCAGCTGCTGTCCTGCTCTTTTAATTGGCCCAGATATGGAGTACCTAGAGTGGAACAGGAGAACCGAGTCCAGTTTCCTTTAAGGGACCAGCTACTCTGAAAGAATTGCCATATTCTATACTAGCTCCAGGTTCCAAATGGTCTTAAGGTGTAGTCCCATCTAACATGCATTCTGTCATTAAATTGGAAGGTGACAAAGATCTGGACCACTGTGCTGAGGTCCCCATTTCCAAAATAAAACGTTGTTACCTAGTGGTTAAGTGCAGATGAAGACAAGCATTCTATTCCTATGATGCTATAGGCAGTATCCAGCAGCAAATGAACAGCCAGCAGGCCCCACAAGTTGTAAACCTGAGTATCAAAAATTCCTCACTCAAGGTAGCTAGTTTTCCGACACCATAACATTGACACCAGGATAAATATTTATTCACTACATTTGCAACAGTTGACTATAAAAGCATAAAACAAATATAAATATAAATCCACACATCTTACATTAAAGTGCATTTACTAAAAAGCAGGGACAAAAAGTGATCTTACTTGCGTGAAACTGACATGCATACTCCCCTCCCAACACAAATAAAACAGACAAAAATTCTGCACTTACAATTTTTGTAGCATACAAGAGCTTTGTTCTTCTGGAAACCCTCCATCACCACAGCATGGCCTTAAACTAAAGCTGCTTTTTGGGAAATAAAAAGGCATATGCTTGAGTGCGATGGAGGTTTGTTTCTTTTAGAAAGAATTCTAATACACTCTACAAGAGTGGAGTGGTTTTGTTTGTTGCTTCAATAGGGTTTAATATATATTAACATTACTGACAGCTAGGATTTTCCAGTCCTAGATGCTAGACATCCCTCATTCTCAGCTCTAGGAGAGCTGGCTAATTTACTAGCAGCTAATATTGATTCTTTTGCTACAGTATTTATAAGGAAAAACAAGGCTCCTGCTCATTATTTTAAAGGACTGTTGCATTATTTCAAGATGTTTGGTTCAATTGGTTTTCTTGTATTGCCTCCAAGTGGATACATTATGTTATGTTTTTATTTAGAACTAGAATTAAAAGTAATTAATACTTGCTGTTGCGTAGGAGGTGGCAATGCAGCCTTGGTAACTCCTCACTTCACTTTGAAAAATATAGAACGTAACTGGCCGCTGCTCCTCCACTTTACTTTGGGTTTGCATAGGTTAGGTTTGTGCGCACATGCACACACACAAACCTATGTAGATACACTATATTTCTTGCATAAGGAAATAATTTAAGGGCCCAAGATCAAGACAAAATCCAATCTAAAATATTTAACCATAATCTCTATTGTAAACAATATACAGAAGGTACAAAGATGGAAAAAACCTTAAATTATAATGTACTGTATATTGTACACCAAAAGAGCGAGTTTTTTTCTATTCCTCATTATTTTCAAAGAAAGCAATGTAAACTCCTTTACTTCTACAATATTGCACTTAGATTTTGCATCTGTATATTCAGATGGTTTTCCCCCATAAACCAGTTAAATATGTTCCCAAACCATAGGGCCAGAGAAATTATAATTGTTCAAATATTTTGGGACGCAAAGGAGAAGTATTGGTTTCTCTGAAATTCGTGAATTAAAAAAATATATTATTTTTCAAAGTGTAAGATGTGCTAGTCTGCAAGACCTTGTCTCCTATGCCCTTAAGATTTGCTAATCATGGAATGTTATAAAAATACATTGTGAATATATGGTGTGCTACTGAATTCAATCACATAAAGGTGACATAAGTTGACCACATTGAGGTCTTGTGCTACTATTGAGGCACTGTGCCCCCCCCAGTGAAGTAGTTAAGGGCTACACCTCATGTTCCAACTTTAAAAAGTTGGACCTATAGCATGTGGAAGTTAAAACAGAAGTAGCATTTCAGAGTAAGTGTTTTTATAAAGAGATTTATTGTCAATTTATAGTAAATATAATACTGGGTTAGTTTTTCAAGATGTAATGGCTCTAAGGGAACATTTTCCCCTTTCCCATGTCTTGACAAAGCCCTGGCTGGGTTGATTTAGTGGGTGTTGGTCCTGCTTTGAGCAGGGGATTGGACTAGACCTCCTAAGGTCTTTTCCAACCCTAATATTCTGTGATTCTCAACCAGGGATACATGTGCCCCTGAGCGTCCACAGAGGTCTAGATATTTGCCTAGTTTTACAACAGACTACATAAAAAGCACTAGCGAAGTCAGAACAAACTAAAATTTCATACAGACAATGACATGTTTATACTGGGCAATATACTATACACCAAAATGTAAGTAAAATATTTATATTCCAATTGCTTTATTTTATAATTATATGCTAAAAATGAGACAGTAACCAGTTTTTCAGTAATAGTGTGCTGTGAGAGTTTTGTATTTTTATGTCTGATTTTGTAAGCAAGTAGTTTTTAAGTGAAGGGTAACTTGGGGGTATGCAAGACAAATCAGATGCGTGAAAGGGGTACAATAGTCTGGAAAGGTTGAGAGCCACTGATCTAGGTTGTCCTCCTGTATAGCTTGACAAAGCCCTGGCTGGGATGATTTAGTTGGGGATTGGTCCTGCTTTGAGCAGGGGGTTGGACTGGATGACCTCCTGAGGTCCCTTCCAACTCTGATATTCTATGATAGCAAAGGCCGCCACCACCACCCAGCAACTGCCCACTAAACGCAGCTGAAATGAGACAGAAAAGTGTTACAACCCACAAGAGACTAGACTTGTGTGCATATGGGCACATACTCTGCAGCTTCTCTTTTCCCCAACACTATTTTCATAATATATTTGAAGGATTCTTTTTATTCATATTAAAAAAAAAGTGTTCTGCATAAGGCTATGATTTAGTCATGGGTATTTTTAGTACAAATCATGGACAGTTCACAGGCAATAAAGAAAAATTTACAGCCTGTGACCTGTCCATGACTTATACACATGACTAAATCTTGGGGAGCAGGCACTGCTAGAAGGAGAGCTCGGGGGGGAGACGGGGACCCAGGGGGAGGGCCCGCTGTGGGGAGGTGTCTCAGGGGGCTGTTGCTCAGTGGCTGACAGTGGCTGCTTAAACTGCTCACGTGGTCCCCAGGGCCAACTGCACTGGCTGCTGCTCAGGTGGTCCCCAGGGCCAGCTGCCCGGGGCCGTCCAAGCAGTGGCTGGCCCTAGGGCCACCTGAGTGCCTGGTTGTGGAGCTGTTTCAGCAGTGGCTGGTGTGGCTGTCCCCAGGGCTACCTGAGCAGCAGACCCTGGAGCTAACTGCTTGAGCAGCCCTGGGTTCAGCCACACTGGCCACTGCAGAAGTCGCAGGGGTCATGGAAAAAATCACAGATTCCATTACTTCTATGACCAACACAGAACGCTAGTTATGCGTTGGGTTAAATACCATTGAAATTGGTGGGCAAAACAGCTGCCTTTCCTTTCAGGCTACATGAGGGAGCAGTTAAATGCTTCTTTGTTTAATAATAGCTGAAACACTAGAGGCCACTGTCCAAAACACTGACCTGTATGGTAAGGATAGCTAAGAGGAAGCTATGCCATGTGGTCTGAGGGGTTGCCTGGGACTCATATAGCAAATGCAGGGGCTAGGGCATTGATTGGTGGAGCTGTGTGTGTGTGTGTGTCTATTTGGGGTGTTTTTAGCGCAAGAGGAGCACACACCAAACAGCAGGTCCCAGGGCAAAAAAGCCAAGGACACAGACAGAACAAGCTCTGGGAGTGTGGTATTCAGAAAAGCTAAGGCCAAGTTTACACTATAGTAACTATATCAACATAGCTAGCTATGGTGCGCTAGCCATGCTGGCATAACCCTATAGCATAGCTACAGTGACAAAAAGTCCCCCTCTCTCCACTGTAGGAGCACCACCTCCCTGAGCAACCATAGCTAGACTGACAGAAGAACTGTTTTGTCAACCTAGATGCTTCTATAGTAGGAGGTTAGGCTGGCATAACTATGTTGCTCAGGGAAGTGGATATTTCCCCACCTCCCAAAGTGACATAGCCATGTCGACCTAAATTTTAAGAGTAGACCAGGCCTGAGAGAGAGAGAGCTTTTGGGCTAAGTGATTGGAAATGTGGCTTAGACTTGTAAGCAGGGACATTGTCTCTTATTGTTTGAGTCCTGCTTCATTTAAGGAAACAGGACTTTGTACATTCTTTGTAAATAAAAGATTGCATCAAGTGAACCACCTGACTCCATCACCAATTTTGCCTCTGAATTGAAATAACCTGCCAGACTCCAAATTTTTAATCAAACCAATCAGGTCAAAAAAGGGGTGTAATTCAGGCATAGGGCCAAATCCTGCTCACCTTACTTATCCAATTAGTTCTATTAAAGTCAGTGAGACTATATACAGGGATGATATCAGATAGATTTTTCCCCTAATAGCATTACAGAATGAAAAGAGTAACTCAGGGAGTTACTTTTAATTATTTTTAGTGCTCTGCTTCTTCACATACCCTAAATACTAGTAAAGTCAGCATATTGCTGTACAAAAGTGAGGAGTCAATCTCATGCTGACATCTAATAGCATAGGACGTAACAGCTGCTAAAGTTGTGAGACTTTTCAACCAATTTCAGAAGCAGATGCCTGCATGTGTCAGCACAATAGTTACCAATAGGAGTCCGTGTATGTGCAGTGCACATAGGCTGTAAAGAAAACAAGGTAAGCCTATGTAAGGATTAATACTGCTCGTTTCATTTTCTTTAGGTGCTATTTAGGAATAGCAGTTATGTGATTTGTTAAGAACAGGGTCTCTGAGTGCCTTTCAGTGTACAATATTTATAATAAAAATCCCAATTAATAAAATTGAGTTTAGCTAAAATTCAGAAATACATTTACTTAAAACAAAGTAATAGATATTATTCTTATTATCCAACTTAGATTAGGGCTGAGCCAAAGGAAAAAAAAAAAAAAAAAAAAAATCTAAAAAACAGTAAAAGTAAGATGTTTCAAAAACCTACTGGAGACCACTAAGTTCCTGCGAATTCCCTTCCCCCCCAATATCACATTCTTTCTCCTTGAGAAAGAACACAGAAAGGGAAGTTACATTTAATTGCACCACAAAAACACAATTAATTTCACCCCACTGAATGAAAATGTACATATAATTCCTCTCTAATACAAATATATTTCCTTCCAAGTGAGACTTTTCTGGTGATGCATAGCAGGATTTCTACATGTGGTTACAAAGGCTGCTTAGTTTACTTAAAATGTTATATAAGCAGAGCTCCACATCTCACTGATAAATCCAGTTTTAGGTGAAAAGAATTCCTAACAAAGCTTCCAAACAGTTATTTGATTAGCTGATTGGCCCCCAGTTGGTCAAGCAGATGGCCCAGCCCTAAACTAGTTCAGTTTCTAAAATAAATAGTGTTGAAATTCTTTCACTCTTCCCTAAATGCTTTGCCACTCATCCTGTGTCACTCACACACACGTTTCTGGGTTAGTTACAACTTCCCCATTTTTTTCAGGTTCATCTTTCAGAAATTGTTCTACTTCAATAGAGTCCACCTTGGCATCTTCAGGTGTTTTGTCTTCGGATTTGTTTAACTCTTCTCTTTCTGCTGCCTCCTCTTTTGTTTGTGGCTCTTCTGATTTTTTCTTAACACAGAAGAAGTTTCCTAAAGCCAGCACAAGGGCTGAAGTAACAACTTCAACTCCAGCAATAATAAAAACAAACATATACCTGCCTGTTGCATCCAAGAGTTTGCCTGAAAGACAAAATTCACAGGTAATTAACAAAAAATGCTTCTCTTGTAATGAAGTTAATGAGATTAGTTTTGTTTAAAAAAAAATTTCCAAAGGATTCTTGAAGTGAAAAATCTTACAGGAATACTGGCATTTTGAGGTAAGATTTGCAAAAGTGCCTACAATTTGGGAACATAGGCCCTACTGAAAGTCTGTTCCCAAATCACTTAGGTGCTTATGAAAAATTTACCCTTGAAGTCCAGTTAATTTTTAAAATGAGTCAAAATATTGTCACATATATTATGTGCCCTTGGGTTACTGGCTAATATCGGTCATTTTACAGTTGCACTTTCTTATTTTTTAAAATGTTTCTTCCCCTCCCCGGTTTTGTGTCAAAGACCCACACTAACAAAAGGGGATAACTGCCAAGCTAACTATGGCATGAGGTGGGGTGAGGGTGTGTGAAACTGACTGTATACAATGTGCTGTCAAATGGACAAGGTAAGCAAACTGGAAAAAAAAACAACCCAATTTCTTTCAATTCTATTAATCTTACATAACAGTTTATAACAAAAGACCAAAAAAAAAAAGTGGTTTAAGTGACTTAAAAAGGATCTGATTTTGCATCCTTGCCTTCACCATGCTTCTCTGTTTGCATACGAAATTTTCCAGGCCCATTGTTTACATTTAGAAATTTATGTACCTGATTGCACTTGTGAATCATAGAACTGGAAGGGACCTCCAGAGGTCATCTAATCCTGTCCCCTGCACTCAAGGCAGGACTAAGTATTCTAGACCACCCCTGACAGGTGTTTGTCCAACCTGCTCTTAAAAATTCCCAATGACGGAGATTCCATAACCTCCCTTAGCAATTTATTCCAGTGCTTAACCACAGTTAGGAAGCTTTTCCTAATATCCAACCTAAACCGCCCTTGCTGCAATTTAAGCCCATTGCTTCTTATCCTATCCTCAGAGGTTAAGAACAATTTTTCTTCCTCCTCCTTATAACCACCTTTTATGTACTTGAAAACTGTTATGTCCCCTCTCAGCCTTCTCTTCTCCAGACTAAACAAACCCAATTTTTTTTCCCCAATCTTCTCTCATAGGTCATGTTTTCTAGACCTTTAATCGTTTTTGTTGCTCTTCTCTGGACTTTTTCCAATTTGTCCACATCGTTCCTGAAATGTGGCACCCAGAACTGGACACAATACTCCAGTTGAGGCCTAATCAGCACGGAGTAGAGCAGAAGAATTACTTCTCGTGTCTTGCTTACTACACTCCAGGATGACATTTACTTTTTTTTTGCAACAGCGTTAGTTTGAGATCCACTATGACCCCCAGATCCCTTTCTGCAGTACTCTTCCTAGGCAGTCATTTCCCATTTTGTATGTGTGCAACTGATTGTTCCTTCCTAAGTGGAGTACTTTGTATTTGTTCCTACTGAATTTCATCCTATTTACGTCAGACCATTTCTCCAGATCATTTTGAATTTTAAACCTATCGTCCAAAGCACTTGAAACCCCTCCCAGCTTGATACTGGCTGCAAACTTTAAGTGTACTCTCTATGCCATTGTCTAAATCATTGCTGAAGATATTGAACAGAACCAGACCCAGAACTGATCCCTGCGGGACCCCCCTCATTATGCCCTTCCAACATGACTGTGAACCACTGATAACTACTCTCTGGGAACGATTTTCCAACCAGTTATGCACCCACCTTACAGTAGCTACATCTAGGTTATATTTCCCTAGTTTGTTTATGAGAAGGTCATGCGAGACAGTATCAAAAGCCTTACTAAAGTCAAGCTATACCATGTCTACCACTTCCCCACCCCCATCCACAAGGCTTGTTACCCTGTCAAAGAAAGCTATCAGGTTGGTTTGACATGATTTGTTCTTGACAAATCCGTGCTGACTGCTATTTATCACCTTATTATCTAGGTGTTTGCAAACTGATTGCTTAATTATTTACTCTATTATCTTTCTGGGTACAAAGTTAAGCTGACTGGTCTGTAATTCTCCGGGTTGTCCTTATTTCCCTTTTTATAGATTGGCACTATATTTCCAGTCTTCTGGAATGTCTCCTGTCTTCCATGACTTTTCAAAGATAATTGCTAATGGCTCAGATATCTCCTCAGTTAGCTCCTTGAGTATTCTAGGATGCATTTCATCAGGTCCTGGTGATTTGAAAACATCTAACTTGTCTCAGTAATCATGTTCTTATACATCCGTGTGTCAGAAGCTGTTCCTACAATTATGTGGCTCCAATATGTAGGCACAAACAGGGAGAACACTGGCTTTTAAAAATATGCTTCAAAAATTTGTAGATGCTTGTGTTTTTATAGTAAATGCATTTTTAAGGCATTTAACAGAAATAACTTGTCATCAAACATAAATATACTTATTGGGAAAGTATTTTAACACTTTTTCAGCTTATAGAATAGGGTTTAGGAATGCTCTCATTATGTCAACTTTAAAATCTACTGAATTGTTTAAATGTCCTGAAACTTGCAAAGCAACACACACAAAACAACAATCATAATAAGCTGGGATAGAGCTGACCATGACACAAGGTAGCTACTGATAACTTTCAAAATAAACTAACTATTTGCATGGGCAGATAAAGACTTTTCACTCCTGATAGCATTTTCCCTTCCACCCAGGTGCTGAATTTCATATGCATTTAGATTGCACTTTCACTTAGTAAGCAGAATCTGGAGCACAGAACTGTCTCACAATTCAGCTTCTTAATTCAATTAAATTCAGGTGGACTCAGGGTAGGAGTATTATTGAAGTGGTGACTGGGCCCTCAGCTGCTTGGAAAGGTTTTCTGGTTTTACGAGAGACTAAATTAAAGAATAGATACTCTTTCTCCCCCACTCCCCCAAAACAAAAACAAACACCTTACAAATAAAATAATTGTAGAGTGAAGTTATGTTGCATGAAGTCACCACCATATTTTTTTTTTAAAAATTAATGTGTCACGGTCACTTAATTTGCAGGACTGTGCAGAGCACTCTGCATAGGCTTGCAGAGAGGAGTCGGGGGGGGAGGGGATAAGAGAGAAGAAAAGATGGATGGAGGACATTAGACATAAAAGGATAATGCAACCTGGGGCTGGAGTACCTTCCCCAAACAGAGCACCTTCATGGGGAGAATCTTTGAATCTGACTCAGTTTTGGCCTCAACAACATTCTGTGACATTGAGTTCCACTGTCTAATTAAGTGTTGTGTGAAAAAATAAATTTCCTTTGATCAGTTTTGAATTTTCCACTTCTCACTTCCTTTTAATTTCTCTTTGTTCTTGTATGATGAGATAGGGAGAACAGAAGCTCTCAATCTACCTTCTCTATGTAATTCATTATTTTATATAATTTTACCACATCAACTCTTATTGTCTCCTTTCTGAGGGAACAATCCCAATTTTTTCCATCCCTCTTTATGAGAGTTTTTTTCATGACACCAATTATTCACCTCATGAAGTTTTCCTCCTCCTTCAAATCCCCTATGGGGAGGTAGAACTGTTCTATTAGGTTTTTAAGTACGGAGAGAGATTTCAGAGATGGACCTGAACAAACCCCCAAAACCAAACGGGTCTGAACTTTACAAAAAGTTGTGAACTTTCTGGCTTAGGCCCATCTCTGATTCTAACAGCAATAAGTCATGTGACTATATGCATCGTTAAATCAATGGTGTTTACTTCTTGGGTGACTGATGTTACTTGGCTTTCTATTTCTTGCCTCACAACACATGTAAGTAGGCACCACTGGTTGACCACCACAAATGGTGTTAACTCAATTGAATGGAATATTTACCTGCTGATGGTGGACCAATTAGAACAGCTACAGCTTCAGCCAGAAGCACCAAGCCAATGGCACTGGAAAACTTCTGAGTACCAACAATAGCCATGAGAACTTCAAACTGAAGAGCGCCTACCATTCCATAGGAAATGCCAAAGAAAATGCAGAAGACTGCCAAGCCACCATAATTGTTAGACATGGAACCCAGGAGATCTGTAAAACCATTAAAAATCATAGCAAAACTAAAGAGATAGACACAGCGTGGCCTGACCCATTTCAGACCAGCTACCACTCCACAAATAGGCCGGGCAAAGATATCAACGAATCCAAGAATGCTCAGAAGAAAAGCTGATTTGGTGTCTGGATATCCCAAATCCTTGGCATAGCTCACCACAAAGACTGGAGGCACAAAGAGGCCCAGCACCATGATGGAGGCAGCCAGAGTGTAGATTAAAAAACCACCATCTTTAAAAACACTGAAATCCAGAAGCTTTTTCTTTGTTTTCTTCTCAGTAAGTTCTTTAGCAGCTTCAGATTTCTTAGGAGGCTCCAAAGGCCTCATTAATGCCCCACAAACACAGCAGTTGAGCAGCATTCCGCCCAGTATAAGGAATCCCCCTCGCCAGCCATACTCATGTTGCAGTATTTGCCCCAGAGGAGAGAGGGTACAAAGAAACACAGGACTTCCAGCAGCAGCAAGCCCATTAGCTAAAGGGCGTCGTTTGTCAAAGTAGCGATTTAACATGATGAGCGATGGCTGGAAGTTGAGTGCCAGACCCAAACCTGAAACAGAGAGCACACACAAGTCAGGCCTCAGCTACAGTGTCTATATAAAAATCTCTACAGTTACAACATTCTTTGATTCACGAATACAGACAGAAAAAGGTCAGGCTTTTCTTAAGTCAACTGGAAGAACGATTCCAGAATAATCAAAAACCATTAAAAATGTTCCATCATATTATTATTCCTGCACGCAATGGCTAACACAACAGAAGGGTTAACATTTGTTAGAACTAATCTGACTAGTTCCTTCCAGGTTGAATTAGGTTTTTCAAAGAAGCCTATTTTGGGGGATCTAATGCTTTAGGTGTTTGCCATGGATACCAGTGCGGATATTGGAATTGGAGATGGAGCTAACTTGCATATTGTCAGTCACCCACACTTACCTACCTGTAATGACACCTGCAGTGAGATAGAGCTGAATGATGTTGGTACAGAAGGAAGCGGTCACCATCCCTAGCGAAGCAAAGAGCCCTCCAACCAGCATGACTGGACGACAGCCAAACCAATTGACACACACGCTACACAGGGGACCTGAGCAAGGGGAATGAGAATATGCTTGGTACAGTAACCAGAACAATCCAATTTCTCTATTGATTTAATCTATAGATTTGCATTTCTTCCCACACTTCATGCATATCTCCTCTCTGGTAACTCTGCATACTTAGCACTTTGCAGCTTCAGAGTGCTGTGAAACTATCTTTTTCTACTGAGGATGATGAAAAGGAAGTTACATTATAGACATGATGGATGTACCCAGGGAACTGACAATTCATATGTTGCCCCATAATTAATTTTTTCAAAATGCTTGTTTTGCATGCAGATTAACTGTGGGCACTTAAGATTCACATTGGGAAGCAAACAGACAAATAAGACCCTTTACTTCTAGACTACACGGTTTTAAAAATAGATACTATTTACCTGTTCCATAAAGCATAGCCAGTAGAATGGAGGAGATCCATGCTGTGTCACTGTATCCAACACCAAACTCCCGGATAAGCTCTTTAAAGAAGACACTAACGGCCTTTGGAAAGGCATAGGAAAATCCAGTGATGACAAAGCCTCCAAAGAGAACGGCCCAGCCCCAACCCCCGTCAGGGGCTTTGACACCAGATGGAGCATCATCAACTACCACAACTCCCATAGTGAGACTCAATGGGTTGCCTAAGAAATAATAAAAATACAGTTACTAGAATCCATAGATGCATATTGGAATGATAATCCACTCAAGTTTATTCCACAGGAAGGAGCTGTTGTACATGCAGACACTTGAAACATGTGAGAACATTTTAAAGTATAGTGGCTGAAGACTTATGGCTACAGATTTTCTGTTCCCATTACACAGAAATGTAATTAGCTGGTAGAATTTTAAGTGGCTGTACATCACAGATCACCTGAAGTTAAAATAGAGAGGATTTCAACCAAACCAATCATTTTATAGAAAAAAAAAAAACTGAGAAATTGCAGCATTGCTTGGTTTCTCTTTACATATCATAAAGATGTTAAGCCCACTTGCTACACAGGAAACTCAGCTTTCCTTATGCTGTGAGGACTGTTTGTCAATGACCTTATAAGACCTTAAAAGCAATGAGGAGTCTGGTGGCACCTTAAAGGCTAACAGATTTATTTGGACATAAGCTTTTGTGGGTAAAAAACCCCACTTCTTCTAAGTCTTTAAGGTGCTACTGGACTCCTCGTTGTTTTTGTGGATACAGACTAACACGGCTACCCCTCTGATACTTACAAGACCTTGATGCTAGTGAGGAAGGGTGGTTCAGTGCTTAGGGCTATAGCCTAGTATTTGGGAGACCAGGGTTAAAGCCTCTGCTCTGCCACAGGCTTCCTGTGTGATCTTGGACAAGTCACTCTGTGCCTCACTTCCCCATCTGTAAAATGGGCATACTAGTACCTCACATGGATGTTGTTAGGATAAATGCTTTATAAAGCTTTTGACGCACTCAGATACAATAGTAATGGGGGGGGGGGGGGCGGGCAGATAAATACAATAGATTAGATAGACAGACCGACCTATAGTGATGACACACCTGCAGGTAATTTTCAAAGAAAAAACAGTTTTAAATCATAGCAACTGTGATTCTGCAAATAGGATTGTCTGTATGGATATTGCACTATTTTGGACTCTGGTCACAACTGGGAGCAGTGGTTCCTACCTGTAGTGACCCATGTACATAATAAACCACAGACAACATAAGTAACCATTTAAAAAGAAACAATATAGATTAAAAAGGATCAAGAACTGGGGGGCAAGAACAAAGGAAGAAAGCGCCCCCCCACACACACACACTCACCCCCCTTAGGTTGTGGGCCTGAGAAAGAGTGACAGGATGAACAGTGATACTGTCACCTGTGACAGAGAAGCATGGAGAGTTTGAAAGGAGAGAGGGCCTGTGGGTAAGGTACTGGGCTGACACTCAGGAGCTCTGGATTCAGTTCTTGATTCTGCCAGACCTTGGGCATGTCACTTAGAGACTTGAGGCACAGAGTGTTTATCTGTAAAGTGCAGATGATAATACTGTAGCCAACCAGGCCTTGGAGCGGTCAGGCCTAGTGGTTGAAATGAGCATTTTCCCTGCTGGTTACAGCTGGATCCAGGGTGAACAGAGTCCAGGAATGAGCCAAGGGTCAGTGTCACAAGGATAGAAGCCAAATGTCAGAGCCGGAAGGTCAACCAGAAGCATAAGCCAGAGACAGAGCTGGGGATTGAAACCAGAAGTCAGAAGTGGAAGGGAATAGGGACTGGAACAGGGACTAGTAGCAAGTTGAAGCTGGATTGGAAGCAGGTTGGAGCAGGGCTGGAACAAACAAGTGCAGCTGTGGGCATAGTACACACTGAGCAAGCTGCTGATCTTTATTTGTGTCACATCGGCTTCATCATGCAAGGCTATGACATCCACTTGCTTCATTCATTTTTAGCTAAGGTTTTTTTTGTTCTTTATTATATCCTTTCACTCAGGCTAGTATCCTTAAGGACATGCAGTGTGGCATTTTTTGTACTATTCCATTTCCCGGACAGTCTCACTAATCCCTTTAGGAAAAAATCAAACTGCAGAAGCAGAACATTAGGTTCTGATAGTGTTGCACACAGTATTTCAGGACTAAAGTACAACCATTGTAAGTGAAGGGCACTTAATAAAGCAGGGATCTCAAACTCAAGTCACCATGTGGGCCACCTGAGGACTAGTACGTTGGCCCAAGGGCTGCATCACTGAAACCTTTTCATACAACAATACAAAAGTATAGTAAAAAATAAAAAAAATAAAAAAAAAAAGAGTAATATAGTATGCTATTAAAAGTCAATGTATTAACTTTTAAAAAAGTGTAATGAGAAGCGGGGTTTTAATAAACTATAAAATACTCAGTAATGCACTTCACTCAAACGACAAAATACGCATTTACTTTTAGAATTACTTCGGTTAAAGCCCACCCCCTGCCCCACCCCACCCCACCCCACCCCTTCCATGAGGCCCTGCCCCAGCCCTGCCTCTTCCCAGCCCCCATTCCAAACCCTTCCCCAAAGCCCCTGCCCCAACTCTGCCCCCTCCCTGCCCCTATTCCAATCCCTGCCCCGGCCCCACCTCTTCTCCGCCTCCTCCCCTGAGCACTCCATGTCCCTGCTCCTCCCCGCTCCCTCCTGGAAAGTCCTAAGCACCACCAAACAGCTGTTTGGCAGTGGGAAGTGCTGGGAGGTAGGCGGAGGAGCAGCGCACTCGGGGGGTGGGGGGGGAGGGGAGCCTGGCTGCTAGTGGAGTTGGCACCTATGGCGGGCCACAGGAAATAACTCCACAGGCCATGTGTTTGAGACCCCTGTAATAAAAAAGTTTGCCTAGTGATGCTGTCTCCCTCCTTAGTTATGGTTGTGATAAGGAATTTTGCTTAAATAGGAAAAAAAAACAAATAGATAATTCAGTCCCTCTGCCTATACTCTCTGCAGAATTCTACCCTCCTCCCTCATACATTGGGTTTAATCACTGGATAGGAGGAAAGACTTTTTGTGGGAGCCTCTTGTTAGAATACTTGTGGTACCTCAGTGGTTCATTAAATTAATTAGAATGCATTAGTGCCCACTTAAGGTTTGTTTTGGTTTTTTTTGGTCACAAATAGATTTCCATTCAGGTGAACTGTCAGAGTCCTCACTGTCAAGGGAAAGTCCCTCTAAAACTATATTTATCTTATTATATGGTATTATTGCATTATATGGGCCTGCTTGGGGTAAGTGGCATACGATCTTACATAATATTTGGCACAAGTGCTCAAAATATGGCATGAGGGCCTAACAAAATAAGTTATGCCAGCAAATTATCCTGAAGACACAATAACCCTCTTAACTCAAAATTTGTCATAATTTTAATGTTAAATGTCAGATAAGCTACAATGTATACTATCAGCATCATTGCACTTCACAAAATTCAAGATAACAAAGCTAAAGATGGAAACTAGCTCAGCCTGAGGAAGTGTTCGGACTCCTGCATTTAGTATCATGCTAAAACAATACATTGAAACTTTCTAGCCCTAAATAGCTTTCCCATAGAAGGAGGTTGGGGGGGGGGGGGGGGGTGTGTGTGTGTGTGTGTGTGTGTGTGTGTGTCTGTCTGTCTGTCTGTCTGTCTGTCTGTCTGTGTCAGACACAGGGCAAGTTATTCATTTAAAGGCAGGCATAGGTCCAGCCCATCCTATTCTGACTCTTTAAGGACATGCAGTATAGCTGTACCTGTGTTAGTCGCAGTATATTAGAGAGACAAGGTGGGTGAGGGAACATCTTTTATTGGCCCCTGGTTTCTTTAAGGAGAGGCATTCTGGGACTTGTAGCTGCATGAAGAGTCATATGACAGAAGTCTATAAAAAAGGGGAAGGGGAGGGTAGGAAAGGGAAAGGAAAGAGGGGCAGGGCTATTATGCTCCACTCAGCATGAGGGAGACCCAAGTAAGAAACCCATAGAAGGGAGCTGATGGAGAAGGCTCTTGAGGGAACCTATCTGGAAGAAGATTGAGGAAAGGGTTGGGGAGGAGGCCTAGAAGGATGGCAAGCAAGTGCTTTGGAGATAAGTGAAGCAGGAATTATTTTTTGGGTGGAGTGGACAGCGGCTACAGAGAGCCTAAAATAGAGGGAGGGTTGCCAACTGTCATGATTTTATTGAGAGTCATGTGATAGCTAGTGTTTTTCTTAAAGCCACAGTTCTGGGAATCAAATGAATGTCAGAATCTCAACTTTTAATTTCAAAAAGTAAGTTTATAGCTTTCGTAATTGCAGAGAGAAGCTTGAAAACAAAAAGCCTAACAGCTCAAAACCCAGAAGGCAAATAAAACCCAACTTTAAAAAAAAAAATCTCTTGATTTTGAAGCCTAATGTATGATTTTTGAAAGCTAGAGATTATACACCATACAGAAGAGGTGTGGAAATGCCTCCAGCCATGGTGGGGGAGCTTAAAAAGAGGAAGCCTTAGACCAGAGGGAGAGACTGAGTGAAGTAGTGTTACACTCCAGGAAAATGGAGAAGAAAGATAAGGCCCCACCCCCAAAGGGAGGTCTGTGATGAAATGAATATACTGGGTGGAAAACAGATTTATATTTGTTCAGACTTTTGCTACCCCAGAAGGGGTGGACTACTTATTTGGACATATCACTCAAAAAAAAAAAAAAAAAAAAAATCGTCAACCCACCAAATCACCCTACCATGCAAAGGACATCCGAAGTGGTGGAGGAATCTGCATGCCAGAGAGATAAGATGCCCATTACTAAGCAATACTTCTGTTCTCTTATGAAATATCAGACAGTGATTTTTGATGCATTATGTACTTGGCTCACCATGCCTTATTCCTGATAAATGCACTTCAAAACCAGAGCGTGTAGACATAGCTATCTTTTTGGTGCAGATTTGCTGTCTAGACAGCTGCATGCTGAATACATGATCATTCTTAGTCTGAAATGAGTGTCCTTTCTATGACATTTAGACTAGCACTCTGCTACTTGGAAGAAAGAGTTTCACATTCATGTTCCAGAAATAAATCTGGCAGTGATCATCACTGATCTGTTTCACAGGTCTGTTCTTTAAGGGAAAAGCTAGCACCACAGGTTTTTTTGTTCTCTCCCCCCCCCCCCCCCATTCCTTTTTTGGAAGTTCAATTGCAACAGATACTTGGTGTTCAGGAAGTTGTGGATCTAGAACCTAAAACCAGAATACGACCAACAGGCTGTGAAGCATAAAACCCCAAGAAAGTAAATGTACTTTAAAACATGGAGGCCAATATTTTTAAAGGTACAGTATGTGCTTCCTCAGTACCTTTTGAATGTTTAGTCACTTCTATTTAGGAGAATAAGGCCTGATCCTGCAAACACAAACTTAATGGGACTGCTCACAGTAGTACAAATTCAGCACATTTATCTTACACACTTAACTTTGAAATTTTGGAATGGAATTTCCACCTGGAATATAAACTGAAAAATCATTTGTGGAAGAAAGAAAACAAAATGCCTTGTAGTGAGAGGCATAAAGGATTCAATCAGTTTATTTTATCAGAAAAAGATTGATACATTACTTGATAACAGCGTATAAGTACCTGCATGGGTAATAAAGGGCTCTCTAATCTAGAAGAGAAAGACAGAACAAGGCATTAAATATAACCACACACTGAGAAATCAGTACATCTCGTGTCCAAAAAAGTTCCTGAGATACTAGTATACCAAAGATGTATGTCACTCAGGGGCATGCACAATGGGGGGCAAGTAGGGGCACACTCCCCCCCCCCCTGCAATAATCAGTGGGGGCCCAGAACTCCTCCATGGGAGAGCCAGCACCTCCAGCCCAGAACCCTTCCAAAAGCAGTGAAATTTAAATTCCGGTGCATGCCCAGCTTCCTAACTGGGGTAGATATAGTCTGTTCACTCATGTTGACTTTACTGAGAATTAATTTTGCACAGCAAGTTAAAATTCATTAAATGTATTTAACTTGTTGGTTTAATACATTTTGCTACATAAAACTATACACCATTTTGTTGCAGTAAATATGTTGCCATTCATTTATTTTGTCATAAGATTAGGTGATTTGGAATATTTCATTCATCATACAGGTTTTTACCAAAATATTCTTCTTGACCAAATAGCCAAAGTTGGATTGTATTTCCAGTACATCTGCTAGATCAGGGGTGGGCAAACTTTTTGGCCTGAGGGCCACATCGGGGTTGTGAAACTATATGGCGAGCCGGATAGGGAAGGCTGTGCCTCCCCAAACAGCCTGGGCCCCACCCCCATCCACTGCCTCCCACTTCCCACCCCTGACTGCCCCCCTCAAAACCTCAGACCCATCCAACCCCCCCCTGCTCCTTGTCCCCTAATTCCCCCCCCGGTCCCCACCCCTTATCCAATCACCCCTGCTCCTTGTCCCCTGACCCCATCCACACCCGCACCCCCTGAGAGGCCCGCCCAGGCCTATCCAACTACTCCCTGTCCCCTGACAGGCTGTCTGAGACTCCCACACCTATCCAACACCCCCTGACTGCTCCCCCCAGAACCTCCACCCCATCCAACTGCTGCCTGCTCCCTGTTCCTTGACTGCCCCCTGGAACTCCCTGCCCCTTAATCCAACCCCCCACTCCCTGCCCCCTTACCATGCCGCTCAGAGTGGCAGGACTGGCAGCTGCACTGCCCAACCGGAGCCCGCCATGCTGCCCAGCAGGAGCTCACAGCCCAGAGTGCTGGCGGCATGGAGAGCTGAGGCTGCGGGGGAGGAGGGACAGCAGGGTAGGGGCCAGGGGCTAGCCGCCCCAGCCGGGAGCTCAAGGGCTGGGCAGGATGGTCCCGTGGGCCAGATGTGGCCTGTGGGCTGTAGTTTGCCCACCTTTGCGCTAGATAATTTAGCTTCCTGCTTCCAGTGTCTTCAGGACTTTGGTGTGCATGTGGAGTGAAGTTACTGCCGGGGGGGGGGGGGGGAGGCAGTTGTTTCCATCATGACATTTTTACAGGAACTCAAGTTTACTTTCTTTCTGTCATTTGTAACAGACTTTCTATCTTCTGTCCCTCCCCGATGTGCTGTAGGATCTGGATACCCAAATTTAAAAAAAAACAAACAAACCAACAAAAAAAAACACAAACAACTTTTCCTATCACAGACAGGTCACTACTATTTCCTGAAGATATGGTTTCATGTGTGCCTGTACGGTTTCTTTGGCGAATTTTCAGCAAAGCTCTTTTAAGGGTAATCCTCTATAAACTGACATAAATTTAGTCACTAAAATATCCATCTGAAAAGCCTCACGGGGCAGATGGATCGTTAACTTATCACTGTTAAATGGCAGCACACTAACTCATTCTAGAAAAAATAGAGAATTCTGTCAAAGCGTTATTCTGTTTCCAACTCCATTTAGTCAAACTGCTCCAAGGCTAAACAATGGAAGTAGCTGACTCTCTGTCTAACAAGACAAGGAACCTTTTTCAGTTGCTTCTGTGTTAAGAAAATGTTTTGCTTTCAATCCAAGAAAACACTGTAAAACATGCACTCTATCTAGGAAGAAGCTAGTGATTTCCCTTCACATACAGTCCACCTGCCAATTAAAGTTTCTGCCAACAGATCAGTGCCTTGCTTTTTACACAGCATAGCTCCAAATTCTTTCCCAAAACCAGCTGCCAAAACCCTCAAATTTGTGCCCAAACCACTCTGTCATGTTTTATTCTTGCATGCACTGGCAGAGCCTAAGGGCCAAATTCTCTTCTCAGGTTTCAGAGTAACAGCCGTGTTAGTCTGTATTCGCAAAAAGAAAAGGAGGACTTGTGGCACCTTAGAGACTAACCAATTTATTTGAGCATGAGCTTTTGTGAGCTACAGCTCACTTCATCGGATGCATACTGTGGAAATCGCAGAAGACATTATATACACAGACACCATGAAACAATACCTCCTCCCACCCCACTCTCCTGCTGGTAATAGCTTATCTAAAGTGATCATCAAGTTGGGCCATTTCCAGCACAAATCCAGGTTTTCTCACCCTCCACCCTCCCAAACTCACTCTCTTGCTGGTAATAGCCCATCCAAAGTGACCACTGTCTTCACAATGCGTATGATAATCAAGGTGGGCCATTTCCTGCAGAAATTCAGGTTCTCTCACCCCCCTCCAAAAACCACACACACAAACTCTCTCTCCTGCTGGTAATAGCCTATCCAAAGTGACCACTCTCCTTACAACCTGCATGAAAATCAAAGTGGAGAGTGGGGTGGGAGGAGGTATTGTTTCATGGTGTCTGTGTATATAATGTCTTCTGCGATTTCCACAGTATGCATCCGATGAAGTGAGCTGTAGCTCACAAAAGCTCATGCTCAAATAAATTGGTTAGTCTCTAAGGTGCCACAAGTCCTCCTTTTCATTCTCTTCTCAGTTACACTGAGATTAGAATTAGGCCACAGGAGACTTTGCCAGGGATAAGCCTATCAGAGTGAAGCATTCAACACCCATTATGCAAACAAAAGATACAGTATTGCTGCAACTGATATGTGTAACACTCCCAGTCCCAAAAAAAATCAGGAATTCTATGCTTAGCTGAAAGACTATCTGTTCCCTGCAGAAACATGAGCATCCATCCATGTGTGCACACTTTGTGCAAGCTGCTCACTCACATCAGGACCAGCATGTACCTGTAAACTTATTCTGATCCACAGTTGCAAGGGCAGAAGCCCAACTACCAGAACTGTTCATTGCATTCATACTGCAGGTGGAATACAGGTATTCCCGCTTCTTTGGTTTTGCCTCACTATATGAGGGATAAGAATGCTACATAGTGAGTCAGTGTGTTTTGGTATTTCATTTTTATAAAACTTTTGTAGTTCTTTCCCCCCCCCCCCAGCCTTCTATCTAAAAAAAAAAAAACACCTCACTGGTGACAGAAATGGAACCAGGCTACCATTCTGGTAAAAATGGAAGCTCAGTAGAGAATGCTGCTGACCCAAGTTGTGCTGCATGAAGGTTCCTAGCGAAAGCAGTCTCTGGAAGTCAGGACCCCAAAAAGCTTGAACTTGGCAGCAAGAAAACACTTCAAAGTCAGTTACTGGAACAAGAGGACAATGTTCTAAACATCAAAGGTCTCACAGATCTTGAGGGAGATGGACAACTACGACCTTGAAATCCTGGGCATCAGTGAGAACAGACTAACAGGTGGGAATAAGAAGTGCTTCAAGCAAGACAAGAAACATCTAATCTATTCAGGTTGCAGTGCCACCTGTACATTCAGGAGTAGCAGCACTCATTGAGACAGATGGGGGGTGGGAGAGGGAAAGAGAGAATCACCTATCAACCAATGCCTCATATGTCAGATTCCAAACCAGATTCCTAAAGATGTCAATCATACAGTGCTATGCTCTGACAGAGAAATACAGTGATGAGGATAAAGATAAGGTCTATAAATGCCTCTGAAGTGTAATTGAAGGTATTGAGGTAAAACTGAATATGGTTAATGGAAAAACTGTGAAACAAGTTGAAATTATTAAATTTATTAAAAATTGGACAGCATAGCTGGTGTGAATCGGTTATGGGATGGTCACCTACCACAAAGGGAGTTCTGAATGTAATGTTACATCCTATAGTTGTATTATGTAGACTACAAATTGTTTGTCAATTATGCTTTTCATAAAAAGAAACGGAGTACTTTTGGCACCTTAGAGACTAACAAATTTATTTGAGCATAAGCTTTCGTGAGCTACAGCTCACTCCACTGGATGCACGAAAGCTTATGATCAAATAAATTTGTTAGTCGCTAAGGTGCCACAAGTACTCCTTTTCTTTTTGCGAATACAGACTAACATGGCTGCTACTCTGAAACCTACGCTTTTCATGTGTTTTTGGACCAAAATAATGTATTTTAAGATTGTGAAGTGTTCAAGAGAAAATGAGAATTGAAATGAACTTGTTCAGCAAATTATAAGTATGATAAGAAACTTGTAAATAGGCCCTGAAATGAAGTATAACCATAGAAATATCCTCCTTTGAGGACTGGTGAGCCAATGCTAGCTATGATGCCTGAAAGACAGGGGCAACCTAAGGCAGGCCCAGTTGTTAGGAAAGGAAAGAAAAGAAAAGCAGTGGAATGCAGGCTGCGCTGCCAGGACATGGCCAACGAAGTAAATGCAGCCTAGAGTGGTCAAATCACACTGTCCGCTGTGTAACCTTGAAGTCTGCACATAAGCAGAAGAGACTCTTGGCCTGAGGGATGCAGGTCTCAGGATCTTACTTATGGTTATCATTCATGTGAAACATACCTGTTTACCTAAAAACAGTTCTTGGCTGGTTGATTAGTTTAACCTAACAGTTCAGGCTGCGTTGTTAGGTAAACAAAGTAACCAATCAACAGTTCACATGGCTATGTATTGATTGGTCAATTGCTTTAACACACTCTCCCCCCCCCTCCAATTTGTTGGGGCTATCTGCTGGTCAGGTTACACCACCATGACTCTGCTAAACAGAGCTCCAGTGTCTAAACTCACATCTTTAACAATTTGTTAAATACTTACCTGTGTTCCAAGAGTCAGTTTCCATATGGATCAGGAGGTTAGCAGGCAGAACCCGAGGGCATGACTACCACCTAGAGCAGGGGTGTGGGAACTGCCGGCCCACTGCTTCTTTTCATCTAGCCCACGGCAAGCCTCTGCACCGTGGGCTGGAAACCCTGAGCCTCTGCACTGCCCTGCAGGGTTGGAGCCGCGAGCACCAGCTCATCCCTGCGGCCCCTAGGCGGAGGGGCAATCAGGGAAGCACCGCGCACTGCCCCCGCCCCCAGCACTGGCTCCGCATCTCCAGTTGGCTGGGATCTGTGGCCAATGGGAGCTGCCTGACCCCTCTGCCTAGAGGCCGGATATGCCAGCCATTTCGGGGAGCCTGCCTTAGCCCTGCTGCACTGCCAACCGGGAGCCACTCAAGGGAAGTGCCTCCCAGCTGGAGCCTACACCCCACACTCCCTCCAGCACCCAGCCCTGAGCCCCCTCCCGCACCCAAGCTCCTACCCAGAGCCTGCACCCCAAACCTCCCCCTGTACCCCAACCCATCCCCAGAGCCCACACCCCCTACTGGAGTCACACCCCCTCCTGCACCCCAATTCCCTGCCCCAGCCCTGAGCCCACTTCCGCATCCTAAACCCCTCATCCCCAGCCCCACCCCAGAGCCTGCACCACCAGCCAGAGCCAGAGCCTCAGCCTCCTGCACCCCAATCCCCTACCCCAGCCCTGAGCCAGCTTGTGCACCCCAAGCCTCTTGGCCTCAGCCCAGAGCCCCCTCCTGCACCCATTTCTGGCCCCACCCCAGAGCCTGTGTTAAGTCCCCAGCCCACCCACCCCTGAGCCTGTGTTAAGTCCCCAGCCCACGCACCCCTGAGGTGGTATGTGGCCCCCAAATGATTTTTGATGTGGATCAATGGCCTCTGACCTAGAGGGACAAATAGGTAAGTAGCCCCCAAAAGATGGGACACCAAAACATGATTTACTCCTTGTGATGGGTGACTAATGATAAAGTAGGATGTGAGAACCAATGAATGGAAAGAGCAATGGGGCAGCATAGATTGGGAATCATTAATCAAAATGATGAGACTCATTGAATTGTGCTTGGTGTCTAACCTCCTTGCAAGCACCTTGTTCCCTCAAAGACATATATAGAGAAACATGGAATTCACCAGATGGCAAACACACCAGACTGATCACATTTGCATCAGCTCAAGATACAGTTCATCTGTCCAGGATGCAAGAGCATTTCAAGCAATGACATCAGAAAAACAAAAACCAAAAAACAAACAAACAATTTTTCCATTGCCAAACTGAAATTAAAATGGAGAAAGATCAACTTTAAACAGAAAGTAGCAAAGAAAAACCAACAGTACAGAACTGAAAGTAAGAATACTGCATGAAATTTCAACTTGAACTTAGGCAGTGGTCACCAACCAGTTGATTGCAATCTCCCAGCTGATCGCAATCTCTAGCAGTGCAGCGTGGCTGCAGCTAAGACAGGCTCCCTGTGTGCCCTGGCCCCACGCCCTCCCGGGCACAGCCCTGTGGTGGTGGGAGGAAAAACATGGAGGGGATCTCCCTCTGAGCACTGCTCCTGCCTTCAAGCACCACCCCCAGAGCTCCCATTGGCTGGGAACAGGGAGCTGTGGCCAATGGGAGCTGTGGGGTTGGTTCTTGCAGAGGGGCAGCGTGTGGAGCCACGTGCCCCCCCTCTGTCCCCAGGGGCCACAGGGGTGCATTGGCCCCTTTCGGGAGCAGCATGGGGCCGGGATAGGCAGGGAGCCTGCCTTGGCAGTGCAGCACTGCACTGCCAACTAGGAGCCGCCAGAGGTAAATACTGCCCAGTGGGAGGCCATATCCCAGCCCCCAGCCCTCCCAGAGCCAGCATCCCATATCTCCTCCTGCACCCCAAGCCCCAGCCCTGATCCCCTCCCAGAGCTTGCACCCCTCACCCCCTCCTGCACCCCAAGCCCCTGCCCCAGGCTCAGCCCAGAGCCCACACCCCCTCCTGAACCCCAACCCCGTGAAAGTGAGTGAGGGTGGGGGAGAGCAGGGCGGGGCTTTGGGGAAGGGATGAGGTAGATCCTGGGTTGCCCTTAAATTCAAAAAGTGATTTTGAACGTAAAAAGGTTGGAGACCATTGAGCTAGCTTATCAAGAATTACTCTAAAAGCATCCTTCAATAGATTATTAATTTGATTAACCTCAGAAACACCTGCCCAATATCCGTTACAAGTGGTTCCTTTCCTTGACATTTCCCGAAGCATCACAAGTTTAGAGTTAAAAGGACACAATCCATTATTTAACACCACACTAACTCACTGCAGAAAACTTCAGCTGACCCTAGTGTGGTGTTGGTAAGCTGAAAGTTCAGAGTAAAAACAGAATGGAAAATAAAGTACAAGCCTCGTAGGATAATGACATTAATTTATCCCAAATAAAACCCTCTTTAATGTTGTTTAGCCAGCACCTGTGGCTAACCCAGATAAGATTCTGAGATGTTTAGCCAAGAAATCATGAGCGTTTAATATAAAATATTAACATTTACCAACACTGAAGAAAAATGGGACATGCTCAGAGACAGTGATTCAAGCAGCAGCCATCACAGATATGAAAACAGACAAAGCAAGAATTGGATAAACCAAGAGATGTGGCATCTCCTAGAAGAAAGAAAAGCACTGAAGGGAAAAGTCCCAAATGCTAAAACCTCCTTTTACTTTTTCCAATATTTAGTTGAAGTACAAGAAAGCAAACAAAGCAGTGAAAAACACAATGAAAAATAAATGGAGATACGTTGAAGACCTAGCTCAGGGGTGGGCAAACTTTTTGGCCTGAGGGCCACATCGGGGTATGGAAATTGTATGGTGGGCCATGAACGCTCACAAAATTGGGGGTAGGGATGTGGAGGGGGGTGAGGGCTCTGGCTGGGGGTATGGGATCCAGGGTGTGGCCAGAAATGAGGAGTTCAGCGTGGGAGGGGGACTCCAGGTTGGGGTGCAGGGGGTGAGGGCTCTGGGGTGGGGCCGGGGATGAGGGGTTTGGGGTGCAGGAGGGTGCTCCAGGCTGGGACGAGGGGCTCGGAGGGGGATCAGGGCTGGGCAGGGGTTTGGGATACGGGGAGGGGTGTGAGGGCTTTGGGCTGGGATCAATGGGTTCGGAGGGCAGGAGAGTGATCAAAGCAGTGGCAGGGGATTGGGGGGTGCGGGGGGCTCAGGCTCCAGGCAGCGCTTACTGCAAGCATGTCCCCACTCCAGCCCTTAGGTACAGCCAGGTGGCTGTGCATGCTGCCCCATCTGCAGGCACGACCCCTGCAGCTCCCATTTGGCCACGGTTCCTGGTCAATGGGAGCTGCAGGGGTCGCACCTGCAGATGGGGCAGCGCACAGAGCCGCCTGACCGCGCCTCCATGTACTACATAGGAGCCGGGGGGGGTGGGGGGATGTCACGCTGGCTGCTTGCTGGGAGCCATGTGGAGCAGAGCAAGCCCCCAACCCTGCTCCCCGGCTGGAGTGGGGCAAACCCCCGACCCCGCTGCCCGGCTGGAGCTGAGGGCTGGATTAAATGGTTTGACGGGCCGGATGTGGCCCGCAAGCCGTAGTTTGCCCACTCCTGACCTAGCAGCTGAAGGTGAAACTGCTGCTATGATAGGAAACCACAGAGTTGTTTACCAATTGACTAAAGCCCTGTGTGAAGTTTCAAAACATGAAATGAGCCAATAAAAAAATAAAGATGGAAAAATGCTTACAACTGAAGTAGAACAGAACAACAGATGCGTGGAACATTTCAAATAAGTCCTCAGACAAACCCTACCTCACCGTCAGAGTTCAGTTAAACAGGCAAACCTGATCAACTTGACATTAACATTGGTCCAACATATATGCCAGGCAGAAGTCAAAAAGCTGAAACAACAAAGTGTTGGGAAATGATAAAATCACAGCAGCAATGCTAAAAGCACTGGACATTAACACCCTAACAAAATTGACAAAGCTGTTCAAGAAAGTTTAGGGAAAAAAAAGAGACCCTTGTGGCCAGTGAAAACATGGGATAATTGTCAGAATACCCAAAAACGGTAATCCTAATGACTGTAGAAACTGGAGAGGAGTAGAGGAAACTGGAGTGTTGTAGGGAAAGTTTTCTGTAGTGTGGTACTACACGGGATGAAAAAGGCAGTGGATACAAAGCTGGGGAAGACCAGGCCCAAGAGATCTGTATAGATCAGATTTTCATGTTAAGGACATCATAGAAGGATGTCTAGAATGGCAGGCTCCCCTTATCAATTTAATTGATTTTCAAAGGCATTTGACAATCTGCATAGGCATGAATTGTGGAATATTCTGCAGTCTGATGAAGTTCCAGCTAAAGTCATCAACATAATCAACCTATGCATAGTGACACAAAGTCTGCTGTAAAAGTGAACAACCAGTGTGGTTCAATTGGACACAGTGTGAAACATGGCTGCATTCTATCTCTCCTGTTGGTTGGCATTGCCATAGACTGGCTGATGAAGAAATGTATTAGCAACACAAACACTGGCATAGCATGGGTAGGTAGCAAAGCCTAGGCATACTAAACATTTGCCAAATATATCATTCCATTCAATAACACCCCCAAAAAGCTACAAAGCCAGTCACCTTGGCAAAAAGAAGCAGGCCAAAGCAGGGCTCAAAATCAGTTATGCCAAAACAAACATCCTTGAAACCTAGATGTCAAGCAGTAACATCATACTGGAAGGCAAAAACTTCAAGAAAGTAGAACAGTTCATTTATCTGGGTAGCACCATAATAGCCAACAGATCTCAAGAAAGAAGTGACATCAAGGTTAAGAAAGGCATCCATAGCATTCACTACACTCAACAACATATGGAAATCAAATATATACAGTACCAAAACAAAACTGAGAATTTTTAATTTAAATATAGTCTCAGTGCTAACGTGTGGCTGAGAGTTGGAAATCTATTAAAAAGTTAGAAAATGAGAGGCTTTTGAAAATATTGCCTTTGAAAGACTCTAGGTATTGGATTGAGAGACTTTACCAGCAAAGAGACCCAAGAAGTTACCAGCCTGCAGCTTGTTTTCATTAGAATTAGAAGAAAGTATTGGACAAATTGTGGCATGTACTCTGGATGCCAAGACACAAACTCCCACCTGAAGCTGTCAAATGGAAACCACCTAGTGTGGGGAAACAAAATAGCCCCAAAAAAACCCTTAAGAAAGCTCCTTATAACGGGGGGGAGGGCAGAACAACTGCTCTCAAGACCATGAAGCAGCTGCTAATGACAGACAGATGGAAGAGACTTGTTACTGCCCTGTGTGCCGACACAAGAAGGCTGTACTAAAAATAAATAAATAAAATAATAAAATACAGGCCAGGTCCTGGAAATAGTTTTATTTCCCTGCTTGCCTGGCTGTTGAGCCAGTGAAACAGACAGCAACTTGACTGAGCTAAGGTACTACTCGCAACCAGGCCTGTCACATGTTACCACCCAGCCCTTCCCTTACCCACTGAAGGCCTCCTGTCTTCAAGCCAGATCTTCTGCATGTAAAATCAGATCCAGGGAGTGCCAGAGAAGATTCAATCAAGCAGTGCTGCAGGTGGTGATCTGACATGTGAGCCACCTGTAAGCAGCTACAGACCCATCCTGGACCACTATATGCACTTCTCCTCACCTGCCCTTTATCAAAGGCAAACATCAGATTATGGCAGAACATTTAAGGAGGAGAGGAAGGGACGATCAGATCTTCAAAGGGAAATAAAGGACACTTATGACATGGTAAGAGAGGGCGGTGAAGGGAACAGATTGTGTGCAATTATCAGTGGCTATTAGCCAGGATGGGTAGAGATGGTGTCCCTAGCCTGTTTGCCGAAAGATGGAAATGGGTGATAGGGGATGGATCACTTGATGATTTACCTGTTCATTCCCTCAGAAGCACGTGGCACTGGCCACTGTCGGAAGATAGGATATTGAGCTAGATGGACCTTTGGTCTGACCCATGCACAAGAACAGCCATACTGGATCAGGAAGGTGGGCGTAGCAGGGTGTGATGAAGTGAAGAAACAGTCCACCAGCAGGCACAGATTAAGGACAGCCTTTGGGCCTAGCTAGGCCCAATCCCATTATATCTGCAGCCAATGTCAGGCCAGGGGTGGGGTAGAAAAGGAGAGAGTACGGCCCAGTTCAGAGCTGACTGGTGAAGAGGCAGGAGCGAGCTACTGCCCCATCTGATCAGAAGGGCCACTCGCTTGACAGCCACAAGGGAGCATATTCTGTCTACCAGCAAAGGGATGCTGCGAAGGAGACCTAGGAGTCTTTGGCAACTGGATGATCACACCCCAGAGACATTGTGGGGTTTGGCTGCACCAAACTTATAGCTGTCATGTCTGAAGGAGCCTGGGACAGTGTCAGGGTGTCACCCAACATCCATGAGAGGGCACCATTGGAGGCAAGCCACCACAGTAAATTGGACAATGGGGTCACACCCCAAACTGAAAGGACTCTGGTAGGAAGTAGTCCAGGGCAGTGGATTTAGACTCCATGCTTAGAATGCCCCCTGTTCAGGGGTCAACTCACCCAGGGACCTGGTGGAGTGAGAGGGCCTGGGTCTCCCTACCCCCCAATGTTTGAAAAACTGAGGCACCTTGACCAAGGAAACAAGTGGCTGGAAGTCGGGTGCACAAACCACTAGGCTGCCTGGCCCTCCAAGCACCGTTACACATGGCTTTGGCAATAGGGGAAGAGGTGGAAGGAGAAGTCTCAAGTACTCTCTCATAAGCTGAGCTATCCCCACCTCACCTTCTCTCCATTTGGAAGGAAGCTGAACAATTTACAGTAAAAAGCAGGGTAGAAGAAAATAATCCTTATCACTCAATTCCTTTTACCTTTTTCTCCCAGTATCAGCCCTTTTCTTCTCTGGATGCCCAACACCTTTAGAAAAGAAAAACCTCCTATGCTCCCATCTTGTCTCTGATCTCCACGCTCTCCTAGATTTTCTATTTGTATTTTTGATCCTGTTACTTTTTCCCCCACCATACTTCCCTCTGTTCATTGCTCCCCTCCTTTTTCTTCTTCCAACCCTAAACTGATCTTCCCCTCGCTCTATCAGACTCATTCTTTTTTTTTTTTAAATTCGCTGTCAGTCCTTTGTCTCCCCCTCATGCTCTCTCAACAGAGGCTCCTGATGCCCTGGCCCTGCTCTAATCGAGTGTTCACTGCTGATGCAGGGACAGCAGCTTCCAGCGGATGGAGGAGATGTGACTGAGCAAGGCTCACTGTTCCCAGAACCATGCCTGTATGTAGATCTAACTTTGCTGGGTGGAGATGGCTAGCTCAAGCGAAGGTCTGGCTCGATGTGGGAAGAGCAAAGATAGGGCAATCCTGATGGGCAGCCCCTTGAGATACACATGTTCCCAGCAAATATGCTATTCATTTTTCTGGCCTAACCAGCCAGCACCAGTGGCTCCTTCCAGTCTGCCTGGGTTACAAAAATCAGGGCAGAACAATGGATTTTTCTAAAGTCTGTAGGGACAGATCACTGAAAGCTGGAGAAGTCCTCATTTTCGGGGACACAGCCATCCTACTATTTAGGAGACAAAAGGAAGCCTTTAGAGTGGTAGCCGTGTTAGGCAGTGAGCTACAGGAAGAAAGGGAGATTCATGAAGAATGGGGAGAGCCGTCAACAAGGAGGAAATAAGGAACAGAAAACAAGCATAGGAGTTCTGAGAAAGAACAGTATAGAAACGAAGAACAAGAAAAGAGGAAACAGTAAAAGGAAACCCAAAGCACGTGCGCCACGGAGCCTGTAACGTGGCTGAGAATGGGCGGAAGCAGCAACGTGCAGTTTCTCCCACCGCGGACTGGAAAAGGGCCCAGTTCCCATTCGCGGAAGCGAGAGGCCCGGCTGCCTTCCCTCGTGCGCCCCACGAAACCATCTCCGCCGCCAGTTCACGCCGCAGCGCCCCGGCTTCCCCGGCCGCCCCCGGCCTCCCGCTGGCCCCTGGGATCCGCTGCCGCCCCAGCAGCTTGGCGCAGGGGGCAGAGCGCTGCTGCGGGGCTCGGCCGGGGGAGGCTCCACGTCGGGCTCAGGGCAGCCCTCGGGAGGCGACACTCGCTAATGCGCTCAGCACGCACAGCTGACACTCGAGCGCCCGGCTGCACTGAGACGTGAAGGACGTGACTCAGGCAGACGGGAGCTACCGTAATTACCAGATACGCCCTTGCCATACAAACCGGACTCCTAGAATGACCGGGGATTCACGCTCTCACCACACCGCCCAAAGCTAATGTAGTTACCAGATAATAGCTCTCTCTGCCTCCATTATTCACCCCCGTGTTACCTCAACATACCCTAAATCTGCCTGTTAAAAAGAATACCAGCCTCTCTTTCCAGTCACAAGGAACCAACTTTCTAATATTCATATATGCAACGCTAATGGCAAATTAGTACCTATGGGTTAATTAAGATATGTAATTCTTTGTGTATAAACAAAGCAAGTGTGAAAGGAATCCACATACAAACAGCAATCAGTAGCTATTACATTTGCTTTATTCTAGATATGATCTTGATTGTTTACAATCCATGCTGTACTGCATGCTTAGTATAGAAAGTCGCTGCTCTACCAATGGGCTGAAATGGACCGTTCCAGGAAGTAGATTTTTCAGCCACAGAATAAATTAGATTTACAGTAGCTCTATCAAAGTAATAGGGACTCATCATATGGATTGATGGGATACCTCCAGATCTCATTAACATTATACAACTTGTATAAAGAGAACAGCAAAGAATCAGGGGTGCTGGAACAATTTGTATAGCAGGGGTGCTGAGGGTCATTGAACCACACTGGAAACCACTTCAAGCCAAGGGGTGCAGCAGCACCCCTAGTACCAGCACCTGTGCAAACAATCACATTTACAACTGACAGCTCCAGAAACTCTGCTCATTTTCTAACATTGATTGAGGGGCCCTGTCTATCCTCCTCTTGTGTGGTTATCTAGCCTTTGCAGAGCAGGCCAAACCAGGTTCACTATCTTATTCAGAAAAGGAGGACTTGTGGCACCTTAGAGACTCTATTTGGCCTGGTCTGTATAGGCTGGCTAACCATGTGTGTGCACTTACAAAAAGGAGCAGTCTTTGAAAATAGGCTAGTTTTCTATTATAGATTTTCATAGGTGCTGAAGACCCACAACTTGAACTGAAATCAAGAGAGCTGCAAATACCCAGAACTTCTAAAAATCAGGCCCTTAGGTTCCATAGGGAAACAGCAAAGTCAATGTACTCTTCCCCCCCACCCCCCCCAAAAAAGTGTCAAAGTATATAGCACTAGAGATCAAAATAAAACAGCAATTTTTTAAAAAATTGCTCTAATGATGGATTCACACACAGATCTGTGAGACAGACTGATATTAAGCCATTGCTAATTCTCCATATTAAATATGAATTGATGTTAGAAGTCTAAAAACTAGGAGCGGTGAGCCTCATCTCTGTAAACTTAGAGAAAGCAGATAAAGACAGAAAGCGGTCTACTAGATTAAATACCTTCCATCAGGGACAGTGTGTGTTAGAAAGGAGATTTACTAGTCTCACCCAAAACGTCTTTTCAACAATAGTCACAGCACAGTGTTAAGATCTCAATGGCCACTGGTTCCTTGTCTAGTTCTTCCACTGTTGCTAGCACCAGAGGAGCAGCACTGGTGGTAGCCATGGCAGTGACATTTTAAGGGAAAAAAAAAAATCTAGTACAGACAAGAACTAAACTAACTGATAGATAGAGGATGAAGCATCCTCAATCAACAGGTTACTCAAAAATTGTCCATTATAGGGGTTCAAGCACCTTTCTCTGAAGTAGCTACATCCGATAAAGTGAGCTGTAGCTCACGAAAGCTTATGCTCAAATAAATTGGTTAGTCTCTAGGGTGCCACTAGTACTCAACTCCTTTTCTTTCCGGCTGTAGTCAGAAATTTTTTTTTTTTTTTTTTTTGGGGGGGGGGGGGGGGGGAGAAACCAACCATCAGATTAACTAGGCTTATGTCCATCTCCAAGGAAAGCTAGTCTGATCCAGCCCACCAATTCCTATATGCCTATGTGTTATGTTTACACTAAATTTCACCTATTAAAGAATTGCATGCCAGACTCCTTGTTGCTTTAGTAATATTATCCATGTTTAATCATGTATAAAAATAACCAAAAGGGAGAATGGGAAGGTTTTATATGCTTCCACTCTCCAAATTATGTCTGCCTGTTCCCTTAGAAACCAGTGCAGGAATAAATACAATGGAATATTAGCTGATTATTCACAGTAATATGCAGGATGCTGTCGGTGTGTAAGAAGTGTTGGCTTACTGTATCCAAAAGGAGAAGCTTTGTAATATAAAAGATTTTTAAAACAGAGCAGTTTTACGATTTGCAAGTCAGCCTGACATCTTTTATTGCCTGTGTAGCAGTATCCCATGGTGCAGGGATTAAGGCACAGATTTTTAAAGGTATTTAGGTATTGGGCCACTCAGCATTCCAAGGCCTAAGTGATTTAGGAGCCTAAGCCTCAGTTCCCAGTGGGTACCAAAAGGAAAGCAGATCTTTGATGAGTAGCATTAGAGTAGCACTGAGAGTAGTACCAGTTGAGCTCAGGACCCCATTGTGTTTCTTGGTGCTATACAAATGCAAAGGAAAGATGGGCCAAACCTGAGAGTTAGGAGACCCAAGTTTAGTATATTAAAGATTGGAAGTTGCTTAATAGTATGGTGATGGGAGGCATATAATACCTAGGTTGATAGAAGAGATGGTACCTATCCTGAAGATCTTAACCTAAATGGACAACAGAAAAATGTATTATCCCCAGTTTACAGATGGGGAATGGAAAGAGATACTGACTTCTCCAAAATCACATGGGAAATTATGACCCCTATTAATGATCTGGAGAATGGTGTGGATTGCACCCTCAGCAAGTTTGCAGATGACACTAACTGGGAGGAGAGGTAGATACACCGGAGGGTAGGGATAGGATAGAGAGGGCCCTAGACAAATTAGAGGATTGGGCCAAAAGAAATGATGAGGTTCAACAAGGACAAGTGCAGAGTCCTGCACTTAGGACGGAAGAATCCCATGCACCGCTACAGACTAGGGACCAAATGGCTAGGCAGCAGTGCTGCAGAAAAGGACCTAGGGGTTACAGTGGATGAGAAGCTGGATATGAGTCAGTGTGCCCTTGTTGCCAAGAAGGCCAATGGCATTTTGTGATGTATAAGTAGGGGCATTGCCAGCAGATCAAGGGACGTGATCATTCCCCTCTATTTGGCATTGGTGAGGCCTCATCTGGAGTACTGTGTCCAGTTTTGGGCTCCACACTACAAGAAGGATGTGGAAAAATTGGAAAGAGTCCAGCGCAGGGCAACAAAAATGATTAGGGGACTAGAACACAGGACTTATGAGGAGAGGCTGCGGGAACTGGGATTGTTTAGTTTGCAGAAGAGAAGAATGAGGGGGGATTTGATAGCTGCTTTCAACTACCTGAAAGGGGGTTCCAAAGATGATAGATCTAGACTGTTCTCAGTGGTAGCAGATGAGAGAACAAGGAGTAATGGTCTCAAGTTGCAGTGAGGGAGGTTTATATTGGATATTAGGAAAAATATTTTCACTAGGAGGGTGGTGAAGCACTGGAATAGGCTACCTAGGGAGGTGGTGGAATCTCCTTCCTTAGAAGTTTTTAAGGTCAGGCTTGACAAAGCCCTGGCTGGGATGATTTGATTGGGGATTGGTCCTGCTTTGAGCAGGAAGTTGGACTAGATGACCTCCTGAGGTCCCTTCCAACCTTGATATTCTATGATTCTATAGAGATCAATTAATTTTCATTAGACGTCCCTCTTTAAAGCAACCCTCCTCCTACTGACACTTTTCAAGTCTGTGGAGTCAGCCCTGCAACACAGCATGAATCTACCTCTATTCTGACACTTTGCTGAATTAGTTTTATAGTAATCGAGATGTGAAATTAAAAATACATGACTTACTCTTCAGTAGTTTCCCAGAATTATCCAGATCCAAACTCTAATCTGTTCAGTCTGTAAAGTGGTCTTCTCACTCACACAATCATCCTCCTCAAAGGCCACCACCGATGTCCCATCCACAAACCCCTTCTAACTACCTCTGTAACTTTGTCTCTCCCCCATGTCCACTTGAGCCTTTTTTCTGCCAATTCTGGCTTCCTTTCTGCCATGAGAGGTGAATTCTTCACTTCTGTTCTTTGAAACAGTTTTCCAGTTTCTATCATTCCCCTTCTGTCTCTTAACATCCCCCAATCTGATAAAACCCCAGGCACAAATTCTATGCTGTCTAGCTGTTCATCATGTCCCACATCAGCCCATTTCCTATCTCTATTTACCTTCACACCATCTTATTGGGACACTTCCACTGATAACTACAGTAATATATATAGAGATACTCATCTGAACAATACATGACTAAACTGTATTGAAACCCTCCCTATGGATGCTGCTCCTTTTGAAGATAGGCAGTGCTGATCATTACATCATCTGGGATACTAATGGGAATTACAGGAAGTACTCCTTTCTAGACATGGAGCATGTTACCACCAAATATGTGCAGCCTACGCTCCTCCAGAAACAAAACTAACTGGAGACTCAAATATAAATCTGGCTCAATACACTCAAGTGTTGACATAGATTTCTTTATATCAACAGAGCTAGAAAGAGCATGTGTCAATTATTTTCTTTAACAAACATTTATAGTTCAAGAACACCCATAAATCCAACTATCACTCCATGAACCCTTAAAGTGTAATTCTGTAAACAAGACGTCATGGATCTCTTAGCTTACTGACATTCACTAATTTGTCAAATGTGCTTAATGTACAAATAAGCAGATTTTCCCCCTAATGCCTGTGTTTTTACATCACACCCACCACCATTGTATCTAAATGCCTTACCTCTCAGCATCACAAACTCACCTTGGGAACTGATAGTCAATCCATGCCCTTTCTGTCTTTGTACATAATCAGCTGAAGGCTAACTTATTAAAGACACCTGCATAGCCCCACTGAAATGCCATTGCTTTCAGTATGTTTGCAAAGGTAGAAATTACTGGACCTGTAACTAGAGTTCAGTACATAACTGTGCTGATGGTACAGGAGAAGGACTAGAAGTCCATGTCTTACAGCTATCCTGACTCTGCAGTGCTCCTAAGAGTAATAAATAGTATACAAAATTGTCAAACTTCTTCATAGCAGGGACCGCCTTTATTCTGAGTTTTATGAAGCACCAAAAAAAATAAAAATAAAAATAAAAAAATATCAGTGCCAAATAATAAATACTAATAAAGGCTCAAATCCTGCAAACACTTATGCACATTTGATTACTCATACTGAAGATCATGGGACTACCCAGGTACACAGAGTTGTTCACATGCATAAGTGCTTGTAGGATCAAAAGCAGATATGACTGAATATACAGGAAGAGGTCTGTTGAGTAAGATGGTGTCATTTTACAGAGTCACTTTTCAGCATAGAAGTAGAACTCTAGTTTACAGTGTCACAATTTAAAGTCTGTGAATTTATGCCTCAAAAATGTACACTTCATTCACAATTTAAGAATGCATACAACTGATGTGAATCATTGTCCTAAAATTACTACTTCCAACTTAATTACTACACCAATATATTGTACTAACCATACACATGGACTTCTGTTCCAAACTCTTTCAAACTACTGATCTGCCATTCCAAAATAATTGAACAACCACTCCCTCAGACACAGATATTGCAAACCTTTAAATAACTCACTATGTAACTCTAAGAGGACTATAAATTAAAAGTTCTGTATTAAGCACTCACGCATCAGTCAAACTCAATGTCCATTTCTGCCTGTGTTCCAGGACCAGTGCTAATAATCTTGTCAAATGAGGAAATGGAGCTGTTAAAATTTCTGTCTTTTGCTTTTTTAAAAAGCCGAATAAAATAAAGAATAAGGCAAAATAATAACTCAGTGTGTGAGCAACAGCCAAACCATTTGTTTGCAAAGTCAGTGTAGTACAGAAGTTTCAAATCAAAGCAAATGCCCTGAATCTGTACAAAAAGGAGGGCATTCATGGGGGGGGAGGGGGGAACGAGGGAAAATGAGGAGGGGAGGAGAGTGTGTGTGTACGTACCTACCTACCGATACATCCTAGCTCTTGACAACCAGAAGAGGTTGAAGTTGTCTCATGCTGGTCACCAAAAAATTAAACACCAATATCAATAGCCACTTTAGAAAATGTTGGCCCAAGTAGCCAATGGTGTTCACATGCTGTGCTGAGATAATTTCTCTGCTTTATAAAGGAGCATATTGGTAAGGCTCTACCAAATTCACGGCCATGAAAAACATATCACTGACTGAAATCTGGTGTGTCCCCCCTGAAATCTGGTCTTTTGAGTGCTTTTACCCTATACTATGCAGATTCCATAGGGGAGACATTGGGGGGTCCTGACCCAAAAGGGAGTTGCAGGAGGGTGGGGGTGCAAGGTTATTTTAGGGGGGGGGGCGTGTTATTGCCATCCTTACTTCTGCACTGCCTTCAGTGTTGGGCATCTGGAGAGCAGCAGTTGTTGGCCAAGTGCCCAGCTCTGCAGGCAGCAGTGCAGAAGCAAGGGTGGCAATACCATACCATGCCATCTTTACTTCTGCACTGCTGCTGGCAGTGGCTCTGCCTTCAGAGCTGGGCTCCCAGACAGCAGCCACTGCACTCCAGCTGCCCAGCTCTGAAGGCAGCTGCTGCCAGCAGCAGTGCAGAAGTAAGGGTAGCAGTACTGCAACCTCCTACAATAACCTTGCCGCCACCACCCCCCCCACAACTCCTTTTTGGGTCAGGACCCCTACAATTACAACACCCTGACATTTCACATATAAATATCTGAAATCATGACATTTACAATTTTTTAAATCCTATGACCATGAAATTGACCAAAATGGACCTTGAATTTGGTAGGGCCCTACATATTGGGCTTTACTCTGATTAGTCTTCTATTAAACTTATTTTGCAGATTTTTCATTGATCTGAAGACGACTTCAGAATTTAAATCATGCTAAAATAAAAGATAAGAACGTAAGAACGGCCACACTGGGTCAGACCAATGGTCCATCTAGCCCAGTAGCCTGCCTTCCCACAGCGGCCAATGCCAGGGAAGATGGCTGGATGGAAAAATCCTCAGCTCCCTGATCTAGGTACAAAACGATCAGAGGCATCACATGAAACACAGAAAACAGGAAGGAATCGGTGGCCAAAGGCATTTAAGTATCACATTATATATACACCTCTTCAGTACTCGCTGGTGAGGGACATCGGCTGATTCGGACATAGTCCTCGCCTCAGATGAGAGCACTGGGAATAAACGTTCCCAAGACAGAACAGTCTTACCAGCTTCATGGTGCGGTGCTTCCGTTACAACCACGGAGAAATGCTCCGGATCGTTCTACTCTGAAGAATAATGTAAAGAGCTAAGACAAGAGACTAGATAGAAAAGCCTCTTTCTTACCTTGTCCAACCCAAAAACGGAACAAAACCACTTCCGAGGCTAATTTTGCACATTAATTGTATCCAACGCAGACCGATGCGTGCTCCTTCCCAAGCGCCGGCCGAACCAGACGGGCGCAGAGTGCGCCAGCCGCTGGAGCCAGGGTCGGGAGGAGGGGGAGGGGATCCCAGCTCCAGAAGGGGGAGCCGCACAGCGCGGGGCCATCGGACACCTGACGTGCAGGTTGGGCACCGGAACATTTCGTGCCTGCGCCACGCCAGCGGAGACATTCCGTTCCCATCGCTCACGGCACGCGGACACGCAGGGCCGCCCCCCGCGGTGTCTCTGAGCTCCCCAGGGGGCCAGGCTGCCCCCGCGGAGCGGCTAGACAGGCGCCCGAAGCAGAGAACCTGGACAAAGGACTGGCGAGGGGAGGCGCCTCCAGCTGGCGATCGTCCCCCGGCCCCTCCTGCTGCACAAAGATGCCAGCCGCCCCCGGTTCAGCTCGGGGGAGGGAGGCTTTTTCGAACAGACTGGTCGAGTCCTGCCAATTAACAGGCTCGGCTCCAGAGCCCCCGCGCCCCTTCCCGGGCGCAGCTGTCCAGGAGCGCCGAGGGAAAGGGGATGCGCGGGGCGCTCCCGGCCCGGACCCTACCGGCCTCCTGACCTCGCCCAGGCTAATCCGGAGACCCCGACACACTGGGCTCTGGCCCGCATCTCTCCCCGGTTCTGGAGCGGCTGATTTCATCTGCGTCCCGCCGCGCCGGCTGCAGCGCCGGGATCCCTCCTGGGGAGGCTCCCACCCGCGCGGGGGCTCAGGGAAGCCGCCGCCGCCTGCGCGCCGGAGCGGCCAGTCAGCGTCTCAGCATCCCGAGCGGCTGCGCCCCGGCTCCCTGGGATTCACCTACCTGGGACGAGCCTGCGCTGGTCTCAGTCCCGGTTCCGAGACCGACCCGACCCGCTGGCTTCGTCTCGGCTTCCGGGCCGATTTAACGCCTCTTACTCAGCAGCAGCAGCGGGCGGCAGCCGCTAAATTCCGACCAACGTCAGAGCAGCCGGGTCCGGACACCTGACGGGTCCTAGCGCCTCCCACCACGTGGTGAATTCAGAGCCAAACCAGCCCCCGACCTGGGCCGACCCAGGCCACAGCCAGATTGGCCGTAACCATCATCATAGCATCCACGGCTACAGATTCGGAGCCACCAGGGCTACCTAACCAGAACCATCCGGCTCAAGGCCAGAAAGCGAAGGTCTGGGTACAAGCAGGTCCAGAGCCTTAGGACCTAATACCCTGAACACCCCTGTAGAAGTCAAAGTCCTAAACTCTCCAGGTTTCTGGGCACTGGCTCCCACCTCATCCTAACACAATTTCCAAGCTCCAGGGACACACCGCTTTGGGTAGCTGGGACTCCTGAGTTCTCAGACTGCCTCTGACACTTACCTATTTGCTGTGGGTCTGAGCATATCACTTACCCTAACATGAGGATTAGGAAGCTAGGCAGTAGATCCTCACATTAAAATGACCTTAGATACCTAGAGTTATTATTTTAGTGTCTCATTATATCAAAACTATCCAGGCTCTGTCACACCCAAACTGGCTGCATTAGTCAGTGTGGGGATCATTATACACTCAAAACAGGTGATTCTGATCCAGTTAATTCTCCCTGGGTTAGCTGTTAATTCTGAGTGGTGAGCTCTGCATTTCAGGAGCCCTGTTACCAAGGTTAATGCAGGGGGGGCAGGTGTGCTGGATATCAGAAATAAAACAAGTATTTTAAGGGCTGGGAGATCAATATGTTGAGCAAAAGTCAGAACTCATGAGCAGTTGCATGGTTAGCTGTATCAAAATTCAAGATTCTAGCTCTAATCTGACCAATTAAAGCATTTTTTTAATTAATTATTTTTAGGACACAGCAAGGTGAAATATAATGGGGTTGGTAACACTGTATCTTTTATCTCTGTCCCCTCTCCCCACCCAAGCTGCAGTCTTCTCTGGAGCTGCTCAGAATTCACCTTTCTCCCTGGAATATCTGTTGACAGATCCTTTCCTATGCAAGCCTATTTTATTCTTAAGGTAAAATAACTACAGAGAAAACATATTAAAAAATAAAAAACCCTACATGCATGATAATATGCTTACCAGAGATCACCCCAAGCCTAACATGGGCTCTGGAAGGAACAGTCCTTCAAAACTCTACCCAAGGGGTTCTTTGTAGTTTCAGGTTAATCACAGCTTCAGCTGAGAACAAGCCCAGCAGGCCTAGTCCTTCTAACCCTTCCCTAAGGACTTGGGCCCTGCATAGACCACAAGTCCTGTCCTTTTGCTGGATCACAAACATAAGAACAAGAATGGCTATATTGGGTCAGACCAAAGGTCCATCCAGCCCAGTACCCTGTCTGCTGACAGTGGCTAATGCCAGGTGCCCCAGAGGGAGTGAACCTAACAGGTAATGATCTAGTGATCTCTCTCCTGCTATCCATCTCCACCCTCTGACAAACAGAAGCTAGGGACACCATTCCTTACCCATCCTGGCTAATAGCCATTCATGGACTTAACCTCCATGAATTTATCTAGTTCTCTTTTAAACCCTGTTATAGTCCGAGCCTTCACAGCCTCCTCAGGCAAAAAAAGGCCCTGACCCTGTTTGAAACTAAAAATCCTTTATTTGTCTGCTGTTCCCTGCATAATCCAGTCTGAAACTGTATATGTGCCCCTCTCCAGGGGGCAGTTTCAAATTGCTGCTAACTGAAGGACTTTGTGACTGGAGGACTTATAAGAAGTGGAACCTTGGACAGATGACTAGGAAGGAGTATAAAAATATTGCTCAAGCATGAAGGGGTGTAATCAGGAAGGCGAAAACAACTGGAGTTGCAACTAGCAAGGGATGTGAAGGGTAACAAGAAGTGTTTCTACAGGTATGTTAGCAACAAGAAAAAGGTCAGGGAAAGGGTGAGACCCTTAATGAATGGGGGAGGCAACCTAGTGACAGATGATGTGGAAAAAACTGAAGTACTCAATGCTTTTTTTGCCTCAGTCTTCACAGACAAGGTCAGCTCCCACACTGCTGTCCTGGGCAACACAGTATGGGGAGGAGGTGAGCAGCCTTCAGTGGTGAAAAAACAGATTAAGGACTATTTAGAAAAGTTGGACATGCACAAGTCCATGGATCCAGATCTAATGCATCTGATAGTGCTGAGAGAATTGGCTGATGTTATTGCAGAGCCATTCGCCATTATCTTTGAAAACTCATGGCAATCAGGGCGGTCCTGGACAACTGGAAAAAGGCAAATATAATGCCCATCTTTAAAAAAGGGAAGAATGAGAACTCAGGGAACTATAGACCGGTCAGCCTCACCTCAGTCCCTGGAAAAATCATGGAGAAGGTCCTCAAGGAAACCATTTTGAAGCACTTGGAGGAGAGTCAGGTGATCAGGAACAGTCAACATGGATTCCCCAAGGGCAAGTCATGCCTGACCAACCTGATTGCCTTCTACGATGAGATAACTGGCTCTGTGGATGTGGGGAAAGCAGTGGATGTGATACATCTTGACTTTAGCAAAGCTTTTGATACAGTCTCCCACAGTATTCTTGCCAGCAAGTTAAAAAAGTACGGATTGGATGAATAGACTATAAGGTGGATAGAAAGCTGGCTAGATTGTTGGGCTCAACAGGTAGTGATGCATAGGTGCCGACTTCCCCTTTTTCTCATGGGTGTTCGACCCCCCGCTCTATCTTTTGTCATTAATAAACTTGTTTTTGCTTTATCTAAACCAGTGATGATTTAGTGATGGGATGATTTAGTTGGGGATTGGTCCTGCTTTGAGCAGGGGGGTGGACTAGATGACCTCCTGAGGTCCCTTCCAACCCTGATATTCTATGATTCTATGATTCAGTGTGTTGGAGTGAAGTGTATGGGAATCATAATTCAGGGGGAGAAAGCTGTTGTATATTTCTCTCCACACTGAGGGAGGGAGTGAACTTTATGAGCTTACGCTATACAGTTCCCAGTGCAGCGCAAGACAGTATAATTTGGGGGTTATACTCCAGAGGGATTGTGTGCCTGGGCAGCTGGGAGTTGCCTTGGCTGTAGCCTTCCTATGCAGGGGCTGTTCAGAGAGCCCGCATGTAATTGCAGCTGGGTGTGTCCCTACCTGTATGACTGCCGGTGAAAGTGCAGCTGGAGGGCTTTGCAGCTTGTCACAGCAGTTCAGTGTGAGAGGGAGCCCAGGCTGGTGGGTCAGGGGGCTGAGTGGCACCCCCGTTCGAGGTGACACCCCGGGGGGAACCCATCACAGACTTACTTTAGAATCTTTGAATTTGATTCATTATTCAATAGGGAGCCAGTGTAGCCAGCGGAACACTGGAGCACTGAATTTACAGAAGCCTCTTTCCTGTGCTTGATCCTATGTTGCTTCCCTTAAAAAAGACAGAATGGGAGGTAGGGAAAGGGTGATTATTTTCAGTTCAGGACAGCAAGGATAACTACAAGCATGAGAATGATCTGCTTACCTGGATTTTCAGAGAAAAGTCTTGGGCGGTCAGAAAGAGGAAAAGGCTTATAGGAGGAGGTGGCTGCAATTGGGACAGACCTTCAGTCCTGCAGAATCTGGAAGTCCCATATGGCAGAAATCTTTGCTTACTGAGGATCTTCTAAGCCTGGCAGAAGTAGACCTGTCCTTTTGTGTATCTTAGGACTTATCTGCATGGGGTGTTTTTGGCAGAATATGTTCTTGTTTATAAACTTTGTGGAATAACAAATCCAAAATAAGTACATCCACATGGCTGGCTTTAATCTACTCCCTCTGAATCAGTAAGTCTACAAAGTGCTGATATTTTTTTCTTCAAAATAAGCATACAGCATTCTTGGCAGGTGTCCTATGGTGCATTGTCCCACTGTTGGCCCTTCCTATACATTCTAGGAATTATTTTGTGTCACATTGTGGGATACCTACTGGAAGCTATTGGATACCTACCGGAAGCAATTGGAATACAGACCCTGGACTTCAGAAAAGGAGACATTGACTCCCTCAGGGAACTGGTGGGCAGGATCTCCTGGGAGAATAACATGAGAGGGAAAGGAGTCCAGGAGAGCTGGCTGTATTTTAAAGAATCCTTATTGAGATTGCAGGAACAAACCATCCTGATGTGTAGAAAGAATAGTAAATATGGCAGGTGACCAGCTTGGCAGTGAAATCCTTGCTGATCTTAAACACAAAAAAGAAGCCTACGAGAAATGGAAGCTTGGACGAATGACCAGGGAGGAATACAAAAATATTGCTCAGGCATGCGGGAGTGAAAGGCCAAATCACAATTGGAGTTGCAGCTAGCAAGGGATGTTAAGACGAACAAGAAGGGTTTCTACAGGCATGTTAGCAACAAGAAGAAGGTCAGGGAAAGCATGGGCCCCTTACTGAATGGGGGAGGCAACCTAGTGACAGAGGATGTGGAAAAAGCTGATGTACTCAGTGCTTTTTTTACCTCTGTCTTCACAAACAAGGTCAGCTCCCAGACTACTGCACTGGGCAGCACAGTATGGGGAGGAGGTGACCAGCCCTCTGTGGAGAAAGAAGTGGTTCAGGACTATTTAGAAAAGCTGGACAAGCACATGTCCATGGGGCCAGATGCACTGCATCTGAGGGTGCTAAAGGAGTTGGCTGACGTGATTGCAGAGCCATTGGCCATTATCTTTGAAAACTCAAGGCGATCGGGCGAGGTCCCAGATGACTGGAAAAAGGCTAATGTAGTGCCCATCTTTAAAAAAGAGAAGAGGAGGATCCAGGGAACTACAGGCCAGTCAGCCTCACCTCAGTCCCTGGAAAAATCATGGAGAAGGTCCTCAAGGAATCCATTTTGAAGCACTTTGAGGAGAGGAAAGTGATCAGGAACAGTCAGCATGGATTCACCGAGGGCAAGTCATGCCTGACTAACCTAATTGCCTTCTACGATGAGATAACTGGCTCTGTGGATGAGGGGAACGCAGTGGACATGTTATTCCTTGACTTTAGCAAAGCTTTTGATATGGTCTCCCACAGTATTCTTGCCAGCAAGTTAAAGAACTATGGGCTGGATGAATGGACTATAAGGTGGATAGAAAGCTGGCTAGATCATCGGGCTCAATGGATAGTGATCAATGGCTCCATGTCTAGTTGGCGGCCAGTATCAAGTGGAGTGCCCCAAGGGTCAGTCCTGGGGCCGGTTTTGTTCAATATCTTTATTAATGATCTGGTGGATGGCGTGGATTGCACCCTCAGCAAGGTTGCAGATGACACTAACTGGGAGGAGTGGTAGATACGCTAGAGGGTAGGGATAGGATACAGAGGGCCCTAGACAAATTAGAGGATTGGGCCAAAAGAAATCTGATGAGGTTCAACAAGGACAAGTGCAGAGTCCTGCACTTAGGATGGAAGAATCCCATGCACTGCTATAGACAAGGGACTGAGTGGCTAGGCAGGAGTTCTGCAGAAAAGGACATAGAGATTACAGTGGACGAGAAGCTGGATATGAGTCAACAGTGTGCCCTTGTTGCCAAGAAGGCCAATGGCATTTTGGGATGTATAAGTAGGAGCATTGCCAGCAGATCGAGGGACGTGATCATTCCCCTCTATTCAGCACTGGTGAGGCCTCATCTGGAGTACTGTGTCCAGTTTTGGGCTCCACACTACAAGAAGGATGTGGAAAAATTGGAAAGAGTCCAGCGGAGGGCAACAAAAATGATTAGGGGACTAGAACACAGGACATATGAGGAGAGGCTGCGGGAACTGGGATTGTTTAGTTTGCAGAAGAGAAGAATGAGTGGGGATTTGATAGCTGCTTTCAACTACCTGAAAGGGGGTTCCAAAGATGATAGATCTAGACTGTTCTCAGTGGTAGCAGATGAGAGAACAAGGAGTAATGGTCTCAAGTTGCAGTGAGGGAGGTTTATATTGGATATTAGGAAAAATATTTTCACTAGGAGGGTGGTGAAGCACTGGAATAGGCTACTTAGGGAGGTGGTGGAATCTCCTTCCTTAGAGGTTTTTAAGGTCGGGCTTGACAAAGCCCTGGTTGGGATGATTTAGTTGGTGATTGGTCTTGCTTTGAGCAGGGGGTTGGACTAGATGACTTCCTGAGGTCCCTTCCAACCCTGATATTCTATGATTCTATGAATTCTAGGATTTAGAGTTAAACAAGCAAAATACCATTATTCCTTTCTTGAAATCCCATGATTCATTCATCTTTTGTGGTTCAGCACAATTTTAAAACTGATGTCAGCCACATGGAGGGAACACTGTTGTGATCCTGACATCATTAACATATAGAAACTACTGCACTTGTATTTGTAGCTGCACAGCTGAGTGGCTTTGGCTTTGCAAGTCAGCAGCACCAATCTGGGTAGTGGCAGAGGAGAAAGATGACATCAAGCAGCTACTTGTGGATAAACTTTCCCTGCACTAACTCATTCCCAAATGGCCTTAGTTAAATTTCAAAGTGTATTATCTAATTTGCAAAAAAAATGCCAGAAAACGGCGGGGGAGGGAGGGATTTGTATTGTGTGGACACAAGGCTTTTTAATCCAAAGAAACAAACGTTAACGTTGGGGGGGGGGGGGGGGGGGGGGAGATTTCCATATAAACAAGGCTTCAGGTGTCGTGGGTGGGAGATGCTTCCAACTGCAAATTTCTCCTGCATCCATCACCCATATCCTGCAGTTTATAGGTGACTTTCAGATGGTGCTTCTCAACTTCCTAGAGTTCCTCATGGACTCTTAAGTATTTGAGCTTTAAACAATATTTTCCTTTTAACTTGTGAGGGAAATATGCCTTTTTTCCACTTGAATGGAATACACATGCACTATAGATATATTTACTTTGTTGTGCATTTTTAGAATTATAACAATAAAATTTTACACTATTAAATGATTTCACTCAGTGAACTTTGCTGCAACTATTCAGTAATGCTCTCACACATGCACTGGGGGCCTGTGATGAGGTGTGTATCATACACAGGCCCTCAAGGGGTTAAAGTAGATATAAGAGGCCAATTAACACACTTGGCAGCACCTGTCAGAGAAAGCCAGGGAGCCAGGCTTAATTGATGAAGCCCAGCTGAGGAGAGGTTAGGTGATTATAAAGCCTGGAAGTTTGTAACAGAAAAATGTTGTAGGAAGAGAGTTGGTATTCAGGGGTGCTATGGGGGGGTGCCCATCCCCATCCCGTTTCCTACAGGATGTCTGCTGGTGGCAAGTGTGCTAGCCCCAGGTGGAGTGCTTAACTGCAGCACACTCTGAGTGTGGAATGTGAGTTCTGCAGAGGAGAATTGCTGCTCCTAGCTTGTGCCCTGGAGCAGGGAATTAGTATTTTGTTTATAAACAGAAGCAGGATGATTAAAATAAGAAAGGGCTGGTGTGATGCTCTGTACCTCGGGGGACCACCCAAACCCCCATGTTCATCTTTATAAAATGATTGTGTGGTATCTAATGCAAAGTTTGTCGAGTGTCTTCAGAAGGCTCATGATGTACTGAGCATTCTTGTTATAGTGATGTTATGCTATAGGTTATAATTTCATGTATATAGTTATGAGCCTGAAAATGTATCCTCATGGCTTAAAGCAAGCCAGACAAAAACTCTCCAGAAGCAGAGGGGCAATTCACACCTTATCAGGGCATGGATGGTAGTGACTCTGGGAAATGTGCAGGTCATAGTGGATGGCTTTGCTGCACTGGGGTTCCCTAACTGTTGAGGGGTGATAGATGGAATGCATATCCCTATCTTGGCACCGGACACCTTGCCAACCAGTACATAAATCACAAGGGGTACTTCTCAATGGTGCTGCAAGCACTGGTGGATCACAAGGGATGTTTCACCGACATCAACGTGGGATGGCCGGGAAAGGCGCATGACGCTCACATCTTTAGGAACTTCGGGTTGTTTGAGCAGCTGCAAGAAGGGACTTACTTCCCAGACCAGAAAATTACCATTAGGGATGTTGAAATGCCAGTAGTTATCCTTGGGGACCCAGCCTACCCCTTGCTTCTATGGCTCATGAAGCCGTACACAGGCAACCTGGACAGTAGTAAGGGGCAGTTCAACTATAGGCTGAGCAAGTGCAGAATGGTGGTAGAATGTGCCTTTGGACATTTAAAATCTTGCTGGTGCTGTTTGCTGACTAGGTTAGACTTCAGCTCAACCAATATTTCCATTGTTATTGCTGCTTGCTGTATGCTCCATAATATCTGTGAGAGTAAGGAGGAGACGTTTATGGCGGGGTGGGAGGTTGAGGCAAATTGCCTGGTGGCCGATTTTGAGCAGCCAGACACCAGGGCGATTAGAAGAGCACAGCTAGGTGTGCTGTGCATCAGAGAGGCTTTGAAAAACAGTTTCATGACTGGCCAGGCTACAGTGTGACAATTGTGTGTATTTCTCCTTGATGCAAAACTTCCCCCTCTGTTGAATTTACTTCCCTGTAAGACAATCCCCCTCCCACCTTTGACCACAGCTGGAAAAAGAAAATAAAGTCCCTATTGTTTTGAATCTATACATTCTTTATTTATTTAAAAAAAAGGGAGATCACTGACAAAGTAGTCCGGGTGGGGTGGGGGAGGAGCGAAAGACAAGGCCATATTGCTTATTGTAGCCACACTACAAATCAAAGCTGTTTGAATGACAGCCTTCTGTTGCTTGGGCCATCCTCTGGCGTGGAGTGGCTGGGTGCCCAGAGCCTTCCCCGCCCCCCGTGTTCTTGAGCTTGTTTTTCACTTGTGAGCTTTGTCTGAAGCCAGAACCCTCGCTGCTTGGAGCTGAAGCATGTAACTTAGCTGTGCGAGGCCCCGAGCAATTGCCCTGCTTGCTACCCCTAACGCTGGCCCTGCACTTGTGACCCCCTCCCAACCTGTCCCATGACCTTCCTGTGGGTTGCAACCTCCAGGTTGAGAAACCCAGCTCTAGATGAGTTGAGTACCCCCGGAAGACCTCTGTGTACCCCCAGGGGTATGTGCACCCCTGGTTGAGACCACTGAGCTAGTGTATGTGTGTAAGGGGGAGAAAGCGGTAGAATTGAGGAAGGGGCTGATACTAGATGGCGGGATGGGGGTATAAAAGGAATAATATTAGGAGAGGGACATGTATGCTCATGTAATATAGAGTACGTGTGGCACCTTAGAGACTAACCAATTTATTTGAGCATAAGCTTTTGTGAGCTACAGCTCACTTCATCGGATGCAAATAAATGCTCAAATAAATTGGTTAGTCTCTAAGGTGCCACAAGTACTCCTTTTCTTTTTGCGAATACAGACTAACAAGGCTGTTAGTCTGAAACCTGTACTATAGAGTGGTTTCCCAAACAGTGGGTCATGACTGTCATGATAGAGGGGTGACTGGGCTAAACCTGAGTGGCAGTGTGACCACTTGTGCCACGTCGCAACTCCCAGAATGGGGAGCTGAGCCCAGCCCTGCAGGACAGGAGCTGCCACTGTGGGGTGAATGTGAAGCAGGCTCATACTCCAACCCCTAACCTGCCACCACTGGTCTTCCCCTCTGCACCAGGCTGGGATTAGGGTTATGGTGCTGGGATGAAGGGTACTGCTGTGAGTGGTCTGTGCCCTCTCAGTGGTGAAGGAGGAGAAGAATCCTGGCCTATTGGCCTCCACCCACAAATCTGAACCCTGGTTAGGTCACAAAAAAAGACAACATGCAGTTGGTGCATTGCCTTACTAAACAGTTTGGGAACCAGTGATAGAGTGGAGGGGCTGATACCTGCCAAGGGGGAGGGAGAATTTGTGGAAAATGTAGGTAAAGGGGATGATACTGCATAAGAGGGGAGGAGCTAAGAGAACAGGGCTGACATCTGTTTGTCGGGGAAGAAGGGCAGGGGTGTGATGGTGATGTTTAATACTTCCTAATGAAGGTAGAGTTGGGGCAATTTTTGGGAAAGGGGCTGATACTGGCTAATTGTGTGTGGAGAGAGGGCTGGTAGGAGGTAAAGGGCTTAAATTGGATAATAATGGGGGGAACAGCCAGTACTGAAAAAATGGGAGGTATGATGGCCACATGGTTCAAGAAAATGAAGGAAATTGTATGAAATTCCTATGGCAGAGCATGTTCATGGGGGCTTAGGTGATGTAGGTGAATAAGGGACAGATCGATGGGATGTTGGTAAAGGATTGATAGATTCTGGGGGTTGATGAGGGATATGAATGGATAAAGCCTTGGTGTGGAATTGTTGGGGCACAGGTTGGTGAGGGGAACGGGTAGCTAGAGAGTCGGTGAGGTTGATGGGGGATGTGAGGAGTTGATTGGAGCATGGGTTGATGGTGAATGTGAGAGGATGGGTGTCAATGAGGACATTGGTGGATAATGCACTGGTGTGAGGTTGATAGGTGAATGGGGCATTGGTGGGGGTTGTTTGATAGAAGTATTGGAATGGGCTGAGCTTGACCGGATGTGGGTTGATGGGGTGAGGATGGATAGGGATTTGGTGGAGGGGCTTATGGGGTAGAGGGTTGCATAGGGTGGATAGTACATTGGTGGGGTGGTGATAGGGTGCAGCTCCCTCAGTGGGGACAGCTCAGGTCAATGGAGACATGGGATAATGGGGAGGTGTTGGCTTATGCTTTAGTGGGGGCTCAGGTTGATGAAGATAGTTACCGAAAGTGGGTAGGAGAGAGAGGCTGCAGAGGTATGTGGACTGGGGGCTGCTGATAATCTCTGGGGATAGGGGTGGATAGTACAGTGGTGCGGTTCCTGCCACTATTTACATCACAGCCGCTGGTACAACGCACAAGGCGCGTTTCAAAGCATTGGCAGTATGCCAGACCCCGGACAGAGGCCAAGGGCGGGCCTCAATTAGGGCGCGAGGGAAGGGGTCTGGAGCGGATCCCACGGCCGGTCCTGCTGGGGTTGGGGCCCGCGTTCTCTGGGGAGGCTTGTTCCTGGAGCACCAACGGCAGCTACGGTTCCCATGGAGACGGGGCCTGCTCAGGAGAGACCTGCCGCCGCTTCGAGAGCAACTCGTGAGTTTCTATCGAGCCGGGGCGCCCAGTCACCCGCGCGTCCCGCACCGCATCGAGCCGGGGCGCCCAGTCACCCGCGCGTCCTCTCGAGCGAGTCGGGGCGCCCAGTCACCCGCGCGCGTCGTCGTCCCGTTCCGCACCCCATATCCCACCGGGTTGCTCGGTCACCCGCGCCTCCTCATCTCCTCCCAATCGAACCGGGGCACTCGGCACCCCACGCGTCCCCCATCTGCTGCTCCCTGTCATCCCACCAGGGTGCCCTGTCTTTGGTGTGCGTCCTGCTGTCCCAGTAGGGAACCCTGTGACGGTTGTAATCATCTAGTTTGATTTCCTGTGTAGTATAGCACAGCCCATAGAACATACCCAAACTAATTTCTAAAGCATATGCATTTTAGAAAAAAAATCCATTTTTGATTAAACATTGTAAGTTATGGAGAGCCTTGTACCTACTATCATTAACTTTTAGTTCTGTGATTAGTTCCTCTTTATCTGTTAGGACAAGGTCTAACAGAGAATTCAACCGTGTTGTTTGCAACAGTTTTTGAGTTAGAAAATGGTCATCTATACTATTTTGAAATTCCAAGGATGTTTTAGTACTGGCAGCATGAAACCTGTATCATATGTCACTCGAACTGAAGACCTCCATTAGCATAGTTTTCCCCCCTACCCATTATAGATAGGTTCAAAGAGGGCATTGTGTTCCCTAGTATGGTTTGGTAGTCTGTAGCAGAACAGTTAGTACTCCATTTTGTGCATTATCTGTTAGGACATTGATCCATAAGGATTTAAGATAATTTTTTTCTGTATTATCCGTGACTTGGAAATAGCTAATGCCATTTTTGATGTAGAGTGCCACTCTCCCTCTCCTTATGTCCACTTGATCCTTCCTAAATACCTGATAACCATTGATTTTAACATTCCAATGATGTGAATCATCCCATCACTTTTCAGTAATATCAACTAGATTGAATTTATGCTCATAGATCAGCAATTCCAGTTCCTCTTGTATGTTAACCAGGCTCCTACCATTGTGTATAGATTATTAAAGAATTTATTCTTTTCATGTTCTTTGGTTTCTTGATTAATTTGTTCTCAACATCTCTTAGTCTACAGAAGAGAAGAGTGAGGGGGGATTTGATAGCAGCCTTCAATTACCTGAAGGGGGGTTCTAAAGAGGATGGAGCTAGGCTGTTCTCTGTGGTGGCAGATGACAGAACAAGAAGCAATGGTCTCAAGTTGCTGTGGGGGAGGTCTACGTTGGATATTAGGAAACAGCCTTTCACTAGGAGGGTGGTGAAGCACTGGAATGGGTTACCTAGGGAGTGGTGGAATCTCCATCCTTAGAGGTTTTTAAGGCCCAGCTTGACAAAGTCCTGGCTGGGATGATTTAGTTGGTGTTGGTCCTGCTTTGAGCAGGGGATTGGACTGAGGTCTCTTCCAACCCTAATATTCTATGATTCTATGATCTCAATTTAGTGTTAAGTGCTCATTTCTTCCCTCATTTTACCCTCCCCATTTGATACTAGTTTAATCCCCTCCTGACGACTCTAGCCAGCCTGTCCTAAAGGAGACTGCTCTCCCTTCTACTGAGTTGGAGGCCAGTCAAACTACATTGATCCAACTTCAACTGAGGGAAGGGGCTATGTTCCACTAAACCTTTACTTTAGTACTTACCTAGGTTGCCATTCGCTTCCAGAATCTTCTGCCTTCTGACTTCCTTTACTTGTGGGACAGGAAGAATCTCAGAGAAGTTTGCTTGGACAGTCTTCTTCAGCGTGCATCAGAGTTTCTTGAAGTAATCTACTAGTTTTTGTAGTAGTTCATAAAAAGGATCAGATTTTGGATTAACATAATCTCTTCTGGTGTTCCATAGCTGAATCCTCTCAACTGAGAATACTTCATCCTTGGCTCTCATGTTCTTTGTTTTGGGCTTTGTGGTATATGTTGACCCAAAGAAAGACATATGTTTTAGCAGTTCATAGATTGAAATGCATTCTTTACATGCAAGTAGCTGATATTTAACTCCCTGTTTTGAGATTGGGACAAAGCCCTTAAACTGGTAGTGGAACTGAATGGGGAACCAGTGGAGGACTGAAGTACAGTCTTGATGTGCTCATGACAGCCTAAACAATGGAGGACTCAGGCAGCCACTCTTTGTATCAGCTAGAGCAGGGGTAGACAAACTACATCCCTTCAGGGCTTTGGATCTGGCCCGCGGGATTGCCACCCCTGTGGTGCCACAGGTCCCGCGCTGCTCCTGAAAGCAGCTGGCACCACGTCCCTGTGGCCCCTGGCAGGGGGGTGGGGGGTGGGGAGGAGGGGTCCGCGCGCTGCCCTTGCCTGCAGGCACCGCCCCCCGCAGCTCCCATTGGCCAGGAACGGGGAACCGCGGCCAATGGGAGCTTTGGGGGAGGTACCCGCAGGTGAGGGCAGCGCGCGGAGCCCTCCCCCCGCCCTGGGGCCACAGGGATGTGGTGCCGGCTGCTTCCGGGAGCGGTGCAGCCTGGGGCCAGGGCAGGCAGGGAGCCTGCCTTAGTCCCGCTGCGTGCCGTTGCCACCCCAGAGCTGCTCAAGGTAAGTGGCACCAGGCCGGAGCCCATACCCCGAACCCCCCCCGCCCCCCGCACCCCAACCCCCTGCCCTGAGCCCCCTGCTGCACCCCACACCCCTCCTGCATCCCAACCCCCTGCCCTGAGCCCCCTTGAACACCATGCACCCCTCCTGCACCCGAACCCCCTGCAGCACCCCACACCCCTCCTGCACCCTAACACCCTGCACTGAGCCCCCTGCCACACCCCTCCTGCACCTCAAACCCCTGCCGTGAGCCCCCTGCTGCACCTCTTCTGCACCCCAACCCCCTGCCCCAGCCCTACATTCATGGCCCTGAACACAATTTCCCCACCCAGATGTGGCCCTCAGGCCAAAAAGTTTACCCACGCCCGAGCTAGAGCTTTATATTGTTTTCACATTCTGCTTTAGATACACTGAAGTACAGTAATCTTGTCTGGGAGGTGACAAATGCATTGATCACTGTGGCCAGCTTCTCATCCGGGAGGTAGGGGTAAAGTTTCCTAGTGCATTGGAGATGAAAAAAGATGTTTTTAATCACAAGTGCTACCTAGTAAGCTAAGCTTTAGTGATGATTCAAACAGGACCCCAAGGCTTTGAACCATTCTGACAAAAGGGGGCTGTCTGTCTTTGACAGAAAGGTAGAGGTGTGCAGAGTTCTAGCTAGTTCTTCAAAGTGCTTTTCCCCCTTACAGCCAATATCACTTGGTCTTGTCTGGGTTGGTCTGAGCTAGCTGCCATCTGATCTTTTATAGGCATTGTAATATTTTTAGTAATGGGAGTCATTGGACTGGTGACAAATGAGATAGACATTTGAGTGTCATCAGCATATTGTTGGCAGCTGAGCCCAGCGCATCTCACAATCTAAAAAGAAAAGAAATATGGGCTCCTCCTGAAGGTCGAAACAGCAGACTGGACTTCTACATAGAGTGCTTCCGTCGACGTGCACAGGCTGAAATTGTGGAAAAGCAGCATCACTTGCCCCATAACTTCAGCCGTGCGGAACACAATGCCATCCACAGCCTCAGAAACAACTCTGACATCATAATCAAAAAGGCTGAAAAAGGAGGTGCTGTTGTCATCATGAATAGGTCGGAATATGAACAAGAGGCTGCTCGGCAGCTCTCTACACCACTTTCTACAGGCCATTACCCTCTGATCCCACTGAGAGTTACCAAAAGCAACTACAGCATTTGCTCAAGAAACTCCCTGAAAAATCCGCACAGACACACCCCTGGAACCCCGACCTGGGATATTCTATCTACTACCCAAGATCCATAAACCTGGAAATCCTGGGCGCCCCATCATCTCAGGCATTGGCACCCTGACAGAAGGATTGTCTGGCTATGTAGACTCCCTCCTCAGGCCCTACGCTACCAGCACTCCCAGCTACCTTCGAGACACCACTGACTTCCTGAGGAAACTACAATCCATCGGTGGTCTTCCTGATAACACCATCCTGGCCACTATGGATGTAGAAGCCCTCTACACCAACATTCTACACAAAGATGGACTACAAGCTGTCAAGAACACTATCCCCGATAATGTCACGGCTAACCTGGTGGCTGAACTTTGTGACTTTGTCCTTACCCATAACTGTTTTACATTTGGGGACAATGTATACCTTCAGATCAGCAGCACTGCTATGGGTATCCGCATGGCCCCACAGTATGCCAACATTTTTACGGCTGACTTAGAACAACGCTTCCTCAGCTCTCGTCCCCTAACGCCCCTACTCTACTTGCGCTATATTGATGACATCTTCATCATCTGGACCCATGGAAAAGAAGCCCTTGAGGAATTCCACCATGATTTCAACAATTTCCATCCCACCGTCAACCTCAGGCTGGTCCAGTCCACACAAGAGATCCACTTCCTGGACACTACAGTGCTAATAAACAATGGTCACATAAACACCACCCTATACCGGAAACCTACTGACCACTATTCCTACCTACATGCCTCCAGCTTTCACCCTGACCACACCACACGATCCATCGTCTACAGCCAAGCTCTGCGATACAACCGCATTTGCTCCAACCCCTCAGACAGAGACAAACACCTACAAGATCTCTATCAAGCATTCTTACAACTACAATACCCACCTGCAGAAGTGAAGAAACAGATTGATAGAGCCAGAAGTCACCTACTATAGGACAGACCTAACAAAGAAAATAACAGAACGCCACTAGCCGTCACCTTCAGCCCCCAACTAAAACCCCTCCAACGCATTATTAAGGATCTACAACCTATCCTGAAGGATGACCCAACACTCTCACAAATCTTGGGAGACAGACCAGTCCTTGCCTACGGACAGCCACCCAACCTGAAGCAAATACTCACCAGCAACCACAAACCACACAACAGAACCACTAACCCAGGAACCTATCCTTGCAACAAAGCCCGTTGCCAACTGTGCCCACATATCTATTCAGGGGACACCATCACAGGGCCTAATAACATCAGCCACACTATCAGAGGCTCGTTCACCTGCACATCCACCAATGTGATATATGCCATCATGTGCCAGCAATGCCCCTCTGCCATGTACATTGGTCAAACTGGACAGTCTCTACGTAAAAGAGTAAATGGACACAAATCAGATGTCAAGAATTATAACATTCATAAACCAGTCGGAGAACACTTCAATCTCTCTGGTCACGCGATTACAGACATGAAAGTCGCTATTTTACAACAAAAAAACTTCAAATCCAGACTCTAGCGAGAAACTGCTGAATTGGAATTCATTTGCAAATTGGATACAATTAACTTAGGCTTGAATAGAGACTGGGAGTGGCTTAGTCATTATGCAAGGTAGCCTATTTCCCCTTGTTTTTTCCTACTCCTCCCCCCCCCCCCCCAGACGTTCTTGTTAAACCCTCGATTTGTGCTGGAAATGGCCCACCTTGATTATCATACACAATGTAAGGAGAGTGGTCACTTTGGATAAGCTATTACCAGCAGGAGAGTGAGTTTGTGTGGGGGGGGGGTGAGAAAACCTGGATTTGTGCTGGAAATGGCCCAACTTGATTATCATACACATTGTAAGGAGAGTGATCACTTTAGATAAGCTATTACCAGCAGGAGAGTGGGGTGGGAGGAGGTATTTTTTCATGCTTTGTGTGTATATAATAAGATCTTCTACACTTTCCACAGTATGCATCCGATGAAGTGAGCTGTAGCTCATGAAAGCTTATGCTCAAATAAATTGGTTAGTCTCTAAGGTGCCACAAGTACTCCTTTTCTTTTTGCAAATACAGACTAACACGGCTGTTACTCTGAAACCTGTCACAATCTAAGTGGTCTCATGTAGATATTCAGTATGGATCCTAGTGAGATTCTTCATGATAGGGCCTTTGAGGAAGAGGAGCACTTACCCATCATCATTCTTAGGGTTCAACTGGAGAGAAGTGATTGGGACCATTGTAATGTTGTGATTTACCCTGGCTGTGTTATGCAGAAAGTTTAGCAGTACTTTGTTGTTTCTTGTATCAAAAGTTGCAGATACATCCTACAGTATGAACATGGAAATTTTGCCTGTATCCATGACCATTACGAAGTAATTTTTGGTGCCACCCGGGCTGTCTCTTCACTGTACTCTGAACTGAAGCTTGATTGTGAGACATCCAGGATGTTGTTCCAGCTGCTGAGAGGCGGTAGCTAAGTTCATGGAAGAATTCTTCTGTCGACCTAATGGTGTCTATACTGTGGCATAGATTGGGTTAACTATGTCTCTTGGGTCTGAATTTTTGACACCACTGAGCCACATAGCTAGGTTGACCTAAGTTTTAGGTGTAGACCAAGCCTCAGTCTGGGCACATGGCTAGTGGGAGTGAGATTGTATATAAGAGGGGGTGCTCTTAGAGAAGTGGAGATCATTTAGTACCACATGCCACAAGACCAGGCTGGAAAGAGAAAAGGAAGGCAGAAGAGAGGGACTCTGCATAGCCTGAGATACTGACTAGATCTCAGATACTGACAGATTTGCAGGAGGAGAGAAATCAAACTAGAGAGTAACTGTAACTCTCTAGTGCTTTTTAAGAGTAGAGTGACTGTGGATAAGAAATTCCTTTGCTAAGTTTGTGTTCCTTGCCTTCGTACCACGTTGTCCCTGAAGGGGTTAAACTAGAAGCCCAAAGTGTTCAGAACCACCGTGGAACTCTGAGGTATCATGTTGGGGGCTTAGGAGGGCTGAGGCACTGGTTCTGGGGGCCACTGAACAGTGGAATCCCATATCCCAAAGAAGGGCTCAGACAAGGGGTCTGGGCCTGGAAGTATGCCTTCTATGGAAAATGCTGGACACCCATAATCTGAATTTAAATTTAAACACCTTCCCCCTAAGTTTCTAGCCAGTGATTTTGGTATCTTGTGGACTATTCTCATCCCAATGGACTTTTGAAATCCCAGTTACCATACAGAAAATGGAGGAAAAGAATAGATTGGTGAAGGGATGAAGTGGAACACAGACATGAAGAATGGTCCAGTGGTTTGAGTGCTATCCTGGGATTCAGGACGCTTCAGTTAAATTTCCTGCTTCATTACAGGATCCCCGTGTGCCATTGGGCAAGTCTCTGAGTCTCCTGTGCCTCAGTTTTCCAGCTGCTTGATAGGTGATAATAGTACTTACCTATCTCACTGAGGTGTTATGAGGATAAATACATTTAAAAGATTGTGTGTGGGGGGGTCATGTAAGATAAATAGCTTCCTGCTCTTAGCCTGACCAATATCTGCTATTTCAGAAAAAGTTAAAGTCTACTTTAAGTCCATAAGACATGTAACTAATTATGCAGTACAATAGATGGAGTGTGGAGAAGCCAATGCTTGGAGAGGAGACATTTGTCACTCATCAGGCTCCAATCAGTAACTTTCTTCTATCTTAGGCTCAATAATGTTACAAATGAAGAAAGAACTAAATGAACTTCTTGTGAGGAAAGAACAAGAATGGGAAAAGCTACAAGCTTGCCAACTCTGTTTTCAGAAGACAACGTTGCAGGATACCAGAAAGCAGCTCCAAGAAATGCATAAAAAATTCAACAGGTTAAAAGAAGATTTCACCTATAATCTGGGAGTTCTGGAAGAGAGAGACAGAGAGCTGGAGCGCTATGATGCCATGTTTACTCATTTGAAAATGGCTGAAAATGCTAAACAGGCAGAAGTTAGTGATCTTAGGATACAGTTGGATAAGCTGCAACAAACACTTGTCAAGGAAACCCGGAAACAAGAGGCTCTGCAGTACCAATATCAACAAAAACTTAAAGAACATCAGTTAGAGATGGAGCGGCTGCACAGGTAAGAGAGATTTTTTATTATAGTACATTACTATCTTGGAAAAGTAGACATTCAGCCTCCCAAATGAGTGTCTGTGGATCTGATAAAGCAGTAGTTTCTTTAACACATTAAAAAGGAAGGTATGTACAAATTTAACAAATTTTAACATATTAAAAGCTCCATTCTGTCTGAGCTATGCTTAGCACAAGAACAGAGTTGGGGTCTGCAAAGGTAGCTTTAAGTCACCTTTACAGCATCTGTATTCACTCTCTAGTGGAGAACTTCCAAACCTCTGGCATTAAGTTAGAGGAGCCCCAGCGCTGCTCTCAAATGGTGCACCATATCTCTAAGACAAAAGCTGCAAAATGTGGGAGGGAGGTTGGCATAAAGGTGGATTTCAGAGTTGATAGAGGGAAGGCTTTTTAAAGAATCATAGAAGATTAGGGTTGGACGAGACCTCAGGAGGTCATCTAGTCCAACCCCCTGCACAAAGCAGGACCAACACCAACTAAATCATCCCCGCCAAGGCTTTGTCAAGCTGGGCCTTAAAAACCTCTAAGAATGGAGATTCCACCACTCCCTAGGTAACCCATTCCAGTGCTTCACCACCCTCCTAGTGAAATAGCTTTTCCTAATATCCAACCTAAACCTCCCCCACTGCAACTTGAGACCATTGCTCCTTGTACTGTCATCTGCCACCACAGAGAACATCCTAGCTCCATCCTCTTTGGAATCCCCCTTCAGGTAGTTGAAGGCTGCTATCAAGTCCCCCCTCACTCTTCTCTTCTGCAGGCTAAATAATCCTCATTCCCTCAGTCTCTCCTCATAAATCATGTGCCCCAGCCCCCTGATCATTTTCGTTGCCCTCTGCTGGACTCTCTCCAATTTGTCTACATCCTTTCTGTAATGGGAGGTCCAAAACTGGACGCGGTACTCCAGATGTGGCCTCACCAGTGCCGAATAGAAGGGAATAATCACTTCCCTCGATCTGCTGGCAATGCTCCTACTAATGCAGCCCAATATGCCGTTAGCCTTCTTGGCAACAAGGGCACACTGTTGACTCATATCCAGCTTCTCATCCATTGTAATCCCCAGGTCCTTTTCTGCAGAACTGCTGCTTAGCCATTTGGTCCCCAGCCTGTAGCAGTGCATGGGATTCTTCCATCCTAAGTGCAGGACTCTGCATTTGTCCTTTTTGAACCTCAGATTTCTTTTGGCCCAATCCTCCAATTTGTCTAGGTCAGTCTGGACCCTACCCCTACACATATCTACCTCTCCCCCCAGCTTAGTGTCATCCGCGAATTTGCTAAGGGTGCAATCCATCCCATCATCCAGATCATTAATGAAGATGTTGAACAAAACCGGCCCCGGCACAGACCTCTGGGGCACTCCGCTTGATACTGGCTGCCAACTAGACATTGAGCCGTTGATCACTACCGTTGAGCCCAACAATCTAGCTAGCTTTCTATCCACCATTGGCCACTGTTGGAAGACAGAATACTGGGCTAGATGTATCATTGGCCTGACCCAGTTACTTATGGTCTTAACTTATTAAAATCTAACAGGACAGAGAGAAGCCTCCAGTAATCAAAGTCCTTTAATTAGTCTAATTCTTTTGAAACGTTTCTCTAATATTGAGACAATTAGAGAGTAATAAGAGACTCCAGACAAGAAAACTTCCCACAGCATCCTCTCAGTAAGTTTATTCACTGATGTTTATTTATCTGATGAAGATAGAAATAACTAAAATAGTTAAAAGTTGAAATAGTTAAAAGTGCTCTCTGATGCATGAAACATACGTGAAAAGTACAAATGATAAAATATGTTTTAAGAACCAAAATCATTAACTAAATTTTACTTAAAACTAGATTAAAAGAAATTTTTTATAAAAACCATCACTATTTTGAACAGACTCATACAATCGCTCCAACACTAGATCACCATAACTGACTTTTCTCAACAGTGTCTAGCTGGATGTTGAAGGTCTTTATTGTTTTTGTGAATCTGAATTTGTCTTGCTTAGTGGAAGATTTGAATATGAGAAGTGCTTGTTGAAGAAATGGAACAAGTAGCTAGTTCAAATGGCAAGTTGCCATGTTTTTGACTTATAAATAGTAGTGTCTGACTGCACTTGGGTCTTGGTTTCCAGTGCAAAAGATCAAGGATCCTCCAAGGACTTGGCTCTGCTTAAAAATGTGGCCTTTAATAAGTTTGGTCAGCATTATTATTACTAACTTTAAAAATGTCACTTGAGTCGGTGATTTTCTTTCATTAATAGAAAATTTTAATAAGTAATAATAGACAACTGTGCCTGTTCTGAGGCTTATAAACTTGGAGTAAGATTGTTTGTAGCAGTCTGTGACAGAGTGAGACCCTGCCCGTCTTCTGCTCTGTCTACACAGACTATTCGGACACCTTCCATTGTTAAATACTACTGTGTAGTTTACGTACATGGTTTTTCCAATGACCTTGTTGGTCCATACACCACATAATTTATAGCATCAGGTTTCTCCTCAGCCCTTTGCCCAGGCGAGGGAAGAAAGCTGTTCACCCAGAGATCCTTCTTGGTTCTGGCTCCATTAGCTTGCCTCTCTCTTCATCACTTCCTTCTTGTGCCACCTTCTACCCTTTGTGGTAATGGGCTAATTAGCTCTTTAGTCCTCCTCAGTCCATTTTAATCTGTTAATTAGGCACAGTCAGGTCCACCCTGGAGTTTGGAGGAATAAATTGGTGTTTAAGTGATCAGAGTGCTGGCTCAGCTTTTGGTTTCCAGCAGTCTGTCATACAGTCCCACAATTGGTCTTGGAAAGATGCCTATAACTGGATAGCTGGTTTATAGCTTTTTATAGAATTGTTGCATTTTTAGATACTTTCTATAGGGATAAATTGTACCTGGACCAACAGCCCGCAGTTGGATATTGGCAAGTTAAATGAAATAAAAAGACAGTTATGACTCAATATTGGAGTTTGATTTAATGGGTTAAAGAAGGGGGGACCTATGCTCTTCATGTTGTTTAAGTAACGGGGAAGAAGGATGAGCCGTTCAAAAGTGTTTTTCAGTAGATCATGTGAGGAACACTAGAGCAAATAACTTGGCTTTGCTATAACTAAGGCTACGATTTTGTCATGGACATTTTTAGTAAAAGTCACGGACAGGTTATGGGTAATTAACAAAAATTCACAGAAGCCGTCACCTGTCCCTGACTTTTACTAAAAATGTCCATGACAAATAGCGGGAGGGAGGAGGGTCCAGCACCTGCCCTGCTGTGGCTGGGAGCTGTGGGGGTTGCCTGCGGGGACTGGAGAGTTCTGGGGGATTTCCCCCACACCCGTGGTAGCTGGGGAGCTCCGGGGGTCCCCAGCACCCATGGAGCCCGGGGAGCTGCAGGTCGATTCCCCACCACCACCCAAAGTGGCTGGGGAGCTCCAGGGGATTCCCCCCACTGCCTGCAGGGACTAGGGAGCTCCGGGGGTCCCTGGCACCCGTGGGGACAGGGGAAGGATTCCCCTGCTGCTGCCAGCTGAAGATCTGCCTGGGATCCCCCACCGCCCATGCCAGCTGGGGAGCTGTGGGGGACCCCCAAACCCATGGCTGCTGGGGAGCTGTGGGGGACCCTGCCATTCCAGGTGGCAGGGGTACCCTGAAGTTCCCGGCCACCAGGGGAGGTGAGGGTAGCCTGCAGCTCCCAGCTGCCATGGGCTGAAGTCATGGAGGTTTGCTGAAGTCACAGATTCTGTGACTTCCGCGACCTCCGTGACCAAATCGTACCCTTAGCTATAACACAGAGACGTTTTCTGTAATTAAAAGGGAGAGAAAAATGCACACTGAGCGAGACCCTCACTTAACTAGCAACAGACTTGTTTGCTGGGTGGAGGAGATGGAGAAGGAGACACTATTACATGTAGGAATGTACTTATTTTTAATACTTTGAGGTAACAGTTTTAAGCTTTGTGATTTAAGTTTCTCACTAGTTTAGTGATATATTATAGATCCTGCTGCCCGCAGAGGTTGAGCCAGGAAGCCTGCTGCTGCCAATCTTCTGTATTATCACCTTGACTCTTTTTTTGGTGTGTCTGTGTGGGCGGGGAGACAAATAGTACCTCTGTTTTTTCATAGCCTGATCTTCAGTCACCTGTGCATAAGGATGTCCCTACCAGCAGGTAACATTGCAGGAGAATGTTAGAGAAATGTTTGCTGTACGGGGAACTCACAGCAAAAAAGGTTTTCTTTTCTGAAAAACCATTATAAAGATGATCTCCAGACATATATGCATAAATTTATACATGATTAATTATAGTTAAAATTAAATTACCGTGTACTGCTGATTTCTCATCAACATGATATCTTTTGGCAAAAAAAGACAGAGCTAAGCTCCCTTCATAATTCAATTAATGATACTCTGTATTTTTTGCTGCTAAATAATACAATCATAGAAATGTTGGCTGGAAGGGATCTTGAGAAGTCATCAAGTGAAGCCCACTGTGCTGAGACAGGACCAAGTATACCTACACCATCCCTGACAGGTGTTTGACCACCGTGTCCTTAAAAATCTCCAATGATGGGGATTCCACAGCCCAGAGGGAAGAAAAAGCATGATAAAAGGGGGAGACGTTGGCCATGCTCTCTCTCTCTTCCACCTACATCTAAAGACACCACCACCAAGTGACTGAAGTGCTGATCAAAGAGGAGAGCCTGGCTGAAGGGCAACCAGCCAGCTTGTGGTGAGAAGCATCTAAGTTTGTAAGGGCACTGAAAATGTTAATATCAGCTTAGAATGTGTTTTGCTTTGATTTCATTTGACCAAATCTGACTTGTGCTTTGACTTATAATCACTTAAAATCTATCTTTTGCAGTTAATAAATTTGTTTATTCTCCCTGAAGCAGTGTGTTTGATTTGAAGCATGTCAGAGACTCCCCTTGGGATAACAAGCCTGGTACATATCGATTTCTTTGTTAAATTGATGAACTCATATAAGCTTGCTCCAGTGGGCATAACTGGACACTGCAAGACGGAGGTTCCTAGGGTTGTGTCTGGGACTGGAGATATTGGCTAATATCATTCGGTTGCACAATCCAAGCAGTTTACATGCTAGAGGCTGTGTGTGAACAGTCCAGAAATGGGGGTTCTCACAGCAGAGCAGGGTAAGGCTGGTTCCCAGAGTCGACGATTGGAGTGACCTAGCAGATCACCAGTCCGGATAACACCAGGGGAACGTCACAACATCATGATAGGGGTCTACTATAGACCACCAAATCAGAAAAAGGAGGTGGATGAGGAACAAACAACAAATATCCAAAAACCACCTGGAAAAAAATCTAAAATAATTGCTATAATGTTTGCAGATGACAGAAAAATTGGTGGAGTGGTAAATAACGGTGAGGACAGCTAACTTATTTGGAGTCACCTGAATCAGTCTGTAAGTTGGGCACAGACAAAAAACATGCATTTTAGCTAGATTCAAGGTCATACATGTAGAAGCAAAGAATGTAGGTCATAGTTACAGCATGGGGAACTGTATCCTGGAGAGCAGTGACTCTGAAGAGCACTTGGGGATTCTGGTGAATGACCAGCTGAACATGAGTCCCCAGTGTGATGCTATGGCTAACAGTTTTATGTAATCCTTTGATGCATAATCAGAGGAATATCGAATAGGACCAAAGAGGTGATATTTCCTCTGTTTATGATATTGATGAGACCATTACTGCAATATTGTGCTTTAATAAGGATGTCGAAAAATTTGAGGGGGTTCATTAGAGATCCACCAGAATGAGTTAAGATCTGGAAAGCTGCCTTTCACTGACAGACTTAAGAAGCTCAATCTATTTAGCTTATTGTTGTGGGGCAAGCATGTCCCTCTTGGGTCAGGGTCGGTATAGCCCCAAGGCTGAATCCACCCGCCCACCCTTAGCCTTGGGGTGGTGCGACCTAGAGGCCAAAGTCAGTATGGCTGTCCTCTCCCTTAGGGTTGTGTGGCTCAATGGCCAGAGTCCCTGTAGTTGCCCTCTCCCACCAGGCTGCACGGCCTAATAACCAGAGTCAATATAGTTGCCCTCCCCATTGGCCATCAGACCACCCAGCCCCAAAAGAGAGAAGTGGGCTGACACCTAGGGGTAGGTGGCAGCTGGGACCCAGGTCCCCCTGCTCCACCGGGTCCCAGCCCAGGGTCCTGTCAGTGGTGAGAGTATTTGCCACTGAGTCAGTGGGGATCTGATCAAAACACACTGCCGTCACTTGGCCCAATGGCTTGTCCTCCCCTGGGCCACTTCCTACCCTGTCTCTCGAAGCAGTGGTCTGGGCATCTCTGGGGTCTCCGGGTTCCTCGGTGTGTGTAGCTTCTGATGGCTCCAACCTCCCTTGGGCGTCTGTAGGCCTCTGGGTATCTGCCTGGGTCTCTGCATCTCTGGCTCCCGCAATTTCAGGATTCAGCAGCTCCCAGACTGGAGCCTGCAATGTGCATCCTCCCTCCTTGGCAGTCAGCCCTGACTGAGGTTAGCTGCTCCCTTTTATACCTGGGTTCCAGCTGGAGCATGCCCAGCAGGGCCGAGGGGGCACGGCCTCCTCCACCCGCGGAGTAGGATTAACCCCTGCTGAACCCGTGCAGGGCATGCATGCCCCGTCTCATTTATCAAAGAGAAAGTTCAGAAATGGTTTGATCATGCTGTATAAGTACCTACACAGGAAGAAGATATCTGATGCCAGAGCGCTCTTTAACCTATCAGACAAAGGCATAATGAGATCCAATGTCTGGAAGTTGAAGCTAGCCAAATTCAAACTTGAAACTCGTCACAAATTTCTAACAATAAGAGTAATTAATCATTGGACAACTTACACGGGATGTGTTGGAGTCTCCGTCCCTGGAAGTCTTTTGCGCATTAGGCCAGGTCTACACTACAGAGTTTTATCTGCCTAGCTATGTCTGTCAGAAAGTGTGAAAAATCACTCCTAACTGACATAGCTATGCTGGTAAATCCCCCCCATGTAGATATTGCTTATATTGACAAAAGAGTCCTTTCGATGGCATAGCTTATGTCATTCGGGGAGATGGTTTAAGTATACTGGCAAAAGAGTTCTTTTTGCTGGTATAGTCTGCATCTCAACTAGGAGACTTTGCTGGTATAGCTGTATTGGCTTTGTAGTGTAGTCTAGCACGGATTAGACAGCTTTCTAAAAAATATGCTGAAGCTCAACCAGAAGTTATAGCCTATGTAGGAATTTGAATTAGATGATTATAAGGGTCCCTTCTGATCTGAAAATGTATTAATTGTTAAATATTTACTTATTTGTAAGAGAATTAAAACAATTATTTTGTAATTCTATATTGTGAATAGAAAGTTAAGATGCATTTTTGTTTAAGAAATTACATATTTGCAAGTTATATTTCTATGAGTGCATTGTTGCTGGAAGAACCTTCCAGAAGCACCTATCAATAGTTCATAATTGACCACATTTCATATACATTTGTTTGGTGTTGTTATAGTTCTAAGGTTTCTGACATTGACCATCACAGTGAGGAGTATAAGAAGCTGAAACAGGAGTTGGAGAGAAAACTCCAAGAAGTGGAAGGAGAACTGGCTTTGCAGAAACAGGTACAGAAGTCTATAGAAAACAACTTTGTATTAAACGAGCCACAGTAGGTGTAATTTCTACTTTACCGTCCATCCATTCTCATGGCAGAATTGTGCATTATAGATGAATGCTCTGGGTAGGTGTAGTTATCTGATATCTGTTCAGGCAGTCCTTTTTAGCTCTAATGTTAAAATTAATGTAAAATGTGCAATGGGCAGCACTGCATGTTGCTTTATAGGAATAGGTGTCATGTGGTATTTGCATACTTGCAGTTGCTTTACTTACTAGTCTGGCAGCCTCCCCTTGGGAAGAATTGGTAAGATTATGTTTAGTAAACTGAGATGGTGTAAGATTCTTGTATATGGGGATACAGCTAGCACACTGGACTAAATTGGCTAACCTTGAAATTCCAGGAAAGGTCAGCTTCTATAAATCAGAAGCAGCTTTAGGCAGGCATATAGGCTAAATAAACACATTAACATGTGCCAGCATGCCGTACTTCTCTGATTTCAAGACCTTCTCCTCCCACTTTTTATGCCATTGTTAACACACAATTGTCTGCTGCTATTAATACTCAATCATTTCATAATGTGAGAATACTTAGCAATGGAGTTTGTTTGAGCCCTAGTGGTGTCACCCGATTGAGGGTGTCTCACTACCCATATATTGCAAAAACAACATTTTTTAGAATAATTTATACTCATTTCACCTTTTTAAAAAAAATTTATTTAGGACGTTTCAAGTTTACAAATCATTGCAATGTAAATATCAGAAACAAAATGATAATCATTATAACAGTGAGCTTATTTTTTTAGCAAAATATGCAGTAATATAATAATCAAATCTCTCTATTTAACGGGGTTACCTTGACAGGATTATTGGCCTGCTGGATGGTGGGAAGCAGGAGATATGACATATTTGGATTTTCATAAGGCTTTTGACACAAGCCTTATGAAAATCAAAATTTATCTTATTTACTGCTTTGACACAATCCCATATTATGTTCTCATAAGAAAACTAGGGAAATGTGGTCTAGATTCAGTTATTATACGGTGGGTGAACAACTGGCTGAAAGACTATGCTCAAAGAGTAGTTATCAATGGTTCGCTGTCAAACTGGGAGGGAGTAACTTGTGAGGTTTTGCAGTGGGTCAGTCCTGGGTCTGGTACAATTCAGTATTTTCATTAATTACTTGGATATGGAATGGAAAGTATGTTTATAAAATTTGCAGAAGACACCAAGCTGGGAGGGGTGCAAGCATTTTGGAGGACAGAATTAGAATTCAAAAAACCCTTAAATTGGAGAATTGGTCTGAATTCAACAAGATGAAATTTAATAAAGATAAGTGCCAAGTACTTCACTTAAGCAGGAAAAAAATCAAATGCCCAACTACAAAATGGGGAATAACTGGCTAGGTGTGGGTCCTGCACCTGGGACCCCAGGCATGGGGCCAGGAGCAGAGCCCTGGGCATGGTGCCGGCAGTAGCCAGGACCACAGGACCCCAGGTGGGGTCAGGAGCGGAGCCCCATGCACAGGGCTGGTAGTGCTGGAACCCTGGGCGCAGGGCCAGCGGCCAGGACTCCGCACAATGCTCCCTTGGTTCCCATGCTTACCACCCCAGCCCTCTCCCAGGGCTGGCTGTAACCCTTTCAGGCCCGGAGCAGGTGACCACCCTGCTACAAGCTCCGGTTGTATTTGTGCCAAATTTTCTGAAGATTTAGATTTTTCTGGTAGTATTCATAGCTCAAGTAACTAGAATATCATCTAATTTATTCAAGAATAGAAAAAATGGTCACACTTTAATATCAAGTTGCTTTTATAAAATATTAATAAATGATAAATATGCGTTTTAATAAATTGTTATAGATTATTATGAAGTCCAATAGGTCACTAGATTGTGTATAACCATTTGTAGCTCCTTTACTGATATGACTATAACCATCTATAACACACACTATTCATGTCTGTTAAAATTTGTAACATTTATTATCCCTTTATAAACTATTTATAAATGGAACATTAATACATAGTATGACCAAAAAAATTGTACTGAAATAATTTATTCTGTGTTTTCGCAACTTGTAGTCTGCATGATTTATTGTCATTAGTACTTGAGATTATTGCTTGTTTTTTGACAATTCATATGTCTAGAAGGAAAAGCCCACAGTACTGGCAGAAACAGCACATTCTTAGATCCATATGAGGGTATAGTTTATTTCAGTGTTCCAGTAAGATTTAAATAAAATTCACATTTTCTTGTCAAAAGTTATAGGTTGCATAGTTGGATAAATATTTATTATAAAGGAATATGACTTTAATATATGTACATTTTTAGTTAAGAAATACATTTGGCAATTTCATCTTTTCTGCAACTGTGGATTGCTTTGACTTTAATACAACATGGAAGATGCCATTTTAGGTAACACAGGAGCCTTCTTTACACTGAGCTTTTTCTTTAAATTCCCCATTGTTGATGTAGTATTGGCATAGCTCCACTGATGCAAGCAATGGTGAGAGAATTACTGTATACCAGACACAATGTTTAAGCCAGTATGTTGTCTAACTCTCCACAGAGCAAACCTAGATGAGACAGGTTTCAGAGTAGCAGCCGTGTTAGTCTGTATCCACAAAATGCTAGATGAGACGGTGGTTAAGACACAGTGGTTAAAACCCTGTGGTAGCTGACATATGGTCTATATTAGGATTCCCATTGTTGTTCCCATCCGTGGAATTGCATTAGAGGTAGCAATAATGGGAAGTTTTAAGTGTATGTCTTTCTTTATGCGCTTATTAACGCATTCCCTGTAATCCATTGCAGGAGCTGCTAGTGGAATTTGATGCAGAAATTAAAAAGAGAGAACATGCATTTCAGCGTCAGGCAGATGAAATGAGTAATTTAGTTCTTTCTCATGAACTCAAGGTAATTTTGTCTTTAAGCTATACTTTCATTTTGTCTACAAAATAAATACAATTTACACAGGAAGGAATTCCAAACTGTTCCTTCCTGGGTTCTCAAGCGTTTTTTTTTTTTTTTTTGCACTTGGGTGGTGGCAGCATCTACCCATCCAAGGTCAGAGAGGAGCTGTGACCGTGGGAGTTTAATACCAACCTGGAGTTGCCAGTATTAATTTTTAAAATCTTGCGGGCCCCCAGCTTCTTCACTCGAAGTGCCAGAGTGGGGAATCAGCCTTGACAGTGCATAATGGTAGTGCTGACCTAAATATGTGCATTTCAACATCTGTTCATGTTAAGTTTATTTTTTGAATGCCACCAGTGTGCTAAGTGCTGTGTAAATAGAGGAAGACACTCTGTCTATAGCTCAAAGATCTTTTCTAAGTCAAATATAGACAACACAATTCAGATACAAATAATATATTTGATAATGATGCAAACTTTAGGCAGTTAAGGGAGATTTTTTTCATTAATGAGGCACATTGCTGAGGTAACTAGATCATTGTTGAAAAGCTTTTCAAAGAAGGGAATTTTAAGTTGTGATCCGAAGGAAAAATGGTAGGTCATTTTAATACCCAAAAGAGGCCTAGGGTTAGCAAGGAAGATAAATGAGAGGAAAGGATACAGAATGAGTTTTTGGGAGGTGTATAAAAGGGAGAGGGTGAATGGAAAGAAATGAGAGTGGAGGTTGAACTCATAGCGCGGGTTTTCAAACGAACTCAGTGTTAGCCTGGGGCTAATCCCAATCAACGTACCAAACGCTTCTGAAAATCTCACCCATACAGATTTATTCTAGTATTTTATTGCATTGAACTATTTTATAAGTAGTAAAATTAGACCAAGCAAGTGTTTTGACTTTTTAAAAAATTCCTAACTAAAAAAAATCAAAATCAAAGAGCGGAGTATTGTGCCTGGCTGGGAAGAAAAAGAACTCTTTCTGGAGTAGGAATACATTTTCATGATCCAGTCCTGAGGCAGGAATTGTAATCTCTTCTGATTTCAAAAAGGGTAGGAGAAGAGGCGGGAGGTAGAGTTTTAGCACTCTGATATGATTTTGTTGTTCTTGAGATATTATGAGTTTATCTTGATAGGCTGATTATATGTGGTGGGGATTACAACCTCCCTGCTGTCGCCAGGAGCATAGTGAAATAGTTCTGTTATGCCCTTCATATTACTTTCTAATTTTGTTTCCTCCTTTGAAAGGTGAAGTTGTTGACCAGAGAACTGGAGGCTCTGAAAGAGGCTGGGATGAAAGCTGCAGAATCATTGCAAATAGCAGAAACTACTAATTTGAAGTTGGAGAAAGAGGCCAAATGCAAGGATTGGGAACTTAAAGATCTTGCAGCTGTGAAAGATGCTCAGTACTGTACAACTCTAGTTATGATTAAGAGCAACTACTTTTGGATTCACCCTTCCCTTCTTTTTCTTCCACCCTCTTTTATAATCTCAGCAGCTTCATACCTCTTGTATAAACAATCACCTACTCTAATAGTACATACTATCATATTCACAACAGAAGGAAATGTCCATTGATCCGAGTGCTCACTAGAGTGTCTCTGGGTAGTGTGGGTTTTAGACCAGTTCTGCTGCATTCTTTATTTGGTGTAAAAATTTTTAAATTTTCTTCGTTTTTATAAAGTATTTATAAACACTGTGTTATGATTCAAGCATGCAATGTATGTTTGAGCATTATCTCAGTCTCTCCTGAGGTCACCTTTTCCAAGTGACAGGTCTATACCTGCACTTCTTTCAGAGTGGAACCCTATGGTTCACCCCACTTTGTCGCCAGGTTACAGTACATCCTGTTTCACCAACTGTACTTACCTCCAACAGGCCCTTCTGGATTCAGGCCTGCTATATGCTTCCCCCACAAGGACCTCTGACCAGCTGGTAAACCCACCGATAGAAAACAGCTTACTCAAAACAAAACAGAGTATGGTTTACTTATTCATAGGAACTTCATGAACAGAGAGAACAGGATTAAAAATAACAAAAGTTTATATGCATATTGTCTTCCCTAAGCTTGGCCCTCCCTTGCCAGTTCAGGTCGGACTGCACTTATTCCTCGTGCCCCAACATCTGGGGACTGTGTTACTTTAGACCCTCCATCCTTCTTCCTCTCTCCGGACCTAGGTTTTTAACTGCTTTCAAGTTCTTTGTTGAACGTTCCTGCCTGGGCTTTCCCCCTCCCCTTTGGAGCTACCAACCTGCTTGCTGATCAGAGCATGGTGGGGGTGAATTTTCAAAGGAATCGATACTTGTGTTATATTAAGTATTGGGATTAGGGTTAGCTACATTTGTTGTCTGCCTTTCTGTAGTCCTACAGAGCCCCGTAGAACTGAGTTAACCCTTAGACTTCCGTATATCTATCACCCATTCATAATCAAACAAATGGAGTTTCCTATAATCATCATAAAAATATTACAGATTGGTCCCTCATTTTTTACACACTGTTATGTGGAAACTTGGTGTAGATTATCACATTTTTACTGACATTTTTACTTTCATAAACTTCTTAAACCAGCTGTTTGTCAGGGCTTCTAAACTCTGTAGGTTGTGCATGAATTTAAGGGGCAAAGTACTTTGACACAGACAGGTTTACATCTGCAGGAGAGCGAATGGGGAGATATAAAGATATAGGGGATCCGGTACTGAAAGGACTACATTAGCAGGTGAGGAAATGAGGAGAGGTGATGGCTATTCTCTGGCTCACCTGCTGGGACATGAGTGGGGGGAAAAAGCAAAAGATTGGGCATGAGTTCTTCTATTCTCTATCTCCCTGCAGGGACACAGTTGGCTGATTAGATGCAACACTTCCCTTCCTTGGCCTTTCAGTGTACTTCTCTATAACAGGGTGGCAGTGCCTTCCATTGACTTATCCTAACAGGTGTGGATCTCTGAATGGAAATGCTGAGTGATTCCTGATGACTCATTTTGGAAGGTGTGGCTTGTTAACTCCACCCGAGCTATAGAGAGCCAGGGAAGGTCGGTGGGAGTGGCTCTATGATCAGTAGAGAGAAAGAACCAGGATCTCGGATGAGAGAGTGTAGTCTAAATCCCAAATAAAATTGCCTGTCAAGGATCTTATACCATGTCCATCACAGTCGTAGTCTTGCAAGACTCATAGTGAAGCAAGTTTGTCATGTGCTCATGAAAACTAAGGATTCTATAGTTTTTGTCCTTTCTTTGAATTTTCTTAATCACACCGACATTAAGGATGTGCCACTGCTGTGGTGGGAAGAAAAAATGCTGCCACTTGTAAGAACCATAGAAATGTAGGGCTGGAAGGGACCTTGAGTGGTCGTCAAATGCAGCCGCCTGCGCTGTGGCAGGACCAAGTAAATCTAGACCATCCCAAACAGATGTTTTTCCAGCTTGTTCTTAAAAACTACCAGTGAGGGCGATTCCACACCTCCCTTGGAAGCTTATTCTACAGCTTAACTATCCTTATAGTTAGAAAGATTTCTTTAAAATCTAATTTAAATCTCCCTGGCTGCAGATTAAGTGCATTAGTTCTTGTCTTACAGTCAGTGGACAAGGAGAATAATTGCTCACAGTCCTTTTTATAACAGCCCTTCAAATATTTTAAGACTGCTATCAGGTTCCCCTCAGTCTTCTTTTCTTTAGACTAAACGTGCCCAGTTTTATAACTTTTCCTCATAGGTCAGATTTTTCTAAACCTCTTATAATTTTTATTGCTCTCTTATGGACTTTCCAATTTGTCCATCTTTCCTAAAGTGTGGTGCCCAGAACTGGACACAGTACTCCAGCTGAAGCCTCGTCAGTGCCAAGTAGAGCTGAACAATTACCTTGCATGTCTCATATATGACACTCCAGTTAGAACAGTCTAGAATGATATTAGCCTTTTTCTCAGCTGCTGTTGATTCATATTCAATTTGTGATCCACTGTAACCCCTGATCATTTTCAGCAGTACTACCACCTAACCCATTATTCCTCATTTTGTAGTTATTCATTTGATTTTTCCTGTCTGAGTGAAGTGTTTGGGACTTATCTTTATTGAATTTCATCTTGTTGAATTCAGACCAATTCTCCAGTTTGTCAAGGTTGTTTTGAATTTTAATCCTGTCCTCCAGTGTGCACCCCTTCCCAGCTAAGTGTTATCTGCAAACTTTATAATCATACTTTCCATTCCATTATCTGAGTCATTAATGAAAATATTGAATAGTACCAGACCCAGGACTGATCCCTTTTGGGGCCTCAATAGATACACTGTCCCAGTTTGACAGTGAACCATTGAGTACGGTCTTTCAACCAGTTGTTCACGCACCTTATAGTAATATCATCTAGACCACATTTTCTTAGTTTGCTTATGAGAACGTCACGTGGGACTGTGTCAAAACCTTTACTAAAATCAAGATATATCATGTCTACTGCTATCCCCCATCTGCTAGCCCAGTAAACCTGTCAAAGAAGGAAATTAGGTGGGTTGGCATGATTTGTTCTTGCTTGACAATCCATGTTGGCTATTCCTTGTAAACGTATTATCCTCTAGGTGCTTACAAGTTAATTTTTTAATAATTTGTTCCAGTATCTTTCCATGTGTCAAAGTTAGGCTGACTAGTCTACAATTCCCCAGATGCTCTTTCTTCCTCTTTTTAAAGATAGGTACTATGTTTGCCCTTTTCAAGTCCTCTGAGACCTCACTCGTTCTCCATGAGTAAGGCTGCGTGTCTGTCACGGAGGTCACAGAAGTCATGGATTCCGTGACTTTCTGTGATCTCCGTGACTTTTGCAGAGGCCAGTGCGGCTGACTTCGGGGCTGCTCGAGCAGATCAGGCAGCCCTGGAGCCAGCCACAACGGCCAGTGCTGGGGCAGTTTGGGTGTGGGAGGGAGCTCAGGGTTGGGGTGCAGGGTGGCATTTACTTGGGGGGGCTCCCTGGAAGCGGCCGGCATGACCCTGAAGCTCCTAGACGGAGAGGCCTAGATGGAGGCTGTGGTTCCCGGCCAAAGGGAGCTGCGAAGCTGGAGCTTATGGCAGGGGCAGCGCAGGGAGCTCCCTGGCCTTCCCTCCCCCTTGGAGCTGCAGGAACATGCCAGTCGGAGCTGGGTAGGGAGCTTGCCAGCCCCGCCAACCCTCCCCACCCCCGGAACCAGCGGGGGTCCTGTGCCATGTGCCGCCGCCTGCCCCCACAGCACCAGCGGGGGTCCTGTGCCACCCCCCCCTGCACCCACAGTGTCCCGTGACTCCCTCCCCCCCCCCGAACCCACGGCCCCCTGGCCCAAGTTTTAGTTAGGGGTGTATAGTACAAGTCATGGACAGGTCATGGGCTGTGAATTTTTGTTTACTGCCCGTGACCTGTCCATGACTTTTATTAAAAATACCTGTGACTAAAACGTAGCCTTATCCATGAGTTCTTGAAGATCATTGCTAATGTTTCCGAGATTGCTTCAGCTAGTTCTTTAAGTACTCTGGAATACATTTCATGAGGCCCTGCTAACCTGAATATATCTGACTTATCTAAATATTTTTAAACTGTTCTTTCTCGACTTTGGTTTGTGCTCCTTTTCCATTGTTGTTAATATTAATTGTGTTGAGTATCTGGTCACCATTAACCTTTTTATTGAAGACCAAAGCAAAACCGACATTAAAAACTTCAGCCTTCCTGATAAAAAGAAAAGGAGTACTTGTGGCACCTTAGAGACTAACCAATTTATTTGAGCATAAGCTTTTGTGAGCTACAGCTCACTTCATCGGATGTCATTGGTTATTAGCTTTACTTCCCTGCTAAGCAGAGGACCTACACTTCCCTTCATCTTTCTCTGGCTCATAATGTATTTCAAGAAGCTCTTCTTATTGCCTTTTATGTCCTTGCTAGGTGTAACTAATTTTGTGCCTTAACTTTCCTGCTGTTGTCCCTACATAAAATCATAGAACTGGAAAGGACCTTGAGAGGTCACCTAGTCCAGTCCCCTGCACTCGTGGCAGGACTAATTATCTAGACCATTGCTGACAGGTGTTTGTCTAAAAAACCTCCTCTTAAAAATCTCCAGTGATGGAGATTCCACAACCTTCCTAGGCAATTTATTCCAGTGCTTAACCACCCTGACAGTTAGGAAGTATTTCCTAATCTCCAACCTAAACCTCCCTTGCTGCAATTTAAGCCCATTGCTTCTTGTCCTATCCTCAGAGGTTAAGAAAAACAATTTTTCTCCCTCCTCCTTGTAACATATTTGAAAACTGTTATCATGTCCCCTTTCAGTCTTCTCTTTTCCAGACTAAACAAACCCAGTTTTTTCAATCTTCCTTCATAGGTCATGTTTTCTAGACCTTTAATCATTTTTGTTGCTCTTCTCTGGACTCTCTTCAATTTGTCCACATCCTTCCTGAAATGTGGCTCCCAGAACTGGACACAATACTCCAGTTGAGGCCTAATCAGAGCAGAGTACAGCGGAAGAATTACTTCTCGTGTCTTGCTTATAACACTCCTGCTAATACATCCCAGAATGATGTTCGCTTTTTTTGCAACAGCGTTACACTGTTGACTCATATTTTAGCTTGTGGTCCACTATGACCACCAGACCCCTTTCCGCAGTACTCCTTCCTAGGCAGTCATTTCCCATGTGTGCATCTGATTGTTCCTACCTAAATGGAATACTTTGCATTTGTCCTTATTGAATTTCATCCTATCTACTTCAGACCATTTCTGAATTGTTGTGCCTTTATTTCTGAAGGAGAAGCTCAAGAGTAGACACCCCAACTCCTTAGGGAGGAATGGGGAAGCTCTATAGCTCACAAGGACTGGAGAGGATACTGTCATTTCTCCTGCTAGAATTGCTGAGGGAGCCACTAAATCAAAGAGCAAGGGCCTCTGGTGCGTGGGGTGAGACCTGAAGATGCTGTGGCTGCTTGTTCCTCTGTAAAGGAGGAAGTGAAGGGTGCATGTGTACCAATGGCCAGTAGTAGGAGCACAAGACAGGAGCTCTGGTGGTTGGCAGCTGGTTGGGGATAATGAATACAGTTAAGTGAGGAGGCAGCTGTGGGGAGTACCATGAATAAATCTGCTTTTTAGGAGAAAGCAATCAGTTTACATTTTCAATATTTTTTTTTAACAAAAAGGGCTGGGGTTTTCCTGTACACTTGGCAAAGTGCTTAAGCCAGCCTCAATTAAAAGAATAACCAAGGGCCAGATCCTGCAAACAGTTATACATGTGTAATTTTACTCACTTGACTTTAATGGGACTACTGATGCAAGTAAAGTTTCACATGTACCGCAGAGACTGCAGGAATGGGGCCAAATTGTGTAACTGAAAAGTTAATCACCTAACCTTACCCAAAATACTCAGAGGCACCAGTTCTTGTTAACTATAGGATAAACCAAATTTAGAGTTTCTAAGCCAAGCCATTTTAAAACAATGACATTAATTTAAAAATCATTTTACAAAAAGAGAAGTGCGTCTGATTTCTTTTCAAGCTGTTGTATCTCATTAGCTCCTGTTGTAATGGGCTCCCTTCACACGGTCTGGCTCTCAAACACCTCAGTGAAGAACATGGTATAAATATATAAATAGAGAGAGACTGTATGTCCTTTTAAATTCACTGTCATTTTTTTATGGACAGGATCTCCTAAATGTACCTTTTTATTTTCTTTTTAGAAGATCATTGCTTTGACTTCAAATGGAATTGATTAAGCCAACTGCCCCAGCTTCTTTCTTGCTTCAGTTCCCATCTTAGCTACTCGTCGTCTCACTTTATTCATAGAAAACAAATTCAAACATTCCTTTTGCTTTGCCTCACTTTTTGTCTAATTCAAGTTCTTACAAATCACTATAATTCTCAGTCCCTTCTTGTTACTCTCTCATTTTTACTTCTCTCTGAAAGCAATAAACTCTCGTACCACATGCCCATTCTCAAATATCTAACCACCTTTCAACCTTGTTCTAAATTCTGTCCATTGTCCACTTTCTGACTTCATCCCTCCTTTCCTGGCCATTTAATATTTGACCTTTTTCTGGTTTCATTTTCTTATTCTGAGTTGCTTAATCCCCACCATCTTCCTTCCTTGCTGTAACTAAGCATAACAATTTCAGTTACAAAATTGATACATCTTATTTCTTCCTTTCCCAATGTTTGCTAATTTAGGATACAGGATTTAGAATGGAAACTTCATTTAGTATACCTGACCTGGCAAAAAGAAGAGGAAACATTTCAGAGAAAGTAAGTATTTCTGATATATAACATTGCATTTCTCAGTATTACATGTTTGTTTAAGGAAGCATTATTTCACTGTGTGACATCAGCCTGTATCAAAGTTCTATCTTAACAAATAGATTCCATGTAGATCAATTCCTGAGGGTTTCAGTATTCATTTGTAACTACTTCAGTTACTCATATGATTCCTTATTCAGTTCTGAGGTTTCCTATCATCAATAAGTACGACTGTGTAATATCTGTGGAACACCTGACTCAGCAGAATGTTTTTGCCACGTCTTTTCTCCTACATTTTAGCCAGACCTTCTCTGCCTCTCTTTAAGTGTATTCTTCTTTTGGTGTTCAAGTAGTGAAGACTGGTAAATGAAATGATGATGAAAACTGGATTATTCAGCTTGCAAGAGAAGTTCTCCTTCGAGTGCTTGCTCACGTTGATTCCATTCTAGGTGTGTGCATGCCCACGTGCACAGTTGTCATAGACTTTTGCTTTAGCAGTATCCGTAGGGTTGGCTGTGATGCCCCCTTGAGTGCCGCACTCATGCATCAGTATATCAGGTGTGGCCGTTTCTACGCCCTCTTGGTTCCTTCTTACTGCCCGTGGTGGTTGGTCGGAGCACCTCTCTCCCTTGCTTTGCAAGTGGTCAGCGGTTTCTTTACTCTTCGAACTTTGTGTTCCAGCTGTAAATAGTTTTGCTTTATTGTAGATTAGTTAGTAAGTAGCTGTTAGGTACTATAGTTAGTCAGTTAGGGTCCTGGCAGGGACTTTGCCCCAGGCAGGGCTGCCCCAGTCCCTGGGTTTTAAGCCCTGTGCTGACTGTAATAGGCCTGTGCCTGTTAGTGACCCGCATGGCAGCTGTCTGAAGTGCCTGGAGGAATCCCACGTGAAAGAACAGTGTCGCATCTGTAAGAACTTTCGTCCCAGGTCACAAAAAGAACGTGACATTCGCTTGAGGGCCCTCCACATGGAGGCTGCTCTTTGCCCAGCCTCAGAGCTGGCCCAGCCGAACGCAGTGCCCAGCACTTTGGTCTGGGTGCATAGCGCACCCCCGGCACTGGGCTGTACCCGGCATTGGTCCCTTTCACTGGTGTCCAAGAAGAAGACCAAGAAGCGGGACCCAGCACTGAGCAAGTCGGACCAAGGGGCATTGGGCAAAGGACACTGCTCGGGCCACCTGCCCATACCAAAGCTGCAAGGGGACATGTCCTTGAGGGGACCTACCATAGAATCATAGAATATCAGGGTTGGAAGGGACCTCAGGAGGTCATCTAGTCCAACCCCCTGCTCAAAGCAGGACCAATCCCCAATCAAATCATCCCAGCCAGGGCTTTGTCAAGCCTGACCTTAAAAACTTCCAAGGAAGGAGATTCCACCACCTCCCTAGGTAACGCATTCCAGTGTTTCACCACCCTCCTAGTGAAAAAGTTTACCCTCCTAAGGGATCTGCCACCGACTCCGGGGAGTGGTAGGGGACTCAGACGGATGGCGCAGTCAACACCTTCTCAGCTCCCAGCACCCAGAGAGCAAAGGACTCTCCCACTGCAGCCAGCTCTGCGTGCGGCGATGGACCCGACAAAGGCTCCCTATGAGAACAAGCCAGCCGTGAAAGCCTCCCAGAAGGCGAGTGGGTGACGTTGGTTTCTGGAGCTGAGGCAGAGCAGTTTGTCACCACCATAGGTGGCAGGTGGCGGACGCTTTGGGGAGGCTGGTCCGCCGGCCCTGCCCCTTCTGCCCCCCCACCCCCGCACACACCAGAGCCCCGACCCCCGTAAAAGGAAAAGCCCTGAGGGGCCCTGTCATAAATATAAAGGAAAGGGTAACCACCTTTCTGTATACAGTGCTATAAAATCCCTCCTGGCCAGAGGCAAAATCCTTTCACCTGTAAAGGGTTAAGAAGCTAAGGTAACCCCACTGGCACCTGACCCAAAATGGCCAATGAGGGGACAAGATTCTTTCAAATCTGGAGGGGGGGGGGAACAAAGGGTTTGGGCTGTCTGTGTGATGCTTTTGCCAGGAACAGATCAGGAATGCAAGCCTTACAACTCCTGTAAAGTTAGTAAGTAATCTAACTAGAAAATGCGTTAGATTTTCTTTTGTTAATGCTTGTAAAATAAACTGTGCTGGAGGGAATGTGTATTCCTGTTTTTGTGTCTTTTGTAACTTAAGGTTTTGCCTAGAGGGATTCTCTGTGTTTTGAATCTGATTACCCTGTAAGGTATTTACCATCCTGATTTTACAGAGGTGATTCTTTTACCTTTTCTTTAATTAAAATTCTTCTTTTAAGAACCTGATTGATATTTCATTGTTCTTAAGATCCAAGAGTTTGAGTCTGTGTTCACCTGTACCAATTGGTGAGGATTATTATCAAGCCTTCCCCAGAAAAGAGGATGTAGGGCTTGGGGGGGATATTTTTGGGGAAGACGTCTCCAAGTGGTCTCTTTCCCAAGGCCCCAACTACACCCCAAGGAACACTCCAGACACCTTATTGTCCCACCACACCGTTCTCCAGCAACCCACCTCGCCCCAGTGACCAGTCAGCTGGGCGATGTTTTAAATGTAACAAGCCGGAGCATGTAAAGGCCAACTGCCCCAAGAACCCCAACAGACTACAGATCCTTGCACCAGAATCACACCAGAGGCCCTCAGAGCGGAGGGAAACTGAGTGTGTGGGCAGGAAGAAGGTCACAGCGTGGAGGGACACCGGAGCACAAGTGTCAGCTATCCACGCTTCCTTAGTGGACCCCAATTTAATCGACCCAGAGGTCCAAGTGACGATTCAACCCTTCAAGTCAAACTCTTTTGACTTGCCTACAGCCGAGTTGCCGGTCCATTACAAGGGCTGGTCAGGAACGTGGACTTTTGCAGTCTGTGATGATTATCCCATCCCCATGCTGTTGGGGGAAGACTTGGCGAATCATGTGAAGCTAGTCAAGAGGGTGGGAATGATCACCCGCAGCCAGGCTAAGCAAGCTGTCACACCTAGCTCTGTTCCGGAAACTTCTACCAGGACCCGGTCAGAGGTGATGGAACCGGACCCCATACCAACATCTGCAACAGCAGTAGTGGATCCAGTCACAGAGACCCAGACAGAGCCAGTCCCAGAACTGGAACCGGCAGAACAACCAGCACCAGAACCATTGCCAGCACTGAATCCAGTACTTGCAACCCCAATACCTGAGGGCCCCACCGAACCTGCACCAGCAGCAGCAGATAACCCTACATAAGAGGCTCAGCCGGAGCCTGAACCCCAACATAGTGCATCAGCGGAGAGCGGTTCACAGTCAACAGAAACAGCCCCATCACCCGCATCGCTTCCAGAGGGACCAAGCCCAGGTCCACAATCCAATGAGGAACTGGTGTCTCCAGTATCAAGGGAACAGTTCCAGACCAAACAGGAAGCAAATGAAAGCCTCCAGAGAGCTTGGATGGCGTCATGGAGCAACCTACCGCCTCTCAGCTCTTCTAATCGATCCAGGTTTGTTGTAGAAAGAGGACTTTTACACAAGGAAACTCTTTCTGGTGGACACCAGGAAGACTGGCATCCTCAGAGACAGTTGGTAGTTCCAACTAAGTACCGGGTAAAGCTCTAAGCTTAGCTCATGATCATCCTAGTGGCCATGCTGGGGTGAACAGAACCAAAGACATTTGTGAAAGTCGTTCACTGGGAGGGAATGGGCAAGGATGTTTCTACCTATGTCCGGTCTTGTGAGGTGTGCCAAAGAGTGGGAAAACCCCAAGACCAGGTCAAAATCCCTCTCCAGCCACTCCCCATCATTGAGGTTCCATCTCAGCGAGTAGCTGTGGATATTCTGGGTCCTTTTCCGAAAAAGACACCCAGAGGAAAGCAGTACATACTGACTTTCATGGATTTTGACACTCAATGGCAGGAAGCAGTAGCTCTAAGCAACGCCAGGGCTAAAAGTGTGTGCCAGGCAGTAGCTGACATTTTTGCCAGGGTAGGTTGGCCCTTCGACATCCTTACAGATGGAGGAACTAATTTCCTGGCAGGAACTATGGAAAGCCTTTGGGAGCTCATGGGGTAAATCACTTGGTTGCCACCTGTTACCACCATCAAACAAATGGCCTGGTGGAGAAGTTTAATGGAACCTTTGGGGGCCATGATACGTAAATTCATAAATGTGCACTCCAATGATTGGGACCTAGTGTTGCAGCAGTTGCTTTTTGCCTACAGAGCTGTACCACACCCCAGCTTAGAGTTTTCACCATTTGAACTTGTATATGGCTGCGAGGTTAAGGGGCCATTACAGTTGGTGAAGCAGCAATGGGAGGGGTTTACACCTTCTCCAGGAACTAACATTCTGGACTTTGTAATCAACCTACAAAATGCCCTCCGAACCTCTTTAGCACTTGCTAAAGAAAACCTAAAAGATGCTCAAAAAGAGCAAAAAGCCTGGTATGATAAACATGCCAGAGAGCGGTCCTTCAAAGTAGGGGACCAGGTCATGGTCTTAAAGGCGCTCCAGGCCCATAAAATGGAAGCATCGTGGGAAGGGCCATTCACAGTCCAAGAGCACCTGGGAGCTGTTAATTATCGCATAGCATTCCCCACCTCAAACCGAAAGCCTAAGGTGTACCACATTAATTCTCTAAAGCTCTTTATTCCAGAGAATTGAAGGTTTGTCGGTTTATAGCCCAGGGAGGAGATGATGCTGAGTGGCCTGAAGGTGTCTACTACGAAGGGAAAAGTGATGGTGGCATGGAAGAGGTGAACCTCTCCATGACCCTTGGGCGTATGGAGGGACAGCAGATCAAGGAGCTGTGCACTAGCTACGCGCCGACATTCTCAGCCACCCCAGGACTGACTGAATGGTCATACCACTCCATTGACACAGGTAATGCTCACCCAATTAAAGCCCAACGTTACCGGGTGTCTCCTCAAGCTAAAACTGCTATAGAACGGGAGATCCAGGATATGCTACAGATGGGTATAATCCGCCCCCTTGGCAGTGCATGGGCATCTCCAGTGGTTCTAGTTCCCAAACCAGATGGGGAGATACGTTTTTGCGTGGACTACCATAAACTAAATGCTGTAACTCGCCCAGATAACTATCCAGTGCCATGCACAGATGAACTATTGGAGAAACTGGGACGGGCCCAGTTCATCTCTACCTTGGACTTAACAAAGGGGTACTGGCAGGTATCGCTAGATGAATCCGCCACGGAAAGGTCAGCCTTCATCACACATGTCAGGCTGTATGAATTTAATGTGCTCCCTTTTGGGCTGCGGAATGCACCTGCCACCTTCCAAAAACTTGTAGATGGTCTCCTAGCGGGTTTGGGAGAATATGCAGTCGCCTACCCTGACAATGTGGCCATATTTTCGGATTCCTGGGCAGAACACCTGGAACATCTACAAAAAGTCTTCGAGTGCATAAGGGAGGCAGGACTAACTGTTAAGGCTAAGAAGTGTCAAATAGGCCTAAACAGAGTGACTTACCTTGGACACCAGGTGGGTCAAGGAACTATCAACTCCCTACAGGCCAAAGTGGATGCTATCCAAAAGTGGCCTGTCCCAAGTCAAAGAAACAGGTCCAATCCTTCTAAGGCCAGGCGATTTGTACTGTAATACAGCCAAATTGCTGCCCCACTGACAGACCTAACCAAAAAGAAACAGCCAAATTCAGTTCAGTGAACTGAAGAGTGTCAGAAGGCCTTTAACCAGCTTAAAGCGACACTCATATCTGACCCTGTGCTAAGGGCCCCATACTTTGACAAACCGTTCCTAGTAACCATAGATGCGTCCGAGTGTGGTGTGGGAGCAGTCTTAATGCAGGAAGGACCGAATCAAGAGTTCCATCCTGTCGTGATTCTCAGCAAGAAGCTGTCTGAGAGGGAAAGCCACTGGTCAATCAGTGAAAAGGAATGTTACACCATTGTCTACGCTCTGGAAAAGCTACGCCCATATGTTTGGGGACGGTGTTTCCACCTGCAAACCTATCATGCTGCGCTACCGTGGCTTCATACCGCCAAAGGAAATAACAAAAAACTTATTCGGTGGAGTTTAGCTCTCCAAGATTTTGATTTCGACATACAACACATTTCAGGAGCTTCTAACAAAGTGGCTGATGCATTCTCCCGTAAAAGTTTCCCAGAATTAGCTGGCCTATAATACCCGCTGCCCATGGTCGCCACACCCCTGGTCTCCGCATTAGCCCAGGTCACCGGTTCACCGCCACAAGTCGCTAGTACCGTGCTCCCAGTCTCTGCCCTCATGCCAAGTCTCACCCAGAGGGAAGTGCCAGTCACCGTACAGTTGGCACTGGTCATCTTTGTGCTGATGATCACCATCACCGAGACCTCGGGGATGCTCCCCAATATGGCATCACTCCCCCTATTCCTGGCACCAGTTTGACTATTCGAGGCATTGGTCACCCACAGCGGCAGTTAGCCACCAGACTCAGGTGTCAATGGCCCTGCCCTGGTCACTGGAGGAGATTTTCTAAATGTCAGAAAAACCAGGAAGTACAAAGTTAAGGTACATGCCACCACTGGATGCGATCCAGAGGCTAGCCAGAGTTGGAGGAGGGGCCTGGCTTGGAGGAGGGGGAGACTGGTGGAAAAGGGGGGGTCCAACTGGGGGTGTGCAGTGGGGGCTTGGGGTATGGTTCAGTGTGCAATAAAGCATTGAAATATGTGCTTAATTTTAAGCATGAGTAGTCCCACTGTTGTCAAATGGGCTATTTTACATACTTAAGGGTAAGCACATGCTTAAGTGCTTTGCTGAATGGCTGCTAAACTCAAAATTATATAACATATTTTTGTCATTTTACTCCAGATTGCTTGGCTCCTTTGAATAGTATCGTTCTTTGTTGAAGAAAATATGTAATCTGTCCCATGGAAAGATGAGTTTGATGCTAATGGTTTTAATACTTGTTCCAAGAGCTTTGACTTTTTAGTTCTCCAGATATTCACAAACAGAAGTGATACAAATATTTGTCAGTCCCTCTGATACACACAAGTTTACTCTGTACTTTGTATCAGTTAGGGGTATGTGTGTCTTCATTTTAAATCTTGGACTTGAGGGAAAAACCCAAACAAACAATGGCCTTATTTTGCATATTTATGTTTCTAGACATGAGGTGCTAGATCGCTTTGCCAAGGAAAAGGATGCAGTACTAGTTTCAGTGAAAGAAGTCCATGCTGAGCAAATACAGAAGTGGGAAAATCAGATAAGAGAACTACAAATACGTCATGAAACTTTGGAAATGGAGCTGCATAGAAGGGAATGGAGGCATGCAGATTGCTTGAGAGGGAAAGACGCTGTTATTGAAAAGTGAGTGTGATTTGATTCATCTTAGTTCACTAAAATACAAGTGAAGATAGAATTCAGAATATCTTACATGAGCAGTGTTGTGTTTCATTACTTATATGAATCAAAAAGTGTACAATTATTTAATTAAGATTGCTTTAAATACTAGGTGCGGTATCTGACCAAAGGTGAGTATTTATAGCATTTTGGGGAAAAAATGTTTATGAGAGTAGAACCAGTGGAAAAAATGTATTTTTGCTATTACCAACATAAAAAGTTAAGACTTTTTTAAACCTCTCTATTGTTGAAAGTGAGAGGTTGTTGAAGGTAAAATATGGAATGGATATAGTGCTTAGGTTGGACTGCTATAGTCTGGTAAAATCTGTTTTGATTTGGCTAAATTATAACAGTTTAGAAATTGTACTACTCTCATGTGAACTAATATTTTTAAAAACAATAAGGGGTTTAGGATTTGGGGGTTTTTTGTTTGTATTTTTAGTAATATTTTCCCAGCTTTATAATGCCAAAATGGCTGCATTGTGCATGTGTCTGCAAGGATGTTTTGTTGTTACATTTAGTATGGTACTTTTAAAAACTGGAAGAAATCCTGTTTTATTGAGCAGCTAAATGAAAAGAGAATGAGCAGGGACTCTGAGGGAGCCCTCCCTTGCTGCATACCATATTAAAAGTGCCACATGAAATAAGGCAGGTCTCTGGAGGACCCCTTTCTCATTCATTGCACAAAAGTCAACTAGGTATGACTCTGCAGGATACTTTGCATTGCTGAGTTATGTGCAGGCGTGCTGGAACAATTTGTATAGTGGGGGTGCTGAGAGCCATAGAACCAAACTGTAAACCCTGTATATGATGGAAACCACTTCAAGCCAGGGGCTGCAGCAGCACCCCTAGTGCCAGCACCTATGATTATATACATACATAGAATTACTCCTGAGGGAATTCTGCCCCCCAAAAATAAAATTTATGCACCCAATATTTTAAAATTCTGCAAAATTCAGCAAATTGTATTTGTCAATAAATAAATGTGGCTCCAGCATGCAGTGGGGAGCACAGGCCACTGGCTGCATTGAGGTGGGAAATCTCTCTGAAGCTCCCACCTCCCCTGGTACAGGGACTCAGCAGTGAGGCTGCACCTGACTCTGACACAGTGCAAGGGCTGGGCCTGCCCCAGAAACACCCTGTGGCCCTGGCCCTCTGTGCCAGGTGCACCAGGTGTGGGTGGGCAGGCTCAGGCCAGCAGGATCCAAGTGTGGAGGGGCTTAGTATGGGAGGATCCAGGTGTGGGATGAGAGGTTTCTGTGGGAGGCAGTCTGGGTGTGGACGGCTCGGTGGAAGATCTGGATGCGCTCGTTGGGGGGTTCCGGAGCAGGGGCAATGGGACTCTGCAGGGGATCCAGGTGAAGGTGATTGGGGCTCAGGAGGGGGGTCTGGGAGTGGGGGGCTCAGTGGGGGATTCCAGTTGCTGGGGGATTGGGGGTTGATGGGGTGGGGGTCCAGGTTCAGCTGGTTGGGGCTTAGAGGGTGGGTATCTGGGTGTGGCAGGCTTGTCGGGGGGATCCAGGTGTAGGGAGGTAGGGCTTGTCAGGGTGAGGGTTCGATGGCCTGCTTAACGGGGGAGCCCCAGCTGCTGCTGAGGGGACGCTGCATGCTGGACTCCTGCTTCCCCCCGTGATTCCCCTATACCCTTTTCTTCCCCATCTCATCCCCCTCTCCCACTGCCTCTTCCCTCACCCCCTCGACCCCCCTTCCCTCATTTCCCCCGATCCACCTTATCCACCCCCACAGCGGGCACTTACTGTTGCACAGAAAACAGGAGGGCTCCCCGCACACAGAACGGGAACATGACTGGCACTAAGACCCAGGAGGTGGCATTCAGCTGCAGAGTCAGCGGAGGCCAGACGCAGTCCCTTTCAGTAGGGCAGCTCTGTGCTTGCAGAAATGAGGGAGGGTAGTGGCATGTAACCTCGTGTGCTCCCTTATGTCTCACCTCTGTTTAGGGGGAGAAATCCCTCTCAAAAAATTGCACCCGTGGTTGTCCCCCCGCCCCCGCATGGCTTCCCTTTGCTTCCATGCCGTTTTCTGCAGGGAAGCACGGGAATTCTGCGCGGGGGCGGGGGGATATTTTCTGCAGGCACACAGTGCTGCAGAATTTCCTCAGGAGTAACAGAATGCACCTCTTGTCCAGGACAAAGCTTTCTAGTGATGCTTAGAAAATAGTTCAACAATATTTTCTTTATTTTTTCTGTTTTTTCTTTATAAAAGAAAGTAATATTTTATTTGAACTTCTTGTGTTAAAAGAACATAAAAGTTACAAATTGAAGTACTCCTGAGACAGGAGATGTCAAAGTTAAGATTGCATGTGCATCATTATTTCTGTCCTCTTGTTTGTATGCATAAGCCTGTACTGCATGTCTAAATATTGCACATTCTTTCTGTACATCTTTAAGATACAGTTTTTCCTATCCATCACAGCTAAAACTCTCTTCCAGGTTTTTATCTTGCATCTTGATTGCAACATCTTTTTCTATGGCCTTGACGAATGAAACCTTGCCCTGCCCATATCCATTCAGAATGATGCTGCAAAGATGATTTTCCTAGCCTGTTGCTTTAGCCATGTGTAATCATGCCTTAGTGGGTCACAACTGAGGATGCCAAATTTAGGATGAAACTGCTGAGAAATAGGGCAAATGCAACCTAAAACTGGTGGTTATTCTTTTATAAAATATACCAAACCAGCCACAAAAGTAAACTCCTGTTTTACCACACTGGCTAACAAGAAAACATAAAGGCAGTTTCCTCAGGTATTCCAGTTGTTATACCACCACCAAAAACACTGGATTCAGAGATGAGTGGTTCTTTACAACCAGTCTCATCAAATAATAGGTGCTCCTGATCCCAAAGGACCAGCCACACGTCCAGGTCAATATATAATTTAGATCTTACCCAAAAATCATGCTGCTGCCGATCCTTTAGTATCTAAAATCTAAAGGCTTATTTATAAAAAGAAAGAAAGAAAGATGAGAGTTAAAATTGGTTAAAGGAATCAATAACATACAGTAATGGCAAAGTTCTTGGTTCAGGCTTGTAGCAGTGATGGAATAAACTGCTGGCTTGAGTCTCTGGAGTACATCCACAGCTTGGATGGGTCATTCAGTCCTTTGTTCAGAGTTTCAGTTTGTAGCAAGGTTCCTCCAGAGGTAAGAAGCAGGATTGAAGACAAAGTGGAGATGTTTCCATGGCCTTTTATAGCTTTTGCCATGTGGAGGGCATCCCATTGTTCTAACTGTGGAAAATTACAGTAACAAGATGGAGTTTGGAGACACATGGGCAAGCCACATGTTCATGCCCAATTTCCCTCAGTCATTGCAGGAAGCCATTACCTACACTCCAGACAACACGTGTCTCCCATGGTCCATTGTCAACCAAGTGTTTCTTGATGAGCCACTTAATTCGAATAGTCCCTCCAAAATGTGCTGGGCATTACCTTGTGAGCATTACCCCAGGAGCAAACATTTGAAATCCAAGTACAGAGCCAATACTTATAACTTCAAATACAAAAGTGATACATGCATACAGATAGCATAGTCATGACCAGCAAATCATAACCTTTTCATAGACACCTCACTTGATAACCTTTGCACAAGATTTGCTGCAAATATATAACAGTGGTTACAATGATCTATGTGGTCATATTTTAATCAGATAACGTCACACCATGTCACCCCTTTCTTTGCATCCCTCCATTGACTCTCTCCTCTCTATTGCATCAAATATAAGCTACTTGTCATCACTTTCAAGCCCCTTAACCACTTATCCCCACCCTACCTATCATCTCTCATTCAGTATTAAAAGGTCAATGCCTGCCACAATGTCAGCCTCCATCGCCTGAAATGATAGCTCTGAGACATGTGAACTTATCTGTTCATCTCAGTGGGTATTTTCTTTCCCCTCTCCCCAGTGTCAGTGATTGAGAGCTTGGGATGTGCACCAAACATTCCCATTCTTAGGTCCTCACCCTGATCTCAGCACTGGGTGTTGGTGCATGCTCCCAGCATGACTTTTTTCAGCTCTCCACCCAGAGAGGGTCATGCTGTCCTGCGAATGGCTGGACTCCATGATTAAAAATAGCTCCTGGCTCTCAGGGAGAATGGATTCCCATTCTCCTCCTCCTCTTCTTCATCCAGAATGTTCCCCTTGTTGCCTGAGGTGGCCCGGGACTCAGACTCATTGTAGAAGCGGTATATCTGTGGTGCAGAACCAGAACGACTCTTCGCCTCCCTTGTCTTCTGGTAAGCCTGCCGAATTTCTTTGATTTTCACATGGCACTGCTGCATGCCCCTGTTGTAGCCCTTCTCCCCCATACCCCTAGTGACCTTTTCGTAGATGTCTGTGTTTGGCTAGATCAGAGCTGTCCCTGCACAGATTCTTCTCCCCTCAGACCAATTAAATCCACCACCTTCTGTGCACTCCAGTCTGGAGCACATTTGGAGCATGAAGTTGCCATGATCAGCTGGACTGGTGAGCTCTCCACGCTGATCAAACAGGAAATGGGAATTCAAAAGTTCCCATGGCTTTAACAGGGGAGGAACTGTTTCCTGTGCACCTGGCTACTGTGTGGCGGAGTTGAAAATGATCTTAAGAGTGGTCATAGCGGAGCATTGTGGGCAGTGGCAGATTAGCCAATGGGGTCCATGCCCATGGGCCCCGGCCAATTGGGGGACCCCCGGAAAAATGGGCACCCCCGACCTGCTCTGCCTGGCTGGTGCTCCTGTTGGGGTGTGGGTTCGGGGTACTGGGGCTTGCCCTGCTTCACCCCCCACGCCCAGCACTCCTGCCAGGAAACAGGGGAAGCCCCCGTGCCCCAACCCCGCTCCCTAGCAGGAGCGCTGTAGGGGGCAGGGGGAACTGCAGGTGGAAAGGGTCCCCACGTGCTCTGATCCAGGGCCCATAAACCCCTAATCTGCCTCTGATGTGTGGGACATAGTCTTTCAAGACATCAACATAGACTTATGTGTAGTGTTGGGGAGGAGCTGGTGGTTGTGGTACATGTAGGTACCAATGACATAGGGAAGGATAGGAGAGAGGTCCTGGAGGCCAAATTTAGACTGCTAGATAAGAGGACCTCTATGGTAGGATTCTCTGAAATATTTCCAGTTCCATGCGCATGGCCAGTTAGACAGGCAGAACTGCAGGGTCTCAATGCATGGATTAGATGATGGTTTAGGGAGGAGGGGGTTCGATTTATTAGTAACTGGGGAAACTTTTGGGAAAGGGGGAGCCTATACAGGAAGGATGGGCTCCACCTAAACCAAACTGGAACCAGATTGCTGGCAGTTAAAATTAAAAAGGTTGTAGAGCAGTTTTTAAACTAAGGGCTGGTGGAAAGCTGACAGGTACAGGGGAGCATGTGGTTTGGACATCCTTTAGGGGAGGATCTATAAATGGAGATTCCCTATGTCTTTATAAGGAGGAGAGGATGGAAGAGGTTAAAATACAGGTAGGATCTGATGAGAAACAGTCAAATGAAAAAAGTCTCATTCAATTACATCATGTAATGGCAGACAGCTAAAAAGTGACAAGTTTTTAAAGTGCTTATCAATGCTAAAAGTCTAAATAATAAGATGGGTGAACTAGAGTGCCTCGTGTTAAATGAGGATATTGATATACTAGACATCACAGAAACTTGGTGGAATGAGGATAATCAATGGGACACAGTAATACCAGGGTACAAAATATACTGGAAGGACAGAACAGGTCATGCTGGTGGGGGAGTGGTACTATATGTGAAAGACAGCGTAGAATCAAATGAAGTAAAAATCTTAAATGAACCAAACTATGGATAATAATTCTCGAATAATAAGAATATAGCATTAGGGATATATTACCGACCACCTGACCAGGATGGTGATAGTGACTGTGAAATGCTTAGGGAGATTAGAGAGGCTATAAAAATAAAAAACTCAATAATAATAATATTAATTAATAACGGGGAATTTCAAGTATCCCCGTTTTGACTGGGTACATGTCACCTCAGGATGGGATGCAGAGATAAAGTTTCTTGACACCTTAAATGACTGCTTCTTGGAGCAGCTAGTCCTGGAACCCACAAGAGGAGAGACAATTCTTCATTTAGTCCTAAGTGGAGCACAGGATCAAGTCCAAGAGGTGAATATAGCTGGACCGCTTGATTATAGTGACCATAATATAATTAAATTTAACATCCCTTTGGCGGGGAAAACACCACAATGTCCCAACACTGTAGCATTTAATTTCAGAAAGGGGAACTACACAAAAATGAGGAGGTTAGTTAAACAGAAATTAAAAGGTACAGCACCAAAAATAAAATCCCTGCAAGTTGCATGGAAACTTTTTAAAGACACCATAATAGAGGCTCAGTTTAAATGTATACTCCAAATTAAAAAGCATAGTAAGAGAACCAAAAAAAAGGTACCAAGGCTAAACAACAAAGTAAAAGAAGCAGTGAGAGGCAAAAAGGCATCCTTTAAAAAGTGGAAGTTAAATCCTAGTGAGGGAAATAGAAAGGAGCATAAACTCTGGCAAATGAAGTATAAAAATATAATTAGGAAGGCCAAAATAGAATTTGAAGAACAGCTAACAAAGACTCAGAAAGTAATAGCAAACATTTTTAAAGTATATTAGAAGCAGAAAGCCTGCTAAACAACCATTGGGGCCACTGGACAATTGAGATGCTAAAGGAGCACTCAAGGACAATAAGGCCATTGTGGAGAAATTAAATGAATTCTTTGCATTGGGTCTTCACAGTTGAAGATGTGAGGGAGATTCCCAAACCTGAGCCATTCTTTTTAGGTGACAAATCTGAGGAAGTGTCCCAGATTGAGGTGTCATTGGAGGAGGTTTTGGAACAAATTGATAAACTAAACAGCAATAAGTCACCAGAACCAGATGGTATTCACTCAAGAGTTCTGAAGGAACTCAAATGTGAAATTGCAGAACTACTAACTGTAGTCTGTAACCTATCATTTAAATCAGCTTCTGTTCCAAATGGCTGGAGAATAGCTAATGTGACGCCAATTTTTAAAAAGGGCTCCAGAGTAATCCCAGCAATTACAGGCAGGTAAGCTTGACTTCAGTACCGGGAAAACTGGTCGAAACTATAGTAAAGAACAAAATTGTCAGACACATAGATGAACGTAACTTTCTGGGAAAGAGTCAACATGGTTTTTGTAAAGGGAAATTGTGACTCACCAATCTACTAGAATTCTCTGAGGGGGTCAACAAGCATGTGAACAAGGGGGATCCAGTGGATATAGTGTACTTAAATGTTCAGAAAGCCTTTGACAAGGTCCCTCACCAAAGGCTCTTAAGCAAAGTAAGCGGTCATGGGATAACAGGGAAGGTCCTCATGGATTGGTAACTGGTTAAAAGATAGGAAACAATGGTTAGTTTTCAGAATAGAGAGAAGTAAATAGTGGTGTTCCCCAGGGGTCTGTACTGGGACAAGTCCTATTCAATATATTTATAAATGACCTGGAAAAAGGGGTAAACAGTGAGGTGGAAAAATTTGCAGATGATACAAAACTACTCAAAATAGTTAAATCCCAGGCAGTCTGCGAAGAACTACAAAAGGATCTCTCAGAACTGGGTGACTGGGCAACAAAATGGCAGATGAAATTTAATGTTGATAAATGCAAAGTAATGCACATTGGAAAATATAATCCCAACTATACATATAAAACGAGGGGGTCTAAATTAGCTGTTACCACTCAAGAAAGATCTTGGAGTCACTGTGGATAGTTTTCTGAAAACATCTACTCAATGCCCAGCGGCAGTCAAAAAAGCAAGCAGAATATTGGGAATCATTAAGAAAGGGATAGATAAGATAGAAAACATCATATTGCCTCCATTTCATGGTACGCCCACATCTTGAATACTGCATGAAGATGTGGTCGCCCCATTTCAAAAAATATATATTGAAATTGGAAAAGGTTCAGAAAAGGGCAACAAAAATTATTAGGGGTATGGAACTGCTTCCGTACGAGGAGAAATTAATAAGACGGGGACTTTTCATCTTGGAAAAGAGATGACTAAGGGGGGATATGATAGAGGTCTATAAAATCATGACTGGTGCGGAGAAAGTAAATAAGGAAGTGTTTACTCCTTTTCATAACACATGAACTAAGGGTCACCAAATGAAATTAATAGGCAGCAGGCTTAAAATAAACAAAAGGAAGTATTTCTTCAAACAACATACAGTCAACCTGTGGAACTCTTTGCCAGAGGATGTTGTGAAGGCCAAGTCTGTAACAGGGTTCAAAAAAAGAACTAGATAAATTCATGGAGGATAGGTCCATCAATGGCTATTAGCCAGGATGGGGTCCCTAGCCTCCGGTTGCCAGAAGCTGGGAATGAGCGACAGGGAATGGATCACTTGATGATTACCTGTTCTGTTAATTTCCTCTGGGGCACCTGGCAGTGGCCAAGGTTGGAAGACTGGACACCTCCTGGAGGCCAATTTAGTTGACTTACACAATGCTGCATCTACATGGCCTCTCTGTCAACCCATCAACACTGAATTAAGTGCTGCACCTCTTGCAGAGCTGGAGTAATTAAGTCGATGTTACAGGTGAGTTAGGTCAGTGGAAGGGACCTGGTAGAGTAGGCGCGTACGTTATTAGGTGGACATAAGATGGCTTCCGTCGACATAAGTTTGTACTATAGACCAGTATTTAATTTAAATACGATATATTTAAATTAATTAGGCTATGTCTACACCAATGTTCCGTCTATTTTTTTCCATCCATGTGCAGAATGAATTTTGTTATGTGCACCAAATTATCGAGATAATGTGCGGATGTGCATCACAGTAAAAACAAAAAACCTAGATATAATTTTTTTTTAAAGTTGCCATAGAGATAATTTCTCCAGCCAGGAAAGGTTAGGCATTTTAGAACTCGCTACTCAAGGAATAAAATTTAAGCGTAGAAGAGAAATAAAAATTATGAAATGCATCGATCAGTCAAAAAAACTCAAGTAACAGCACTTTGAAAGAATAAAATTACAGACAACATATGTGCATTGCAGGAAATATCAAGAAGTAACAACAACAACAATAATATAAGTATGTGTTGGAAGATGAGTGAGTGTGTGAGACACATACAGAGACATACGCTGCCCTTTTAATTAGGTCGGCACTCACCAATCTGAAGCTTGCTTGTTCAGACACAGCAGCCACCAGCAAGCTCCATCCCACTTCTGAGCCTGTCGTGTTCCCTCCCACCCTACTGTGTGGAGATGGAGTACATCGGCAGGGTCGGGTGGAGGGAGGGGGACACTGTAAAGGCTGATTCCCCATTCTGGCACTTCGACTGCAGAAGGTGTGGGCCGGCAAGGATTCTAAAAATTAATACCAGCCACTCCAGGCTTGTATTAAACTCCCAAGGTTACAGCTTTTCTCTGACCTTGGAGGGTAGGTGCTGCAAAAACCCCTTTGAGAACCTAGGAAGGCGCACTTGGGAATTCCTTCCTATGGGGTACCTTCAAGCCCTTTCACACCCCTTCTGGGGAAGAGCTGAGAAAGAAAACAAAGGAAATCAGCTGTTGCCGCCAGCTAATTAAACAACATATGCACAAACCTCTTAGGGACACAAAAATCCAATACTGTTCTTAAAAAAGGTAAATTTTATTAAAAACAAAAAGAAAGAAAATATATCTGGAACTTAGGCTTTTTGCTAGGTTTTAAAAAAAAACAGTTATAAGGATTAAGCATCAAGATAGCTTCTTGAAGTCCAGCTTAAAGGTTACAAGCAAAATGAAAGCACCGGGGGTTAGCACAGAGGAGTCCACAAGCCATAAAGAAATAAAAGAGATAAACCTAATCGTGTCTTCCTACACATTTCCTGATTTACTTACATATCTGGGGTTTCAAATGAGTAGTTTCTAGATATGATCTGATAATTTTCTTACATGGCACTACGCTTTTTATAGCATAGTTCCAGCCCTGTCTCTACTCTCCAGGAGAACAACTCAGACAGACAAAGGGGGAAGTTTTTTCCCAATTTTAAAAAGTTCTAGCCTTCCCATTGGCTCTTTTGGTCAGGTGCCCCTCCCTTCCTTTTACCTATTGATTTTTTAACCCTTTACACTTAAAGCAAGTAGAGAACAGCTATTAACAGGGATTTTATTGCTAACTGGCTGGCTTGGTGTCCAGAAGAGGGAACTATCCCCTCCCCTTCATTTATCAGACACCCTGACATTAGCTCCCCCCCTCCCTTCCCACACTCTGCACAGCAAGTTTGCTAGGGGCTCCAAGGCAGAGGGCAGGAGCAGTGCGGCAGTGGAGGGAGGGGCACCTGAAGAGCAGGTGCTTGATAGACTGCTGGGCAGCCACGCAGCTGAAAGGGAATTTAGGTTTACACTTAAAACGCTACAGCTGCAGCTGTGCTGTTGTAGCATTTCAATGTGGACACTCACTACAGCAATAGGAGGGGTTTCATGGAAGCTAGGTTGGCAGAAGGATTCTTCATGGGCATAGGTTGGCATAGCTATGTCTCTCCAGGGTGTGGATTTTTCACACCCCAAGAGACTTAGCTATGCCGGTGTATGCTTTCATTGCAGACTGGCCCTTAATCTTCAGGGTGGGTCTTCTCTTACACCTGAGGTTAGATGCAATTAATGTGACTCTCTTCTGAGGGAGATGGAGGCACCCATCTGTCGTCCTGACATGGCATCCCGGGAGGTATGCTGCCTGCCAGGGCCCTGTATCCGCGACATTACGGAGTGATTGTTTAGGATCATGTGGCCCTCTGACTACTAAGCCATGCTACTCATCCATGTGGGCACTAATGATACTGTGAGGTATGACTCTCAGCAGATCAGCAGTGACTCTGGGAGTAAGGGTGAAGGAGTTGGGAGCACAGGTGGTGTTCTCTTTGATCCTTCCGGTAAAGGCTAGGGGCCCAGGCAGAGACAGATGCATCCTGGAGGTGAATGCCTGGCTGTGAGGATGGTGTCACCAGGAGGGCTTTGGCTTCCTTGACCACAGAATACTGTTCTGGGAAGAAGGACTACTAAGCAGAGATGGGGTCCACGTATTGAGGAAGGGGAAGAGCATATTTGGATACAGACTGGCTAACCTCATGAGGAGGGCTTTAAACTAGGTTCAAAGGTGGCAGGTGACCAAAGCCGACAGGTAAGTCAAAAACATGGAGACCTGAGTGAAGGGTCAGAATTTGGGGGGAGCATGCGCTGTTATAGCAGAGACAAGGGAGAGATAGGACAGAACTGGGGTGGGAGTTCAGAAATTAAATCAGTATCTTAGATGTCTGGATACTAATGTGAGAAGTATGGTGCATAAGCAGGAAGAACTTGAAATGCTAGTAAATAAACACAACTATGACATAGTTGGCATTACAGAGACTTGGTGGGATAATATGCATGACTGGAATATTGGCATAGAAGGGTACAGCTTGCTCAGGAAGGACAGGGAGGGGAAAAAAGGGAGGAGGTGTTGCCTTATTTATTAAAAATGGACTGTGGTTAAGATGGAAATCGGAGACAGACTTGTTGAAAGTATTTGGATAAGGATAAAAGGGTAAAAAACAAGGATGATGTTATGGTAGGGTCTACTATGGACCACCTAACCAGGAAGAAGAGGTGGGTGAGGCTTTTTTTAAGCAACTAACAAAATCATCCAAAGCACAGGACTTGGTGGTGATGGGGCACTTCAGCTACCCAAACATCTGTTGGAAAAATAACACAGCAGGACACAGATTATCCAACAAGTTCTTGGAATGCATTGGAGACAATTTTTTATTTCAGAAGGTGGAGAAAGCTACTGGGGGAGAGGCTGTTCTAGATTTGATTTTGACAAATAGGGAGGAACTGGTTGAGAATCTGAAAGTGGAAGGCAGCTTGGGCGAAAGTGATCATGAAATGGTAGAGTTAATGATTCTAAGGAACGGTAGGAGGGAGAACAGCAAAATAAAGACAATGGATTTCAAGAAGGCAGACTTTAGCAAACTCAGGGAGTTTGTAGGTAAGATCCCATGGGAAGCCAGTCTAAGCAGAAAAACAGTTGAAGACAGTTGGCAGTTTTTCAAAGAGTCATTGTTAAGGACACAAGAGCAAGCTATCTCACTGTGTAGGAAAGATAGGAAGTATGTCAAGAGACCATGCTGGCTTAACCAGGAGATCTTCAATGATCAAAAAAGAATCCTACAAAAAGTGGAAACTAGGTCAAATTACAAAGGATGACTATAAACAACACAAGTAAGTAGGGACAAAATTAGAAAGGCCAAGGCACAAAGCGAGATCAAACTGATTAGAAAAACAATGAGGAGTCCGGTGGCACTTAAAGACTAACAGATTTATTTGGGCACAAGCTGTCGTCAGTAAAAAAAACCCACTTTTTCAGATGCATGGAGTGAAAATTACAGATACAGGCATAAATATACTGGCACATGAAGAGAAGGGAGATACCTTACAAGTGGAGAACCAATGCTGACAAGGCCAATTCAGTCAGGGTGCATGTGGTCCACTCCCAATAATTGATGAGGTGTCAATACCAAAAGAGGGAAAATTGCTTTTGTAGTGAGCCAGCCACTCCCAGTCCCTATTCAAGCCCAAATTAATGGTGTTAAGTTTGCAAATGAATTGTAGCTCTGCAGTTTCTCTTTGAAGTCTGTTTTTGAAGTTTTTTTGTTGAGGGATGGATACTTTTAAACCTGTTATTGAATGTCCAGGGAGATTGAAGTGTTCTCCTAATGGCTTTTGTATGTTACCGTTCCTGGTGTCTGATTTGTGTCCATTTATTCTTTTACGTAGAGGCTGTTCAGTTTGGCTAGTGTACATGGCAGAGGGGCATTGCTGGCACATGATGACATATATCACATTAGTAGATGTGCAGGTGAATGAGCCCCTGATGGTGTGGCTGATGTGGTTGGGTCCTCTGATGGTGTCGCTAGAGTAGATATGGGGACTGGGTAGACAATGGGGTTTGTTACAGTGATTGGTTCCTGGGTTAGTGTTTCTGTCGTGTGTAGTTGCTGGTGAGTATTTGATTCGGGTTGCGGGGTGTCAGGGTTCCCTTCCCACTCTGAACTTTAGGGTACAGATGTGGGGACCTGCATGAAAGACCCCCTAAGCTTATTTCTACCAGCTTAGGTTAAAACTTCCCCAAGGCACAAATTCTCCCTTGTACCTTGGATTAGGTAAATGCTGCCACCACTAAGTGATTTAACAAAGAATCAGGGAAAGGACCACTTGGAGACCTATTCACCCCAAATATCCCCCCAAGCCCCACACCCCCCTTTCCTGGGGAGGCTTGAGAATAAACAAGATGAGCAGAGACCAGCCTTGGTTTTTTTAGGACACTAAAAAAAATCAGATTCTTAAAAAAAAACAGAAACTTTATTAGAAAGAAAAAAGGTAAAAGAAGCACCTCTGTGAAATTAGAATGTGAGATAATCGCACAGGGCAATTAGATTTAAAACACAGAGAATTTCCCTCTAGGCAAAAACCTTAAGTTACAAAAAAGAAAAAACCAGGAATACACCTTCCTCTCAGCACAGAGAAAATCACAAGCCAAAACAAAATATAATCTAACGCATTTCCTTGCTAAATACTTGACTAAGGAGTTAGAGTGCTTGCTTTCTTGTTCTGTCTCCGGCAAAAGCCACACAGGAACAGACAAAAGCCCCCCCAGCCAGATTTGAAAGTATCTTGTCCCTTTATTGGTCCTTTTGGTCAGGTGCCAGCCAGGTTACTTGAGCTTCTTAACCCTTTACAGGTAAGAGGTTTTTTGCCTCTGGCCAGGAGGGATTTTATAGTACTGTGTACAGACAGGTGGTTACCCTTCTCTTTATTTTTATAACGGGGGCTGTCTGTAAGTGAGGACTGGCCTGGCTCCCAAGGTCTGTGAGAGTGAGGGATCGTTTTCCAGGATAGGTTGTAGATCGTTGATTACGTGCTGGAGAGGTTTTAGCTGGGGGCTGTATGTGATGGTCAGTGGTGTTCTGTTATTTTCCTTGTTGGGCCTGTCCTGTAGTAGATGACTTCTGGGTACCCATCTTGCTCTGTCAATCTGTTTTCTCACTTTCCCAGGTGGGTATTGTAGTTTTAAGAATGCTTGATAAAGATCTTGTAGGTGTTTGTCTCTGTCTGAGGGATTGGAGCAAATGCAATTGTATCTTAGGGCCTGGCTTGTAGACAATTGGATCATGTGATGTGTCCTGGATGGAAGCTGGAGGCATGTAGTAAGTATAGCGGGTCAGTAGGTTTTCAGTATAGGGTGATGTTTATGGGACCATCACTTATTTGCACTGTAGTGTCCAGGAAGTGGATCTCTTGTGTGGACTGGTCCAGGCTGAGGTTGATGGTGGGGTGGAAACTGTTGAAATCCAGGTGGAATTCTTCAAGGGCCTCCTTCCCTTGGGTTCATATGATGAAGATGTCATCAATGTAGTGCAAGTAGAGGAGGGGTGCTAGGGACGAGAGCTGAGGAAAGCGTTATTTCCAAAGTCGCCATAGAAAATGTTGGCATACTGTGGGGCCATGTGGCTACCCATAACAGTTGTTGCTGACTTGAAGGTATAAGTTGTCCCCAAAAATCTAAAATGATTGTGGGGGAGGGACAAAGTCACAAAGCTCAGCCACCAGGTGTGCCGTGGCCTCATCAGAATTCTGCATGGACTTCCTCCTTACAGTCAAAATAACAGACTGGACTTCTACATAGAGTGCTTCTGCAGACATGCATAGGCTGAAATTGTGAACAAACAGCTCACTTGCCCCATAACATCAGCCGTAGCAGAAACGCAATGCCATCCACATAGCCTCAGAAACCACTATGACTTATAATCAAGGGATTGACAAAGGAGGGTGCTGAAGTCATCATGAACAGGTCAGATTAAGAAATAGGAGGGCTGCCAGGCAACTCTCCAACACCACATTCCACAGACCACTATCCTTCGATCCCACTGAGGAGTACCAAAAAGAAAATCACACCAGCTGTTCAGAAACTCCCTGCTATAGCACAGTACAAATCTATCCAGACACACCCCTAGAGCCCGACCAGGGGTACTGTATCTGCTACCCAAGATCCTAAACCTGGAAATCCTGATGCCCCATCATCTCAGAGCATTGATACTCTTACAGTAGGATTATCTTGCTATTTGGACTCTCTCCTCAGACCCTACGCTACCAGCACTCCTAGCTATCTTCGAGATCCACCGCTTCCTGAGGAAACTACAATGCATTGGTGATCTTCCTGAAAACACCATCCTGGTCACCATGGATGGAGAAACTCTTTACAAACCAATATTCCCATGAGGATGGACTACAAACTGTCAGGAACAGTATCCCTGATGAGGCTATGGCACACCTGGTGGCTGAACTTTGTGACTTTGTCCTCACCCATAACCATTTCAGATTTGGGGGACAACTTAGTACCTTCAGTCAGTGCACTGCTATGGGTACCCACATGACCCCACAGTATCCAACATTTTTATTGCTGATTTAGAACAACACTTCAAGAACAGGGTAGGCCCATTACTCAATGAGGAGAGGAAAAAACAATAACAGAAAATATGGAAATGGCAGAGGTGCTTAATGATTTCTTTGTTTCAGTTTTCAACAAAGAAGATTGGTGGTGATTGGACGTCTAACATAGTGAATACCAGTGTAAAATGAGGTAGGATCAGAGGCTAAAATAGGGAAAGAACAAGTTAAAAATTACTTAGACAAATTAGATGTCTTCAAGTCACCAGGGCCTGATAAAATGCATCCTAGAATACTCAAGGTGCTGACTGAGGAGATATCTGAGCCAATTAGTGATTATCTTTGAAAAATCATGGAAGACGGGAGAGATTCCTAGAAGACTGGAAAAGGGCAAATATAGTGCCAATCTTAAAAAGGAAATAAGGATAACCCGGGGAATTACAGGACCAGTCATCTTAACTTCTGTACTCGAAAAGATAATGGAGCAAATAATTAAGTAATCAATTTGCAAACATCTAGAAGATAATAAAGTGATAAGTTAACAGTCAGCAGGGATTTGTCAAGAACAAATCGTGTCAAACCAACCTGATAGTTTTCTTTGACAGGGTAACAAGCCTTGTGGATAGGGCGGAAGGCGGTAAGAATCATATAATATCAGGGTTGGAAGGGACCTCAGGAGGTTATATAGTCCAACCCGCTGCTCAAAGCAGGACCAATCCCCAATTTTTGCCCCAAATCCCTAAATGGACCTCCCTCAAGGAATTGAACTCACAAGCCCTGGTTTAGCAGGCCAATGCTCAAACCACTGAGCTATACTTTTTGAACATCTTGTCAACCTCCTCCTATGGGCACTGAGCTGTGGGTATATTGGGAGTGTGGAACTGATATTGAGAAAAATAATAGCTGAGAATAATTCAGGAGACAATAACTTACTGTAGAAATGAACCTCTTTGGCTAGGGAGCCTCTTTTAAGGCTTCCCCTGGCCTGGAAGACTGCAGCTGGAACAACATGAGCCTTTTTGTCTAGGGCGCCTCCATTTTCTGCACATTTAATAGTACACAATTTGCAAGCATACATTTCTGACTCAAAAAAGTGGGAGCTTCTGTGGTACTTAAAAAGATTTGTCATAAAACAGTGCTCAGTCCACTGAAAGTCTTCTATTAATTTCTGTGGGTTTTAGAGAAATCATCATTATTATTAATATTGCTATGCTATATTTGCAAAATGTAACTTTTAGTAGGATAATAGTTGACGTATTTAATAGAATTGGTTGCTTTGAATAAGACTTGCTTGCTGTCTTCAAACAAAATATATTTTTTCTTTTTAACTAGTACATGTTTTTATATACTTTGTATAGGCTTCAAGAAGAGTTAACAACACTGAAAACAAGCTGGGATTCTCATCTAGCTCAGATCTCCAAAGAGACTGTTTCTAAAGACCTTCAAATTCAGTCATTGCATGAGGAGGAGGTGAAGCTGAGGGCAGAATTGGCCAGATTCCAGCAGGATATAGAAAGGTAAAGGATTCTAAGAGATTGCTAAACCTTTGACCCCTTAATGAATTTGTGTAGGGATAAATATTTAGAGTGGGTATTTTAAAAGCTCTCAGGATATGTCTACACTTTAGCTGGGAGCGAGCCTTCCAGCCCAGGTGGACAGACTTGCACTGGGGAGCTCAAGCTAGCACCCTAAAAATAGCACTGTGGATGCTGTAGCTTCAGCAAAGACATGAGCTGGCCACCCCAGCTCAGACCCAGGGGGTCAGATGGGCTTGAGACCCTGAGCTGCAGCCCAAGATGCAGCATCCACACTGCTATTTTTAGCACGCTAGCTCAAGCCCCCACTAGTGCAGTTCTGTCTATCTGGACTGGGAGGCTTGCTCCCACTTGCAGTGTAGACATACCCCAAGTGATTGGACCTACCCTTGGTGCCATTTAAATCAATGGGAGTTTTGGCATTGATTTCAGTGGGAGCAGCATTTAGTCAATGCTGAGTGCTCTGGAAAATCCCACCCTTAAATCTGATTCTTTTACTTTCCCCTATCAACCATGTGTCCTGATTCACCCGAGCGTCAATTATATTCCATTCTCAATGTGTCTCATTCTCCTTTTCTGTTATATTACAAATGGAGGAAAAATCACGGTTGATTAGTACTTCAATCATCCTGGAATTTCTCTATGTTGTTCTCTCCATCTTTGTTTAACCAGAGTCCTATTCCGTTTCCCACAACCTAGTTTGTTTCCATGGTTGTAATTTCTTCTCATTTTATTTACCCATTCAGCTAACAAATTTTTGCCATTTTTAATTCATTTCTACAAGTTGATTTACTATTCATGAACACTATACTCCTACCTTGTTATCTACAGTCCCTTTTTCCATTTCTTGTATAATACCAGTATTCATTTCAGCTGTATATATAACTATCTTCTTTAACTATCTTCATGACACAGTAGCCTTTCCCCTGTGCTTCCTTTGTGATACAATATCCTTTAGGATCTTCCATCCTTCATTTACTTCTTTCCCCATTAATACTTCTGTTCATGGGTCCTCCAATAGTTCCCTTCATTTCTCCAGTTGTTCTTTATGGAATTGGTATAACTTTGACTAACTACTTTGTAATTTTCTTTCTCAGATTTGTAAATTTACCAAATTGATTGGTATTTACTCCAAGAGTTCTCCTTTACTATCAATACCTTAATTAGCTCCCCTCCAAGTCCATATAAAATCCAAAATTGCCTCTCCTCAGATTGTCTTCCACATTCTTTGAAACAAGAAGTTGCCCTCTACAGAGTTCAAAATGTTAGTTAATTACCCATTGTATGTTTCAGTAATTAAAATCTCCCTTCAGCACCAGAGCCTGAGACATAGGACATACTATGTTTTTTCCCCAGTTTGATGGTCTCTTAGTAACCGAACTAGAAATTCAGGGAATGGGAAAAAAACATTCACGTTGGTCCTCTGTGTCATAGGTATAAGCAGCAACTGTCTCTGGCAGCAGAACGAGAGCAGATTCTGGAACGGGCTAAAGTGCAAGCAGAACTGGACTGGCAGCGGCGCTGTGAAAATGCTGAAAGAAATCAATATCAGAAATCAGAGGATCTAATACAGAGCCTGTCAACAGCAAGGGACCAGGTCATTATTAGATCAAATTGACTTTGGTCTGTACTGAGTGGTTTCATCAGCACAGGGGGCTGGACTTGATGACTCTCAAAGTCCCTTCCAGCCTTACATTTCTGTGATTCTACAGACTACTCAGTTGGATTTAAAATAATAAAAAAGATACCCTGTCCAAGGCTGTAGGTACCTTAACATCATTAATAAAACAATAAATAAAATCCCAGCAGCATTAAAGTAATCATTTCAACAGGAATTCAGACAGCCAGACACCTACAAATACTCTTTTCTACTCCTTCATCATTATGGGAAGCTTACCTTCAGAACTCTCCCCTGATCCTATCGAACAGATTTATTTTGCAATGTTTCCAGGAAGTCACCCAAATTCGGGATATTTTGGATCAGTTGGGGGGAGCAAGTGCTAGGTCTCGGAGCCCTCATGGAGAACACTTTGCCAGCCACCCTTTCCTCTTTTCTAATGAAAGGGGTTCAGGCTCAACACCCCAGCTGTGTCAGTATGGCACGGAAAGAGAGGCGATTCCTCATGAACATAAACTCCGCCTGGAAACCAATGGGGAGCCAGTGTAGATCTCAGAGCACTGGTGTCATATTCTTCCAGCAATATGCCCTGCTCATAAAGCAAGCCACTGGATTTTGCACCAGCTTCAGTCTCTGAATGGTTTTAAAGTGCAGTCCCATGTAGAGTGGACTACATTGCAGACACCCTTCTTGTTCAGAGATTTTACAGAATGTACTGGTGATGGTTATCAATGGCCAGTTGCCAAGTAACCACATGGGTATAATGAAATGATCTGTTTACTATTTTAAAAAGTAAACAGTAATCCTGGTGTTTTATTACACCATTCTGTATCCCAAGTGTTTTATAGACATTAATGAATGTCTGTGAGGCAAATCATTATTATTGTCACTATTTCACAGGTTAGGAAGTTGAGGCACCGGGAAGTTAAGTGACTTTTTCAGGGTCACACAGGAGGTCTGTGGTAGACCCAGAAATAGAACACACATTTCTTGATTTCCTATCATGTGATTGAACCAGAAGACCATTGTTTGTCCCTTCTAATAGCTCTATACTGTCTGCACTTAAGACACAGTAATTTTGTGTTTTGTAGGTTATAGCTCAGCTACAAGAGAAGGAACAGAAGCTGTGTGAAATGGAAACAGTCCTGTCTGCTTTGACCTTTGAAAGAGACCAAGCAGTGCAGGCACTTCAGAAACATGGTATATTGCCTGAAGGGGAGAAACAGGTTAGACAACACTTACTGCCTTGTCTTGGGTAGAATTCATTCTGATACAACCAGCTATGTGGGGCTTGTCTTCACTAAATTTTTATACCTCAAGTTAATTGATTACATGTTAATTTGAGGTACAAACATTTGTAGCCTGGAACAAATGTATAGGGAGTGTCTACACTAGCCTTTACAAATGTGTTAAATATGTGTACCCATGGTCAAAACAATGTATATCATCGAAGATATTCCATTTAACAGATGTAATGTGTGCACTGGAAAGGACTGTTACAGACTCCAAAAATTCCATTTGGGATATTATCCTTTAAAGGAAAATGCAGTGATTAATGCTAACATCGTAGGTAACTAAGGACTAGATTATCATTGGCCTTATTCAGTCATGGAATGGACCCTCTCTTACTCTCCTGTTTGGTCCTGCTCAGATTGTGATTCTGGCCATAGGAAGGACAGAAGAGGCTACTCTTCCACTACTTTGAACAAGTGGACAGGGATGTGGAGGAGCCCTGACTGCCCCAACCACTCACTGGCCAAAGTATTATGCCAGGTGTACGGGGGAGGTAAACTACCCCAAGAAAAGGGGCGAAGTAACTTTCTTCTTTCTCAGAGCAAAGGAGGAACAGAGAACGAATTGTGATTCTCTGTTCTGCTCCAGGGTTGGCACAGTGCGGATTTTAAGTTTATTTTAGTCTTAAATGAATATTTTAAAAATATATGAAATTGCAAAATCTTTTTAGAATGCCTGCTGCTGTTTTAATATCTCAGGGTATGTCTTCACTATCCGCCGGATCGGCGGGCAGCGATCGATCCAGCAGGGATTGATTTATCGTGTCTAGTCTAGATGCAATAAATTGATCCTTGCACGCTCTCCCGTCGACTCTTGTACTCCAGCGCCATGAGAGGCGCAAGTGGAGTCGACGGGGCAGTGGCAGCAGTCGACTCACCGCGGTGGAGACACCATAGTAAGTTGATCTAAGTACGTCGACTTCAGCTACGTTATTCATGTAGCTGAAGTTGCGTAACTTAGATCGATCCTCCCCCCCAGTGTAGACCAGGGCTAAATTACTGTCTTCCATTAAGAGCTGCCATTTTACTAAATCGTCTCAGCAGGAAGTCCAATTTGCAAACATAGGGTTCAGTTGCAAATGTACTTTAGCACAATGGGACTTAGGGCAATAGTCATCATCCCATCCCGAGTCTGGGGGGTGAAGCCGCCCAAAGAGGAGAAAAATACCTGCCAGCATACTTGGTGCACGGGGTTGCAGTGCCACTCAAATTTGGCCCAGATGCCCCCAATGCCACTCAAATTTGGGGTGTCCCAGTAAGTAATCTGGATCCCCTTTTCTGGTTGCACACATGGCTTAAACATTGGTAGGGCTGGGCCTGCTTTCCAGAATATTGGTGTGTCCTGGTCCCCCGTGAGCCCATATAGCCCAGCGCCTATGCATGGAAGAATGATTCTCAGCTTAGTTTTCCCTGAATCATAGAAGTATTGGACTGGAAGGGACCTCAAAAGGTCATAGTCCCATGCACTCAAGGCAGGACTATGTAATAACTAGATCATTCCTGACAGGTGTTTGTCTAACCTGTTTTTAAAAACCTCCAATGATGGAGATTCCACAACCTCCGTAGGCAATTTGTTCCTGTACTTAACCACCCTTACAGGAAGCCATTCCTAATGTCCAGCTACACCTCCCTTGCTGCAATTTAAGCCTATTGCTTCTTGTCCTATCCTCAGAGGCTAAGGAGAACAATTTTTCACCCTCTTCCTTCTAAGAACCTTTTATGTACTTCATGTCCCCCCTCAATCTTCTCTTCTCCAGACTAAACAAACCAATTTTTTTCAATATTTCCTCATAGGTCCTGTTTTCTAGACATTTAATCATCTTTGTTGCTCTCCTCTGGACTTTCTCCAATTTGTCCAGACCTTTCATGATAGGTAGCACTCAGAACTGGACATAATACTCCAGTTGCGGCCTAATCAGCATGCAGTAGAATGGAAGAATTACTTCTTGTGTCTTGAGTACAACACTCCTGCAGAATGTTTGCTTTTCTTTGCAACAGTGTGCTCCACTATGACCCCCAGATCCCTTTCCACAGTACTCCTTCCTAGCCAGTCATTTCCCATTTTGTATGTGTGCAACTGATTGTTCCTTTCTAGGTGGAGTACTTTGCATTTGTCCTTATTGAATTTCATCCTATTTATATCAGATCATTTCTCCAGTTTGTCCAGATTATTTTGAATTTTAATCCTATCCTCCAAAGCACTTGCAACCCCTCCCAGCGTGGTATCATCTGCAAACTTTATAAGTATACTGTCTATCCTTGAGTGGCATTGCGACCCCATGCACCAGGTATGATGGAGGTATGGCAGGTATTTTCTCCTACTAGGGGGCTTTGCCCCCGGATTCCCATTATAGAGGGCTCTGCTGCTTGTACCCCTGACCTCTGGGCCACACCAAAAATTTTACAAGGAATCATTCCTTTTGAGGATCTTAGGACGAATGTACTATATTTTCCTCAATTTATTTCTGCAGTTAGTTAGAAAAACAGATTATAAGTGAAAGTTAGTTTGTGTTTTCATTAGGTAATAATATGGTTTTAAAATTTGTTGTGGACATAGATGAAGTGGTTGGCTCCTCCCCAGTCCCTTTCTCATATCCTGTACTTTTAATCTTATATTAATATGGCATTGTGGCTGTCCTTGAAGGACTGTATATTTCCTGTCCCTTGTTGAAGTAAAGTGGCCTTTTAGTATTTGCAAAATCATTCTTGCTGCCTTCTGTCCTTGAAGATTGTAGTCCACAGATACTTGACTCTGGCCCAGCTCATATCTGACCAGAAATAGAAAGCAGGCACATAAATTGTATTTGGACAGAGATTTGGCTTCTTGTTTGAATATTTCAGTGGAAGGAATTATAATGTTCAGGGAATAATTTTTGCCTTTGAATGGCATGTGCTAAAGACCTGAAAGAAATTAAATTCTGTTGGAAATATTAAAAAATTACTATTTTATAAGTTTCATTGTGATGAGGTAGACAGAAAGATCATCCTACTGCTGCAGGTAACAGTCAAGGGACAGGCTTGTCATGTGTATTTACATAATTATGCCACCTATGACTGAATAAAAGTTTGGAAGACTGTCAAGAATCCCAGATTGAGAGAACAGAAGGAAAATTTGAAAATCTGAAAATATTCCAGAGGAAAACATTTTTGTGGTTGCTGTACTCTAAATGGGGAAGCAGGCAATAAGGAGTCTTTCAGCAGTGCTTAATTATGCTGTAAATATTAAAATGGAATAAACTGGACACGAAAAACCATCATGTGGTGAAGAAATCTGCAGGTAGGATTTAGAACATTGGGAAGAGACTGGTCTATTAGAATATTGAAGAAAGATGGAGAACCATATCCCCAGCATATTTTTTCATAATGTAGCTGCACATCTAATACGAATCAGCCAGATAATACATATTTCCAAGATACATTCAGTTTGTGCATTAATTTTGGACTTTCATTTTTTTTCTACTTTCACATTTTATATTGTGTTAAGGACTGCAGTGCAGTAGAATAGGAAAGTATATCCCAAGCATAGTTGAATCCCTAAACACTACTTTCTGGCTATATGTGTAACTTTCAACACCTCCGCCATCTGTAATACTGATCCCTGCTTTAGGTTTAAATCCTTCTAAAGAACTTGCAAATCACTGAGAAATGTGAAAAATTCCTTGGGGCTGGACAGGAGATTTCTGATTTTGCTAATATCTGTTGCTTCACCCCATTGAGATTTTGGCAGAACTGTATTCATAATAGGCCTTTCTGAAGGATGAAAGTGAAGAATGTATTGTGGTTCTAGGGGCAGATCCTCAGCTGGTGTAAATTGTCATAGCTCCATTGAAGTCAATAGATCTATGGCAGTTTTCAGCTGCTGAGAATCTATCCCTTTAGGTTACACAAACAACCTTAACTCTGGCCCCACATCAATACTCATCTTTGCCTGTCCAACAACAACTTGTTTACACCCAACATACCACAGTGTCATAACATTTCTAATATGGACCACAAACCTTCCGCTGCAGACCACCTCCTATTCATCACATATGAGCCACAAACCCAGATGCAAGTACTCCCCAACTTCAATACTTAAATTTTACATTCTCGTAACATTTCATATAAATATCATATAATAGCATAATTAAACCAAAGCATTTTGTTACATTTATTAATCTTATGCTTTCTCAAAAATTCTCCTCTGGCAGAAATTTCTCTACACAAGAAATTTCAGGTGGAAAGAATTTGTTTTGAGGAAGTAGTAAGGTGAGGGGACAAAACTCGGCTGACTATGGAAAGCTAGTTACTGTGTAACCTTTCTTATAGAGTCACTTCAGCAACTTTATAAGAAAGTGCAAACTGCATAGCCATATATATCTGAAACTCACCTGACTCTCTATTCATTCTGGCTGCTTTTATTTTTCCCTCATTTTAAGTTGACTGCAATAATTATTACTGAGCTATTTTCAGTGTTACATTTCTGTTTACATTTGTAATTTTTCCCTGTCTGCCTCTGAGAGACACTATACCCATCTGTGCAAAACGTTCTCTCTTGTGTCTGCTTTTGATGAAGGACCCTATTTAAATAGAAACTCCATTGAATAGAGAGGGGAAGAGGGTATTTCTGTCAGTTAAACTGATCTGCTTTTTCTTTCAGTCATTTTAATAAATCTGACCACAGTTCTAACTGTTGTACTTTTCTCTCAGGTAACTCCCAGAGTTACCTGATTATTTTCCTCTTTCAGCTGTTCTCTTCCCATATGATCTTAATACTGTACTTTTTAACCTTGAGCAGATTATTATTTGCTGTGTTTGGAAGACACAAGACCCTGGTTTGTCTCCATCATTGATAACAACATGATGTCACTGTTTTATTTTTCAGACGTTTCTAGGTGATAATAAAGGAGTTCTTGGAAAAGATTTTCCTGCCAGAGAGATCCAAAGGTTAAAGGAACAGAACACCAGCCTGCGGGCTGCTATTGCAGAAATGAGGAAAGAAATGGAGACTCTCAGTGATCAGACACCATCCTCGTTCCCCAGGAAAGAAAAGATACAATACACACAGCAAACTGCCCCTGATGCTAAGGCTTCTACAGTCATATTTACTCCTGGTAATATAGAGAACTGGGTTGAAAGTGCTACTGTGCAGCAGTTGTGTATGGCATTTCACACTTTCCTCTTAAGTCACAGCTCTTGCCTTAGAATACAATTTTCATCTTATTTAACAGAAATACTAGTTATAAACAAGAAAAAATATTTTAAAATGTATCCCTTTAATTAATATTATCTGTCTATATTTTGAAACATTTTAGTATCACAGTTTACATTTTTCTTTTCCTTTTCACCTTACCTGTGAGAGGTGTATTTTAAATACTCATCACTTAGCAGGAAACCCAGAGAAGAATACATGGGTTATGAATGAACCAATACATTACAGGGGGAACTAGTAGCAACGATTATAGTTAAGGTTGGTTAGTTATTTCTGTTCGCAACCCCCAGCTCATAACTTGCTGAAAATTTAACCATTTGAGGTACAGTTTTGCAGGCATAGTCCCTACCAAAAATTTTCTAAAATAAAGTTGGGCCAAAATTGTTCACTTTTTTGAGTATAATGAGAATGAAAACTACAATTTCCCCTTCATAAAGAAATTCTTGTGACCCTTTTTGAACTTTGGGAAGGAAAGATAACTGTAATTTGATAGGGAAATAATCATCCCAAAAGAGAAGCATTTGAATGTTTTGGTGAAAATTTGACCATTTTTGAGCCTTTTAATGGCCCTTTTGCACATGCATGGTACAATTGGTATGGATTTTTTAAACACTTTTTTTGCCAATAATCTAAACATGTGCAGCTGAACTGCATATTGGCTCACTGCACATGCCTCACTTAGCTAAACATTCAACTTCTGAGTCCTCTGAATTACTCCAAAGCCAGCCTAGACCATTTTCTGGATCTGAGAAAACCAGACAGACCCAGCAAAGTAGATCCTCCTGCACCTGCTGCATTCCCCTCCAAAATGGCTGTTTATTCTGTCCTAACTTTGAGGTTTCATTGTGAATAGTTATGAATAGTTAAGAATAGTTAACACAGTTATTTTAAACCTTGCAGTGCTAATTATTGTGTGCAGAGGTGTTCATTAGACGTAAACTCTTACTTTACCTATTAATTTATACTGTGTTAGTGAAACGATTTGATTAATCAGTTCAATCAAAGATTTCTATCCATTAATTCTAAAGGACACTTCTCTCTTCAAGCTTCTATGCTAGTTCTGATATGTGCATATAGTTCTTCCCTGCTAATAGCTGAAGACAATACCATTGGGCCTTTTTGTTGATGCCATCCTCCTATATATAAAAAGTTTGCAGCTGCCAGAGCTCAGTTCTTTCTGTTTCCAGCAGTTGGAGGATATGGTACTCTTGTCAGCTGATTCAAGGTGGTACTGAAGGAATTAGCTGAAGAAATCTTGGTGCCACTGGCAATAATATTTACGAACTTATGGATGACAGAGAGGTCCCAGAAGACTGGAGAAGGGCTAACATGGTGCCCATTTATAAAAAGGGGGAAAAGGAGGAGCCAGGGAACTACAGACCAGTCAGCCTGACTCTGATACCTGGGAAGCGATTAGAGCAATGTATAAAACATTCAATTTGTGAATACCTGGAGGATGAAGGGGAGATCACTAGCATCCAGCATGGATTTATCAAGAACAAATCATGCCAAATCAGCTTGATTTCCTTCTTTGACAGGGCAACTGATTTGGTGGATGGGGGAATGTGGTGGACATAATATACCTGGACTTCAGCAAGGCTTTTGAGACAGTCGCATGTGCCATTCTGATAAGTAAGCTGAAGAAATGCAGGTTTGACAGAACTACCACTAAGTGGATACATAATTGGTTAAACAACTGCAAACAAAGGGTAACTATTAATGAAATGATGTTGGATTGGAAGGATATCTCAAGTAGGATTCCACAGGGATCTGTTCTGGGTCCAGTGTTGTTTAACATTTTTATTATTGAGCTGGATGTAGATATAGAGATAACAGTGATCATGTTTGCAGATGACACAAAGCTGTGGGGGCCGCCAACACTTTGGAGGATAGAGCTAAAATTTAGAGGGATCTTGATAAATTGGAGAACTGGTCTATGGACAACAAAGTGAAATTTAACAAAGACAAATGTAAGGTGCTACACCTCGGGAAGAAAAATCAAATGCACAAATAAAGAATGAGGGGAAACTGGCATGGCAGCAGCACTGCTGAGAAGGATCTGGGAGCTGTCGTGGATCACCACCTCAACATGAGTCAGCAATGCGATGCTGTTGCAAAAAAGCAAATACAGTTTTAGGTTGCATTAACAGAGGCATAGCATGAAAGTCATGGGAAGTGATAGTACTGCTCTACTTGGTGCTGGTTAGGCCTCAGCTGAAGTACTATGTCCAATTTTGGTCACCAGTGTATAGAAAGGATGTAGAGAAACTGGAAAGGATCCAGAAGCGAGCAACAAAGATGATCAAAGGGATGGAATGCAACCCATATGAGCAAAGTCTGGAGGAAATGTCTCTCTTTAGTTTGAAAAAGAGGAGCTTAAGGAGGATATGTTTGCGGTCTTCAAATACTTGAAAGGCTGCAATAAAAAAGATGGCGAAACGTTCTCCTTTTTCCACAAATGGCATTGGATTCAAACTACAGCATAGCAGATTTAGATTAAATCTCAGGAAAAATTTCCTAACTGGTAAGAACAGTAGGACAATGGAACAGACTGCCTAGGAGGCTATGGAAGCTTCTTCACTGGAGGTTTTCAAAAGGAGGCTGGATAGCCATCTGTCTTGGATGGTTTAGACACAACAAATCCTGCACTTTGGCAGGGGTTAAACTAAGATGACCCTTGCGATCCCTTCTAACTCTAGAATTGTGTGATTGGATAAAAGCAAATTCTCTAGCAAGTGGTCTGCCAAACTCACTATGATTTAATTGCTTGTTTAAGTTAAAATACCTTTTCCAAGATCTTTTTTTATGTTTGTAGATTATGTTCAATCCTTGGAAGAGGAAATAAGAAAGTTAAAGCACAAATGCTGGATAATGGAAGAGCAACTAGAAAAGGCATCTAAGTTTCCCAGAAAATCATCTGTTCCTTCCCATGACCCGTCCAGCACTCAGCACCACTCAGCTCCACCCATCACTCAGCTCCACACCCACAATTTCAATGAAACTAATGGTAAGAGAAACATGTTTCAGCATTAATTTCCACTAGGATCCAGCTGGTGCCTCCCTGCCATGTGGCCTTGGAGGAGAACTGCAAAGGAGAACCAGCCTGAGACTCCTGCTGGTAGGAGCAGAAACAGCCAAAGCATACTTTGGGCCCTCTTGACATTCCAGTTAAAACTGTTCTCAGACTTTTTCTCTGCCCTGTGCTGATTGGCTGTTTGCTCCAACCTACTGCTCCTCTATGCCCTCCTTCACATCCTCCTCACTTCTGCTTCACTCCACACCTGCCCTTCCTGCCCCCTGATGTAGTCATATCATATAATTTAATTTTCCTGGAATTTAGCAGTGTTTATTTAAAAAATTAATAAACAGGCAAAGAGGAGTGTAAAAAATTAACTTCACAGTTTTCTAGGTGAATATCCGGGTTAATATTGGGGAACAGGAAGAGAGAAAAAGGCAACAAATAGAGAAAAGTAAGAGTATATTGTTTATGAAATCATTATCTCCATTCCCCATTGGACAAATAAAACTTATTTTTAAAACAAAAATAGTTTACTTTTGGTGACTTTCACAGTTGCACTGAGGCCTCTTATATTAAGTGTGAATTCCAAAAGTCCTAGGGAGTCCTAGGGAGTGTAGGAAAAGTGTCTTTTCCAAGGCGTGTTCTCCTGAAGTCTTGGACGTGTCCCTGGGCCCAGCTACTCACACAGACTATCACTGAGGTCTGTGGGTGGTGGGTAAGGGGTGCCCGGTGAGAAGAGGGAAGGTCCCCAATACTCATGGATCCCAAAATCATCATCTTTCCTGTTACAGAGGTGGCACAGGGGCAGGGAGTCAGGAGAGAGCAGATCCCAGTCACTGACTTGCAAACAGCAGGGGGGCTGCCATTATCCTCCTCCCCACATTGTGTGCTCTCGAGCTCTGCTCCTCAGGGACACAGGGAGATTAGAACAATCTGTTCCTGGCCCAGGGGCAGGCAGGAGCTCTGTCTGGTAGGTGCAATGGATGGGGTTTTGTGCTCTGGGGCTCCTCTCCAGACCATGACATGTCCCCAGACTGAGCTGCTCACAGGGGCTATCATAAAGGGGAAATGGGTGGGGGTGGCAGGGAGAGGGGTGTCTGGGAGGGAGAGGGGTACCTGATTTGGTGACAGGGGGAGGAGGTGTCAGATGGGGGAAAGGGTGCCCAGCATTCATGGGGGGAAGTTGAGGAGAGAGGTACCTGGTGGGTGGGGGTGGTGGATAGGGGAAGTGGACTGGTGGAGAGAGATGGGCTTCCTGGCACCCACAGAGGGATGGGGAATGGGGGTCTGGAAGTGGGGAGGGAGATAGGGATGCGGGGAGCAGAGAGGAGTCTTTGCCCTGGGCCGTGCTGAAGGGCTGGGGTCAGGAGGGGGCCAGTACTCACCAGGTGCAGCCTTCGACTCCTTTTGGCCTATCACTGCAGCAGTCAGTGGTCTTAGCAGGCTCCCTGCCCATCTTACGCAGCTGCACCGGTCACCAACTGGCAGTTACCCTCCCCTGTGCAGGTGCACTGGGCTTTCTGCTATGGAGTCTGCAAACAAGCGTGGGGAGTTTGAGCAGGTACAAAATCCAGGTAGAAAATGGAAAAATCTGAATACTGGATTTTTCAAAACCTGCAGTTTTTTGGAGGGTAAAACCTGAAAACAAAGGGCACTACTTATAATGATGACACTCTCTCCATTCCAATAGTATCTCAAGAGGATATTAAACAACTGCTACTAAAGTAGACATTTTTAAATTAGCAGGTCCAGATAACATGCATCCAGCTGATTATCCACTGAATCTTTTTCAGAGTCACTGCTTCCCAGGATAGATTTGGCCATATTTATAGGGTGGTCTACATTCTTTGTTCCGAGATGTATACATTTACATTTGGCCATATAAAAAGACGTATTGTTTGCCTCTGCCAAGTTTACCAAGCGATCCAGATCGCTCTCTATCAGTGACCTATTCTCTTTATTATTTTCCACTCCCTCAATCTTTGTGTCATCTGCAAACTTTATCAGTGATGATTTTGTTTTCTTCCAGATCACTGATGAAAATGTTTAATAGTGTAGGGTCAAAAACCAATCCCTGAGGGACCCCACTAGAAGAAACACACCTGTTCAATGATGATTGTCGATTTACAGTTACATTTAGAGACCTGTCAGTTAGTTTTACTCCATTTAATGTATGCCATGTTGATTTTGTATTGTTCTAGTTTCTTAATCAAAATGTTATGCAGCACCAAGTCAAATGCCTTTAGAGAAGTCTAAAAATATTATATTTACTTTATTACCTTGATCAATCACATTTGTAATCTCATCATAAAAAGATATCACATTAGCGTGACAGAATCTATTTCCCATAAACCCATATTTATTGGCATTAATTATATTACTGTCTTTTAATTCTTTATTAATTGAGTCCCATATCAGCCATTCTGTTATTTTGCCCAGGATCAATGTCAGGCTGACAGTCCTATAATTTCCTGAGTTGTCCTGTCCACCCTTTTAAAATATTGGCACAACATTAATTTTTTCCAGTCTTCTTGAAAAAGTGTTCCAAGGCTTATTGAAAATAAATATGCTGACTCTAAGACTACCATCTCCTAATCATCCTATTTACATTTGGAACTAATTTTGGAATGTGAATACCAGGTGCCCAAGATTATTTCCACCAAAATAGCATCCTTTAAACAAAGTTATTGTGAGGTGGCTGCTCATGATTTTTGAAGCATGAGCCCTGTTGTATTATCTAGAAGTATTTCTGTCTATCGAAGGTAAATAATAAGCATATACTGTTAGGTTACCCTACTGTATCGGCATGTTCAAGACTGTCTACTATAAAATATTCATTACCTATGCTGGAACAATATACCTGTGTTGTAATCAGACCAGATTGTTGCTGTTTAAATCGCCCAGATAAAAGATTCTTGATCCATGGTGTAGTTCTTGTAGGTGCTAATATGTTATGGTGGGGTTTTTTTGCTTCATTTACCCTTTTCTTTCAGGTGCATTTTGTGCTGATGAAGTTTTCTCTGGAGCTCCTTTGAAGAACCTGGAAGCCAGAACAGCACACTTGGACTCCATGGTAACACAGCACATACAAAAGGTATGAAGAATCTTGAGCTACCCAAAGCTGTTATCTTTGCTATTTTATATATTTTTGTTATACACATTTTCTTTGTGAGCAAAATGTTCAGTATATGGAGCAAGATCTGTCGCACAGGCTGGCCTGTACAGGGGTGTCAGGGACCAGCCTACCTGTGACAGATTCCTGTAAAGGAGAACGAGCCAATTCAGATCTACCTGGAAGTAATGAAATCCCTAGGTGGCTGGTTGGCTAATGAGCCTGCTAAAGGACTACCAGGGCTCAGTTTAGGTGGTTCCTAGAGACAGGAAGCTCCTGAGGAGAAGTACTCCCACAAGAACTAAGCAGGAGAACTCACCAGAGCAGGGGCTTGGAAGGTGTGCTGCGGGGGACAGATAACTCCTGAATGGTGGCAGGAAGCCCAGCCTGTTAGGAGCTATATGCTAAGCTTCAGCTGACAGATCTCCACAGACCTCTGGCACCAGCAAAAGATTCTCCCCACATAACTGGCAAGAGGCCTGACTCCAGGGAAGGGACTGAGCCAAGAGAACCCTGTTGGAGGGGAGGGGCGGCCCCTGGTTGGAACGGATAAACTAAGACTGACTCTGTTGCCCAGCTAGGATGCTGAGGTGAAGGTTTTCTTGTATTTTCATTAGGCCTTTCCTTAATAAACTAGACCCCTCAGAAGGGGCAATGTTCGCTATGTAAAGCTTTGTTTAACTTATTAATGATGTATGGGAAAACTGAGGCTTGATGCACTGGGGGTGCTATAGGGCAGGTACACCCTGTGACATCCTCCATCTGGCTAATCAGCGCTCAGTCCGAGACTGGAGAGGAAATAAAGGTGGCTTTAAGCCAACTTTATATTCCTCCAATCCTGGGGCAAGCTGGTGTCTGGTCCTGTCCCTGGTTCATGTCCTTTCCTGATGTTTACGCTTTTCAGATATTTTGTCATGCCCACCCCCTTTTGTTGTTGCTTGTCTAAGCTATGCAGATTTAGCTCTTTTAGTCTTTCCTCATAAATTGATTCTTCCATCCCCCAATAATTTTTATTGCTCTTTTCTGAACTCCCACAAATATTTCAATATCTTTACTGTAATGAGACACATAGAATTGAACGCAGTATTTTAGGTGTGATCTCCCCGGCAGCTGCAGCCCTGGAGCTCGGGAAAGTCGCCTCTTTCTCTGGCCGCTGCAGCCCTGCACATCCCAAATTCGACCCACCCCCTCTTCTCACCCCACTGCCCCTTCCCTATTCTCTCCAAGGCCACCACCTCACCTTACATGTGCGTCTTCTCCAGGGTCCAGGCACCTAATTAGTGAAGCCACACCTTCATGGCTCCACTAATTAGGTGGGTGGCCCTTCAATTTCTTGTGTGCGGCAGCCCAGATGCGCACCTTAGAGGGAACTATCTGCGGACCACCTGAATGGAGCTCGGTCCGTGGACCACAGTTTGAGAACCTTTGATGTAGATCGTTTTGCTGTCAAGAACTTAGTTTTTATATGTTGAGTGGTTATGCTCGTGATAAGTTATGCCCTTTAGGAAGCCACCTGATGTACTGAGATACCACTGACTCTTCCTGTTCTGCCAGTTTGAGCCCCCTTTAACCTGTCTTGCTGAGCCAGGTTATTAAAGCCTCCTCTAACACTCACACAGGCAGGGCCACACCCAGCTGTAGATCACTCTGGAAAGACTAAGTTTAAGGGACTTGCTCCAGCACTCTGGTGCTCACTCCTTTTGAGGGGTACAAACTCAAAGATTTTATGAAATTCACCCCCTCCCTCAATGTGGAGAGAGGTATGCACACTTCTTGCCCCCCCCGTTAGAAATTACAGAAACTGGGTTTAATAATAAACAAAACAAATTTTATTAACTATAAGAGGCGGATTTTAAGTGGTAAAAGGGATAACAAACAGAACAAAGCAGATTACTGACCAAATGAAATCAAAAAGGCAAACTAAGCTAGTTTCACTAAAGAAATTGGTTACAAATAGTATTTCTCACCCTAGATGTTGTTGCAGGCAAGTTGCAAAGTTTCTGTGGTTCAGAGTTTCAGTTATATTCCTTTTCAGACTGGACCCCTGTCTCAGTCTGGACTCCCCCCTTGCATTCCCTTCAGGTGGCTTCTGTAGTCTTTCTTCTTGGCCAGACAGCCATGGAGAGGAGGAGTCCAGTTTGCCTTCCTCCCCATCCTTAAATAGGATTTACATAAGGCGGGAATCCTTTTTTTTCCCAAACTTGACCCTCTTCCCTTACAGTAGAAAGTTACAAGAAATCCCAGGTAATGTTTTAGTATCAGGTTACAAGACCACCTGACTCTGTAGTATCACAGTGTCCATGAGTCAGTGGCAGTTTGGAGCGTCTGCAGGAAGGCCAAGCTTTTCACAGTCCATTGTCATCGCTGATGGGCCAGCCGCCCTGTCTGGCTTTTCCATTGTTGTACCTGAAGTGTTAGCAGTGGGCGTCACCCAAAGTAGCATAGTTGAAATACAGATACATAGTCAATATTCCTAACTTCAGATACAGAAATGATACAGCCATACAGATTGGATAATCACATTCAGTAAATCATAACCTTTCCAATGATATCTCACATGAGCCATCTTGCATGAAGTATATCTCAGTTATGTCATATTCATATCATAAGCATATTTTCATAAAGAATATGGAATGACATGTCACAATGCTATACTTCTATATAACATATTTTCCAATTGTAAGCATAAATGGGGGGTCAATTTTATGGATTTGCTGAGTTTCCAGTTAGATTTTAAAGATAAAATCTAACAGACTCAATTTGCCAATTTGATAAGTATTTATGGTCACTATTGTGATGGAATTTAATCAGGATAACTTATTTTTATTGAGTTCAGGGAGAATTAGGGTATGTCTTCACTACGAATGTTAAAGTGCTGCCGTGGCACTAGTCCTAGGAGAGAGCTCTCCCAGCACTGTAAAAAAAAACCACCCCAACGAGGAGAGTAGCTACCAGTAGGTGTACCCCCCTGAGCGAGAAAGTGTCACCCCCCTGAGCGAGAAAGTTTCAGCACTGTAAAATGGCAGTGTAGACAAGGCCTTAGCTTATTAATTTTAACTCTAGGTTCTTTTCAGGTCAATTTTTACCTTGGACAGTATTTCTCAAATCAGGACATTTGGTGTTCTTAATCAACAGTTTATTCATTCATCCAAAAACACGTAAGTATATACACAGTGTATAGGTCAAGGTTACATACATCAAATTCTCTAGGTATGTACTGAACACACAAATACAGTCTCTTAAGCAATTGTCATAGGGTAAGGTTGAAGCTCGGCCATTATATGATATATCAATACAAATGATCAATATTTCTTATTACATTTTCTTATGCTTATCAGTCATCAATTCTTTAACACCACTAACACATTTTTTATTCCAAGGAGTAAGGATGTTTATTTTAAAGACTCTTTTAAGAGTGAGGTCCCTGCTATTTGAATAGTTTGGTATGGAAAAGCCAAGTTTAAAATGTTAAAAGCAAATGCTGAAAGTTGTTATTTAAATCGCTCCTAGGCCGCTTTGCTTGGGCTTACAAAGAAGAGGATGCATGCAACATTAATTAGCTAAAATCCAAAACATGAGGTCTCACTAAACAGTGTGGACTCAACAAGAGAACTTTCAGTTATTTATATTCAAGAACAGAAAGAGAAATACAATCTTTGAAATTAAATCTTATAGTTTCTTCTTCGTCCTATTAACCCTGAAACTGGATCAACATAGCTGGTCCGAGTGTTGGTAGCGTTTCTGGATTCTGCAGCTTCTTTGTAAATTAATTCAGCTCTGGGGTCCACTTGAGGGCAATCTTCTTATTTTCTATTGGGTACTGATTGTCAGGGCACTCTGATTTCAGCTTATTTTATCTGCTGCTTCCATTGATATCCAATAGATGGCAATAGTGTATAAGAAATTTCTTCCATATTTCTCTGAGTTGGAGGGTTTTCATGTTTGATCAGTTTCAAAAATTGCATGTCAGGATTAGCGCACATTATTAATTGGAATTCCACCCCTCTCCTATTTTTAAGCAATTTCTCTTAATATTTCAAAGTTATACCCTGGTTATGTGATTATATCTTTCATTACCAGATAACCCAGGAAATCCCTTTCTGTTCTATGTAATATTCTTTTTCTCCTTGTGCTGCACAGTTCTTGCCACTTCTGTAGTGCAACAATCATATAGAAAGAAAACAAAAAATATTCCTTATAGTCTTTTAATTTAGTGGACATAGTCCATACATTCTTTGGTTGTATAAGCATTTCACATCTTTTAGGGCTTACAGTAGAACAGGACATGTTATCGACATACAGAAAGAGGGTTTAGAAAGAGGTACAGGTTCTAATTTGGGTGAAGGACATACTGAAGAAACAAAGCACATGGTCAATACAAATGTATAGTTTATAATTTGGGGTGTAAACATGAACTGGACTTCTTGGGACAACAAAGAAACTTTGTCCCAGTAACAAACACAGCAAGCTGTTTGTGATTAGTTTAAACTCTCAGCTTCCGGATTGTTCCTGAATTATTGTCACAGAATCAAGGCCAGGTTTCCCACCTAATCCTAAAGTCACTACCTAATGGCCTGGATGTTGGCTGACTGAGCACCATGGAAAAGGACTGTTCTTTGCGTGGTCAGAAGATCTTAGAGCAGGAAATTGTCCTCAAGGAAAACCTGTTCTGCTAAGTGGAAAAGGTTCTCGATATGGGTGGCCCCAAACAGCCCAGAGCCAGTGCAGGCCTTGGTATCAAAGATTCTGGACTAACTGCAATTAAAACACACTGGACTCTTTCAGTTCAATTAAGGTCCATTTGGCAGCAATATTGGCATACTATCCACAGATACAATCACTCTCCATCTTCTCCCATCTAATGATATCCAAGTTCCTTAAGGCCTTTTGCATACATACCATTGGTTAAGGACTCTGTTCCAGCATGGGACCTCAGTGCTATCTTTCATAGGTTTATGAAGTCCCCCTTTGATGCAGAGTACTCCATCCATCATCCTAATCTCAAAACAGTATTCCTGGTTTCCATTGCTTCATCCAGAAGAGTTGGAGAGCTCCAAGCACTCATGGCAGAATCCCCATATACCATATTTCACTGAGATAAAGTGGTCCTGAGACATGGTACAAAATTCCTCCCCAAGGTGGTTTTGGAATTCCACTTGGACCAATCCTTCAGCCTACGTGTATTCTTTTCCAAAGCCACATTCCACATAAGGGGAGAAGAAAGTTCACATCCAGGGCTGTTCAATACTATATGGACAGGACCAAGCCTTTCAGAATGTGCCCATGTCTTTTGTGGCTATTGCTGGCCAGTCTAAAGGCTTTCCCTAAGGCTTTCAAAATGAACCACACTTAGCTCTCTTTGCTATCAGCTGGATGATATATGTCTCCCGTTGACCTTTCAAGCTCAGTGCACCAGAGCTCAAGCGGTATCTTCGTGCTTCCACAACATACCAATATTGGAAATTTGCAAAGCTGCTTTGTGGAGCAACCCACTCTTTATTTGTCAAGCATTACACACAGGACTTGGCTGGAGAGCTGTATTCCAATCTTATTCAACTGATGCAGCGGATACACCTCTTGCCTGCCACCCTAAAGAGGATACTGCTTGCCAGTCACCTACAGTGGGAGCCACACTGTCACATACTTGAAGAAGACTGAACAGTTACTTACCCTACAATAACTGTGGTTCTTTGAGAGGTTGTAGTCAGTGTGGATCCCATGACCCGCCCTCCCTCCTCGTTCTTGGATTCCTCAGCTGAAATGGCTTCCAGTAGCAATGGAACTGAGTGAGGGTCGGGGGTGCGCCACCCTTTATGCTCTTGCAGGGGAGCATGAGGAGTCACAGGGCAAATGTGTGACCTTTCCAGATATTGCTCGGGAAAAGATTCTGAGCTTGTGTGCATGGGATGCATACAAACTTACAATGGGATCCATAATGAATACAACATCTCAAAGAACCAGAGTTGCTGTACGAAAGTAAATGTTCCTTTCAATCTAATAGGATTGAGTGATAACACTTCATAATTTACAGCCAAAAAAGGAGATTGTCAAATATCACTTGGGATAATCAGAGCCTGTTCAGTATGATCAACAGAAACATTTGGATGTTCATTCTTCTTCAGAACCCTCAGTATCCAAGGGATATTAAACAGTGTTGTCTTTGAAATAATAGCAGTTTTCCTCAGTTTTATGTTTATAAATTGATTCACCTGTTTAGTTGCTTTAAAAGACTAAGGGCATGGCTACACTTGTGAGTTAGAGCGCATTAAAGCAGCCCAGTGCGCTCTAACTCACGACGCATCCACACTGGCAAGGCACGTAGAGCGCTCTGACTCCGCGGCTAGAGCGCTCCTGGTACTCCAACTCAGCCAGTGGAATAACGTTTGCTGTGCCCCCGCTGGAGCGCTGTGGCGCCAGTGTGGACGCCCTGCTCTGTTAGTGTGCTCTGATCGGCCTCCAGAAGTGTCCCACAATGCCTGTTCTAGCCACTCTGGTCATCACTTTGAACTCTACTGCCCTGCCCTCAGGTGACCAATCGTCAGACCCGCCCTTTAAATTCTCTGGGAATTTTGAAAATCCCCTTCCTGTTTGCTCAGCCAGGCGTGGAGTGCTCTCAGCACATCTTTCCAGGTGACCGTGCCTCCACACGCCAGGCGATCCCCAGTATGGAGCAATGGCGAGGTGCTGGACCTCATCAGTGTTTGGCAGAGTTCCCCACAATCTACCAAGAATGTTTGTTGACGGTAGCTATCTATTTAATTTTTATGATTTGTTGATCACTAACATTGTGCTTAGTACTGTATATAAAGCGTAGACAGTGAGGCTTCTGCTTCAAGGAGTTTACAATCCATATAGACAAACAGTAGCGATTATTTGGACACACATAGCACAGGGTGAGTGTGACATTCCCCTCTGGTGTTATCTGGACTGGTGATCTGCTAGGTCACTCCAATCCTTGACTCTGGGAGCCAGTCTTACCCTGCTCTGCTGTGAGAACCACCACTCCTGGGCTGTTCGCGCACAGCCTCTGGCATGTAAGCTGCTCCTTGGATTGTGCAATCAAATTACACTAGCCAATACCTCCGGTCCCAGATACAACCCTAGGAACCTCCATCTTGCAGTGTCCAGTTATGCCCACTGGACGTTACAAGCTTATATGAGTTCATCAATTTAACAAAGAAATTGATATGTACCAGACTTGTTCTCCCAAGGGCAGTCTCTGACACGCTTCAAACCAAACGCACTGTTTCAGGTAGAATAAACAAACAGATTTATTAACTATAAAGGTAGATTTTAAGTGATTATAAGTCAAAGCATAACAAGTCAGATTTGGTCAAATGAAATAAAAGCAAAACGCATTCTAAGCTGATCTTAACACTGTCAATGCCCTTACAAACTTAGATGCTTCTCACCACAGGCTGGCTGATTGCCCTTCAGCCAGGCTCTCCCCTTTGATCAATGCTTCAGTTGCTGGGTGGTGATGTCTGTAGATGGAGGTGGAAGAGAGAGAAAGAGCAAGGCAAACGTCTCTCCCTTTTATCATGTTCTTTCTTCCCTCTTGGCTTTGCCCCCCCTCCCGCCCTTCAGGGTCAGGTGAGCATTACCTCATCAAAGTCCCAAACTGACCAAAGAAAGGGGGGTGACTCACTCGAAAGTCCAACAGGTCCTTTGTTGTTGCCTAGGCCAGTGTCCTTTGTTCCTGTGAGGCTGGGCTGGGTTTGTCCCATTCATGCCCTGATGAGGTGTGAACTGTCCCTCTGCTTCTGGAGAGTTTTTGCCTGGGCTTGCTTTAAGCCACAAGGACATTTTCAGTCTCATAACTATATACGTGAAATTTCAACCTATAACATTACCATAACAACAATGCTCAGTACATCATGAGCCTTCCGAAGACACCCGACCTGAAAACTTTGCATTATATACCGCACAATTATATTATAAGGATGAACGTGGGGGTGCTGGATGTTCCCCCAAGACACAGAATGTCACAGTGAGCAGATGTGAATTCCACACACAGTGCTACAGCAGTAATTTTTTATTTAGATTTACATTTCATACAATTAAATAACAGCAGTTCTTGGGTGGCACACTAACAGTAATAGACTTTATGGGTAAAATGTTTTCTTCGGAGAAAGAGGAAATCCATTGCTCAGGTTAGGATGGAGTTCCACATGTAAGAGGTATCTGCCCATCCATCTGCATACCAGTGGGTCTCCTTCCTTTGGCGGTTCTTTCTGTTTCCTTCTACCCTTGGGGTATTTTTTCCTTCATCTTTTTCATTGCCTTCTCTCATCCCACCCCCTCATTCCTCTTCTTTGGGATCTCAAAATAATGGAATTGGCATGGGTGTTAGGAGTACGGAATTTCTGAGTTCTATTCCTAACTCTCCCACTCACATGCTATGTGCAAAGCTTGAGAAAATCACTCTCTTTCTGTGTGTCAGTTCTTCGAGTGCTTGCTCATGTCGATTCCAAGTAGGTGTGTGTGCACAGTCGCCAGAAAGTTTTTCCCCTAATGGTACCTGTTGGGTCCGCTCAGGCGCCCCCTGGAGTCGCACCATCATGTCACTGCACATAGAGCCCTGCCGACCTGCCGCCTCTCCAGTTCCTTCTTACCGTCAGTGATGGTCGTTGGAGTGTTCTTTTCTCTTTCGTTTTCGAACAATCCTCTAGTGTACTCGTAGTTCCTACCTGTAAATAGTTTCAATAGTTAGTTAATAGTTTTTAGTAGAGTGTAGTGTAATGTTTGAACCCCCTCCCCTTGTTAGCTGGGGTTCTCTTCCCTGTTCCCTTCCCCTGCCCGGGGCCAGGGCATGCCTTGGTCCCAGGGGATTAAGCCTTACAGGGTCTGCCAAAAGCCGATGCCAAAGAGCGACCCACACACATCCTGCTAAAAGTGCCTGGGGGAATCGCAGCAGACTGATAGGTGTAAGATTTGCAGAGGATTCTGCCACTGCACTAAGAAGGAAAGAGACAACAGGCTAAAACTGTTGCTGATGGAGGCAGCCCTGTGGCTGCAGAGTCGAGCCCCATGGACCCGGCACCGGGTACTTTGGCATCAGTGCGTAGTGCACCAGCTTCAATCGGGGATGCTGCGGCACTGAGGAAGGACTCTGGGGTCAGAGACCCTCAGCATCATCACTCCCTAGCACCGAAGACTTCCTTGCATGCGGAAACCCAGCACTGCTCGCAGTGCCTCTCAAAAAGCACAGGAAGACAGACAGAGGGCGCTCACCTGCTCGAATAACTGAGCATGAGCCTGCTAGCGGAGTGCGACCCATGCCAGGCCACTCCGTCTTGTCCGTGCCTGATGCAGTACCGTTGACTCCGGGCCTGCAGAAGGGTCCATTGAGTCTAGCACCAGTGGAAGAGGATCAAGTGGAGGACTTAGAACTCCCCTCCACGCCAGAGATCTTTGAGGCAGCCATAGACCTCATAGCTCTAACGGGCCTGCGCTCTCCCGACCAACGCGAGAGATCATCAGTCCCAAAGCCTCTGGCACAGCAAAGACCTCTGCTGCCATCAAGGGGCAAGCCAGTGATGATGCAGCATCACTTGCCTCCCCCTGGCACCAATCCCCGGCACCGTCAGGCACCGCGCCACCATGGTCTCCGCACTTGGACTCCTCAGCTTCAGAGTCAGAAGTGGAGTCTTATATATCTAGAAAGAGCCAGCACTGAGCAGAGTGGCATCTTCAGAGGTCGGAAATGGGACAATCCTTCCCACCCATGCCGTGGCCAGCGCAGTGGCCCTTTTGGACCCCATGGGCGTACCACCAATCCCAGGTATCCTTTTCACGGCAATCTCTTTCAGTTGCCCCAGATGGATGAGTCCCGTCCCAGGCCAGAGAGCTCTCTCGCGGTGCTGACGTCAGCACCGCTACCAGATCTGCAGTTGGCACTGCAGATGGCACAGTGGTTGGCACCAAGATGGGCGCAGATACCAACGAGTGGGCGTGCATTGAGTCCGGGAAGCCAGACAGACAGGAAGGTCCCTTACCAGCCCCAGTCTCCTCCTCTTCTTCACCCAATGAGGCAGTAGCAGGAACATCCTAGGCGCCTGCCCCAGCTGATAGTAGAGCCCACCAGAAGCTCCTCAGAAGAGTGGCCCAGAATCTGGGGCTCCAGATGGAGGAGGTTACTGAGGTCTCAGACCCTACGGTGGACATCTTATCCCCCACAGTCCCCACCAGGATAGCGCTCCCCCTTATTAAAACAATACAAGAGACCACTAAGACCCTGTGGCAGACTCCGGCCTCTTTAACCCCCACAGCGAAAGGGGTCAAAAGATGATGATTTGGGCCCTGGTTGAATTTACACCGTAGTCTGCGTTGCTAATGGAAATACTAAAAATGGGCTCCAGTATTGGCTCCAGTTGAAAGTGTTACCATTCAACTGTTTTGTTTTGTTGTTGTTGTTTTTTTGGTGGGCGGGGACAACCAACTTCTAAGTAAAATAGTTTGTATCCTACCCTTATCCTTAAATTAAAGGAACTTTTATGCTGTCTCTTTCCCTTTCAGGATTCAGTGATTAAAGGGCTTCAAGAAGAGATTGTAGATCTCAGACAACAATTATCAGGGGTGGGGTCAAGCGATGGCCCCCAGCAGTATATGAATTACTCCACACAGGAAATGCAGAATAAACTGAAGGAAGCAGTGAGAAAGATCACTATTCTGAGCCAAGAAAAGCAGCAACTAATTGAAATGGGAAACAAACTTCGAGCAGAACTTGGTGTAGTATCAAAGAAAGGTAAATTCATTCTATATAAGGCTTTTGTTCCTGATGGGAGAGTAAATCACAGGGATTTGAGACGGAGAGAGCCAGATGGGTTTGTCCACACTTACCGGTGGATCAATGAGTGACGATTGATGCATCGGTGGTCAATTTAACGGGTCTAGTGAAGACTCACTAAATCAATGCAGATCGCTCTCCCGTCGACTCCACCGGATCAAGAAGAGTAGGGGGAGTTGATGGGAGAGCGTCTCCCATCAACATCGCATAGTGTGGACCCTGTGGTAAGTAGATCTAAGCTATGTTGATTTGAGTTACGCTATTCATGTAACTCAAATTGCAAAGCTTAGATTGAATTTCCCCTGTAGTGTAGACAAGGCCTAATGTGAAAGTAAAGTGCGGGGAATAGGCTGATCCTTGAGACAGTGCATTTCTGTTCCTAATGTGAGAATTAGGTGCTAGTGCAGGGGTGGGCAAACTTTTTGGCCCAAGGGCCACATCTGGGAATAGAAATTTTATGGTGGGCCATGAATACTCAGAAAATTGGGGTTGGAGTGTGGGAGGGGATGAGGGCTCTGGTTGGGGGTGCGGGCTCCGAGGTGGGGCCAGAAATTAGGAGTTCAGGGTGCAGGAGGAGGCTCCGGGCTGGGGTGGGGGAGTCGGGTGTGGGGGGGGAGAGTGAGGGCTTCAGCTGGGGGGTGTGAACTCTGGGGTGGGGCTGGGGATGAGGGGTTTGGGGTGCAGGAGGAGGATCAGGGCTGGAATCATGCTCTGGGCTGGAATCGAGGGGTTTGGAGGGCAGGAGGGGGATCAGGGCTGGGGCAGGGGGTTGGGGTACGGGAAGGGGTGCAGGCTCCAGCTAGGGGTGCGGGCTCTGGGGTGGGGCTGGGGATGAGGGGTTTGGGGTGCAGGAGGGTGCTCCGGGCTGGGATTGAGGGGTGTGGAGGGTGGGAGGGGGATCAGGGCTGCATGGGAGTTGGGGCATGGGGAGAGGCTCAGGGGTGCAGTCTCCGAGCAACGCTTACCTCAAGCAGCTCCCGGTAGCAGCGTCATGTCCCTTCTCTGGCTCCTACGTGGAGGCACAGCCAGGTGGCTCTGCATGCTGCCCTGTCTGCAGGCACTGCTCCTGCAGCTCCTGTTGGAGCACCAGAGGGGGCCATTGGAGCGGGACCATTGGAGCACATAGGAGCCAGAGGGGGGCCATGCTGCGGCTTCCGGGAGCTGCATGGAGCAGCCCCCAACCCTGCTCCCCGGCTGGAGTGCCAGAGAGGGCCAAGCCCCAGACCTCAATCCCCAGCGGGAGCTCGCGGGTCGGCTTAAAATGGCTCACGGGCCGGATCCAGCCCACAAGCCATAGTTTGCCCACCCCTGTGCTAGTGGTTGAGAGCAAGTTTGTCCCTAATGCAGAAGGTGCTGGGCTAAAACATGACAAAGAGTTTGCCAGTCAGTAACTCTTGGATATGGAGATATTCAGTAAAGACCAACCTAGTGCTAAAGTGTCAGTGTGGACTTTGTATAAGAGTGAAAATTTGTTTCTGTATTTATAAAGAGGTTATTCGTCTCATGGAATCATTGTTTGATTCTCATGGAAGAGGAGAAGAAAGCAGAATAACCTTATCATCAGATAAACTTAAGATGAATTTTGAGGTCATGTGAGAGAATTTCATTGTAGAGATTTTAATTCTACTGGAAAAAGGGTTGAAAAAAATCACCAGTAGGAAAAGATATTTCTAGGCCAGTTCTGACACAGCTTTGTATCCCTATGCAATGAGAGGCTGACATGTTCTGTAACTAAATGAAGGGGAAATTTTCTTTTAGTTAAGAGTGACAATATAGAAAATTCCCTCTTCATAATTTATTTTCTCTCCTTTTTAGGACTTCAGCATTACATTAGCTCTAAACAGTGCCCTGTTCATACTGTCTATGGTGCTCTGTATCCTAAAGAGCTTGCCAATGAAGCACAGCATCGACTCTCAGCTTTAGAGCATCTACAGTACCAGCTTACAACACGGGTAATGATATATCCTCCATAAAACTAGGTTTTTGATCAGATTATTGAGACACTGTGCTAAACCCATATTTTCAGTTGCATATAACTTTCCCCAGAATCTTTTTGGATTGAAATTTCTCATGCTAGATCTCAGCCGAGAAGCATTTTTGGATCCTTGTGAAAACTCCATTTGGCTGACTTTGAGTTAACTAAACCTAGAGAGGAGGGGAAATGTTTTTTACCTAAGAAACTTTCAGATTCATTTCTATGTTACTATATTAAAATTTCAGTCCTAAATGAGGAGTATGTCTGTCTTGAAGAAATTTAGATTTAAAATGACAGTTGTGGTCCATTTAACCTTTATTATTGGTGATATCAAAGCCAAAAAGAACCTAGTGTCACTTTCAGTTTCCAGTCTGAGTTTGCAGTGTTGGCAGTTCGAAAAAAATAGTTTCTACTTGTAAACTGCATGAATTTGATGGATAATCACTGAGAAATAACAAGTGTAGAATCTTTCAAAGGTCTTCTTACCATGTCACTTTTCTAGAATAAAACTGCACTGTAAATCCTGCCCTCTCAGCCTAAAAAATTACATGTCCTGTATTACTCTTATCCAGCACCATCTTAATCATGCTGGCTTCACTGTGGTGGATTCTGCTCACTTGTGTTTTAACACAAAACATGTTGTCACTTGCCCACTTAAAAGATACCGGACAGAATGCAAAGTCTGATTGCTACCTCTTAGCCTGAACCCTTCTATCCTCTAGCTAGCCCTACAGCGTTCTTATTTTCTCCTTAGTGGTATGTTTTTTTAAATTTATGATCTTTAGATCACACACACAATTCAAATTTTTTGATCACTTCTTGACTTTTACCTACCAGAATAAAGTAAGTCCCCCAGAGTCCAGAAAATTTGAAGTAGCTGACTAGGGAGCTATTTCACAAGTTGTTACTAGGCTTCCTCGATGAGGGGTGAGTCCATAGGTATGTACCTCCTGGGTTGTGTCTACTTTGGCTGAGGACGTTGGCTAATACTTGTTTCTCTTCTTTCAGTGAAGGGTGGGTCCTCAAGTTGTTCTCTGGATGATTCCTTGAAAGCACCCATGTGCTTTTTGCAAATACTGCTCAAGTGATGCTAAGTGCACACTTGTTTCAGTGAATGTTTATAAATGATGTATTTAAAGGAATGTGCACTGGGGCATTACCTTGATGCCAGGAAGTAAGCGCCTGTGTGGTTTTTCTTTTTTTCCCTTTTAAAAAAAAACAAAACAAACCAGAATAAAAAACTTACAATATAATTTAAGAATCTCACAGCAATGTTAACTTGGCCACATTCTACATCCACCTGTGTGGACCACTGTGAAGTCAGTGTTGTTCATCGGGGTGCAGGTGTCTGCCTTCACAATGCATCCTGGAGGACCACGGCCCTTGTTAATGCCACTGAGCATCATACATACAACTGTGTGAAAATGACCTAAATTGACAATTAGATTTGGGCCATTTTTATGTCTCAGAGATATAATTTTGCAGAAAAAAATACAGAAAATATATATTTTATATGAAAAAATCCAAAATGCGACATTTTTCATATTTTAAAATGCAAAATGAAAATTAATTTGTTTCTGTAAGAAATCAGAATGATAAAATCATTATTTTTTGTGTTCAAGGGACATTTTGCAGTTAAGTTTCCAAAATTGGATTATTTTTGAAAATGCAAAAGTCTTGATTTTTTAAAAAATTTCCTTAATTTTTTCCCCAACAATGGGTCCTGTACTAGTATGTGACAGTTTAAGATTAATTTTAAAGTTAGGAATCCTACAATGTCACTGTAGTGGGGTGATCATCCCGCTCCGGCGCTGGAAGGGTGAAAGCAGCCCTGGAGAAGGCTGCAGCAGGGTAAGAGAGATTAAGAACGGCTGGGGAAGCTGAGTGGGTTAGCTGACCACGGCTGTGGCTGGCTGAATGAGGGTCCAGCTGGCCCTTATCAGAGGGCTGGGGCCAGAAGCCAAGAAACAGTCTCTCTCTAGATGTTGAGAAGGAGGGGTCTGACTGCTGGGAGCTGAACAGGGTACCTAAAGTGGAGCAGGGCAGGGGAAAGGTCAGAGGAGCTGGGGCACTCTGGCCTGAGAAACCCCCAGGCTGCAGGCCTTGATGAAGGCCTAGGAAAAGGGTACTGGGGTTGCAGAGGGCAGTGCAAGGGTAGGCAGAAGCAGCAGGTCCAGACCCTTGTTGCCGATGATGAGTGGCAATTATACTGCAGTCCGCCCCATGGAGTGGGGGCTAGATGGTGACTGGCAGTAGCCAAAGACTGAGGTGAGGTGGGGATAGAGGGTGGGGGTTTTCTGCGGGGGGAAGACCCAGATCTGTGGGGATACTACCGGGGGGCAGCACCCTGGTGTGAAAGGGGCACTGAGGTCTGGGAGGGATTCGGGACCCAGCAGCAAGTGGGACACTGGCCTGCAGAGGGCGCTCCGGAGGCTGGAAATACTAATTCCCTGGACGACCAGCAGGAGGCACTGCAGGGGTGAATCCCGCCCCGCTACAGTCACTTTGTAACTACTTTTCAGAGAAGAACCATTTTTTCACTGAAAAAATTGGAATTTGGCCTACTTATTGACTAGCCACATGAATCAAATAGCATAGCAGTGACTTTGTTTTTTCCAGTCTTGTCTGACTGGTTCTTTGGCTCAAAGAGAAAGTTACAACTGATATCCTTTTTAAAATCAGGTCTGATGGGCCATCAGTCTTGTGATTTTTCTCATCCTCAAAAGATTGTCAAGGTCTAATCAATATATGAATGATGCTTCATGCCTCATCTCCTTTGTGATCCTAGCAGCTTTAGTCATTAAACTGATGTGTATTTCACTTAAAGTCACAAGCTTTGCACATCCTACCTCTTCTGTTATCCTGTATTTGTCACTGATCCAACTGCTACTGGAATACTGTGTCCAGTTCTGGTGCCCACAATTCAGGGATGATGTTGAAAAATTGGAGAGGATTCAGAGAAGACCCATGAGAATGATTAAAGAATTAGAAAACTTGCTTTATAATGATAGACTCAAAGAGCTCAATCTCTTTTGGTTAACAAAGAGAATATTAAGGGGTGACTTGATCACAGTTTATAATTATCTTAATGGGGAACAAGTATTTGATAATAGGCTCTTCATTCTAGAAGAGAAAGGTATAACAAGATCCAATAGCTGGGGAAGTTAAAGCTAAACAAAGTCTGATAGGGGAAAAAGAATATTTTTTTAAAATGAAGGTTATTAACCATTGGAACATCACTAGCAATTTTTAAATCAAGAGTGGATGTTTTTCTAAAAGATCAGGAATTATTTCAGGGAAGTTCTATGGCCTATATTATGCAGGAGGTCAGACTAGACGATCACAATGATCCCTTCTGGCCTTGTAATCTATGTCTATGAATCCTTTGTCATTTGAAATTTCAGCTGTCTCTATATAACTGTTGGTGAGGGTGAGAATATTTGCTTTTAGCTTCTTTCATCAAATGTATTTTTGCTTTCTTGGATAACAAGGCCCCAATCCAGTCAAGTACTTAAGCATTTGTGTGACTTTTGTAGCTCAAAGAGCCAGCGGGGCTTGCAGCCCATAGAGCTACCTTTCCATTTTATGTTACTTAGCAGTGACACAAGGAATCTATAGGCCTGTATCCAGAACCAGATTAACTCTCCTGTGGGCCTGGGGCTATTAGATTTTGTGGGGCCCCTGAAGGTTTGGAGTGAGGGAGTGGGCTCAGGGCTGGGGCAGGAGATTGGGGTGTGGGAGGGGGTTCAGCTCCAGCTGGAGGGGTGGGCTCTGGGGTGGGGTCAGGGATGGTTCAGGGGGTTGGGGTGCAGCAGGAGGTTTTGGGTGCAGGCTCTTGGTGGGGGTTTGGGTGCAGGAGGAGGCTCCCAGCTAGGGTAAGGGGTTGGGCTGCAGGAGGGGGTGCGGAGTGCAGGCTCCAGATGGGAGGCACTTACCTCGGGTGGCTCCTGGTTGGCAGTGCAGCAGGGCTAAGGCAGGATCCCTGCCTGTCCTGGCTCCGCACTGCTTTGCTCCCCGAGGTGGCCAGCATGTCTGACCCCTAGGCAGAGGGGCCAGGCTGCTCTGCGCGGTGCACCCTGTCCGTGCCTGCAGGCGCTGCCCCTGCAGCTCCCATTGGCTGCGGTACCCAGCCAATAGGAGCTGCAGAGCCAGCGCTGGGGGCGGGGGCAGTGTACAGAGATTCCCTGAACACCCCTCGCCTAGGGGCTGCAGGGACACATCGGCGAGTTGGCACTCGTGGCTCCAGCGGGGGGCGGGTCACTGAGGCTTGGGGGCCGGTTTCTGGCCCCGCAGCACGGAGACTTTCTGCGGGGCAGATGAAAAGAAGCAGTGGGCAGCATCCCCCCTCTTAGCCCGAGGCCCTGGGCTGCAGCCCCTAAAATCCCTGCATTAATCCGGCCCTGCCTGAATCCTGTAAAATATTAGTTTAAATAGTTAGAATTGGACATAATTAACATAAGGCTTTGAGGCCTATGACCTTTGGTATAGAAAAATGATCCAACAGTTACCCTGAGTTTTGGGAAACAGGGAATAGCGTGCTTAAGGGGGGAGTCTGTGCATAATGATATCAGGTAATCACAAGAACATTGACCCAATACTAGGCTTGGATATTTTAGGATAAAATGTTGGCAAATCCTTAACTGAAAACTTGCCTTGGCAACAAATTGACGTATATGATAATTAATTGAAATTAATAATATACTAACCTATAGGATAAAGATACCCCAACATTATTTGAGTGTCTTCATTTTGTACACCAAGGCTCCCAACCAGACATTGAGCTTCATAATCTTGATTCTGTTGTGCCTTATTCTGGGACTAGAACCCTACTACCCCCAGCTCTGTAAATTGTTGTTAAATGAAAATCAGTAGCCATCAATAACAACTAAATAATGGGGTTATACTTTAAACTACATATATGCTTAAGGTTATGCATGTACGTCAGTGCTTTGCTGGATCAGAGCCAAAATTAGCACAGTTCAGAATCAAACTTCCCCTTTTCCCTTCAAGAGGTTTGAACTTCCAGTTCTCCCATTGTTTGCAGTGTTGTTGTGCCTGTGTTGGTCCCAGGATACTAGAGAGACAAGGCAGGTGAAGTAGTATCTTTTATTGGACCAACTTCCCTTGGTTAAAAAGACAAGCTTTCTCACTTACACAGAGACAATCACTACATTCTGAACGAATGCACCCAGAAAAATTATAAAACAAAACTACCATATCACTCATGGATGAACACTTTTCACAAAATGATCACTCTGTATGTGTAGAGTCCTGCACTTAGGACGGAAGAAACCCATGCACCGCTACAGACTAGAGACCGAATGGCTCGGCAGCAGTTCTGCAGAAAAGGACCTAGGGGTGACAGTGGACGAGAACCTGGATATGAGTCAACAGTGTGCCGTTGTTGCCAAGAAGGCCAGTGGCATTTTGGGTTGTATAAGTAGGGACATTGCCAGCAGATCGAGGGACGTGATCGTTCCCCTCTATTCAACATTGGTGAGGCCTCATCTGGAGTACTGTGTCCAGTTTTGGGCCCCACACTACAAGAAGGATGTGGAGAAATTGGAGAGAGTCCAGCGGAGGGCAACAAAAATGATTAGGGGACTGGAACACATGACTTATGAGGAGAGGCTGTGGGAACTGGGATTGTTTAGTCTGCGGAAGAGAAGAATGAGGGGGGATTTGATAGCTGCTTTCAACTACCTGAAAGGGGGTTCCAAAGAGGATGGATCTAGACTGTTCTCAGTGGTAGCTGATGACAGAACAAGGAGTAATGGTCTCAAGTTGCAGTGGGGGAGGTTTGGGTTGGATATTAGGAAAAACTTTTTCACTAGGAGGGTGGTGAAACACTGGAATGCGTTACCTAAGGAAGTGGTGGAATCTCCTTCCTTAGATATTTTTAAGGTCAGGCTTGACAAAGCCCTGGCTGGCATGATTTAGTTGGGGATCGGTCCTGCTTTGAGCAGAGGGTTGGACTAGATGACCTCCTGAGGTCCCTTCCAACCCTGATATTCTATGATTCTATCTGGCCTCTCAGTCCTCATCCTCAAAGTAAACCTGCACAACACCTTCAAAAGATGAGCCTAGGAGTTTGAATTAATAACTTTGCTAGACACTAAAAATCATGGACTCAATAAGGACAGTAGATTTATGGCTCATTACAGCAATCTGTAACCCACAAACCCTACTTTATCTTATGACTGCAGAGGTATTGACTGCCCACTTCACCTTGAATGGTCTCTTGCAACATACATTAACTTCTTATGCTTAACAATCTGTTCAGCTTGTATTTAGCAATGACACTCTGAGTACCTTTCCCAGATCTGAGGAAGACTTCTGTTGTAAGCTTAACAGTTTGTCTCTTTCACCAACAGAAGTTGATCCCATAAAAGATATTATCTTACCCACCTTGTCTCTCTAGTTTCCCCATGTCAGAAAAACTCTTCCAGGGAATTAAAGCAACAAAACTGTCTCTCTTGCCAAAAATAAATAAATAAAAAATTGAAATATTCCAAGTTTTCAGCTGCTTGGCCTAGAAGGGCAAAACATCCAAAAGCAAAGCCAAGGAAGAACAATATAGTCACATAATGGCTGCACTCATCACTCTGGCCCCAAATTACCATGCCCTCCCTCAAAGTAACAAAGATCTCTGTCATGTTTACTGACAAACTATGTTTAATTAAGGATGTAGACAGAAGACTAGAATGCAAGTGGCACAAAGTTCACTCTCAATCCATCCACCAACAGCCATATGCTCTTCCAGTAACAATCAAAGGGAATTGTCATCATAGCTTCAAAATCATGGTTGGCAGAGCTGTTGCAAATCTATGACTGTTAGTAAGATGCACTCCAGCTGCTTAAAGTGCTTGGGGGAAACTCATGTGAGGGAAAAGTGCCATATGTGTCCGGACTTCAGACCCTGCACTTAAAAGGACAGAGACATTAGGCTGAAGGTTGTCCTCATGGAAGCCGCCCTCAGATAAGTCTCAGAGGCAAGCCGCTCTGATTCAGCACTGAGTACTTTGGCATTGGTGCAAAGTGCTCCCTGGCACCGAGCTCTTTCTGCAGAGGTGCTGGAACTAGGGGTGCTGGGGGTGCTGCTGTACCCCATGGCTTGAAGTGGTTTCCAGTTTGGTTCAATGGCTCTCAGCACTCCCCACCCCCAACTATAAAAATTGTGCCAGCACCCCTGGAGGTTGTGGAAAGAGTTGGGGAGGAATTATTAGGAGTGGAGTTTTGGCCATTGTCAAGGGGTGGGCATCTTGAGCACACCCCCTTGTGGCTCAACTAGTGCATTGCACTCAGCACCCCCTTGGGTTCTTTCAATCAAAAACCCGTACCTCCTTCCTGGGATCTGATTTATTACAATTTTCTACAAAGGATGACTTGCTTGTTCATTGCCCCAGGTGACCCAGCACTGGATCCCTAGAAAAGTCCTGGTCAGCTGTTCATGCTAATTCAGAAAGTTATTACCTCTCTACTTAGATAGGAGTGCTCAGCTCTCTTCCTTGGGCCTGGGTTATAATTTAGCCAGCTGAAAAGTCTTAGCCAGCTGCTTCCTCAGCTGGCTCCTTTTTCCTCAATTAATCTTCAGGCTAAGAGGATCCAGCAGGCAGCTCTCTCTTCCTGGTTTCTGCCCTGTTATGGTGGAATAGCTAGCATATATGCTAGTCCCCATCTCAGATCCAGCTCATTCCCAATTGACTGGGTGTGAGGGGAGCCTGGCCACACCCTCTCTGCAAGGCTCCTGGCTCCAGGCCCCTAAAGATACAGTGATGGGATTTCATCCCAGGCACCATTCATTCCTGGGACTGCTTCCTTTCTATCTATATCCCCCTTAGGTCCTTATATGGAATATTTCAAACCTTTACAGGTCCATGTCATGTAGTGGGGTGGGCTGACCACTACATGCTACTGCGTGTGCAGGGCAAACTACCCCGTCATAGCAATACTGATCTTCTGGGTATATAACATAGTTTAATTTCCTACTTCATAATATCTCTATTTCTTGTGTATTACTGTAAGCACTAGACACATAAAACTCACCTGTAAATACAGTCTTTCCAGAGGCTCCGGAAACACATTGCAGGTTCTCTGTAAATGTGTGTGTTAAATGAAATGTGCAATAATTTGGGCTGGCTTCTTTTCATAACAGGAGCTCCAGTATGCACAGCGACAACGTTTCTCAAGATTGACTTCTATGGTTGCCTTTCCTAGCTCAATAGAGAGCTTAAGTGATGAAAATGTTCCAAGTACCTGTGGTGAGACAGCGGAATTACCCCAGATTCAGGTACAGTACAGGAATTTTTTTACTAGTTTGATCTACTTTTAACCATGTGCTTTAGTTCTATATAACACTAATTTTCTATAAGATACTGAAAATTCATTACTTTACTTATTAAGTGCAAAATAGTGTTTATAATACAGCTTTATTTTATAAAACATATTTTAAACAAGTTGTATCCCAACCACACTGTCCGTGTTCCAACCTCATTCTCTTTCCCCTTATGCCATGTCTAAATTAGAAATAAAAACACAGCTTGTCTCCCAGCTGCTGAAACTATCTAGCTATCTCACTGAGAAGCTCCCAGTCCTGACCCTCTCCCGTCCCCCTGCCATCTTTTGATTAAACCAATTTCCAGGTGTCATCCATCTGAAGAGTAGATATCCTCTTAAGGGGATGTTCTGATTCTCACAGGTTCAACTGGAATCTTCTGTAAGAAATTGCAGTCCAGGGCAACAAAAGGAAAGTACATCCTCAGAAACAAACCAATCACAGCAACTCAGTAGGGAAAGCCAATCCCAACAGGCCCGGATGTCATCATCTGGAGTATACAGCTCTCTCCAGGAAATTTGGCAGATTCTAGATATGGGATCAAGCCCTTCTATTCTCAGCCCTCAAAGCAACATAGATCAAGGTAAGAATGACTAGGAAAGAATTCACAGTATGAGGAGTGAAGGTACAATAGTAGATTCTCTCTGTTTACACTGATTTTACTATATGAGAGGTTTCAGAGTAGCCGCCATGTTAGTCTGTATTCGCAAAAAGAAAAGGAGTACTTTTGGCACCTTAGAGACTAACAGATTTATTTGAGCATAAGCTTTCGTGAGCTACAGCTCACTTCATTGGATGCATTGAGTGGAAAATACAGTGGGGAGATTTATATACATAGAGAACATGAAACAATGGGTGTTACCATACACACTGTAACGAGGGTGATCACTTAAGATGAGCTATTACCAGCAGGAGAGCGGGGTGTGTGTGTGTGCGGGGCGGGGGGAAAACTTGGACACTATGGTGCTAATAAGCGATGGTCACGAACACCACCCTATACCGGAAACCTACTGACCACTATTCCTACCTACATGCCTCCAGCTTTCACCCAGACTACACCACACGATCCATTGTCTACGGCCAAGCTCTACAATACAACCGCATTTGCTCCAACCCTCCTAACAATTTATTGGCACAGATTTAAAGAAATCTCTATAATTCTGGGGCACTGTGGATTAATGTTGCATAGGGTTTAAGGCCAGAAAGGTCCATTAGATCATCTTGTCTGAACTCCTGTACATCATAGGCCAGTACATTTCATCTAGATACCCCCTATATAAAAGGCAGAGACTTTGGTTAGACCAAAACATTTCAGCCCTCAGGAGACTTAACTATGTGAGAGAACATTCTGAGAACAGGAGAAACCAAGGTGGAACCAATACCCAAGGTCCTTGCAGTGGCACTGAATTGATTGAGATGATCCCAGCAGGTGAACTATGCCCCTTCCTGCAGAACAAGGTGAAAAATCCTCAAGGCCCCAGCCATTCTGACCTGAGGGAAAATTCCTTCCTGACCCAAAATCTGGTAATCAGTATGATCCTGAGCATATGAGCAAGACAAGGTGTGTGAGGTAATATATTTTATTGGACCAACTTATGTTGATGAGACAAACAAGCTTTCGAGCTTACACAGACTCTTCTTCATAGAATCATAGAATCATAGAATATCAGGGTTGGAAGGGACCCCAGTAGGTCATCTAGTCCAACCCCCTGCTCGAAGCAGGACCAATTCCCAGTTAAATCATCCCAGCCAGGGCTTTGTCAAGCCTGACCTTAAAAACCTCTAAGGAAGGAGATTCTACCACCTCCCTAGGTAACGCATTCCAGTGTTTCACCACCCTCTTAGTGAAAAAGTTTTTCCTAATAAGTTTGAAGAAACTAACTACCAGCCATGCATCTAGAAAGAAGATCCTCTGTAACTTCTCAGGCCACTGGTCCACTGCTTGGTGTCCCATCTCCAGCTGTAGCCTATCTCTGATGCTTCAGAGGAAGGCAAAACTGAAAACAGATTACATACAATTGTGCATCAGCAAAAAAAATTCCTTCCTGATCCCTGTAGGCAACTGGCTGAAGCCCTGAAGTATGAGATTTGATTAAAGAACTGCAAGTGTTATGAACCTATTGAGAGCGATGCAGGCAAACCTGTTCTCCCCATGGCCTTGAAGGAAGGGGACGACTAGGGGAGACCCAGTCACAGATTCCAAAATCAGAAGGGACCATTATGACCATCCATCCCTGCCCTCTTGCATACACAGGCCATAGAATTTCTCTTAGAAGCTTGATTAAAGTATATCTTTTAAAAAGATATCTAATTTCTTCATAAAGACTCTAAGCGATGGTGAATCCACCATCTCTCCCAGTAAGCTGTTCCAATGTTTAATCACCCTCACTGCTAAGAAATTGTCTTATTTCAATTTGAATTTATCTAAATTCAACTTCCAGCCATTGGATCCTGTTATGCCTTTGTCAGCAATGTTGGAAAGGCCCCCCTCCCCATCAGATCTCTTTTCTAGCTGTAAGTGCCTATGTGCAGTGATTGAGTCACCTCTCAGCTGTATCTTGGATAAGCTGAGCTCACTAAACCTCACATTTTAAAGCTTGGTTTTTCAGCCCCTGGATCATTTTTATGGCCTTCTGTTGAACTCTCTGTAGTATTTCCACATCCTTCTTGAAGAGTGGCTACCAGAACTGGACACAGGATTCTAGTAGTGATCTTACCAATGCTATGTACAGAGTTCACTTACCCACTTCTACTTGATAATTCCCCTTTTATTACATTCAAGGAGCACATTAGCCCTTTTGTCACCGCATTGTATTGAGATCACATGTTGAGTTGATTATCTATCATGACTCCTAAGTGCTTTACAAGACAGAATCTTGCATCCTGTAGGTATAACCTCTGATCTTGGTTCCAGATTATTACCTTGCATTTGGCAGTATTAAAACACATTTTGTTGCATTGTAACCATTTAACCAGGCAATTCAGATCACCATGTAACAATAACCTGTCCTCCTCATTATTTACTATCCCAGCAATCTGTCTCATCTGCAAATTTTATCAGCAAATGTTTTATAAAATCATCATTTTATAAATCATTATTATTTTATAAATTCATCTAGATTATTCATAAAAATATTAGTGTGATAGTATGATATCTCACCATTACCAACTGCATTTTGGAGATCTGTCAGTGAACCAGTTTTTAACCATCTAATGTGTACCCTGTTAATTGCATATTGTGACATTCCTCAGGGTACAGTCTGGACTGTTGAACAGATGCATCCCCTCAATTCTCCAGCATGGGGTGCCTTTTATACTGCTTCATTGTAAGAGCAACCACTCCTGGTCTGCTCACAAACAGCCTCCAGCATGTAAATCACTCCCAGCTATACTGTATGAGTGCTATAGCCAGCCACCGATGACTTACACTGCAGGGCAATACCAGGAAACTCTCAGTCCCAGACTTTCCACTAGAATGTGGATTTTGTACTGCCCAGTACTGTCCTGGGCAATACAAGCTCATTGAAGGTACATCATTTCATTAATAGAAAATATGCACAAATCCTGTTACCCCTGTCACTGGTTTAGATTAAAGCAATAAAGCAAGTTTATTAACTATAGAAAGATAGATTTTTTTTTAAGTGATTAACAAGTAGGGCTGTTGATTGATCACAGTTAACTCATGCGATTAACTCAAAAAAATTAATCGTGATTAAAAAAATGTATCACACTGTTAAACAATAGAATACCAATTGAAAATGTATTACATATTTGGATGTTTTTCTACATTTTCAAATATATTCTATTACGACACAGAATACAAAGTGAAGTGTGCTCACTTTATATTTTTATACAAATATTTGCACTGTAAAAATGATAAACACAAGAAATAGTATTTTCAATTCACCTCATACAAGTACTGTAGTTGCAATCTCTTTAATCATGAAAGTGTAAACTTACAAATGTCGTGGGTTTTTTTTTTTTGGTTTACATAACTGCACTCAAAACAATGTAAAATGTTAGTGCCTATAAGACCACTCAGTCCTCCTTCTTGTTCAGACCAACTGCTAGAGACAAACAAGTTTGTTTACATTTACGGGAGATTACTGCTACCTGCTACTTATTTACACTGTCACCTGAAAAGTGAGAACAGGCGTTCGCATTGGCACTTTTTTAGCTGCATTGCAAGCCAGATATGCTAAACATTCGTATGCCCCTTCATGCTTCAGCCAACATTCCAGAGGACATGCTTCCATGCTGATGATGCTCGTTAAAATGCAGTTGTATTGTAGAGCTTGGCTGTAGACAATGGACTGTAGACAGTGCGTTCGTTGAAATTGTGACATGAACTCCTTGGGGTAGAACTGTATGTCTCCTGTTCTGTTTTACCTGCACTCTACCATATATTTCATGTTATAGCAGTCTCGGATGATGACCCAGCACATGTTTGTTTTAAGAACACTTTCACAGCAGATTTGACAAAATGCAAAGAAGATACCAATGTGAGATTTCTAAAAATAGCTACAACACTCAACCCAACATTTAAGAATGTGAAATGCTGTCCAAAATCTGAAAGGGATGAGGTGTGGAGCATGCTTTCAGAAGTCTTAAAAGAGCAACGCTCAGATGCGGAAACTACGGAACCCGAACCACGAAAAAAGAAAATCAACCTTCTGCTGGTGGCATCTGACTTGGATGATGAAAATGAACATGCGTTGGTCTGTTTTGCTTTGGAACGTTACTGAGTAGAACCCATCATCAGCATGGATGCTGGAATGGTGGTTGAAGCATGAATGGACATGTGAATCTTTAGCACATCTGGCACGTAAATAGCTTGGAATGCCAGCTACAACAGTGCCATGCAAACACCTGTTCTCACTTTCAGGTGACACTGTAAACAAGAAGCGGGAAGCATTATCTCCTGCAAATTGTAACCAAACTTGTTTGTCTGAGTGATTGGCTGAGGTAGGACTGAGTGGACTTGTAGGCTCTAAAGTTTTACATTGTTTTATTTTTCAATGCAGTTGTTTTTTTTACATAATTCTACATTACAGTACTTGTATGAGGTGAATTGAAAAATGCTATTTCTTTTGTTTTTTACAGTGCAAATATATTTGTAATAAAAATAAATATAAAGTGAGCACTGTATAAATAAATATAAAGTGATGCATCCGATTAAGTGAGCTGTAGCTCACGAAAGCTTATGCTCGAATAAATTGGGTTAGTCTCTAAGGTGCCAGAAGTACTCCTTTTCTTTTGCGAATACAGACTAACACGGCTGCTACTCTGAAATCTCTCTACATACTTCAGCAGTATTACTGGTTGGATCTTTCAGCCAGATCCCTCCCCAGTCCAATGATGCTTCCTTTGTCCTTCAGGTGTTGTTGATGCTGTGAGTAGAGATGAAAAGAGAGATCACATGGGGTGTCTGTTCCACTATTTTTATATCTTTTCCTCCTCTTTGAGAAACATCTCCAGGTGGGGTTAAGGAGACGAAGTCTGTGGGATGGGAACTTCCAGTGTTTCTTTGCCAAGATGTAAATTTCTTGCTCACACTCTTTCCTGCCAAAGTATAGCTGCTTAACCAAGTGATTAGTCCATTTAATTTTGTTGACACCTAGCTGAGGGTGTCAATTTGCCTTTGTTTTTGAGGATCTGGTTTGTGCCTGCTTTCTGAACTTGGAATATGTCTCAGTAATGTTATACAGTAGAATCTTATAACTTTACATACAATGTTGTTGTCACACACATTTTACCAGCGGCAGTATGAGTTTTCCAATGATACCTCACAAGACATACTTTGTAAAAAATCCATTATAGTTTTGTAAAAAGGGTGAACATAGGGGACATAGACTGTCACACATATAATGCAAGTTTGTAAATCAAAATGTCATGTGGTACTAGGTCAAATACCTTGGAGAAATCCATATATATTCTATCACACAGTTCCTTTTATCAATGCTGTCCAAAAAGACAACAGATTTATTTGACAAGATCTACCTTCTGAGAAACCATGCAGACTGGCATTAAGTTGTTTTGTTTTGTTTTTTTTTTGCCTCTAATCCTATGTTGCTAGTCACAAATTAACTGTTCCATTATTTTACCCAGACTCTGTCTGGCTGATCGGTCTGTGGTACCCTGGATCATCCCTTGACCTTTTTTAAATACAGTAACTCACTTAAAGTCGTCCCGGTTAACGTTGTTTCGTTGTTACGTTGCTGATCAATTAGGGAACATGCTCGTTTAAAGTTGTGCAATGCTTCCTTATAATGTCGTTTGGCAGCCGCCTGCTTTGTCCACAGCTTGCAGGAAGAGCACTCCGTTGCAGCTAGCTGGTGGGGGCTTTGAACCAGGGTGGAGCGGTAGCCCCCCATCAGCTCCCCACTCCCCTAAGTTCCCTGTGCAGCAGCTGCCCAGCAGGCTATCAATTGCTGTCCCTCCCCCCACTGCCATGTGCTGCTCCTGCCCTCTGCCTTGAAGCTGCTCCCCGAGCCTCCTGCTTGCTGTGCAGGGGCGGGGGCCGGAGGAGGGCTAATGTCAGGGTGTCTCCCTCCCTCCTGCTCCTGCACCCCGCTTACCCCATCTTCTATAGAGCAGGGCACACACGACAGGGCTCAGGACGAGGGAGCTTCCTGGCAGTAGCTGTGGTCTCAGCTTACTGATTAACTTAACAAGGCAGTGTACTTAAGAGTGGGGTCAGCGTACTTAAAGGGGAAATGTGCATCTCTCTCCCTCTCACAGACACACGGTTTGTGTCTCTGTCTGCCATGCTGTCTCCCCTCCCTCCATTAGTGCTGCCTTGTAGGGTGTGAGGCTACATTAACAATGAGTTAACCCTTGAGGGCTCAGCCAATTGCTAGTTCATCATTTAGCAGTAAGGCATTCCCTGGGAAATATCCCACCCTCTGACTTCACCAACCTCAACCAAGCTTCACAATCCTCATCGCTGTGTACAGTAGTTAAATTGTTTGTTAAAACTTATACTCTGTGTGTGTGTCTTTTGTCTGGCAAAAAAAAAAAAATTCCCTGGAACCTAACCGCCCCTATTTACATTAATTCTTATGGGGAAATTGGATTTGCTTAACATCGTTTCACTTAAAGTCGCATTTTTCAGGAACATAACTACAACGTTAAGTGAGGAGTTACTGTATTGGAACTATGTTGGCAATCCTCCACTCCTTTGGAATTTCCCAATTTTTCAAGATTTTTTTAAATATTAACTTCAAGAGAGCTCCTTAGCTAGTTCCTTTACGAACGTTGGACGTAAGTTACCTGGGAGTGTTGATTTGAAAATGTTTAATTTTAGTAGGTGCCGTGTCACATCCTCCTTTGTTACAGATGGCAAACTTTCTGTTCCATCTACATCATCATATGGGTTTGATACATCTTCCTGCTTCATTCCAAATTCTGAATAGAAATATCCATTAAACGTTTCTGCTTTTTCTACATCACTGTTTACAGTTTTACCATCTGCATCTAGATATGGTTATATACCTGACCTAGGGTTTTTCTTGTTATCTTTAACTCCTTTGGCCACTGATATTTCATTGATTCCTTTGGCTTCCTTTTTATGTCAGCTACATTTTTTTAACTTATAACTTTATATTCATTGCCATTTACTTCCCTGTTTCCCATCCTTTATATATAATTGTTTTATTACAGGGGTTCTCAGACTTTTGTACTGGTGACCCCTTTCACATAGCAAGCCTCTGAGTGCAACCCCCCTTATACATTAAAAATACTTTTTTATATTTTTAATACCATTAAAAATGCTGGAGGCAAAGCGGGATTTGGGGTGGAGGCTGACAGCTCACGACCCCCCATGTAATAACTTCATGACCCCCTGAGGGGTCCCGACCCCCAGTTTGAGAACCCCTGTTTTATTACCACTTTTGCATCTTCTTTTAATCAGGTTGGCTTCTAGCCCAGAATTCCTTTTTGTCTATCTGTGGGATCATGGACATCCAGTTCTCAAACTTTAGCAACCTGAAGATCCTCGTTTTGATTTAAATTTTTTTCGCGGACCCCAAGTCCCCTGCTTAGCCCTAGGCCCCGCCCCCACTCCTCCTCTTCCCCGTCTCTTTCTGCCCCTCCCCCAAGCTCGCCTCATCCCTGCTCCTCCCTCTCCCTCCAAGCGCCTCCTGCACTCCACTGAACAGCTGTTCCCCAGCACGCTCCTGCTGGGAGCGAGGGGGAGGAGTTGATCAGCGGGGCCCTTGGACTCCCTGGAGTACCCTCATGGACCCCAGTTTGAGTAACGCTGCAATAGGATATCCATGAACAAGTCCCAGTTTTCATTAACGCTTTCCATTTCACGTTGGTTTCCCAGCCAGTTATACCACTGATTACATTAATCTTTGGGAAATTAACCCTTTTAAAGTTCTAAATATACATATTATTGATAGGTGCCATATTCTATTTGCACAAGGTAAATGTAACAAGATCGTGATCTTTGGTACAGTGGCAACACTAATGTTTATGTCAGTGATTAACTCTTCTTTGAGTTAATGAGGTACAACTATTGAATGTACCCATGTTGGGTGCAGGACTTTCTGTGTTAAGGAATTATCATCTATTATTTTGAGCAACTTTAGGGGAGTTTTGTAACTGGCTGCATGAGATGTCCAGCAAATGCACCCTTTGTTGAAGTTACTCGTTATAACAGTTTTTCTTCTTACACATTACAGACAGATGTTTAAGGAGCAGTTTGTCCTGTTCCCTAGTGAGATTAAGTGGTCTGTAACAGATGTCCCAATCCTTAGTATTAGTAGATAGAACTTTTATCCATAAACATGTACTATAGCCATTTAGCTCTCTAGACTTAGCTTTAAATTTGTATTGGGATTGTTGGTGTAAATTTGTCCCTTTAGTCATTTATGTGCATTTTAAAAATACTATGCAGTTTGGCACAGCGAACAGTCTCTTTCAAGGGAACTCCAGGACTAGGATTCATTAGTTAGTGTTTGAAAAAAAGCTTTGAAAATGAAAGTGCATCATAAGTGGTACTTATTACTAGTGCTTCCAATGGCAGGTATATTGCAGGATAAGATTAATGTGCATTGACAGAACTGCAGCAGAGGTGAACCCTAGGACTGGAATGGAAACAGTGCTGGTGGTTATAATTCATGTGTCTTTTTGTGGGTCCAGGACTAGAATAGCAGGGGTACTGTAGGTCAGATCTGTATTGGCAAGATAAACAAAAACTGTGTTTGGTCATGTATAGGTCATGAAAATTTTGCTGATAATACCATGTTGTTTCATGCTGCTTAGTCTGGTGCAACACAACTGGCAACCTTACAAGGACACCAATTTCCTAACCTCTAGCAACTTCCAGCCAGAGTTGCAACACTTGCTGCAAGATTTTCAGGTGTCCAAAGCCTAGTAAAATAGAAGCAAGAGATGGGTTTCAGCGGGGTAGCCATGTTAGTCAGTATCAGCAAAAACAATGGGGAGTCCTTGTGGCACCTTAGAGACTAACAAATTTATTTGGGCATAAGCTTTCGTGAGCTATAACCCTCTTCATTAGATGCATGGAGTGGAAAATACAGTAGGGAGATATAAATACACAGCAAGAGAGACACCACTATTTCTGACAGAATTTCAGAGGTGGAACAGAATGAAGCATCAGTAGGTGAAGATATCCAGTTGTGATTACAGCCTGATTATCTGAGCATCTGGATTGATCCTGAGAATAGTTAACTGAGGAGGTTCTTATTCATCCCACTCAGGCTCCAAAATAAATAAGGACTGTAGAATATTGTGTTGTTTTTAAATTGTTTGCTGCCTCCTTCTGAAGAAGGAGGAGGAAAATTTCTCCCTTTTGAAACTGCTTTAAGGGCCATCATGTGCAGTGAGAGTCTTGAATAACTTGGGGTCCAGTTCACAATAGCATTTACATGGAAAAACTGAAACTTGAACAAGGAATTTGTGCTTTTGATCTGTTACTATGCTTAAATCTTTCAGGATGACAAAAGGAAGGCAAATTACTCAAAGAGCTTTTTCCATCCAAATTATCAGGAGACGAGCTAATTCATTTCCATGGCTGCTTGAACCAATTTACAGAAATTTGTTAAAATAGTTATTTCTCTCAAATACCTCATTACAATGTGAGTTGAACAGCAGCAGCTACTAGCTATCTATATTCCTAGAATTAACAATTATTTTGCTGTCATAATTAACTGGGAAATTAACAAAAGGCAGCTATGATAGCTTTCCACATGGACTCCTCCTGAGGGTCGAAATGACAGTCTGGACCTATACATAGGATGCGTCCACCTATGTGCACGTGCAGAAATGGTGGAAAAACAATATCGCTTGCCTCATAACCTAAGTCATGCAGAACACAATGCCATCTACAGCCTCAGAAACAACCCTGACATCAAGCATTCTTACAATTACAATACCCACCTGTGGAAGTGAAGAAACAGATTGATAGAACCAGAAGAGTTCCCAGAAGTCACCTACTACAGGACAGGCCTAACAAAGAAAATAACAGAACGCCACTAGCCATCACCTTCAGCACCCAACTAAAACCCCTCCAACGCATTATCAAGGATCTACAACCTATCCTGAAGGATGACCCAACACTCTCACAAATCTTGGGAGACAGGCCAGTCCTTGCCTACAGACAGCCCCCCAACCTGAAGCGAAAACTCACCAGCAACCACATACCACACAACAGAACCACTAACCCAGGAACCTATCCTTGCAACAAAGCCCGTTGCCAACTGTGCCCACATATCTATTCAGGGGACACCATCACAGGGCCTAATAACATCAGCCACACTATCAGAGGCTCATTCACCTGCACATCTACCAATGTGATATATGCCATCATGTGCCAGCAATGCTTCCCTGCCATGTACATTGGTCAAACTGGACAGTCTCTACGTAAAAGAATAAATGGACACAAATCAGATGTCAAGAATTATAACATTCATAAACCAGTCGGAGAACACTTCAATCTCTCTGGTCACGCGATTACAGACATGAAAGTTGCGATATTACAACAGAAAAACTTCAAAACCAGACTCCAGCGAGAGACAGCTGAATTGGAATTCATTTGCAAATTGGATACAATTAACTTAGGCTTGAATAGAGACTGGGAGTGGCTAAGTCATTATGCAAGGCAACCTATTTCCCCTTGTTTTTTCCTACCCCTCCCCCCGGCCCGTTCCTCAGACGTTCTTGTTAAACCCTGGATTTGTGCTGGAAATGGCCCACCTTGATTATCATACACATTGTAAGGAGAGTGATCACTTTAGATAAGCTATTACCAGCAGGAGAGTGGGGTGGGGGGAGAGAAAACCTTTTGTAGTGATAAACACCCATTTTTTCATGGTTTGAGTGTATAAAAACATCTTCTGTATTTTCCACAGTATGCATCCGATGAAGTGAGCTGTAGCTCACGAAAACTTATGCTCAAATAAATTGGTTAGTCTCTAAGGTGCCATAAGTACTCCTTTTCTTTTTGCGAATACAGACTAACATGGCTGTTACGCTGAAACCTATTATAATCAAAGAGGCTGATAAAGGAGGTGCTGTGTCGTCCATGAACAGGGTCTGACTACCAAAAGGAGGCTGCCAGACAACTCTCCAATACCAAGTTCTACAGGCCACTTTCCTCAGATCCCACTGAGGAATACACTAAGAAACTGCACCATCTACTCAGGACATTCCCTACACTAACACAGGAACAAATCAACATGCCCTTAGAGCCCCGACCGGGGTTATTCTATCTACTACCCAAGATCCACAAACCCGGAAATCCTGGATGCCCCATCATCTCGGGCATTGGCACTCTCACTGAAGGACTGTCCAGATATGTGGACTCTCTACTCAGACCTTATGCCACCAGCACTCCCAGCTATCTCCGTGACACCACTGATTTCCTGAGAAAACTACAATGCATTGATGATCTTCCAGAAAACACCATCTTAGCCACCATGGATGTAGAGGCGCTCTATACAAACATCCCACATACAGATGGAATACAAGCGGTCAGGAACAGTATCCCTGATGATGCCACAGCACAACTGGTTGCTGAGCTCTGTGACTTTATCCTCACGCACAGTTATTTCAAATTTGGTCACAATATACACCTCCAGACCAGTGGCACCGCTATGGGCACCCGCATGGACCCACAATATGCCAACGTTTTTATGGCTGACCTGGAACAACGCTTCCTCAGCTCTCGTCCACTCACGTCCCTTCTCTACCTACCCTACATTGATGACAACATCATCATCTGGACCCATGGGAAGGAAACCCTGGAAGAATTCCACCATGATTTTAATAGCTTCCACCCCACCATCAACCTCAGCCTGGACCAATCTACATGGGAGGTCCACTTCCTAGACACCACAGTGCAAATAAGTGATGGGCATGTTAACACCACCCTATACTGAAAACCCACCGACCACTATGCCTACATTCATGCCTCCAGCTTCCATCCTGGACACACCACACGATCCATTGTCTACAGCCAAGTGCTGATGTACAACCGCATTTGTTTCAACCCCTCAGACAGAGACCAACACCTACAAGATCTTCACCAAGCATTCTCAAAACTACGATACCCACACGAGGAAATAAGGAAACAGATCAACAGAGCCAGACGTGTACCCAGAAACCTCCTGCTGCAAGACAAACCCAAGAAAGAAACCAACAGAACTCCACTGGCCATCACATACAATCCTCAGCTAAAATCTCTCCAACGCATCATCAGTGATCTGCAACCCATCCTGGACAATGATCCCTGACTTTCACGGGCCTTGGGAGGCAGGCCAGTCCTCGCCCACAGACAACCCGCCAACCTGAAGCATATTCTCACCAGCAACTACACTCATAGTAACTCTAACTCAGGAACCAATCCATGCAACAAATCTCGATGCCAACTCTGCCCACATATCTACACCAGCAACACCATCACAGGACCTAACCAGATCAGCCACACCATCACTGGTTCATTCACCTGCAAGTCCACCGAATGTAATATACGCCATCATGTGCCAGCAATGCCCCTCTGCTATGTACATCAGCCAAACTGGACAGTCCCTACGTAAAAGGATAAATGGACACAAATCAGATATTAGGAATGGCAATATACAAAAACCTGTAGGAGAACACTTCAGTATCCCTGGACACACACTAGCAGATTTAAAGGTAGCCATCCAGCAGCAAAAACTCTTCAGGACCAGACTTCAAAGAGAAACTGCTGAGCTTCAGTTCATTTGCAAATTTGACACCATCAGCTCAGGATTAAACACAGACTGTGAATGGCTAGCCAACTATAAAAGCAGTTTCTCCTCCCTTGGTGTTCACATCTCAACTGCTAGAAGAGGGCCTCATCCTCCCTGATTGAACTAACCTCGTTATCCCTAGCCTGATTCTTGCTTGCATATTTATAACTGCCTCTGGAAATTTCCACTACATGCATCCGACAAAGTGGGTATTCACCCATGAAAGCTTATGCTCCAACACATCTGTAAGTCTATAAGGTGCCACAGGACTCTTTGCCATTAATTTTATTTATCACTTCCAGTGAATTAAGGCTTAGTTAAAGAAAAAATAAGAACATTAGAACTGCCATAGTGGGTCAGACCAGTGGTCCATCTAGCTCAAGATCCTGTCTCAGACAGTGGCCAATACCAGAGCTTCAGGGGGAGTGCAGAGAACAGGGCAGTTTTGGAAAGATCTTATCCCTTTCTTCCCCTCCAACTTTTGGCAGTCAGAAGTTTAGGGTTGTCCTGAGCATGGGGTTATAGTCTCTGACCATTTTGGCCGATAACTATTGATGGATTTATCCTCCATGAACTTATCTTGTTATTTTTTTTAACGCCGTTATACTTTTGGCCATAACAACATCCCGTGGCAATGACTTCAACAAGTTAATTGTGCATTGTCTGAAAAAATATTTCCTCAGGTTTATATTAAACCTGCTACCTATTAATTACATCAGGTGACCCCTGTTTTTTTATTGTGGGGGGAGGGAAGTAAATAACACTACTTTATTCACTTTCTCCACACCATTCATGATTTTATAGACCTCTATCACATCCCCCCTTAATTGTCTCTTTTCCAAGCTGAACAGCCATGCTCTTTTTAGTCTCTCCTTGTACAGAAGCCATTCCATACCCTTGATCATTTTTGTTGCATGTCTCTGAACCTTTACAGTTCCACTATATTCTGTTTGAAATGAGATGACCAGAACTGGTCACAGTATTCAAGGTGTACATGCACCATGGATTTATATAAGAACATAAAAATGGCCGTACTGGGTCAGACCAAAGGTCCATCTAGCCCAGTATCCTGTCTTCCGACAGTGGCCAGTGCCAGGTGCCCCAGAGGGAATGAACAGAAAAGGGTATCATCAAGTGATCCATCCCCTGTCGCTCATTCCCAGCTTCTGGCAAACAGAGGCTAGGGGCAGCATTCCTGCCCTTCCTGGCTAATAGCTAATAGCCTATCCTCCATGAATTTATCTTGTTCTTTTTTGAACCCTGTTATGGTCTTGGACATCACATCTTCTAGCAAGGAGTTCCACAAGTTGACTGTGTGTTGTGTGTGCATTATTTGTTTTAAACCTGCTGCCTATTCATTTCATTTGATGACCCCTAGTTCTTGTGTTATGAGAAGTAGTAAACAACACTTTCTTATCTACTTTCTCTATACCAGTCATGATTTTATAGACCTCACTCATATCTCCCCTTAGTTGTCTCTTTTCCAAGCTGAAAAGTCCCAGTCTTATTAATCTCTCCTCATACGGAAGCTGTACCATACCACTAATAATTTTTGTTGCCCTTTTCTGAACCTTTTCCAATTCCAAAATATCTTTTTGAGATGGGGCGACCACATCTGCACACAGTATTTAAGCTGTGATAGGGGAAATGCGGAGGAGATAGTTTGCAGGTTTATGTGTTTAGAGCAATGGGACTGAATACTGGCAGCATTTTCTATGGGCACTGGTGATTTTAGGCTATCTCACTCCTGAGGGGGACAGAGGCGGAGAACACAGATGCTGCCCAGGCTCGTATGCTGCTAGCTTGTGTATTGCAATGGTGCCTGCTGAAGTAATCACTGAGTGGCGTAGGAACAGAAGGTGTCCTACCATAGCAGAAGAAATAAGGCAGCCCTCCCCAGAAACCTTTCACAGAGGATTGCAGAGTACCTCCATGAAAGTTTCATTGAGATGTCTACAGGATTTATGGAACATCCCGGTGCACATGAACAAACTGTTCCACTTGGTCCCCTCCGCTTTTCATTCCCCTTTAGAGTTAGGCAGAGAACAAGTCTACCTCTCTTGGTTGTTTCAGTACTTTCTCTACTTTGGGGATTCCATTCTTGTAGTTTCAAAGCAAACTGCATACTCACTAGAGGTTCCTTCCTCTGTATGTGGCTTGCCCATGCTCAACTGTTGGGACTTTTTGGACTGCAGTGAAGTCAGAAACATGTCCTGGCTCCCTGTGCAGCTGGATCACCTGGTTGCCTGTCCCCCATAGTACTCTTCCTCTTCCTCTCCCACCTCCTTGGTGTTCATGCATACACCTCTTTATAAAAGCAGCAGGTCTGTTGTTCCACATTAGATGGATTGTTGGCCTCCCTGGCCTTCTGGTATGCCTGCTGCTGCTCCTTCGCTTTCATGCAGCACTTCTGCTAGCCCCTCTTGTAGCTGTTCTCCTGCATGCCACGAGCAGTCTGTCACAGATGTCCACATTTCTATGTCTTGATTGGAGCTGTGCCTGCACAGCAGGGCCAGCCCACAACATTTTGGCAGCTGAGGCATTGAGCTCAAATGACGCCCCCATGCCCCCTCGCTTGGGCCAACACTCTGAAAGGTCTCAATTCTGCCTTCTTCCAGTTCTACTCGTCTCATGGTACTGCTCTGCTACCTACCCCAATAAAGGAGACCTAACAATATGCCTTGTTCAAAAATTTTAAGTAATGCTTAACTTTCAAACGCCTGAACAGCAAATGTAACTGTTCTTGTCTGCATAGTAAACACTGGCATTTTTATCTGTTTGAATAATCAAAGTGGTGCTTTCCATGCCTTCTTGGTTGCAAAGATTTGAACTGCTTCCTGAAGGTCCACAGTCTGGGCCAGCTCATGCTCTATTGAGATGGTTGCAAGGCCGACCAGCCTCTCCTGTGTCATTGTGGAGTGTAGATGTGTGTTTTATTAACTTCAGCTTGGAGAAGTCTGCGTTCTCCACTGGCAACTGTTACAGGAAGTGTTAGAAGTATGCGCAGAGCAACAAAAGCATTTGGAAAGAAGGTGATCATATTATTTGTGCACATATATTCCAGAGCAGCCTTTGGAGTTGATCCTGCTGAAATGTATCTTGAAAGGGCTTTCAGTTCATCACCTGAATCACTCGCATCAATATCCCGCATGTCATCATGTGTCAAACACTGTCTCTAGTGCCCAGCATTGCTGGTGTAGGTCTTCTTCAGATATAGTGAGGAGTTTTGGAATATCATACAACATCCCAAATATACTGCTGTGATCCTTGAGCTGCATGAAACGTTCTTCAACTGACTGTATTGCACAATCTAGCACCTGGTTAAAGAATTCAACTTTGAATTGTTGTTTGGGGTCTCTTACGGGATTATCCCGTGTCTTGTAATCAAAATGTCATCTTCTTCGGTGACTCTTGTATTCTTGAATGGGTGGGAAAATAGCTTCAGTGTGAAGTTCCTCTGCTAACTTCTGTGCACTCTTCAGAACGTTTTGAAATCCCTCGTCTGACCAGTAAGACTATAGGTATGACTTTGCTTTGTCCAGTTGTTCCATTGCTCCAGATATATCAAGGTCAACACCTTGGAGTCTCTTGCTTACAACATTTATTTCAAACAGTATGTCATGCCACGACACTAAGCCACACAGAAATTTGAAGTTATGTATGTTTCTGGTGATTCCATTTCCCTCTGCCACTGTTCTCCCATGAACAGTTCCTGTCATAGCATTATCCTCCATAATGGCAACTATGGCATCATCTGTCGTCCCAATTTCGTGTTTGATAGGCTTTATCGCCTCCACTCGACTTTCCCATCGTGTGGCACTCAGTGGTTTCAGTGTCAGAGAGGATGTTCCCAGATGTTGCTTCAAAATTTGCCATTGATGAGTTGATGCAGACAAAAATACATAGACGCTTTGAATTACATTAAAAAAATTCAGCAGCCTCGCTCGAAGCTGACGCTGCATCACTGACCACCCAGTGATGAATGAGAACTGCATGGGACAAAAAAAGCTCGAGGGTTTAACTCTTGGATCTGTGTCTGCACTCCTCTGTTCTTTCCTCTCATGTTGGCACCATTATCGTAGCCCTGACCTCTCCTGTCAGCTATCGCAATTCCCGTATCTTCCAGCTTTTTAAGAAGCACATTTGTCATACCAGCTCCTGTAGCATCATCAATGTCAATAAATTCTAGAAAATGCTCTCTGACAGTCACCATTGCAGGGACATTGTCACTAGGTTTTGTTGTTGTTACAAAACGCACCATTAAAGTCGTTTGTTCTGTATGGCTGATGTCAGGTGTGCAGTCCAGAATAACCGAGTAATATCATGCTGACTTCAGATCTGCCACAATCTTCTGTTTGACTTTTGTTGCCAGTAACTGTATGTTTTCATTTTGAATTGTTTTTCCGAGGTAGTGGTGTGTGTACATTTCTTGGGTGGTGACTCTTAGATGCTCCTGGAGTACAGCATCAAACTCAGCCATCAGCTCCACATTTTTAAGGAAGTTTCCATACAGCTGATCTGAAGTGCCACGCAGTGCTCGTTTTTGGGTAGCAAGCATTCTTACAATGGCAATGAGCCTTTTCAGAACGTTTTGCCAGTAGAGAGAGACTGATGCAATCTTCTCTTGATGCTGATCATCTATAGTGGCCTTTAACCTTAGTCTCATCTCAAGCTCTTTCCACCTATGGAATGCTCTCTGGTGATTTGCTGCCTTCTCATGGCATGCCAGATTTCTAGCCAGATTTTTCCAGTCGTTTGTTCCTGTAGAACCCAATGTGGCTGGAACATTAGACTGGAAGAGTTTGCAACAAAAACAGTATGCAGCATTCTGGGTTTTTGAGTACGTAAGCCATGACCTCTCCACTTTGTCACCATTGGGGATTTCACGCCAATAACCTATTTTCATTGTCTTTGGGGAACATGAACTTTTTCACTTGCTGTGGCCCATGCAGTACAAGGAAGTCCCTCAGGCTACTGCTTAAGTGGGTCCACAGTCCTGGATCATCTAGACTTAAGGAACTAAACTCATCAGCAGCTGTTTCTTGCACCTCCACCACACTCTTCTCTGATCTACACTTTTCTTCAGGAATGTGCAGGATTCCATCCATTTGAGATGGAGATACGGATGCTGCAGTAACTGCCAGGCCACCTGCACTCTGACTAACTGGAAGATCAGGCATCTCCTCACCACTCACATCCTCACGGGGCTGGAAGGCTCACCGTGAACATTTGTGTCTATGTATCTCAGGAGAGCTCCTTCCTCCTTATATAGAAAAGCTTTCTTTGCTTTCTTTCTTTTTTCTGAATGCTGCCCCAGAGGGGCGTTTTCTTCTTTCACTCATGACTGCTGTTCTGTGCCAGCTATAGTGGCTCTCAACACTCAATTGAAGGGGACAAATAAGGAGGCTGGTGGCAGGGCCTGAGTGAGAGAAGATATCAGAGTCTTAAGGGCCTAACTGGCTCCTACTACTTCAGTTGACTGCCTGTTCTCCTCAAGTGGGTTCAGGGAAGCAGCAGGAAACAGGAAGCTCCCTGAGAAGCTGGTGTTAATCAGTCCAGGCTCCTGGGGTGCTAGAGAGGTACATAAGAGGCTCCTCCTCCTCCTCTCTCTCCCTGCGGCTCCTGCTGCTTTCTGTTATTCCCTCTCACCTTTTCTCCTGCCTGCCTGTTATGTCTCTTGTACCCTCCTTCCTCCAGCACAGCACTCCACCATCTCTGTGCATCTAGAGCAGAAAGAATACAGATGCACCAGCAGCAGACACAATTTTCTACACTCTGAGTCCTAGTAGTGCCCCCCCAGTCTGGCACCTGAGGCGGCTGCCTCAGTTTGCCTCATGGTAAGGCAAGCCCTGCTGCACAGCCTCTACTCCCCACGGATCCAGGAGATCCAACACCTCTTGTGTGCTCCAGGAGCATGTCTGCAAGGTGTAGCCGCCATGGTCAGCTGGACAGTTGCGCACAACAATGGAGAGCTGCTAGCTGGGCAACTGGGAAAAGGAATTTCAAAAATTCACAGGGCTTTAAAGGGGAGGAGCTCCTTCCTGTTCACCTGATTTCTGGGCAGCGGAGTTCACAGCAATGACCAGAGTGGTCACTGTAAGGCATTGGAGCTCCTGGACGCCAGTAACAGTCGATGTAAGAGAGACAGTGTCTACAGTGACACTGTTGACCTAATTACATCGACCCTGATTCTACGCCGCTCAGGAAGGTGCTATTATTAAGTTGGTGTAGTGGGGCAGTTATATCGGCAGGAGCAAAATTTAAATGTAGACACATCCACACCTAGGTCGACGTGAGCTGCCTTCCATTGACCTAACTGTGTAGTGTAGACCAGGCCTCCAACTTCAGGCATGCGGCAGCAGCCTATCCCTGAGCAGAGCCCGAGACAGATGACCCCCAGGCTCCCCAACCCTGCCAGAACTGCAGATCAGTCTGCACAACAGCAGTACCTAGCCAGGAACTGTCCTGCTGCCTTGCAGCATAACAGACTCTCTAGTCTCCCAGCCTGCTCTTGATCTGGTTCTTGATCCTTCCTGAGCTCTATTACTGACCTGCTCCAGCCTTGGCCTTGCCCTGCTCTGACCTAGCTCCAGCCCTGTTACTGGCCTACTCCAGCCCTGCCTCCACCTTGACCATCGGGGACTCTGACTACTCATCCTTGACCTAAACCTGGACTTGAGCTATAGTACTGATTTGGCTTGTCTACGGACTCTGATATCAGTTCTGACTCCAGCCTGTCCCTGGACTCTGGTTCCAATGCTGCCCTCGGCCCAGTCCCAACCCTATGTCTGGCTTCAACCTCTGCTCCAACCACTAGGCATGACTCCTGGGACCCAGTGCTTAACACCCAGGCTCTGAGACCCAACCCTCTTCCCAGGTCTCAGAGCTTCAGGCTCCAGCCCAAGCAAGAATGTTTACACTGCTATTTAAATGCAGACACATCCACACCTGTAGAGTCAATTGACCCTAGCTCTGAGACTTTCTTCTCACAGGTTTGTTTTGCTGTGTAGACCTACCCTCTGGCCACAAGGGCTAATGCTTGGCTATATACAGGGAAATCACTAGTAGGAGTAGGGAGTTTATCTTACCTTTATATTTGGCACTGGTGTGACTGCTGCTGGAATACTGTGTTTTGGTATTCACTAATCAAGGATGTTGATTGTGACCTAGTGGTGCTTGGGGCAGCCCTCACTGGAAATGCCAAGGTCAAGGCAGGCTGCAAAAGGGAGAGCAGATACTCTCAAGACTGGTGGGTAACACTGAAGTTAAACTCCCCAACCAGTCACAAACTGCGCTTCTGATCCCCCACACTGGTTATCAAGAAGCAAAAAAAAGAAATCAGACAGCCCCCTTTATTGCATTCTAGTCTCTGGCTCCCAATCAGCACCTAGGTCCAGTACAGTGAGAAGTTGTTTTAAACTCTGCTAACATATACAAAATGTTCTTCTGACCCCAAAGGGTCAGCCACGTCACCAGGTCAGTATAGGTTTGGATTTTACCCAAAATACCATGCTGCCAGCCAATCCTTTAGTGTCTAAAACTAAAGGTTTATTATAAAGAAAAAAGAACAAGAAGAAAGATGTTAAATGGTAAAACAGTCACATACATACAAAGACTTCAGAGTCCATATATCAGGTTCCTAGCAGTATTGGTGAATTTGCTGGCTTGAAAGTCCCTCTGGAACACATCCACAGCTTGGATGGGTCATTCAGTCCTTTGTTCAGAGTTTCAGTTTGTAGCAAAGTTCCTTCAGAGGTAAGAAGCAGGATTGAAGACAAAATGCAGAAGATGCAGCTGCCTTTTATAGTCTTTTGCCATGCGGCCTGTGCTTCCTTTGTTTCAAACACAAGCTGCCCAACACGTGGCTTGGAAGCCTTAGAGTTCTCTCCATAGGCATGCCCCTGCGTGCCTTGCTGAGTCACAAGGTGTATCCCTTGCCTTCTCTCAATGGGTCAGTTGTATAGCTGATGGTCCTTAATGGGCCATCAAGCAGGCTAGGCAGTGCTGAAACTGTCTGGGGGTGTCACCCAGAAGCATAGCACAAGTTTTGAAATACAGACATACATACATATCTATAACCCATAATACAAAAGTGATATAAACATATAAACAAGATCATCATATTTGGCAAATTATAGCATTTTCACAGATATCTTACACGGCATATCTGGCATAACTCATTGCAGTTTTACCATATTGGTATTCATAATATCCTAAAGTGTCCCCCAGATTCCATACAGTGTCACATTGATAAATTGGAGAGGGTTCAGAGAAGAGTCACAAGAATGATTAAAGAAAGGACTTGAAAATATGTCTTTGTAGATACTGTACAGACTCAATCACAGTCTGTTTAGCTTAACATAGGGAAGGTTATGGGATAACTTGATCAGGTTTGTAAGTTCCTAAACAGGGAAAAAATATTTGATAGTGGGATCTTCAGTCTAGCAGACAAAGGCATAACAACATTCAGTGGCTGGAAGTTGAAGTTAGACAACATTCAGACTTGAAATAAAGCATAAATATTAAACTGTGAGGATAATTAAACATTGGTACCATTTACCCTGGGTTGTGGGGCCATCCCCATCATTGTGCATTTTAAAATCAAGGTTGAATGTTTTTCTAAAAGATCCTCTGTTCTTCAAATAGGAATTATTTGGGGAAAGGTCTATGGCCTGCGTTATACAGGAGTAAGACTAGGAGATGAGTGGTCCCTTCTGGTCTTGGAATCTATAAAAGCCATCTTTGATTGTCAGTAATATTGAATCTTCATTCATATACAATTCTGTACATCTGAAGCCTGGGAGCCTTTAGTAAGTTTAGATTTATTTGGGTATTAAGGGTGCCTGAATAATATGAAGTTGCGTGGACTCAGAAACTCAAGTCACTGCTAGTATATGATTGCATGGTTTTGTGTTTCTTTATTTTTTATTTTTTTGCTGGCTAGAAAATCATTTTTTCTTTTGTTTTGTGTAAGATGAGAGAGCCTAAGCAACACTTCTTGACCTGAAGCTGAGAATAAGTTGTGAAAACAGAATATTTCGACAAGCCTAGAATTTCAAATAAAATAGTATGTTATAATAAAAGTGTTTTTTGGGGGGAAGAGGGGTTTGAAGGAAGAGAAGTAAGACAGATGCTAAATGCAAAGGGTAAGGTACATAATTTATGTATGGTTTGTGCAAGAGGTTCCTGGCTGTGGCTGTTAACTCTGTCTGCCCACACTCTGTACTGCTTGGAGGTCCCTGAGCTAAAACAGGCTCAGAACTTGTTTTTTACACCTGGGAAAGGAAGTGGCAACTGACTTTGGGCTAAAGGAATACCAGGAAATCAAATTAATTAATCACCCAAAGGAACAAATATGGCAGCTGAGGATCTCTAAAATGCAGGGAAGTCTGTAACCCTAAACTGGCAGCTGGGGGAGGGCCTGAATGGAATAGGAGCAGCTAAGTTTGGCATTATGTTTGAGTATGCATCGTGTGTTAAAGAGCAAAAGAACTGGAGATGCTTGGAACTTAAATCACTTTTCTGTTGCAATATTTGAACTTAGATATAGAAAACTAAAGAGCCACTTTTACCATAACCCCTTTTTTGCTGTTATTGGCTCAGCTGTCTGGCCAGAAATTCTACACTTTATGGGTCAGATGTTATCTTTTACTGTCTCATACTAGACAGAATTTCAACAGCTTTGACTTCAGACTGTTGGACTTTTAAGAGCTATCCCTGTAGGTAAAAAGCCAGCCATGGCAGGGATGTTGTGTTAAACTTTAACCAAGAGAGATTTCTACTTCTTTCTGGCTCTAGCCAGAAGAGGACTCACTATTTCTGATCTGTGTTAAGTAAAACTTTTCATCTTCAAAGTGCTTTACAAATATTAACTAATTAGCCCTGGTTATGCTTTCTACGCTTAAACGTTCTTCCAACCTGAACTGCAGTTATTCCTGGTGGCAAGTGATTCAATGTTTCTGCAGCAGTGCTAAACATACATTCAGGGCCAACATTTCAGCAGATTAAAAAGCCTCCTTTTTGAAGATTCAACTTGCATATACAAAACATCTACCCAGAATTCAACTGCAGGCACAAATCTCAGAATGTGGATGTGTAGCAAAGAGGCATGGCCTGCCTTGGAGATTGAATCATAGACTTTAAGGTCAGAAGGGACCATTATGATCGTCTAGTCTGACCTCCTGCACAACCCAGGCCACAGAATCTCACCCACCCATTCCTGTAACAAACCCCTAACCTATGTCTGAGCACTGAAGTCCTCAAATTGTGGTTTAAAGACTTCAAGGTGCAGAGAATCCTCCAGCAAGTGACCTGTGCCCCACACTGCAGAGGAAGGCGAAAAACCACCAGGGCCTCTGCCAATCTGCCCTGGAGGAAAATTCCTTCCCGACCCCAAATATGGCGATCAGCTAAACTCTGAGCATGTGGGCAAGACTGACACCCAGGAAATAATTCTCTGTAGTAACTCAGATCCCACCCCATCTAACATCTCATCACAGGCCATTGGGCATATCTACCGCTACTAGTCAAAGATCAATTAATTGCCCAAATTTGGCTATCCTATCATACCATCCCCTCCATAAACTTATCAAGCTTAGTCTTGAAGCCAGATATGTCTTTTTCCCCCACTGCTCCCCTTGGAAGGCTGTTCCAGAACTTCTCTCCTCTGAGGGTTAGAAACCTTCATCTAATTTCAAGTCTAAACTTCCTGCTGGCCAGTTTATATCCATTTGTTCTTGTGTCCACATTGGTACTGAGCTTAAATAATACCTCTCCCTCCCTGGTATTTATCCCTCTGATATATTTCATAGAATCATAGAATCATAGAATATCAGGGTTGGAAGGGACCCCAGAAGGTCATCTAGTCCAACCCCCTGCTCGAAGCAGGACCAATTCCCAGTTAAATCATCCCAGCCAGGGCTTTGTCAAGCCTGACCTTAAAAACCTCTAAGGAAGGAGATTCTACCACCTCCCTAGGTAACGCATTCCAGTGTTTCACCACCCTCTTAGTGAAAAAGTTTTTCCTAATATCCAATCTAAACCTCCCCCATTGCAACTTGAGACCATTACTCCTCGTTCTGTCATCTGCTACCATTGAGAACAGTCTAGAGCCATCCTCTTTGGAACCCCCTTTCAGGTAGTTGAAAGCAGCTATCAAATCCCCCCGCATTCTTCTCTTCCGCAGACTAAACAATCCCAGCTCCCTCAGCCTCTCCTCATAAGTCATGTGCTCTAGACCCCTAATCATTTTTGTTGCCCTTCACTGGACTCTCTCCAATTTATCCACATCCTTCTTGTAGTGTGGGGCCCAAAACTGGACACAGTACTCCAGATGAGGCCTCACCAGTGTCGAATAGAGGGGAACGATCACGTCCCTCGATCTGCTCGCTATGCCCCTACTTATACATCCCAAAATGCCATTGGCCTTGGCAACAAGGGCACACTGCTGACTCATATCCAGCTTCTTGTCCACTGTCACCCCTAGGTCCTTTTCCGCAGAACTGCTGCCTAGCCATTCGGTCCCTAGTCTGTAGCAGTGCATTGGATTCTTCCATCCTAAGTGTAGGACCCTGCACTTATCCTTATTGAACCTCATCAGATTTCTTTTGGCCCAAACCTCCAATTTGTCTAGGTCCTTCTGTATCCTATCCCTCCCCTCCAGCGTATCTACCACTCCTCCCAGTTTAGTATCATCCGCAAATTTGCTGAGAGTGCAATCCACACCATCCTCCAGATCATTTATGAAGATATTGAACAAAACCGGCCCCAGGACCGACCCCTGGGGCACTCCACTTGACACCGGCTGCCAACTAGACATGGAGCCATTGATCACTACCCGTTGAGCCCGACAATCTAGCCAGCTTTCTACCCACCTTATAGTGCATTCATCCAGCCCATACTTCCTTAACTTGCTGACAAGAATACTGTGGGAGACCGTGTCAAAAGCTTTGCTAAAGTCAAGAAACAATACATCCACTGCTTTCCCTTCATCCACAGAACCAGTAATCTCATCATAAAAGGCAATCATATCTCTCTTCAGCCTTCTTTTGGTTAGGCTAAACAAGCCAAGCTCTTTGAGTCTCCTTTCATAAGACAGGTTTTCCATTCCTTGGATCATCCTAGTAGCCCTTCTCTGTACCTGTTCCAGTTTGAATTCATCCTTCTTAAACATGGGAGACCAGAAGCGCACACAATATTCCAGATGAGGTCCCACCAGTGCCTTGTATAACGGTACTAACACCTCCTTCTCCCTACTGGAAATACCTCGCCTGATGCATCCCAAGACTGCATTAGCTTTTTTCACAGCCATATCACATTGGCGGCTCATAGTCATCCTGTGATCAACCAATACTCTGAGGTCCTTCTCCTCCTCTGTTACTTCCAAGTGATGTGTCCCCAGTTTATAACAAAAATTCTTGTTATTAATCCCTGAATGCATGACCTTGCACTTTTCACTGTTAAATTTCATCCTATTACTATTACTCCAGTTTACAAGGTCATCCAGATCTTTCTATATGATATCCTGGTCCTTCTCTGCATTGGCAATACTTCCCAGCTTTGTGTTATCTGCAAACTTTATGTGCCATGGTCAGTAATAAAAAGATTAAATAAGATTGGTCCCAAAATCGATCCCTGAGGAACTCCACTAGTAACCTCCCTACAGCCTGACAGTTCACCTTTCAATGTGACCTGTTGTAGTCTCCTCTTTAACCAGTTCCTTATCCACCTTTCAATTTTCATATTGATCCCCATCTTTTCCAATTTAGCTAAATGACAGTGAGGGAGGGCCAGATGCCCCCTGGTGGGCAGAACAAGGAAGGCCATGCTCACCACACTGGAAGCAGTGGGGTGGGACAGGAACAGGAAGTATAAAAAGCAGGCCCTGTACTTGCTCAGTTGCGAGGCAGCTGCCAAAGGAGGTGGATGCATTCTCCCCCCTTTTCAGGCCAAGGGGCCTGTGCTTGTCTGTCTACCACCAGAGCCAGGACGACAGATTGTACCTGGGTTCCTAACCCCTGGCCAGAACCCCCTAGACTGTTTGCTGGGTGCTTGCCCCTGCCTGAGAGCTGGAACCCAAGACTGTGTTTGGTACCCTGCCCCGCTGAGGGCTTGGGTTCCCAAGACTATACCTGAGGGTTGGGCTTTAGACTGTTTGGCGCGCTTGCCCTGCCTGAGGGCTTGGGTTCCTGAACCACTCATTGCTCTACCCTGCTGGAGGGATCGAGCACTGAGACTGCTAACTTCCCCGTTATCTTAGACTGTCCTACAAGGGTGTAACAGCAAAGAGGTGTGGCCTCCCTCAGAGAGTGACAGTGAGGGAGGGCCACATGTCAACAAGGTACAAATCAGATGTAGGGTAAAATTTTCAAAAGAACCCAAGTGACTCAGGAGCTTATGAACCATTTTCAAAAGTGATTTAGGCACTTGGCCAAAGTCCCATTGACTTTCAATGAGACTCAGGCTCTTAAGAGTCTGAGGGCTTGTCTACATTACCCACAGGATCGACGGGCAGTGATCGATCCAGCGAGGGTCGATTTATCGTGTCTAGTCTACATGCGATAAATTGACCACTGAGCGCTCTCCAGTCGACTCCAGTACTCCACCGGAGCAAGAGGTGCAGGCGGAGTCTACAGGGGAGCATCAGCTATCGACTCACCACAGTGAAGACACCCCAGTGAGTAGATCTAAATACAGTAACTCCTCACTTAATAAGAAAAGGAGTACTTGTGGCACCTTAGAGACTAACAAATTTATTTGAGCATAAGCTTTCATGAGCTACAGCTCACTTCATCGGATGCATTCAGTGGAAAATACAGTGGGGAGATTTATATACACAGAGAACATGAAACAATGTTGTAGTTATGTTCCTGAAAAATGCAACTTTAAGCAAAACGATGTTAAGCGAATCCAGTTTCCCCATAAGAATTAATGTAAATGGGGGGGTTAGGTTCCAGGGGAAAAAAATTGTTTGCCAGACAAAAGACTATATTATATATATGTGTGTGTGTGTGTGTGTGTGTGTATGCACACACACACAGTATAAGTTTTAAACAAACAATTTAATACTGTACACAGCGATAAGGATTGTGAAGCTTGGTTGAGGCGGTGAAGTCAGAGTGTGGGATATTTCCCAGGGAATGCCTTACTGCTAAATGATGAACTAGCAATTGGCTGAGCCCTCAAGGGTTAACTCGTTGTTAATGTAGCCTCACACTGTACAAGGCAGTACTAATGGAGGGAGAGGAGACAGCATGGCAGACAGAGACACAATCCGTGTGTCTGTGAGAGGGAGAGAGATGCACATTCCCCCTTTAAGTACGCTGACCCCACTCTTAAGTACACTGCCTTGTTAAGTTAATCAGCAAGCTGAGACCACAGCTGCTGCCAGGAAGCTCCCTCATCCTGAGCCCTGTCGTGTGTGTCCCCCCTGCTCTATAGAAGATGGGGTAAGTGGGGTGCAGGAGCAGGGGGGAGGGAGACACCCTGACATTAGCCCTCCTCCGGCCCCCGCCCCTGCACAGCAAGCAGGAGGCTCGGGGAGCAGCTTCAAGGCAGAGGGCAGAAGCAGCACATGGCAGTGGGGGGAGGGACAGCAATTGATAGCCTGCTGGGCAGCTGCCGCACAGGGAACTTAGGGGAGCGGGGAGCTGATGGGGGGCTGCCGGTCCACCCTGGTTCAAAGCCCCCACCAGCTAGCTGCAACGGGCTGCTCTTCCTGCAAGCAGTGGACAAAGCAGGCAGCTGCCAAAAGACATTATAAGGGAGCACTGCACAACTTTAAACGAGCATGTTCCCTAATAGATCAGCAACGTAACAACGAAACAGCGTTAACTGGGATGACTTTAAGTAAGGAAAGGAGTACTTGTGGCACCTTAGAGACTAACAAATTTATTTTAGCATAAGCTTTCGTTTTTCCACTGCATGCATCCAATGATGTGAGCTGTAGCTCACGAAAGCTTATGCTCAAATAAATTTGTTAGTTTCTAAGGTGCCACAAGTGCTCCTTTTCTTTTTGCGGATACAGACTAACACGGCTGCTACGCTGAAACCTTTAAGTGAGGAGTTACTGTACATCGATTTCAGCTACCTTATTCACGTAGCTGAAGTTGTGTAACTTAGATCAATCCTCCGCCCCCCACCACCACCCCAGTGTAGACCAGGCCTAAATCACTTTTGAAATTGGGCCTTGAACTCCTAAGTCATTTTGGTGCTTTTGAAAGTTTTAATTGCCCAGCCTTTCTGAAAATTTACCACACATAACATATCTTCCTGGTAGTTGTATCAAAGGCCTTTCAGAGCTTGATACAGTACCAGGCAGAATCTGGCATATGGAGCTTTTCCTATCCTTACTCCACTGCCCTCGAGTAAACATTTTTGCTTTAAATAGCATATATCAATTAATGCAGACACTTTAACTGTGTTCAAAACCCACTTTTGGGAATGGGCATGTAGGATTTTAAGACTGGAGGCATTCAGATTACTCCATCCCCTGCACGAAGGCAGGACAAAGTATACCTATACCAGCCCTATTACGTGCTTGTGCAACCTGTTCTTAAAAATCTCCAGTGACGGGTATTCCACAGCCTCCCTGGGTAACCTGTTCCAGTGCTTGACTATCCTTATAGTTAAAAAGTTTTTCCTAATATCTAATCAAAATCTCCCATACTGCAGCCTAACCTGATTACTCTTTGTCCTACCCTCAGTGGACAAGGAAATCAAGTGATCATTGTCCTCTTTATAACAGCCCTTAATATATGACTGTTATCAGGTCTCCCCTTAGTCTGTTTTTCTCAAGATTAAATATACCCAGGTCTTTCAATGTTTCCTCATGGGTAATGTTTTCTCGACCTTTTATTTTTATTGCTCTCCTCTGGACTCTCTCTAATATGTACACATCTTTCTTAAAGTGTGGTGCCCCAAAATGGACACAGGACTCCAGCTGAGGCCTAACCAGTGCTGAACAGAGCAGAATTACCACCTGCGCCTTACGTATGACAGCTCTGTTAATACATTCCAGAACTATATTAGCATTTTTTGCAGTTGCTTCATACTGTGTAGTAATTTCATCGAGACCACATTTCCCTGCTTTACTTATGAGAATGTCCTGTGGGGCTGTGTCAAAAGCCTGGCTGAGACCAAGACACATCACGTCTGCTTCTTCCTCATCCACTAGGCCAGTAACCCTGTCAAAGAGGGAAATTAGGTTGGTCTGGCATGATCTGCTCTTGACAAATCTATGTTGGCAGTTACTTATCACCTGATCATCTACTAGGTGCTTACAAATGGATTGTTTTAATCATTTGTTCCAGTATCTTTCCAATGTCAAAATTAGACGAACTGGTCTATAAATCCCCAGGTCCTCTTTTTTCCACCCATTTGTAAAGATAGATAAAATGTTTGCCCTTCTCCAGTCTTCTGAGGCCTCACCCGCACCGTCCTCCATGGGTTCTTGAACATAACTGCTAACGGTTCTGAAATGTTCAGCTAGATCCTGAAATACTCTAGAATCATAGGGTTAGAAGGGACCGCAAAGAAGGGACTTGCCAAGATGGAAGATCTGTTGTGTTTAAACCATCCAAGGCAGATGGCTATCAAGCCTCTTTTTGAAAACCTCCAGTGAAGGAGCTTCCATAACCTCCTGAGGCAGTCTGTTCCATTGTTCCAGTGTTCTCCCAGTTAGGAAGTTTTTCCTGAGATTTAATCTAAATCTCCTATGCTGTAGTTTGAACCCATTGTTTCTTGTCCTGCTCTCTGTGGCAAAAGAGAACAACTTTTCTCCATCTTTTTTATGGCAGCCTTTCAAATATCTGAAGACAATTTATTATATCCCCCTTAATCTCCTCTTTTCTGAACTAAACATAGCCAGTTCCTTCAGCCTTTGTTCATATGGCTGCATTCCATCCCTTTGATCATCTTTGTCACTCGCCTCCAGATCCTTTCTTTACACTATGCATCCAATGAAGTGAGCTGTAGCTCATGAAAGCTCATGCTCAAATAAATTGGTTAGTATCTAAGGTGCCACAAGTACTCCTTTTCTTTTTGCGAATACAGACTAACACGGCTGTTACTCTGAAACCTTTCTATACACTGTTGACCAAAACTGGACACAGTACTCCAGCTGAGGCCTAACCAGCGCCGAATAGAGTGGTACTATCACCACCCGTGACTTGCATGCTATGCCTCTGCTAATGCAAGCTAAAATTGCGTTTGCTTTTTTTGCAACAACATCGCATTGCTGACTCATGTTGACGTTACAATCTACCACAACTCCCAGATCCTTCTCAGCAATGCTGCTGCCAAGCCAGTTTTCCCCCATTCTATATTTGTGCATCTGTGATGCACAGGCCCTGATGACTTATATAATTTATCTAAGGCTTTGTCTACACTGGAAACTGAACGACAAAACTTTTGTCGTTCAGAGGTGTGAAAAAAACACCCCCCCAAATGACAAAGTTTTGCCGAGCAAAATCACCAGTGTGAACAGCGCTTTTTCAGCAGGAGAGCTCTCCTGCCAACAAAGCTACTGCTTCTCGTTGGAGTTGGAAGTTTTTTGTCGGCAGGAGAAGCTTGGGACTACTTCTTCGAGTGCGCTCCCTGTGGGTGCTCCACTTCAAGTATCGGTGTGTCCTGGTGCTGTTGACCGGAGATTTATAGTAGCAGTGTCCACCCAGGTCGCGCGTGTGCAGGAGGTGTCTTGCGGTACTGCATGTAGCACATGCACAACCCAAGTTCCTTCTCAACTGTGCTCGGCTAAAGATGCAGCTCTGGGGCAGTGTTAGCACTCTTCCCTAAAACCATTAGAAAAATATTTTGAATAGCTAGTTAGTTAGATAGAAAGTTATAGTTAGTGTTAGTTTTATTCTAATAAAAATTTTGGTTTTATTTCTTTAGCTACCTCCCCACGGGGTCGGTTAGCCATTAAGATGCCTGGCTCCCCAGGCTTCAAACACTGCGGTTCCTGCTACAAAGCTATGTCCATTTCAGACAGACACTCATTGTGCGTATGCTATCTGGATGAGATGCATATCCCCCAAAAATGTGCCCACTGCATCAATTTGAAAGCCAGAGCCCGACATGACCAGGATCTCAGGCTAAAAATTATTTTAATGGAGAAATCCCTACAACCCGACTCGGACAAGCAGACTGCCTCTCCGGGCACTCCTCCAACTGAAAAAGGAGACGTACGCTCTAAAAGACCAAAAAAGAGGGCTCAGACTTCTCCTCAGAGAGCACCACAAAAACAACGGCAGTCTCCTGCCAGATCACTACCCCCGATGCCGACATATGCTCAGGTGAGCACCTACAATGTTCTGGGGACCTCCAGCACCGCTGAGGCCCGAGCGAAGGAGACGGAATCGAGGCACAGACAAAGACATGCCTCCTCCATGGCACCGAATTCACCCATAAAGGACTCTGCACCGAGTGTTACATCAGACACCATGCCTCCACTGCTGGTACTGACAATGCAGTCGGCCCTAGTGGGGAAAACCAAGTTGGCACAGACCAAACAGTCACAGCATTGGTCGGCACTGACGCTGGCGAGAGTGGAACTGACAGTCCAGACATTGGCACTGACACAGTCTCTGCTGCACCCGAGAGATTTGATGATATCGTCGGCACTGCATTCCCTGATACTCAGTACTGAGGGCTCCCCTTCAGGCTATAGAGGAGATCACGATATTGACATTTTTCTAGCAAAGATTATGATGAGATGCAGAAACAAAGCACCTTCTCATCACACCATTCCTCACCGAAAGCACATCGACCATCTTGGAGCCTTATGGGGCCAACATACCTCCAGATGGCTCAACCATGGTGCAGACCACCATGGATGTACATTTCAATGGCCTTCCCAATACAATGGGCATCTTACCGGGCCTCACACAGCGCATGGAGGCAAACTGAAGTCTCACTCTGCGTCTCTCACACCGCAACCCACGGAGGCTCAGGACATAGGGGATGACATGGAAACAGGCGCAGACCAGGAAACTACGTCTCCTGCACACAATTCTTCCTCCTCCGCAGATGAGGCTATTATACCTCCACCACCAAGTTCGGCAGATGATTTCAAGCAGTTTCAATAACTGTTTAAACGGGTTGCTCACAGCCAGGACATCCCGTTAGAGGAAGTGCAGACAAACCAGCACAAGCTGGTACAAATACTACAATCATCATCTACCTCCAAGATCGCTCTTCCTATCAATTATGCCATCTTGGAACCAGCAGAGACAGTCTGGCAGACACCAGCCTCAATTCCGTCAATGTGCAAAAGGGTGGATAGAAAGTAGTATGTCCCTTCCAAAGGGGCAGACTCTCTCTTTGCACATCTGCCCCCCAACTCCTTAGTGGTCGATGCTGCAAACCAACGTGGCAAGCAAACCCAGTTCAAATCGACACCACAGGAGAAAGAACACAAGAGACTCAACCTGTTTGGGCGTAAAGTTTATTCTTCAGACACCCTACAATTGAGAATCGCCAATTATTCCGCATTGTTGGCAAAATATGACTATGATAACTACAGGAAACTTAGCTCTTTCACAGCAGAGCTCCCCGAGGAGAAACAGTCACAATTTCGAGCCATCATCAGTTAGGTTCAACTCATAGCCAAAGCAGCCCTACAAGTGTTTCTAGACATCATGGACACGGCAGCCAGGGCCACGGCCCTAGTGATGCGCCAGGCATCCTGGCTACAGGCCTCGGGCATACCTAGGGAACTGCAAACGCAGATAGAAGACTTACCTTTTGATCAAGAAAATCTGTTGCACTAAAATAGCTTGAGCCCTTCCTGGAGGGATACACCCAATGAATAATGATGGGAAACTCTACTTCCACTACTCAACCTTTCGTTGTAGAGTCCCACAAGATCACTTCTCTCTCTAGTTCTATTCCATATATATATGCAGCCATTAGGACAGACAACATGGACTCCAGTTCCAGCAACATGTAGATAACATATCAGCACATTCAACCATACCACTACCACTGAGATGGCCCAGTGCTTGGACAAGATCAGCTAATGGATGAAGAACAGCTGTTTGAAGCTGAACCTGAGCAAGACAGAGGTGATGCTGGTGGGCTGATGCATTTTGAAGAGTTTACAACCATTGTGCAATTTCTTTTGGTTGAATTTCTTCTGGTTGAAGCCACACATCCATAATTGGTCAGTTCAGTCCATAATTTATCAGTGCTCCTGGATTCCTCATTGATGCTAAGATCTCACATAGCAGCATATGCAAGTAATGCTTTTTACTTCTTCTGTTGGCTAGGAGACTCCATCCTGTCCTGGAAGATGATAACATGGCCTCAGTTATTCATGCTTTTGTCACCTCCCATCTGAACTACAGCAATGCAGTATACCTGGGCATTAAACCTTCCCTGCTGAGGAAATGCCAACTAGCATAGAACACTGCAGAGCATCTCCTCAGCAACACTGGCTACTGCACACACATCACACCTGTCCTCCACTGTCTATGTTGGCTTCCCATAGAATATTGAATCAAGTTTAAAGTCTAAATTCTTATCATCAAGGCACTCAATGGCCAGGGCCCAGAGTATCTAAAAGATTGCCTAAAGTTCCAAGGTACAGACCATGGTCAACAACTCTGCTTCTCTGGCACTATGGAACATTCTACAATATAGGTAAAGCTCATCCATGCAGAAGACAGAAGTTTCTCAGGGGCTGATTTAAGACTATGAAATTAATCTCTCACCAGGAACTAAGGATCATCACAACTTCACCATTTTTTGCTCCCAGTGCCAGGTGTGTTTCTTTGACCTTACCTTCTCTAACAAACACATAGAAATATGTATATTTAAAAAAACAAAAAACCCCCATCAAAACAAAAAATTCCACTGTACACCCATATCCCCCTTATGAGAAATGAGAATGAGAGAATGAGAAAACAAACACCTGACAGATATTAATCACATTGCTTCATGGATGACTGTGAGGCGCGCAGATACCATAGTGATGAGCACATTATAAGGACTTACATAGAATATAAGAAGCAGAGGACCCAGTGAGACAGTCCTAGGGGAGCCCTTCTTGTACTTCATCCCCTGATAAAGCTGTCTTGACTGCTCCCTTGTTTTCTCTAAGTAACATCAGAATCTTTTCAAAATTTGGTGGGTAGAAGAGCTACAGTTGTTATTTCTGTAGTATCTTTGCCCAGAGAGTCTCACAAAAATAGAAATCCTGGACCTCCCGGTTAAAAAACCAAACAAACCACAACCCTTCCCTCTGCTCCTGACAGGTATAATAATACCATAGGCAATAACCTGAGTTGAAAGGGTGCGGTTCATTATAAGTGGTCACTCAAACCCTAAGTGTTTTACCAGGTGAGAGCCTTCCATACACATACTTGTTTGCTACATATTAGAACAACCAGGGGCTAAAATTCTGCTTCAAAGTGGGCAAGGACATGCAGTGTGTATCATGTCTTTCTGATACATAGAAGGAAAGTGCTCCTTTACACCTTTCCTCCATTTCCTCTCATCCCCATAGTGCTGAGGAGGATTCAACAGGTCTGAGCCTGTGCATGACAGACCTAGTTCTTGGAACTTCTATGCCCGTGTAAAGATTATCCATTCAGTCTTTGTCCTTCCCTGAGTTCAGATCAGTCATCCCAGCAGGATGGGGTATTTGGACCTCAAGTCATTTTACTTGACAGCATAACTGCTAGGTTTTTAGGTCAGGATGTCCTTAATGCTTGTCTCAGGAGAACAAGGCAGCCTTCCTAGACTCCATCCACCAGGAAATATTATGCGGTCATACAGAAAACTTGTTTAAAAGTTTTGCTCAAGGTAGAAGCGTTTATTTGGTATCATCCCAATTTCAGTTACCTTAGACTTTCTTCTATCTCTCTGTTGTGGTCAAAGGTATTGTTGACAACTGCAAAGGTTTATTTTAGTCTACTATGTCCCTGCAAAACAGACGCCTCTTGATGCAGTAATTTTTAAAGGGGTTCACAGATATGTACCCTCCCATCAAGAAACTACTCATCCTTTGGATTTGAGTTTGATGTTAAACTAGTTAATGGAAATACTCTTTGAGCCCTTGGGAGCTTTCTCCTTGTATCATCTCTTACTGAAGGAATCATTCCTGGTGGTGATTTCCTCCTCATCAGAGTTCCAGGTCTTGCTGGCTAATTCTATCCTTTTCCACAATGTTAAACAGTATTTAGGTCTCAACTCCAATAGCTAACCACACTTGTGTCTTGAGTCTCATATCATATAAGTTAACATCACTATATGTGCTTTTCCCAAAGACCCAGAGCCATGCTGGGGAGTGAGGTGGCACACCCTGAATGTCAAAACAGTAGTTGGACAGAATAGTGACTCTTGTTCACATACTGAATGGACTCCCCTCTATTACACAGCCCAAAATTAAATAGGTTTAGGACATGGAGAGGAACTGAGGGTCAAATAGATGGGGCAAAGAATTTAAACCAATCAGTCAATAGAGTGCAGGGCCCAATGGACATCTACATGCCCCCTAACTTTTTGTCTGTTACTCAAAACTGGTTACATAGCCAGGCATGCAACACCTACTGTGCAGCTCTATGAAGGCAATATAATAAATGGTCAGTTGTCAGAATGGAAAGAGGTAAATAGTGGTGTCCCCCAGGGGTCTGTTCTGGGACCAGTCCTATTCAACATATTCATAAATGATTTGGAAAAAGGGGTAAATAGTGAGGTGGCAAAATTTGCAGATGATACAAAATTACTAAAGATAGTTAAGACTGAGGCAGACTGCGAAGAGCTACAAAAGGGTCTCTCAAAACTGGGTAACTGGGCAACAAAATGGCAGATGAAATTTAATGTTGATAAATGCAAAGTAACGCACATTGGAAAGCATAATCCCAACTATACATATAAAATGATGGGGTTAGCTGTTACCACTCAAGAAAGAGATCTTGGAGTCATTGTGGATAGTTCTCTGAAAACTTCCACTCAATGTGCAGCGGCAGTCAAAAAAGCTAACAGAATGCTGGGAATAATTAAGAAAGGGATAGATAATAGGACAGAAAATATCATGTTGCCTCCCTATAAATCCATGGTATGCCCACATCTTGAATAGTGTGTGCAGATGTGGTCGCCCCGTCTCAAAAAAGATATATTGGAATTGGAAAAGGTTCAGAAAAGGGCAACAAAAATGATTAGGGGTATGGAACGGCTTCCGTATGAGGAGAGATTAGTAAGACTGGGACTTTTCAGCTTGGAAAAGAGACGGCTAAGGGGAGATATGAGTGAGGTCTATAAAATCATGACAGGTGTAGAGAAAGTAGATAAGGAAGTGTTGTTTACTACTTCTCATAACACAAGAACTAGGGGTCACCAAAGGAAATTAATAGACAGCGAGTTTAAAACAAATAGTGCACACACAACACACAGTCAACCTGTGGAACTCCTTGCCAGAGGATGTTTGATGTCCAAGACCATAACAGGGTTGAAAAAAGAATTAGATAAATTCATGGAGGATAGGTCCATCAATAGCTATTAGCTAGGGTGGGCAGGAATGGTGTCCCTAGCCTCTGTTTGCCAGAAGCTGGGAATGAGTGACAGGGGATGGATCACTTGATGATTACCTGTTCTGTTCATTCCCTCTGGGGCACCTGGCACTGACCACTGTCAGAAGACAGGATACTGACCTAGATGGATCTTTGATCTGACCCAGTAGGGCCATTCTTATGTTCTATTTTGAGAACAAAAGGTACTGACAGTAAATAACTCCGTTTTCCTCAACTCTTCAGTCTTACTCATAATTGCAAACGGAAGAACAAATAAATTCTCTCCTTTTCTTTGTGCAATAGAGTTCAAAGCTACCCACACAGCCAAGAAGTTTGAAGAGTCTCAGCAAAATATTGAAACTGGGGATCAAAAAAGAGCACCAGCTGCTGACTTAACAGTCAAAGGAACCAACTTTGAAGTTCAACCAAAGTTAATAGCCAACAAATCATCTCAGACTCACCCCAGAAAGTCAAAAATCTCCCACCAGATGCAAAAAATCCGGAACTACAATGTTAAACATTGATTTCTTTGACAGTAAGTTTAGCTCTGTACAAACTCTGAGTACTGTAGTGGACTGCCCCTGCCCTAAAGAGCTTAGAGTCTAAATAGAGCAGACAGCCAGAGGGTGGGGGAAGGGGTAGAACTCACTAGCAGAATAAACAAGGTGATGGCAGCAAATGTGGGGTTAGTTCCACAGTTTAATTTTTATTGTTTATTTGTTCACTCACTTATTTTGGGTGGGTTTACTTAGGAGGAGTTAGCTAAGTGGAAACAGAAGGGAAGTGAGGGGGGCAGGACAGGGGAGAAGAGGATAAGAGAGGCAAGTGTGAAATGAAGCTCAGGTGAAGGAGCTATTGGGGAGAGGAGGGAGAGGGTTGGACAGCCAATCAGCACGTAACTGAGTAAGTACAATCAAAAGTGTGGATGGTTCTCTGAATGTCCAGAGGTCCTTGTTTTGGCACCTTCAGCCCCTTTGACTCCTCTCTGCACATCTCCTCCAGGGCACAGGGAAAGGGGTGGCACACCACTTGGGTACTAGTGCCCCCAAAGTGGGGTGTCTCCCCTACACAGTTCTGGGTTCAGAAAGGTGCTGAGGGAGGAATAGCTCCAGCTGGACCCTATTTTATTTGTTTGGCTTTATTAAATGTCAGTTTATCCACCTGCTTTCTGGAGGTTAGTATAGATTCCCAGCTACTAAAGATTTAAACTCTTGTGCCTTTAGGCAGAGCTTGCAATTTTAAGCAAAATTTTGTTGAGAAGCACTGGAGTGTGGGTTCGACAGGGGAAAATGTATCTCTGTGGGCTACCTTAGCATGCTATTTTCCTATGCTTACTAACACTGCACTCATTCTACATATTGTAACAATCAATTTACTGTAGCTGCTTAATATTCATTTTAAAGCCAGGGGTATAAAGAGATTGGCCCTGATTCTGCACTAGCTTGTACTTTCTGTAGTCATTTATGCTTGTGCAAAATGGGTGTAAAATGCTATAGAAACAGAATTTTCCATTCACTTACACTGGTGGTATTGATTGGCACAGGTGTAAGTGACATCACAAGTTTCAAGACTGTGAGAATCAGGCTGATTAACAATACTTATAATCTTTCATTGGATGAACTAAAAGCATTGTACAAATAACGCATCTTTACAACACGTTTCCAGCTGAAATTGCAGGAAAAATTTTATGTGAATTGTAATTTGACCAGACACCACTGTACTTATGAAAAATGTCATGACATTTGAATGATCATGAGTTCTCAGGATCGCTCTTTTGTTTCATTTTGAAAATGGCAAGATGGCACCTGCAACAGCATTGCAGGAAGATGTATATTGGTTTGGTACTAAGGCCCTGACTCTCCAAACACTTATTCAGGTGCTTAACTTTACTACTGTGAGTAGTCCTATTGAAAAGAATAGGATTACTCATGGTAGTAAAGTTAATAACGTGTGTGTTTGCAGGTTAAGAGCCTAAGATGGAAGAAAGATTTACTAAATCACCTGCACTTCTTCCTGCAGCACATTGGTGCTCCTTGAAGGCCTCCTGTCCAAATTCTGTCTCTAGACAACCCTGCTTAGGTTAAGATCTGAAAGGAACACAGTACAAAGTTGTACAGCATGGCTGTAGGCAGCTCAAGAATAACTTGAAAAAACTGTTCAATGTTCTGTTCAAAAATGTTTTGCTTTAACATATAGATAATACAAATGGTAATACAAATAATATGGTATTATAAATAATAAATAATAGTAATAAGTTGCATGCTTAGTAGCCATTATTTCATTGTGTTTTGATCATGTTGTACTGGATCTGAGGTGTCCTCTGTGCCCTTTCCCAGTTTATTTTGTTTGAAGGTCCCATCATCAGATTAAATACTTTTTACATTTTTCCTTCATGGACCAGAACAACATGATGCATTCCCCTCACCCAGAGCCTGCTGTGACTGCAGCTCAAAGCACAGTGGTTTCCAGCAAGCAGAGGAATTTTGGCCTGACATCATAGTTGCAGCCAACTGTTGCTATACAGTTTGCCTGAATTCAAAAGTTTTGAAATAATTATATAATATACATTCCAGCAACTTTGCGACTCTTATTTCCAATGGTTTCAATTTGAACATGAAGATTTAGAGCAGCTCGGTATGATGTGGCTCTGCATCCTGGTGAGAAGTGCAAGGCTGAAGCATTAATATGGTGATACCCTAATGAGGAAAGCAACATTCCCATTCAATGAATTGTTATAACAACATTCTGACATCTGGTTGACCCTTAGAAAATGCTTTTCCTACTTAACGGGTCTGTATGTCCTGTACACTGGGTGTTTAGCTCATGAGTTGCAGATTTCAAAAGTGGTTTTGGATTTTAAAATCTTTCACTTGGCATGCCTGTTTGTGCAGATCTCTTGCCTGGAAGGCAATTTTTGTTCATTCAGCTTTCCTGAGCAACTTCTGCTTTAGCAAACCGTAGATGGTGGCAAGAGATGTTTTTGTTTGATCCCTTCATTCCATTTTCTTCTTCTGATGGTAAGAGGCAGAATTTTATTTTATTGCAGTTCCCAGGAGCTGAGAATAACTCTTAAATTGGTGTTGACCCAGCAGGAATGGTACAAGAACAAACATACAAGTAGTATGACAGGTTTCAGAGTAACAGCCGTGTTAGTCTGTATTCGCAAAAAGAAAAGGAGTACTTGTGGCAACTTAGAGACTAACCAATTTATTTAAGCATAAGCTTTCGTGAGCTACAGCTCACTTCATCGGATGCATACTGTGGAAAATACAGAAGATGTTTTTATACACACAAACCATGAAAAAATGGGTGTTTATCACTACAAAAGGTTTTCTCTCCCCCCACCCCACTCTCCTGCTAGTAATAGCTTATCTAAAGTGATCACTCTCCTTACAATGTGTATGATAATCAAGGTGGGCCATTTCCAGCACAAATCCAGGTTTTCTCACCCCCCCCAACCCCCCCCCCCCCCCCCCCCCCCCCCCACACACACACAAACCCACTCTCCTGTTGGTAATAGCTTATCTAAAAGTGATCACTCTCCTTACAATGTGTATGATAATCAAGGTGGGTCATTTCCAGCACAAATCCAGGGTTTAACAAGAACATCTGAGGAACTGCGGGGGGGAGGAAAGGGTAGGAAAAAACAAGGGGAAATAGGTTGCCTTGCATAATGACTTAGCCACTCCCAGTCTCTATTCAAGCCTAAATTAATTGTATCCAATTTGCAAATGAATTCCAATTCAGCAGTCTCTCGCTGGAGTCTGGTTTTGAAGTTTTTCTGTTGTAATATCGCAACTTTCATGTCTGCAATCACGTGACCAGAGAGATTGAAGTGTTCTCCGACTGGTTTATGAATGTTATAATTCTTGACATGGGTCCAGATGATGAAAATGTCATCAATATAGCGCAAGTAGAGTAGGGGCGTTAGGGGACGAGAGCTGAGGAAGCGTTGTTCTAAGTCAGCCGTAAAAATGTTGGCATACTGTGGGGCCATGCAGGTACCCATAGCAGTGCCGCTGATTTGAAGGTATACATTGTCCCCAAATGTAAAATAGTTATGGGTAAGGACAAAGTCACAATGTTCAGCCACCAGGTTAGCCGTGACATTATCAGGGATAGTGTTCTTGACGGCTTGTAGTCCCTCTTTGTGTGGAATGTTGGTGTAGAGGGCTTCTACATCCATAGTGGCCAGGATGGTGTTATCAGGAAGATCACTGATGGATCTTCATCATCTGGACCCATGGAAAAGAAGCCCCTGAGGAATTCCACCATGATTTCAACAATTTCCATCCCACCATCAACCTCAGCCTGGTCCAGTCCACACAAGAGATCCACTTCCTGGACACTACAGTGCTAATAAACGATGGTCACATAAACACCACCCTATACCGGAAACCTACTGACCGCTATTCCTACCTACATGCCTCCAGCTTTCACCCTGACCACACCACATGATCCATTGTCTACAGCCAAGCTCTGCGATACAACCTCATTTGCTCCAACCCCTCAGACAGAGACAAACACCTACAAGATCTCTATCAAGCATTCTTACAACTACAGTACCCACCTGCGGAAGTGAAGAAACAGATTGATAGAGCCAGAAGAGTTCCCAGAAGTCACCTACTACAGGACAGGCCTAACAAAGAAAATAACAGAACGCCACTAGCCGTCACCTTCAGCACCCAACTAAAACCCCTCCAACGCATTATCAAGGATCTACAACCTATCCTGAAGGATGACCCAACACTCTCACAAATCTTGGGAGACAGGCCAGTCCTTGCCTACAGCCAGCCCCCCAAACTGAAGCGAATACTCACCAGCAACCACATACCACACAACAGAACCACTAACCCAGGAACCTATCCTTGCAACAAAGCCCGTTGCCAACTGTGCCCACATATCTATTCAGGGGACACCATCACAGGGCCTAATAACATCAGCCACACTATCAGAGGCTCGTTCACCTGCACATCTACCAATGTGATATATGCCATCATGTGCCAGCAATGCCCCTCTGCCATGTACATTGGTCAAACTGGACAGTCTCTACGTAAAAGAATAAATGGACACAAATCAGATGTCAAGAATTATAACATTCATAAACCAGTCGGAGAACACTTCAGTCTCTCTGGTCACACGATTACAGACATGAAAGTTGCGATATTACAACAGAAAAACTTCAAAACCAGACTCCAGCGAGAGACTGCTGAATTGGAATTCATTTGCAAATTGGATACAATTAACTTAGGCTTGAATAGAGACTGGGAGTGGCTAAGTCATTATGCAAGGTAACCTATTTCCCCTTGTTTTTTCCTACTACCCTCCCCCCCCCGTTCCTCAGACGTTCTTGTTAAACCCTGGATTTGTGCTGGAAATGGCCCACCTTGATTATCATACACATTGTAAGGAAAGTGATCACTTTAGATAAGCTATTACCAGCAGGAGAGTGGGGGTGGGGGGGGGGGGAGAAAACCTTTTGTAGTGATAAACACCCATTTTTTCATGGTTTGTGTGTATAAAAACATCTTCTGTATTTTCCACAGTATGCATCCGATGAAGTGAGCTGTAGCTCACGAAAGCTTATGCTCAAATAAATTGGTTAGTCTCTAAGGTGCCACAAGTACTCCTTTTCTTTATACAAGTAGTATGTACAACAGTATGTAAATAACTTGTACATGATGTATTGCTTGCACCCCATCATATGATAAGCCCCCATCTAGTAAAGAGGTATTTCTAAAAGCTGTGTTGAAGGTTTCTTTTTTATATATTTAGCACGTAATTACCATTATTGCAGTTTTTCTTTCAAGAACAAACAACTAAGACACACTTCAAACAACCCTTTTCAAAATAAAAGGCAAATGAAGAGAAGATTGATAAAGTGACACTGTGGACTCTACTGACCTACAGAACAGAAAGAAAATACTACAGAAAAGGATGGAAAAGACAATTCCATGTGAGTACAGGGGAATGAAAAAGGTAGAAGAAAAGCAAAGGTAAGTACTTGATTGTTACTAGCAAAGTACATAAAAAGGAAAGTACATAGCATCAGTGTTTGTACAGATGAGGATAAAGGTCCTGGCCACAGTAATTCCTATTCGAGCTGTGAATACACTGGACCTTTTCCACTAAAATTTTCCACCATTGATACCTTGTTGCATATCCACCTGTGTTGGCAATGTAGGAGATTTTAAAGAAAGAAGTGTAATGTAGACAAAGCCTAAAAGCCTGATCCTGTGATGCTGAGCATGCTGTACTTCTTTTGAAAACAATGGAAAAGGAGAGCACTCAACACCTTGCAAGATTGGACCCTAATTAGACAACAGAAATAACAGATCATGAGGAGAGGGAAAAGAACAGGGGAAGATCCAAATGCAAGACAGAGAGGCCAGTGTCAGCTCTGGACACAAGTGGATTTAAAAAGAAGAGCAGCACTGTGATGAAGACTCCAGACTCAGCCCCAGGACTGAGTTCCATAGTGGCCATATGGTTCATTCCTTAGTCACCAGATCCAACAGAAAAAGCCTTGAAGGCACCGCCAACATCAAGTTCTGAGATAAGTGCCACACTATGAGAAAAGCCACTGGATCAGTTTAATTCAGTTCCAAAGAAGATGGCAAAGGATAAGAAGGCTTTGGTTAGCAGGGCCAAGTTGCACTGAGGACATTCCTCAGACCTGTCAGATCCTAAACTGAACAGAGCTGATCAGATTGAATCTCTATGTGAATCTCAGTTAACAGTTCCAAGAGCACCACGGCATCTGAAGGCAGCCTGGAACTGACAGCAGTTTCTTCAGCAGCATTAGTTACTGTGGAGTGGAAGTTAACTGTGGAGATTTGCAGTCTGGTTGTCTACTGAAACAACGAGACTTCCTAGGAGAAGAGGAAAGCTCCTGCAAATTACCTTTCTCAGATCTCTACTCCCAAGAAACAGCAAGTGATCAGAAGAATTGTCTCATTTTTCTGTGGACACTTCCTTACCACCCCCTATATCACCTTTAGGTTTCCCTAATAAGATGATCTCACCTTTCAAGATCTTACACATAGTAGGTTCTATAGTTTCTCCATTTGTGTTGGATCCAGAGTCAGAAGAACTGGATTGGATTAAGCTGGAATTCCCTCCGTGATTTCACCCTCAGAACACAGAGGGTTCTTCCAGATATGGACCTCATACACTGTTTTACCCGCCAGGCTATGAGATGGTGTCAAAAGGTGCATACTGGCCAGACTGGCAAGTTTCACTGTGGTCTGTATAGCCCTATCAGAAGTCATCTCTATCCCACAGGGAGACTCCATGGCCTCATTGGTGTAGAAGTCCCTTTCCCCTAAACCATCAAGGAAAAGTTCGTTCATCAGATCCAAGTTTTTTGGATTCAGCCACTGCTCCTGTCTTTAAAGTTCAGTGTCCCACCATAGTTTCTGACATTCTGTTGGAGGAAGAAGACGCTCAGGCTCAGATGGAATTGGAGCCTGAAGTGGAAACTGATTCCTTGCCAGATGAAGAGCACTTTACAATTTAACAAACTTATGAATAGGATGGCTATGGTTTTGAAATGTCCATAACTCTCCATAAACTCTCTTTGAAATGTCCATAAATGTCTGTAACTCTGGAAGAAACCATGTGTCTAGTATTTGATGTTTTGGGTGCTACATCAAAGAACTCAGGTTTGACATGAGGATCAGGAGCTCCAAATCATTCTGTCTCAACACCCTCCTCCCTATCCATCAAGAACAAACTAACTCATGGAAGTCCATAACATCTCCATACCAGAGATTATAGAAGATAGTTATGCCATTCATTTAAAAAACCCTACCTCCACTAAGCCCTCCTCACCCTTCCCTGTTCAGGGATTCCTCTCATGAGAGTGTGTTAAGAGCTAAGATTTAGTCCCTATTACACACGGGAGATATAGGGAAAGCTCAATGCATTCACCAGTAATTTCTACATGTTGATACTGGTGTCTTATCTTCCTGTTCCACCCTAGACTGGTTTGCAGCTTTCGATTTAAAGGATGCTTATTTCCATATTTTTATCAGACTAAGTTACGGCAAGTAGTTCTGTTTTATGGTTCCATCACATCCAGCATCACTTCCAGTACAACATACTATCTTTTGGTCTATCTGTCTTTTGTGACAGCTCATCTAAGAAGGCTGGGCATTTTTGTCTACCCTTCTCTAGATGACTGGGTCCTCAAGATTCTCAGAACGCAATTTTCATGGACATTTGTCACACATGTTTATAAAGAGTCCTAAACTCTCAAAGAACATGGAAAAAGTCCTTGCTACATCCTGTACACACAAGCCCCTTCATAGGAGCAGTTCTTGATGCTTAAGTAAGTAGGGCTTCCCTACCTTGTGAGAAGCTTCACAGGCTTCAATCTCTTATAGACACACTTCAGCAACATTGTTCCCAAAGAGTAATGTTTTCTCTAATGCTCATGGGCTTAGTGGCCGCAGCCACTTAAGCCATTCCTCAGCCACTTAAGCCATTTCATTGACTTGGAATGAGAGCGGCTAGTGAGGGGATACACAAAGTACAGTACGTTAAAGAAATTAATCATTCCAGAAAATATTCTACTATATTCCACATGATGGATTCTAAGTGCAAATGTTCTGAAAGGGCTGTTGTTCACTCCTCCAGCTCTATCAATGACAATTACATCAGATGCATACAAAAAGGGGATGGGGAGCACATCTAAGCACTCTTATGATTCAAGGTCATTGGAGCTCTTAAGAGAAGAGAATACATATAAATATTCTGGAACTGAGAGTGATTTGTATAGCTCTTAAGTCCTTTCTTCCTCAGATTCAGGCAAGGGTAGTACAGGGTCATGGACAATACAACAGCAATGTATTATATCAACAAACAGAGGCCTTCACTCTTCCCAACTGCTCAAAGTCTAGTTATGGGATTGGTGTACTGAGTACAGCCTTTATCCCACTGCTCTTCACCTGTTGGGGAAGGACAACAGCCTAGTGGATCAACTGAGCAGAGATGTAATGGAGTTATACAAGTAGCCACTAAAGAGAGCAGTGATAAATGACATATTCAACCTGGGAGGGTTTTCGGACATACATCTGTTTGCCACCAGACGCAATACAAAGTGCCTTCCATTCTGCTCAAGAGTGGGCACAGACAGTTTGTTCATATCAGATGCCTTTCTTGTGAATTGGGGAAAGGCCTCTTTTACACTTTCCCCTACTTTGTGCTTATTTAAAATGTGATAAAGGGGATAAGAGGAAACCAAAATAAAATTAGTGGTTCCAACATGGGCAAGACAACAGTGGTACACATTCCTCCTGGAACTTTCCAAGGGAATATACAAACTTCTTCTAGTGTTACTGGATTGTTTTGTCCCAAGAGAAGGGCAAGATTTACCACCCAGATCCTCTATTACTGTATTCGACTGCGTAGGCTATAGGACTTTAGAAGACTATGAAAAATCTTGTGTTTTAGAGTTGTAATAGGTGTTACTTAATGCAAGAGAACAACCAACTAGAAAGTATTATGATTTCAAAGGGGCTAGATTTGTGAAGTGATGCAGAGCAAACCTGTACCTCTGTTTTTAGTGCCAATTCAATTTATCCTAGAATATTTATTTCAGTTAACAGTTTCAGCTCTCCTTATATTATCTGTAAAAGGCCACTTAGCAGCTCTTTCAACACACCACATACTTGTAGATAATAGATCTGTCTTTGCACACAATACAATCAAAAATTATGAAAGAGCTTTTCAGAATGTATCCACTGGTGAAAGATCTGGATCGATTATGGAAACTCAATTTAGTTCTAACTCATCTCATGAAGCCTCCATTTGAGCCTATGGTGACTGCTCACTATTCCGTTTGTGTATTGAAAACTCTTAGTTGCCATAACATCAGCCAGATGAGTGAGGGAGTTACGTGCCCTAATGGCTAATCCTTCTTTCCCTATATTTCACAAAAACAAGGTGGTGCTTTGGCCTAACCCTAGATTCTTATCCAAAGTGGTTTATGATTTTCACATTAACCAAACAATACATTTGCCAGTTTTCTTTCCTAGCCCTCACAGTCAGAAGGATGAATCAAAGTTAAATACACTTGATATTAAGAGAACCCTAGCCTACTATCCAAACAAGACTAACATTTCACAAGTCCTCCACTCTTTTATTTCTTATGTGAACAATCATAAAGGTCAGGCTGTCTCTTCACAAATGTTATCTAGGTGGATTAGAAAATTTATAGAGGAACACTATAAACTAAGATCTATTTCTGCCCCGTTGGGATTAATTTCACACTCTACTAGAGCAATGTCTCTCTCCACTGCGTAGCTGAGGCCTTGTCTACACTACCACTTTAGTCGACATAATTACATCACTCAGGTGTGTAAAAAAACCACCCCCTGAACAACGTAACTTACACTGACTTAATACAGTGTCTACACTGCACTTTGTCAGCAGGAGACACTCTCCTGTCAACGTAGCTTCCGCTTCTCATTGAGGTGGATTAATTATGTCGACAGGAGAGCGCTCTCCCATCGACTCATCGCATCTTCACCCGACCTGCTAAATCGATGCTTCTGCGTGAATTGCATTGGCACTGATTTAGCGCTGTAGTGAAGACAAGCCCCTACATATACAGAGATCTATGGGTCTGCTCTAGGTGCTCTGTACATACATTTACAAGATATGCAAAATTTAGAATAATAAAATCATAGGGTTAGATGGGACCGCATGGGTCATCTAGTCCTACCCCCTGCCAAGATGCAGGATTTGTTGTGTCTAAACCATCCAAGGCAGATGGCTATCCAGCCTCCTTTTGACAGTCTCCAGTGAAGGAGCTTTCACAACCTCGCTTGGCAGACTGCACCATTGTCCTACTGTTCATACAGTTAGGAAGTTTTTCCTGAGATTTAACCTAAATCTGTTATGCTTTAATTTGAACCCACTGCCTCTTGTCCTGCCGTCCATGGCAAAAGATAACAACTTTTCTCCATCTTTTTTATGGTAGCCTTTCAAATATCTGAAGACAGTTTATCATATCCCCCCTTTTCTGAACTAAACATAGCCAATTCCTTCAGCCTTTGCTCATATGGGTTGCATTCCATCACTTTGATCATCTTTGTTGCTCGTCTCTGGATCCTTTCCAGTTTCTCTACATTTTTTCTATACACTGGTGACCAAAATTGGACAGTTCTCCAGCTGAGGCCTAACCAGCACCAAGTAGAGCAGTACTATCACCTCCCATGACTTTTATGCTATGCCTTTGTTAATGCAACCTAAAATTGCATTTTCTTTCTTTTCTTTTCTTTTTTTTTTTTACAACAGTATCGCATTGCTGAATCATGTTGAGGTGTGATCCACAACAACCAGGGCTGTCCTTACCCGTACGCAAAATACGCAGCTCTTTAGGGCACCAGGAAATTTGGGGCACAACGTTGCCCCAAATTTCCTGGTGCCCTACACAGCAGCATGCTGCTCCAGTAGCCAGCCCGATCCCCTGAAAACTGCCCCCTCTCCCGTCTCCACTCCACCCCTTCCCCATAGCCCCTGTTCCGCCCCTGCCCCACCTCTTCCCACCCCAGCCGCGCTGCCGGTGAGTACTGGGGGGCAGTTCCCCCCGCCTCCCAAGGCCGTGAGCCAGGGGAGCAGAGCGGAGCAGTCTGGGGCCAGGTCACTCCACTTCCCGCCACCCCGTGAGTGCAGGGTCGGGCCTGTCCTGTAGTCACTGGGCGGCAGGAAGTGGAACAACCTGGCCCCAATCTGCTCCGCTGGCTCGTGCTGGGGGGTGGTTTCCCCCCTACCCCCCAAGCCTGCTCCTGCCCCCCACAGACCTTGGGCACAGTCCCCCCCACCCCTCCCGCCCCCCATGGGGGGACTGCGTAGGGCACCACAATGTCTAGGGATGGCCCTCACTGACAACTCCCAGATCTTTCTCAGCAGTGCTGCTGCCAAGACAGTTATCCCCCATTCTGTATTTGTCCATTTGTTTTTTCTTCCCTAAGTATAACACCTTACATTTGTCTTTTCTGAATTTCATTTTGTTGGCTATAGCCAAGTCCCCTCAATTTATCAAGATCCCTCTGAATTTTAGCTCTGTCCTCCACAAACTTTTGGCAGCCCTCCTAGCTTTGTGTCACTCGCGAATTTGATCAGTATGCTCTCTATTCCTAATCCAGGTCATTAATAAGATGTTAAACAACACTGGACTCAGAACAGATCCCTGTGGAACCCCACTTGAGACCTCCCTCCACTCTGACATAATTCCATTAATAGTTACCCTTTGTTTTTGGTTGTTTAACCAATTATGTATCCCCTTAATGGTAGTTCCACCGAGCCCGCATTTCTTCAGCTTACTTATGAGAATGTCATGTGGGACCTTGTGTCCAGAGCTTATGCACAATTGATAGGGCAGTACTACAATCCTTATTCTGTTGCTGGAACACTGTTTGCCAATCTGTCCCATGAGTGGGAATATCCAGAAGGCACTTGAAGATTAAATGAAGATTCCTTACTTGCAATTGGAATTCTTTAAGGTGGACTCTGCATACTCACATTTCCTTGTGCACTTTTTCCTTTTCCTAGGAGTCTTACTGAAATCTTTAATTGCGGTGGTGGAAGGAACTGAGGCAGTGGATGGTGCTTAAGTCCCTTTTTGTACTTTCAATAGTGCCAACTCTTGTGACTTTTTTTTTTTAAGCAAATGATGGGATTTTGGTTGGGTTGGAACTCTGTCTCATGATGACAGACTCCAGCCAATTTGAGCCCTGCCTGGGGGGAAAACCCCCTGTGATTGGCTGCCTGCCTCACTTGCCTCTCCCCTGGGGCAAAGCAACCACTCAGAGCTGCTGCAGAAAGAGCTCTCTCCCCTTCCACATCCCCTCAACAATCTAAAGCCATTCTTCTCACAGGAGGGGAGGGTGAAGAGGGAGCAGAGCTCTGCTCCCTCTTCCCCATCCCCTCTCCCTCCATGCAACACCAGGCGTGGGAAGGGGGAATGAAGAGCCCCTGGAAAGCAGGAGAAAGGGAAAGCAGGAGAAGGGACACTTGGTACAGCCTCTGCCAGGCCTGGTGGCGCTCCAGGAGTAGTAGTGGTGTGATTAGGAATGCTGAACTATTGAGGGACTCACGGGGTAGATGTGAGGGCCAGGCCCAGGCAGAAGAACTAATGTAGAGACTGGGGTAACAGAATTGAGTTGTTTCAGAGTAGCAGCCGTGTTAGTCTGTATTCGCAAAAAGAAAAGGTGTACTTGTGGCACCTTAGAGACTAACCAATTTATTTGAGCATCCGATGAAGTGAGCTGCAGCTCACGAAAGCTTATGCTCAAATAAACTGGTTAGTCTCTAAGGTGCCACAAGTACTCCTTTTCTTTTTGAGAATTGAGTTGGAGGCTGGGGGGCAGAATTAATTGGTGGAAGGGGATGTGCAAATGTGGGGGATGAGAGCTCATGCAGCATGGTCCAAAATCACCTGATGCTAATTCTTTCTCTCTCTCTCTCTCTCACACACACACACACGTACGTACGTACGTACGTGTTGGGCAGGGGGAGTTCAAAAATCCAAAACACCAATATTTTTAAAATCGTGAATTTGGGGACTCTGATGTTATTTTTGATGTCTTGAGGTTGGTAATCTGTTACTCTCAGGTTCAAGATGCTCAGGAAGTCTGAGGAGGTGGATAGGAGTGGCCTGTGACCACTCTAAGGGGGACTGCTAGGAGACAGTATACCCTCTGAATTGCACTGGCAGTGCATCCCATGATCATGAATATGCAGAATCCATCTAAAAAAATTCTGGTTACAAGTAACCTTCATTTTCAGAGTTTGAAGCTAGGGAAGGAGTTATAGTGGGAGCCTAAGGTTGGACTAGATGACCTTCTGGGGTCCCTTCCAACCCTGATATTCTATGATTCTATGATTCTAAGGCTGTAGACCCAGAGACACCTCGGCTCCCTCAGTCCCTCTGCTGTGCTTCCTGACTCCGTTTGGATCAAGAGTTAGGAGCAGGTTGGAAGGAAGCAGGTGGTTGGGGGAGTTACAGCCTATGTTGGTTTTGGGAGTGGTGGAAGGACGGGGAGGCAACTGGAAGGGAATGAGACTTCAATCTGGCACAGGGCTCCAAAGGAGCACCTGCTTGCAGCGGGCACCCGCCAGATGTTCATGGGATCCAGACTGCCCAAGGTAGCAGGAGCTCACTGGCTCTTAATGCTAACAGACGATCAAAAGGAAGCAAAAATTAACGAGCTCCTAGCCATGACACAGGGCTCAGTGAGAGCGAAAGTAGCTCGTCTCACCAGCCGCGTCCCTGCAGGGAGGAGAAGAAGGATGATCATTTTCAAGGAGTAACAGGCACTCTGGGCTCTGCTGGGTGGAGGCTTTAGGTCTCTCTCTAACTCCACTCTTCTCCCCATGGGGAGTACTGATCAGAGCCTTTCGTGGCTGTATACTGGGGCGAGGGGGGCGACGCCATCCCTGGAGCATGTTTCACCCCCCAGTGCCTGTTTTCAGGTTTGAACTGTAATAACCTCCAGCGATCACACTCTGCCGAGGTGAATGACCTGAAATAAGCCGCAATTCACAAGCGCTTCTTGCATCACAAGCGGCTTCATTTCCTAAACAGAGCCGTCCCCTCAGTGCAGTCATCACATCACCCTATCGCCTAGCAACGCCCCACAGGCCCAGGCACCGCAGGCGGCACCGTCCCACGCGCCCGCCCCCGCAGGGGAGGTCTCGGCCGGGGACTTCGCGTCCGAAACAGTCGCCGTCTACCTTGCAAATGGCAGAGGCCCGTGGCGGGAGAGCTCCCCCGCCGGCGGCTGCTGCCCAGGCCCGCCTCCCCGGCAGCCGCGGGGTGCCCAGCCCGGCCCGCCCCGCGGGAGCCCCGCGAGAGCCCCGCGAGTAGAAAGCACCAGCCCCGCCCCGCGTGTGCGCACCACAAGGGGCAGACGCTGGGGGCGTCTTTCCCCGCGCTCGTTCCGAGCTCCTCCGGCCCCAGACAGGGCCGGCTGCAGCCCCTGCGGTCGGCGGGGTGCGGGGGTCTCGGAGCAGCCTGGCCGGGGGGCCGCCTGGCCTGGCCCCGCTCCCAGCGCGGCGCATAGCGCGGGGAGGGAGCCCCCGGGACGGGTTCGTGAAAACCCTCCCGTGCCAATTCGGGTCCGCGGCGGCCTCCTCGCCGGGCCGCGGCCGAGCCCTTCACCCGCGGGGGCGGGGCCCGCAGAATAGCCCCCGGGAGCTCGGCGCCTCGGCTTCAGCCCTGTCCCGGCGGCCTGAGGGGAGGTTCCGCTGGGCGGCGCGGGGCCGCCCCCTTTGGAGAGGCTCCTGCGGGCAGGGCTGGCATCGCCCCAGAGCCGGCTCTCGGAGCCCAGCCCCGGCTCTCATTGGACTGCGCCGCGGAGCGAAGCTGTCAGCCCATGTGGCGTGGCCGCCGGAGGTGGCGGCTGCTTAAATAGCGCTGGGAGCCGCTGGGAGGCAGCGACACGAGCACGGAGCAGGCCGGTGCGACAGCCCCGCGTCCCGGCGCCGCCCGCAGCCCGCCGCCCGCGTGCCGCAGCCCACCCCCCGCACGGCCGCTGAGCAGGGCTCCGGCGGCCCCCCTCGAGACACGGGCCGGCTCCGCGGCAGTGCGCGCTCCGAGGCCGGGCTCCAGCCGCTCTGCCCCGCGCGGGCCCTTCGGTCACCGGCGCCGGGAGCCAGGTAACCGCAGCGGGGTGTCGGGGTCTGGGACGGGGCCGCGTTGGGCCAGCGACCGCGCTGCCTCGGGGGAGAGGACGGGCGAAAGCGCGAGGAGCCCGGGGCTGGAGCGGAAGCGGCCGCCGGGCTCTCTCAGAGCATCGGGGCTCGGGCTGCCCAGACCAGCGAGGGGGCCAGCGCGCCTGAGCCGCCCCTTCCTCGCCCCTGCGGACAAGGGGATCCCCCCGCCGCCGCCTCTCGGCGGGTTTGTGGCGGGGCCCGTCCCCTCGTTGGGCTCGGCTCCATCTTGCACCACTGATCACGGGGGAAGTCTGTGTTAGAGGCATCAAATGCAGTTATCAGTATATTTAGTGTGTGGCTGTATTCCTCCGTAAACGTTCCCCAGATCCTTTCGGTAAATAGGATTGTACAAATAGGCGGCTAAATTATTCTTGTCTGAACATAAATTGGAATTTGCCAGCTGTAGATGCCGGTGAAAGGTTTGACTGTAACACGGATCTGATCTCAATCTATAGAGAGAGGCGGTGAAGCGCTGGAGTAGTCTTCTTTGGAGAGTCAGTGGTCATCTTAGAGATAATGTTCTGAATAAACACTGCACTGCCTCCTGCAGTATCCGTCCCTTTCCCCTCCCAAATTAGTTGACTATTCATAGCTAGCTGAGAAGCTTTTACTTATTGAAATGTTCGTACAGTAATACAGTTTAATTTTGTTTAAAGATTTCAAAAAACGTGAAGTAAAATTAAATGATTAAGTGCATTTGATTATCTATATTCGAAGTGAAGCTTGCTTCAGAGCTTTGATTTTGGAGCTATTCACCAAACGTGAGGTAGCAGCGTGGAAGAGGGGAGATGGAGGCTGAGCCCTTGCTGCATTGTGAATGTTCTGCATCCAGCCATTTTGATATCGGGCAGTGAAGACAGTTACACACGGTAAAGCCTGTTTCACAAGCAGATGCAGAGAGGGAAAACATTTTTTTTTTCTTTTGCTCCTTAGCTTTCTCACCCTTGAATAATTAACAGCTGTACATGTATTAATACATGCAAAGGGGACTAAGAACAATAGATAAATAACATTGATTAAAACAAAAAGAAAAGGAGGACTTGTGGCACATTAGAGACTAACACATTTATTTGAGCATAAGCTGAATGCATCCGATGAAGTGAGCCGTAGCTCACGAAAGCTTATGCCCAAATAAATTGGTTAGTCTCTAAGGTGCCACAAGTCCTCCTTTCTCTTTTTGCGAATACAGACTAACACGGCTGCTACTCTGAAACCAACCTTTGATTAAAACATACTCCCTGGCATATCCTTTGTGGCACTTCAGAGACTTTATTCATTTGGACATTGGAACTGAAATATTTAATTTCTTTTCTGATAGCCAGTATCTAAAGAGAAATTTACTTAAAGTTTAGATCAATATTTGCTTTCCATGTAGACTTTCGTTTGGTCTGAAAGTATAGTCTGTCATCTGCCCCACCTAATGGGAGTCTTACACCCATCCCCTTTCCCCCCCTCTATCCTGTAGTTATGTAATTTAGTAGTACTAATTTAGTAGTTATGTAATTTTAGCTATTTAAAACTAGCTGCATGCATGGATAATATTAAAAACAGGAAGAAGATAGGCTTTTTATTGGTGGTTTTAAAGTACCAGAGGTAGGAGTTACAGAAGCCTTAAAGCCAAGAAATTTAGGGTCTCCTAGATATCACAAGGTAACATCTGATGTTTGAGATATTATATTATAGGAGGCAGAAGGTCCCTAAAACTCAGCCCGTTTTGTTAATTCAGCCATAACCATTAGCAGATGTATTGGTTCGTCTCTCTTTATTCTAAGAATAATAGTGTTGTAAGCAAACCCCTGAGCTGGGTTTATAGAGATCCAGTCAGGTCTTCAGCCTCTCCTTGGAGTTCTAAACTTCTTGGGATGTACTGAAAACTAGCAACGCTTCTTCAAGGGCTTCAGGAAATGAGACTAGCTTACATGAAAGTCAGTGTCCCCAGTAAAGGATTCTGAAAACTCCCACCAAGGGTCGATTTAGCTGAAGGATGTGAGATGATGGCCTCACCTGGGAGGTAAGTGTGCAGGTACACGTTTAAAATGATGTTTTTACAGTGCAATGGTTTTGGGAATTAAATCTGGACGAATTTAGGGAAGCTAGCACCACTTCCTGATAATCTAGGCATTTACAACACTATAATCATAATGCAGACTCAAAAGCCAGTAGTGAATATATCCATTCATGATAAAAACACTCAAAATAACAGGTTTCAGAGTAGCAGCCGTGTTAGTCTGTATCCGCAAAAAGAAAAGGAGTACTTGTGGCACCTTAGAGACTAACCAATTTATTTGAGCATAAGCTTTCGTGAGCTTCCAATGAATGCATCCGATGAAGTGAGCTGTAGCTCACGAAAGCTTATGCTCACATAAATTGGTTAGTCTCTAAGGTGCCACAAGTACTCCCTTTTCTTTTTACACTCAGAATAGTTTTTTTTTTTTTTTTTCTTTTAAGATATGGAAGCACCGTGTGGTTTTTTCCATGTTTTATCAAGCAATCGAAGGCATTCTTCCTAAGAAAAGGAACAAATCCAGTCTCTCAACAGAGACAATAAAAATTCTGTGCAGTATTAGATTTAGCAATAACAAATCCAGTTTAACAGTGGCTGGGAAACTGAACATTAGCTAAAATAGCCCAAATACAAGTACACCTTGATTTTTAGTTTTGCTGTCTTTTACAAAGATCTTTGAGAAGTAGGCATTTTAAAAAAAAAACTTTTCTACAATTGAAGTTCTAGGGAAATAAATTTTAGAAATGGGATCATATATTTATTTAAAATCAAATATTGGAAAATCTGGGTTTGCATGTAGTAAAACTTGGAAGTAAAAGCAAATCTTTTGCTAATATCCCTAATGAAGTAAACTTTGGCAAAGTCACAGAGAAAATGCCACTTGTATATAGGAACCAATTCTCCTACAGATTCCTATAGGAACTCCCATTGCTGCCAGTGCACCTGCCACTGATGGAGTGGGAAATAGAGGAATTCATCTAGTTTTTATGTCTTTGGAGTTACACAAACTTGGCTACGAAAAGGATTATTTGTAAGGCCCTGCTCCTGCAACTGGTTCATGCAGGAGCATCCTCACTGAAGATAATGGAACTCGAATTTGGTGCAGGGGTCTGTGAGTCAATGGCAGGATCAGGGTCTTAATTTTGATGGGCTTGATCCATATAATCAGACCATAGATTACAGCTACTTTGACAGAACCCATTTTGAATGTGTATAAAAGATAGTGCATCAGGCAGAACAAGGGATTTCTGCAGTGGATTCTGTGTGCTTCCCCAGGAGACTAGCTCTGCAAGGAGTATCCCATCAAGTTTGGAAGGCCATTGAAATGCCATCTGGAGGCTTTGTAGGGGCTTCCCTCTCCCTTCACTGTACCCAAGAGGGATAATGGAACCCTTAAATGAAACCCTTAAATGAGGGTTTCCCACTGTAGCTGTATGCGGAGTGGGGAGAGCTCAGGCATCCAAGTAAGGGCTTTCTTTCACTTTCTTAAATAGCATAATAAGCTCAGTGGTCATACAAATGCATAATGCATTCTTGTAGAGAAACAGATTAAATGAGACTAGTGAAAAATAGACACACAGGTGCAAACATGGAGCAAAGTAATGATGAATTGGGAAGAGGTGCTAAGTGAGAGAGGTTCTTATAAGGGTCTGTTCTAGATCCAGAAGAGCTTGGTATCTTCATTTGTAACTGAGCATGTTAGTAACACTTGGCCAGTACGAAACTAGCCGGGATCAAATACATGGAGAACAAGATTAAAATATAGTATGAACTTGATATATTTGAGAAAAGGACTGAAATCAATAAAACAACTGTATAGAGGTTAATATAGGAAGCAAATAACCAAAGTACAAATATGAAATGATAAAATAGTGTGTACTAGTCAGTAGTACCAAGAAAAAATGGTTGATTATTATGGATGACAAGCTGAATGAGTCAGCAATACAACACTGTTGCAAAAAAAATTGTGTAAATCAAGTGAGATGGTAATTCTCATCAGTGGTGAGGCTTCTATTGGACAACTGTTCAGATTAGAGTAGTGCTTTTATAAAAATAACAGGCTGTTTGGTAAGAGTTTAGAGTAACAATGTCAGGGTCAGAGTAAAGTATGCCAAAATGTCAGAGATTGACAAAGTATGTTACGCTCACGTCTTCTAGACACCTCTTCACTGGAACAAAAGATCTGAACAAAAAGTCATAGATTTAAGATGGAAGGCGGGGAAATCAGACCCTCAATTAGACCCATGAAGATGGCATTAACAAACCTGAGAAACTGCCTAATCATATTTGTCACCCTTGTTCTTCCCTCATCTTCCCATATTTAATTTGTTGTCATCACTTATTATGTTTAATCTAAAGGTAAGTACAGCATTGGGGTGGGGGGAATGCACGAGGTATTCTCCCCCTATTTTACTATCCTATGTGTCCCTTAATGTAGAACTAATGCATTCTCATTCCTGGCCTCTGCCCCACTCTAAACTTTTTAAATGTGGATGCACCACTTTGTCCAAATTAGACTGCGAATGCTTTGGGGCAACTTGTTGTGTAAATTGCCATACATAACTATGGTGCTGTATTAATAACGTTGGGAAACTTTTCAGAACAGTAGAGTGATGGAACAAGGTGCCAAGGAAGGTTGAGAATGAGCTGTAACTGGATATAGAGGGGCATCCAAGCTAGCCTTGACTATTGGGGATGCTTTAGAGTTAATGAGATCCTTTCCAAAGCAAAATATTCTGACTCTGCATCTTGAGGTGGCTCACTTAGTTGTCTCTTCTGGGTTTGTCTGTCTTTCTGGTATGGGCCTCTTCCTTTCACCTTGTTTATCTGTGCTATAGAGTATTCAGAGAGGGATTTCCCAACCTTAGGCAGATGCTGCTCACTCTGTTGCTGAGTTTCCCCAGCATTGGCTTCTTTCACGCATTTGGGTTTTCTGTGATTTCCAGTCCACCAGCACTGCTGATTTCTTGTCTTCTCTCAGATCTCTCCTCCCTGTCCTGTCTTCCATTGAGATGGTTGTTGATTTTTCTCCATGGTTCACTCTGCTCCACATTTAATTCTTTCCCCCCATTCTTCCATTGCATTGTCCACCCTGCCATCCCTTAGCCTTTGCTTGTCACTAACATCCACTTCCTCTGCTCCTACTCTTGCACTGCAAATAGTCTCTGGTGGAAACCCTGTGACCAGCCGACTTCCTCCACAACCAGTCTGTTCTTTCCTCCTTCAGTTCTGCCATCTTCTGAGCTAAAGAGCTCTACTTCTCCAATGTAGTTGAATCCTATGCCTTTGATCCCAGCTGCTCTTTTGCCTCCTAACACTCCTCAAACCCTTCCTACCTCTTGCCTCCACTTCTCACTCTGCATGGAATCTCACTGGCTGCCTCCAAGCAAAGATTGACAAAATACAGTGGTGCTTCCCCCTCCCTTCCTACAAATCTCTCCCCCCCCCCCCCCCCCTTCACAAGTGCAGAAGTTTTTCCTCTGCTCTCCTCATCTAACTCCTCCACTTGCCCCAGTGACCCCATATTTTGACCTCCATCGTGCCCACTCTCCTCTGGCTCTCTCCCCTCACAATACAAATATGCTCTGCTCTCTCTCCCGTCTTAAAAAAAAACTAACCCTTGACCCTATTTTCCTCTTTAACTACCACTCCTTCTCCCTTTCATCTCTAACTTCATTGAACCTGCTCTCTGCTGTGCTGCTCCTCCAGTTCCATCCTAAACTCTGTACAATCCAGCTTCCGCCCCTTGCACACCACTGAAACTGCTCTTGCCAAAATCTCTAATGATCTCTTTCTAGACAAAGCTCAGAACCACTACTCCATCCTCATCCTCCTTGATCTGTCAGCCACCTCTGATACAATCCATCACACTCTTCTTATTGAAATCTTGTCCTCTCTTGGCTTCTACAACTCTGTTCTCTCCTGGTTCGCCTAGTACCTCTCTAATCACTCCTTTGGAGGATTCTTCTAATCCCTCCTCTTCGCTCCACAACTTTCTATGGGGGTTACACAGGGCTCTGTCCTTTTGTCTCCTTTTTGCTCCCTCTACACCTTGGTCTGGGTAACCTCATCCACAGATTCAACTAGCAACTCTGTTCAGACAGTTTGCAAATCTAGCTCTCTACTCCACACTTGTCTCCTTCTGTCTAAATTAAAATTTTGACCTGTCTCTCTGATATCTCCTCATGCATGTCTAGCTGACAGGTCAGTCTCAACGTGGCCAAAACAGGGGTCTAGAGGCCTCCCCCTCCTTTTTCAATCACTGGACAACACCACCATCTGGCCTGTCCCTTCTGGCCCATAATGTGGGTGTCCTCTTTGACTCAGAGCTCTTTCTAGGTTCTCACATCCAGACTGTTTCTAAAGCTTGAAGCTTTCTGTGTAACATCTAAGATATGGCCTTTCCTACTGCAACATCCTTCTCTCTGACCTTGACACATGCAATTTTGCCCCGCACATATACATTCATAATGCTGCTACAAAGATTTGACCATGTCTCTTTGCATCCCCATGCTCTCCTCTGTTGCATCAAACATAAGCTGCTTGTCTTCATGTTCAAGGCCCTTCATGGCCTAGCCCCGCCTATCATTTCATTCACTATTGAGATGTCATCTCCTGCCTCCAATGGGTCAGGCATGCCAGCCAGCTTCTGCGACTGGTTAAATTTTCAAACAAACCCCTTTGTGCTTTCTCTCTCAGTGCCACTCACGCCTAGGAGGAGCTCTCTGTCAGTGTTTCCAAAGTTACTTTATCCTCCTGAAAAGTCTTTTTCCTTGATGCCAACGAAAAAATGGATGATGTTGATTGGGCTGCTAATGGCTGAGACCACTAGATCTATCACGCTGACTGTCCTTTTTTGGTACTTCCCTGTCTATCTGTAGTTTCTTGTGTTTATACTTAAGTTGTAAAGTCTCTGGGGAAGGGTCGGTCTCTTTGTTCTGTGTTTGTACGGTGCCTAGCACAGTGGGGTCCTCGTCCTTGACTAGAGCTCTTAGGCACTGTGGTAATACAAATAATAAAACTGACTTGCTAGGTTTTGTGAATGGAAATAATGAAAAATCTCTTGTTGAACATACTTCATTGGCATATTGTCACTGGCTTTTCTCATAAAGGGCATGATACAATGCCTACTGAAGTGGGAATCCCAACTCCCTCATTACATGATCAGTTAATTTGTAGTAGTGTTTTCCAGGGAAGCAGTGGAATTTCCGTTGTCCGAGGCATTTTACAGTAGGCTGGAAAGTTGAAAATGTCCGGTTAGGAGCAATTCTGGTTTTTTTTCTCCCAGAGGGGGTGGACTTGATGAGCTAATAAGCCAGTTCCATTTCTATGGGTAAGATTTGTGCTTTGGTTACACAAATATAAGTCTGGAGTAACTTTACTGACCTCTGTGGAGTTACTGCTGACTTATGCTCATGTAAATGAGATCTGAATATGTTCCTGTGATGATGTTTGTGTGTTTGGCCAGGCATCATCAAAAACCCTGCAACCAAGAGGGCTGAGCTTTTTGTAGGAGATTAATGCTCTCTGCATCTGCTGATCAATTCCAGGATCTGCTCTAAAATAGTGTACCAATCTACAAGATTGCTTCCAGTTATTTGGGAAGTGCGGTTCTGTCTGGGCAACAGAATAAAGTGCCCGGAGAGAAGAGAAACCCATTTGAATGGCTTTGCTCAGAAGCCTCAATTTCACAAAACCAGTTTGCTTAGAGGTGTCAATTTCGTAAGAGTTTCTGAAATAGTTGGCAAAGGTGTCCAAAAAATTCTGAATCAAAGGCCTTTCTGAGCTGTGTTCATACATATACCATCTCTCTGTCAATGAGGAGAAAGCATCATCAGCAAAACCAGAATTCTCTGCTTTTTTCATAGAGAACTTCTTGGATTTCAGTTTTATTTAAAATAAGAAGACAACTCCAGGTGCAATAATAATAGGCAAGTGTAAGTGAACAAAAATGACTTTTGCCATACTGGGCAACTATTGGCACTATAACCATGGAAAGGGTGATCAAGAACCAACACTACTAGATGGGATCTTCCTAAGTGTTCTAGGAGCACACATCCCATTGAGATTCAAGGTTTGGTTTTCAGTGGCCTTTGTGCTTCTAAGTCATTAGGTGTGGTGGTGTTTTTTTTTTGAAAATCCCACCCATTGACCCTACAGGGTATTTGTCTATAGCTATTAGTTAAGTTGTTTTAAGTAGAGTTCACAGCCTTCAAGTACCTAATCTCCTGAATCCGTCTATTCCCTTAACTTCAAGGCTGACCATCCTTTCTGTCTATTTGAAGCTGTCCGGGGGTGGGGGGGGGAAGCTCCTCCTTCTCTAATTTCATGTTACTACTTCAGATCAGCCTGCCAACTCCCTGTTTCTGGAGATGGATTTTGAGCCCATTATCTAGTTATTAATAGTGCATTGACAGTTTTTAACATATAATTGCACCTAAAACCTATGTTGACTGTGTCAAATACACAGTCGGATTCTTCAGTATGATCTGTGTAGAAATACTTCATTGGTACTCCATTCAAGCACAGCAGTCAGCTTGCACGGATCACATCCCATTTCAGGATCAGGGCCGTGGATTGTAAGCTGCTTGCAGTAGGAACCGTGTCTTCGTCAGTTTGCACACCTTGAAGCATGCTGGTAGCATTCAATAAATGACTCTTCAAAAGGGAGGGGGTATTTTCCCATCCCCTGATTGTGGCCTAGGAAGTAGAGATCATCAGAGCCTCTTAGTGTCTGTTGGGCAGGGAGGGAGGTAATTTTTATGTATTTATTTTTTCTTCTCTTTGCAAATCCTGCTCTTATTTGCTTGAGAGGAGCAGTGCGGCCCCCCCCCCTTTTTTTGTTGTTTTTTGTTTTTTTGTACCTATGGACTCCATAGACCGTTCCAATGTAGGGGAGGATCTAACTTCTTACAGTGTACATTTGGGTACTGCCTCCTCCCTTCCTCAGCATGTTGGGCAACACAATGTGTTCTTTGCATGAATGTTCACTCAGCTAGTTGATTTGTGGATCAGACTTTTGTAAATTCCTTTTCCAGAGAGAAGTTAGGAGATGGAGGACGTGGTGATTGCAGGCATGGCAGGAAAGCTGCCAGAATCAGAGAACATGCAAGAGTTCTGGGAGAATTTATTCAATGGAGTGGACATGGTCACAGAAGATGATCGGAGGTGGAAGCCAGGTGAGCCCTGAGATTGTCTGCACTTGGGGTCTGAGCTCTCCAGATGAGCTCAAGTGTTCAAGGAAAAGAGCCCTCATAAGCAGGAAAACCCTGCCAGAGTTTGAGCTCATTTCTGATGTCCCTGAATTTCCTGGCTTTTATCTCCTGCTTTTATAAGATTCCAACCTATATCCACTCTATTGCGGCCTGTGTCAGAGTGTTAACCAAATAAACTTCATGGTGCTGCCTTACAGAAGAAAGTATTTTATAGCAGTGCAGTTTCAACGCTCATGCACCAGCAATGGTGTCTAGCTGCTATTAGCATCAGGCAGCAATGAGACTGACACAGCTGTTTGCTGGGTATTGGATGGGATCTCTGTGGGATTTGGGAGTAGCAAGATCACCTCAGTCTTTTGACTTATATCCTTGTTATAATGTTCTTGGCTGTCTGGTTGTCCATTGAAAACCCTTTTTCTAACTGAATGGATATGTACATGCCAGACACAACTGAAAGCTCTTGATCTGCAGATGTGGAAAGTGGCTTCTGTGTTTCTATCTGGTGATGAACTGGCACTACTCACGAGACACAAACTGTGTTGCAAAAGCTGCTTGTTTATTTGTCAAAACTTGCCAGAGCATGAGTTTGCTTAGCAAAGCCAGAAATAGCAGCCAGTGGGGTTTAGTATGGAGAAGTTTCATCAGGAACTTTACTCTTCTTACAATTATTCTTAAAAGGGTACTGAGAAGGTGGGAAAAGTAGATACCTTGTCAGTCTGGTGCTGAAATGTAGAAATAGGACATGACGTTCAGAATACTTACAACTGGCATGTGATTCCAGATTACACCTTGTCATACGATGGTCTCCTACCTAGTAAACACATTTTACATTGAAGTTGTCTTTAGTTAAATGTTTTTTCTCTTCAGGACTTTATGGGCTGCCCAGGAGAAATGGGAAACTCAAGGACATCAGCAAATTTGATGCCTCTTTTTTTGGGGTTCACCCCAAACAAGCTCACACAATGGACCCTCAGCTCCGCTTACTATTGGAAGCGTCTTATGAAGCCATTTTGGATGGAGGTAAGCAGCTGAACAACTGAATAGGTAAAACTGGATTTTAGTGTGTCTGAGATTTTGAGGAGAGTCTTGCACATGTCTAAGTAGAACTTTCATATAGAGTCTGAGAATTCTAGGGCTTTGACAGTAGAGAGAAGAGACCTGGAACAGGTAATACTTCAAAAATAAGTTCTCTTCCCTGGGGTCAGGTTTAGGAAATATCTCTAAAATGGATAGAAATGTCTATCTGGGGTCCACGTGGAGCAGCTTAATGCTTCTGTAATGCTTGAACTGCCATGTTCTCTTGATCGTAGTTTGCTGAACCCTCTGCATCCAGAAAAATTTTCCCATTGCCCTATTTCCATTATATTCTGCTAAAATGGAGATGTTCCAGTTTCTAGGGTAGCGAAGATGATTGGGGGTGGGGAAGGGAAGGAGGAATTAAAATTAATCCTCATTAAAAGTTCCAAAAGAATGGCAGAATGTACAGTGATGTGTTTCTGGGTATCTACTTAGTCCAGAGAAAATATGTGGAATTGGATTCAACTTCCATAATTCTCTTACTCAGGAAATTAGTTCTCAAAAATTGTTGCCTTCCCTTGTTCCATCCCTGCCAGTATCTGGAACCTTTAGAAATTTTAATGATATCTATTCTTTTAAAAAAGCTTTTTCTCTAAAATTGAATGGATTTAGTGTTTTAAAAATGATTCCCAGTGTGACACAGCCAGGAACAGTCCTCGAGACACCAGAAACTTTCCACCTGTATCTGCGGATACAGACTAACACGGCTGCTACTCTGAAACCTTTCCACCTACAGCTCTTATTATTTATTTGTATTAACACTATGCCTAAGAGCCCCAATTATGGTCCAGGACCCCATTGTGCTAGGTGCTGTACAAACACAACAAAAAGATGGTCCCTGTCCAGAGAGCTGACAAGACAACAGATGGATACAGACAGACTACAGGGGAACAATGAGACATTACTGGTCATCATTATAGGCATTGGTCTCTGCACACCAGCAGCCCAGATGTTGTTCGTTTATGTTGTAGGTTTCACAAACGAGAGAATTATAAGGAGGACAATGAGTTAGTTTTGTGGGTGTTTACAGGCAGCTCCTCCCAAACATGAGTGGCAGCATATGAGAGAGCACGAATGTGCCTGTTTGAAAATGTAACAAGTGGGTGATTGAGGCTGGCGCCATAGGCCCAGCAGAAGAGGAGTTGGCCTTTCACTGTCAAGGCCCTTCCTGGCCTCAGTATTGAAGGAGAAAAGTAGGAGAGGAGGTGAAAGAAGGCATCTGGATGCTCTGTCACTGCACCTCATTCTGCAGGACTCCTGGTTCTATGTTATCAAAAGGTTTTATTTCTGTTTGTTGAGTCAAGACTTGAGGATTCTGCCATGTATGTTCTGTGGCTCTCTAGAACACTTGCAGATGTCTTGTAAAATATTGACATCTTTTTAAGGCCTTAAAGATGTGTTTATTTTATTTTCCTTGCTAGTGATTAGGTGTCTTTCTCCCTTTTTAAAACAACTGTACTTCAAATCCCCACACACTCAGGCCCTTTCCTTCCTTACCCTTCAACCACATACATGTTTCAGCTCTTGTTCTCTGGGACTTACTTTTAGTCTCTTTAAAATATGTCTTCACTGCAGAGCTAACCAGGGCTTTTTTCCTAAATTTTAGTTCAAGCTCCCTACCATCCACACACAAACCTTATTACTTGGGTTTATGTATGGTTTGAAACTGGGCTTGCTTAACTGGCTGGGGAGTATAGGTTAGCACCCTTGTTTCACTTAAACTTGGGCTTAACCTGCCCACTTTGCAGTGTAGACTCAGACTGTAATCTGGGTTATAGAACTTGGGTTCTAATAGTCCTCCAATGCCTTTCCATAATTCCTGGGCGCTAGATGTTTCTGCCCTTCTACCTACTCCCTTCTCCTGCACAGAACTCTCTTACCAGTGTATATACACCCACCTGGTCAGCATCTAAACCCCACATTCCATGCAGTCTGCTCTATTTCTACACAACACTCAAACAGTATGGGACTGATTATAGAGATGCCATCCCAGCTAGCTGCACTGAGGCTGACATCAAGTTCTGGTGGACCTCTGCTGTGAGATCAGTGAGGTCCATGAGTTGGGGAGGTGTACCTGAAATAATCACCATCTGAGAATATCTCAGAGGCTGGCAGAGGAGGGAATTAAGCATTTGGCAAATCAGTGCAGGGAGAGAACTATGCTGTTCCATAATCATGGAATGGCTGCAAAACCTCTGGTGCCAAATGTACCTAATCTTGCTAGTTTTGTCCTTCAATTTGAGATTGTGCTTGGTGTATAATCTGCCTTCTGATGTCCTCTCAGGTATTAATCCAGCTGCCCTACGTGGCACAGACACAGGTGTGTGGATAGGTGTGAGTGGATCAGAAGCTGGTGAAGCATTTAGCCAAGACCCTGAACAGCTGCTGGGTTACAGTATGACCGGCTGCCAGCGTGCTATGTTTGCCAACCGAATTTCCTACTTCTTTGACTTAAAAGGTAAGTGTTTGAGGACTCTGTAATGCTGATGAGTAATAGCAGTTTGGCAATAGTAATAGTATAGTATCCAGTGTGTGGTAGGTACTTACACAGACATGAAGACATAGCTTTCTCATCCAGGAAGGGGCCATGTATGGTACGTGGGGAAACTGGAATCCATGAACATGGTGTGACTGGGCAGCGAGGCTCAGCATGCAGACTTAGTGCTTGAGGTCTGGGTCGGAGTAGTTGGTACTCTTCTGAGAAGAGGATGATGGTGGGAAGACCTTCTGGAAAAGAGGTGTGCTACTCTGGGAGTTTTTTGCTTGTTTACACGGTCACTTGATGGAGGGCAGTGTAGAAACTGGCCCACAGATGTGTGGTTGGGGGAAGACTCACAAAGGGAGCAGTTAGCTCTGTAGCTTAGGCAAAGTAAAGGAGGTGAGGAGGGCATCAGATAGGGGTGAGGGTGAAGGAATAGGCAAGATCTGTACTGTGCACAGCCTAAAAGGCAGGGCAGAACATGAGGAAGTCTGGGTATGGAGGTGGTGGGCAGATTACAGGAGAACAAGGCTAGGGCCAGGGAGGAGGAGGAGGCTGCAAGTGGGAGAAATAATCAAGCCAGGGACAAAGGATTTTAGCGGTGGGAATGGAGAAATGGATGAGTCCTTCCTGAGACGATGAAATGCCTGTGGCTTCTGTACATAATGCTGTTCATAAACAAAGTGGGAAAGGCACAGTTTGGCCAAACCAGCCTTTCTTGGGGTCAGCAGGCAGGGAGGGTAACGTTGTCAATGCATTGGGATACTCTAAACTTTTATCTATCACTTGATCAACTTCTTTAAAGATCCTAAGCTCCAGTCGCTGGAGAGCAGAGATGGCAGGTTCTGAACAGCAATTATAGGAAACAAACAGAACGAAATGATTTGACTTCGGATTTTATTTTATTTCATTTTTTTCCCCCAAGGACCAAGCATGGCCATCGATACGGCATGTTCCTCTAGCCTCATTGCTTTGGAAAATGCTTACAAGGCAATTCATCATGGAGAGTGCAGTGCAGCCCTTGTAGGAGGCGTCAACCTCCTATTGAGACCCAACACTTCTGTTCAGTTCATGAAACTTGGCATGCTTAGTCCTGACGGTGCCTGCAAGTCCTTTGATGCTTCAGGTAAGGGATTAGGTCCAAATCACATTGTGCTCTGAGAGGCAGCCAATGTTCCTTCCTCCAGGGAATCTATATTGAAACAGAAAAGTGGCTAAACTCTCTTCTGTCCTTGCTCATGTTTTTTGCCACAAACAATGGAACTGCCAAGGTCTGCACACTCAATAGGAACATAAAAAATTATAAGGATGGGAAAGGAAAACATGGTTCATTTCCCTACAATGGGGCAGGGGGCAGACAGGAATGTCATTTTGGAAAGTGTTCCAGGGCTTCATAGACCAAGAGGGAGACGTTCTTTAAGTCTGATATTTAGCTGAACTTGTCTGTCATGCCTTTCCAAAGGCATGATCATTCTTTTAAGGCTCTTCAGGAATGACACTATAGTGCACGGTACTTCACTGCTTTGTCATATGCAGGGCTGTCTGGATTTCTCTTTGCTTTTATTTCATTCTTCCTCTGCCCACAGGGAATGGCTATTGCCGCTCTGAAGCTGTAGTGGTCATTCTCATGACCAAGAAATCCATGGCCAAACGGATTTATGCCACAATAGTCAATGCGGGGAGTAACACTGATGGTTTTAAGGAGCAAGGTAGGTCTCAAATCTCTGGGAGACCATGAGATACTAGTGTTCTTTTCAGTGTTTATCCGAAGAACAGTGGGTTTGAGGCTTTTGCTAACTCTTCTGCAGTTTCCCTTTTTTTGGGGTTTGGGAGATCTATTTCTCCTGATTATTGGAAAATTCTGACCCTCTCTTGTCGTAAGTGAATCTAGTTAAATGGTTAGCACTTTATTCCATATGAAGGTAACGGGAGGATGTTCAGCTGATCAACTTTGCTCTCCCCAGGGGTATCCCAGTGATGTTACACTGGCTAAGTTGCAAATTATTGGCATTATGATGGGAAAGGAGAGGATACAAAAAATTACTTTTCGTTCTCCTTGGGAGCTTCAGTTCCATGAGCACTGCTCAATCTAGTAGATGGTTGATGAGAAGAAGCCTAGGGTGTTTGATATTAAAGTTTAAATCCTACAACTTCAGTTTCGTTCCAGGACCGGCCTTCCCTTTTCCCCTTCCTCTCACTGAGAGATTGACTTGTTGCAGTTTTAGTGCTGGAAACGTGAGCATAAACCCTAAAAGTATATTTGGATCTCCCTCAGAAACCTAAAAAGAAAAGGAGTACTTGTGGCACCTTAGAGACTAACAAATTTATTTGAGCATAAGCTTTCGTGAGCTACAGCTCACTGCATCGGATGCATTCAGAAACCTAGTAATCCTAATTAATGAACAGGTTGCTGAAACTTTGCTCCCAGATGGGAATGGGTAATTGATAATGATTCTTGTTCCAGGCGTGACATTTCCCTCTGGAGAGATGCAGCAGGATTTGGTCAGTTCTCTATACAAAGAATCTGGGATCCTCCCTGAAGAAGTGGAGTATGTAGAAGCTCATGGTACAGGCACCAAGGTTAGCATAATTTTACCATTGTCTCCTATCTCTGTGTCTCTTCCCCTTCCCCCCAATTTTAGCATCCTTTCCTTTTCTCTCCTTTCAATTTCCTTCCTCTTTCTTCTCCCGCGCACCCCCCCCCCCCCATTCTTTCCAATTTAACAGGAAGGAGCTAGATTTCCCATTTCTAGCTATTCCCTTCACAATCCTTGGTGGTTGTGGGGTTTGTTTGTTTTTAGCCTAGAGACGTTGGGACAGGGGCTCTTCTGCCAACTTCTGCATGTTGTGCATGCTTAGTATAAAGTATCATTCTGACTTAATTTCCTTTTCTGTTAGGTTGGGGATCCTCAGGAAGTGAATGGCATTGCAAATATTTTCTGTCAATTAGAGCGAGAGCCATTGTTGATTGGATCAACCAAGTCAAACATGGGTCACCCAGAACCTGCCTCTGGGCTTGCTGCACTAGCCAAGGTAAGACATTGTTTCTCAACTATTACATCTATAGATATCGTGCCTTGTGCACTGACCCATTGTGGAATTTAGCTCTGGTGGTGAGAGAGAGACTTGGGAGGTTGTCTCATTAACCAGGCAGCCCATTCTGCTATTGCCTCTTGCCTCATTTGAAAGTTTTCATAAAGGCTCCAAATGCTCTACAACAAGCAGGATGTAAATTCTTAGACAGAGACCTGAGTGTCTAGTCTCTCTCTAGTCCTAAAGTCTGCAGACACTTAAATTGCATTGAGAACAGAGGGTTCTTTATTAAATGGCTAATTGTCATTACTGTATTTCTTAGTGAGTTTGATATTCAATTATTTTATGCATCACTATGAAAAGCTGTGGCATAACTTGATGAGGGTGAGTTTGGGGCACTTGGCACCTAGGAAGGATGGCAAGCAGCTTGGGTTGTTGGTGCTCAGGAAGTGGCTGGAAGTTTTTGTATTGGGTAGGGGATGCATCTTTCCCCCTGCTCCCGTGTCACTTTTGGGCAAGGGTTGAGGTGATTTCAAGTGAGGGGTGGTGGGGGAGCAGACACAGGTTTGAACTTCCAGTTGGCTCAGAGCAACCAGCTGGCCCACACGTGCCCCATTATCTGCTACTGTAGCCAACACTGGTGGATGAGTGTCTGCTAAACTGCTCAGCAGAGTGCTAGCTAACAGTGTTGACAGTTAGCCGTGAAGCCTAGTGATGACAATTTAACATGGCCACATAAATGGAAGCAGCACAGTCTGTCAGAGTTATTGTTTCAGGCTAAGGCAAATATTGTGGTGGTTATGTTCAGGTCACGCTGAGAGGATTTTCTTTGTTGCCATATCTAGGAACTGCAGTCTTGTTTTCTAGATGAAAACTTGCATTCTTAAGCTCTATTCTGAGGCATTGGATGAGTTCTGCAGTAAATGAAGTGGTCACAGAATCATGGAAAACATGGGAGCCTGTCCCTGCTACGTTGTACTGAAGGCCTGTAAATAGCTTGGTTATCCTGGTTATACTATGGTCTCTGTTTTACCAGAGTGGCTTTTTGAACTCCCTGGCACAGTTCCCTGGTCTCCAAGATACTTCTTGGTGAGGTGGAGCAGAACGTAGACTTGGTGTTGGTCTGAGAGACCTGACTTCTTCGTGAGGGTCTCTCAGCCAAGTACACTATCTGTCGCTGGCCCTGTGTCCATTCCATTGCATGAGGCCATTCAGCCTCTGACAGTGACTCCATAGAAGTCCTTTGGATTTCTCCTGTGGGACTGAGCTGGGCTCCTCCAAACTCCCCAGCTGATGTCGATCCGAGGTGACAGCTCCAACCTAAGAGCCCTTAGTGCTGGGCTCACTGTCTCTGTAATGGAGCTCAAGGTGTACTCCAAGGATTCTCTGATATGAGAACTCCCTCCTACACTGACCAGACCTTCAGTAGTTAAGCCAGAAGGTAGGTCTGTACCCTGTTGGTAGGGATTTCTGCCACCACTACCCCTTTGCAGCTTGTGCTTAGTGGGGATACTGTGGTTTCTTTGAGTTATATAAATGTTTTAGTTTTGTGGTAGAACCTAGAGGCTGCAGTCAGGATCAGGGCCTCATTGTGCTAGACACAGAGACAGTCCCTACCCCCAAGATCTTACAATCTAATTAAAGATGCAACAAGTGGCTGTAGTGAACAATTGGAAGGAACATCCCATGGCAAGGACCCATTCCCATCTCTTTATGTGGTTGAGCTGTACTGCCCACCCACTTTTTACAGTATAATTACATCTGACAAATAAAATAGGACATAGAAGTTTGTAAATAATAGTAGCCCATTTAATTCCACTCCATGCTGTCCCCAGCCTCCTTCCCAATGCCTTTTAAACAATCCAGTAAAAACCCTTTGTAAGGGATTATTCCTAGCAACCTCCCCTCCTCCAGCCCCATGAGTTGCCTCCTTCTAGGGAGCTGAATCTAATACTCATTAAGTTGATAGCAAGCATCTCCCAAAGGTTCAGTTGAAATAGAAACACCATTTGGCCATCAACACTGCTTTCCTAGTGGTGGAAAGTCAGAGATAAAAGCCACAATGTCTTACTTCTAAACCTCCACTTTAACTGGGTCCATATGGATAAAGTAGTTCTATGCTCATGGTCTATATTAATGAAAATGGCTTCGAATTCCATCTTACCCAGTTCAGCATGATAGTCTTCCCTAAATCACCTCCCATGGCAGCAGAATCTAGGCTGAGTAGTTCAGATACCAGAGTGTTTAACTAACTGCTATCCAGGGAAGACAAAATCCCATATGTAATTCCACTTAGATAGTTTGTCTCTGGGGGAGCCTAGTGGGTGCACACGCTAATCCTTTCTAAATTCTTCAAATATGTTTGAGTATGACCTTGCAGGTGTATAGGCATCTGGGATAAAACACTAGACCAGGTCCACAGCAGCCTTCTCAGCTTGTACAGGGAATGTTTCCATCACTGAAACTTGGAAGCCAGAAGACTTTGCAGTCTTGTTTTCTTGACTTGGCGTCCAGATCTGATACCCAATTCAGGAAAATAATCCTATTATCACTGTCTGTCTCTCATCAGAGCCACCTGCCTTGAGGGTCGTTTCTGAACAGCAGGGGGATGTTGGTTGGGGCCTGAGGACACTGCAGTAATACCAATAACTGGTGTGGTTTTGAGGCTGCAGCTGCTTGTATAATTTCTGGCCGGAACTGCCTGTGCCACAGGGGAATATTTGCACAGCCTCAATACCTGTCCTTCCCCAGGAGCTCCCGTCTTGGGGTTGAGTGCATACATAACCATGAGTTGGGAGTCATTTTTGCTTTCAGTCTGTTTGAAAGAGGTGGGTTACTTCATAACTTTTCTTTCATGCTGGCCCTGTACCTAGATCGGAAAAACATGCAGAGCAGGACAGAGACTCCTTTAGCTAGATCTGTCAGTCTGGGAATAGCTTTCTCATACAGCAGAGAAAAGGTAGAAATGGGAGATTTGGTGACGGTAAAGAAGAGGATTGGGAGGCACCATGGGAGGAAGGAAAAAAATGAGCTGGGCAGTGCAGATTTTGTGGAGGGATGAGCTGAGAGTGAGGGGAGAAGGAGGGGTGATATTCCTAGCACATTGGATTCACTTGTCAAGTAAGACAGCACAGTCTACTGGGTAGAGTGTGGACAGAGAGCTATGACTTCAGAATTATTATACTAGCTCTGCTAGTGACTTCCTGTGTGGCCTTGATTTATCTAAGCTACTTAGTCTTTCTGTGCCTTAGTTTCACCATCTGTAACATGGGGACAATAGTACCTATTTACCTATTGTGAAGTGTTCTAAAATCCAATATAGTGACCGAAGGAGCCATCTAAGTGCAATTGCAAAGTGCAATTCTATCTTATATACTCAGCCATTTGTAGAACAAAACTAAAAGGTGTATGTTAAAACAAAAAAATCTAAGCCATAATTGTTCTGTTCTGCTCTCTCTCTCCAGGTGATTCTCTCTCTGGAACATGGGCTGTGGGCTCCAAACATTCATTACAACACCCCAAATCCAGAAATTCCAGCCTTACAAGATGGTCGTATCCAGGTGGTTGCTAAACCAACCCCAGTAAAAGGAGGCCTTGTCAGTATCAATTCTTTTGGCTTTGGAGGTTCTAATGTCCATGTCATTCTGAGACCAAATAAGAAGAAATTCTGCCCTCTGGAGATGCACAATTTGCCACAACTGGTCCAAGTTTGTGGCAGGACACAGGAAGCGGTGGAAATGCTAATAGAGCAAAGCAGAAGCCTGAGGGAGTACAGCTCATTTGTGAGCCTGCTCAATGATATCTCTGGGATCCCTATTTCATCCATGCCCTACAGGGGCTACACCTTAATTGGCAGTCAGAGTGACATAAAGGAGGTTCAGCAGACTCAAACATCTGGGAGGCCCCTCTGGTACATCTGCTCAGGTAATTCCACTTTAAGGTGGATCAGACTCTTATCTGTTCTGTATCTTTGGAAGCTTGAGGCTGTCTGTTGATTCTATGCTCTGTTCCTTGATCTGCTTAGTTTTGTGGTATGTGCACTAAGATTTTTTTTTTCAGGGTCTCCTGTTTACTGCATTGATCATGTGGACTATCTGCAGATAATCCTCCACCTAATACAATTTCCCTTCTCCTGGTAACAAATCCTAGGAGACTGAAAAACAGAGCATCGTGTTCACTGTGGGGATTTGAGATCTGCAAGATGTTCTCCTAGACTGAATTCTTCTTATATCTTTCCTGTGCTAGAGCAAATGCTCAGCTCTCCCTACCCATGGCCAAACTGCCATGAGCAAGGCTCATGTTCTCGTTTCATCCCACAGGCATGGGAACACAGTGGAAGGGGATGGGCCTTAGCCTGATGAAGCTTGAGCTGTTCCAACAGTCCATCTTGCGCTCCGATAAGGCTCTCAAGGACACTGGACTGAAGGTGTCTGACATGCTCCTGCACGCAGATGAGAACACGTTTGAAGATGCTGTTCATGCATTTGTTGGTCTTGCTGCTATTCAGGTAAGGGTGAAAGCTGAGGCCCTTTCCCAGTTTTGTTCCAAGTGTGTCTGCTTGACCACTAACACTGCCTTTGTCATTCAGCTCCTGATCCTTCTAATAGTCTTGTGTAAGCTGCTAAGGAGCACTCCTGATGTGCAAGCCAGGTTTGAGTGTGCCTTTGGCATTGTTAGGAAATGTGTATATGTGCTGTGCTTACAGTCTTAGGGCTGAGCATACAGTGCAGTTGTGGGCAGTTCCACCTCCACCGCCCAGGAGCAGCAGCAACAGCAGTAGTGGCTTGTGGGAGTGGGAAGACAGTGGAAGGGACCTGAAGAAGAAGAAAATTCGGGTGGAGGCACTTGGATCCTTCCACTTCCTCCATTTAGGGCCAGAACTCTGTTTGGAGGTGAGGGGTAGGGAGCAGCAGTAAGATTAGGAAAGGACTTTGCTCTGAGGAGGGAAGCCTAGTTTGGCATTTCTAATATGCCTATCACGACCATCCCAGACGTATGGCATCTGATGTGACGTTGGTAATACTGCTTTTCCTCATAGATTGCACAGATCGACATGCTGAAGGCCATGGATCTGCAGCCTGATGGAATTGTTGGTCACTCAGTAGGAGAGCTGGCCTGTGGCTATGCAGATAACTCCTTAAGTCATGAAGAGGCCATTCTTGCTGCCTACTGGAGGGGGCGGTGCATCAAAGAGGCCAAACTACCCCCAGGAGGAATGGCTGCTGTTGGTAGGTAGCTAATATCCCTGTACATGCATGGGTGCACGCGCGTATGCACGCACGCTTGCTCTCTCTCTCCTGTCTTGTTTGTTAATTGTAATAAACTGATTCCATGAGAGGCTGTAAACTTGGGCTGTCTGACATGACAGTGGGTGCGGAGAGAAATTTTTGTTTAAAGCTGTTCAGTTTTTTAAAAAATCACCAATACTTCTAAACTCTTATAGGTCATAATTTGACAACGTGTTCATCTTTCTGGTTACATGTTGGGATGTATTAAAAACAAACCAAAAAAAGGCTAGAAAATACCAGAAGTACTATAATACAAATCAGTGGTAACCCCTCACCTGCAGTACTGTCTGGTTCTTGTCACTCTCTCAAAAGCAGAAGTAGAGAGGGTTCAGAGATGGGTGGGTGACAAATAATTAGAAGCCTGGAAGAATTGGTTTGTGGAGTTTTTTGGTATGATGGAGTGAAAAGGTTAGGACAGTCTAATTTATAGAAGACACAAAAAAAGGACAGGGTGGCTTTTTTGTTATGCTTCAAGAACCAAAACAGATCTCCTAGAGAAGGTAAATTGGGAACTCAGTTTCACATAATACAAGTACAAGAAGACATTCTATGAAATCAAAAGGTAACAAATTTAAAACAAATAAAAATAAATATATTGACAAACACATAACTGGCCTGTGGAACTTACTATCACAAGACCTCATTGAGGCCAAGAACTTAGTAGGATTTTAAAAAATTAACCTTTTTTTAATCTGGATAATGAGTTAGTTTTATCCTAAGGGGTATAAACCTACCTACTCCAGGGTATAAGCCAACCTTAACTGATGCGGAGGGCACCAGCGCTAGGAAGAAACTTCCTCTATGGGCATGTTGTTCCATAAATGGCCAGTCCTCAGGCCACTGTCAGACTTCATACTGGACTACATAGACCCTGGGTCTGGTCTGGTCTGGCAACTTCTCTATTGGTTACAAGTAAAGCTTTTGCTATTTTTATTTTCTTGTTGTTATTTCATGAACACCTTATTTGATAACCATGAATATTCAAGTTAGGAGCCAAAAATTATAGATTAGGGCAGCTGTGTTGGGGGCTAAAGCATTTATACATTACTTGCTACAGGCATAATTCTAGTGTTTCACTTTCTATGATATTTCCACTGGGAACCAACTCATTTAGAATTCTCTTTAGCTTGCTAATGAGTACGTAAGTCATTTACTTATCACTGATCATTTCTGGGAATCACTGCATATAATAGGTCAGATCTTTCATAACCAGAATTTGAGTTCAGATTTTGTCCATTGCCTCTTACCCATGTGATAGATCCAGGCCAAATTCTACTCTCATAGACTAGCTTAAATCCATAGTAACTTTTGACTTCAGTGGCGATACCCTAATTTCACAAAGACTGGTCAAATTCTGCTCATTTACATTCTCTCCAGTTTTAAGAATGGCATTCCTTGCTCAGGACAAGGTAAACTGTTAGAGGGAGATTTTCTTTTTAATAGGTTTTTCAAATAGTGTAAGTTTTTGTCTAAATCTGAGGTTTACATGAAAAGTATATATTAGAACTCAGTCATTTTCCCTATCACGGGGATGAAATTTTGATCCTTCTGTCTGTAATCTCAAAGCAGATAGCTGGTGGAATCTTGTGGGTTTTACATAAGCAATTCAGAGCTCTGTCTGACTTGATTCTTCATGGAGAGGGATATAATGGACTTCAAGAACTTCATCCCAAAATTTAGGGATTGATTTTTTTCATGAAAGTCAGTTCTGCCACCTCCAGTGCGCTCAGATACTACAGTGAGGGTCAGCATTATAAAACCCTAAGGTCCTGACAAGACTGTAGGATTATCCGTCTCCCAAAATCTTGAATCCAGGAGGGTAGTCAGAATCCGTACTGTCAGGAGTTCTGGGCTTAACCTGGCTACATAAGCTGCTGCATAATTTTTCCTGGGAACATTTGCATCATCTTGAGGATTTTTCCTCTGCAGGTCTGACGTGGGAGGAATGTAAGCGTCGTTGTCCTCCTGGCGTGGTACCTGCCTGTCACAACTCTGAAGACACTGTCACTGTTTCAGGGCCTCAGGTGAGCAAACATATGGAAACCTGCCTTCCTAAGAGACCTTGCCTTCCAAGGCTGAAAACTGGGGCTCCATCTGGTGTGTCTTCCATTACTGGAATTACACCATGAACCCTAGGACTGAAAGAAGGGTAGTAGGTTAAACCAAAGTAGGGAGAGGGAACTTGACTTTTGCATCTGAATTTAAACATTTAAGTGCTACTTGATGGGAATCAGAGTTGTTGCGTCTTGCAGACTAGGAACAAAAAAAACATGTGATCTTGTATTTCAGTAGGGTTCTATTCACTGGGATGTTGCATCACCTTCACACGAGGAATATGAGGGGAATGCAGTGATACCACTTTATGGGAGCATAGAGCCTCATCAAATGGCTAATGACCGAGGAAAGCTGGATGCCCAAACTCCATGAAATAATAATTCTTGCTCAATTCTATCCCATTTCCTAGGACGTTGTGAATGAGTTTGTAGCCAAACTGAAAAAGGAAGGAGTGTTTGCAAAGGAGGTGCGCAGTGCTGGCGTTGCTTTTCATTCATATTACATGGCGTCTATTGCACCAGTCCTACTTAATGCCCTGCAGAAGGTAATGTCCCTGAGTGATGGCTTATGCTGGGGGCTTGTGGATAAAGGGAGCCGTGACTAGCATCCTACATGCTGTGGGAGAGAGGGGCTGAAAGGAGATCCTCATTATGCGTGAGAGTTAGAAGAGATTGGGCTGCATGCAATAACAGTTGCTGGATTTCTGTGGAACAGGTAGTTGGAAGCCCGTGGACGTCCAGCGAGAAGAAGCCTGAGCTCACAAGCTGAGAAAAGTGGTTCATGCAAACCTCTGGGGCTTGGTTTTTGTGGTGTTTTTGTGTTTTTTGGTCTTGGCCTGTGACATCTATATATTTTTTTCTTGTTGGTCTATTGTAGGTAATTCCAAATGCAAAGCCTCGTTCAGCCCGTTGGATCAGCACCTCCATTCCTGAGTCTCAGTGGCAGAGTGAACTGGCTCAGAATTCCTCTGCCGAGTACCATGTGAACAACCTGGTGAGCCCAGTGCTGTTCCAGGAAGGTCTGAGGCATGTTCCAGACAATGCTGTTGTGGTGGAGATTGCCCCACATGCCCTGTTACAGGTACTGCACTTGGGAAGGTTCGAAGAATCACGGAACATGTTAGCTTTTCTCGCGCTGAGAACACCTTGCCCAGCCATTTCTAGTCTCCCTGATTTAGCATTAAAAATCAGCATGTCCCAACATATTCCATACCACATCCCCACCCACACAGTCAAGTCATCCAAATACTTGCCTTTGCACATTACTTGGGAGGGGCGGGGGAAGAACAACACAGGCATGCAGAATCAACTGTCTGAATTGGTGAACGAGTAGGAGAAACTAGGAGCTTCTTGGATGATCTAACAGTGTGTGTGGGAAGTAAAGCAGTAGGGAAGAGAGCCTGAAGTCTTACTACCTTGGGTTGTAATCTTGTCAGATCTTATTAAGCTAAACACCATCAGGCTGGGCCAATACTTGAATGGGAGGCTTGCAGTGTACAGCAAGAAGCAATACTGGAGATCAGAAAGTGTCACTCTTTTTTGTCTAAGAGTACTTGATAGCTGTTTGGATACCATAGTGATGAGGGCCATATAAGTATCTAACTAGAGGAATTCTTCCTAGATCTTGAATCACTTCACCCACCTGTCTCTGAATCTTCTCTATGCTTGTATCTAATTTCTCTTGGGCCTTTTATTTTAGAAAGTGTTTTTAAAAAACAAAACTACCAAGATAATTCAACACTAATCCCTTTCATTTAATTGCTCACTTTCACAGCTGCATAGTGTTTGTTTTTTTTTTTTTTTTTAAAAACATACACAACTAAAATACACAGTGTAACGATAGCAATGCAATACCACACCTATGTTACTAAGAATAATAATACATAGTGCTTATGTAGTGTTGCATCTTCCAGATAGTGTACAAATGTTAGCTAACTAAACCTCACATCGCTCTTGAGAGCGAGGAAGATAAGTACTTATTTTAATTTTTTACGGGAGGATAGCGGTTGGGATCTGAAACACTAAGGAAAAAGCTCTCACTTTCAAAAGTGTCCACTAATTTTGAGGACATCAGTTTTGGGATAACTCTCTCATTTGAGACCTCTCAGGTCTCATTTCCTCCCCACTCACTTCCAAGGTGCTGTGTATTCCTAGCTCTGATTGACTTCAGCTGAAGTTATGGATGCTCACAACTTGTGAAAATGCCTAGGTGTCAAATTAGCTTAAAAATTGGTGGATTTTCCTGGAAATGTTAGCCTAAATGGTTTGTCTAAGGCCATACAGCCAGTCCATGCCTTGTGGTTCCCATGCTACATTTCAGCTAACATTGATATTATGAGTTTGCATTGTCTTATGTTCCTATAAACTTGAGTTTCATTATTCTGGGGCCAGATCTTGTTCACCTTACTCCTTGCAGGTAATGCTATTGAAATCAATGAGATTTTTTTGCAGGAGAAGACAAATCGCAAATTGCAATAGAGACAAGGACTCTAAGGACTAGTCAGGTGGAAAGTTGCATCTTGAAAATACAGCCACTTTTTCTTAGGAGTGTACAAAAATATATCTACTACTTCACCCGACATAACTCAAAAATGGGCAAAACTCACTTCAGCTTTCTAAAAGTTATTGCCGTGGTGCTCAGCCCAGGTGTAGAGGAATTTAACTTTCTGAAATATTGCATTTTAGTTTAAGAGCATTTGAAAGCATTGCGTGACTCATAAATTCCAAGGTGAGAAGGAATTTAGTCTACAGCCTGTGTGAAACAGGTGGTCAGAACGTCCCAAAAACATCTAATCTTGATTTGAAAAGTTGCCAGTGATGGAGAAGCCACCATGACCCTTGGTAAATTGTTCCAATGGTTAATTACTCACTGTTAAAAATTTACACTTTTATTTCCAGTTTGGAAGTTCAGTCTAGACAAATTCAGCCACTGGATTGTGTTATACCTGTGTCTGCTAGATTGAAGAGTAATATATGTTCCCCATATAGGTTCTTATAGACTGTAATCAAGTCATCCCTTCACCTTCTCTTTGTTCAGCTAAATAGACTCAAGGAGCACCATCTAACTATAAGGCATGTTTTCTAATCCTTTAATTATTCTCGTGGGTGTTCTCTGAACCTTCCCCAAGTTATCAACGTCCTACTTGAATTGTGGGCACCAGAACTGGACACAGTATTCCATCAGTAGTCACACCATTGCTAAATACAAAGGTAAAACAACTTTTATGCTCCTACTCAATATTCCCTTGCTTATCCATACAAGGATCGCATTAGCTCTTTTGACCCAGCGTTGTACTGTGAAACCATGTTCAGTTGTTTATTCACCAAGAATAAACTTCCTCCACTGCTTCCCAAGATAGAATCCCACATCCTGTAAGTATGGTCTATATTCTCTATTTAGCCATGTAAAACACATTGTTTGCTTGTGCCCAGTTTACCAAGCAATCCAGATTGCTCTTAATCCATGACCTGTTCTTCATTATTTATCACTACCCCAATTTTTGTGTCATCTGCAAACTTTATTGGTGATTTTTATTTTCTTCTAGGTCATGGATTAAAAATGTTAAATAGTGAGGGGCCAAGAACCAATCCCTGCAGGAACGCATTAGAAATACACCCATTTGATGATGATTCCCTGGTTACAATTACATTTTTGAGACCTAACAAGCTTTTAATCCACTAAATATACGCCATGGTTAATTTTATATCTTTCTAGTTTTCTAATCTGAGTCATGTGGTACCAAGTCAGATGCCCCTACAGAAGTCTAAGTGTATTGCATGAGCACTAATAGTTTTATCAACCAGACTTGATTTTTTTTTTAAAGGAGATTATAACTTCGTCAGAATCTGTTTTCCATAAACCCATGTTGAATGGCATTAATTATATTACCCTCCATTATCTCATTTAATCTCCTTGACATTGACCCTGGGCAAGATAAATCTTGCCTTTTAATTACCCAGGTCATCGCGTTTACCCTTTTAAAATATTGGCACAACATTCGCTTTCTTCTGGAACTTCCCCAGTGTTCCAAGATTTATTGAAAAACAAACATTTAACAGTCCAGTGAGATCCTCAGGCAGCTCTTTTAAAACTCTTGGATGCAAGTTAACTGGACCCGCTAGTTTTAAAATGTCTGACTTTAATAGCTGCTGTTTAACATCCTCCTGAGACACTAGTGGAATGGAAAGATATGATGTTATATGACTACATCAAAAAGCCCACAGATGATTTTGGTTTTTTCTCTCCCCTCCCCCCACATACGGGAAAAAATATTTAGTGAACACTTTGGCCTTTTCTGCATTATTACTGATAATTCTACCCTTTCCATCTAGTAATAGACCAATATAGTTGTTAGTATTCTTTTTGTTCCTAATATATTTGAAGTCCTCCTTGTTGTCTTTAACTCTGCTGGCCACAGACTTCTCCGTTGGTCTGCTTTCCTTATCAATTTTCTACAGTTCCTAGCTTCCAATTTCTATTTGTTAATATCAACTTCCCCTTTCTTACATTTTGTTTTATTTTTTGTAGCTGCCTTCACTTGCCCTCTAAACCTAGTGATTTTTTTTTTTTTTTAACCAGCACAGCCTTCTTCCTCAGTTGTGAGATTGTGGCTTTTTAGGGCTGTCCCAGTTCAGAGCAACTACACCTGTATTTCCCCTCAGTGCTCCAGCAAGTTCACCCACTCTCAGGCTTCCAGCTTCCCAGCTGGTGCCTCTTTTGGATGGAGGACTACATCTCACCCTGGTCAGAAGGGAGTATATCCAAGCTGCACAGTTTCCTGCCTTCACTATGTATTTCCCAGCAAAGACAGGCTGCCTAAACACACATGCTTGCTTTCGCTTCAGGCTGATTAGAGTGATTGCTTCAGATCCGAGTTACCGCACAGTTCTTTCTAAGCAAGCCTATTTTATTCTTAAGGTAAAAAAGCATTAGAGAAACCATATTTAAAAACAATAAAACTTACCAGGAATCATCCCACCCTAGGGATTTCTTTGAAGTAACAAGTTAATCAAAGCTGCAGCTCAGAACAAGCACTCAGTCTTCTGAGGCCTCAGTAGGCCAAGTTCTTCCAACCCTCCTGTAAGTCTTGGTGCCCTCCATGGACCAGGGGTCCTATCCCTTTGTTGAATTAGGAAGAAGACCCTGCATCAGCTTAAAACCCAGGTTCTTAACCAAGTTTGTTCGTCTCTGGAGAATCCAGTTTGAACTATATGTGCATATTTCCCCAGGGAGGTGGCATCAAAGGCTAATAAGAGGAAGTTCATTAGCATCACACTCCCTACTAGAGAAGGTACTTACAGTGCCACAACAAAACGTACATGGTTGCATTTTTAATTCAGTGTAACCCAAAGGTATTAACACCATAATGCAGTAAAGTTCATCTTAATTCAATAAGGTTTTTTCAAGATATTACAGGACATTGTCAGTCTGTCACATGGGCATCTAGTAAAGTATTCTTAAACAACTCACAATATCCCCTTTTCCTGATTAGTCTTCACAGCTGATTTGGCTCATAATTGTTTTCAGGTGTGACAATGGATACCTCCACTTGATCTCAACTAAGCTTGCTTCCAGTTACATAGGCCTCTGCAGACAGATCTAGGAGTTTGCTGTCTAGCCACATAGGTACAGAGCTGGCATTTAGGGTGGCACACGCGCCATGAAGGCCAGTGTTCAACACAAAGGGGATAAATCTGCCCCCTTCAACTCTTCTTCTTTATCCTAGGTGTTCTTCTCTCAGGCTGTGGTAGTGCATGACAGAGGAAGACTTTCAGTCTTAAAATCTCCCCAAGTGTGAGTTGTGGTTGCTGAGCTTCCCTCTGTGCTGAAGGCTGGTGAGAAATTCCAACTCAAGAGTTTGTTCTCTTGTCATAATGCCCCCACCCTCCCTCCAGAGTCTGTAGACCTAAGATCTTTAGATGGTGCAGAGGAAGGCACCTTTCATAGTTCCAGTGGCTCTTGGAAGTCCCACGAAACAGAAAAGAAAAAGGGGCTTTCCTTTTGGGGTCTGTTCCTCTGAGGTTCTCTTGGGATCCCAGGACAACCATTCCAAAGGGCTGCTCTCCCCTAGATTACCAGGTGCTGGTTTGAGTGTCTCTAGACTCTTCGTCCCTTATGTACTATGGAAGAATGAATATTGGTGCTGCAGGAACCACGTTCCGGAGCAGTCCAGTGCTATGGTCCTCTTGATTCTGAGAAACAGGAACTAGCCCACTCTGTTATGGCTCTACTTCTTAATAACCCTAATTCAGGAATAGCAACATCTTGGGATATTCAGAAGTTCCTCTGAAAAGCTTCAGGGTTCAGTACTTAATATTTTGGGGCTTTTGACCTATGGTCTTCTGCCTCCTTTTCAAGCTGCAAGAGCAAAAAATAGAGGGCCTTCTCTAGAAAAGTTGAAAGCCCTTGCATGGATTCTTAAAAATCCCCAATGATGGAGATTCCACAACCCACCTAGGCAATTTATTCCAGTGCTTAACCACTCTGATAGGAAGTTTTTCCTAATGTCCAACCTAAACCTCCCTTGCTGCAATTTAAGCCCATTGTTTCTTGTCCTATCCTCAGAGGTTAAGAGCAATTTTTCTCCCTCCTTCTTGTAACAACCTTTTCTGTACTTGAAAACTGTTACCATGTCCCCTCTCAGTCTCCTCTTCTCCAGACTAAACAAACCCAGTTTTTTCAATCTTCCCTCATAGGTTATGTTTCCTAGATCTTTAATAATTTTTGTTGCTCTTCTCTGGACTTTCTCCAGTTTGTCCACATCTTTCCTGAAATGTGGCACACAGAACTGGATACAATACTCCAGTTGAGGCCTAATCAGCACGGAGTAGAATGGAACAATTACTTCTCTTGTCTTGCTTACAATACTCCTGCTAATACATCCCAGAAGGATGTTTGCTTTTTTTGCAACAGTGTTACACTGTTGACTCATATTTAGCTTGTGATCCACTATCTTCCAGGGCTGATGCTAGTTTTGGTAGGGTAGTTCTGCAATCCAGAGACTCTGAGCTCTGCCTCTTGGGGTGGATACTGCTTGTGAGTAACCTAAATGGCATACATGGCTGCATCACATCTCAAAGAACCACAGTTACAATAAGTAACCATTTCTTCTTGTGGCTTTTACTGCACCTGGAAAGTCTAAAGATAGGAAGGTGTCTTTGACCCTTGAAGAATTAAGGATCCAATGACTGGTGTGACAGGACAAGACCAGATGGCTATAGAAAAGTAGTGGGAGATAGATATATTAGCTCCAGGCTAAATAAATCCCTGGTACCAGGATAAGTGAAATGGCAGCTGCTCCAGGTCAATTAAGACACCTGGGGCCAATTAAGAACTTTCCAGAAGGCAGGGAGAATGCTAGGTTAATTGGGACACCTGAAGCCAATCAGGGGCTGGCTGAAACTAGTTAAAAGCCTCCCAGTCAGTCAGGTGGGGGGGCATGTCAGGAGCTGTGGGAGGAAGTTGCGCTGTTGGAGAGACTGAGCAGTACACACCATATCAGGCACAAGGAAGGAGGCCCTGAGGTAAGGGTGAAGTGGAGCTTGAGGAAGTGAGGGCTGCTGTGGGGGAAGTAGCACAGGGAATTGTACATGTCATGTTTCTAAAAGGTCAGCTACCATAGCTGATACCAATAGGGTCCCTGGGCTGGAGCCCAGAGTAGAGGGTGGGCCTGGGCTCCTCCTCCCCCCCCCTCCCCCCACCTTTGCTCCCTGATTGATCATTGAGACTGGGAGAGAACAGAGACTGTGCAAGGAAGGATAACTTCACTTCACCTCCCTCACTGGCTTATGATGAAAAATGGCTCAGTAGACTGTGACCCTTGTCTCTAGAGAGAGAACGGTTACATGGAGGGTCACAGTGAGCCTCTGAGGCTAGCGAAATCCGCCAGGAAACACGGGACCCACGGAGGCAAGGACAGAGTATTGTCACACTGGTTATGCTAGGAAGAAAGGTGTATTCCTCAGTGGCCTTAATTTGAGAGCTGCAACCTATAAGGAAATTGTGGCCAGATGTACGTTTAGCTATGTCCAAAAGCTCCCTTTTTTGGAATTCCTCTCCTGAGATGTTGTTGAGAGCAGTGATTTTTTATTTATTTATTTTTTTTTGGCCCTCTTGAACTGGGAGCCATAGAAGTGGTGCTAGAGCCTTACCAGGAGAAAAGGTAGTTAGTCGTAAAAGAAAGAGGGTTTTTTCTTTTTGGGCCTCCACAGATAGGAGATTCCTAAGGGAAATGAAATTCTGGCCAGCTTCTCTAGGGAGAAAAGGAGGACTTGTGGCACCTTAGAGACTAACAAATTTATTTGAGCGTAAGCTTTTGTGAGCTACAGCTCACTTCATCGGATGCATTATGCTCAAATAAATTGGTTAGTCTCTAAGGTGCCACAAGTACTCCTTTTCTTTTTGCGAATACAGACTAACACGGCTGCTACTCTGAAACTTCTCTAGGGAGAAGATTCCCTATTCTCAACCCTCAGGCCTGGTTCATACCCTTTGATCTTTTGAAATGCCCACATCTCACGTGTCAATAAAGCAAAAGCACAAAGTGCCTCAGGTTCCTGGTGAGGAATTACTGCTACTGGTACAAAGGTCCTGCCTCTCAATGGAGCAGCAGTGTAGTCACTGTGAGTGCAGCATAGTAGGTTAAAGCTCATCTCTGACAGCAAAAGCACGCATGTCTATCCATAACTGGATGACTACCTCATAAGAGTGTGTGACGGCAGAGGAGGCGTGATACAAACTACTTCTTACATGCATTCTTAATCCATGGATCTTCAGGTGTTTCACAAAGGAGGTCAGCTGGGAGAGATAAAGTGACTTGCCACAGATCACACAGCATGTCACTGGCAGAGTCAAGAATGGAACCCAGGCTTCCTGATTTCCAGTTCAGTGCTCTGTCTGCTAGTTCACACTGGTGTACTTCATTCCTGGCAGGAAACTACACACTCGACAAATCTCAGTGTAAGCAAAGAGAAATCTAACTTGGTCCTGAGCTTCATGGAGAGGCAGTCTGTGTTCCACAAAGCTCTAGTTTACCTGTTAGGGCACAGGTCCTATGATCTCCTGTAGGCCATCCACTTAGCCAGCTCCAGGCTAAATGGCCCAGTGCATACGTATATCAGAAAATTCAACCTAATGGAGGCTTGCATCTATCTCTGTCACTGCTTTGCAGGGCAACCCTTGCAAGGGTGTTTGAAATTGATCTATGATGAAGAGCCGAGGAGGGACCCTTATGGGTGTGGGCTTATGCCTTCTGTCTGGGAATGCTGGACATGAAGAGCATGTGTACTTCCACAGTGTTGGCAACTTGTATGACTTTATTGCAAGTCTTGTGATATTTGGTGGTTTTGTCAAAACTCCAACTTCCAGATTAATGCAATTACATGAGAATCTCAACTTTCATTTAAAAAATATATTTCTAACCATCATGGTTCCAAAGAATAGCTTGAAATCATGGTTCAAGTGCACACTAAGGGGGGGGACCTAACTAATGATTGGGTTTTTTTTTTGTTTTTATTTGTTAAATATTGAGTGTTGGCAATATTGCTTCCAGCTACTGCCCAAAAATTGTTACATAGCTACTACAGCCTGGTTATGTGGGGACAGTACAAGCAGAGAACAGGTGATGGGGGAGGTAAATCACACCCTTCTTTGCTTTGGAAAGACTGCAAGAAATTCTACAATAAGCCTTGTTTACACATTCTTGTAAAAGAAAACTTCTGAAAATGTCAGAGGTTTGACTTTAACTTTCTTCTCTGCTCAAAAGCAGACAGGGTGGATTTGATTTAAATCAAATTGATTTAAATCTTGATTTTAAATCAATTTGATTTAACCTTTAATACATATTCTTCACAACTTGGAGATGTACGTTTCATTTTTAGAAGGTACATACTATACATTTTTTAAGTGATTTATTTTGAAAACTTTTCAGGTTAGTTTTACAGCTGTAACAGAAAATGAATGATTGGTTATTTCATTTACCAAAGGTAATTGAAGCAGATATTTATGAAGTCATTGGGAGGTGAACTATCTCCAGTTCAACAGGTTAATCACTAATATTTGGAGAATTTTCTTGCCATGCTCTATTAGGAGATCACCAGACAGACATTTACATTTTTTTTATTTAACTAAAACAACAACGTTATGTAGTCCGGATTTTTTTCTTCAACGGCAAACATAATATAACAAAACAAGCATATGAATTTTGAATTTAGTTAAACATTCACGTTTTTTAAAATCAGGTTTGTTTTTGTTAAAATTTGTTTTTAACGAAAAGAGTTAAATGAAATATTTTAAATACAAAAAAAATTAAATCGACTATGTCAGCCAGGTCAACATGACAAACTTAAAATATTGGCTTCTGCAGCTAACTCTGTCGTCTTCACCTTCATTTTCCTGTTTGTTCATAATCTGGAAAGGAAAAACAAGCTTTCCTGCTTTTTCAGGTCCCAAACTATTTCTCAATTTGGAATGAATTAGTCCAAAGGAAGAAACTATTCTTTCTGTACCAGCAGAAGAAGCTACTGCTGTTAAAAGTGAGATTATCACTTCAGCAGTCTCTGAATCCAAGTGCTTAAGTGACTTCCACCAGTTCACTGGTGTGACTTTCTTTAAAACATCAGCAAACTTACATTTCTTGAATGGTTCACCTTTAGCTCTGAAGTTTATTATGGAGGGATGATTATTGGATGTCCATGTCATAGCGAACTCCTCTTCTTCAGCCCGTGAGGTTTGACCCTGGTACCGAGTATTGAGAATATTTGCAAGACAATGAGCTGGAGATGGTGCTTGTCCCATTTGTTTTTTTAATGCTTGTCATTTAACTCTGTCATTGTATGTCTTTTGAAGATCTCACTCAGTTCCTTCCAAATTTCAGAAGCGTCAGCAGTAAAACAGCGATTTCCCTGCATTGTGTTCAAGGCTACAGAAATAGGCTCCAGGGCCCTCAGCAGGTGTTCAACATTTCTCTTAAGCCCAATGTTGAGAACTTTGGCTGTGACAGTGCCATCCATTTTTTTCACAATTTTGTTCACAAACTGTCATCAGATTAGGCCAGTTCTTGATACAGTGCTCAAAACAGTCCACTACTGAGTTCCATTGCACATCCTGTGGGAGAGTTAGCTTGGTTCCTCCCACTTTTTTTAGAGCAGCTGTTGCAAAGTGGTTACCACCGAAGTATTTTGCAATTTCAACATCATTAGCCTTTATTTCTGGAATACTGAAGTCTTTGGCTAGGAGTTGCATCAAATGACCACTGCAACCGTATGTTGTTAGCTTGGGACTCTCTTCACTCTCTTCTAAATAATTTCTTCTCATCTTGGATACATTTGCAGCATTGTCTGTGACCAAGCTGCATACTAGACATTTGAATTTATTTTCACAGTTTGTTATAGCTTTTACTGCTACTTCTTGTAAGTATTCTGCTGTGCGTGCATTTCCTGATGTATCAATTGTTTCTGTAAGGAAGACATTCCCTTCTTCTGTTGTCACACAAGCACATACAAAAGGATCATTGTGGACATTGCTCCACCCATCAAGACTGAGGTTAACAATTTTACACTCTAGACCTTTTGCACATTGCTCAATTTCTCTTTCATACACTTTATCCAGCAATTTGCCTGTGTCATCTGCTCTGTGGGTGGACTGTATCCTGGTCTTAATGAAGTCTGGGTTCTCAATCATATGGAAAGGAGAGGTTTTTTTGTTGCATAAACAAACCAAGCAATTTACCTCTTTTTGTAATCTGCTGGTTCTTACCACAAACTTATCTATGGTTGTTTCTGGATGATGGAGATTTTTTTTTTTTTTTTTTTTTGCTACAGGTGATATACTGTGGCTATGTGACATACATGATGTGACTGAAACACGATCATTGGCAGATAACTCTGAAACTATAGAAAATGATGGTGATCTTGAAGGTGGATAGTCTTCAGAATCCTGTATGTTGAGGATGCATTGACTTATTTTGTTTAGGAGAATCCAGTTATTTAATTTACTACCATATGTCTCATTTAGTATTACTCCATTGCATTCACTGACACTCAGTGCTACTTTAAAGGTGAAATTGTAAAAGGAAGATCTGCCTATTTCAGCTGTTTATTTTTTATCACAGCTGCATCTAAAATGATAGTACCATAGAGTAACAGCTATATATATTTTTTTTTTTTGCTCAAACATGAGAATTCAAAAATAGTCCAGAAGGAAGACAGGCAGTCCCTAAGAAAGTATGAAATAAAAGTTTACAAACCTGAAGATCCTGCATGTTCAGACATGTTCCTTTCATCATCTTCAACGCAGCTTCCTCCTGAGAAGGAACACTTCTCATGATGTTTTCATTCGGGCAACCAAGCCTTACATTTCTTTGTTGCACTGTTCACATTTTGCACGCATACCTGTCGTACCCACAGGTAGAGGAACTTCATTATAATATTCCCAAATTGGGTCGCTCTTACGGCCTTCTGCCATTATAGGTTTTCCCTTCTAGTGAGAGAATGGTATGGTAGATCTCAAATCAATGAAGGCTACACTCAGAAAGACCTCAAGACGTCTGGAACATGCTGCTTAAACAGTTTCACTTTTGTTTCTACTGCCTGTCCCTCTCTTCTCACATTTATCTCCAGACTTCTTCTCCTTATCCAGATCTATTCCACCCCCAACAATCTTCTATTCATTGAACTTTTTGAAACTTTGCACTTTGAGAGAGAGGTAAGGGATTGACTCTGTGTACACACATTTGCAGAGGGACGATAGGGTTGAGGTCTATTATTTCTCACCTCTATTTATTTTATTTAAAAACATTTTTGCTGTTAACAAGCATGTTCTCTCCGGAGACACAAATCCACAGTTTGAGAAATGCAAAACTAAGCATCTCTGATTGTATCTTCTAGACTGAGCACTGAGTCCCATTGGGTAGATAGAAAGATTAACCTAAATCTATACAGAAGCCCCTGGAACCTCATAAGATTGGGTCCCTAATCCATGAACTATTGGAACTCATTTACAAAACTTTTCTTAAAGATTACATTAATATATTGTCTCATACTATAGAATTAGCATTTATAATCCCTATTCCATGATGAGATATCTTTGAGCTATAATGTATCTTTAGATCAGATTTTTTTGATATAATGCTTTTGAGGGAAAAAAAGCCTATTTTTTTTATTTTTTTTTAAAAATCATTGATTTTTATCCACCCTGAAAGCAGAGAAAACTTTGAAAATTTGTGTAAAATCTCTACAGCTCTGTGTAGTATGCGTCCCCATTTTTTTTATTTGAAATCCTAACTACCTTTTACCTATGCCTACAGTGAACACTGCTGGGGCTTGACACTTGGCCTGGACTAAGTCCTCATAGAGATTTATTGCCTTTGTGTGGGAGAGTGACAAAGATATGTGACCATCTGAGGAATCAGCTGCACTATTAATATGTGCACAGCTAGTTTAAAAGGGCAGTGTTTGCCTCAAGGAACTTGCAAGCTTTTCTGGCACAGTCAGTAGTGCTTGTAAATTCCACAAGACAGGCTTTCTCCTCTTAATTTAGAAAATATTTTACCAATTGTTTTTATTTCATGCTGGTGGATGATCATTTCTGAACAAATACACTGTGATTGCTTCAGTAGATTATAACTCTTTGTAATTAAAGATATAATATGACTAAGAGGTAGGTGGTAATTGTCAAGCAGACAAGGGAAAGGAAAAACAAGGATAGTAGCATTTTTAACATGGTGTACAATAATGTATTGATTTTAATTCCATTAGATGTAAGTAATGCAGATGTTTAGAAGGCTTGGTAAGAGGTTTTTAAAGATACAGCCACTGGGAAAGAGAGGCTTAATTCAACAATGTTAATGGAACATTAAGCTTCTACAGTTGAACCCAGTGAAACAATACAAAAGCTACCATATATAGTACCAGTAACACTAACTCAGTTGCATTGTTTGGATTTACTACCCTTTCTCCGTGGATAGTGTGTAGCTTTACATGACTGTTTTTCTGTAAAATGTATCTCATTAAAATATGCAGGTTGTGCTATGGGCAGTAGAACAGTTTTTATTGTGGGGGTGCTGAAAGCAGAAACCATGTATTTCGTTGTTGTTACTACTTCAAGCCAGGGGTGCTACCGCACCCGCAGCCTGCCTGAGTTGTACAACACAACCAAGCAAATGTGGTTGTTTGGTTTGTTTGTTACCACCTTCTCTTTTGCATTTCTTGGCTTTCTTTGCCCTGGTCTACACTCGGGGGGGGGGGGGGGGGGGGGAGTTGATGTAAGGTACGCAACTTCAGCTATGGGAATAGCGTAGCTGAAGTTGACGTACCTAGATTGACTTACCGCAGCGTCTTCACGGCGGTGAGTTGACTGCCACCGCTCCCCCGTCGACTCCACTTGCGCCTCTCGCGGTGCTGGAGTTCTGGAGTTGACGGGAGAGCACTCAGGGATCGATTTATCGTGTCTAGACTAGACATGATAAATTGACCCCCGATATATCGATCACTATCCGGCGGGCAGTGTAGACCTACCCTTTGTGTGTTTCTGTGGGGTTTTAGTATGTTGGAGTGTGGGGATTGGTTGGTTTTTAGGGATATTAAGTAGATTTTCTCCTTATTACGCTTTTGACCCTACTCAAGGGAATGTGTCTTCCTCCTTTTCTTCTCTCCCCTTCCCCTTGCCAAACAAATGTACATGATCTTCAGACAAAAGACGTAATCAGACCCACCCACCCCGCAGAGCAGGGCAGGGGGACCTCTCAGACCAGGAAATGAATGAATTCCTCTGACCGTGATCTTTGATCTCTGCTTGATCAGGCTATTCTGAGGAGAAGTTTGAAACCAACCTGCACCATACTACCTTTGATGAAGAGAGAGCACAAAAACAATCTGGAGTTCTTCCTGACACATGTTGGAAAGATCTACCTAACTGGGTAAGGAGCTGTTGAGAGCAGAGAGTTTGCGTCCCATCCTTTGGTATGTACCTTTTGAGAGGGATTGAGCCAGCCCCTTAGTTACCCTGTAAAAGGACTTAGGGAACATGTCTCTGCTATAGTCACGTTGTTGCTATGAAGAGATGTCCCACAGTCGGACCTAAGACTATATTGCAAAGAAAATGATACTGTTGGGGTAGATAAATTCTGAGGACTCCTGGAACTGGAGGTTAGACTACTTCCTGGATACAAGCGTTGCCTCTCGTGGACTGCTGGTGCTATAATTGCAAATCTGACTGTTGCTGGTGTACTCTGGTGCTAGGTTTGCTGTCGGCCTTTCTCTAGGAATCCCACAGACTTATAATTTCTGACCACTGTCACTACTAAAATCACTAAATTTTCTTGACCTTTGTCTTTCCAGAATAAATGTTCTCTCAAATAATGTGTTCCCAACTGTTGAATATCCTGCCCCAGTGGGAACCCCATTAATATCTCCTTACATCTTGTGGGACCACAGCCAGACTTGGGATGTCCCAAAAGCTGAAGACTTTCCCACCGGCTCTGGGGGATCTTCATCAGCATCAGTCTATAATATTGGTGCGTACCAGTCTTCCTCACTTCTACGTCAGTTTCTCTTGTTCCCAAAATGGGAATGCAAAGTCCTCTAAGCGGCATCTCCAAAGCCTTATATGAAGAGGGTGTGCTAACTTTGTGGCTGGAACTGCTCTTGAGGTTAGAAATGAAGTGATCTGAACAAAGCTGGGGGGTTGGCCTGGTTCAGAACAATAGCAGCTTTGACACCTCTATGTGGCCAGATTCCTGGAAATTCTTACCTTGCTCTGAAGTCTTCGTTTCCTGGGAGTTCTAAAGGAATTTTTGTTCTTTCTTGTTTAACTGGCAGATATGGATTCTGAATCCTCCGATTATTACTTGGTTGGTCACTGCATTGATGGCAGAGTCCTGTATCCAGCAACTGGGTACCTGGTGCTAGCCTGGCGAACTCTGGCACGGTCTCTGGGGATTACCATGGAACAAATGCCTGTTATTTTTGAAGAGGTTACAATCCATCAGGCAACAATCCTTTCCAAGAAAGGTGAGGGAGAGGTTGCATCTGGGGTCTCAAGCCTGAATAGTAAAGATTGGGAAAGATGGGCAGAAGGGAAGAGTGCATGGCAGTGGGGAGGGAGAAGGAAACAAATACATTACACGTCACCTTACCCTGTTATACATCCTGAAGTGGGATATCATGTTGTCTCTGTTCCATGTTGTGCATAGTAGGGCAGAAGGTAGTGTGAAAAGCAGGAGATTCCAGGGAATTTGGGACAATTAGTGAAGGGAGTGCATGAGGAAGAACATGGGAGGGAAGGGTCTCCCTAACACACGTTTCAGCAATCTCTGGGTTTGTTTGCAGGTTCAACACAGCTGGAGGTGAGACTCCTGCCTGCTTCCCACTGTTTTGAAGTGTCCTGGAATGGAAACCTGGCTGTAAGTGGTAAGTGGATAATTCTGGCTGTCCTGGCCTACTGTGAAGAGTCCCATGCTGTATATGTCTGAACACTGACTGCTCTTGTTCTCTATATTGTGTCTGTCAGGGAAAATTTGCCTTTTGGAAGAAACTGCTCTAAATAATTTCCGTAACCAGCAAGTTGACTTGGAGACCCAGCCAAACATGACACCCAAATTCAGTCTGTCCAAGGCAGATATTTACAAAGCGCTTCGTCTGCGTGGTTATGATTATGGGCCAACGTTCCAGGGACTTTTAGAATCGAACAATGAAGGTGTGTCTTTCCTATAGAAAGATAATCAAGGAAGTTGTATGACTAATGGTGTGAATGAATGTTATCCGTTTGTTAAAGTGACTGTATTTAAATGTCATGGAGTGGGCATGCCTATGTGCATGCCAGGATAAGAATATTGTAACTGTATTGATGGAGCAATGGGGAGGCTGGTCTCTCCTGGGCAGGGCAGGCATGCAGTGGCATTCCCAGGGATAGTTGTGTGGAGCAGAGCCTGTGCAGTTGATGAACAGAGATCTTATTTTTCTCATTTTATCTGGCTTTGAAGCAGATATTCTCCTATGTCTGCTGGGTGAAAGAGTACTGATGGGGCTTATTCTTCTCTTCCCCAGGGAACACAGGAAAAGTCCTGTGGAATGGGAACTGGGTAACTTTCCTTGACACCTTGCTGCAGATGATCATCTTGAGTGAGACAGGTCACAGCCTCCGCTTACCAACTAGAATACGCTCTGTGTGCATTGATCCGTCACTACACCAAGAGCGAGTGCACAAATACAAGGATGATACTGAAGGTAATGAATCCTCTTCCACAAGTGGAATTTTCCCAGCTTCTTTATGGCTCTCCAAATGACCTGAAGCAGCTTCACCTGCCCAAAGTAGTAAGAGAGACGTGTAAGACTTATGGGTTTCCAAGCCACTCTGCTATTCCTTCTACTGTGCACTTTGACACAGGACCTACTCTCTCTGACCATATTAAACACGGCAATGCCTCTTCATATGACACTTTCAACATTTATCTGCATGTTCTCTTCTTGCCTTGCAGCTTTTGATGTTGTTGTTGACTGTTGCCTCAATAACATCATGGCAGGAGGTGTTCGAATCTCTGGGCTCCATGCTACTGCGGCACCTCGGCGACAGCAGGAACAGAGACCTCCAACTCTGGAAAAATTTTGCTATGTGCCCTATGTTGAGAGTGATTGTTTGTCTTCAGAGGCCCATCTTTGTGCCCATTTGGAACATTGCAAAGGTAAAGGGATTTCAGTAGCACTTTATAACATGATGGTGAGCAGGTATCAAGGGCTCTCTGTGAGGTTAGAGTATGTGCCTGCACAGCCTCTTGGAATCTTTGCCTGGAGAACAGCACGGACTTGTCTTCCTCAGTAGAAGCAGGGACAGGTCCAGACTGCTCTAGCCTTGACATGCACACTGTGGCTGTGATTCATTCCACTGGCAAAAGCTGCTGTGGCCCATTGCAGCAGAAAGTCTTCCCAAAGCAGAGTCACAGTGGAACTACTGCTGGGGGACCAACCGACTGACCAACCCAGCCCTTTGGGCACCAAGGAGATGGGCTGATTCAGCATTTCTCCAAGACATCCTCAACAGGCAGGGCTTCAAAGGAGTCCCAGCTGGAATTTTATGAGACTCCCAGAGTTGGGTGGAGGTGGGGGTATACCTCCCCTTCCACAGGGTTGAATGGCAGTTGCTGCAGTTGTCCTTGAAGGTGCACAAGGGTGTATATTAACCCTCAACACCTCTGGGAGGAGTCTAGCCCAATCACTTTTCAAATATTGGCAGGTGACTTATTACAACCCATCTTAATGCAGATTTGCTTCTTGTGCCTGCAAAGAGGGCTAGGTGCGTTTATTCATATGTTCCCACCTAAACCACAAACATACTCTTCTGACCGTAACCAAGGAGGGTACAGCTCCAGGAGGTATTGAGCACGTGTTGGAACTGTTTTTATACTTTTGTTCCTGGAGAAGTCTACTGAGGATACTCATAGCATAGCAGACTATTAAGGGGTGGGTTGGAGACCCAGGGAGGACAGCCGTACCCCTTCTCCTGGAATATTTCTACAAAAGGCAAAAACCTTGTTCTTCAGGAATATTTCTGAGCCCCAGGGAAGGTGTTCCTGGCATGGCTGATCTAGCAGCGTCCAGAGACCGTGATCTTTTGTCTTCTGGGCAAGGAAACTGATCTGATATTCAAATTGCTGGTGGGATTTTTAACAAGGGTCTCTGGGAGCTCGTAGAAGTTCTTGCCAGGACTTCCCTGATTTGCATCCTTCTCATCTCTCCCCTTTTCCCTTTTTTCCCCTTCCTTTTACTCTAACTTAGTCTCTTTCTCTCTGCAATCTTGAGTACCTCCCCCACACCCCAAAAGAATCTCCCAAAACACAGGAATTTAAGTAAATCATATATAAAATAAACACGTGGCACAAACGTGCCACATATTTGTCATGAGCTCTACTTCTTTGTCTTAACCCCCGTCACTAAGGGGTCACATCTGTGGGGTTTTTTTGTCTCTTGGACTGTCTTACTATGTGTTTGTACAGAGCCTACCTCAATGAGCCCTATCTTGATTGGCTGCTACCACAATACATATCAGCAATAAAAATGAGCTGCTATTTGGAAATGGTTTATGTAACTGGGTTGTATGGATTACATACTTGGGCTACACAGTAACCAAGACCCATGGCTAACATTTGGGGGAAGCAATGAGTGATGCTGTCCTCCAGCAGTTCTGCTTGCCATGCTTATTTGGAACAGGAAGCCTCTACAGGACTGGAAGAAGAGGAAGACCTGTGTAAGGAACTGATTTTTCTCCTCCTCCTGTGCTCTAGGTCTGATTTGCAAATTACAGGAGAAAGTAGCATTCCATGGAGTCAAACTGGCCATCCCAGGGCTAGAGACAGTGGGGGCCTTTGGAGAGACTGTGTCCATGCAGAAGGGCCTCTTCCACATCCTTGCTGAAATCTGTCGTCTGGAACTGAATGGAAACCTGTATTCAGAGCTAGAACAGATTGTTACTCGGGAGAAGGTGCATCTCCAGGATGATCCACTACTCAGTGCCTTGCTAGATTCTCCTGAGCTGAAGGCTTGTGTGGATATAGCACTGGAGAACATTACCAGTCACAGGATGAAGATCGTGGAGGTTAGTTGGGACCCCAGGATGAGAAACTATAGACTGAATCTCTAAGAGGCTTTGAAATCTCAACAATTTTTCTTCTCTCATCATAATGTGCTAACAATATCCAGTATTTTCATCTTATTCCCTCTTTTTCTTTCCTTGCAGGCTCTGGCAGGAGATGGACGTCTGTTCTCTCGTGTTACTGGTCTCCTAAATACGCAGCCCATGCTACAACTAGACTACACTGCCACTGACCGAGCCCCAGAAACTCTTCCAGTCGATGAAAGCCAGCTGCAGGAAACTGGTGTTTCCATTGCCCAGTGGGATCCTATCAGCCCTCCTCCTGGACACCTGACCAGTGCTGACCTGCTGGTGTGCAACTGCTCAGTGAGCATTTTTGAGAACCCAGCAGAGATTCTCTCCAACTTAGCAGCCACGGTGAAAGAAGGAGGGTTTGTTTTACTGCACACCCTTCTCAAAGGAGAAACGCTTGGAGAAATCATCAGTTTCCTTACAAGTCCAGATCTTCAGCAGAGAGGCCTCTTGGCTCAGGTAAACAGTTGGCCTTTCCAAACTCTTTTGATGTTTGCTCTACAGTTAGCCCTAGACTCCACTTTGTTGCATACAGAATCTCAGGCAGTTCATTTCATTGAATGGCTGCTCCATCTTATCTTGTCCCTTCTCAGGAATGTATAGAAATATTCCTAGTCAGCAGAGATAAGTTCTGAATCCATCTGTGCTGCACAAGTAGGGAAGTCAATTCAGGTGAGTTTAGGTCAAAATTTCTTTCATAATGTATTTCAGGTGACCAGTTTTAGTTCATATGGATCTCCATATAAAAACATACTCCATCTGCAAACTAGTTGCTCTAGTCTGTTTGCTGTATTATCATGGGGGCTCTGAGTTAAAGGTGCATTTGTTCTATTTTCTTCCTGCTCTTGAAATGCTGAAGGCAATGGGTTCTGCTTCTGGGAAAGCAAGAATGTGTCTCAATGCTTTGCAGGGACTCCACTGGCTAACCTCGGGTGGTGTCTGATGGGCTCCAAAGAGAGCCATGGACAAGAAGAGTATCCTTATAGCACAGCCAGGCCTTAAAGAATTACAGTAGCTGTTTACATGGTGTCTCTCTCTCCCTGTGGGGGTCCCAGAATGCTTCATAAATACAGGAAGATCCTTCATCCAGTCCTGATACTTGAATGGAACATAGCAGCGACTCAGTCCTATACAACACTTCTTTTTAGGACAGGAAGTGAAAAAGAATACTATAACCCATTGAAACGGCAAATGGAAATAAGGGAGGTAAATATAATCCCTGGAGTTGGAATGTAGCTGAGACACTGATTCTTACAGCCCAACTCTCTTGCAAAAAGTCCTCTGAGATGATTAATGAGCATGAGCTTTTGCTTTGCGTTTTACCCAAAGGATGAGGGAATGTTGCAAGCTCAGAACCTTCTTTACTAAAGATTAGACTTTAGCATAGCAATGTTTTTGTCAACCAGCAATATAAAGTGTGAATCTGAGTTTATAACCCAATTCTCTTCTACAATTATGGGAGGTCTGTCTTGAGAGTAACAAATTCACCGAGTAAGATCCTTCCCTCATGTATACTGTCAGTCCCACTGGAATTAACAGTGCAGCATTGGATGTAGTGAATGCAGAATTTGGCCTGTTGCAATCACTAGACTTCTTCTGTAATTTTTTTCTAAGCATTTATTAAAAGGAGGTATTATGATATCAAAGTTACTCAACTGTCCTTGTGCCTGTAAGTCGCTTTTTTCCCTGTTGATTTATAACTTCCTTTAAGTCTTTTATCCTATCAGAACCCTAGGGTGGCAAAAGGTAAGTGCCATAGCTGAGACCTGTGAAAGAAAATGTGGGTTTCCCAAGTGACACTCTGCATGATTTAAAGTACTCTTGAAACTTTTGAATTATTTTTTTCTGTTTCCAGTCCCTTTCATGCTCACGTCAGAATGTGTTGTAGAACTGTACATGCCTCTGGACCTGTCACAGCTGAAGAGCATTTCATTTTCCTCTTTTGCTGCAATGTCACTTGCTTCTAGACAATACTGAAAATGTTGCAGCCACCTCCTCCTGTTCTCTGCCAGCTTCCCTTCCAGATGGAGGGACTCAGGTTGATGTGTCCACTCTACTTTTTGTTGTTGTTGAAGATTTAATTTACTTACGACAGCCAGAAGTGCTGAAAAAAGAACTCTGTATTTCTTGGCCCCAGTCCCCTGTGGTTGGGTCCTCTGATGGTGTCACTAGAGTAGATATGGGGACAGAGTAGACAACGACATTTGCTACAGGGATTGGTTCCTGGGTTGGTATTGGTGTGGTGTGTAGTTGCTGGTGAGTATTTGCTTCAGGTTGGGGGGCTGTCTGTAAGCGACACCATCAGAGGACCCAACCACATCAGCCACACCATCAGAGGCTCATTCACCTGAATGTCTACTAATGTGATATATGCCATCATGTGCCAGCAATGCCCCTCTGCCATGGACATTGGCCAAACCGGACAGTCCCTATGTAAAAGAATAAATGGACACAAATCTGACATCAGGAATGCTAATACACAAAAGCCAGTGGGAGAACACTTCACTTCAATCTTCCTGGACATTCTAAAAACCAGATTTGAAAGTAGCTATACTTGAACAAAAAAGCTTCAGAAACAGACTTCGGAGAGAAACAGCAGAACTAAAATTCATTTGCAAATTTAACACCATTAATTTGGGCTTGAATAGGGACTGGGAGTGGCTGGCTCATTACAGAAGCAGCTTTGCTTCTCCTGCAATTGACACCACCTCATCTGTTGTTGGGAGTGGACTACATCCACCCTGATCAGATTGGCCCTGTCAGCACTGGTTCTCCACTTGTGAGGTAACTCCCTTCTCTTCATGTGTCAGTATAGTTATGTCTGCCTTTGTGACTTTCACGCCATGCATCTGAAGAAGTGAGGTTTTTACCCACAAAAGTTTATGCTCAAATAAATCTGTTAGTCTTTAAGGTGCCACCGGACTCCTTGTTGTTTTTGTGGATACAGACTAACGCGGCTACCCCCTGATACTTAACAAATAAAAATGAATACCTTTGACAATTTGGGGAGCTGCTGAGGTGGAAGTAGTGACTTGTTGTGACTATTAGAAGTCCTGTGTAAAACTCTACAGTAGTCTTACCATAGTTAGTATTTATCAAAGTGACCTGGGGAGGAAATAACCAAGTTGATTCATAGGATCTCTGGCAAAAGCTTACCCCATGTATAGAAAGAGGAGGATAGGACCAGCTGATGATCTCCATTGAGGAGATGTTGTACACAGAAGTCTAGTTTGCAATTCTAATCTTTCCTGACCATTTGCCAATAATTTTCATCTTTCTTGGCTTGGCAGGCAGAATGGGAGGATTTATTTAGCAAGACCTTGTTGAATCTGGTTGCTGTGAAGAGATCGTTTTTTTGGCTCAGCCATCTTCCTGTGCCGCCAGCAGGCTTCTGCCAAGATCCCTATTTTCCTACCTGTAGAGGAGACCCATTACAAGTGGGTGGAATCTTTAAAGGTGAGTTCCTGTGTATGGAGTTGGCTACACGTCTCTCCTATTTCCAGGCCTTTCATACAGTAGACAAGAAGCCTTGGGAACAGGGTGTCTATGCTTCACAAAGCTCTTTCCCTGTGTATAGGGAAACCAGAGAGTTTTTCAACCATCTCTTATGGAAATAAGAGCCCTTTCCTTTTCTATGAAGCCTAATCAGCCTGGCTGGGATTTCTCTCGTAGATGATCTTAGCTGATACATCTGAGCAGCCTGTGTGGCTGACTGCTACCAGCTGTGGGAATTCAGGAATTGTGGGAATGGTGAACTGTCTACGCCAGGAACCAGGGGGCCACAGGATCAGGTACAAAAATGCAATATTTAGTCACAATTGGAGAGGAGACGATCTTCCATCAGTTTCTTCAACACATGACAGGCAAGCAAGTAAAATGACAAATGTGGATTGAATATTTGTATTCTCTCTAGATGCTTGTTTGTTTCCAACCTGAATTCCTCCTCGGCCATCCCTCCCACAAGCCCTTCTGCCAGGGAGATGCAGAAAATCCTACAGGGAGACTTGGTGATGAATGTGTATCGTGATGGAAAGTGGGGCTCCTTCAGACACTTTCTGTTGCAGCAAGGTGACTTTTATGATCAAGGCCTGATGGTCATTTGGCAGCATTTCCTCCCACAGGTCTTAGAGTGAGATTTGAGGAGGTACTTTTTCTTTTCTTTTCTTTTATCTTTTATTGGCCCAAGGATTTACTCCTCTGATGTACTGGTGGTACCTTTGGGCAATCACTATCCCAATTCCATGACAGGAGAGTGCCATGTGCCGATGTCACCAGGTAGAATGAGTTATTTTGTAGTGTTCAGGTGAGATTACAGGGAGAGGAAGGTCTTGGGTGGGGCGAATGGGAGGAACTGGCTAACTACAAATGGAAAATTTCCTCTCACCCATGTATGGCTCCTATTCCTTGTCTGTCCCATAGTATGCATGCTATTCTTGCTGCACAAGGAACCTCTTCCATCAAATGAATTGTCTTTGCCATGTTAGCGTGTGTAAAGCTCTCTCCCCTTAGAGAAGTCACTGGCTTTTCCTTGTTCTCCTGCAGCCCAGCCTCTGGAGTTGACAGACTATGCTTATGTGAATGTGCTGACTCGTGGGGACCTCTCATCCCTTCGCTGGATTGCCTCTCCACTTCGCCATTTCCACACCACCAATCCCAACATTCAACTCTGCAGGGTCTATTACGCATCTCTTAATTTCCGTGACATTATGCTGGCTACAGGGAAGCTTTCTCCGGATGCTATCCCAGGTGAATGGGGAGATTGGGCAGTTTCCACAACTAAAATTATGTAAATAAGTTTCCAAGTGTGACAAGAACGTTCCAGTTTTACCAGCACACTAGCTGTAAATCAGCCTTTTTTTTCTTTGCTTACGCAAAGTTGATATTTGAAAATAAGAGGCATTTGTCTAAACCTAGAAATGGGTGCCAAGAACTCCTGAGCACTACTGCAGTGCCAATACCATTTGGCATTTATATAGTATCTAATTTAATGCTCATGGCTCACATATGAGGTGAGTATTACCCCTTTTCATAAAAGGAGAAACTGAGTTGGAGGTGAAGTGACTTGCCCAAAACCCCAAAAGGTGTCAGTTTAAGAACTAAGATTAGAATCCGGGAGTTCCTAGCTAACCGTCCTCCACTTGTGCTATAGATAGACTGCCTCTTTGGCCTTGGGCAAATCACGTCAGCGCTCTGTGCCTTGGTTTCCCCACCTGTGGCAGTTGTTAGGTGACTTAACTAGAGAGTGTCCCCAACCCAGTCTAGCCACCCTAAATGTGTCTATTCTTTGCCTAAATCAGAGTCTTAGTGTGAATCCTTCTTGTCTATAGATCAAATGACTGACTTCCAGCGTGCCCAAAGGACCTAATGTTTGAGTTGAGAGGTTTTTTTGTCAGAGATGAGGGGAAAGATCCTGCAAACAAGATGAGATTTCAGTGCAGTTTCTCAAAAGAAAGCTAGAAGCTAAAATGACAGCATTGAGAATAGAAATTGAGATTTGTGGTGGTCAGCTTTTCCTAGAGCTGTGACTGGCAGTGCTTCTCAGCTTTCTGGGGAGTTTGTGGGAAGAGAAAATAAGCCACTGTGTTTAATGAGCTATGCAAGCAGGACACTAATTCCAGGATTTGGAGAGGTTTTCCATGGAGCTGGCGAGAGACCAAGATGAGGGGAACTCCAATCACAACTTCAGGGAGATCGTTCTTGTTGGTGAATATTTGACCCAGAGGATTTTACAGGAGCAATTTCATTGCAATAATTTTATCCCTTTCTCAGGTAACTGGGCTCTGCAGCAGTGCATGCTGGGAATGGAATTCTCAGGACGGGACCCCACTGGAAAACGGGTGATGGGATTGCTCCCAGCAAAAGGGCTGGCTACAGTGGTGGACTCTGACCAGAGGTTTTTGTGGGAGGTGCCAGAGAACTGGTAGGTCTCTTTGTTCTGTTTTTCCCACATGTTGATAAGGCTATACCCTGCAGTTGCCTGAATGAAACTGAAGTTTCATTTGGGGATGATTATGGGGTGAGGAAAGAGTTTAATGTAAGGAACTGTAATTGGAGATGGAACACACTCTGATTCTTTGATGTAGCAGAACTATTGTCCTGAGCCACAGGCCTGAGCTCTTGTCTTACTGACTGTGTCTTGTATCGACTTCCTCGACTGGCCTGTGCTGTTTGCATTCTATACATCGCTTTTCCCACAGACACCGGAGTCCTGTATCTTGGTATCTATCACTACGGTAGCTAAGCACCATTATTGATCTATAGTAGATTCTGCTCTTTGCCTCTCTCTGCTGCAGTAGCTTGGGTGTATCTACACTGGGGAGAAGGTTTAGTTTTGACTATCTGTTGTTGAAAGCTTTTGCCAAAATGGTGAGACTTGCAGTATGCTCTTAAAACAGTTAAGTAAGCTGGGCTCAGTTTTACCTGCTCTGGTAGGCAGGCTTACAGTTGAAGGCCCTCCACCAAGAATATTTTGTCTTTGTTGTAATGGCTTCACCCTGGGCACTGCTAGCTGCATTGTGCCAGAAGAGTCTAGCTGTATCGGTGGGTGTGAATAGAGAGATGTAGTCAGGCCCTAAACTACTTAGGACTTTTTCAAGGAACAAGAGTGGGGCCTTCAGTTGGCAGTGAAGGTTAACTGGGGGTCAATGCAGAGTATGCATGTATTCCCATTAAAGAGACACAGTGCTGCATTTTTGTACAAATTGGAGTCTGTGTGGTCTCCACCCTCCGTCCCAGATACAGGGAGTTGTTTCTTCCAGAACTGAAAATTCTTTATTTTCCTTTCTTTAGGACTCTGGAGGAGGCAGCCTCAGTGCCTGTGGTCTATGCCACTGCTTATTATGCTTTGGTTGTTCGAGGTGGTATGAAGAAGGGAGAGAGTGTACTCATTCACTCAGGCTCCGGGGGTGTGGGCCAGGCAGCCATTTCTATTGCGCTAAGCATGGGCTGCCGTGTCTTTGCTACTGTAGGTAAGTAATGAAGTCCCATTTCTGTGACTCACCTTCTGCATGGTTTCCTACCAGTTTGTATTTCTGAGAATGCCTGGAAAAGGAGACTAATTCAGCTGCTGGCCACATGACTAAATCTGCCCCTTTCCTCCCTGCCACAAACAAATGCATACACTTGCCATGGACAAACACTCCTACCTCTGCATGGAGCATCACTATCTTCATTTAACTACTGTAAATCGAGAGTGACTCCAACGAAGTCAGTTACAAGGGTCTGAGAAGAAAATAAAGGCCCTGTATCTTTAGATACAGTAGCTTCTCTGAAATGTGACCAAAGAAAGTGTATGACTTGGTTTGTCCCTTGCTGTAATAAAGCCATCATTAACTTGCTAACAGGAACAAGGCAGTAGCTATAAAACTGCCCTTGCTCAAAGGATCTCCTGGTGTCAAGTCCCAGAGCTCTGTTACAGATGTCTGAGAGCTCCTCGGAGTTGCATCCTCGCCCTGTCCTGTTATCAGAGATTTTAGCAGAGGGCAGGGGAATGTATGATGTATGAGCCAAGGAGTGCTTGTGTCTCAGGAAAATAAAATGCTCCTCTGTTGTCAGGTTCTGTTGAGAAACGTGAGTATCTCCAAACAAGATTCCCTCAGCTGGATGCTAACAGCTTTGCCAGCTCCAGAAATACCTCCTTTGAGCAACATGTACTGCGTGTCACCAATGGGAAAGGTGAGTCCAAGGAATGGTGGATGGCAGAAGGGTTGCAGAGTTAGAAAGATCATGGCTAGAACTGGTTGTATAGATAAGGAAAAGTCACGGAGAGTGTCAGGTTCTCTGCCAGGAATGAGCATGCTAAATGCTGTTACTGCTTTCTTGTAGGGGTCAACCTGGTATTAAACTCCTTGGCAGAAGAAAAGCTCCAGGCCAGTCTACGTTGCCTTGCTAGACATGGACGCTTCTTGGAAATAGGCAAATATGATCTGTCTAACAACAGCCCACTTGGTAAGATATACTGCATCAGGAAACATCTAGCCTTAGCTGGACTATATCCATATCCCACAATATGAACATTATCAGAGCTTTAAAAGGCATGTGTACCAAGCAAAACCATTAACTTTGCAATGATACATTCATCACTGATCATTTATCAATTTTTTCCAACAAGTACCTTCATGCAAACTCTTGTGCTGTGATTCTTGCATGGGAGAAGCTCCCCGTAAATATGTGTAAAGCCACAAAGTTACCCTTTTTAAAGTCCTCTTTTTAAAACCAACCTGTGCCATAATGCCTACAAAACACTTGACAGTGGTTAGGCCACTGGTGTGATATGACCATTGCTTATTACACAATCCTAATTATCTCTGTACAATGTAGCTCCCCTGTATGTTTGTATCCATTTATTTCTCATCATTATATTTGGATTATAAGCTCTTTAGGGCAGGGACTTTCTATTCATCAGATGTTTGTACAGGGCCTACCACAGTGAGCCCCAATCAGGGCCCTCTAGGCATTACTGCAATACTAACAATAAAAAACAGGTTTATAACTATGACAGAGTTGGTGTATATGTGTTAAGTCAAGTCTTAACATCATCCTTAATGATCTTGAAGATCATTTATAAACTGTAATTAACATGTTAATGAAACTTACCAATGATGTTAAATTAGGAGGCGCTGCAAACACAAGTGAGGACAGAAATGATCCAAAGGGACCTAGAGACATTAGAAACATGGCAGAAAATAACAATATAATTCCGCTTGGAAAAATGAAGCTAATACATCTGGGGTGACTGGGAATCAAAATCCTGGGAAGCTGTAATGCAAAAAGAGACTTGACATGGGTTAGCAATATGATATGGCAACAAAAAGATGATGAAACTTTGGGCTGCATCGCAAAGACATCAGAGAGCAAGGAAATGATGGAGGTGTTGTGTTGATCACACCTGGAATATTCCATTCAGTTCTGGGCATCTCGTTACTACAAAGATAAAGCCAAATTGGCTGGATCTCCAAGAACAGCAACTGAAGTGGTCATGGGGCTGTAGGGGCTGACGTGAGGAAAAAAGGTCTGTTTAGCTTGGTTAAATGAGTCCATGTGAGTCATTTAACCATGTCCATGTGAGTCAGGGATAGAACTAAGGATAGAGAGGAATTACTTAGGGCTATAGCATAGGGTATACCCATTAGGAAAAGGGAAACCTAGACTAACTATTAGGAGAAACTTCCTGGTGATGGGCTGTAGCAGACTCTGGAATAGTTGCTTACAGGAAGTGGTGGCAGCCCCATTGCTTGGACCTTTTAAAACTTGTCAAGACAAAGAACTAGAAAGTGTCCAACAGGGAAGAATCCACTGTAGAGATGGACAGGAAGATTAATAGTGCTTTTACTTCTGTACATTCTATGATTCAGCTCTCATTAGTTGCTTCTGCTCTCAAGATAACTGATCAGCTATTTATAGTTTGTCCTGATAAAATAATGTTTGTAACTAATATCCTTGCCAGTGACTTGTATGGGTGGAGCTTCTGGTGAACTAGTCTCTCTTCCTTACAGAGCACCCTTGCTCATGTAGTGTTAATTAAATTGAGTAGATTTTTAGTTCTTAGGGCTTGTCTTCGCTATGGGGAGATCGATGCTGCTGCAATCGATGCAGCAAGGTCAATTTAGTGGGTTTAGTGAAGACCCACTAAATCGATGGCAGAACGCTCTCTGGTCAACCTTGGTACTCCACCTCTCCGAGAGGAGTAAGGGAAGTCTTGACCAGAGAGCATCTCCTGTCAACGCAGCGCAGTGAAGATACCAGGGTAAGTCGATCTAAGCTATGTCTATTCCAGCTACATGAATAATGTAGCTGGAGTAGCATAACTTAGGTCAACTTACCCCAGTAGTGAAGACAAGCCTTTAGAAAAATACCTGCTTTATTAACTTTTTCCCTAGAATCATAGAATATCAGGGTTGGAAGGGACCTCAGGAGGTCATCTAGTCCAACCCCCTGCTCAAAGCAGGACCGATCCCCAATTAAATCATCCCAGCCAGGGCTTTGTCAAGCCTGACCTTAAAAACTTCTAAGGAAGGAGATTCCACCACCTCCCTAGGTAACGCATTCCAGTGTTTCACCACCCTCCTAGTGAAAATTTTTTTCCTAATATCCAACCTAAATCTCCCCCACTACAACTTGAGACCATTACTCCTTGTCCTGTCATCCGCTACCACTGAGAATAGTCTAGATCCATATTCTTTGGAACCACCTTTCAGGTAGTTGAAAGCAGCTATCAAATCCCCCCTCATTCTTCTGTAGACTAAACAATCCCAGTTCCCTCAGCCTCTCCTCATAACTCATGTGTTCCAGTCTCCTAATCATTTTTGTTGCCCTCCGCTGGACATTTTCCGATTTTTCCACATCCTTCTTGTAGTGTGGGGCCCAAAACTGGACACAGTACTCCAGATGAGGCCTCACCAATGTCGAATAGAGGGGAACGATCACGTCCCTCGATCTGCTGGCAGTGCCCCTACGTATACATCCCAAAATGCCATTGGCCTTCTTGGCAACAAGGGCACACTGTTGACTCATATCCAGCTTCTCGTCCACTGTAACCCCTAGGTCCTTTTCTGCAGAACTGCTGCCTAGCCATTCGGTCCCTAGTCTGTAGCAATTCATTGGATTCTTCCATCCTAAGTGCAGGACTCTGCACTTGTCCTTGTTGAACCTCATCAGATTTCTTTTGGCCCAATCCTCCAATTTGTCTAGGTCCCTCTGTATCCTATCCCTACCCTCGAGCGTATCTACCACTCCTCCCAGTTTAGTTCGTCTGCAAACTTGCTGAGGGTGCAATCCACACCATCCTCCAGATCATTTATGAAGATATTGAACAAAACCGGCCCCAGGACTGACCCTTGGGGCACTCCACTTGATACTGGCTGCCAACTAGACATGAAGCCATTGATCACTACCCGTTGAGCCCGACAATCTAGCCAACTTTCTACCCACCTTATAGTGCATTCATCCAGCCCATACTTCTTTAACTTGCTGACAAGAATACTGTGGGAGACAGCGTCAAAAGCTTTTCTAAAGTCAAGGAACAACACGTCCACTGCTTTCCCTTCATCCACAGAGCCAGTTATCTCGTCACAGAAGGCAATTAGATTAGTCAGGCATGACTTGCCCTTGGTGAATCCATGCTGACTGTTCCTGATCACTTTCCTCTACTCTAAGTGCTTCAGAATTGATTCCTTGAGGACCTGCTCCATGATTTTGCTTTGTGACTGTCCCTGTTGCTTTGTGACTGTTATGCCCTATACTCGCACATCACTGACTAGCATGGAGACAAGCAAATGGTTTTGAAACTAAGAAATTTAATTTGACAAGAAACTGCAGCAGTATGGTGTGCTAACCGTGTTTCTTCCTCTAGGAATGGCCCTTTTCCTGAAGAATGTAGCATTTCATGGAATCCTGCTAGATGCCATATTTGAAGAGGGAAACCAGGAGTGGGAGGAAGTGTCAGACCTGCTGAAGATGGGTATAAGAGATGGTGTGGTAAAACCCCTGAGGACTACGATCTTCAACAGAGAGGAGGTAGAAGCTGCCTTCAGGTTCATGGCACAAGGAAAACACATTGGCAAAGTTATGATCAAGGTAATGACACCTGTAGGCCTTGGCTTCTCTTCTACATCTGTCATCCTGACCCAGGAATCCTGTGTGTATGAACTGCATACAAAAAAATGGGCCATGTGTAGTGAGGTTGAAATTCCCTAACTAGAACAGCATAGCTGGGAAGGAGAGAGAGAAGGAATCCATCCATTTAGTGAGGGAAATTAACCCCATAGCTCACAATATTGCCAACTCAGCCCGTTGACACATCTAATGCTCTAGAGCCCTTGGTTCTGGATCCAAAGAGGTATGACCTATTTCCTCTCCTACTTAATTGTTGTTGTCTGACTGTTGGAAGGTACAAGAGGAAGAGAAGGAATTTTCTGTGAGGGAGATGGAGCCTGTCAGACTCGCCGCCATCTCCCGAACTTCCTGCACACCTACAAAGTCCTACATCATCACAGGAGGCCTAGGTGGCTTTGGTCTGGAATTGGCTCAGTGGCTGGTTGAAAGAGGCGCTCAGAAGCTTGTACTGACATCTCGTTCTGGCATACGATCTGGTAAGAGGATAACCTAAAATAAGGGGTGGGGAGAATGGAGACCAGGAGTTGTGGTCTCATGATTGTGCCCGTAGTTGATGATTCAGATTGTAGTCCGCTAATGAAAATTTGAGGCACAAAGTAGAGCTCAGTTCCCATGTCCCTCTGATCATCCAGTTTCCTGGAACACCACACTGTCCCATCTGTTTCCTTTCCCTCTCCCTTTAAACATGCTATAGTCTCCAGTATTCCAAGATAAATCTCTTGATCCAGCCTTGTCTTCCATCTGCTACATCATCTCTTGCGTTTCCTTTGCCTTTGATTTCTTCAGTGGACTTTCTCCTTTTGCTGCCTATGCTTCGTTGTTAATACATGCTCTCCGCCTCTCACATATTACATAAAAACAGCCATACTGGGTCAGACCAAAAGTCCATCTAGCCCAGTATCCTGTCTTCCGACAGTGGCCAATGCCAGGTGCCTCAGAGGGAATGAACAGGTAAATCATCAAGTGATCCATTCCCTGTCACCCATTCCCAACTTCCGGCAGAGGCTAGGGACACCATCCTTGCCCATCTTGGCTAATAGCCATTGAATTTATCTAGTTCTTTTTTGAACCCTGTTATAGTCTTGACCTTCACAACATCCTCTGGCAGAGTTCCACAGGTTGACTGTGCATTGTGTGAAGAAATACTTCCTTTTGTTTGTTTGTTAAACCTGCTGCCTATTAATTTCATTTGGTAACCCCTAGTTCTTGTGTTATGAGAAGGAATAAATAACACTTATTTTTTTTTTCTCCACACCAGTCATGATTTTATAGACCTCAATCATATCCCCCCTTAGTCGTCTCTTTTTCAAGATGAAAAGTCCCAGTCTTATTAATCTCTTCTCCTACGGAAGCCGTTCCATATCCCTAAATCATTTTTGTTGCCCTTTTCTAATTCCTATTATTATTATTTTTTTTTTTGAGATGGGGCTACCGCACCTGCATGCAGTATTCAAGATGTGGGCATACCATGGATTTATATAAAGGCAATATGAGATTTTCTGTCTTATTTATCCCTTTCTTAAGTATTCCCAACATTCTGTTTTCTTTTTTGACTGCCGCTGCACATTGAGTGGATGTTTTCAGAGAACTATCCACAATGACTCCAAGATCTCTTTCAATCATAGAATCATAAAATATCAGGGTTGGAAGGGACCTCAGGAGGTCATCTAGTCCAACCCCCTGCTCAAAGCAGGACCAATCCCCAATCAAATCATCCCAGCCAAGGCTTTGTCAAGCCTGACCTTAAAAACTTCCAAGGAAGGAGATTCTACCACCTCCCTAGGTAACGCATTCCAGTGTTTCACCACCCTCCTAGTGAAAAAGTTTTTCCTAATATCCAACCTAAACCTCCCCCACTGCAACTTGAGACCATTACTCCTTGTCCTGTCCTCTTCTACCACTGAGAATAGTCTAGAACCATCCTCTCTGGAACCACCTCTCAGGTAGTTGAAAGCAGCTATCAAATCCCCCCTCATTCTTCTCTTCCGCAGACTAAACAATCCCAGTTCCCTCAGCCTCTCCTCATAAGTCATGTGTTCCAGACCCCTAATCATTTTTGTTGCCCTTCGCTGGACTCTCTCCAATTTATCCACGTCCTTCTTGTAGTGTGGGGCCCAAAACTGGACACAGTACTCCAGATGAGGCCTCACCAATGTCGAATAGAGGGGAACGATCACGTCCCTCGATCTGCTCGCTATGCCCCTACTTATACATCCCAAAATGCCATTGGCCTTCTTGGCAACAAGGGCACACTGCTGACTCATATCCAGCTTCTCGTCCACTGTAACCCCTAGGTCCTTTTCTGCAGAACTGCTGCCTAGCCATTCGGTCCCTAGTCTGTAGCTGTGCATTGGGTTCTTCTGTCCTAAGTGCAGGACCCTGCACTTATCCTTATTGAACCGCATCAGGTTTCTTTTGGCCCAATCCTCCAATTTGTCTAGGTCCCTCTGTATCCTATCCCTGCCCTCCAGCGTATCTACCACTCCTCCCAGTTTAGTATCATCTGCAAATTTGCTGAGAGTGCAATCCACACCATCCTCCAGATCATTTATGAATCTTGAGTGGTAACAGCTAATTTAGACCTCATCATTTTATATGTATAGTTGGGATTATGTTTTCCAATGTGCATTACTTTGCATTTATCAACATTGAATTTCATCTGCCATTTTGTTGCCCTGTCATCCAGTTTTGAGAGATCCTTTTGTAGCTCTTTGCAGTCTGCATGGGACTTAACTATCTTGAGTAGTTTTTGTATCATCTGCAAATTTTGACACCTCACTGTTTTTACCCCTTTTTCCAGATCATTTATTAATATGTTGAATAGGACTTGTCCCAGTACAGAGCCCTGGGAGACACCACTATTTACCTCTCCCCGTTCTGAAAACTGACCATTTATTCCTACCCTTTGTTTCCTGTCTTTTAACCAGTTACCAGTCCATGAGAGGACCTTCCCTCTTATCCCATGACCGCTTACTTTGCTTAAGAGCCTTTGGTGAGGGACCTTGTCAAAGGATTTCTGAAAATTTAAGTACACTATATCCACTGGATCCATGTGCTTGTTGACCCCCCTCAAAGAATTCTAGCAGATTGGTGAGGCATGATTTCCCTTTACAAAAACCATGTTAATTCTTCCCCAACAAATTATATTCATCTATGTGTCTGACAATTTTGTTCTTTACTATAGTTTCAACCACTTTGCCTGGTACTGAAGTCACGCTTACCGGCCTGTAATTGCCAGGATCACCTCTGGAGCCCTTTTTAAAAATTGGCGTCACATTAGCTATCCTTCAGTCATTTGGAACAGAAGCTGATTTAAATGATAGGTTACAGACTACAGTTAGTAGTTTTGCAATTTCACATTTGAGTTCCTTCAGAACTCTTGGATGAATATCATCTGGTCCTGGTGATTTATTACTGTTTAGTTTATCAATTTGTTCTAAAACCTCCTCTAATGACACCTCAATCTGGGACAGTTCCTCAGATTTGTCACCTAAAAAGAATGGCTCAGGTTTGGGAATCTCCCTCACATCCTCAACCATGAAGACCAATGCAAAGAATTCATTTAGCTTCTCCGCAATGGGCTTATCGTCCTCGAGTGCTCCTTTAGCATCTCTATTGTCCTGTGGCCCTCTGGTTGTTTAGCAAAAAGCCTGTTTCTGATATACTTAAAAAGGGTGCCCTGTACAATCTGGCTTCTACCTTTCCACTCTACTGAAACTGTCTTTACTCAAGTCCCCAGTGACTCCTTCCTTTACAAAGTCTATCTGTCCTCCGTCTAGAGATTCTCATTCTCTTAGTTTCAAAGACTGTGCATCTTCCCTATCCAACCATTATACAGGGGTAGTAACCCTCAAGCTCTTGTCCCTTCCCCAGAGATCTGTCATTGGTCTTTTTTTTTTTTTTTTTTTTTTTTTCCATCTTGCTCATATCCCTGAGTGACATTACCCAATAATTAAATGATTCAGATCTGCCTCATCCACACCTGTCTTTGACTTGTGTTCCTCTGTCCTGACACCGACTCAGGCTCAACATAGGAAAAACTACTACTTTTTCTATTTCCATTGGCAAACCCACGACCCTGCATGTTCTGCAGGCATGCAAAACTTGGTGGCATTTGACTCCACCTCAGTCCTCCAACTTCGATGTTGCTAACTCCTGCCAACTTCTCCATTCCAAAATCTATCCATTCCTTTCTATCCCACTGCCTTAAATCTTGTCCAACTTTTCATCTCTCACCTTAGTTACTGCAGCCTTTTTCTTTCTTCCACCTCCTTCACTCTTGCCTTCCTTGTCCAAAGTGCTACTGTGAAAATTAATCCACCCTGCCTGCTGATCTTATCATGTCCGTCCCCTCTTCAAATCCCTTCACTGCTGCAGCAGACTTTGTCCCCACTTTCAAGATCATATATAACTCTGTTCCTGCCTACCTCTCTTCTCATCCTCTGTTCACAGCTCCTTCTTCATTTCCTTCCCTCACTGTCCTCTCCATGTAATGTCCTCTTTCAAATGGCTCCCTCTGCCTATCCAGTAGAACACTCCTTCCTGACTTGTTTCAGAGTAACAGCCGTGTTAGTCTGTATTCGCAAAAAGAAAAGGAGTACTTGTGGCACCTTAGAGACTAACCAATTTATTTGAGCATAAGCTTTCGTGAGCTACAGCTCACTTCATCGGCATCTGATGAAGTGAGCTGTAGCTCACGAAAGCTTATGCTCAAATAAATTGGTTAGTCTCTAAGGTGCCACAAGTACTCCTTTTCTTTCTTCCTGATTTGTTACCCCTGGCCTTCATTCTCTCCTTTTCAAAGCTTCGCCTTTATGGAACCATATCATCCTATGTCTGCAAAGCACAAGGCATGTTTTTGGCTCTATATAAAGTAAAATCTACAGCCTTGCCCAGAGAAAGAGCACACACTGTTACCAGAGGGTGTATGTGGTGGGACCTGAAACATGGAAGAGCTTTCGTGCAAAGGCCACAATGAAAGTCGCTAGATTCCTTTTCAGGGAGCTTATTTCCTGTGAGCTATGGCTACACTATATCACAAGGAAAGCATTCCACATTTTAAATAGCATCTCCATCCATTATGCTCAGCATTTAGAAGAGGGAGTATTGTTTTAATCTTAAAGATAGGGATACAGGAGCACCCAGTTACATGTCTTGGATCACACCGTGAACTGATGGCAGTTGGGGAAAAGAACACTGAATCTGTCGTCTGTCTAACCGTTAGTGAACACTGAATCAGTCTGCAACCATAAGACAGAGTTCTAATGCTTTAGTTTAAATGCTCCTGTTTGTCTTAGACAGGGTAAGTATGAACTGAGAGGTGCAGGAAGCAGAGCTTCACCAGGGCATAGAGCAGGGGTGGGCAAACTTTTTTTGGCCTGCGGGCCACAGCGGGGTTCCAAAACTGTATGGAAGGCCGGGAAGGGAAGGCTGTACCTCCCCAAACAGCCTGGCCCCTGCCCCCTATTGCCCCCCTCAGAATCCCTGACCCATCCAAACCCCCCTGCTCCTTGTCCCCTGACTGCCCCCTCCTGGGACCCCCCCCCTCCACTAACCGCCCCTCTGGGACCCCACCTCCTATCCAACCTCTTCTCCCCCTCCCGCCCCCGTGCTCCCTGTCCCTTGACTGCCCTGACACCTATCCACACCCCCGTCCCCTGGCAGGCCCCCCAGGACTCCCACACCTATCCAACCGCTCCCTGTCCCCTGACTGCCCCAGGGACCCCCTGTCCCTTATCCAACCCCCCCCACTCCCCGCCCCCTTACCGTGTCGCTCAGCAGTAGGACTGGCAGCCGCGCCGCTTGACAGGAGCTCGCAGCCGCGCTGCCCAGAGAGCTGGCAGCATGGCGAGCTGAGGCTGCGGGGGAGGGGAGACAGCAGGGGAGGGGCCAGGGGCTAGCCTCCCCTGCCGGGAGCTCAAGGGCCAGGCAGAATGGTCCCGCGGGCTGGATGTGGCCCATGGGCTGTAGTTTGCCCACCTCTGGCCTAGTGTGTCTGGAATGATGAATCTCAAACTAGCCCCCCCCCCCCCCCCTTTTTTTTTTTTTTTTTTTTTTTTGCAGGTTACCAAGCTAAACGAGTCAGAGAGTGGAAGGAGATGGGCGTCCAGGTCCTGGTGTCCACCAGTGATGTTGGGACTTTAGAAGGAACGCAGCACTTGATAGAAAAAGCTTTACAGCTTGGACCAGTTGGGGGCATCTTCAATTTGGCGATGGTGAGTGACAAAAATGCTTGGAACTCAGAAAGGACAGAGCAGCTGCAAAAGTGTTTTCTGCATTGATCATACGGGGCCAAGTCAACAGGGGGACAGCTCAGGCAACCTTTCTGTCTTTCAAAGTGCAGTTGGCCGGAATAGGCTTGATAACATGAAGTTGTTGTTCTTTCACTTCCTCAGTCTGGGTCTTGTTTCCCTAGGCTAGTTGCACTACAGAGACCGTATGTTCAGCTCCTAGTGACCCTTAGGGCCGAAAAAAGGCCTATCCTGCACCTTTCTAGTTAAGGAAGACCATCACAGTAGGAGTCCTGGAGAGACCAGGACAACATGAAGACTTCTTGTTGAGGCTGGTAGGGCCTTACCATCTTCAGCTAAGAGATTCTCTTGTTCTTAGTAATATTTCAGCTTAAACATGTAAAACTTACATGGTATTCCCTTTCTGTGCCTCTCCAGCATCTCTGAACAGAGCAACATTCAGAACACGTTTCTGGGAGATCTTGGCTGGATCTTTTGTTCCAGAACTTAATGTAGAATCTGCTTGTGCATATTTTTGAGGTTGAAATTGCAGCAGGGTTAGACTCAACCTGAGCAGAGACCGGAGAGATATTGATGTTACTTCTTCTGTCTCCTGCAGGTCCTTAAAGATGCCATGCTAGAGAATCAGTCTCCAGAATTCTTCCATGATGTCAGCAAACCCAAGTTTGCAGGCACCCTTCATCTGGACTGGTAGGTGTCGTAGGAGGGATAAATGCGGGGTGCTTGAATGGGGCCAGAGGCCAATAACATTCAGAAAGGTCTCAACTTGTTACCGTCACAAGAGGGGAACGATCCTTTTAAAACAAGTTGTTAATTTAATATAATTTTTTCTATTCCATTCATAGGGTGAGTCGTGAAAAGTGTCCAGACTTGGACTATTTTGTTGCTTTCTCCTCTATAAGCTGTGGAAGAGGAAATGTTGGGCAGAGTAACTATGGTTTTGCCAACTCTACTATGGAGCGCATCTGTGAGCAGCGACGGCATGATGGGCTGCCAGGTAACACTGCAGGGCCTCTTCTACAGATAATGCCCACTCCATCAACAACCAGAAGAAAATAAGATATCTCATGCACTTCTCTGGAGCAAACGTGAATGCTCAGAGCTCCTTCCCCCCTCATTCTCTGGTTCATGCACACACTCTCTTTGTACTCTGTGGATTGTCAATCAGCACAGAATCCTAGAAACATGGGACTGGAAGGGTCTCTGATAGGTCATCTAGACCAGAGGTGGGCAAACTACGGCCTGCAGGCCACATCCGGCCCGCGGGACTGTCCTGCCTGGTCCCTGAGCTCCCAGCCGGTGAGGCTCGTCCCCGGCCCTTCCCCCACAGCCTCAGCCTGCTGTGCTGCGCTGCCAGTGCTCTGGCCTGCTGCTCCTGCCAGGCAGCGTGCCTGGCTCCGGCATGGTAAGAGGGCAGGGGGTCCCTGGGGATAGGCAGGGGGCGGTTGGATGGGGTGGAGATTCGGGGGCCGGGGGGGCGCGTGGTCAGGTAACGGGGGGCGCTGGATAGGGCATGGGAGTCCCGGGGGGCCTGTCGGTGCGGGGGTGTGGTTAGGGGTCGGGGCAGTCGGGACAGGGAGAAGGGGGGGTTGGATAGGGGGTGGGGTCCCGGGGGGGCAGTTAGGGGCGGGGATCCTGGGGGGGAGATCAGGGGACAAGGAGCAGGGGGGGTTAGAGGGGTCGGGAATTCTGAGGGCAGCAGTCAGGGGGTGGGAAGTGGAATGGGGCAGATAGGGGATGGGGGCCAGGCTGTTTGGGGAGCACAGCCTTCCCTACCCGGCCCTCCATATAGTTTTGCAACCCTGATGTGGCCCGTGGGCCAAAAAGTTTGCCCACCCCGATCTAGACCAATCTCCTGCACTGAGACAGGATTAAATATTATCCGCACCATTCCTGAAAAGTGTTTGTCTAACCTGTTCTTAAAAACCTCCAATGTTAGGGATTCTGTAACCTTGCTATGTAATTTGTTCTAGTGCTTAACTACTGTTACAGTTAAATCTCCCTTGCTGCAATTGAAGCCCAGTACTTGAAGACTGTTCTCATATCCCTCTTCAGTCTTTTCTTCTCCAGACTAAACCAACCCAAATTTTTTAATTTTTTTTTATCGTAGATCATGTTTTCTAGACCTTTAATCAGTTTTGTTACTCTGCTCTGGACTTTCTCCAGTTTGTCTACATATTTCCCAAAGTCTGGTACCAGAACTGGACACAGTACTCCATCTGAGGCCAATGAAGGCGGAGTAGAGTGGAAGAATTACTTTGTGTCTGGCCTACAACACTCCTGTTAATACATCCCAGAATTATGTTCGCTTTTTTCCTACAGTATTACATTGTTGACTAATATTTAGTTTGTGATCCACAATAACTCCCCGATCCCTTTTCACAGTACTATTTGTTAGTCAGTCATTTCCGTTTTTATCTTCTGTGCAATTGATTATTCCTTCCTAAGTGTAGTACATTGCCCATATTGAATTTCATCCTATTTCTTTCAGTCCATTTTCCCATTTTGTCAAAATGATTTTGAATTTTAATCCTGTCCTCCAAAGCACTTGCAACTCCTCCCAGCTTGGTATCATCCAGAGAGTTTATAAGCATACTCTCTATGCCATTATCTAAATCATTGATCAAGATATTGAATAGAACCAGATACAGGACAGATACTTTTGGGACGCACTCAGTATGCCCTTACAGCTTGGCTGTGAACCATTTATAACTACGCTGGACCTTAAAGCAGGTTCATCTAGGCTATCTTTCCCTAGTTTGTTTATGAGAAGATCATGTAAGACCGTTATCAAAAGCCTTACTAAAGTTGAGATATACCACATCTACTGATTTCCCCCTATGCACAAGGGTTGTCAGAGAAGAATATTAGGTTGGTTTGACATGATTTGTTCTTGATGACAAATCCATGTTGACTGTTGCTTTTCACCTTATCTTCTAGGTGCTTACAAATTATTTTTTTTATTCTATTTATTTATTTATTTATTTATTTATTTGCACCGTTATCTTTTCTGGTTCCCAAATTAAACTGATTTTCCTTCCTCATTGAGGAATGGACCTGCCTTGTCCTCATCTCCCTCTTGCTTCTAATGTATTTGTAAAATATTTCCTTGTTACGCTTTATGTCCCTAGCTAGTTTAATCTCATTTTGTGCCCTGGCCTTTCTAATGGTCTCTTCATGGTTGTGTGTGGTGTTTTGTTGTGTTTATATAATCTATATATCCTTTGTAATCTGACTTTGCTTCCACTTCTTGTATGACTCTTATTTGAGTTTCAGGTTGTTGAAGATCTCCAGTTTAAGCCAGGGTGGTCTCTTACCATACTTTCTCTTTCCTACGCATTGGAATAGTTTGTTCTTGTGCCCTCAATAATGTCTCTTTGAAAACTGCCAACTCTCCTGAACTCCCTCCTCCCCCCTCTCCCCCCGACTTGCTTCTCATGGGATCTTACCTACCAATTTTCTGAGTTTGGTAAAGTCTGCCTTCTTGAAGTCCATTGTCATAGAATCATAGAATATCAGGGTTGGAAGGGACCTCAGGAGGTCATCTAGTCCAACCCCCTGCTCAAAGCAGGACCATCCCCAACTAAATCATCCCAGCCAGGGCTTTGTCAAGCCTGACCTTAAAAACTTCTAAGGAAGGAGATTCCACCACCTCCCTAGGTAACGCATTCCAGTGTTTCACCACCCTCCTAGTGAAAAAGTTTTTCCTAATATCCAACCTAAACCTCCCCCACTGCAACTTGAGACCATTACTCCTTGTTCTGTCCTCTTCTACCACTGAGAATAGTCTAGATCCATCCTCTTCGGAACCCCCTTTCAGGTAGTTGAAAGCAGCTATCAAATCCCCCCTCATTCTTCTCTTCCGTAGACTAAACAATCCCAGTACCCTCAGCCTCTCCTCATAAACCATGTGTTCCAGTCCCCTAATCATTTTTGTTGCCCTTCGCTGGACGTTTTCCGATTTTTCCACATCCTTCTTGTAGTGTGGGGCCCAAAACTGGACACAGTACTCCAGATGAGGCCTCACCAATGTCGAATAGAGGGGAACGATCACGTCCCTCGATCTGCTGGCAATGCCCCTACGTATACATCTCAAAATGCCATTGGCCTTCTTGGCAACAAGTGCACACTGTTGACTCATATCCAGCTTCTCGTCCACTGTAACCCCTAGGTCCTTTTCCGCAGAACTGCTGCCTAGCCATTCGGTCCCTAGTCTGTAGCGGTGCATGGGGTTCTTCCCTCCTAAGTGCAGGACTCTGCACTTGTCCTTGTTGAACCTCATCAGATTTCTTTTGGCCCAATCCTCCAATTTGTCCATGGCCCTCTGTATCCTATCCCTACCCTCCAGCTTATCTACCTCTCCTCCCAGTTTAGTGTCATCTGCAAACTTGCTGAGAGTGCAATGCACACCATCCTCCAGATCATTTATGAAGATACTGAACAAAACTGGCCCGAGGACCGACCCTTGGGGCACTCCACTTGGGACGGCTGCCAACTAGACATGGAGCCATTGATCACTATCCGTTGAGCCCGACAATCTAGCCACCTTTCTACCCACCTTATAGTCCGTTCATCCAGCCCATACTTCTTTAACTTGCTGGCAAGAATACTGTGGGAGACCGTGTCAAAAGCTTTGCTAAAGTCAAGGAACAACACATCCACTGCTTTCCCCTCATCCACAGAGCCAGTTATCTCGTCATAGAAGGCAATTAGATTAGTCAGACATGACTTGCCCTTTGTGAATCCATGCTGACTGTTCCTGATCACTTTCCTCTCCTCTAAGTGCTTCAGAATTGATTCCTTGAGGACCTGCTCCATGGTTTTTCCAGGGACTGAGGTGACGCTGACTGGCCTGTAGTTCCCAGGATCCTCCTTCTTCCCGGTTTTAAAGATGGGCACTACATTAGCCTTTTTCCAGTCATCTGGGACTTCCCCGGATCACCATGAGTTTTCAAAGATAATGGCCAATGGCTCTGCAATCACATCCGCCAACTCCTTTAGCACTCTCAGATGCAGCGCATCCGGTCCCATGGACTTGTGCTCGTCCAGCTTTTCTAAATAGTCCTGAACCATGTCTTTCTTCACAGAGGGCTGGTCACCTCCTCTCCATGCTGTGCTGCCCAGTGCAGTAGTCTGGGAGCTGACCTTGTTCGTGAAGATAGAGGCAAAAAAAGCATTGAGTGCATTAGCTTTTTCCACATCCTCTGTCACTAGGCTGCCTCCCTCATTCAGTAAGGGGCCCACACTTTCTTTGACTTTCTTCTTGTTGCTAACATACCTGAAGAAACCCTGTCTTTTTTGCTTTTTTTTTCTCCTCCTACCATTCATTAAAATCATGAGCTCTTATTTCATGATCACTTTCACCCAAGCTGCCTTCAAATTCTAAACCATAATTTGTCAGAATCAAATCTAGAACAGCCTCTTCCCCCAATTGCTTTCTCCACCCTCTGCAATAAAAAAGTTGTCTCCAATGAATTCCAATAGCTTGTTGGACAATATGTGCCTTTCTGTATTCTTTTCCCAGCAGATATCTGCGTAGTTGAAGTCCCCACCCCCACCACCAAGTCCTGTGCTTTGGATGATTTCTTGTTTTGTTTGTTTGTTAAACCTTATCTGCCTCTTCTTCCTTGTTAGACATTCTATAATAGACCCCTATCATGACATCATCTTTGTTTTTTACCCCTTTTATCCTTACCCAGAGGCTTTCAACAGGTCTACCTCCCACTTCTATTTCAACCTCCATGCAAGTGTATCTATCTTTGATACACAAGGCAACAACTTCTCCTATTTTTTTCCCTGCCTGTCTTTACTGGACAAACTGTACACTTCTATACCAATATTCCAGTCATGAATTATCCCACCAAGTCTCTGCAATGCCAATTATGTCATAACTGTGGTTGTTCACTGGAATTTCTGGTTCTTCCTGTTTTATTCCCCATACTTCTATGATGTTCATTAGACTTTCCTCTCTATATTCCCTCCTGTCCCTCCTTTGTCTCTGCTACAATTGCCCACATTCCTCCCAGATTCTGACCCTTCACCCAGATTTTCAAGTGAATGAAGACACCTGCTCTGTTTTCTTTAGCTTTCCCCTCTTCCTGCTGCCATGTGCTCCAGTTAATCATTTAATGTGTTCTCTCTTCTGCCTTCTTTTTTGCAGGCCTGGCCGTGCAGTGGGGTGCCATTGGTGATGTGGGTGTTGTCTTGGAGACCATGGGCAGTAACGACACTGTGGTTGGTGGAACTCTTCCCCAGCGACTCAGCTCATGCCTGGAGGTTCTGGACCACTTCCTGAATCAGCCTCATCCTGTCATGTCTAGTTTTGTTCTGGCAGAGAAGGTCTCAGTGAAGAGTGAGGGAAGCAGCCAGCAGGACCTTGTGGAGGCTGTTGCCCACATCCTGGGTAAATTAGATCATTAATAATTACAAACATTCTGTGATCAGAATTCTAGAAGCCACATCTTACTCTAGAATCTGCTATAGGACATATTGGTGCTAGCCACTATCTGTAGGAAATTGAGTGCAGGTGTGCAGCTTGCTGTGGTCCAAGAGTGTCTATTGACTCTCCAGAAGTATCTCTTTCTTCTACAGCCGTGGGAGTGCTGCTTGTATCACTATTTTTGTAGCACTGTAGCATGTGCCCAGAATTCTCAATAGGAAAAAATGCACAGATTGAAGGCTAGACCTTAGATCCCAAGATTTCACAATATCGAGATACATACCGATACATTAGCCGCCCAGGCAGCGGTCAGAGCTGACCTCACAGAACAGGTGGTGGTTTGTTTTGGTTTTTTTGGGGGGGTTTTTAGGAGTGGTTTGAAGTGTGAGTATTTGACAAGTGTCTGGAAAGCTGCACTAGGTAGTGCAGGAGTTGTGGAAGAAAGCATTGGGTTGGGAGTGTATGAAGACGACAAAAGGAGCGGCTAGAAGAGAAGCGTGGGTGGAACACAGTACTCCTGGGGAAATTCTGTGCAACTGTAGCACAGCAGAAAAATATCCTCCGCCCCCCAATTGCTTTGCTTCCTCTTGGCAACTCAGACATGTCTATTCAGGCAGCCGGGGGGAGAGGTAAATCATTGGGGGGAGGGAGGTCTGGGGATGCCCTGGCCACCCAGGGACATTAGTCCCAACTGGAGGTGCGGTGGGGAGGAGGACTGAGACTAAGTTCCCACTTCCCTGCATGGAGCAGCCGGGGCTGGGTCAGATCAAGCCCCAGAAACTTCCCCGGCTGCAAGAAGCTCTGCACTGCAGGGGGTGGGGGGTGAGGCTCAGGGGGGATGGTTCCAGGTGCGGAGGGGGCGGGTTGGTGCGGGGGGTCTGAATGCACAGGGGTTGGGCAGACAGAGGGAGCAGCTCCCTATACAGTGACACCCCCCCACACCAGGCACCTGGAACACCCCACACCAAGCCCCTTTTGCATCAGGAGCCCCCCACCAAGTCCCCCAAACCTCCACCCTGCTGAGCCTCATCACCTGCATCAGGAGCCCCCCCTACCTGGACCCTCACCCCACTGAGCCCCAACCAGCTGCACCCTGACCCTCTCCCCACTGAGCACTAACCACTTTCACCTCACCCCCCCCCCCCGCAGATTCCCATTCTCCCTGCACCCAGACCCCCCACCAAGCTACCCATATAGAACCCTGGCACCACACAGAACCCTGGTACTCTTGAGGGAATTCTGCACCAAAAAATTTTAAAAATTAAAATTCTGCAAAGTTCTGCATATTTTAATTGTCAAAATAACACAAACACTAACAATATAATCACACCAAAATAATTGAAAATGGTAACTTATTTCAAAATACTTGTCAGCAAATAATTGAAAATGGTGTGATTATATTGTGGTGTTTTGACAAATAAAATATGCAGAATTTTAAAATACTGTGCGCAGAATATTTAATTTTTTGGTGCAGAATTCCCTCAGGAGTAACACAGGGAGCAGGATTTGGTGTAGGAGGAAATGAGGTCAGACATATAGACAGGAGTGTTTTTGAAAAGCCTTAAGGGTGAGCAGCTTGAACTAAATGCAAAAGAGTAGTCGTCAGTGCAAAAATTCAAGGGAGAGGGAACATGGTTGGAGAGGAGGATCTCTGTGACAGACTGAAAGGGAGACCAATGGAGTTGAGTCAGGGGAGGCCAGAGAGAAGGAAGATCAGACCAGTTTGAGCCATGGGGACAAAGAAAAGGTTTTACATTAGAGTATTTAGGGTGGTAGGAGGAATTAGCAAGAGTCCAGATGCATAAGGGGAAGATGACACCAAGGTTATAATTATGCAGAATTTGGAGGAAGAGGTGGTGGGATTGGCAGTGGGGAACAAGATTTAGAGTTCAGTGTTTCATTTTAACTCTCTGATGCCTTGTTTTTCTGTATCCTGATTTTTCATTAACTGATCCTTAATGATCTGTATAACTAGTTGATTCAATATTTATTTTGCTTTATCTTGTTAGGATGCCAATCACATTTGCCCTGTGCTGCCTTGTTCCATCCTCTTCTGTCCTATCTTTCCATCTTTTTATTATTGTAGTAGCACTGAGGAGCCCCTGTCATGGACCAGGACCTTATTGTTCTAGGTGTTGTACAAACAGAATAAAAAACAGTCCCTGCCCCTGAGAATTTACAAACTAAGTATAAGGCAAGAGACTATAAATGAATGCAGACAGACCGAAAGGGTGTATAAGGAATTAATAAGACAGTACTGGTCAGCATGATGGGCAGAGGTCTCAGTACACCAGCAATCTTACCCATCCCCTCCACCTTTTTCCTCTTCCCTCCACCTCCTGGCTCTCAAAGGAACCTGGATCTCACTATCTGACATGGTACTTCTACCACTCCACTTTTGTATGCCAAGCTCCTAAGTCTCTTGCATATGCTACATCCAGCATCATCCATAAAGGACTTATGACAGGGATGTTGGACTCCTCTTCCTCCCAGTCGAACTTGTAATTTCTTCTGCATTGTCTACAACTAAATCTAAAATCTTGCTGTTCTCCTTTCCTTGACCTCTGATTACCTGTCTTTCTGTCCATTCTTGGACTGCAAGCTCCTCAGGACAGGAACTCTCCCTCCTTGAACATCTGTTTGGAAAACCTCTAGTCCCATACTGTTCTATCTAGGTTCTTATGGTGCCCTCATCAGTGTAACTGAGCACCTTCCAGTAGTGCATTAAGTGATATAACTAACTTCCGTTGAGCAATTCGATCTCTTATCCTCTCTCCAGGGGGAGAATTTTGTGTGCACTGTAGTGTTTTGGTAGGATATTTTTTTAAATGTCCATGCTGCTCTGTTTATATTACAGAAAGCAAGTCAAAAGTGTGCCTTGCACATGGAATGGAAGGGAGTGAGATTTGTGATGGTCCTTAGCTCTTATAGGAGTTTGTTCCCCAAGTCTGACTGGTCCCTGAGAAAGCTCTGTCTCCTGCACAGGTGAGCTTATTCTTATAGTCAAAAGTTCCACTGTGCCTGAGGAGTAGAGTTTTCACCACAACTACCTTTATGAAGCTTTAGGCAGACTTTTAGGTATGCCGGATCCAGGCTATTGAACACCTTGAAGATAAGCACTGAGACCTTAAACTTATTATATGGAAGTCAGTGTAGAGAGTGGAGGACAAGATCTGATGGACTCATGGTAACCCATGTTTCTGAGAGGACATGCTAGTGTTCTTTATTAACTGGAATTTGCTAAGGGCTCACTGCTTCATATCCAGTTATTGCATTGCTGTAGTCCAGACAGGAGCTGACAAAGGTAGGTATAAAAGAGGCAAGGTCATCATCCACCAGGATGGGATGGAGTCCTCTAGCCAACTGGAGGTAGTAGAAACCATTACTTGCAGATGCTGTTGTGCGAAACTGTAGCATCTGTTAGGATTCCAGGAGCACTCCTAAACTACACACTGAATTGACCAATTGTGGGTGTGTGACTTTTTAACCAAAAGAAACTGTATGGTGACCGTGAACTCTTCAAAGTTTTTTTATTTTTCCTCTGGCTTGCTTGGATTAGAATCATAGATTATCAGGGTTGGAAGGGACCTCAGAAGGTCATCTAGTCCAACCCCCTGCTCAAAGCAGGACCAATCCCCAACTAAATCATCCCAGCCAGGGCTTTGTCAAGCCTGACCTTAAAAACTTTGAAGGAAGGAGATTCCACCACCACCTAGGTAACGCATTCCAGTATTTCACCACCCTCCTAGTGAAAAAGTTTTTTCCTAATATCCAACCTAAACCTCCCCCACTGCAACTTGAGACCATTACTTCCTTGTTCTGTCATCAGCTACCACTGAGAACAGCCTAGATCCATCCTCATTGGAACCCCCTTTCAGGTAGTTAAATGCAGTTATCCAATCCCCCCTCATTCTTCTCTTCCCGTAGACTAAACAATCCCAGTTCTCTCAGCCTCTCCTCATAAATCATGTGTTCCAGTCCCCTAATCATTTTTGTTGCACTCTGCTGGACGTTTTCCAATTTTTCCACATCCTTCTTATAGTGTGGGGCCCAAAACTGGACACAGTACTCCAGATTTCAGAGTAGCAGAGTACTCCAGATGAGGCCTCACCAATGTCGAATAGAGGGGAACGATCACGTCCCTCGATCTGCTGGCAATGCCCCTACGTATACATCCCAAAATGCCATTGGCCTTCTTGGCAACAAGAGCACACTGTTGACTCATATCCAGCTTCTCGTCCACTGTAACCCCCAGGTCCTTTTCTGCAGAAACTGCTGCCAAGCCATTCGGTCCCTAGTCTGTAGCTGTGCATGGGATTCTTCCGTCCTAAGTGCAGCACTCTGCACTTGTCCTTGTTGAACCTCATCAGATTTCTTTTGGCCCAATCCTCCAATTTGTCTAGGTCCCTCTGCATCCTATCCCTACCCTCCAGCGTATCTACCTCTCCTCCCAGTTTAGTGTCATCTGCAAACTTGCTGAGGGTGCAATCCACACCATCCTCCAGATCATTAATGAAGATATTGAACAAAACCGGCCGAGGGACTGACCCTTTGGGCACTCCACTTGATAGCGGCTGCCAACTAGACATGGAGCCATTGATCGCTACCCGTTGAGCCCGACAATCTAGCCAGCTTTCATTCCACCTTATAGTCCATTCATCCAGCCCATACTTCTTTAACTTGCTGGCAAGAATAGTGTGGGAGACTGTGTCAAAAGCTTTGCGAAAGTCAAGGAACAACACGTCCACTGCTTTCCCCTCATCCACAGAGCCAGTTATCTCATCATAGAAGGCAATTAGATTAGTCAGGCATGATTTGCCCTTTGTGAATCCTTGCTGACTGTTCCTGATCACTTTCCTCTCCTCTAAGTGCTTCAAAATGGATTCCTTGAGGACCTGCTCCATGATTTTTCCAGGGACTGAGGTGAGGCTGACTGGCCTGTAGTTCCCAGGATCCTCCTTCTTCCTTTTTTTAAAGATGGGCACTACATTAGCCTTTTTCCAGTCATCTGGGACTTCCCCCGATCGCCATGAGTTTTCAAAGATAATGGCCAATGGCCCTGCAATCACATCCGCCAACTCCTTTAGCACTCTCAGATGCAGCGGATCCGGCCCCATGGACTTGTGCTCGTCCAGCTTTTCTAAATAGTCCCAAACCACTTCTTTCTCCACAGAGGGCTGGTCACCTCCTCCCCATGCTGTGCTGCCCAGTGCCGTAGTCTGGGAGCTGACCTTGTTCGTGAAGACAGAGGCAAAAAAAGCATTGAGTACATTAGCTTTTTCCACATCCTCTGTCACTAGGTTGCCTCCCTCATTCAGTAAGGGGCCCACACTTTCCTTGACTTTCTTCTTGTTCTAACATACCTGAAGAAACCGTTCTTGTTACTCATAACATCTCTTGCTAGCTGCAACTCCAGGTGTGATTTGGCCTTCCTGATTCACTCCTGCATCCCCGAGCAATATTTTTATACTCTCCCCTGGTCATTTGTCCAATCTTCCACTTCTTGTAAGCTTCTTTTTTGTATTTAAGATGAGCAAGGATTTCACTGTTAAGCCAAGCTAGTTGCCTGCCATATTTACTATTCTTTCTACACATCGGGATGGTTTGTCCCTGTAACCTCAATAAGGATTCTTCAAAATACAGCCAGCTCTCCTGGACTCCTTTCCCCCTCATGTTATTCTCCCAGGAGATCCTGCCCATCAGTTCCCTGAGGGAGTCAAAGTCTGCTTTTCTGAAGTCCAGGGTCCGTATTCTGCTGCTCTTCTTTCTTCCCTGCGTCAGGATCCTGAACTCGACCATCTCATGGTCACTGCCTCCCAGGTTCCCATCCACTTTTGCTTCCCTTACTAATTCTTCCCGGTTTGTGAGCAGCAGGTCAAGAAGAGCTCTGCCCCAGTTGGTTCCTCCAGCACTTGCACCAGGAAATTATCCCCTACATTTCCCAAAAACTTCCTGGATTGTCTGTGCACCGCTGTATTGGTCTCCCAGCAGATATCAGGGTGATTGAAGTCTCCTATGAGAACCAGGGCCTGCGATCTAGTAACTTCCGTGAGTTGCCGGAAGAAAGCCTCGTCCACCTCATCCCCCTGGTCCGGTGGTCTATAGCAGACTCCCACCACGACATCACCCTTGTTGCTCACACTTCTAAACTTAATCCAGAGACTCTCAGGTTTTTCTGCAGTTTCATACTTGAGTCATACTGCTCCCTTACATACAATGCAACTCCCCCACCTTTTCTGCCCTGCCTGTCCTTCCTGAACAGTTTATATCCATCCATGACAGTACTCCAGTCATGTGAGTTATCCCACCAAGTCTCTGTTATCCCAATCACATCATAATTCCTGGACTGTGCCAGGACTTCGAGTTCTCCCTGCTTGTTTCCCAGGCTTCTTGCATTTGTGTATAGGCACTTGAGATAACTCGCTGTTCGTCCCTCTTTCTCAGTATGAGGCAGGAGCCCTCCTCTTTCGCGCGCTCCTGCTTGTGCTTCCTCCCAGTATCCGACTTCCCCGCTTACCTCAGGGCTTTGGTCTCCTTCCCCTGGTGAACCTAGTTTAAAGCCCTCCTCACTAGGGTAGCCAGCCTGCTTGCGAAGATGCTCTTCCCTCTCTTTGTTAGGTGGAGCCAGTCTCTGCCTAGCACTCCTCCTTCTTGGAACACCATCCCATGGTCAGAGGATCCAAAGCCTTCTCTCCAACACTACCTGCATAGCTATTCGTTGACTTCCACGATTCGACGGGGTCTACTCAGGCCTTTTCCTTCCATGGGGAGGATGGACGAGAAGACCACTTGCACCTCAAACTCCTTTATCCTTCATCCCAGAGCCACGTAGTCTGCAGTGATCCGCTCAAGGTCATTCTTGGCAGTATCATTGGTGCCCACGTGGAGAAGCAGGAAGGGGCAGCAATCCAAGGGCTTGATGAGTCTCGGCAGTCTCTCCATCACATTGTAAATCCTAGCTCCTGGCAAGCAGCAGACTTCTCGATTTTCCCGTTTGGGGTGCAGATAGATGACTCAGTCCCCCTGAGGAGAGAGTCCCCGACCACCACCACTTGCCTCATTCTCTTGGGAGCGGTGGTTGTGGAACCCCCATCCCTAGGACAGTGCATCTCACGCCTTCCAATCGGCGGAGTCTCCTTCTGTTCCCTTCCCTCAGATGTATCATCTAGTCCACTCTCCGCATTAGTACCTGTGGAGAGAACATGAAAACGGTTATTTATCTGTATCTGCGTTGCTGGTACATGGACGCTCCCCTTTCTTCTTCTGGAGGTCACATGCTGCCAGATTTCTTCACCGTCCTCCTGTCCCCGCAGTGCAGCCTGCTCTGAATCTTCAGAACGTTGCGTCTGTAGAAGCACATCCTGACGTCTGTCCAGGAAATCTTCAGTTTCTCTTATGGAACGCATGGTTGCATAAGATTCACCTTCAAACTGCTGTTTTTATCCATGAGCTGATTTCGTAAGGTATTGTCATATGTGGTGAAGGATAAGAAGAGATATGTATCCATTTGCATGTTGCTGGCATGAGTCCATGTTGACTGACCAGTTTACTTAGTGGCTGCATGTATATATATTGACTAGAACTGGAAAGAGAATTGATACTTGTGGAGTCCCACTGCGTGCAAACAAACATGTTAATATGCCTAAATGTAAATGTACACATCTAGGAACAAAAATTGTCGACCATACTTAAAGGATGGGGGACTTTATCCTGGGAAGCTGAGATTCTGAAAAAGATGTGGGTAGTCAGCCAAATGTGAGGTGCCAGTGTCATGCTATGGATAAAAGAGCTAATGTGATCCGGAGGTGCATAAATGGGAATTTCCAGTAGGAGTAGGACGGGTATTTTATCTCTGTATTTGGCACTGGTGCGACCACTGCTGGAATATGGCGTCCGGTTCTGGTGCCCACAGTTCAAGAAGAATGTTGGTAAATTGGAGAGGAGTTCAGAGAAGAGCCATGAGCATAATTAAAGGATTAGAAAACCTGCCTTATAGTGATAGACTAAAAGAGCTCAATCTATTTAGCATAACAAAGAGAAGGTTAAGGGGTGACTTGAGCCATCAGTAAGTATCTACATGGGGAACAATATTTAATAATGGGCTCTTCAATCTAGCAGAGAATTAACACAATCTACTGTCTGGAAGTTAAAGCTAGACATTTTCAGACTAGAAATAAGGTGTAAATTTTCAGTGGTGAGTGTAATTAACCATTAGAATTTACCAAGGTTCATGATAGATTCTCCATCATGATTTTGGGAAAGTTCTTTGGCCTGTGTTATAAAGAGGTCAGACTACATGATCCAATGGTGCATCCTGGTCTTGGAATCTGAATGCTCAGCGGTGTTGAATGTTGTGTTTAAAAAAAAAAAAAAAGATTCAGGAGGATGAGAATGGGTGTCTGCCCTCTGGCCATTGACAGCGGAATGATATATCCATCAGTGCCACTAATGGGTTTCAGTCCTATGTCTTAGCTTGAATCCAGATGCTGGGTCTAGGATATTAGCGTCAATTAGATGAGCTTGAAGTTGGCCTTTGGCTATTGTTTCTGTGAGCTTGCCCAGGAACACAGTGTTTGATACTGGATGCTATTGGCAAGAACTGATAGATCTGTGGTGGCTTGCACTATTATGTAAATTGACAACTAATCCAAACACCAGGTCCAGGGTGTGACCCAGATATGGGGGATGGACTGGAGGTGATTTGGTAAAGTTGTAGGGAGCCAGTGAGGATATGATTTGGGGGAACAGGGGTGTTGCATCTGCAATGACTAGGATATTTTACCAACATGCTGGCAAGGTATGAGTGAGTTCCTTTAGTTTCTCTGGTGGTCTGTAAAATAGCATAAAATCTGTTTAGCTTTGGCTCTGTTTTCTATCTTAAATTTAATTAAAATTAACTTGTTTTAACTGAGGTATCTCTTTTGGCACCTAATACATCATGGGTGCTGCCATAAACAAATACTACCACCCTCTGCTCAAAATTTTTGTGAACTATCCATGAAGGTATAAGAACTTTGACAAAAGTGTGAAGTACATTTGAGAAAAGTTTGCCCAGAGGTAATGATGGGTGAACCTAAGGAAGTGGATGGGGCTACCCAAGAAGCAAGGTTTGAGAGAGAAGGTTATGGTACAGAGGATGGAGCCCTGGAAGATGCTAAATGGGGAAAGGAGGAGAAGGACAAGAGAAATTGCTGCAAGATGTTGAAGGGGCAGAAGCAGCAGGAGCAGGGTCCTTAGGTCCTTTGGACATTCATAAGACTTTCTACAGTTTTGATGGGATTTTTTCTGCCCTGTGCTAATTAGCTGTTTGCTCCATCCTTCCCCCTCCCTCACCATTTCTTCACCTCAGCTTCATTCCACACTTGCCCCTCACCCACTCTTCCTTTCCCTTTTCTTTCCACTTAGCTAATCTCCTCTTAAGTAAACCTACAAATTAATAATAATTAAAAATCGTGGCACCAACATGTCACTTGCTGCCACGACATTATTCATTCTGCTGGTGTATTATACCCCATCCCCTATCCTGTGTCTGTCTTGTCTATTTAGATTGAGTTCTTCAGAGAAGGGATCATCTGCTGTTCTCTTCTTGTATGATGCCTAGCATAATGGGATCCTACTCTTGCTTGGCCTTTGGGCACTATCATAATATCCATGTTTAATAATAATTGCAGGAACAGTCCAAAAGGTAGAAGGACATCAGTCTGTTTTTCAAACATCTGGTTCTTTTCATCAGGTGTCCGTGATATGAGCAGTCTGAATGCTGAGAGCTCTTTGGCAGATCTAGGCTTGGACTCCCTGATGGGAGTGGAAGTGCGTCAGACCCTGGAGAGGGACTACGATATTGTCATGACTATGAGAGAGATTCGGCTGCTTACAATTAATAACCTGCGAGAACTTTCCTCCAAGTCTAGAACAGCAGAGGGTACGTCATCTGAATTTGGTCTTGGGGGAGACTAGGGTTGCTAGAATAGCCGTTGGGGTCCATATACCTTTAAAAGAATAAACAGGCTCCCATGCTGTCTCTTTCAATATGTAATGGTGAGAGCCTCTTAGTGACAGGTGATGGAATGAGGCCTGGTGTGAACTAATAGTATTGTAAATAACAAGTGGGCATAGCACTGCCACTTATTGCTGTGCTGCCCCAGTGCATTGGTCCAGCCAGTTATTGGGGGGGCAGGAAAGTCCTTAATTGAGGACCCAAGGCCAGGAGAAAGAAGCTTATTTAGTCTCCCATCTCCATTTCTCTGCTGCCTGATCTCCAGCACAGCTCAGACAGCTCTCCAGTGCTCCCTAGATAGCGTCAGCAATGCGGGTGCAGAGAGCTAGCGTCAAATAGCCTGAACCATGAACTAGCCATTAGCAGTAGTATCAGTTTGGACAGGGAAATGACAAAGGCAGAAATTCAGAGGAAACAGCAAAATCCAAAGCCAGGCTTGTGGGGGAAGAGAGAGTGTCCTTTCTGAGTCCCCGTTCCTCAAGATACTGGCAAAACATCCCCTCTGAGGCACCAAGCCTGAATTTCTATATGGATTAAACTCACTGCCATTTAATGATCTAGTGAGCAAGAGGGCTAGTCCAGACAAGCCTTCACTTCTCTGTGGGCTGTGCTGCCTGTCCCACTAATCTGATCCTGACTGTAACTGGCTTTTCCTGATATGCTTTCCTTTAAAGAACTGAAACCATCCCTTCTGATGAAAGCTGGCCAGGCTCAGCACCCTGAATTGGACTTCAAAAACCTGCTGGTGAATCCAGAAGGGCCAACAATCACCCGGCTCAATGAGGTACAGAGCACAGAACGCCCTCTCTTCCTCATTCACCCCATCGAAGGATCCATCACAGTTTTCCACACACTTGCCTCCAGACTCAGTATGCCCAGCTATGGACTCCAGTGCACAAAAGGTATCTGCATCCTTTATTCATCTTGACTTTCTAAATCTCACTTGGTAGCTTTCACCATCGCATAGAGGGCTCAGTTCCTGACCTCTGCACGCAGAGCTCCAAGCTTCAGTGACCTATGACTGAGTCCACTTAGAAAAGTCACAAACATCCCCAGTTAAATGGGAAAGAGAAATGTCAGTGTAAATAGAAGATGCTTGAATGTGGAAGTGTGTTCTCACACAGGGAGGCCCGTATGCCAGAGTGATGGACAAGACTCTGCTCATCACTGATGCTCCTGGGGCACAATTTCTAGTTTGGTCAGAAATATGGATTTAACCCGTGTCATAATCTGTATAGAAATACACTTTTAAAAGCAGCTGAGTGTTTCTAATGGAGCCATTACTAAGCTGGTGGAGATGTAACTTCATCTCTCACTCTGATTTCAACCTGTTCTTAACTCCCATATTTGCTTCCTCTTTCTAGCTGCTCCCCTGGACAGTATACAGAACCTGGCAGCCTATTACATTGACTGTATAAAGCAGGTGCAGCCTGAGGGACCCTATCGCATTGCAGGATACTCCTTTGGAGCCTGTGTAGCCTTTGAAATGTGCTCCCAGCTGCAAGATCGGCAGAACCCCTCCCATTCACTCAACAGCCTCTTCCTGTTTGATGGGTCCCACTCCTATGTGGCAGCATATACTAAGGTAAGAGATTCCGGGGGAATCTTCAGAGACCATCCTGTGTCTCACCAATGCTCATGATTTGGGAGCCTTCCATGTGACTTGAGCCATTTTAAAAAATTGACAGACCCATCTTCCAGGAAAAAAAAAAAGCTGGCAAGGAGGTGTAGATGACTGTAAAACAGCAGCTGTGCTCCATGAGCTTAGTGGGACTGGGATGCAAGTGCTGATTCAGATATCCTATAATAAATGGTTGAATTAGCCTGCTTGTTTCAAGGTTCTGAAGCCTCCAACATGTTCTTGTGCTGAAAGCAAGGGTCCTAACCTGGCTAGGCCTCCTAGCACCCCCATATCCAATGCACCGCTACAGACTAGGGACCGAATGGCTAGGCAGCAGTTCTGCGGAGAAGGACCTAGGGGTGACAGTGGACAAGAAGCTGGATATGAGTCAACAGTGTGCCCTTGTTGCCAAGAAGGCTAATGGCATTTTGGGGTATATAAGTAGGGGTATTGCCAGCAGATCGAGGGATGTGATCGTTCTCCTCTATTCGACATTGGTGAGGCCTCATCTGGAGTACTGTGTCCAGTTTTGGGCCCCACACTACAAGAAGGATGTGGAGAAATTGGAGAGAGTCCAGCGAAGGGCAACAAAAATGATTAGGGGTCTGGAACACGTGACTTATGAGGAGAGGCTGAGGGAACTGGGATTGTTTAGTCTACAGAAGAGAAGAATGAGGGGGGATTTGATAGCTGCTTTTAACTACCTGAAAGGTGGATCCAAAGAGGATGGATCTAGACTATTCTCAGTGATAGCAGATGACAGGACAAGGAGTAATGGTCTCAAGTTGCAGTGGGGGAGATTTAGGTTGGATATTAGGAAAAACTTTTTCACTAGGAGGCTGGTGAAACACTGGAATGCGTTACCTAGGAAGGTGGTGGAATCCCCTTCCTTAGAAGTTTTTAAGGTCAGGCTTGACAAAGCCCTGGCTGGGATGATTTAATTGGGGATTGGTCCTGCTATGGGTAGGGGGTTGGACTAGATGACCTCCAGAGGTCCCTTCCAACTCTGATATTCTATGATTCTATGATATCCTGCCTTCTGGCTGGCATAAAGCTCTCTAAAGGACCCCAAAATCTTGACAATTGGTCAGTCTCCCAGTAGCATCCACGTGGTGATCACCTGTATTCTTTGTATGGTTTTTGGGTTTGTTGTCCTGTTCGGATTCTCCCAAGCTCTTCAGTCACTTGCTGTCAAGTACAGAGCACCGTACTATGGTATCTTATCTAACGAGCAAGAGAGAGCTTCCCTTTTTGTATTAGTGACACTTTCTCTCTTCCAGAGCTACCGAGCCAAGCTGACCCCAGGAAATGAGACTGAGGCAGAGACGGAAGCATTGTGTGCCTTCATTCTACAGTTCACAGGCACTGAATACAATAAGGTAATGTTCCTCCACTTATTATAGCTACAGGAAAATGCCTCTTGCACACAAGAAGAAGCTGGTAGCAGCACCTCACTTAGCAGTAAATTGTTCTTTACCTTCTACAGTTGCTGGAGATTCTTCTGCCTCTGCAAGACCTGGAAGCTCGTGTCAAAGCTGCTGTGGATCTGATAACGCTGAGTCACAAAAACATCAATCGTGAAGCTCTCAGTTTTGCTGCTGCTTCCTTTTACTACAAACTGAAGGCTGCTGACAAGTATGTGCCGGAGTCCAAGTATCATGGGAATGTGACGCTACTGAGGGCAAAGACCCACAACGAGTATGAAGAAGGCCTGGGTGGAGATTACAAGCTCTCAGAGGTTAGTTTAAGGAACAGCTCCAATTATGAAGCTGCACTTTTCTAGTTGGAGGGCAGGAAGGAAGTGGCAGGAAGCCATATTCTTGCCCTCCCCAAAAAATGTTTGCCTTCGGGGGCAATAATTATGCAACTGTCTCTTCCTGAGAACTGAAGAGTCCCCAGAAAACAACATGAAGAGGAGGCTGCACGGTTCTAGGCCACTGTCAGCCTCAAAGGAGGCTGAGGTCCAGGAGAAGGTCTCACTCCAATTTTGAAGCAGTTCCTAACAGCAACCTACAGTTGTTTCCACTAATTCCTGTAGCTCCCAAAATGCACTCCGTGCTCTGAAGAGCAACTAGTCTGCAAACAAGTCAATAGGGGCAGGGTTGAAGCAGAGACCAGTTAAAACACCTCTGTGCTTTTTAACCTTTGTGCACTCATTTTTTTTAAAATTCTTCCCCCTTGATATAATATAGGACAGCAGGGAGGGGAAGAGAATTTATAGATCTTCTTTAAAAATAAACTTGTTACAGCCCAGATGCTCTTCCCTTTTGGAACTTCTCATTCATTCCCCTTCCCACCATGTGTTGTGTGATACGATTTTTATCATGCACTTAAGGAAAGTTCATTGGGTGTGTTCCCACCCACCAAGAGACTATCCTTTAAAACTGCCATCTTTCTGAAAGTGTTTACATTCCCAATCCAGCCAACTACACCAGCTTATTCCTTGCTGTGATGGGGAAAATGGATTCACTTCTACTGGGGCTCAAGGTAGAGGTCCTGGCCCCCTATGCCCTGCCCTCAACAGTGCATACATTGAAGCATTTAAATGAAAAAGTTTTAGAGTCAGAACAGAGAATGGAACAGGTGTCAGAATCAGGAGACCTTCAACCTCACTCTTCTGTCTCAGGCTTTCATGTCTTATAGCTAAGGCAGCAAGAATGTGGAACTAAAATGCTTTAGAATTCTGGATATAAAATTTTCTTCTTTTGTCTTTTTGCCATGTGTAGGTCTGTGAGGGGAAAGTATCTGTCCATGTCATTGAAGGGAATCACCGTACCTTCTTGGAGGGAGCTGGTGTTGAGTCAATTATTGGGATCATCCACAGTTCACTAGCAGAGCCCCGGGTCAGCGTCCAAGAGGGTTAGCCCCTTTCTGCTCACCTTCTATCACTGGCCGAGAGAATTCCAGCAATATATCCCTTGTTACGACAGACCCCAAGAAACTCTTCTTGTAATCCAACATCCCATCTGCTCTGCAATCAGGTCTAGGAAGTCCTGCTGATGGATGTCTCTCTCCAGTGTTGTGACACTCTCACTCTACACTGCTACATGGACCTACATCCATGGCTACTTCCTACCCCTTTGGCAGCATGAAAAACAAACTTAGGAGTAGACTTCTTTTCTTGTGCTATGTATCGTTTTGTTGTCTTAACAGTATTCCAAAGGATAAGTGATAGCACTTATTAACCAAGCCCAGTTAGCAAGGAGGGGAGCTGCAGCTGATTTTGGAGACTTCTTTTGATCTGTGAAGAATCAGTCTGTAGTTAAGTTGGATAGAATTCCATTGAGGCTCTTGTAACTTTTTTTTATTTGAAATATTTTACGTATTTATTGCATCAACTTCCCAGTTTTAATTTATCATTAATTTAAACAAAACAAAACATACCTTGGAAGTTTGTATTCCTTCTACCAGGTGAAGTTGCCAATTTTGTTAAACCAGAATGCATCTTTGCAGCAGTCTCTCCCCTCCTTGCTTCACAAAGAGAGAGAGAGAGAAGGGAAGGAAGGTCAGGGAGGGTCTCAAGATGCTGCTGTGCTAGGCACCTTAAGTAACTTGGGTTGATATACTCGCACGGCTGACCGTAGGCACATACCAAGTGTGGGCTGCACGGGCCCTGTACTGGGGTCCCTGCAACTTCACCTTCTCCCAGCATACACCTACCACTTCACCTTGTTTCTGACCCACCATTAGCCTCTCCATTCAACCATACACACTTTGAAAAAATTAACTCTGGGACTTTCACCCTCCCTAGTTCCTCATTGACAAGCACCATTATCTAATCCTCCTGACCCCCTGCTTTCCCAGAACCAAAGCTCTGCAGTGGTTACAGCTGTCTGCCTAACACCCCTGCATATCTTATTTAGCACCAGGCCCGGCTAAGCCTAGGGCCATCACTGTGTGCACACATCCTCTTCTCACTGAGACTGGAAATCCTACATGTTTGCCAAGTAATCAGTTCAGTGGCAAATTACTTTAAAAGATTTGATACCTTTTTAAAAGACATTTACACTTTAAAATCCAATACGCCTTTTTCTTGCTTTTGCTATGCTGGACCTGTCTTTAGGAAAACCCAGTGAATTCATGCTGTACCTATGATACAGAGGAAACATGGGGAGTAAACACGATCAACTAGATTGGAGCCATTGTGCCTCTCAGAACTGCATTATAATCCAGCTGTCCGATTAGATTATCCTGTCAGTATTGGTGTAGTCCAATGACAGGAATGTCCCTGACTGCAACAGGTTCTGAGGTGGGTGCTCGGTTGGTTAAACCACCCTCTGTGGATGGCGGCTGAATAACTGGTTTTAGTTTAATAAAATATTTGTGTGGAAATTTGAAATGCAAACACAGTGTTGACTTAAAACGTTTCCAAGTCAGTCTTGTTCTGTTTTTTCATTTTTTACATACCTTTGGTAAAAATGCTGCTCTTGAGAGTGTCCTTTCCTCGTTGGCTCTCCTAAAATTAAATGAGAATTGATCTGTGGCTGGATGGCTTTTCTTTCTCTCTCCTCTTCCTCCCCCTGCCTTCTTATTTGTTAGTCATCCTGAATCTTCCATTTCTTGGTATAAAAATCCCTCCAAAACTTCTGCTGGCAAATATTGTTGGAAGGCTGTAAAGAAGATGCATGGTATTTTGGAACATCAAAACCAGTAGCCATGATCTTAGTACCTCAGACAGGTGTAACCAAACTAAGAGTGGGCATTGGACACAAGTCCTAATCTTAGCTCTGACTCTGTTTTGGACAAATCATCAAGCTTTCTGCCTCAGTTTCGCCATCTGTAAAATGGGGCTCATAGCACCTGCTTCACAGGTCTGTTGTGAGGATTTATTAGACAATGTGTGTAAAGCACTTGGTCCATGCAAAATGCTGTTAAGTATTAGTTTCCTTATTAGGTGGGGTATGTTACTGGGGGGGGGCGGGTGTAATTGCCAAGGCCCTGACCCTACAACGAAAAGGAGAGTGGGTCGATCACATAGTCACCTGTGTGGGACTAGAACGCCATAGTATTTCTGAGCACCATTTTTGCAAATCCAGGTGCTAGGTAAAACACAAAATGAGAGAAATTTTCAGTGGAAAATGTTTTAAAATTATTGGCAGTTGCAGTGATCCAAGGAGGGGGGAATTCTCACTGACATGGCCTATACTGAAGATCTGGAAGAAGGAAGGTGATAAAACTTGAACTAACTTGGTAAATAAACAGTCTTAGTGCTGAATTAACAGGAGTCTGAGCCAGAGTCTGTGTTGAAGGCAAGTGCTGCTCTTGTACAATGGCAATTTAAATGCATAGTTCTGAATGAGTGGACGAGGCTAGAGCTAATTCCTTTCCAATAGTTAAAGCAGGAGCTGTGTGCTAATTATTTTTAAAGTGACATAAATGTGCATGGCCTCTCACACTGCTTGCAGCTACTGATTTAGTAATAAGTACATCAAGAATGACCTATCAAACAATGCCACACATGATCTTGTAGGAGAGAAATGGAAAAGTTTTTGCATTTGTAATCCCAAAACAGTATTTTTTTTCACAGCAAAACTTCAGCGGCTGCTATATAACCCATTATCTTATTGGCTGCTGAATAGTCTGCCAAAAATAATTTAATAGAGCTTGTATAGCCTAATGGTTCTCAATGTGACGGATATGTCTATTGTATTTTATTTGTCCAAAATCAAGTACTACTATCACACTTGCTTCTTTGAGAGAGGAAAGTTCTGCCAGAGCCAAGTCTCCATGGGGAGAGTGACAAACTCGCAAAAAAGAAGTTAATTGGATTCCAGTGCTTTCTCCCTGTACTATTGTGTGGACCCAGGACATGGAAGGTTGGGAAGTCAGAACTGTTGTCAGGTTATCTGAACTACCTGGAGAACAGTGCAGTAGTTGAGGCTTGGGCAGCTGGAAAAATTTTGCTACTGAAAGCAGCTATGAACTTCCCCCTTTTCTCTAGCACACGGGGAGAGTGAGGTTCTGAGCTGGCCTTCTCGCAACTGACATGGTCTATGGAACTATATCTGAAGAAGATAGAGGTGGGGAAAAGCCATTATTGCAAATAATCATTGCTGAAAATAACCATCAACAAATCTTACCAATGAGTATTTCAATTATGAGCCTAAGTCATGTGCTGGGGGAGGAGGAAAGGGACTGAAAGATAGTTCAGCAAGAACACATTGCAGCAGAATTTATTTGTTGCTGTGAAATTTGGTCATATTGTGCCATGGAGTACACAGGAGCCCAGGTACAGAGAGAAAAAGAGAGGGCTATCACCTGGTACTTAATGTGACATGGGACAGTCTGGGAGGGAAAGGTTCCCAAGAGATGCTGAAGGAGCAGCTAGAGAACTAAAATGAAACAACTATGTCAGCAATTCAAAGAAGGGAGAGTATAGAGCAAGCGTGATTTATTATGCCAGATATCAAGAATGGGAATAAAGGGGCATGCATTGGGTGTGGTTTTCACATGCAGAAGAATACAAGACCCTCTTTTGTGGTTGGAGTATGGGCCTCCATATGACCATAATCTTTATATGATCAGGTTCTTTTAATTGCCACAAGTGTTGCTGTTATGTACCAAAATATAATTATGTTGCTTAGTGCACTAGGTTAATGTGAGACACCACAGTATGGCGGACTGCTATTGCATACCCCCATACGTAGCAGGAGGAAGTGACAATTCAGTAACTCTTACCTACTCTGTAAGTATTATAAATACTTGAGACTGGACGACTGCAATACAATGGGGCTACATTTTAAATCCACTTAGAAACTAAGGCTAGTGCAGAATATGACATCCTATACAACGGCTTACCCATGAGCATGTGACAGCAGCACTCTGGGAACTGCACTAGCCATACAGTGGCTTCTGGACAGAATTTAAGGTGGTGATTCTGACACACAAAGCCCTAAATTACCTGGGATCCTCTCAGAAAAGAGACACTCTCCCTGGTCCATACGGCTGAAGCTGATGGCAACAAGAGGAACACAATTAACCTTTCCCCATCTAGTGTAAAAGAGAGGGGGCTGCTAGCAGAGGTGTTTTTTTTTGTTTTTTTTTTTGTGAAGTCGCCTTTTTGGAATATGCTCTCCTTGGTCTCAAATAACTAGAATATATTGATAGACACTAGATAAATTCAGGACAGAAATACAGTACAGATTTTGTTTAATAGTGGAATTAACCACTGGAACAATTTACAAAAGGGTGTAGTGGATTCTCCTTCACTTGAAGTCTTTGAGTCAAAACTGGGTGTCTTTTAAAAACAGAGGTTCTCAAACTTTTTTCGTTGATGGACCCCTTTTCAAATGCAATGTTAATCACGGACCCCCAACTGAGAAACTGGCTGACAAAAGTATAGGTGTACTTCATATAAAGATGTACTGTTAGTAATGCTTTAAGACAGCGGTTCTCAAACTGGGTCAGGATCCCAAAGTGGGTCACGACAGCTGGTATATGACTTCCTGGGGCCAAAGCCGAAGGGCTTTAGTCCTGGGTGGCAGAGCTCAGGTTATAGGCCCCCCTGCCTGGCGCTGAAACCCTTTGGCTTTGCCCCCCCGCCTGGGGCAGCAGGGCTTGGGCTTTGCCTCCCCCACCCCCCGGGGTTGCGTAGTAATTTGTTGTTGTCAGAAGGGGGTTGCAGTGCAATGAAGTTTGAGAATCCCCGCTTTAAGAAAAAGAGTATAAGAGTAATTACAGATATCAGTGACATGGGTGTGCATGTCTTACTGCAGAGTCTGTCTATCCTTGGTGTGATGGTTGACAAGCGAACTCATAAATCATTCTCCACTTTCAGTCAGGACCTGAACTTTGTCTTCATAGCTGTCATGGCACAGAATGATTTGTCACATATATATGTTGTTGGGAAAGGTAGCAACACTTTCATTGCTTCTGTAACTAAAACTGTGTAGTCCACAGCAACAGTTAGCCAAAACTGGCAAGGTGTTTGTTCCTGAAACTTAATTTTCACAATAGGTCGAGCAGTTCCTGTTCTGCTTTTCTACTCAAATGGCAAGATGACATAGCAAAAGTTGAGAACACAGCCCGAATCCAGTCATACTTCTCCATGTTTATATTTTTAAAGCAAACACTGAAGTATTCTGCCAAAGTTGAAAGATGAGCAACAATTCTGTCTTTCATCCAGTCAATTGTCATGCTGTTAGGATCCAGATATGCTGTCAATAGTGGAAACATAACTGAGATTCCACTGCTCTGTTTAGTTTTCTAAATCTTTATTTTCATCTGAAATCCTGCAATCTTGTCACTTATCTCAAGTATGGTTGTATCACCCCCTTGTGGGGACAAGTTCAGTGCATTCAACAAGTTAAAAACGTCTGCGAAGTATGCAAGCGTCATGAGCCATATTCGGCCAAGTCAGTTTGTGGTGATTGTGGGATTGTGCACAGAAAACAAACCCAGCAGCTCTTTGCCAAGCTCAAAAACTCTTTCTAACACTCTGCTGCAAAATAGCCAACGCACTTTCATATGAAACACTAATTTGTCATGTCCTGCACCCATTTCTAAATGCAGCTTTGCAAAAAGGTGTGAATCAAAGGCCAGGACTTTACAAAATTCACAAAGGTCAGTGCTGAATTTAGCACATCATGTAATTTGGGTTCCATTTTCTTTGACACAAGGGCCTGGCAATGCAACATACACTATGTTACAATTACCTGCGGGTTTATGGCTCGTATTCTTGTTACAACACCACTCCTATTGTCTCTAATAGCAGCAGCACTGTCCATGAAAACAGCAACACACTTCAGCGATTCAGCTTTCATTAAATCAGCTAATAATTTGAATATTTCCTGACCTGTTGTCTGTTTTGTTAACGCCTGACAAAAAAGAAAATCTTCCAAAATTTTCCCCCAGCCAAACATAACAAACAAAAACTAATAATTGTTCTGCATTACCAATATTGGTTGTCTCTTCAAGCTGAACTGCAAAACGTTCACATGTATGTAGCCTTTCAATTTGTTGGCCTTTTACATCATTTGAAAGTTCTTCATTTCTCCTACTAACTGTGTTGCTAGAAAGTGGTATGGCCTTAAGAATCTTCGCTTATTAGCATGTCACACATTTCTAAAGCAGCTGGAAGAATCAGTTCTTCTCCAGTGGTATGGGATTTTTTATTCTTTGCAATCCGAAGTGCAGTTAAGAAAGATGCTTTCAGAGCCTTTTCCAGAACCGATATTATGTTTGTCATTTGAGTTTTTTTATTCTTTCCTTTGTTGAAAAAAGTCTCTAGATTTATCTTTATACTCCAGGTGCCTTGTTCTGAGGTGCAGTTTCAACTTTGCTTATTTAATTGCTTTGATAGGATTTGTAAGCATACATTGCCCTGTGGTCATCCATCACTAAATTCAATAAAATGAATATAACTTTTATCAACTTTCTGTTCTTCGTTTCTTGCTAGTTAACTCTGGATTGTCCATGGCTTCCTTCAGTGCAACCAGCAGTACTACTATGAGGACTTTTTAAAAACTTACCCATTTTCAATGTAATTTGCTCACACACTGTAAAAATATATTCCACTTCCACCTGCCAAAGAAATCTCAGCCATCAAAAAAACAGAGGTCGCTTCTGATTTGCTGTCACAAAGCAGTGAGATTTTTTTTTTGTGTTGATGCTTACACAGTGTGAGTATTTCGGCATTGTTCATGCACCATGGCACATGTTGTGTAAACAGAAATAGTAGACTTGTCTGTCTTAATAGATGAGGAAGACATGCAGTGAGATTTTTTTTATTTTTTCATACTATTTTGCAGACCCTCTGTGCAGTCTCTAAGGATCCCCTAGGGTCCTTGGACCCAAGTTTGAGAATCACTGTTCTAAAAGATAATGCTCTACCGTAGCCGCAAGAGCTAGGTTTGATTACAGGAGGATGTTCTCTGACTTATGTTATGCAAAAGATCAGACCTGATGGTCTCTTCTTGCCTTAAAAGCTAGGAAACCATCCTCCTCTACAAGAGTTAAGTCTGGAGCCAGGTCCCATACATGCTCTGAAGTTAAGTACACCAGTTAAGACAAACCCCATAGAAACACTACACATGCAGTGCTGCAGTCAAATATTATATGTGGTTAGGGACTTCTCAACAATGACTGCAGAGCACGATTAGGGCCGTATCTCCTAATCAACAAGAAAAAGAATATTCAGCTTCTGATACGCTCTCAACAAAATATGCAAACACCACACTCTCCAAAGCACTGGAGAGTGAAAATAAAACCAACAGACACATCAAAAAGAAAGCAATAATCAGCTGATCCTACATAATACCACCTTTCCCCAAAAGGGCAATATGATGGGTACAATTACCTGGGACTTGATGCACCTGCTGTGTGAAGCTCTGCCAAGACCCTGTGTTTGACAACTCATCTGCCTATCAATCTCAGCAATAGCAGTTGGTGGTGGCTGTCAGAGGGCAAGTGCCAGCAGCGCTGGTACTAGGCATAAGCAGACTAAGCACTTGCTTAGGTTCCCGAGCAGCTCAAGAGGGCCCCATTTGCTTTTTCAGTATGTGGTGGGGGTAGGGGGGCAAAATATTCTGGCTTAGGGCCCCCAGTGGGCTAGCACTGCAGCTGAATGCCAGGTCCAGTAGCATGCAAGTCAAGGAACACAATCCTATGCCTGCATCAGTGTGACATTATGGGACACAACACACCCTGTGGGCACCAAATTCAGAATGTCCCCTCAAATAAGGAGTAAGGCAGAGTTCACCATCCCCCACTCCATATGTGTGAAGGGGAGACTCCCCTTCCCCACCCATGCCCTCCTCGGGGGTGCGTGACAGAACCCCTCTCGCTAACTAGGTGCAGCTCTGGCCCTCATCCCCCCCATCTGCGCTCCTCGCTAGCACTCGTGGAGGTGAGCCTCGCACACCCTAGGGTGGCAGGAAGGCCGCCGCCCCATCTCAGCAGGGGACTGAAGTACAGGGTAGACCTGTTAAGTCACACAGGGATGGGTGTGGCAAAGCCCAGCCCTGAAACCAGTCTCCCCACCCGATCCCAGATGCATCATCACCAGCCCCCCACCCCATACCCAACCAGCCCCCGCAGGGCGCGAGGCAAGGCCCACGGCTTCCCGCCCCCCACGGCCTGGGCGAGGCAGACAGACGCCCCCCCCCCACAGGGTGCCTGTGAGGAGGAACCCCATCCCGGCTCCTCGGTGGGCGGGGCGGGGTCCGCCCTTCCCTTCCCGCGGGGCTGCGCGAGGGCCGGGGGCTCCCCACTTCTCCCCTCGCGGCCCCTTCGGGCAGCGCCGCGGTTTCGGAGGGGCCTGTGCGATGTAGCACCGGGGAGCCGGTCGGAGCGGGATGGCGGAGGCACCGTCCGGCCGCCTCAGCGCCCAGCCAAGGGCCGAGCCTCCCCGTCGCGGCCCGCAGGCGGCGGCTCCAGCCTCCGAGCGGCTCGGGGAGCAGGTACCGTGGGGGGCCAGGCGGGGGCGGGCGAGGCGCCTGTGCGGGGCCGGCAGGCACCGCCCCATCCCCGGTGCACGGCCCCGCCGGCGTCCCGGCCGGGACGGCGGGCCCGGATGTGCTGAGCCCGCCTCGGCCCTGACGGGCGCGTCCGGCTGGGCGGGGAGCAGGTGGGCCCGCCCCATGCCCGGGCAGCGCGGGACCGAGGCCGGGATGGGCGGGGCTCCCGCGCCGGCGGGGCTCCCGGGGCACGAGCGGGGGCCGGGCTGATCCGGAGCGAACAGGGGCCTGCGCAGCCCGGGCTGCCGGCGCGGGGGGCTGCGGCTCTGTGTCCCGGGCCGGGGGCTAGGCGGGACGTGGCGCCCCCTCCCCTGGGCTGTGTGGGCCAGTGCTGAGCCGGGGCTGTGGCCTTGTGCGCGGCCCGCCGCGAGCTGCCCTGCCCGCTGCCAGGTACTGCAGTTCTTCCAGGAAGCCTTAAGACCTGCCGACCTGAGAGACCCGCGCCCCGGGGCGTGCCGCTGCCGCCGGGGTCGGTGGAGGCACTCCGGCTGGCGCTCTCCGTTTGAGAGCGGAGTGCTTAAGGCGGGACATTTTCCATGAGCTATCCCAGCCTTTCAGATTCACGTTCCCCCACCCCTTGGTCCGAAATCACCCGAACCTGTTGGTCTTTATGGGCACACTGCACGACCCATCGTTTTTGGAGGGTTTTGGGGAGGGAAGACTGAATGTTGAGGGTAAGGATCTTGACTTAAAGTTGTTTTTTCCTGTTTTTAAAGAGCCTGCTACTTTATTTAGTGGGTCCAAAAGGTGCTTACATCTTTAGTGCTTTTTATGTTTATGTAAATAAAATAGTAAAACACTAACTCCTGTCAACGATTTAGTCCTTTAAATGTGGGTTCTGCCAGAGGATTCCAAGCCATTTCTGAGATGTTCTTTACTGTTGTGACAGTCTGTTTTCTACCTCACAAGAAAATCAAATATTAAAAACAACAGCCTCAAATCCCTTCTTCTGTTGATTTTAATGTTGCTGTGTTGAAGCTCTCTCTACTTTAAAAGGTTTCTTTATTTAAGAGAAATTAAAGCTTCAAAGCATCTAACCCACACCAAATTTATAGGATCAAAGCTGTTCTTTCTTTAGCTCTGATTCTTCTTTAACCATGGCTCACCTGATCCTGCTTTTACAGTTTTATTCCTAAGAGACAATTAACTCACCTACCACATCTCTCACTCTGGGATCAACAAAGTTACATCACTGCAAACAACTTTTATTGCTGTGATTTCATCCTCACTCTCATATGCTGTCACAGGATTTTTCAGAACTTTCTCATTCTAAGCCCCTGGCTGGAGTCTTCTCCTGCCGCTCACATTTGGCCGTGGGGCAGGAGAGTCAGGCTTTTCACCTCATGTTCACTTACTCCTACACTCCCCTGCAGTTTGACTTTTTAAAGCTGCTGTCAACACCTTGGCATTTCTGTTACCTACCTAAAAGGCAAGGCAGAAGTCTCTATGTGGGTAATGGACCTTTTAGGTATACCACAACCAAGCTGAAGTACAGTGAAATCCAGGTAGATTTACCAAGTGCCAGAGATCTGGCTTGATTTAAGTAGTTCAGGAATTGGCTGCTTCCTGGAGCCTGAGTAGAATCTCTCTAGAGCTTTCTCTTGTGACCAGTAGTCTGAAATTGGAAGGGGGCAGGTGGTGAGGGTTTTGTTTTGGTTTTTGAAAAAAAGTCTTGTGGGCGCTGTTTGTACAGTAGCTATCACAACCAGGACTGAATGAGCCCTCTGTGCACGTTGTGGTGGTCACCTTAGAAATATTATAGAAAAGTACAGCAGGGGACAGGCTTCTCTTTGCACACTTCACATGACACTAGAAATATTTGTTACTGTTTATTTAGGAAAAGATTGTCAGATTCTTTTGGCTCTGCTCATGATTAATTGCACTTCAAAAAAATTCTGTATTTCTCTCTTTCCTTTTAGTCTGGGTAAGATGCCAAAGCTCCAGGGGTTTGAGTTCTGGAGGAACACATTGAGAGGTGCTCACTATGTAGTTGCTCCCATGGTGGATCAGAGTGAACTAGCTTGGAGACTACTGAGCCGTCGCCATGGAGCCCAGTTGTGTTACACGCCCATGCTGCATGCTCAGGTCTTTGTCAGAGATGCCAATTACCGCAAAGAGAATTTGTACTGTGATGTGTGCCCTGAGGATCGGCCACTGATTGTGCAGGTAAAGTCATTAAAAGGAATTTTAATTTTATATTGTAAGCTCTGTAGAGCTCGTCCCCATCTTAGTATATGTTCTTATGGCATATTTTGGGAGCTACCATAATATAAATAATTTGGAGAGTATGTTGCTCCAGAATACTTATTTATAGCCCTTTACTTGAAGTGCTGTACAAACACTAACTCATGCCATATACCTGAAATTATTGAGTTTCCTCTATAAGAAGTCTTACCCCCTCGGGTCTTGCCTGTTCAGTGAAGAGATGGTAACGGAGGGCGAGAAAGAACTTTCAGGGTATAAACAGAGCAATATATTTTTGAGAGACTAGGTATACAGAAGATAGTGAATCAAAAGTCAGCAGCAATTATTTGTCTTTGTTACTCAAATTACAAGAAACAAGTGTCATAAGTGACATCTTGATATATTTTGGTATGTTGCTGAACTAAGTCAATGGCTTGACTTTGACTTACCTCACTTGAAGTTCCTCCTAATCCTTATTTGGAGAATTGTTGAACATGAGCCAAAGTTCACTTTGCTTGCCTTTTTACAAAATTTAAATAAAGAAAGATACTAAGTAGAGTAGCACTAAATACTAAAAAAGTGCCATTAATGAGAAGGGTGTACTTGCATCACACACAGTTTCTTTAGGTCAGATGAGATATTCGTTCACTTCAGTCATAGGTCCAGTTCTGCCCTGAGGTTCTGCCATTAATAGCTAGTACAGGATATCAGGGCAGAAAAGCCAGTTTCTCAGAGATTTGTAGTGCTGAAAGACATCAGAAGTTTCAAAGTTAATTCCTATATCAGGATAAACACCTCTCTACTGCTCAACCAAAAGCTGCCTGACCGCACTTTGTTGAATTTAAGAGAGTCCAACATCATGTAACCATTCAATCAACTCTTCCTTTATTGATACGCTATCTTGCATTACGTCTTCTATTGACACCCTGGGCACTAAGCAACTTCAGTTCCAATTCACCCTTGTTACAAGGCTTCAGTTTCCCAGTTCCTTCCAAGCCAGGGAGCTCTACTAGTCCCCTTACAGCTTCTGGCCTCTCACAGAGAGTCTCTGCCTGGTCCCTCCACTCAACTCCTTCCCCCTTGGCAAAGGGATTCCACAGCCCTCCTTGATAGGACTGTGCTGCAATTCAAGCAGGCTTCCCCAGCCCACCAATATCCAGGTTCCAGCCCTGCTCCACAGAGGCTCCCTTGGTCCTTGAACTCACACACTTCATTCCCTTGGTTCAGCCCCCCTTCTTGGGGCTGTGATTAAAATTGGCTTCCCCAGCCCACAAATCTCCTTTCTGGGTCCTATCCCAGGGATCTTCTCTTTTTGGGCTATCTGCCCACTCTCTCCTCCTGCAAGTTACCCAACAGCTGGGTTTTGTCATGTTAAGGAGGTACCTGATTAACAGCTGGCCCCCTTCCCCAGCTAGTCTGGTGCTCCCTTGAATAGCTGTTTCCTTAAAGGGCTCATATGATGAACAGGGATTGACTGGCTCCAGCTCCCGTTACTCCTTAAAGGATATAGATTGGAGATGTTATCCTGTAACAAGGCAAAAAGGTCACATATCAGTTTGGAAGCCATTTAGTGTTTTGGGTTTGTCTAGCTAAATCATCAGTCTTCTCCTTTTTAGCGTATAAAAGTTTTCCACATAGCCTCTTGTTGGGTCACAGCTGGTCACCTAGGCTCCATAATTATTTAATCGTATTTTACCCCAGGCTACAGCTTCCTTCAGCCCCTCCCCAGGGCTCAACAGTTCTTTTCCCCTCCTCCCCCCTTCAGTGCAGGGATTTCTGATCCATCTCAGTAGGTGATACCACAGGGTGTAGCAAGTCCAATTCCCCAGGCCTTAGTGTCAAGACCTTAATAAGTGAAGCAGCCAACTGCTTTGATCTCTGTGGTCGCTTTGTCCCAAAAACTATTTCCTACTGAGCTAACTTGCCTGGGAGCAACAGCTATTCTTCCTCATTACTGCAATACCTTTCATCATACTGCTTCTTTTGTCAGCTCACCCTCCTACTGAGTACAGGCTGCCTTTATATCTCCCAGCAGACCTGGTTCTCAGTTGTACGCCCTGGGAGGTAAATCAGGCACAGGTGAGACTGAACCCATACTACCATACAGAGCATTTTTACCCTGTAACTGCCCTCGTTATGCTGTTTGTTTGGTTTTTATATTTTATTCATTTTGGACAATGAACCTGACTAGTCTGTTTTCAGTTTCAATCATCAAACCATTTTTGTCACTTGCATTGGGCTTTGTAAAACCTGTTAAAAATGACTAAATTTGGAGCCTAAACTATCTGAGTCCCCCTTAACAAAACAACACAAAATGAAAGCACACTTGCTCTTGATGAACTGATATTTCATATATGTTAAATACTAATTCAATCTGAGACTATGAACAATTGACCAGTAACATATTGTATCTGTGCTCCACATTCTGCACTGGTTAAGAATCCACCTGTGGAAAGTAATGTTGATGATTGGTATCTACAAAATCCTGATTGGCTCAGGACCCAGTTACCTGAGAGACATCTTTTCTTCCTCTCTTCTGCCAGCCACAGCCACCTATGTATATGCAGAATGTTTCAGTTGTTTATTTCAGGTAGATATGGATAGTGAATCCTCTTCTTTGGAATCCATTCTCACCTGGCCTTGGCACATCTAAATGTGTTATAAAATGGATCACTTTGTCCAGGGTTTCTTTTGACTCTGGCTCTGGAATGCTAAGCTTTCTGGGTTTTTGGGGGGAGCTTTTTTGGGGGGTGAGGGAGTTATTTAAAGTTGTCGCTCTGCAGCAGTTGCGTGTCAAGGATTATATATTCCTTTAATTTGAGAAACAGTCTCTGCTTCTAATCTAAGATCTATAAATTGTATCCATACACTATAGCAATGAGGTCCTTTATAAGTGGTAGTAATATTTTGTCAGTACTTGAAATTGAGCCATGCCTAACTTGTTACTTATGTACATCTTTCTCAGTTCTGTGCCAATGACCCTGAAGTGTTTGTCCAGGCCGCACTGTTGGCTCAGGATTATTGTGATGCCATAGACCTGAATTTGGGTTGCCCTCAGATGATTGCAAAGAGAGGTATGTGCAAACCTGAGCTCTGAATGAATAAAGCAGTGACACGTTGCACGTCTAAACGTACCCTATGGCAGTGCAACATCCTGTGGACCAAATCCTGCCTTGATGTGCCTTGCAATTCTGTTGAAATCAGCAGAGTTACACCCATTTTAACCAGGGCTGATTTGGTACCTTGTAAGTAACTGAAGCTAAAACTAGTTGCTTGAAATGTAGTTCTACAAAGCGCTGCTAGCCAGCTCTTGTGTGCAGAATATCCATCCAAAAAGTGTAATTTTACGAGTTTAAAAGAGTTTAATAAAACCTTCCACCATCAGAAACTAGAAATTTTTTATTTTAATTATTCAGTCAAACTTTTTAAGACTTCCTTTTAAAATAATCTCTTGCAGGCCAACATTTAGGGTCTCCTGTGTCCCCAGTGCACATACAGAGCTTATTCACATTAACGTCTACAAAAATTAAAGAGTTGTAGGAGGGTTAAAGAGATTGCAGGGATATCTGTGGGGGGAAAAGAGACCGATATCGGGGATTCTGGGCTAGATCAGTGTAATTTAGCTGGGAAGAAAAGGGAGGAACCAAAAGTTTGCTATTCATCTGTTCCTCAGTTCAGTTTCCTAAGCACAAGTTGTTTTTTAAGGGTTAATAGGAACTGTGCATCAGCATCCAGAGACAATAGACCCTTCTATTCTCCCAACCTTAAACCCAGAGTGAATTTTTACATACCAGTTCTAAAACCCTGGAAATAAGACTGTGAACTGTCAATACATTCATCAGCCTTAGGGAGCACTAGAGAGAGCAGGGTGTGGGGTTTCATTGTTTAACCTGTGAATCTGGGGTATCATGGGAAGCAGAATGATCTAGCTCTTCCACTTTGGGCAGAAGAGTGGAATTCTGTATCTAACTGTGAGGAGTAAGAATGTGGTTGGTCCATGTGTGTAAATAAAACAGAACCCTTTAGGATCATCATTTTGTCTGTCTGTGCCAGCCCATAATGTGCTATTTTGTTACAGGTCATTATGGAGCATTCTTGCAAGAGGAGTGGGCTCTTCTCCAGAAAATGAGTAAGTCCCCAAAAGGGGCCTCATTAGCTGAGGTCTCACTTTGGGAGAGAGTGTGGTGGGGACATAATATAGGGGAAATTTAGTGGGCATTTTATTTTATTTTTTATTCTGGTAGCCCCACAACATACTGGGCGCTGACCACACACGCCAAAAAGACACAGACTATACTGGCTATCTTGAACAGTCCCTCTACTTAGCCATGATTAGTAGCGTGATAATTTCTCACAAGCATCATGATAGAGATGAGTCTTGAGAAGAGGATGGTGACTTTATAGGCCAGTTCAGAGGGGCATTCCATGCATGAAGGGTTGCATGGAAAGAAACAGAGAAATATGTGGGAGAGGTAGACAAATGGAGATCAAGACTGGCATTGTTGGTTGAGCAGAAGGAACAAGGGTTGACGTGATAAGAATAAAGAGTGAATAAGTAAGGAAAATGAGAGCTGTTAAGGGTCTTGAAAGTAAGGAGAATGAGGACTTGATATAGTGGAAAGGGAGGAGGAGGCACAGCAAATCAATTTTCAGCATTTGATGCCTTTCCTGTTGCAATTCAGGTTTTGACTTCACTTTTTGCTGCCACTACCCTAGTCTGGGTAGACATACAGACAGTGCAGTATAAATAAGGCTACGATTTAGTCACAGGTATTTTTAGTAAAAGTCAGGGACAGGTCATGGGCAACAAACAAAAAGTCACGGCCCATGACTTTTCCATGACTTGTACAATATAAATGCCCTGACTAAAACTTAGGTGCTCTGGGCGTCTCCTGTGGCTGATGCTCTGGGGTGTGGGGCAGCCTGGGGCCCCACCGCTCCTGCTCCCAGACAGCTGCCTGGGGCCACCCAGGTAGCAGCTGGGGATACCTTCAGCTGCTCAGGCAGCCCTGAGGTCAACCACACCAGCTGCTGCAGAAGTCAGAGGTCCCAGAAAGTCCGTGACCTCTGTGAAAGACTCACAGCCTTAAGTATAAACAATACAGTTGTCGCAGGAGTGCTGGCTCTTTAGGCCATTCTGCAGCACAGATCTTGGGGAGAATAGACTCTCTTCAAAGCATTGTGCAATCCACTTACCTGTCTTTTCAATCCTTCCCCAGTTTTGCTTGCTCATGAGAAGCTCTCTGTTCCCATCACATGCAAAATCCGTGTTTTCCCAGAAATTGACAAGACAGTGAAGTATGCACAGTTGCTGGAGAAGGCTGGCTGCCAGGTAAGGAGGCAGCTGCTTCCTATACTGTTGCATTAGACATAAATATCTCTATAAAGCACCTTCATCCAAAGATCTTTGTGTTTTGTGGAAACTGATAGGTTATATTAATTTGCAGATGGAGAAAATGGCACAGAGAGTTGTGACTTATTCATTGTCATACACAGCAGAGTCAATAGCAGAGTCAGCAATAGAACCTGAGTCTCCTAACTCAGAGTGCCCCGCTCTAACCATTGCACCATGCTGCCTCCTTCACTGGGAGTGAGAATTCTAGTCTAGGCACAACGCTGTAGGAGGCAACATGAAAGTGTGAAATCAACGTGTCTGTGAAGGACACCTTGTAGCAGACACAGCCAGTAACAAATGAGAAATAGAAAGGAGGATTTCCTGGGATTTAACTCCAATTAAATTGTACAAATTGGGAGGGACTATCAAAAAAGAGATAATATAACAGATGGTGGCCTGGCCTTATGCCCAAAAGCAGCAGGTTTAGCCATATTTGTTACTTGTTCCAAAGTGAATACCAAATCAGTAAGAGAGCTGAGGATACAGAAATGCTATAGAATCTCCCAGGAAATGTCTGTGCCATGTTAGGGAGTGGAGAGTTCAGAGATGCCCAAGTCCTTGCCACAGTATGTGAGCTGGTGGCATTTCTGGGGCCAGAGTCTGCACAGTAATCAAGGTAACATTGGGAGTTCTGTGGCATCCCTGTACATGAGCAGAGGGGGGAATTTCCTGGTGTAGATTTTTTTGTTTGTTTGTTTCTAATGATCCATGTACATGAAAATTAAGTGTAACTTTGAATTCTAGCTATTGACTGTCCATGGTCGCACTAAGGAACAGAAGGGACCTCTTGCTGGTGTGGCATCCTGGGAGCATATCAAGGCTGTGAGGTAAGTGCACCTGTACACATATCAACATGTGCGTGCATAGTGTGCATAATCCCCTTAACTCCATACCCAAGGGTTAGACAAGCTTCTGGCTAAACACATTCAGTTTCAGTGTAAGGTTTGGATCCAGAACTTGGTGCAGGGGCATCAAAGGGGAAACAGGGATTTGTGATTGCATTAGAAGTTTCTGATTCATTCAACAAATTGTGAGCAGGTTGGTTTCTGTTTTCTGATTCTTTTTTTGTGTGATTGTTCTCTTCACTTGTGTAGGAAGGCTGTGGGCATCCCCGTGTTTGCAAATGGAAACATCCAATACCTCAGTGATGTGGAAGAGTGTATGCAGAAGACAGGAGTGCATGGTGTCATGAGTGCAGGTAAGGAAAATGAACTTTCTTGTATAATAACTTTGTTTCTGAATCCCCTTGATGGATCCATGTTAGCCTAATCCGTTAGAAACTAAAGCCAAAGTCAAGTGTGGTTTGTTGAATGGCCTTGATTTAAAGAGGACTGCTCTTCATCTGCATCTCCCTCATACTGGCATCTCTTATCAAAACCAGGAATCACTGTATAATAAAAGTTGCTGTACTGGACTTAAAATACTATTGTGTGGATGATTCAAACTTTATTGAGTTTAACTGGTTAGCATAAGCTTTTCAGTGCTGTATTGCCCTAGAGTAGTTCAGAGCCATTAGGGTGAAACCCTGACCCTGCAAGAAAGTGTTCCATGGTGAATTTTTCTGTTAATGTTCTGTAATCTGTCAGAGGATGTGAAATGCAAGTATCAGGAACTGTGTCCCATCAGCTGTCTGTGACTGTTGTTTCCCATGGCAACACGTGGGTAAATGTTTTGTAATGTGAATTTAACAATCTGGCTCTTTAGGGCATCTTCTCCTAAGTACAATGCCTTTTGCTTAAATTGTTCGCTGATTAATCTGGTCAGAATTTGAGGAATCAAAAATAAAATTGTTACCATTTATACTCCATGTATCTGATGAAGTAGGTTCTAGCCCACGAAAGCTTATGCCCAAATAAATATGTTAGTCTCGGTGCCACAAGGACTCCTCGTTGTTTTTGCTGATACAGACTAACACAGCTACCACTCTGAAACTTGTTACCATTTATACTGATCACTTTAGACACAAATTATTGAATGACTCTGTCACTAGTTATAGAAAATTGCCATAATTATGAACAAGAAGGAAGAGAAGGGAGGCCAGAACAGATTCATGTAAAAGACATTGTTCAGACATTGTTTTTAGTACTATAAGCAACACAATGTGCTGATCAAGCTGCAGTATGCACCTTCTTGATCATGTGAATAAGATCTACTGCTTGTTTCAATCAAAGACATAGGAATGGACTTGGATGAAATAAACAGAAGTCAATAGTCCATAAATAAACTGGACTTTATCTTAGTGCTGAGCTTTGGCCTTTGGAGGGAGTGATCTGTCACCATTCCTGAGATAACTGCACTTCTGACCCCTTTGTGGCCTCCTTGAGGGCACCACGCTTAGGTGTCAGGCTTTTAGCTGCCACCTTTCTTGGGGTGGTTTCCCATGACTCTCACCCTCTTGACTGGGGAGGTAGGCTGTAATTTCTCTGGCAATTCACTGTGTTGACCTTTGCAGATTTGGTTTTAGTTCAGCATCTGCAATCCTGTGCTCACAGAGGCAATGACAGAGTTAATCAGGGACAAACCAGCCTACATAAAGCAAAATATTATTTATTCAGAACATACAGAGAAAACGTCTTGAAAACAATAATTATCTCATGTGGAGATCTTAGCTTATCAAGCAGTCATCCATCTTCCACATGGAGACCCTGATAGGAACAAAGTACTTCAGGCCCTTTCTGCAGGGTCTGGCTCCCTTTGTCACAGTTTCATGTCAGGTCGTGGATCAAATAAGAGTGACTTCCTTCCCTATGTCAGGATGGTCACTTATACAGTTTTCATTTCTTTATTCGATCTCTTGAACCAGATCAAACTAATATATGCAATTTCCCCAGGAGGTGAGACTTCTGCAGGCTTGTTACTTGCCTAGGTATGTGCATTAATTATCCCCCAGTGGTTTTGGTTCCATCAGGAAATCTCTGTTACATCCCCTTGGAGCCAGAATACATTTCCTAGCCCATTTATTTATATATATATATATATATATATATATAAACATTTATAAAGTTGATAATCTTTGGATCTTCCAAGTGTCCATAATATCTGTCACTCTGTCATCCAGACAAATCAGTACATAAAGGTTTTGGTGTATGGTTTCCAGAGGGCTGAGGGGGGAAGTGTCAGAAGAGAAGACTTGTTCTGGGCCTTTGGATTTTATGTCTGCTTGCTGAGTGACTCTGTGGCTGCTGGTTGGTGTTTGGCATTTTTGCAAACAGAAGGTCTCTAGGATATTGTTTAAGATGGGGCAGCATTAGGTTCCTTCATTATAATACTCATTGTCCTGCTAGGCATCTTACCTCTTACCTGGATGCTTGCTTCCTCCTTTAGAAAGAGTGGCCTGTTCCAAATACTTGGCACTGTCTGTTGGATTATCTTACTATCTTATTATCTTCAATTAAAGTAGCATGATTTAATAGAGGGTAAAATTTTCAAAAGCATCTAAATGACTTAGATGCTGAAGTCCAATTTTCAAAAGTGATTTGGGCACTTAGACCCAGATCCTCATAGGTATTTATGTACTGAACTGCCATTGGAGTCTGGACCTTGGGAGCCTAAATCAATGGTATTTAGGCTTCTAAGTGCCTAACTCACTTTTGAAAATGGGACTTTGCACTTATTTACAGGGAAGGAAGCCCAGAATAGCTAGTGCAGAGTAGCTGTTCCCTAGGTGGACACTCTGATGCTGCCCTGAACAGTTCCTTTTTGCGGTGGTTTAAACAAAACTCCAAAAAGGCATTCTTTGCGCAGAATAAGAGTGGCCACATGGTGAGCTAGTGCAAAATAGCTAGTTGCTTTAAATTCCCACCCTAGCTATTTTACACTAACATCCCCATGAATTTACCATGTAGACAAGCCCAGAGGTGCTTTTGAAAATTGTACTCCAGTTCCAATCCTGGCTCTGTCACTGACTCATTTGAGAATGGGCAAGTTACTTATTTTCTCTGCTTCAGTTTCCCCTTGAGCACCAGTGGGATAATGATACTTACCTCATGTTGGCTGGTAAGGATTGATTAGTTAATGTTTGTAGAGCACTTTTACAATGTTTTATATTTTCAAAGTACCATATTACTACTGGTACATCTACAACCCACAAAGGCTTTCCTCTGAGACAGCACCACTTAGATGTATGAGGTGAAAGGTTATTTACTGATCAGGGTGGATAAAATTCATGATTTTATTTAAATTGATTTTTAAAATTTAAATTAGATTTTGTTTTTTACATGTTGCTAGTTCTTTACTTCCCATTTTATAGTCTTAAATTGCTAAAGTTAATGTTTTATACTTGTTTCTTTAGCTTCCGAATTATTAGTAGAATTTCAGATTTTACATTTTTTTTTTCTGCTGAGAAGTTCAACGCTTAGAGTGATCATCTATGCCGAAAAAGACAAGTCTGTGGCCTTATTAACTAACGTACTCTGAGGAAAAACAAACTGAAACAAAAAAAATTAAGAAACAAATAGTCCATACTATATTTGCAACAAGTACAACCTTTAGATACCTATTGAACTTCCACAAATCAAGACAGCTGAAATGCTTTGACCGCACCAAACACCTCCTAAGTCACTTAAGTACTTCTGGAAATCACACCTGTAAGTGCCGAACTATATGTTTAGGAGCTGAACTTTAGTCACCTAGTTTGAAAATTTTGGCTAGCATGTGTGTAAAAGTTTTCAGTAACTTTTTGTTAATGTTTGACTCTAAGTAACTTATTGTTAGTACTGAAGCAAATTTGTTTTGAAGTGACATATTTTATATCATTAAGAAAAAGGTTTTAATAAAAGTAAAATTATAACCCTTGATGTTTTAAACATTTATGCACATGCTTAACTTCAAGCATATGAGTAGTCTCATTAAAATCAATGGGACTGGTCTTCTCAGTAATGTAACTTACCTGCTTCAGTGTTTGCAGGATCAGGTCCTTTAGCTTTATATATTTTGCCTGTAGCAGTTTTGTAAAATCCAAGTAAGATGCTCTACTGTTAGTGCCATTTGGAAAACAGCATTTATAATTTAGTTTATTGTGGATTTTAATCTATGGTTGAAATAGCAAAACATTTAGTTAGTTTTACAAAATCAGTTAAACCCACAAAAACCTAAGGGCTAGATTCACAGAAGGACTTAGGCACCTAAATCCCAGAAGCAGACCCCATGGGAGAGATTGAGAGCTCCACATCAAACTGTCCAATAGCCCAGTGGCTAGGGCACTCACCTCAGAGGTGGAAGATCCTGTTCAAATCCATTCTACCCCTGAGATAGTGGGAGGCCTTAACTGGGGGTCTCCCACATCCCAAGGGAGTACGCTAACCACCGGGCTAAGTGTTGTGAGGGAAGTTCTCTCTCCTCCTGTTCCTATATCCAGCCCCTGTTATAAAAATGTCATAGGAACCTAATTGCAAGAGAGGCTTTGCCACAGAAAATCCCATGCATAGAGAGGCGACTCCCTGCAGCCTGAACCTAGGCACGTATCTCCGTGAGAGTGGTGAGACTTACAACACTGTCCCTCTCCTTAGCATTTCCCATTTCCTAGCGTAGGTGAGAAGTCATCTAGCATGCTCGCTTTTGTGAATCCCATCCTTAAATGCCTATTTTCCTCCATTCATTGTATGGGGAGTCTAGACACCTGACTCAGGGCTTGTCTACACAGTGCAGCAAAGTGTGCCAGAGGAGTGAAATTTGTAAACTCTCTAACATGTGCCTAACTGTCCCACATCAACCTTGCTGGTGTGCTCTAAAAGATATGACGTGATTTGCCATGCCATATAGACAAGCCCGCAGGCTTTATGAATCCCAGTGATTTTCTAGGCTTCTAGAAGTTAGGCATGGTGATGCCTTGTTCCAAATTTTGACATCAAAACTTCACTCTTGAGTATTTAATGGGATCTAGTTATGGCTGATTAATTCTTAAGGGTAGCCTTAAGGCTACTTGGTATTTTTTTTGAGCTGATGAGAATAAGGGGGGTGGAGAAGGCTTGGGTTGGATCAGGGAGCTCTGAGAGTGTTTGTCATGAGAAGGGGTGGGTAGAGATGCCTGAAATCCTCAAAGTCATGGTCTGTGGAATGTTGCTGAGCAGTTCCTGAACCCATGGTGTTGAGCTTGTGATGAAGATGTCACCATAGAGCAACAAAACTGGAAATAAAACAGAGGCTGCCACTGAAGGCTGCCTGTGCTGGTGGCAAAAAGCCTGAGTCATGGGGTGGAAGGTAGACTGCTACAATCCAGACACAGGGTTCCCCTGCTGGGCTGGAGTTGCGAGCAAATAAATCATGAAAACTTGGAGACTGCAGAAAAGAAACAAAAATTATTTGAGGACTGCAGAAAATATCTTACAATGAGAGACTTAAAAAGCTCAATCTGTTTAACTTATCAAAAAGAAGATTGAGTGGGGACTCAATTACATTTCTCATTGGGAGAAAATACTGAGTACTAAAGGGCTCTTTAATCTAGTGGAGAAGACATAACAAGGACCAATGGCTCCAAACTGAAGCCTGACAAATTCAGATTAAAAATAAGGCACACATTTTTTAAACAGTGAGAGTGATTAACCATTGGAATGAACTATCAAGAGAAGTGGTAGATTCTCCAGGTCTTGGTGTCTTCATATCAAGACTGGATACCTTCCTGGGAGATTCTTTAGCCAAACAAAAGTTATTGGACTCAATACAGGGGTAACTGAGTGAAACGTAATGGCCTATGTTATACAAGAGGTCAGACCTGCTGATCTTAATGATCCCTCCTGGGTAGTCAGGCCAGGCCAGGCCAGGACACAGCTGGTCCAGCTCTTGGACACGAGGTTGTGCCACCTGCTTTACCCTGAAATGAAATTTTTAGAATTCCTCTTTGTTATTCCCCAGAAGGTAATCTTCATAACCCAGCTCTGTTTGAGGGACGAAACCCTGTGGTATGGGAGATGACTGAGGAGTACCTGGAGATAGTCCACCAATATCCTTGCCCACTGTCTTATGTCAGAGCTCATCTCTTCAAGCTCTGGCATCACACGTGAGTATCTCCACAGTGCTATAGTGTTTTGAGAGTTCACCTTGCGTAGAAGTACTTTGCCTTTTGGGAGAAGGTTGGCCAATCTTGCTGGTGCTAGATTAGCCTCTCTTGGCTCTGCATGGAGAGAAAGATGTTTGCTGAGGCCTTTAACCTTCACAGATATCCCTGGGAAAATGATTCTTTCTTTCTCTCTCTGAAACTGGAGAAGTACCTGCCTGTCCCTTCGCTCTGCATGTCAGCAGACATAATTAGCCTTATGAAATCTGATTATAGATATCCAGCCACTGATATGATATTCCTAATAATGTTAGGACTTCAGTCTTCTCTGTGATACCATGCTCATTTACACAAGAGTTCACATTCTGACCTAATTGCAGAACCAAGTCAGAGAAGATAATATTTGAAGAATGAAACAGCTAAACTCTTGGCAATTGGCAAATGTGTCAAGAAAAGGCTACAAAAAGCTCTTGTAAAGGAATTGTTCAGTCTCCACAATTTAGAAATGGTGAATGAAAGTAACTGGATGTTTGGGATTTGTCTCAGGCTGCAGGTTTACCAGCAGCTTCGTGAAGAACTGGCAAAAGCGAAGACACTAGAGGGCATTGCAGATGTCAACAGAGACCTGAAATTACGATGCCAGGTAACAACTTGGGCCTTAACTGCTGGAATAACACTGACCCTACTTGGAGGGAACCTGCTGGTGTCACATGCACTTGATCTGCGTTCATGCAGTCTTGGAACTTTGTAACCTACCAACATCACATCCTGGCTAGCTAAATGTTGTACTGGCCCCTCCCATTTAAATTTCTTTCTTTAGTGTTCAGATATGCTATGTTTTTTCCATAGCTTTATTTGAGGGTGGGTTTTTTCATTTGTAACTGTTGGTGTGTGTAAATTTAATTAAATTTTTGTGCCTTTCCAGGAATTTAAAGTAGTAATGACATGGGGGCATCTAGGCAAATTGAATAGGTATCATTGGTTGTAATTTGTGTCCTGCAGGAGGAAATAGCTAATCAGAAAGAAGGAGAGAAGCCAAAAGGAGGATTGCCTTTCTTCCATTGGATCTGTCAGCCATATGTCAGGCCAGGGTAAGTTGCCTACTCTAGCACTGCTCCCAGGAGAACTCACTGGACAGGATGCACGTGTGCCACCACCTCAGAATACACATTTCCAGTTTTCATGCCCTGAAAGATTGTTTAAAAAAAACAAACAAAAAAACTGGATAGTTTTTAAAAATGACATCTCAATGAACAAAGTAAGGTGTTTGCGGGGGAGTAATTCGCAAAAAAAATCTTCCCCTTTTGGTTCCTTCCTCAAGTTTATTATCTACCTCTAGAAAGTAAAAAATAAAATAGATCAAATGAAGCTTAGAATAAGGACCTGCACATGAAGCAAATACTGCTACTTGACAATGTGCTGTAGTTACAGGCAGCATTCATCTATTACCTAGATCTGCCGATGGAGTAGAGATGGGGACTGAATGCCCTTTATATCAGAAAGAAAAGGAGTACTTGTGGCACCTGTTGGTTAGTCTCTAAGGTGCCACAAGTCCTCCTTTTCTTTTTGCGAATACAGACTAACACGGCTGCTACTCTGAAACCTTTATAGCAGAGATGATTGTGTGTTTTGCGTGAGATCTTTTTAAACTGTTAGCATGAGCTACCTAGGGGGAAAACTTGGGTTGCAGGAGAAGACTACCCGACTGAGAATTTCAGTACACACACTTACCCTGAGAACAAAAAGCTTTTTATGGAACTGACTAATTTAACTGCCCACCACACACTAGATACTGCTCTCCTGCCTTTTTGCTTTAATAGCAGGCTGAGAACTCTGAGCTATTCTGTAAAAACCCTAATATTTGAGCTTTTCTTCCATGCTTTTAAGGGCTGCGTCTCACCTGTGACATAGCCATGATAGACAGTGCATTTTGCCTAGACTTCTGTAAAAGCACTGTTGTCAAAGGAACAAAGTTGTCCCCTTCTGTTAACTTACAGTGATGTTCAACCATTTCAGGCCAAAGGAGATGTGCAAGGAAAATGGAACCAGTGGGAGCGAAGGAGGCATGCGAGGGAAACGAGCCCTGGAGGATGAGGACGATGGGAACTCTGATATTCTCTCAAAGAATAAACAAAAGAAAAAATTGAGAAATCCAAATAAACGCTTTGATCCATCTTTGAAACGTAAGAGAACCTGTCCTAATCCTGATCAGCACAAGGAAGGGGGAAGGCTGCTAGCATTACCTTTTTAGTATAAAGCCACCTCCTCCTCCTCCTCTTTATTCCCATTATGCAATTGGGGAAAGTTTCCTACAATTAGAGCAGAAAGGGGCTTGGGAAACCTTGGGAACAGGAAGCTCAGTCTAAGTGGAGTTGACCAGGAAGGGGGGGATTTATTATGAAAGGGGCAGATTATCACCAGTTTCACAGTGAAATCAGGTCTTTCATCTCAGAGTGCTTTATAACTCTGTTATAACAGCTGCAGTCACTATTGTGTAATGCTGAAATGCAGTGTCTGTTTTAAACAGCTTCCCTTTCTTCTCCTCTCCCCAACTTGTTTTATAACTTTCTCAGACAAATTCATTGGGACTGATATTTCCATGTTTGGTCTTAGTTCAGATAATTTTTTTAAAACTTCAACAAAATCTCTTAATCACTTTTAATTTGTTTCTGTGTGTAAAATATTGCTCCTAAAAAATGCACCTTCTGGCTGCAAAGGTTGGTCACCCTGGAGCATTGAATTTGCTGTTCTCTTTTAAATATCATTCACTGTCTGGGATACTCATAGACCAAATTTGTTTCTCTTTTCCAGCTAAATATGCAAAATGTGATCATTGTGGAAACCCAAAGGTAGGTCCATCCCTCCATCCCTTTTCAAGTCTCTAGTAATGGATGCTATTTAAACTCTGATGAAATGCAAACAATATATCTGCTTCTCAGGCAAAGGCCATTGTGCTAATTAGGCAAGTGATTATATCAGATGCTGAGGTGAAGCTATTACGTAGGGTAAAGATGATATAAATAGATTATTCTGGATACTTTAATCTCTCTTCTTCCTGCAAAGAGCAGTCTTGGTGGTTTATTGCTCTCAGCAAATGCTGGTCAGCAGTCTGAATTGCTAAATCATCTGAAAGATTGTTACATTATTAAATATCAGTCCCCCAAGCACACTTGGAAGCAAATCTCTGACCAAATGAACTTTTACAAATTGCAGCATTGGAACTCCTCTGTTTGCTAGGTAATAAAGCTCATACTGTGGTTATTTTTGTAGCTTTCTGTAAGAATTAAATATCTGAGTGATTCTCTTAATAGGTATACAAGACAGATATTTTAAACTTTCCAGTGACTGAGTAGGGAAGAGCAGTTGGTCTGCCGTGACAGCAGGAAATTAAAAGGAAAAAATACTAATGAAAGGCAAGGCACAGATCAGACTGCATCAGATTTAAATGAAAATCGAACTCTTTATCTGTGCCTGGTAGTGGCAGAGACAGAACTGGAGGATTTTGATCTATTCCCTTTATTAGAAGAGAAAATTAACCCCCATCAGTGCTGAAGGTTCCACTAATGAAAAGGCATTTGTTCGTGGGATATCAGATCAAATCCAGACTTCACTACTGGGAAGGTTTATTAATAGGGATGTCAAATGATTTAAAAAATTAATCGCGATTAATTGTGAGATTAAAAGAATTAATTACACTGTTAAACTTGTTATAAACATTTTTGGATGATTTTCTACATTTTCAAATATATTCAATTACAGCACAGAATACAAAGTGTACAGTGATCACTTTATATTATTTTTTTATTACAAATATTTGCAATCTACAGGTCGAAGCATGAAAGGGCATACAAATGTTTAGCATATCTGGCATGTAAATACCTTGCAATGCCGGCTACAACAGTGCCATGCGAACACCTGTTCTCACTTTTAGGTGACATTGTAAATAAGTAGCAGGCAGCATTATCTCCCGTAAATGTAAACAAACTTGTTTGTCTTAGTGATTGGCTGAACAAGAAGTAGGACTGAGTGGACTTGTCAGCTCTAAAGTTTTTACATTGTTTTATTTTTGAGTGCAGTGTTTTTGGGGGGTTTTTTGTTTTGTTTTTTTTACATAATTCTACATTTGTAAGTTGTGCTTTCATGATAAAAAGCTTACACTACAGTACTTATATCATCGAATTGAAAAATACTATTTTATCTTTTTTATAGTGCAAATATTTGTATATTTGATTAAAGTGAGCACTGTACACTTTGACTTCAATTACAACACAGAATACAATATATTTGAAAATTATAGGAAAAAATCCAAAAATATTTATAATAAATTGAAATTGGTATTCTATTATTGTTTAACAGTGTGGTTAAAACTTCGATTAATTTTTTAACTCTCATGATTAATTTTTTGAATCGAGTTAAATTTGTTTTGAGTTAGGAGAAGCAATTAACTGCAATTAATTGCAGTCCTATTTATTAATGAAACCTATTGCATTCTGTGAATATCAGGAGGATTTGGAATCCAAGTGCAAAAATATACAAATATTTTTTTCAAGAGTACAGCTGTTCCCATGAAAAGTGAGAAATCACTGAGGGGGCTGAACCAGGAGAGTACAGTGCTGCTAAAATACCTAGACACCAGAAACTTAGGGTATGTGACACTGCAATTAAACACAGGCAACTGGCCCATGCCAGCCAACATGGCTCTCAGGGCTCGGGCTAAGGGGCTGTTTAATTGTGGTGTAGACATTTGGGCTCAGGCTGGATTCCAGGCTCTGGGGCCCTCCCTGTTCACAGGGCCTCAGAGCGCGGACTCCAGCCTGAGCCCAAACGTCTATAGCGGCCTCTTAGCCCGAGCCCAGCGAGCCTGCATCAGTTGGCATGAGCCAGCCATGGGTGTTTAATTGCAGAGTCTACATACCCATAGTGTTAAGGAAAAGGTCTGCAGCAAATGGAAAGCTGGAGCGATGAGAAACTTTGATTTGTTTCCAGTAAAGGGAAAATCCCACCATATGAGGCCATGGTAGGATACAGACCAGGCAGGTGGGCACTATTCAGTCCTGAGTATGTGGAAAATGTTGCCCTTAGTTACACAGATGTTCTTTAGATTAAAAAGCAGGAGCTTCCCTCTAGTAAGATTTTTGTTGGTTGCACAATTAGTTGGTTTATTTCTCTGAGTACTGAGAGGGCACTGGGATTTCACCCTGTTTGTTCTTGTGAATTAGGTTCTGCTACAGGTGGGTGAGCTCTGTGCCCTTTGCCTTGTCTGAGAGAAGCAAAGGTGGCGGGTCATCTCTTCTCACATTATCATTTACACTTGCTACTGTTAAAAAGAAAAGGAGTACTAGTGGCACCTTAGAGACTAACCAATTTATTTGAGCATAAACTTTCGTGAGCTACAGCTCACTTCATCGGATGCATGCAGTGGAAAATACAGTGGGGAGATTTATATACACAGAGAACATGAAACAATGGGTCTTACCATACACATTGTAACGAGAGTGATCAGGTAAGGTGAACTATTACCAGCAGGAGAGCAGGGTGGTGGACACCTTTTGTAGTGATAATCAAGGTGGGCCATTTCCAGCAGTTGACAAGAATGTCTGAGGAACGGGGGTGGGGGGTGGGAGGAATAGTTTTACTTTGTGTAATGACCCATCCACTCCCAGTCTTTATTCAAGTCTAAGTTAATTGTATCCAGTTTGCAAATTAATTCCAATTCAGCAGTCTCTCGTTTGAGTCTGTTTTTGAAGTTTTTTTGTTCAAGAATTGCCACTTTTAGGTCTGTAATCGAGTGACCAGAGAGATTGAAGTGTTCTCCAACTGGTTTTTGAATGTTATAATTCTTGACGTCTGATTTGTGTCCATCTGTTCTTTTACGTAGAGACTGTCCAGTTTGGCCAATGTACATGGCAGAGGGGCATTGCTGGCACATGATGGCATATATCACATTGGTAGATATGCAGGTGAACGAGCCTCTGATAGTGTGGCTGATGTGATTAGGCCCTCTGGTGTCCCCTGAATAGATATGTGGATACAGTTGGCAACGGGCTTTGTTGCAAGGATATGTTCCTGGGTTAGTGGTTCTGTTGTGTGGTGTGTGGTTGCTGGTGAGTATCTGCTTCAGGTTGGGGGGCTGTCTGTAAGCAAGGACTGGCCTGTCTCCCAAGATCTGTGAGAGTGGGAAACCCTTTGTTTCCTATCTTTTTAACCAGTTACCAATCCATGAGAGGACTTTCCCTCTTATCCCATGGCAGCTTGCTTTGCTTAAGAGCCTTTGGGGAGGGACCTAATCAAAGGCTTTCTAAAAATCTAAGTACACTATATCCACGGGATCCCTGTTGTCCACATTACTCCAGGGGAATTCTGCACCACTGCTCATGAGCAGAATTTATGTCCCTCACAGATTTCTTTGCTTCTTCACAGAATAATGACTTTCTGATGGGGAAGCAAAGGGAAACCACAAGAACGGTCATGCGACCCTCCCCAGCAGTATGTTCCTGGGGCCCAGGGCAGCCAGCAGAGAGGTAAATCACGGGGGGGCAAGAGGCTGGACAGGGGAAGACCCAGCTGGTGGCTCCTGCCCTCCGCTGGGCTCAGCTGCTCATCCCGGCTGGGCTGGGGAGAATGGTACTGCTTCTTCCCTTGCACGGCATCCGGGGCTGGGTCAGGCCCATCGCCAGATTTCTTCCTCAGCTGAAGGAAGCTCTGCAAACTCCTTTCCCTGCCCCCTGCTTCCTGCAGCCATCACTCCTCAGCTGTAGGGGGAGGGATCCCTGTTCGGGGCGTGATCCCTCATCCACTCAACCCCTGTGCATCCAAAACCCCTCATACCCAGACTCTCTCCTGCTGAGCCTCACTCCCCTGCACTCAGACTCCCCTCCCAATGAGCCCATCTTTTCCCCCCCTTCCCCCCCCGCCCCCCCACACCAGAGCCCTAACTAGCTGCATCTGGACGCCTCTTGAAACCCCTCACACCCATACCCCCTGCTGAGCTCTGTCTTCCCCCCTGCCCGACCCCCTGCTGAGCTCCAACCACCGTCACTTGGACGCCGCTATAGAGTCCCATTACCATTGCACCCAGAACTCCCCAACAAGCCCCTGTGCATCCAGATCCCCCCCCTGCACCCAGATCCCCCCCTGAGCCGCCTGAACCCAGATTGCCCCACATAGAACCCTCTCAACCCACAGCTGGATCCCCCACCACACTTGGATCCTCCCTTGCTGAGCCTGCCTGCCACACCTGGTGCACATAGCACAGAGGAGCAGGGCCTTGGGGTGTTTCTGGAGCAGGCCCGGTCCTTTCAGGGTTGGGTGTAGCCTCACCGCTGAGTCTGTGTCCTGGGGGGAAGCTGTACAGTGATCTCCCACCTCTGTGCAGCCAGTGCCCTATGCTCCCTAATGCCATGCTGAAGCCTCCACATTTATTTGATAAATAAAATTGCAGAATTTTGCAAAATTTCAAAATATTGGGTGCAGAATTTTTATTTTTTTGGTGCAGAATGCCCTCAGGAGTACCACAGGGTTGTTGACCTTCCTTCGTCCGTCCGTCCCCCCCCCCCCCCCCGCCCCAAGAATTCTAGTAGATTGGTGAGGCATGATTTTCCCTTTATAAAAACCATGTTGACTCTCCCCCAACAAATTATGTTCATCTATGTGTCTGACACTTTTGATCTTTACTATAGTTTCAACCAGTTTGCCTGGTACTGACATCAGGCTTACTGGCCTATAATTGCCAGGATCACCTCTGGAGCCCTTTTTAAAAATTGGCATCACATTAGCTATCTTCCAATCATTTGGTACAGAAGTGGATTTAAATGATAGGTTACAGACTACAGTTAGTTCTGCAATTTCACATTTGAGTGCCTTCAGAACTCTTGGATGATACCGTCTGGTCCTGGTGACTTATTACTGTTTATCAATTTGTTCCAAAACCTCCTCTAATGCCACCTCAATCTGAGACAGTTGCTCAGATTTGTCACCTAAAAAGAACGGCTCAGGTTTGGAATCTCCCTCACATCCTCAGCCATGAAGACCGATGCAAAGAATTCATTCATTTTCTCCACAATGGCCTTTGTCCTTGAATGCTCCTTTAGCATCTCGATCGTCTAGTGGCCCCCCCCACGGGTTGTTTAGCAGGCTTCCTGCTTCTGATGTATTTAAATTTTTTTTTTGCTGTTACTTTTTGAGAAGCAGTTATGATGCTTTCCACTCACAGTTGGCCTTTCCCTTAGCCCATTTGACTGAGAATTCTACGTCCTGTAGCAGTCTGACTTGGATTTGGTCAGTGGAGTGCGTCACTAAGAAGTGTTATTTTGGATGTGTATCTAGCTGGTTATTATTGTTCTTTAGGGTGCAGGGAACTACAATCATGATTTGGGGGGGGGCTCATTGTACTGGGCTATATACAGCCATGAATAAAAAGACAATCGTTGCACCAAAGATTTTAGACTTCAGGTTAGGGCAAGACACAGGTAGATGAGACAAACAAATGTGAGGGAAGCAGTAACTAGATAACAATAAGGCAAGCAAGTTATTGATCCATAAGCATGTTTTATCAGGTTTCCTAGCCAGGTAGCTGGAGCTTTAGGGAAGGGCTCAAGTGGGGTGACTAAACTGGGGCATTGTATAGAGGCAGTTGTTAATCAGAAAAAAAAAAATCTCTCTCGGGCACATAGGAGCTGTAATAAAAGCATTTCCTCATTGCTGACTAGAACAGAAAGCCTCACAGGCCTCTTGACTGGAGGGGAGTGTCAGCTCTACTAGAGTTAAGCCGTAGGCCCCCTTTATGTTTAAAAGCCAGCTCTTACAAGTACTCTAAAATTGGCTTGCTTACTTAGCTCGGAGTGCAATTTGGGATGCCTCATGGGCTTGTGGGCTAGGATTAGTGATCCAAACTTGGGGTCATTTGAGAAAGCGTTTCTAGACATACAGCTCTCTCGGGCAATACAAAGAAGAAAAGAAGTATTTCATAAGGTTGACATATCAATGTGTCTTCCTGCAAATTGTCGGGCGGGGAGGGGGCAGTGGTCAAACCATGGCTCTGAGTTTTTACCCACATGATCTGAAGTGCTCACAGTTACCCTAGCTACTGAATAGCTCCCCCAGCCCCCCAGGCCCACAGCCCCTTCGGGGAAACAATATTGAAAATGTTATTCAACGACGTGTTGAGTCTCGTGCTAATGTGCCCAAGGGATTACACTATGCATGTGTAGAAAGGGTGGTGAGCCAGCCCTTGTCACAGGATGGAGGTGGCTCCAGGAGACATGCTCTGGTTGTTGAACCTGAGCTAGAACCAACCAATATAAATTCAGTAGTCACCCTTGGCAGCAATCTGAAAAAAATGAAACAAACCTGTTGCCACACCTGGCTTCTCGTAAAGGGGCGTTTTATTTATCATTTGCGCACAGCAGAACATTTGGAAGGTACACACACTAGTTTAAAAAAGAAATTACATAGCCAAATATTTGCTGGGAGGGGAGAGGGCTAAATGGTGGTTAGGGATGGGAGGTGCTTAGGACTCAGGTGAGAGGGTGGGGAGGACTACAGGGACCAGTGATGCTCCACACTCCTCCAGCTCTGAGGGCCCCTGCCATGCTGATGGTGTCAGACAGTCTGAGCCCCTTGCTCTAAGGGGAGCCCAGAAGCTGGGGAAGGAATCCAATCCCCTCTCCTTACTGCATCTCATGGGAATGGGCTCTCGGGGAGGAGGGGGGGGTGGAGGAGCCAGGGGGGGCTGAAGCCCTTTCCCTGCCTCTACTCATGTAAGCAAGCTGGGGGCCCTGTCCTGCTGAAGGGGCCTTTAGTTCATCACGTGAATCAAAATTTGTGGAAGCCCTGACCTGTAATGGGGGGAGTTGAGAACAAGCATTAGTGTGGAGAGTGAGGTGAGAAATTGAGAACGGGTATGCTGTCAAACACCAGCAGAGGGGGAGGCTGGATGAGTGTACGAAGGGAGTTAAATGGAGCCATTCCAACTTATCAGGAGCTATTGTTTTACACTGTTTACACCTCCAGGAAGTATTCTCATTCAACTGAGATGATCTCAGCCTTATGCGCTGCAGCCGGATTTGTCATTGCAGCATAGGTGACCTGGGTTCTGTTTTTGGCTCTGTCAGTGACCCACTAGAAAAATCATGACACCTCTGCCTCAGTTTCCCCATCTGTAAAATGGGGCTAAAGGTACTGACCTACCTGTCACTCGTGCCTGAGATGAGATAATGGGAAAGGCATGAGGGATGAGTACCTAACCAAACCATAGGAGGATTTATAGGACAAACCTATGTGATAATTACAACTGCTGGAGTGAGCATTCCTCCAAAAAACAATGTTCATAAAATTACAAAATTCATGGACAAAAAAAACTTTCATTAGTCATGTTCTAGTGATGCAGGGGTGTTGCATGCTTGTCCAGGCTATCACGGTCAGTGATGCTCAAATGTCTGAAAAACCAGGAACTGAAGTGATAAGGCACACATGCCTGCACCCTTAACTCTGCCCTTTTTAATATGACTCATATTTGCAGAATTCTCAGGGACTATATACAACTCAAGGACAGATTCTAATGTCATATTGTTGCTAAGGCAAAACTCATGTTTAGGCAACCTCGGTGGCACAGGCGCTACGTATGCCTGTCCTGCGCAAATACCAAGCCTAAGCCCCAGAAACAGTCACAAGTGAAAAAGCGTACAACACCACCATCCCCTTTTTACAAACCATTCACTTTCAGCCACAGGATTCCAGCGAATGCTATACTTTCATTTAATCACTAACCCCCCCACAAATCACTCTCATACCACACCTCACTACTGACAAGCCCCCTTGCAAAAAGAATCTGTGCACTGTGCCTGACAATTTGCAGAACTCAGCCCTGAAATGAGGCACACTTGAGCCCCTCAAGGTACACATGCACCTCTTTTCTTTGATCTCACACAGCAGTGGGCAGGGGCAACTCAGACCAAACAAGGACGACAGGCCTCCCGATTTCCTCCTGTCACAGTTGCAGCTCTGCCCTGCTCCTCAAACTAATCCCCAGATATCCTTATCTCTCAACTGCAACTCTGCCAACCCTGCTGCAAGTAATCCTGTCATTATTCACTCAAGTACACCAAACAGAGTGACTGCAGTCAGCATGCATGCAGCTAATTCCCAGTGGCAATTCCCGGTGGGGGGGGGGAGAGGGGGGGGCAGATTTAAGGTGGCATTGGCCTATACCTTATTGCTTCATTTCCTGACTTTCAGAAATTTGATGTGCTGGAATAAGATACAACAGCGCAACCCTGGTCCTAAGTTTATTGTTTTGTCAATAAACTTAATGCAGTAAAGAGTACCTTTAGTAGTTTTTTCTGCTGTAGCACCATCTCGAACTGTTTGCACTCAAATCATGTTGCACAAACTTCCCCCAACAATGAAAGCCAGAAAAGAGCTTTACAGATATTAAACCTGGCAGATACATTTTTCCCCTTCCTGTACACTCAGTCGGCCATTCCTGAGCTGCAAAATATCCATGACTCATCTTCTCTCACCTTCAGAGGAAGGATCATGCCTTATGTTATTACTGTCCATGATTTGGGCAATTTTAGGAATTAAAAAAAAAGGGGGAAATGATTTCCTTGGAACGATGAGTATTAATGGGGGGAGCGGCAGACAAAGACAGAAAATAAGAGCTTCTGAAGAGAAACAGGACAAACTCCAGTTGTGACAGTAACTTTGAAACCCTTTCTGAAAGGGTTTCAAAGTATCTTGATTTCCTACACGTATTTGATATTAAGCAAGAGGATTTCCTCATTGGCAGGAGAAATTCCTGGGAGGTGGAATATTGTCATTCTGGGATGGTAATCATCACCTAGAAGCACAGAGCATTTATCCAGCAGGCAGCTCTTAATTTCTGCATTTCCCTTCTCCCCTGACCCTGGTCTCCATGTCATTTATCAGCAGCCTGAAGACTGACTGTCCCCATCACTGTTTGCAGGAACCCAGACCACAACAGCTGTCTTCAGAAGCCCTGCATATGCAGCCTTGCAGTTGTGCTTCCCATAAGCAGTTTAGTGAAGATTTTTTTTTTCCACTGACTTAACCGGTGTGTATCTGTTTCCAGGGTAGCAAATGTGTGTTTAATCTGTGCCGAGGATGCTGTAAGAAAAGAGCATTTAAAGAGACTGCAGACTGTCCAGGCAAGTATAGACCCCACCACTCTGTCCTGTTCTTCAGCACCACTGGGCCTGTATAAAAACAAACTGTCCAAGTCAAAATGAGTGATTAATACATATGGAAGCGGTATGACATTTTAAAGTCCTTTGTTAATATGCATAATTGTGATAGTTTTAGAAATATTAGTTTAAAATCCTGAGCGTCCTAGCTTTCATGGAAATGTTTTACTTAGCACTGGCCTCTGTAATAGAGCACAAACATGACACCAGCATCTTCTCTTCCTCCTGAAGCCTCAGGGTGTATCATCTCCAAGCTAAAAGCATAATAAATTTTCTACAGCTGCATATAGTTACCCCAAGGCAGTGGCCTGCTCTTTTCCCCACTGAACAGGCAGTTCAGTGTCAATTTATTATTTCCCTTCTTTCTTTGTCAGGTCATGGATTACTTTTTAAAACCAAATATGAAAAGTCCCTTCTGTGGAAAAGTGGCCAAACAGAGATGCAGGAGATTGAAAGGACACAGAAAGGAGATGTGGAGGAAACTGCTGGACTGAAAGAGGGTATTGACACTGTACTGTAAGCCTTCAAACTAGATTCTGCTGGATCTGCGTCTCTGTTTCCCTCGGCCAAAGAATCTGCCATTTCCAGAGCACCATCAGAAGCCTGGATCCACAGGTTTGTTCTAAGGTCTGGATGAGTTTTATTTAAGGAAAAGCTGCTTACTCAGGGAAATATCCTGCCTTTGAATAAAAGGATGCAACTAAAGTTCTCAATGTCTTTTAAAGACTTTAAAGGAGTCAGCCAGAACCCTGACCTGAAAATGCTGCACTGGGGTGGGGGGAAGATGATGTACTAAAGTCATGAACTGCCTGTTGTACATTAACCCTTCATGTGCTGTTTTAAAAGTGGGGAATAAATCTTTGATATTAGAATATCCTGCTGGAGTGTTAAACTAATATTTCTTCAGGAATATAGGGTGAAGGTCACTTAAATGACATTTTCAGGTCAGGAAGGAAGCTAAGTGTTTAAGGACAGTAGCGTTCAGTGACTAACTCTCCGTAGTGTTACTCTAATGACAGAGTTGGACAGGAAGTGTTACATGTAATAAATAATTACTAGTTATTACAATAGAGCCTGAAGGGTGCCCCTGAACAGGAGGTCCTAGTGTGCTAGGCTATGTACATATTTATAGTCAAAGAAATGAGTCTCAGACACAAAAACAAATGTTGGGCAAAAGGAAATAATATCCAGATTTTATAAGTGAGGAGCAGATACACTTAGAGGCTAGTCCAAGGTCACACACTATCTGGCAGAACCAGGAATTCATAGTCATAGAAATGTAGGACCAAGTAAGCCTAGACTCATCCCTGAGAGGTGTTTGTTCAACCTGTTCTTAAAAACCTCCATTGACAGGGATTCCACAACATTCCTTGGGAGCCTATTCCAGAGCTTAACTATCCTTACAGTTAGAAAGTTTTTCCTGACATCTAACTTAAATCTCCCTTGCTGCGTATTAAGGACATTACTTCTTGCCCTACCTTCAGAGAAGATCGAGAACAGTTGATCAGTCATCTTTATAACAGCCATTAACATAGCTGGAGAGTTATCACGTCCTCTCCCAGTCTTCTTATTGCAATACGAACAGGGCTGGGTTTTTTTTTGTTTTTTAAAACCTTTCCTCATAGGTCAGAGTTTCTGAACTGTGTATCATTTTTGATGCTTGCCTGTGGACTCTCTCCAATTAGTCCACATCTTTCCTAAATTGTGGCATCCAAACTTGGACACTGTAGTCCAGCTGAGGTCTCACCAGGGCCGAGTAGCACAGGACAGTTACCTCCAGTGTCTTACATATGATATTTCTGTTAATACACCCCACATTGGTGACTCATATTCTATTTGTGAGCCACTCTAACCCTCAGATTTTTTTCAGCAATACTTCCACCTACCCAGTTATTCCCCATGTTGTAGCTGTGCATTTGATTGTTTTACCTTTTAAGTGTAGTACTTTGCACTTGTCTTTATTGAATTTCATCTTTTTGATTTTGGACCTTTTCTCTAATTTGTTAAGGTTATTCTGAATTCTAAACCTGTCTTCCAAAGTACTTGAGTCCCCTCCCAGCTTGGTGTCCTCTGCAATTTTATAAGCATACTCTCCATTACCCTACTCATAATGAAAATACTGACTAGTACTGGATCCAGGACAGACCCCAGTGGACCCCCAATGGATACACCTACTCCCGAGGGAATTCTGCACCAACAAAACTAAAAATTCTGCACCACAGAAATAATTATGGAAATGTTATTTGTCAATAAATAAATGTGACTAAGGCATGGCACTGTGGAAGCACAGGCCAATGGCTGCATTGAAGTGGGACATCATCCTGAAGCCCCAACCTCCCCTGATACAGGGACTCAGCAGTGAGGCTGCACCCAACCCTGCCAGTGCAAGGGCTGAGCCTGCCCCAGAAACACCTCAGGGCCCTGCTCCTCTGCACCAGGTGTGGGGCAGGCTTAGCCCAGCAGGATCCAAGTGTGGAGGGGCTTAGTGTGGGAGGATCCAGGTGTGGGGTGAGAGATTTGTGTGGGGGGCAATCTGGGTGCAGGCTGCTCAGTCAGACATCTGGATGCACAGGGGCTCATTGGGGGGTTCCAGGTGCAGCGGTAATGGGACTTTGCAGGGGATCCAGGTGCAGGGATGTGTGTGCAGGGTTTGGGGGTCCAGGTGCAGCTGGCTGTAGCTCAGTGGGGTGGGGGACTTGTCCGGGATGGGGGAGGAGGTCCAGGTGTAGGGAGGTTCGACAGGCCTGTTTAACAGGGGAGCCCCAGCTGCTGCCAAGGGGATGCTGCAGGCTGGGCTCCCACTTCCCCCCCTGGATTCCCCTATCCCCTTTTCTTCCCCATCTCATCTCCACTGCCCCATGCCTCATCCCCCGCCCCTCACTCCACGGGTGCTGGAACAATTTGTATAGTGGGGGTGCTGAGAGCCATTGAACCAAACTGTAAACCCTGGATGTAATGGAAACCACATCAAGCCGGGGGTGCGGGAGCACCCTCCACACTGCTAGTTCCAGCACCTATGCCTCACTCCCACATTCCCCTTTCCCCCACCCTGCCTTACCCAGCCCCACAGCTAGCACTCACTGTTGCACAGAAAACAGGAGGGCTCCCAGCAAACAGAAGAGGAGCACGACTGGCATTAGGACCCAGGAGGTGGCGTTCAGCTGCAGTCAGGGGAGCCCAGACACAGCCTCCTTTAGTTGGGCAGCTCTGCACTTGCAGAAATGGGGAGAGAAGTGGCACGTAACCGCGTGTGCCCCCCATGCCTTGCCTCTGGGTGGGCAGTCCCCACCAAAAAACACTGCACTCATGGTTGTCCTCCTGCCCCCACGCAGCTTCCCTTTGGGTGCAGGTTGCAGAAAATGGCAGGGAAGCACAGAACTTCTCGGGGGGGGGTGGAGGGGGGGGGGGCGCATGTGTGTGACGTTTTCTGCAGGTGTCCAGCAGAATTGCCTCAGGAGTGAACTATTGATAACCACTCTCTGAATAATGTCTTGCAACCACTTGTGCACCCACCTTGTAGCAATTTCATCTAGACCACATTTCCCCGATCTCCTGAGTCCCCAGTCCAGGGGTTTAACTACAAGACGGACCATCCTGTTTTCCTAGTGGTGAATTCTGTGAAAGGACAGACAGCAGACTCTTTATTCTGCAACAGAAACAGTCTCTCAAGATCTCTCTGTATCTCAGGCAGTGCTACATATGCCTGCCCCTGGTGCTCTATGTGCATCCTGCAGAGTCTGATTCACAGTGCCTGTCCCTGGGCATTCTATAAACAAATCTTTCTGTATATCACAGAGAACTTCAACAGTGTGAATTCAGACATATTAATCTGTTATGGTAAAAGGCTAAAGAAATGGAGACCAAGCTGTCTGCCATTTCACTGGATACAATTTCAGATCAGAAAATTGACTTACACCTGAGGCTGCCCACTGACTGCAACACCGGCTAGCCTGAGACCTACGTGAAATCTGCGGCAGTCCATCTCTCCTTACCCTCAGGTTGCAGTGCAACTTCTGCACTGATCACTGCCATCTCCTGCTGTAATGGGAGATTGAAACAGCATCATGGACCTCCCCGCAACCTGCACCCAGACTCCAAACCAGAAGGCTTCTAAAGCTTTATCCTGTGGGAATGTTAACTGTAAACAGGGTCTCCTGAAGGGAAGAGAGAGACAGTGACTTATAGGGACTGAGAGATGTACATTCAAATGCAAGCTCTAGATTTTCTGGGTCTGGTAAGACCAGAGCAATGTGTATTAGGAGTTTGCACAGGAGCTTTGCGCCTCTACATAAAAGGAACATGCTAAAATTTAGCAACCAATGGTTTTAGCTCTCAGATGCAGCATCTCTTCAAAAGGAAGGAAACATACCTTTTTTTTTTTTTTTTAGATATGGAGTTTTGGGTTAAATGTTTTCGTAAAGAGATTTATTTAAAAAGATTTAGGTAGCTACAAGTACATACCAATAATCTCTCTTTACAGATTAGACTTGGAATAGCAAAACTTTTAGTGATTCTACTTTGTATCTGAAGTTTGTTCATATAAAGTCTGTTGGCAGTGCAGTGACTTTGTGATGAGCCCTTATCCAATCCAGACAGACAAGCTGGTTCTTTATTTTTTCTCCACTGGTTCTAGTGTGAAGTATGGGGCAAAAGGAGAGAGAACCGATGGGCTAGGCCAAGCCAAGCATCCTTTAAAATGAAAAAGCCTTTTCACAGAATTATAGTTTCTTACTTACATGCAGCATTCTAGTTATGGATCACTATAAATGCAAATCCTCAAAGCCTTGTTTAGGAGATTACTGTGGTAGTGGCGAAGTGGGGAGTGAGTTGCTGGCACAGGTGACTGTCAGGGTATTTTCAGTTAGGGGGAGGGAGCTTTTAAAATATTTTTGGATGGTGAGGGAAGCAGCTAGAAATCAAATTGTTCCTATTTAGGATTTTATCAACTCTCTCAAACCAAAATCCTATGACTTGCTAGATCCTGTGCTAAGGAGCTTTTCTGGTGAAGGGATCTCTTTCCTCCTAGCCCAAAAAGGTCTTGTCCAAAGTCATATCTGCCACTTTTAATCATTATCATGTGAGCACCATGATTACTAGTATACCAGGTGCAATGCCTGCCATCAATCCCCATCAGGAGGCATTTGTACAGCTCAGCACCAATGATGCCGCCCCATTTACAATTGTATTTTGAGATCTGTCAGTTAGCCAGTTTTTAACTAATGTAATGTGTGCCACTGTTGATTTTGTATCCTTCTAGATTCTTAATCAAAATGTCATGAAGTACGAAATCAAATGCCTTACAGAAGTCTAAGACTTGAAGTCAAAGACACTATTACCTTTATGAACCAAATCTGTAATCTCATAAAAAAAATATCAGATTAGTGTGACAGGATTTGTGTTCCATAAATTTATGTTGATTGGCATTAATCAATCAAGAATTAAAGGAGGATAATATAATTAAGTCCCATATCAGCCACTCTCCAATATTTTGCCTGTGATTGATTTCATAACTTTTCTAAAGAGATCAGAAAAAACACCACTTTCAGTTAGCAAGGACCTCTTGGACTATTCTCTCCACCTTAACCATTAACCTAAAGAGGTAGAGACAAGTGAGAGAGGAAATGGAGGAAGACAGCCAAAAGAAGGAAAAAGGTGGAGGGAGGATAAGGATCCAAGACAAAAGACTGAGTCTCCAAGGGGTGCACCGGACAGCAGAATTTGACCCTACTCAGTATTTTTTGGTACTAGGTCTTTTGCATTTTGGCTTAAGCTGGCCTCTAGGGTGGATCTCTTATTTGTCAATCTTTGCACTACATTTATGTTATACCCCAGTTAATGTGCAGGTTAGTAATTAGGCCAGCGAGAAGAGTTGCTGTTTGAGCATAAAGAACCTGGCTTGATGGCTGTGTCTAGTAGGCTGAAATACTGTCTAATTTAAGGATAGTCTACAGAACTACTGTTCTCAATGGCCATCGTTAATCGGAGCATCCTTGCTAAAGACGTGGAACTTAAGAGTGGATGGACTGGAGCTGAATCTTCCACTATAAATTATTGTGAATCCTGCTCCCTTTTTAAAGAAAAATAGCTTTTGCTGAATAGGAGCTAGACCTTTCAAACTGTGACATCTGCAATTCCATTTTGAGGCAGGTCTCAGATCAAGAACAAAGTATTCTCCATCTGTGAGGGTGACCAGATAGCTGAGAAATCTATGCCTCAGATAGGAAGGACCCAATTCTCTCTAGGGACATAAGTGTTTCACATCACTACAGTAGCATAAAGTTGGTAGAAGTGGCCCTGAGAGAATATCTATTGTGTAAGGGAGTGCCTCTGCTGTCAGAGCAGCTCAACACTCTTCCCCTTCCAAGCTTCTGGGTAAGGACCAGAGAATACTGGACCTTGGGAGTGGGAAGAGAAGGGGTCATAGCACACTGCACTCCAACTATTCTTGGCTGCCTCTGACCATTGAGGCTGTTCTAATTTACACTGGGGGCTGGGTAGGCCCTTGCACAGCCTTAGAACAGACTAAGTCACATTTGCTTCCCACTTCCCTATTGAATCAGAACTTCTGAGAATCAGGGTAAAATAGCCAAGCTTCCTGGAACCAGATCTTAGCAAGGTGAGTTCAGCCCTTCCAAAAATGGGCCTGGATTAATGCAAAGTTACTGTAATTCCAAAATATGGACAATACCTAACCAAAGACTTCACAGTAAGTACTGTCTCAACTTTCTCCACATAAGCCACAAAATGCTTCAGCAACAGAAATGTGCAAATGGAGGAAGCTGCTGCAGTTTAGCAACTACACAAATGCGTCTTACACATGGCTTCCAGAAAAGCAAGAGAGTAAAACTCCATCAAGTGGCATTCTTCAGACCTCCTCACACAAGTGATATTACCTTATTTCCAAACACCTCCAACCATATTAAAATGCTCAAAACAGCAGCCTGTCAAATCACCAAGTTTAATATTAAAGAAAAGAATCAGGACAGCTAAAAGCAACTAACACAAAACTCCAAACACTGCAATGAGCTTTTTAATTACCTTCTTTAATGAACTAGAGATAATGACTTATTTTAAAAACAAAAATAGCATTAACAATAACATTTGTTTGTAGTAAATTGCTGGACCAGTCAGGGCTGGATCAAAATTCTTAACTTTGTCCTATGGGACTGGGTGAATGCAAAGTTGCTGTAATTCCAGAATATTCAACACTTAACTACGCTCATTAATACAACACTATATGAGTCTGGGCTGCCACCTTAAACCCATTTATAAAAGGAAAGTTGGGACAGATGCACCTGCCGAGCAGGTACCTGGGCTGGCTTCTTTTGGTTTCTGCCCCAGACCTGATGTGTTGTATTTCTATGGCATTGACTCATACCACTAGGAGCCACTGGTGCACAGGCTAAGAAGCCACTGTACGCTGATGAAGTAAAACGGACAAGCAACAGTATTTGCACACGATGGAGCCTTACTGCAGTGGCAAACCACCACCAAAATCCAAAGCCAAGTGATATGCATGTGGAAACAAATTAGGAAACAGGCCTTTGAAAAAGGGACAGGCCAGACTGAAAGAGGTTGGATCCAGGATAAGTGCAACAACCTGAAATAAATGCCTTTGAGTATGCAGAAGTGGTGCCATATTTCCCAGGGTGGGTGAGAAGTCCTAGAATGTGCTTCCTGAGAGGAGCTCCCCTCTGGCTGAATGCTGGGCCCATACCATTGAGAGCATTTCAATCTGAGGGCTTTGAAGTAAAGGAAAAGCACTGCATTGCTCAGAGACAAGGCAACACTGTCAGGTCAGTAAAACAGTCTCCCTTTAGATACACCCCCATCCATCGAACTTACAATCTTCCTTTGCAGTTCTGATCCTGGAAAGCTCTAATAGCAGCTGAAGAGACCCAAGATCAGCATCTCTCTGAAATATACTACGAGTTCTTTCTGGGGTGGTGGATACAGAGGAGAGGGCAGAGAACATGCAACCAGCACTGAAATGATGGACAATTCCAGGGATGCTGCATTTAGTGACAGCTTCTGTTCAAAAGGAATTAAGTTATCCAAATCTGAACATTAGCCCCCACCATCAGCCCTGACTCTCCCAGCCCCAATGAGAGAGAGAGAGAGAATGACAGGGATAGTTTGTGAAGCTCAGTAGTCTGTGGTTAGGACATAGGACAAACAGCTGGGGCAGGGAAGTGGGGGAGGTTCTTTGATTGTACATGAAGATTTTCACATGTTGGTGCTCATTCGGGACTGGCTGTTAGCTGGAGTGAGCTCGCCTTGGCTACCTTCTCGTGGAGGAGACTGCAATAAGAAAACCAAAATACAGCCCTGGTTAATGATGGCCTGGAACTGCCCCTGCACCAAGGCTCTAAACACAGAATACTCCCAAAGAGGGCATGCTCAGCACAAGTAAACCATTCAGCAGGGTAGTGGCATTCTCAGCTCAGCCTTCCCTCTTTCCCAGCAAGAATTGGGTGGAGGGAGTGGGTCCTACACACCAGGAGCACAAAGCTTGTTTATTTAGTTGCAAATAAATCTTACGTTTCAATCATTTTTCTGTTAATAAATCATTCACTATTTTTACAAAAAAATTTGTTATTCACAAATATTTGCACTACAGTTTACAGATTATGGGTGTTTGCAAACTATTCACTTCAGCTATTCAAGGTGTGTGATTGGTCACCTAACTTGAATCAAATACCCATTCAGAACTTGAATGCCATTTGGCACATAGATACCACAGGGATGAGCGTACTATGGCAGCATCAACAGAATCCCATGAACACTTTATACAGCAGTCAGCCTGCTCTCTCCAGGGCACTGTCCTGCGGAACCATCTCTTGGGCAGGATTGCTCCAGTCAACATATGTATTTCAATTTCCCTCATGAAAATAAAAGTTATGAATAATTAAATCCCTTGTTGTAATTTAACCAGCCACTCACCTACTGACTGGAGTAAATAGTAACCAGGATCTGTCCTGCTAGCTGCAAGCTCAATTCTCTAACATTCTCAGAATCCATCCTCTTGTGGGTAAAGAAAACCTCTTTCCCCAGAGTCCCTAGTCACCAGCTTTTACCCCTCTGTACCACATCATCCAAATGGTTACCGTTTACCTCAGATTCTATGACAAAGGGGCCCTTTGCTCACCTTGACGTGTATCTGGTTGCGCAGGACTGCTGCCCGCAGGATCATGGCTTTGGCACGTCGCTGGAACTCTTTGCCCATTAATAAGGACTTTTCAAAGGTGGTGCTGCGCTGATCTACATCCCGAGCATAAAGAATCTGTAACCAACAAGAAGAACTCAACACGGGAACTGGAAATGGGCTCAATTACTAGGAAGCTCCTTCCACACAACAGACTGGAAGGAATCTACAGGAATCAAACCCTTGACATATCAGCTAGGCAAACACACCCTCACTACAGGCAAATGCAACTTCAACCAGTATTCCAGGGGCAAAGAGAGGGAGAGTGAAGCTGAGTTCTTCAGGAGCTCATCATTAAAAAGTAATGCTCCTGCTGTATTAACCAAGATGGTGGTACAGGAAAGGTGATCAGAGATCTTTAATACTGCATCCCTAGCCAGCTGTTAGCGTCAATCCGCAGCCTAGCACTTGCCATCAGAAACAAACTGGTGTGTGGGGACACTCACTTTGCTATGAGAATCTATTCTGGCATTGATCAGTCCTTCCAGGATCAGCTGGGTCAGCTCATCCTCCAGCGCTGCCACCGTGGTGTTAAATGCTGTAGCCATCTTGCGCATGTCTGCTGACACATAGGGGCTGAAATACTAAGAACCAGAAAATACAGTCAGTTTCCAGGTTCATCCACCCCCACCCCCACTCCTTTGAAACTTTATGGTGAAAGATAGGTCCTACCTCTAACCCTTACCCATTCCTCAGGTTTGCATGGAAATGTTACCTGGATAAGGGCACGATTTCGGATCTGCGTGTAGAGTGTCCTCACGTGAGGTGCCAGGTACATATCCAGCAGCAGGTTATCCTATGCAAAAGAAAGAGCAAAATATTAGAAGCTAGAGCAGGAAGCAGGCTGGATAAAAATAATGATTTTTTTAAAATAACTTCTTAAAATTTTAACTAACAAAAAAACACTTAAAATTTAAAATAATTATTTTACACGTTGCTAGTCCTTTATTTTGATCCCATTTTATAATCTTAACTTGCTACAATGAATGTTTTGACCTTGTTCCTTAGAAGATCTGGAAAAAGGGGTAAACAGTGAGGTGGAAAAATTTGCAGATGATACAAAATTACTAAAGATAGTTAAGACTGAGGCAGACTGCGAAGAGCTACAAAAGGATCTCTCAAAACTGGGTGACTGGGCAACAAAATGGCAGATGAAATTTAATGTTAATAAATGCAAAGTAATGCACATTGGAAAGCATAATCCCAACTATACATATAAAATGATGGGGTCTAAATTAGCTGTTACCACTCAAGAAAGATCTTGGAGTCATGGTGGATAGTTCTCTGAAAACATCCACTCAGTGTGCAGCGACAGTCAAAAAAGCTAACAGAATGCCGGGAATAATTAAGAAAGGGATAGATAATAGGACAGAAAATATCATGTTGCCTCTATATAAATCCATGGTACGCCCACATCTTGAATACTGTGTGCAGATGTGGTCACCCCATCTCAAAAAAGATATATTGGAATTAGAAAAGGTTCAAAAAAGGGCAACAAAAATGATCAGGGGTATGGAACAGCTTCCGTAGGAGGAGAGATTAATAAGACTGGGACTTTTCAGCTTGGAAAAGAGACCGCTAAGAGGAGATATGACTGAAGTCTATAAAATCATGACAGGTGTAGAGAAAGTAGATAAGGAAGTGTTGTTTACTACTTCTCATAACACAAGAGCTAGGGGTCACCAAATGAAATTAATAGGCAGCAGGTTTAAAACAAATAAAAAGGAAGTATTTCTTCACACAACACACAGTCAACCTGTGGAACTCCTTGCGGTATGGTCTTGGCCTTCACAACATCCTAACAGGGTTCAAAAAAGAACTAGATTAATTCATGGAGCATAGGTCCATCAATGGCTATTAGCCAGGATGGGCAGTAATGGTGTCCCTAGCCTCTGTTTGCCAGAAGCTGGAATGAGTGACAGGGGATGGATCACTTGATGATTACCTGTTCTGTTCATTCCCTCTGGAGCACCTGGCATTGGCCACTGTTGGCAGACAGGATCCTGGGCTAGATGGACCTTTGATCTGACCCAGTAGGGCCATTCTTATGTTCTTAAGAGTTACAGATTTTACAAACATTTTTTCCTTTCTATAAAAAGAACACCACAAATTCACACATGAAATTAATGATCAAGTAGACCATCAATGTTATTTTTAGAGCCAGCACCACCTTCCCATATATTGAAACTTCCATAAGGCAAGAAAGCTGAAATGCTTTGACCAGGCTAGACTCCATCAGGGTTTTCTGTCTAAAATCAATAAGATTTGTGCTCTTATGCCCCTTGGATGTTGTTGAAAATCCCACCCTTAGCTACTGAGATATGTTCTCACACTGCAGTTGTTGATGAGGCCACGGACTTGGATTTTCAGTATAATTGTGCATTTTCTTGGCAGAAAAAAAGTCAATGCAAAGTCTGAAATTTTAGTAACTGTCCAACAACTAATTAAAGGAACAAGGACAAAACATCCACTGTAAGAATTTAAGTCTACAGAATGGGAAGTAAAGAACTAGCAACATGTAAATAAAGATCAATTTTAAAAAATTAAATCCTGATTTTTATTCACTGCCACCTAGAACCAAGAAGCAGAGCACAAAAGTCCAACATGAAACACCTACAACTTCAGACAAATTTGAACGTACGTTGCTTTTCTTAAGACAAAAGAGAAGAACCCTCAGGCCCTGTGTCACCCTCTCCCCCACACATCACATGGAAACCTGAGCTCCCACATCCCCCTGCTTCCTCCCCTCCCAGGACTTACTTTCATCTCATCCAGCATCTTCAGGCATGAAGCATATTTGGATTCATAAAACTTGAAGATGATGTCACGCACCTGAGGCTCCAGCTCCAAGAACAGTTTGAAGGAGCTGTAGACACACAGCAGTAGTCAGATGCTGGGACCTGACATTGATACACCCCACCACACAAACACTACCACCCCAATGCCTGGCTATGAACACTCTCCTCACTGCCCTGTGATGCTCCAAGTGTTAACACTCTAGCAGCCTGGACAGCCCATTGTCTCAGGGGCTGGGATGGACTCAGCATAGCAAAGGTGCCAGGGTCAGTGAAAGCCAAGAGCCTCCTGCCAAAGCCTGTACTGGAGGTCCCCTTCCATAAAATATAGGAAAGTATGTGGAGTGGGGCAGATCAGGACCAAAATAGCATCAGTACTGTCAGGGTTGGGCAGCACCAGGCTGCACTATGCAAACCAGTGCTCGGCATCCCTTTTGCGAACACGACCTTTACTCACAGTGTGCTGAGAAGCAGGGTAGGGCTCAGCATAACAGATTTTAATCCACAGAGGACACAGATCTCTCCAGAGAGTCCAGCACCTCCAAGTGCCTCCCACAAATCTCTGCATGCTGTGGACCTCTCCCTGCAAGCCACCTGCCTGTCATGCCAGGGAAGCTGGTTGGTTAGCAGAGAGAGGACAACTCTTTTACCCCCTCAATTTAGGATTGACGCACCCTTATCAGTTAGGGGGTTATTATATTGGATAGTTGTATGGCTATCATGAATATCCAGAGGTATAATTAATGACAAATTTTGGAAGGGATATTAAAGATCCCACTTCAAGATTTAAGCCAATCTTTAACTACTAATGTGGGTGTAGATTATCCCACAACTACTACCGAGAAGTTCTTACACCATCCTTTGAAGCATCTGGTGCTGGCCACTGTCAAGAGAAAGAGACTGAGCTAGATGGACCTTTGTACGATCCATTCTGACAATTCCTAGGTTGCTATTATGAAAGTCTCATCTGTGACTAAACTGGTGCCTTTTCATAGAGAAATCCCAACTAACATTTAAGGTTTAGATACCTAACTAAGTGGGGTTCTGGAACTCATGCCTCACCTCCAACCAGAGACCATTCTTGAGCAAAGCTCCAGTATCCATCCCTCAAACTCCTCCCCAGGCATCACCCACCTGCTAGAGATGACATTGCGTTGCAGTTCCTGACGGTCAAAAGTGGCCAGTGCACAGAGGCCACCATACACAGCCACGTTACTAGGAGATAACAGCTAGAGAGGGACAGAGATCGAGACCAGAACTGAAGTATCACTGAATGCTGTAACATGGAGCAAAGCAGAGCTAAGCCCCCAGACCCAACCCTCCCACATCAAGAATACAGGTTGACCCTTGACAAATACAGTGGGACCAAGTGAAAAACATGGACACTCCCCAAATCAGGCTTCACCCCAAAAGCTGGAATAATGCCCAGCAGCCAGCCTTTCAATTCCATTATCTGAACTCCCCTAAATTCAGTTCTCTGCTCCACCACAGACTTCCTGTGTGACCTTGGGCAGATTCCTTTGTAACTCAGTTCCCCCATCTGTAAAATGGGGATAATCCTGTTTGCCAAATACATTACAGATTGTGGGCTCGGATACCACCGTGATGGGGGCCCATAAGTACCTTACATAGACAGATACTGTACATAGCTTCCCCTCTGACCCCTGCACACAGCCCCCTCTTGGTCCTCTTACCTCAGGGAAGTCACAGTGGTCAAATGAGGCCAACAAGAAGCACTTTGCTGCCTGCTTGTATTTCCGAGCTGCTAGTTCAGCTAAGCCTAGGAATCAGACTTAGTTAGTTCTTTGTCCACTACCATACACGTACTAGTTAGGACATAAATAAGAAATATGGAAGAGTGGAGTGGGCACCAGGAACCCGAGGAGTTGCTAGAGCCCCACAGTTTCAGGGAAGCAGACACTGTCAGTTAAGTAAGTGACATTCTAGAGACTGAAATGAACTGCCCTAAAGGACCCTGGGCTTGGAAAGTTTGGGGAGGGGCAGGAACCAGTCAGGGATGGGAACTCCAGGATGGTTCCCTACTCAAAACTTGTCAACTGTGTTTGCGTCCTGCCAAGAGAACGTGAAGTACAGAGACCAGTGAGAACATTCTGAGCACTCCTTGGCTGGGTGAGAGGCATTCTCGACTTCAGTAAAGCCCCAGGAATGGCAAACGGGCGAGAAGACTGCCCGGTGGCATCCAGGAAGCAGAGGAGCTCACTTACCTGCTGCACACTTCAGCTTGGTGAGAATCGCCTGTGTCTGGCTGTCCCTCTCTCCTCTTTGCTAGAGGGTGAAAGGAGCAGGAGTGAGTGACTTGTACAGATCTCTTAACCATACTGGGGGAAGCCGATCTGCTTTGGGAGCTCCCTTACATCTCAGCAGCAGGATCCCCGGATAGCCCTAGGGATATTAAAACCCAGGAACCCATTTGGGAATGTAGGCAGCATTCTCAACAGGAAGGTAGTTTCACCCCACTCCCTTAGGGAAGGCCACAAGGACACCATTCACACAGTGCCCAGCCTTTGGCTAATGGCAAACACGGGACAGAGGTGGTCAAATGAGAGGTAAAGTGCTCCAGGCACAAGTCATTGTGGAGATAAAAGGGGCGGTCGAGCCCAGAGAAGAGAGTATACCAAGCAGCGGGATGGGACTGACAGTCTGATTAGCTGGAGAACACTGGCTTGTGTGTGAATTTGGGCAATGAGGGAAAGAAACATGCATGGAGCAAGTCCAATAGAGAGTGAGGGAAGGAAGAGGGGAGGTCTGGCCAACCGTGACTGAAGAGGTACAGAGCAGACAGAGGAAACATCTGAGAACTGTAAGGGAAAGAAACCTCTTACCTCTGCAATTTCTGGGGTGGACTCTGCCTTGCTTACGTAGCTCAGAACGTGGGACCAATTCTGAAGGTAAACGCTAACCTGCAAGGAGGCAATCAGACATACAACAGTGCAATGGAAGCAAATCAGAGCACAAGCAAATAGTGCTACCTGCTGGCTGACCAACGTCATTTCAGAGATAGAAAGGTGTAACTCATCTATGTGAGAGGGACTCCTCTGTGGATTGTACGATTCCCTCGCTGCATGGCTCCCTACCTTGATGACATTGAGGCACATGTTAATGACGTGCTTAGCGCTGGTACAGTAATCACGGGCTCGTGAGTAACACTTGAGGGCATTGCTGAGGTCCCCACAGTCAAGGTAGTGATCACCCAGGTCATCGTGGCCTCTCCTGGAGAGAAGGATGAGAAGAGCAGTGAGCTGCATACTCAGGCAGAAAATCTCAGAAAAGTGCAGGGTTCCGTTTGACTGTGGGAAAGAGAGGCACAAAGCTTGTTCGTGCCACTCAAACGGACATTGCACCCAGCCTCATCTAATGCAGCCCAGGCCCTGAGCTATATTCTCCCAGGGAAGCAGAATGCTCTTTCCCACTCCAGTCGAGCCTTTCCCTCCTCACCTGATGCTCTCCTTGATTGAATTTCCTTTGTAGTTTTTCAGATCCGTATCCAGCTTTTCCAGTTTGAGAAGGGCTTTCTTCCGTGTGGCCTCAACCCACGCTGTATCAAGAGGAGGGGGCTCAATCCCACCATCAGGGACAGCATCAGGGGTGTTCTGCAGCTCTCTGAAAGTCAAGCCAGTAAGAGTCTGAACTGGGCTGTTAAACTATAACCTCTCCAATGCAGGGACCTGCTATTTATGTGGCACAGTTCCCCTGGCATACAGCACCATGCATTACAAGAGAAACCATCTAAACAATAAGTAGGCAAGAGAAAACGGAAAGCCCATAATCAGTACTGAAAATCTGCATTCTAATTGGATTTTAAAAGTTGCCTTGTTTTTTGTCACAGCCAGTTAAAAAACCCTCTTCCTCAAAAAAATGTTCCTTTTACAGATATGCTCTGAACAAGCGGGTTCCTGACTAATTGAAAAATAGAGTGAGCCTATTCCATAAATCCGATTCTAGCGAGTCAGTAATGGTGCTGTGAGCCACTAACCCACTTCGCAAGCATCAAGAGTCACCAAACCTACTTCAAGCACCTCCATACAAGATACAAAGCGTGCACACTTTCCTACACTTTGCTCTCTTCCTAATTGGTTTCAACCAGTTGGACAGCAACATGCAAATGACTTCAGGACCAGGCTAAAGAAGGGAGGCCACAATACCCCCAGTCTTTAAATGAAGTGCCCATAGGTCAGCCACAAATGGAAAAGCAGCTCCAGAGAATGGCCTAATTCCACCTCTCTCAGATCAGTGCTTCCTGCTTGAACTGAATTCCCCTCTCCCAAGATTTATGTTAATTGAGGTAGACACACAACTTAACCAGTTTAAAACCCATTCTGTTCCACTGACATTTCCTCCCAAACCCACAAGAAACCAATAAGCATCAATACATTGCCATGCAAGGTACTAAGATTCTACACACAATAGAAGGGTCCCATCCAATGCAGATCAATCAAGAAATCATGTCATGTGCATCATAACTGCACTGTAAAGATCAAGATGGGAACTGTGGATAAATAAGGAAAGTATCAAGGCTAATCACTAACAACCAAAGCTCATCAGCCAGGCTGCAATTTGTGAAAGGCTAAGTCAGAGAAGTGAACATTTAAACAGGGTTTTTGATGTAGAGAATGCAGAACACCCAATAGAAGCTGAATTTCCAAACCTCCCCAAGGCACAGATCTCTGTGTGTGTCAGAGCAAAAGCAACCCTATCCCTTTCTTCCCAGCCAGAGGTGGCTTTGCATGCCGCTGAATGCATGGCTGCAGTGGGGAAGGGGTGTAAGCAGTCTGCCAGATATTAAACTCTGAATTTAACTCTGTTTTTACATAAGGCATTTATGTACATAAGGCATTTGAGAACAGCTACAAGATCTAGCCTGTCTTCAACATCCATGTTTAACTTTTACTAATGTGAAAGATCAGAGAGAGAACAGACCCTTCTGTGTATTTCATCTCTAAGAAAGCACTAAGCCCAAGGTGTAGGCAGGGTCAGTTCACTGGAATGTGATGTCAGATTCCCATCTAATCTCCACGAGGAGTATTTTGCTGTTACACACAATCTCCTCTTTCACAGACGTTTTCCTGTGCTGCATTTGCCCTGATATGATCAAAGAAGCACTCCAGATTCCCACCACCTCCTGGTACCTGGTGGCCTCAGACAGTTTTCGGTGGATTTCCTCATACACATCAACATTGAAAGTTCTTTGGACGAATGACAGCGCCATCTTGAGGGCCTCCACCCGCAGCTGCGGACAGTGGTCAGCAATGAACTGCAACCGCTCAATCCGCATCAAGCCGCTGTAACTAGATGCATACTGCTCCAAATCCTGCAAACAAAAACCCAGGCCCAGAGAGAGCATCACTAATACAAATACCTGAGTGGCCCACAAGCCCCCAACCTCCCCTTGTCCTGCAGAGTCTGTTCCTGCAGCCCAACCCCACTTGAAAACATTAAACCACTCAGCAGAACATGAAAATTACTCATTCTCCATTTCTGCCTCCCTCCAGGTTTTAGAGAGACAAGTGGGGGGGGGGGAGGGGGAGGGGGAGGTCATATCTTTTATTGGACCAACTTCTGTTGGTGAGGCAGACAGAAGCTTTTGAGCTTGAACAGAGCTCTTCTTCAGGTCCAAGAGCCTGGGCTCCATTCTGAGCTTGAACATCTACACTGCAATTAAAGAGCTCCGTAGCCCAACCCCTGAAAGCCCAAGTCAACGGACATGGGCCAGCCATGGGTGTTTATTTGCAGTGTAGACATACCCTAGAATACCCTGTTTTCAATTACTAATAACTTTGTTGATTTTAACCATTCAAACTTCCAAGACATGTTTGCCTCAGGCTGAATTATTATTTTAAATTTCAGCCATTTCTGAAAACAAAGGTAAGGGAAAGGACATTCTTTAACATGGGCAAAACAATTCTTGGGGCTCTTCAACTGAGAATCTCCAGCACCCCCATGCTTTGGAGGAGGGAATTTATATATGGCAGGCAGATGACTTTTGTATACTTGTGAAAATCTGCCCAAATTTGGCTAAGATTTGAACCTTTTGGGGGGAGTGGGAGAGCAGAGTTGCAGTTTGCACATGCTCAGAAGACTTGCCAGAACTTCACAGCTATTGTCCCCAAAGATTCTGTCTGCACTGAGTATGCTCTAGCCAAGACTGAGCAGGACTTTCTGTGACGGGTTGGACCCCCAGTTCGTGATGCCACCTGATATACTGGGGTCCCACTAAGCCCGCCCCTTCCACCAGCCTAGGCTTCCTCACCCTGTCTTTGGTGGGCCAGGCCCTCAAGTCTTCTCTAGCACACACACAGGGAAGGCCACACCCAGCTGCAGACACAGACTGAAATCAGCTCTCTGGGGGAGGACTCAGCTCAGGGATTTACACAGCACTCACGTGTACACCTCCTTTGGGGTGCAAACCCAAAATAATATTGTCTTGCACTGTACAGAGAGATCTGTACAGCGTAAGCTCATAAAAAAATCACCCCCTCTCAATGTGGAGGGAGATATGCACATGTTTTGCACATCCTCCCACCCCCCGATATGAATTGTACAAACCGGTTTACAGAAAACAAAGACAAGTTTATTAACTACAAAATATATATTTTAAGTGATAAGGGATAGCAAACAGATCAAAGCAGATTACTGAGCAAACAAAACACACAAACTAGACTTAGTACATTAAAGAAATTGACTACAAATAGTAATTTCTCACCCTAAATGTTTTATGCAGATTGCAGAGTTTCTGAAACTGCACTGCTTGCAGCTTAAATCTCCAGGTATACCCTTCCCAGGCTGACCTCTCTCAGCCTGGGTCCCAGTACTGCTCCCCAGATCAGTCTTAGGTGTTTCCAGCAGTCATCCTGGGCAGGGATTCAGTGAAGAATCAGCAACCTTGATTGACTCATTTCCCAGCCATAAACAGGATTTACATATGGTGGGAAACTCTTGTTTCCTAGTCTGCTCCCCATCCCCCATTCAGTGGAAAATCATCAGCTCAAGATGTCCTGTACCAGGTGACATTGTCACATGACCTTGCAGTTTCAAAGCAACCATGAGACAAGATTTATTTGTAATGTCCACAGGAAAGAATCCCAGGAAGATGGGAGATCAGCATCTTCAAAGACCCATTCCATTGTCTTTCCTAATGGCCCATTCAGCCTGATTGCCTACTGTCTGGTCGGCATTTCCCAGATGCAAAAGCTTTTGCAATTGATACAGAGCTTATATTCCTAACTTCAGATACAGCAATGATACATGCATACAAATAGGATAATCATATTCAGTAAATCAACCTTTCCAATGATATGTTTTATGCAAGATAGGTCTTGTGAAATATCTTAGTTATGCATTCATATTATAAACAATATTTTTATGAAGAATATGGGGTCCAGTGTCACACTTTCCCTGAAACAGTTGCAGCTCTGGGATACTGCAGGGCAGGTAGGGTTCAAGTCTGGGTTCAGGCACCGGAAGAGAAACGGTCTCTCCTTACGCTTTCAGTGCTCCCACTGCTGACACCCAGGCAGTTGAAAGCTGCCTGAACCAAAAAATGAGGAGAGGAGGAGGCCTGGGAGCCAAGGAGGGAAATGAGTAGATGGCTAGGGATGGCAGCGCTAAGGAACTGGGAATCAGTGGAGAGAGATTTGACAAGGAATCAGTATGCAAAGGAGAACTGGGACAGAGAGGAGAAGCTGGAGTACTAAAGACTGACATTGCCTAGGACCAGTGAAGAGAATGGGACTTGGGGAAGAAACAAGACTGGGACAGGGCTGAAAGGGTCAAGCGAGCAACAGAACAAACGGAAAGGTCTTTGACTCCTGGAACACACTCCCCTCCAGAGCCTGGAATTGAACACATCATTCTGTTGCCGTCTGCAATTACCTGTGAAACCCATTGCCAAAGTGCGCCTCACTGCGTTCTAGTGCTAACACATACAAAGCAGGACAACCTACTACTGCTACCTGTTACTCCATTAGCTCAAGTGGTAGACATTTGTGCAGTGGCTCTCCAGATGGATTTGAACCTTTGATTACCTGTGTGGGTGTCAATATGTTACCACATATAGGGTTCCCTTTTTCTCAAATCTAGGAAATTACACAAACCAAAATGGCATTAAAAGAACACTATTAAGGTTGCAAAGTGAAGCACTCAAACATCCTGAAATGCCAAAGTTAAGGTTTCCCTTGTGTTTATGTGTTGTGATCATGTAATTAAGCCTGTATCATATCTATTTTTTTCCCCCACAGGACCCTTGCCTAATATATGCACAGGATGAATCTGCTCTAGGTTGTGTAAGATGACTCCCACTTCATTTGCTGCATAAGTTGGAAGTAGTACTTGTGGTTGCCAGGAGAGCTAAAAGCCCTCTCCCTCAACTGAGTGGGAGGGGCCAGTAGACCCAGGCCACATTGGAAGACCTGTACCTACTGCAGTTCTGGGAAAACAGCAGACCTAAGCCTGCCCACAGCTAACGGAAGAAGCATAGCGAATAAGTCAGGGGACTGCAGGAAGAAAAGGATGGTCTCATGGTAAAGGCAGCAGAATACTGTCCTGGAGAATTGCATTCTATCAGTGCCTCTTCACCAGAGAGCCTATGTGATGCCAGACAAGTCACTTATAGCAAACTTTTCACAGCTGGCTAGTAATTGTGTGTTCTTCATTTTACAGATGCCAGTCTTGGTCTGATTTTGCAGAAGAGCTGAGCACTCACATTTACAACTGAAACCAATGGGAGATGTGCTTTGAACATATGAAGTACTATATAATGCTACATACACTGAAAAATCAGATCCTAGATCTCTCAAATTGGGCACTCAAAGTTAGTGGACATGTTTGACCTTAATCTCTCTGTCTCGGTTCCCTATAAAATGAGGATAATACTTCCCCCTCATCTCACAGAGGTGTTGAAAAAAAACATTTGTGAAGCATTGAGGTACTGGAGTGATAATATCAAATTCATGAGGAAATTAATAATTCTGTCTTCGGAGCAGGGTTTGAACAGTGTGCAGACAATAAGGGTAGGGGCCACACACTGAAGAATGAGGAACAAACAAAATATTGAATAGCTGTTCATTAAGTGAGCACTATCCATTTTGTGCCTTGAATGAAGCTGGAGGGGCCTGTGGGGAAAAAATGGATGTGATCATGTAATTAAAGACTATCATAATGCACACTCACAAGGGCAACCTTAATTTTGGCATTTCCAGATGTTTGAGTGCTTGACTTCGCAACCTTAATAGTGTTCTTTTAATGCCATTTTTGTTTAGAGTGCTTGATGCCATTTTCTAACTTTGGAGTGCTTGACTTTACAATCTTCATTTTTTGTAATATTATATTTTGACTGTTTATTTGTATCCTCTTCAGAGGCTGGGCAAAGTTAATAAAATAAACTGAAGTTGGTCAATATCTCAGAAAAAAAGAGGAGTGGCTGTTGAAGGCTGTACTGGAAATGGTACAGGATCAGAATGTTCTGCCTTCTGACGTGCGGAGAATGCAGCCCTTCCAAACTCTTTAGCTTTGACAATTCCAGCCAGTTTCAGCTGGAAGGCCTGAGACCCAAGAATAAAAACCCCATTATAATTATACCCGTAAAGAAACATGGCTAACACCACCTCAGAGTAAAGAGTAAGCCTGAGAAGAAAGGCAGATTCACCTACTGGTATCAGAGGGATTCACTAAGCCAGCGTTCCTCAAATGAAGCCACTGTGGCCACACACAGCTACCAGGGCTTTTCCTGCAGCCACAACAGTCTCCTGGGCAGAGATGGGGAAGAGGGCAAAGCAGCGCCCCCTCCCTGCAGTGCTCAGAAGCAGGCTTCTCCCTCCCTCCCCCACTTCAGCCACACACACACACCCCCTCAGCCACAGGGTCTGGGGGTGGGCTTAACTCTCCTCCCCCAGCTGTGGGGCTCTTGCTTCAGCCTCCCCCCAAGCTTCAGCTGTGGGTCTTCGCCCCCCCCCCCCACACACACACCCTGAATCCAGCTGTAGGGCTCTGGCTCTTGGCTTCAGCCCAGAGCAGTGGGGCTTCAGCAGGGCCAGCCTTACAGGGTGCAGTGGTCAAGAGGCAAGGAGCAGGGTACGAGGCTATGGACAGGCACTTGGGGCAATGGGGATCCATGGGAGGGGGGGAGGCAGCAGGGGCCAAAGGCACCAAAATACAACTGTACATTATTTTTATGATTGAGTCTGAAAAAACCTACATTAGTAAATTACAATGATTTGGACATGTATATGTACATATTTATTTGTTTTTCCTAAAGTTAACTAGGTCTTTCAGGAAAGTTTGTCAGAATGGCCACCAGCAAGAGTTGGTGGCTGCACTCTGAGGCCACCAAAAAATTTGTTGTGAGAATACCTGCACTAAGCCATTTCAGAATAGAAGTTACATCGAGGCTAATATACAGTGCACCACCAATATGACCCAGGAGATGCAAGAAAGATTAGCATAGGAAAAGAGGCTATGGGAGAGCTCATTGTTACTCTATCACCTCCCACACAGGAGTTGCTGTCAGACTGCTGTTTAAAGATTTACAGGAGGGAAATGAGAGTGGAGTATTCTATAGAGCCTTCAAGAGGAGAGGCCAAGCACAAACATCTCTCTGCCCCCCAATTAGTACATACCAGAGTTGGGTTTTCCACCACATAGTTGATATCAGGTGCATTCTGCTGATCCTCTTGTGGGTCTACGTCAATCTGCATAGGCTCCACTGCGCCCTGCGACAGAAAATATGGGGTCAAATATGGTTCATTCACATCCCCACAGGAAACAGCTTGCTCAAAGATGGGTTCACAATCAAGACAGATTCCACTTAAACACACATGTAATGGAGAAATGAAGACACTGCTCTTGAAAAATCTTCTCTTTAGGATCCTACCCCACACACAATCGGATTCCTCAGAATTAAAGGCTCCTCCAGAGTGAGAACTACTCACTACCATTCACACACAACACTTTTCCTCTTTCAGTAGCTTTTCAAGCAAGAAAATGCAGGAACATGAGAATATTTTCTAAACATGTTGCAGCATCACACAGATGCATGGCATATTCCAAAAGACATCCTGCTGCTCTTTTCTGAGCAGGGTCAGGCAGGTCATCCACTGAGGGACAGCACTACAAGTGGGGCTTGGAAATACCCAATGCGCACCCATACACCACACCAGGAACTCTCTGAAACTAATACCTTTCTCTCTGGGATCTTGTTTGTTTTTTTTTTTAAAAAGTCTCTAGCTGTTCTGGTTCGGGGGTGGGGGCGGGGTGAACCATAAATACCATGAACAAAGTAAGAGCTGCAGACAGGGTCTGCAGAAAACCTGGAACAGTAGCTGTCAGAGGTGTGAACTGCCCCATTCATCTCTATGAAGAATTAACACATGCTTCAGGTAAAGTCTTGTCTACGCACGGAAATTTATTGCTATATAGTTATAATCCTCTGTGTGCAAATTTATTCTGGAATAAGAGTGTCTTTTTCCAGCATAGCATGTCACTTTGAAAGCAACATAAACTATACTGGAAAAAGGAATGCTTATTCTGGAATAAGTGTGTCCAGCTGAGGTGTTATACTGATGTAACTATACAGTGGTATAATTATACTGCTATAGTTCTACTTGTCAATTTCCCTGTGTAGACAAGTCCTTGGACTGGAAAGAGTCAAAAGATGCACAGAAGGAATTGCAAGCAACGACCCTTTTTGATGCCATAAATCAGTAATGCTTTGGAGATAACCACCATATTCACCCCACCCCATGGTCATATTCAAGCCTCACCCAGGGGACCCAAACTGAAGGATGCCAGCAAAAGCAAAAAGCACCGAGAATTGTATTTTACATAAAAACGGCCACACTGGGTCTGACCAAAAGTCCATCTATCCCAGTGTCCTGTCTTCCAACAAAAAGAAAAGGAGGACTTGTGGCACCTTAGAGACTAACAAATTTATTTGAGCATAAGCTTTCGTGAGCTACAGCTCACTCCATCGGATGCATCAAAAGCTTATGCTCAAATACATTTGTTAGTCTCTAAGGTGCCACAAGTCCTCCTTTTCTTTTTGCGGATACAGACTAACATGGCTGCTACTCTGAAACCTGTCTTCCAACAGTGGCCAATGCCAGGTGCCCCAGAGGCAATGAACAGAACAGATAATCATCAAGTGATCCATCCCCTGTCGCCAATTCCCAGTTTCTGGCAAACAAACAAACAGGTGCACAATCTACTGCAAGCAAGGTCTCATTTTGGTGATTCACATGGGCAGAGCTTAGCCTACCACCAACTTTTCTTCCCACCAATCTGACCTGACTAGAAATTTATCCCATATTTTCATAGACTCTCCTCTTCCCCAGGAATCAAGGGTAGAAAGTGAAAAAATTTTAAAGGGGGTCAGGGACGTTCCAGAATTCCTAGTTCTAAAAAACCCATTGGTTTTCCCCCATTTGCTCTGACATACTGCACAACTCCAAAGTACACAACGCTGACACGACTTGAGTGACAAGAAGATTGAAGTGAACTCTCCCAAGGCCCAAAGTAAAAGCAAGCCAAGATAAGTATACAGAGGAGTGTTTTTCAGTTGCCATAGAAGAGAGAGAGACTGCCAGGGATTATATACACCAGTGCTCAGGACAACAATAATGTACAAATCAATCTGGGAAAAGCCTAGGTACAGAACCAAAACAGTCCTCTTCCATCACTATAAGGGGCAATACCCTGCATCACCCCCACCCATGAGATTCCTCTTTCCCCTGCTACCCCGAGACAGGGAGAAGTGCCTTTACCACAGTAACTTTGAATTAGGATTCTGAAGAGAATGCACACAATCAGTTGTTGTTCTAAAATTGGTTATTCATTTTTCAGGGAGTCATAGTTTTTATACAAACATTCACCGTCACAGAATAGTTAAAACTCAATTCACTCTCACTCACTCCCCAAGTTTTTCTGAACCCACGAGTGCCCTCTTTTTTAAGGTACCTCATAAAGCAGTGTACAAGCTGACAAGCTGGCACTCAAGCTGAAGTCTCCTGCTGTACTCGGAAGGAAGAGGTCTGACCTACTGCTGTGGGGAGTGCAGTATAGATCTGTCACTGATGAAGAAGCTGAGCTGGGAGCTGAGCTATCCCTCATCCTGTCCTGACTCTCTGCACCCCCTCTCCCTGACACAGAACTTGCCGGCTGCTAAAGGGAAGAAAGACAGTTAACTTGCAGAGGGATCCACTGGGCAGTCCCTAGACAGTCCTATGATTAGCATTCCTACTCCCTTTGGGGTTTGAACAGTGGCTTATGGGTTCTTACATTCTTACCTCTTCACTGCAAGCCTTCACTTCCTCTCTACCTGCTGATTTACTGGGCCACATTCCCTTACCTCAGGAACTTACATGTAACTGGCACACAATGAATATTGCTTTAGAAATAAATAGGCTTGAAAGAAGCCCAGCAAAGCTGCTATAATTACTGGGAATATTGTCCCTTCCTTCAACATACTTGTTTGCATGTTGTTCATATAATGAGTGGTATAAGCAAGCTAGATTAATCTCCCTGAATTTTCTGCTAACCAGCTGTTTCAAAAGACCAGGTCCAGCTCTGTTGGCAGGTATGTACAACTCCTATAGAAAGATCAGCAGTCAGGAGAAGTTTAGCATCATAGTCCAATAAAATAAAAGATAGCTAAAGCATAGTTCTCAGAAAGTAGAATAAAGTAACCAGCAGCTACTGTAACGTACAGGTTATATTGCAGAGTGGAGCTAGCAAGAACTACTGTAGTATATAACAGGGGTGGCCAAACTGTAGGAGCCACATGTGGCTTTTACCATTAAAGTGCAGTTCCCCCCTCCCGCGTTCTCCACCAACCAGACTGGCGGAAGGGGGAGCTCAGGACCTCTGCCTTGCAGCAGAGCAATGGGGTAGGGGCTTCTGCCCAGCGGGGAGGGGACTCTCAGGGGTTTTGCACCATATGGTGCACCTGCTAGGGCAAGGGGCTTCAACAGGAGTAGGGCTGAAGCTGCTGGGGCAAGCGGCTCCCACAGAGATGAAGCCCCAAGCTCCAGCAGGGGAGCCCCAGCTCTCGAACTTCTGGGGACTGTCATATGGGGCTAGGAGGGTCAGTAAGTTTGCCGCCCCCCCCCATGTATAGAAAGTCACTAGAATGGGACCAGAATATTCTGCAACTACTTTCATTGGGGGACCGTAGAAGCCAGCAGCTACACATCCTGAAAGGAGATGGCAAGAGGCGAAACAGCTCCAGGAAATATTATAAGACACAGTTTTCAACAGGCCGAGCCAATGCACCCTGAGGCAGGGCTGCGAAGGCGCCTGCACCCAAGGGCCACGGTGAAACACAGCCGCGAGCAGCCCGCCACGCCCACCGGCCGAGCCGAACAGCTCCGGGCGGCGGCCCCGCGCTCCCCCGCCGGAGAGCCGCCCCAGGCCAGGCCGCGCCGCGGGCCCGTGAGGACCGAACACGCGGCGGCAGCGGCGGCCCAGGGGCTGCGCCAGCCCGAGGCCTGCAGGCGCCTCTCGCGCAGAGCCCCGGGAGCGAGCGCTCCGCGTCGGCGGCCGGACACCGCGGGCCCGCCCGAGCCGGGCAAGGGGCCGCGCCGCCGGCACCAATGTTTACATCTCGCCGCCGCCCCGGAGCGTCCCAGGCCGGGGGGCTCGGAGCGGATCCCAGGGGGCCGGGCCGGGCCCGCGCCACAGGACAGCGAGCGGCAGCGCGGCCCCCGCAACCCCGACCCGGCCCTCGGGGGACTTTTTACCTGTAAATTAAAGACCTGGACGGGCAGCGGCATCCTCCCCTCGGAGCCTTCACTTCCGGGTCACGCCTGCTCCGGCCTTCCGGTTAACGTTCACTTCCGGGTCACACAGCCCAGCCTGGGCTCCGGCAGGTGAAGCCCTTAAAGGGCCCGCGGCCCCTCTGCCGCTCGGGAGATTTCGGACTTCGAGCCGGCCGACGGGGGGAGGAAGAGCGGGGGGACACCCCTCCGGAGAGCGCGGCGGGCAGCTGTTGGGAGAAGCCACGGTCTGGCCGGAGTGACCATCGGGGGGTCCCGAAGCCTGCAGTGCCCCCCCTGGGTACCCACGAGACCCAGCGAGCGCGGTGCCCCCCGGGCCGTCCCCCGCCCCGCGTGGCCCCCCACGCGCGGTGCCCCCCGGGCCGTCCCCCGCCCAACGTGAAGTGCCCCCCCGCCCAGGATATTCCCCCACCCCTTGTGATCCCCCACGCGCGGTGCCCCCCGGGATATCCCCCACCCAACGTGCAGTGCCCCCACCCCCACGTCCACCTGAGCCCGCAGCGCCTTCTCCAGGACACTGAGGGTGACCAGCGCCCCGCGTCATCCCCCACGCGCGGTGCCCCCGGGACATCCCCCGTCCCACGTCATCCCCCACGCGCCGTGCCCCCGGGACATCCCCCGCCCCGCGTCATCCCCCACGCGCGTGCCCCCCGGGACATCCCCCACCCAACGTGCAGTGTCCCCCACCCCCACGTCCACCTGAGCCCGCAGCGCCTTCTCCAGGACACTGAGGGTGACCCGCGTTACTGTTCCATGTTCTGTCTGTCTGTCTGGGTGCTTGCTGTGCCCATCCTGGACAGCGAGAGCACGGGGAGCACCCTGCAATGCACAGGCCAGCACCGTAGCTCCAGCCCCGAGGAGCCCATGGGTTCTCAGGGACACAGATCTGACCTGACAGAAGAGGACGCTTGTGCCAAGGCCAATGTCCCAAGCCACCCGAACAGATGAAAGGTAAAATGCATCCAGCTCAGCCTCTTCTGTAATATTTATAGATCAAGCAAAAAGTGAAACAAAAAGATTGACACAACCTGAATGTGTTTAATATGGGGGTTGACACTTTTGGGGAAGTCCCAGGTTGGCATAACAACAAGCTGAAGTATTATAGAAATAGAAGAAAACTGAAGGAAAACAGTTTCTAGTTGGAATCACTGTAAATGTGTTTTAATTGAGTAATTTTAATGAGGAAAGGTTGCTGCACCTTTCTGGATGGTGCTTTTCCAGGGTCACTCGACAACTTGTTTAGGAACCTGTGGATGGTACAGTTTGCTGGTGAAGAACAAGGTTTACAGTCATGGCTGTTGCCACCTGCTTGGAGCTCTAACATAGACCCTGAAAAAGAGGAAATTGGTGACCTCAGCACCTACATCTGGTTCTGCTGAATCCTGAACTCCACATGGGATGTGAAACAGAACTGCCTATGACTACCCCATTTCTTGGGTGACATCTTCCTTCTTCTTCTTTTTTCTTTCCTATCATTTCCTACTGGTTTTCTATCTAATCACAGTCTGGTTTAGCCAGCCAAGACAAATCCATCTTTTGCAACACTGTTATAATGAAAAGGCAAGCTGTAAACAATGGTTTTAGCCCAACTAGTAAAAGTTTGCTAAATCTGAGCGTCTAATAAGACCGCATGACTCTAACTTTGCAGCAACTGATTTACACACAGAAAACTCCACTGAATAGAAGGTGCTCTTTCTACCTTTGCTAGTTTTTCTTTCTCCCTTCATCTGTGTTTTGTCTTGAAGGAAACAGCAACAGCTTTAAGTGAAGACTGGATGTCTTTCTGAAAGATGTGCTATGGCTCAAATAAAAGCTATGATCTTGATGCAGAAATTAGTAGGTGTGGTTCTTCTGCCTGTGTGCAGATCAGACTAGACGCAGAGGATTATCATGGTTCCTTCTTGCCTTAAAATGTTTGACTGGGAACAAGTCAAGACAGTCTAAACTATTTTTTTTTCACTTGTCCCCAACGTGGACAGTTAAAATCATCTTTAATACCACTTAAAAAGAAGGTCAAACAAGGGACTTCCCCCTTTTAAACTATACAAAGAAAGAGAATAAGGGAAGTTCTTTAAATACAGATTTTACTTAACTCCTTAAATTTCAAATGCTTTAACTGTTTTTCCTTTTTCTGTGTGTTTAATAAAAAGTTAAGTTTTTAATGGCAGCTGTTACAGTGGAAGTGAATAATAACTTGATAAAAGCCCCCAAAACACAATTAATGGTCTACTGTTGTAGCAGCAAGCAAGGGATTTGAAACAAGGTCAGGGAGCGACAGAGATACCATTATCAATACAGCAGTACCTATAACTGAGAGTGGGTGTTGGTGTTCGTATGACTGGGGTGGTGCTGAGGCTATGGTGACTAGGGACAGCAATGTATGTGCACTGGGGAAAGGGTAGCTAGAGAAAAAGAAGTGTCTTGAGGTAGGATGTAAAAGAGGAAAGTGAGGTTTCATGGGGCAGAGGCAAGCAATGTTCCAGGCATAGAACACACCTAGCTCTACTGGTTCAGTGGTTTGTAAACAAAATATACCAAGACTGTGATGCAAGTCTGTCTCACAGATCCCTCAACCTCTCTTATTCTCTCCTGCAGAGCTGTGATCCATTCTATGTGACGTAATGTCCCAACTCTGCAACATGGCAGGGGCCCGGGGGGCTGAAGAATGACACTTTCCTGCATTGGACTCAATAAGATCTGCTTCCTGCTGTCCGTGACCTTCTGTGCTTTCCTTCTCCTGCTAATCCCCAAATTCCAGACTACGTGGAGGCATAGGGGATATCCACAACCCCGTCCACCACCTCCTTTTAATGCTTCCTGCAAAAGTGAGTTCTACCACCATCAGGCAGATCCCAGCTCAACAGACCATTTGGACAGTGAGGGAACTGATACTGCACACAGTGTGAAAGATGAAACTGTAGAAAAATGGGGGGATTACAGCCTACGGGCTGGGGGATCCAGCCTGAAACTTGAGGAGCAGGATGGGAGCCCTACCAGTTCTCTTAACACTATGTTGAAGGACCACCATGGACCTGCAGGTGATTCCATTAAGGAGAATTTGGAGCTGAAGGATATTTTTATTGCTGTGAAAACGACAAGAAAGTATCATAAAACTAGGCTGGACTTGCTCTTCCAAACCTGGATTTCGCAGGCCAAAAGACAGGTGAGAGAGCTTCCTCACAGGGATAGGACAGTTATAGTGGGAGCCCCCCTCTCTGTGACTGCAGGTTCAAGATCTGCCATAATCCCACTGCCCTCCATGGTCATGCTGCAATTTCACTCTGTGTATTCCCTACCAGTTCATTAAACCTGTTCTTCCTGCAGGATTAGGAACTGAGTTTCTGTAAATAGTCCATCTGACCAAAAGCCTAAAATGAGCTGCTACTGGATGGTAGAACATTAGTCTGGATGCACAATCTGTCTTCTTGCGGCCTGGGGTCTGTAACTTGTGCAGGAGTGTTCTTGGGATTGATATATGCTTGGATTATTATAACCTTGCGTGTGACTAATAAAACTTTCAAGGCAGACTCTGTTGAGCTTGAAACTAGCAACCAGAGCTGAATCCACAGTGGTGTAAGATAGCATCCCTAAATTCACTTAAAAGGCTTAAGGTCACAGGTCCAGAGAGAAGCTGCAGCTGGAGAAAATGTGCCAAGCTTGGAGGGAGCCATTGCATAGTCATCCACAGTTCCTGATGCTAGTGCTGATGTGTCTGAGCCAATACTTTCAGACTATATGCTCTTCAGTACAGTGACTGGGTCTTCGTATGAGATGTAGCACAGAATCTGTCCCTTAAAGTAGAAGTTTCAATGCTTTTGTGGAGATTCATAACATCTGGATAGGATTTTATTAATCTCCATCTGTCTGGGGCAGGATATTGCTACCAACTGGATCTTTTCACCCTTACTTTCATTCTTCCCCAGAATTCTGTTGATTTCTCTAGGCCCACTGATTACCTGGGGCAACATCCAGTCACGCGGGTGTGCTATCTTTTAGGATGGGGTGGAAGAGGAGATTGCACAGGAAGAAACTTCTGATAAACAGCTTATTCCTGAACTTGGGATGCCTCAGCCCTGCCCTGAGACAGGAGGGTACTTCTGTCTTGGATTTTCTGCTGAAATTGCCAGTGAGGGATCAGTCAATACCGAATATGCTGGTGGTTTCTGTGATGTAGAAACCAATCCAATAGGCAACGGACCAAGTTAACACCAGTTCTTTTCTCAATGGCCACTGAAAAATAACTAGATAAATTACTGGCAGTTCTAATTGGGGACTGGGTGAAGTTAAAATTAATCTGTCCATTTCTGAAATCTTTGGAAAGGGAAGCCCCTTTTTTCCTAATGTCTTTGTGTCTCCCACAGACGTTTATATTCACAGATTGGGAGGACCGTGAACTGCGCCTAAGAGCAGGTAAGCCATGTAGTTCAAATGCACGCTTGGTCTTTTGACTATGGATGCTGACTTGCTGCCATCCTCTCCCTCAAGGGACCTCATTCTGTGCTGTGCATGTGATTGGTGTTTTCTTCTTTCCTAATTTGGATTTGTAGGAACTTCATCATTCACTGGGTTAATCTTCACATTCACTTTTTTCCTTTCTGTTTGTAAGTTTCAGTGTAACTGTTTGACGGTTAATGTTCACAATCCCCCTTGTGCACTGTCCCTGTACATGATTCACTTTCTCTGCGGTCTGGCTCCATATTCACGTGCTCTTCACCCTATGTGCTACATGCTCACCCTCTAAGCACCACACACCCTACATGCAGCTCTCTACATGTGCATTGCATGTGCACCATGTCCATGTTTCAGGTTTGTGCTCAAGATGTGCACATGCTCTCTCTCCCAGATTATGCATTCACCCCAATCTTGACCATTTTGACCTTCATTTTCTTAGGAGACCACATGATCAACACCAACTGCTCTGCTGTTCACACCCGCCAGGCACTCTGCTGCAAGATGTCTGTGGAATACGATAAATTCCTCGAATCTGGGAGAAAGTATGTGAGACTCATTGTTCCAACTATAGCTTTGTTCACTTCAATGCGGAGTTCAAGGGAAGTCCCAACATTCTCCTTTCTAGTTCCAGTAGTGAGTGAGCATGATCCAGGCTGTGATGCCAGAGGGTGGTGGTGATGAGCATAGGGAAGGGGTAGCAGCAGGAAGAGAAGCACTTATACACAAGAGTCAGGTGAAAGGCTATAGGGAAGAAGAGCTCACAAGCGGGCTTCTGACTTCACCCTCTCTCCTAGAGTTGGGAAGTATTGGCAGCTTTGGCTTCTAACTTCTGCGTTTTCAGTCTGAGGGCTTCTTTTTTCCAGTTGCTTTATCCCAAATCTGAGAGACTAAGATCTTCACTGGAGAGAACTCAGTACATAGAAACTTTACATCGCTTCCTCAGTGCCTCGGCTGAGTGACTGTGTCTGCCCTGCTTTGTCTGCAGATGGTTTTGCCATGTGGATGATGACAACTATGTGAATCCACAGAATCTCCTGCGTCTCTTGTCTGCCTTCTCACACAGCCAGGATGTATATGTGGGGAGGCCAAGCCTGGACCACCCCATTGAGGCAGCGGACCATGTCCGGAGTGATGGATCAGTAAGCATGCTCTGTAACTGTCCATTCTATCCCCCTCCCCTGGCCTCCGAGCTTTTAAGAAGGCGAACAGTTCACAACATCCCATGTACAAAACCTCTGAGTTAATTTGCAATTTACAAATGGTCTTGTGAGCTGAACAGGGATTCTTCTCCCTTTATGGGTAGCTGGGGGAGAACAGGCTCTCCCTACTTCAACCTTTGGGTTGAGGAATGCTCCCTTAGCACCCCTCAGCCAGGTCAGTTTCTGCAGGTATCTCCACTCAGTTCTGGGAGCTACCATCTTGATCCTCTTTTACTTATGATTATTAATCATGTTTTTACAGTAATGCCTAAATACCAACCAAGAATAGGTTTCAGAGTAGCAGCCGTGTTAGTCTGTATTCGCAAAAAGAAAAGGAGTACTTGTGGCACCTTAGAGACTAACATTTATTTGAGCATAAGCTTTCCTGAACTACAACTCACTTCATCGGATGCATTCAGTGGAAAAACTGAATTTCCACTGAATGCATCCAATGAAGTGAGCTGTAGCTCACAAAAGCTTATGCTCAAATAAATTTGTTAGTCTCTAAGGTGCCACAAGTACTCCTTTTCTTTTAACCAAGAATAGGACTCCATTGTATTAGGCACTGTACAAACACAGCAGTAGTAGCCAGTCCCTGCCCCCAAAGACCTTACAATCAAAACAGACAAGACAGACAGAGGGAAGGGGAAGGGGAAGAACACAGAAGTAGAGTGAACAATGTGATGGCAGCAAACATCATGTTAGTTCCATAGCTTTTGGTGGAGGGAGGTAGTTAGGAGGGGATCTGTGAAATTGAAATAAAGGTGAAGGGAAAGGGGACACTGAAGGGCGCGGAAGAGGAAGGGAACAAGTCAGGGGAGAAGAGGGTAAGAGGGACAAGTGTGGTATGAAACTAATGTGAGGAGATTAAGGGAGAAGCGGGGAGGGAGAGGGCCGGAGCAGACAGCCAATCAGCATAGGCAGGAAAAGTCCAGTCAAAACTGTAGAGTCCTCTGAATGTCAGGCTTTCTCTTCTAGAAAGTAACATCCCAGTACTTCGTCTGCTGCCATCCTGAGCTAACCTCAGGGGATTATACCATCGCTCTGTGACTTGGCTGGGAATGGTCACTTCCAGTATTGAGCAGTCATTTCCCTGGAGCCCCAGTGTGTCTCAGTCACAAGATACATGAGCATCTCTATCTTGGGCAGCTGCAAGGTGATAAGAGTTGCCTGATGAGAGAATGTCTAGCTTCCAGGAGTTCAAAGAGGCAGGGGTAGCCCAAAGTCCAGATATTTGCTCAGAGCATGTATCCAATGTGCTGCAGAGCAGAAGATCCTTTTCCTTACCCAGGCAGATGGGAAAAGCTGAGTATCATTAACAAGTCTCTTTTTTTCTTGTTGCTTTTGCTGTTCACTAGACAACTGTGAAGTTCTGGTTTGCCACAGGTGGAGCAGGGTTCTGTATCAGCAGGGGCCTTGCCCTGAAGATGAGTCCCTGGGCCAGGTAAATGCACCTCTGTAGCAGAGACCCCATGGCTTTGATAGGATTAAGGGTGCATTTGACTCTCCATCTCCATCCTCTCTCCTGACAGCTTGGGTAACTTCATCAGCACTGCAGAGAGGGTCCGTCTTCCTGATGACTGCACCATCGGTTACATCATCGAGGGGCTGCTAGAGGTGAAGCTGCTGCACAGCCCCTTGTTCCATTCCCATCTGGAGAATCTGCAGCGACTACAAGGCGAGACAGTGCTGCAGCAGGTAAGGGTAAGCCTCATGCCTTGCTCAAAGCAGGCCCTGGCCTTTGAGATGCTCCTCAGTCTTGTCAAAAGAAACCATCTGTGCAGGTGCAGCTACCTTCTCCCTGGTTTTCAGGAAAGGCAGATGGTATCAGGCCTGTAATATCACCGTTACTCCAAGCTGCTTATGTAGTTGACCAGGGCAGTCCTATGTCCACCACCTGCATTTGGATAACAGGCACATTTCCATCCTGGCCAGCTGGGTCACCTTTAGTTCTCCCCTTCTCTGACTGTCCCTTCCAGCCCCAACCATGCTGTTACCTTACCACCTCTGTCTTCTTCCTTTCCATTCCTGAGGCACACGAATGTACACTACACCTATGAAAGCAAGAGATGTGCATTTTTTTCTGGCAAAGTGATTCAGCCTCAGCTTTAATACATACCAGTAATGGGGACATCATTAAATGTCTGTCTGATCATATATTAAATTATATGGACTCTCTTAAGAGAGTGACTTGTCTGCATATCAAGTGTTAAGTTGCTAAAGAGGTTTCCTCAGTATTGGTTGTGAGTATTGAAATAATTACTTCTACAGCATCTTCTTTGATGGACAATAGGTGGTGCTGTAAAGTGCCCCAAACTAAAATTCCTCTGCTACTTATCTACGTACGCCCTAAACAAGAACACAGTTGCCCACCCACAGAATACTCATTTGAATTGTTCTAACAGTTTTATTAGGCAAACACAGTCAGGGCCACATTCAGATCTGGTGTAATCACACCAGAAGTAAGCGGTGATGAATCTTGCTCTCCCTTTGTGATTGCCTTTTCTCCTGAGACTAACTTTAACAGCTAATCAGAAAATCTTGTTGTTCCTAAAGATTATCAGAAAACTGAACTCTTAGGCTTTAGACTTAGGAAATGTGTAATGCAGCCTCAGTATGGAAGAATGGTTTTATTGTGAAGACACTGGACTAAGGCTTCAGAGATCTGTTGCCAGCTCTGCCATACTCACAGTGTGATCCTGCACAAGTCATTTAACTTCTCTGTGCCTCCATTTTCCCACTGTGTAAAATGAGAATAATATGACTGACAGGAGTGTCTGTGAGGATGAATTTATTACTGTTTTGTTAGGCATTCAGACATTATGGTAATGGATGCCACACTAAAGCTTACACATATAGTTAGTTAGGTGGTATCGTCTCCTCCAAGGCTGCTTATCTAAGCTTTTCTTGTCTCTCTCACTCTGATTTCTTCTTCCTGTTCTGCTTTGGATGGTCAGCAGGTTCTCTCAAAAGGCTTCTATCCTAAGTGAACCATTATGACAATCACCTTTTATGTGTAACTTCTGACACCCAGATCACCTAGGACATCTCTTTCCCTTTAGATCCTCCTCCTTATCCCTCATTAAGACCTCTTCCACTCAGTCACTCTCCGTTATGTTGCAGGTTCTGACTTTACATTTGCTTTTTCAGGTCACCCTGAGTTACGGGGGCCCTGAGAACAAACACAATGTTGTGAGTGTGGCAGGAGTGTTTGGCTTGCAGCAAGATCCAACCCGGTGAGTACCTGCTTCCAAAACAAATTCGGCTTGCCCTGTCCGTACCTACAGACTCCAGAAAACTCAAGCACAAAGGCTGGGTCAGCATTTCTTGTATTGCCTCCACACTCCAATTGGGTTATGGCCAATTTCCCTGCAGTTTTGGGACGCATGAACATTCCAAGAGTTTTGGCTGATGTGTCCCTAAACTGATGAACTCATATCTCATGTTGTCTTCTCATCTTTCTCTTTTCACAGATTCAGATCTGTCCATTGTCTTCTCTACCCTGACACTACCTGGTGTCCCACTAAAAATATACTGTGACCTCAGACCTAACCTTTACATTTGGTATCTTACCTGCACAAGATTGGACAGGATGCTTTTCTTGGAGATGAACAAGAAAAATCTACAAAAGTAAAATCCCCCGATCACTTCATTCCCATGGCAGGAGTGTGAGCCTCATCAGCTGCTGTCTGAAATATCCCAAGGAAGAAAATCTCTTACGCTTTGCTCTCTGATCTTCCAGCTTTTCTTATTATGTCTTGAAGGTTAAGCGCCCCCTCATACTTCCTGTCTGGTTTTATCCATGCTTTGCTAGTTAAAAGCCCTGTGGCTATCACATGTGTTTGTACCTTAAAATTAGAGTGGAATGCAGTGCCTGGAATCATAGCACTGGAACTAGTGTTCTGAATAGGGCTTCTAGGGATCAGTCTTTGTGCTGCTGAGATGCCAGGGCAGAATGTAGAGCCCATGGTGGGGAGGGAGGGATTTTTAATTTGGCTCCCTTGGAAGCAAAATGATTCAGGAACAGCTTGTTATTTTTTCTTGTCCCAATGTCTGAGCTGTGTGGGAATTTAGCTGAAACATCTGCACTTCCAGTGAGGCAGAGATGTGTTTACCAAGAACAAAATTATGCCAGTCTGCCCTGCATGACAGGCTGAGGACCACATCAGAACCTCTTAAGCATATGTTCTCTCCTTTAGCCCCCCTGGTCTCTTGAGTCTGGCTTCCATGAGGAGAGCACACTTGGATCTCTTTCTGGTTGGAATATGGTGGTGGTTTTCCATGATGGGCTACAGATCCAAAGGTGCTTGGTCTTGGCTCATACTATTTCCTGGCAGTTTGATACTGAGAGAGATGTTTGTGGGAATACTGTTAGGTCCCTCCTCCCAGTGTAATCCACAGCATGGTGCCTGGTTGGCATCTGATCCTGGGTCGCTAAAACAGCCTGCAGCCTCCTTCCTGCTTCTGCAGTCTTGCTGCATCCCAAAGCCTATGTGGGAGGAGAAACCTGGGTTAGCTGCAGTGCCCTCAGGTGCTGTCATTTGTGGCCTTTGACTGGACTTGTGTGATCACCCAGGCCAGTTACACAAATGGACCTTTGAGCTCCAGGCCTGGGGAAGATCTGTGTTCACTTTTCGTCCGCAAGCCAGCCAGGAAGAAGTGCGCTAGAAGAAAGGCTTGCACACTCCCTCCAAATGAGGGGCTCAGCCCCTTGTCTGCAGAGCTTCTGCTGTAGGATTTACCAGTGCTCTGCAAAGGAAAAGGAGTTTGGTTTTGGCGTGGGGAAAGAAGGGACTCCAAAAGTCTGTTGTTTTTCTCTTAGTCCACACTGAGGCTTGCACACTCCATTGCTGGCATGGTTAGGAAGAGCAGTGTCAAAAATTACTTTGCAAGACCCTCCCTTAGTCTAATGGGCCTTTCACAAGCTCTTCACTGGTTCCTGGTCCTAATGACTAACACTGAAATGGGGGGGAAAGCAGCAGAATTACATATTGGCAAATTGTAATTCCAAGCCCTGTGACCTGAGCATGGAGCTGTCAGGAAGGAACTCTTGGTTTCTAATTCTGTCTCTGCCACCAATGCACTGTGTGGCCGTGGTTGAGTCATGTGACCTCTCTCATTTGTAAAGTGGGTAGAGTGTAAAGGCACACCTCTCAGGTATGCAGTCATGAGGCTTCATGGAGTCATGTAACTCTTTCTGAAGAGGATTATTCCCATCTCTCCCTAACAAAGACCCTTTAGGGTTTAGCCATGCATGTTTTGCTGCTTTCTAGAGAGACTAATTCTACTGAGGGATAAGGTCCCGGCCTTCTAGCTGTCACAATCCTGAATCTGTCTCTCTGACTTCTCAGATGTTGTGACCCTTCTTTGCCCTCCTTCATGCTTCCTGATGTGGCACTAACTCCATTCTTTGGCCAAGAGGCCAGGCTGGGAACACTGGAATTGCCAGACTGCATCGGCTCAGTGGTCCATCTAGCCCAGCCTCCTTTCTCAGACAGTGGCCAGAACCAAATGCTACAGGAGATGCCATAATGCGGAGTAATCGGTCTGCACCTTAGGTCTCCTCCTGATCCCTTAAGCATGAATAATATCCCTTTCAAAAATTTTGTCATTAATTACAACTGGATATTCTTGATAGCTATATAAATATCCAGTCCTTTTTGAATTTTAAGTAGTTGGCCACAATGCCTGTCTTCCTGTGGCAAAGAATTCCATAAATTAACGAGTCATTAATGGGACTCTGTGCCTCCAAATGCTGATTAACTGCTTCTTTACTGCAGCATCTGTTCTTGGTCCATGGACTGCCCTGGAATTGCCAGATATACCACATGTGACAGATCAGTTAAGACTAAGGCCTGATCCTACTACTATTGAAGTCAATGGCAAAACTCATATTGATTTCAGTAGCACCAGGACGGAGTCCTAAAAGTTTGGTCTAATACTCTTCCTGATTCCCAGGGCTGAGCATGCTACCTCTTTGGCATGCCCACAACGGAATGGCCTATAGGCTGGACTTCGAAAAGAAATGCATGCCTCCTATATGGCAGTGCAGAGCACTGACCTTTAACGAGTTGTTGTTTGGGCTCCTTTTAAGGTTTTTCATAAATGTTTCTACTATGGTAGCCGCTGCTGCCGTAAGATGGGAGTGTTCCAGACTATCTGGTATGTCTCATCTAAAGTGTTTTCTTTTAATTAAATAAATATTTAAAGGTGGGCCAGGTTTTCAGTGTCCTCTGTTAAGTTCCCTGACATCAGTAGCAATATATGCAGTAAATCTCTAACACTCTACACCAGCAACCTGCCCTGAGCCTCGCACACCCCGCAACTATTGCCTTGCGTCAAACTTAGTCCCTACCCAACATCCACCAGCCCCCAAACTTCTGCCAAATCAAAAGCCACCTATGATTTCTTGCTTCAGCCCCCAAAGGGCTGCAAAGAATTGTGGGATTTAGGCAGTTTTGGGGTCCTGGGAGGGAGAAATAGGGTTGAGAAGCAGTGCACTAAATGGTGTTGCCAGACCTGCACTCTCATCACTGCTAGATAAAAATAAACCTGAGTGAGTGGAGGGGCTTAGAAATATTAGAGCATCCTCTTGCCTTCCCATTTAGTTTGTGCAGTATAGCCAAACACCTGTTCGAAGCATTGACCAAAATGTAGAGCAGCTTTGATGCTCCTCAGGAGCCAATAGCTGAGTTAGAAATCATCAGAAATGGCCCTTTGTTTCTAGCAATAAGTTAAAGTAAAGCTAGATGCATGTGCATTAATCAGTGACCGAACAGTCCCTATGCCACAGTTTGTGGAAGTAGTGCCAGCACTGCCTGCCAGAGGCAGATGCTGGACTCCTCCCTGAAATGGTCACCCCTCACCATATCGCATGAAGTAGTTCACGGTGCAGCAGCTGACAGGCTGTGGTTCTGTTACCTTCTCCCCATGAGCTCTGCTTGCTGAAGCTGTTGACCATTGGTCCAGTGTATTATATTGTCCTGTAGGTGCTGCATGATGCCTGTTGAGTCCTTGTGAGACTGTGGGCTGAGGGGCTCCACCCCCACAATGGCTGCCAGGAGGCACTTGGGGCCAGCTTGGACATTTGCTGAGGGTTAAGTTGTTTCTAGATACTTCTGGCTGATTTCCTGGACTTCATCATAGCTGTCTCTGCAGCCCACACCAGTGCTGCCCTGTAGTTGGGATTGGCCACCTGAGCCCGGTAGGAATAGTTGTCTCCCTTCATTTTCAGGTAAAAGTCCACACCATTGGGATCTTACTCACTGCAGTGCTTCAGCAGGGGGTTGTCAGCAGCCTCCACCCTGCCCACAATGGAGCTGCCAGCTCCTGCTTTATGGCCTCATAGTGGGCCTGTGCTTGCTCTCTGCTTCCCTTCACCCTGTGCTGTGAGTTCTTCAGCTGCCATGAGGCAGAGCGCAGATCCCTTAGCATGAGGTTGTAGGCTTCAGCCAGCAGGAGTCTCTCTCTATGGGTATGTCTACACTACAAAATTAGGTCGAATTTATAGAAGTCGGTTTTTTAGAAATTGTTTTTATATAGTTGATTGTGTGTGTCCCCACACAAAATGCTCTAAGTGCATTAACTCAGCGGAGTGCTTCCACAGTACCAAGGCTAGCGTCGACTTCCGGAGTGTTGCACTGTGGGTAGCTATCCCACAGTTCCGGCAGTCTCCGCTGCCCATTGGAATTCTGGGTTGAGATCCCAGTGCCTGATGGGGCAAAAAACATTGTCGCGGGTGGTTCTGGGTACATATCATCAGGCCCCGCTACCCTCCCTCCCTCCCTTCCTCTGTGAAAGCAACGGCAGACAATCGTTTTGCGCCTTTTTTCCTGAGTTACCTGTGCAGACGCCATTCCATGGCAAGCATGGACCCCGCTCAGCTCACTGTCACCTTATGTCTCCTGGGTGTGGGCAGACGCGGTACTGCATTGCTACACAGCAGCAGCAACCCATTGCCTTGTGGCAGCAGACTGTGCAATAGGTCTGAAAACCATCCTCATCGTGTCCGAGATGCTCCTGGCCGCCTCAGTAAGGTCAGTCAGGAGCACCTGGGCAGACATGGGCGCAGGGACTAAATTAGGAGTGACTCGACCAGGTCATTCTCTTTAGTCCTGCAGGCAGTCCTATTGTACCATCTTCTGCCGAGCAGCCAGGAGATGTGGATGGCTTGCAGTCCTACTGCACCGTCTGCTGCCAGCCAAAGATGCAAAAGATAGATGGAGTGGATCAAAACAAGAAATAGACCAGATTTGTTTTGTATTCATTTGCTCCTCCCTCCCTCTGTGAAATCAACGGCCAACAATCGTTTTGGTGAGGTCTGTCAGGGGCACCTTGAAAACTTTAATGGAGATTCAATCCTGCTTGAAATACCAGAGGGAGGGATAGCTTAGTCGGTTGAGCATTGGCCTGCTAAACCCACGGTTTTGAGTTCGATCCTTGAGGGGACCATTCTGCGTGATAGTTGTTTTTGTTTCTCCTTGATGTAAAGCCACCCCCTTTGTTGATTTTAATTCCCTGTAAGCCATGTCATCAGTCGCCCCTCCCTCCATCAGAGCAACGGCAGACAATCGTTCCGCGCCTTTTTTCTGTGCAGACGCCATACCATGGCAAGCATGGAGCCCGCTCAGATCACTTTGGCAATTAGGAGCACATTAAACGCTACGCGCATTCTCCAGCAGTATATGCAGCACCAGAACCTGGCAAAGCGAAACCGGGCGAGTAAGCAACGTCAGCGCGGTGACGAGAGTGATGCGGACATGGATACAGACTTCTTTCAAAGCATGGGCCCTGGCAATGCGGGCATCATGGTGCTAATGGGGCAGGTTCCATGCGGTGGATGGCCGATTCTGGGCTCGGGAAACACGCACACTGGTGGGACCGCATAGTGTTGCAGGTCTGGGACGATTCCCAGTGACTGCAAAACTTTTGCATGCGTAAGGGCACTTTCATGGAACTTTGTGACTTGCTTTCCCCTGCCCTGAGGCGCAAGAATACCAAGATGAGAGCAGCCCTCATAGTTGAGAAGCGAGTGGCAATAGCCCTGTGGAAGCTTGCAACGCCAGACAGCTACCGGTCAGTTGGGAATCAATTTGGAGTGGGCAAATCTACCGTGGGGGCTGCTGTGATGCAAGTAGCAAACGCAATCAAAGATCTGCTGATATCAAGGGTAGTGACCCTGGGAAATGTGCAGGTCATAGTGGATGGCTTTGCTGCAATGGGATTCCCTAACTGTGGTGGGGCCATAGACGGAACCCATATCCCTATCTTGGCACCGGAGCACCAAGCCGGCGAGTACATAAACCGCAAGGGGCACTTTTCAATAGTGCTGCAAGCACTAGTGGATCACAAGGGACGTTTCACCAACATCAATGTGGGATGGCCGGGAAAGATATGTGATGCTCGCATCTTCGGGAACTCTGGTCTGTTTCAAAAGCTGCAGGAAGGGATTTTATTCCCAGACCAGAAAATAACCGTTGGGGATGTTGAAATGCCTATAGTTATCCTTGGGGACCCAGCCTACCCCTTAATGTCCTGGCTCATGAAGCCGTATACAGGCAGCCTGGACAGTAGTCAGGAGCTGTTCAACTACAGGCTGAGCAAGTGCAGAATGGTGGTAGAATGTGCATTCGGATGTTTAAAAGCACGCTGGTGCAGTTTCCGGCTCAGTTAGACCTCAGCGAAACCAATATTCCCACTGTTATTACTGCTTGCTGTGCACTCCACAATATCTGTGAGCGTAAGGGGAAGATGTTTATGGCGGGGTGGGCAGTTGAGGCAAATCGCCTGGCTGCTGGTTACGCACAGCCAGACACCAGGGCGGTTAGAAGAGCACAGGAGGGTGCCTTGTGCATCAGAGAAGCTTTGAAAACCAGTTTCATGACTGGCCAGGCTACGGTGTGAAAGTTCTGTTTGTTTCTCCCTGATGAAACCCCCCCCCCCCCCTTGGTTCACTCTACTTCCCTATAAGCTAACCACCCTCCCCTCCTCCCTTCAATCACCGCTTGCAGAGGCAATAAAGTCATTGTTGCTATGCATTCTTTATTAATTCATCACACAAATAGGGGGATAACTGCCAAGGTAGCCCGGGAGGGGTGGTGGAGGAGAGAAGCACCGGGACGGGTGGCGGAGGAGGGAAGGACAAGGCCACACAGCACTCTAAAAGTTTAAAACTTATTGAATGCCAGCCTTCTGTTGCTTGGGCAGTCCTCTGGGGTGGAGTGGCTGGATCACCGGAGGCCCCCCCACTGCGTTCTTGGGCGTCTGGGTGAGGAGGCTATGGAACTTGGGGAGGAGGGTGATTGGTTACACAGGGGCTGTAGCAGCGGTCTGTGCTCCTGCTGCCTTTCCTGCAGCTCAACCATACGCTGGAGCATATTAGTTTGATCCTCCAGCAGCCTCAGCATTGAATCCTGCTTCCTCTCATCACACTGCCGCCACCTTTCAGCTTCAGCCCTCCACTTACTCTCTTCAGCCCGCCACCTCTCCTCCCGGTCATTTTCTGCTTTCCTGCACTCTGACATTGTGTGCCTCCACACATTCGTCTGTGCTCTGTCAGTGTGGGAGGACAGCATGAGCTCAGAGAACATTTCATCGCGAGTGCATTTTTTTCGCCTTCTTATCTTCACCAGCCTCTGGGAAGGAGAAGATCCTGTGATCCTTGAAACACATGCAGCTGGTGGAGAAAAAAAAAGGGACAGTGGGATTTAAAAAGACATTTTATAGAACAATGGGTACACTCTTTCATGGTAAACCTTGCTGTTAACATTACATACGTAGCACATGTGCTTTCGTTCCAAGGTCGCATTTTGCCTCCCCCCACCGCGTGGCTAGCCCTTCCCCCCTCCCCGTGGCTAACAGCAGGGAACATTTCTGTTCAGCCACAGGCAAACAGCCCAGCAGGAACGGGCACCTCTGAATGTCCCCTTAAGAAAAGCACCCTATTTCAACCAGGTGACCACGAATGATATCACTCTCCTGAGGATAACACAGAGGGATAAAGAACGCCAGGAAACATACACTGCAATGCTTTGTTCTACAATGATTCCCAAGTATGTGTTACTGGCCTGGAGTGGTAAAGTGTCCTACCATGGTGGATGGAATAAGGCTGCCCTCTCCAGAAACCTTTTGCAAAGGCTTTGGGAGTACATCCAGGAGAGCCGCGAATGCCAGGGCAAATTAATCATTAAACATGCTTGCTTTTAAACCATGTATACTATTTTAAACGGTACACTCACCAGAGGTCCCTTCTCCGCCTGGCAGGTCCGGGAGGCAGCCTTGGGTGGGTTCGGGGGGTATTAGCTCCAGGTCCAGGGTGAGAAACAGTTCCTGGCTGTCGGAAAAACCGGTTTCTCCGCGTGCTTGCTGTGAGCTATCTACAACCTCAACTTCCTCATCCCCAAAACCTGCTTCCGTGTTGCCTCAATCTCCATTGAAGGAGTTGAACAACACGGTTGGGGTAGTGGTGGCTGAACCCCCTAAAATGGCATGCAGCTCATCACAGAAGCAGCATGTTTGGGGCTCTGACCCGGAGCAGCCGTTTGACTCTCTGGTTTTCTGGTAGGCTTGCCTCAGCTCCTTAAGTTTCATGCAGCACTGCTTCGGGTCCCTGTTATGGCCTCTGTCCTTCATGCCCTGGGAGATTTTGACAAATGTTTTGGCATTTCGAAAACTGGAACGGAGTTCTGATAGCACGGATTCCTCTCCCCATACAGCGATCAGATCCCGTACCTCCCGTTCGGTCCATGCTGGAGCTCTTTTGCGATTCTGGGACGCCATCATGGTCACCTCTGCTGATGAGCTCCGCACTCACCTGCAGCTTGCCAGGCTGGCCAAACAGGAAATTGAAATTCAAAAGTTTGCGGGCCTTTTCCTGTCTACCTGGCCAGTGCATCTGAGTTGAGAGTGCTGTCCAGAGTGGTCACAATGGAGCACTCTGGCATAGCTCCTGGAGGCCAATACCGTCTAATTGCGTCCACAATACCCCAAATTCAACCTGGCAAGGCCGATTTCAGTGCTAATCCCCTTGTCGGGGGTGGAGTAAGGAAATCGATTTTAAGAGCCCTTTAAGTAGAAAAAAAGGGCTTCATCGTGTGGACGGGTGCAGGGTTAAATCGATTTAAGGCTGCTAAATTTGACCTCAACTCCTAGTGTAGACCAGGGCTGTGGGAGAGTGGCTCCTTCCATTCTATCACCAGCAGCCGTGTCCTTCTGTCTGCCACATCGCTCCACTACCTGCGCTGACTGCACCACCCGCTTACACCTCCCCAGCTACAACAAAGGAAAGGGTCCGGCAGGAGCAATGGCCTGGACCTTGGACATACAGAAAGCCCTGCCTGAGTCTGGCAGTGGAGGGAAACCCCAAAGATGGAAATGGGCCTCCTGTTCCAGTCCCAGTGTCCTGGTCAGGACAGCAGTGGCCTGTAAGGCCTACTTTCTGCATTCCCCACAGGTCAAGTTATCTCAAAGCAACATACCTGCACCCCTCGCTCTGCCGCCCCCTCCCCCTGCCGCATGGCGGGGTCTTGCCCGGGGGCCGGCTGCGCCCCCTCGCTCCGCCGCTCCCCCCCCAAACCCCCCATGGCGGGGTCTCGCCCCGGGCCGGCTGCGCCCCCTCGCTCCGCCGCCCCCTCCCCAACCCCCCCATGGCGGGGGTCTCGCCCCGGGCCGGCTGCGCCCCCTCGCTCTGCCGCCCCCCCCCAACCCCCCCATGGCGGGGTCTCGCCCCGGGCCGGCTGCGCCCCCTCGCTCCGCCGCCCCCCCCATGGCGGGGGTCTCGCCCCGGGCCGGCTGCGCCCCTCGCTCTGCCGCCCCCCCCAACCCCCCCATGGCGGGGTCTCGCCCCGGGCCGGCTGCGCCCCTCGCTCTGCCGCCCCCCCCCAACCCCCCCATGGCGGGGTCTCGCCCCGGGCCGGCTGCGCCCCCTCGCTCCGCCGCCCCCCCCATGGCGGGGGTCTCGCCCCGGGCCGGCTGCGCCCCTCGCTCTGCCGCCCCCCCCCCCAACCCCCCCATGGCGGGGGTCTCGCCCCGGGCCGGCTGCGCCCCCTCGCTCCGCCGCCCCCCCCCATGGCGGGGGTCTCGCCCCGGGCCGGCTGCGCCCCTCGCTCTGCCGCCCCCCCCCCAACCCCCCCATGGCGGGGGTCTCGCCCCGGGCCGGCTGCGCCCCTCGCTCTGCCGCCCCCCCCAACCCCCCCATGGCGGGGGTCTCGCCCCGGGCCGGCTGCGCCCCTCGCTCTGCCGCCCCCCCCAACCCCCCCATGGCGGGGTCTCGCGCCGGCCGGCTGCGTGGGGCGATGGGCGGGGTGTCGCGCGGGGCGGGCGGGGCGTCGCCCCGGGATGTCCCGTGTCCGGGGTGGGACCCGCGCTCGCCGCCCGCCGGGAATGGAGCCGGATCCGAGCTTCTCGGGCCGCCGGGCCCTGGTGACCGGGGCGGGCAAAGGTAAGAAGGGCCCTGGCTGGGCGGGAGGCCCGGCTCGGCCCGGCCCGGCCCGGCCCGGCTCTGACCGCCTCTCGCCCCGCAGGGATCGGCCGGGCCGCGGCCCTGGCGCTGAGCGGAGCCGGGGCCCAGGTGATCGCGCTGAGCCGGACGCAGGCGGACCTGGAGAGCCTGGAGCGGGAGGTAACGGGCCCGGCCCCGCCGAGCGACTGCCCCCGGCCCGGCGCTCCCGCCTCCAGCCGCGCTGCCCCCGGGGGCCCGGACACCCCGCTAGGGTCCCCCCAGCGGCCCGGACACCCCCCCCCACTGGCCCGGATACCCCGCTAGGGTACCCCCAGCGGCGCGGACACCCCCCCCCACTGGCCCGGACACCCCGCTAGGGTCCCCCCAGCGGCGCGGACACCCCCCGCACTGGCCCGGACACCCCGCTAGGGTCCCCCCAGCGGCCCGGACACCCCCCCCCCCCACTGGCCCGGACACCCCGCTAGGGTCCCCCCAGCGGCGCGGACACCCCCCGCACTGGCCCGGATACCCCCCTAGGGTACCCCCAGCGGCCCGGACACCCCCCCCACTGGCCCGGACACCCCCCTAGGGTACCCCCAGCGGCCCGGACACCCCCCCCAGGTGCCATCCTCCCCCCAGCGGCCCGGACACCCCTCCAGGTGTCTTCCCCCCCACACTGGCCTAGACACCCCCCTAGGATCCCCCCAGCGGCCCGGACACCCCCCTAGGGTACCCCCAGCAGCCCGGACAAGCCCCAGGTGCCATCCACCCGCCAGCGGCCCGGACACCCCCCCCCATTGGCCCGGACACCCCCCTAGAGTCCCCCCAGCGGCCCGGACACCCCCCCCCACTGGCCCGGACACCCCCCTAGGGTACCCCCAGCGGCCCGGACACACCCCCACTGGCCCGGACACCCCGCTAGGGTCCCCCCAGCGGCCCGAACACCCCCCCACACTGGCCCGGACACCCCCCTAGGGTACCCCCAGCGGCCCGGACACCCCCCCCACTGGCCCAGACACCCCCCTAGGGTACCCCCAGCGGCCCGGACACCCCCCCCAGGTGCCATCCTCCCCCCAGCGGCCCGGACACCCCTCCAGGTGTCTTCCCCCCCACACTGGCCCGGACACCCCCCTAGGATCCCCCCAGCGGCCCGGACACCCCCCTAGGGTACCCCCAGCAGCCCGGACAAGCCCCAGGTGCCATCCTCCCCCCAGCGGCCCGGACACCCCCCCCCAGCAGCCCAGACACCCCTCCAGGTGTCTTCCCCCCCCCCACTGGCCTAGACACCCCCCTAGGATCCCCCCAGCGGCCCGGACACCCCCCTAGGGTACCCCCAGCAGCCCGGACAAGCCCCAGGTGCCATCCACCCCCCAGCGGCCCGGACACCCCCCCCACTGGCCCGGACACCCCCCTAGAGTCCCCCCAGCGGCCCGGACACCCCCCCCCACTGGCCCGGACACCCCCCTAGAGTCCCCCTATCAGCCCGGACACCCCCCCAGGTGCCATCCTCCCCCCAGCGGCCCGGACACCCCCCCCACTGGCCTGGCCCCCCCCTAGAGTCCCCCCATCAGCCTGGACACCCCCCCCAGGTGCCATCCTCCCCCCAGCGGCCCGGACACCCCCCCCAGGTGTCTTCCCCCCACACTGGCCCGGACACCCCGCTAGAGTCCCCCCAGCGGCCCGGACACCCCCCCCGGTGCCATCCTTCCCCCAGCGGCCCGGACACCCCCCCAGGTGCCATCCTCCCCCCAGCGGCCCGGACACCCCCCCCCCCAGCAGCCCAGACACCCCTCCAGCTGTCTTCCCCCCCACACCGGCCTAGACACCCCCCTAGGATCCCCCCAGCGGCCCAGACACCCCCCTAGGGTTCCCCCTCCAGGTGTCCTGTTCCCCCCCCAGCGGCCCGGACACCCGCTCACTGGCCCGGACACTCCTCCAGGTCCCTGTCCCCCCCAGCCCGGGCACCCCTCCAGGTCCCGTCCCCCCCCAGCAGCCCAGACATCCCCCAGGGTCCCCCCACTGGCCTGGACACCCCCTCAGGATCCCCCCAGAGGCCCGGACACCCCCCTAGGGTCCTCCCTCCAGGTGCCCCCCCCCAGCAGCCTGGACACCTCCGTAGGGTCCCCCCAGCGGCCCGGACACCCCCCTCTGGCCCGGACACCCCCCTAGAGTCCCCCCAGCAGCCCGGACAACTCTCCAGGTGTCATCCCCCCCTCTGGCCCGGACACCCCCCTAGGGTCCCCCCTCCAGCGGCCCAGACACCCCTCCAGGTGTCATCCCCCCCCAGCAGCCCAGACACCCCCCCACTGGCCTGGACACCGCCCTAGGGTCCCCCAGCAGCCCGGACACCCCTCCAGGTCCGTCCCCCCCAGTGGCCCGGACACCCCCCTAGGGTTCCCCCTCCAAGTGTCCCGTCGTCCCCCCCAGTGGCCCGGACATTCCTCCAGGTCTCGTCCCCCCCCAGCAGCCCAGACATCCCCCAGGGTCCCCCCACTGGCCTGGACACCCCCTCAGGATCCCCCCAGCAGCCCAGTCACCTTCCACCCTCAGGGGACCCACCCGACCCGGACACCCCCCCTCCAGTCAGGTGGGCCTTCAACCCCCTCCTCCCATGGGGGTCAGTCCATACACACCCTTCCCTTAGGGGGCCTCCAACCCCCCCATGACCCAGACACCCACCATTCCCTCAAGGGTCCCCCGAGCCCCAACGACACAGCCTCCGGAGGCCTAACCAACCCACCCTGCCTCAGTGACGGGGCCCAGATCTCCCTGAGGGCAGTCTCACCCCAGGGGCAGCCTCCTACCCTCCCTGGTCCACTATCATCTTTGGCCCCTCTGCTGTGTCCTCCAGCATACCGGGATTGAGACACTCTGTGTGGACCTGGGTGACTGGGACGCCACTGAGGCAGCGCTGAGCAAGGTGGGCGCCGTTGACCTGCTGGTGAATAACGCAGCTGTGGCTGTGCTCCAGCCCTTCCTGGAGGTGACCAAGGAGGCCTTCGACAGGTAAGGACTGGCACAAAGCTGATAGCAGCTCCAGGAGCCTGAGCGTATGGTAGGGAATGGAGGGAGGCGAGGCAGTACTAAGGGAGAGACTGGGTTCTGCTCTAATAAACACAAAGGCTGCTGGAGACAGAGCCTGTGGTTCTCTCTGGCTCTCCAGTCCCTGCAGCCTGGGGTCAGCACACAGTGGGGATGTGGCCATGTCACACAATAGCCCTCTCACTCTCTGTGCTGAGGACTCTGGGGTGGGGGCAGTGGCTCTGCAGGTCCGCTACACCAGGGAGAATGTCAAGGACCTTCTGGGGAGTGCCAGGGCACACTTATGCCCCAGCTGTTCTGCAGAACTGAAAGTCAAGGCAACTATCAGGACACTTCTACCCTTTGCCAGGGGCAGAGCTTGCTCATCTGACTGTAGGAAACTAGGTGATGTTCACTCCTCCCTTTGGCAGGCTGGGAGATAAATAATTCTTTCTGGCAGCACCCAAAGTACTTTTCTCATTTTGGCACACTGGGTATATCTCCACTGGGAAAATGCATTGAGCACAATGGTCAGTACTGACACAAGGGGAAAAAACCCTACTGAGTCACCCAGACTGCCTCTTACCACTAGGCTAAGGCAGTATAGTCAGAACCAGCCCAGAGGGGAGAGTGCCCCCTACTGTTCAACCACACTATTCCCTACAGCCTCTATCCCTAGGTCTCCCATTCAGACATCAGCCTGGCTTCACTTGATGGCCAAGGTATGGAGAGGAAAGAGGATAGGGGAATTCAAGATCTTACCTGGGTGGGAAACAGAAATTGCTTATTCTTCAGTGCATTCCAACAGCAAAAAATTATTCTTCAGAAGATTCTCTCTGTCATCCCTCTTTCAAACTGGATGTGAGCTCTCGCAGATGTAGAGGTACATTTCCTCCCTTCTTGGAGGAAACACTTTGGTGGGTAGTACCTTATTCCCAAAGTAAAGAAGAAAAGGTTGTGCAAATGTAGCACCCCAAATGATTAATTGATGGCTAGTAGCTGGGGTATGAAACAGCTGGTCACTTGCTAGTCCAGTTACACCGTCTGCGGGCGAAGAAGGTGAAATTCTGGACTGAGGAAGGAGCAGCATCTCATTGAGGCAAATACAAGGAAATGCTGTGAAATATTTTGTAGGTTTCTTTAGTATTTTGAAGCCCTGTAAAGGTTTGCAGGTGTGGTGGCGCATGCCTGTAATCCCAGCTACGTGGGAGGCAGAGGCTGGGGGATCGCTGGGGTTCTGGGCTGCAGTGCGCTATGCCTGGCCAGCAGGTGGCTGAAGGAATGGCTAAAACAACATAAGCAACGTGTTGTGATCAGTACTCTCCCTGTGAGAGCTGATGGATCGACTGGACAAGGTAAAGGTTTGACTGAGCTAGGAGGGGCCGCTGGCCGAGACACTTCTGTTTAAATTTTAATAAATGTACTCGGTTAGAAGAGGGTCCCATAGGAAACAACTCAAGGAAGTCCTGGTTATGTTCTTTGCTCTGCTACATGGGGGAGGTGCTAACTAAACAGCTTATTTCATCTCCTGTGAATGGTCATTGCTGGGTGTATTGCACTGAGGTGCTCTGTAATGCTAATGGGCTGTGTTTAGATAAGACTAGTTCCAAGGGGGTGAACTTCTCTAGCCAGGTGGACTGGAGTTTACACCCAGTTCCTTTCACAGCTGATCAGAGTTTCTGAGGCGCTGGCAGCACCCCATTTCTGCCCCCCTCCAGGGCTGCCGCAATGTTGTGATTTTCTTTTTCTCTGACTTGGACAATTTTTTTTTTTTATAGGTCTTTCGATGTGAATCTTCGGGCCGTGTTTCATGTTTCCCAGGTGAGAAGGGACTGTGAACTGGAGTGGGATGCAGCCAGAGATAAGCTGACATTTCAGCTTCCCTGAAGCCATGTGTGCAATGGAAATAAAAGTCTTCATTAGGAGCCTTGCCTGCGTCTCCACTCCTTGTGAGCATCCACAAGAGCCTGACCTTGTTTGTGTATGTTGAACAGGCTGTGCTTGGTGTAGCTGATCCTGCTACACCCCCTAGTTCTGACCATGTCTCTTAGTTCAGAGCTGGGATGCGATTTGGGTAACTGCTCTGGCAAGATCTTCTAATCCCCCAAGAAGGCACCAACAGGCTGGGTTGGATGAGTCCCCACCACTTGTTCTCTGGTGCTGTGTTTCAGATCATTTCCCGGCAGATGATTGCACGAGGGGTGCAAGGAGCGATAGTGAACGTCTCGAGCCAGGCATCTCAGCGGGCTCTACAGGAGCATGCTGTCTACTGTGAGTGTCTCAGCTTCAGCACGCTCCACACCTGCCCATTAATCCATTCATGACCTATAGTAGCGGGAAGCCACAAGCACAGGGACCTGGGTTTGGATGCAGTGAATATGTTGACCTAGTTCAAGCCCAGGAATGGGTGCCACAAACATGTGTGACCCAGCCCAGGTGCTGTGCACTCAGCTTCTTCCTTCTGTTGGGTTTTATTGAAGGTTCTACAAAAAGTGCCTTAGATATGCTGACCAAGGTGATGGCTCTGGAGCTGGGACCCCACAAGGTAAGACCTAGTCTATGCAAGAGAGAAGGGAAGGTGCACGCTCTGAGATGGGGTGGGAGTGAGCAAGTGGACACAGTTTCTCTCAGGGCAGTTCAGTTACCTAATGTCCTGTTGTTGGTGACAGATCCGGGTGAACAGCGTGAACCCCACTGTGGTCATGACTGACATGGGGCGAATTAACTGGAGTGAGCCTCAGAAAGCTGCTGCCATGATCAGTCGAATTCCTCTGGGGAAGTTTGCAGGTCAGTGGTGGGGATTTGCTACTGGGGCTGGCTCCATATTCAGCTCATCTGCACCCTTAGTGCTTCCTTCTAATTGGCTGCTCAGCCATGTGTATCTGCCTCTCTCTGGCTAATGCCCTCCAGGCCCAGGAAGAGCAATGATACAGCTCTGCTCAAAGTTTGTGTCAGAGTCCTTGAAGCAGCTGTAGTGTTTCCACTTGGAGCAAGCAAGAACCAGTCAAGGTTCTCCCCTCCTCCAAAAACTTCCCAACGTGGGTTTGTTTTAGGGTGGGCGGGGGACATTTTTACCCTCCTCACCAGCAATAGGATTGAGCGCTGGAGGATAACAACACTCGATGCTATGACCCTGTCATCAGCTAACCATCCATCCTGGGAACACAGCAAGGGCTTCTGAATGCCAAGGGACCGGCCACACTGTCTCATTCGCTGCACCAGACACAGCCCAGTGCAGGGAGGGGGAAATCTCTCCCCTCTCAGTTATGTCTCCTTATTGGCCAAGAGGACACAACTGGAAGGCAGAATGATGGCAGGCTCTTGAAAGTATGTAGGTTTCTTTTCCTGCTGCTAGTGCAATTTGTGGGGTGCCTCAGCTGTTGCGCTCTCTCTGTGTCCTATTCCAGAGGTAGATGATGTGGTGAACAGCATCCTCTTCCTGCTGAGTGACAAGAGTGCTATGACAACAGGTGTCTCGCTGCTGGTTGATGGGGGTTTTCTCGTCTCCTAGGATGATACATCTGCACTGGCATCCCAAGGAGAGAATCATTCCTTAAATGAGCTGTAGCTCATGAAAGCTTATGCTCAAATAAATTGGTTAGTCTCTAAGGTGCCACAAGTCCTCCTGTTCTTTTTGCGGATACAGACTAACACGGCTGCTACTCTGAAACCTATTGTTACTAAGTGATTCTAAACGTGATGGAGAGACAGTGAGTGACTCAGACCACAAGAGGGGAGGGGTAGACGGATACTAACAGGGTTGGGACCTGTCAGAAAAGTGTGGCAGGTCATTCCACTGTTGAAAGCATGGCTGTTCCCTCCAAAAAGCTGTGCTCCCTGCTCCGAACAAAGCCACCACACTCCTTCATGGAGAATGTTTATTGTACCAAAATAAGAGGTGTTTATCTTGTCACTCTACATGATGATTAGAAACAGGACCTGTCTTTGTTCTGACCCTCTCCCCCCAAAAACCTTCAAAAGCTCTCCCTGCTCCATCCAAACCGATAAAGCCCAGCACCATACTCCCAGCGGGAAAGGGAGGGAGTAGCTACCAGACTCCTCACTGCCTCTTTTATGGGTTTTGATAGAAAAAAGAGGCAACAACCTCAGCCCTGCTCTGCAGAGACTGGATGAGGGCGGAGAGGCCCCCTGCTAAACATCCTTCTGCCATGACTGATGGGCAGGGAACAGCGCCCAAGATAGTGCCCTAAAGGGCACTAAATGCACAGGACGGTTTCACTCACTGAGCTTGACTAGTGATTAGTACTCAATAAAGCTAATAGTAATTCCTTCAGCCTCTGTCTTCTGCTTATTTTCACCACTCCTGGAGTTAGTTATTTGGCTCCCATAAGCCTCTGGCACATCTCCTTAGAGCACCGGTTAGTTAAGTATCACCAGCAATGTGCTGGGGTGAGGAGGCCCCGCTACCCTTCCAGCTGGTTTTGTCATTCACAAACTATCACACAATGGTCCCTACCCCCCCCCTTAGGGATTCTTCCCACCTGTCTCCCCCTGTGCGTTGCAAGCAGAGGTGCTTCCATCACAGAATGGGTGTCTTAGCCTCTTCAACTTGAAGTTAAGGAGAGCTGCACCTCACTATCTCAGGGAGCTACCCTGCGCCACGCCCCCTGCTCCTCCCCTAGGGGCTGCACGGCATCCACCTAACCTCCCGCCCCCACTGCCCCTTCACATCAACACTGACGTTAAATCAAAGAGACATTTAAAAAACACTGACTTCGTACATGATGAAGGGCCCCACACATCACAGCCCCCTCCAGAAGCACCCAGTGAACACTCAATCTGTTGGAGGAGGATGACAAGGACATGCTGAGTCAGCACCTCGCCAACATCCTCAGAACACAGTGCACTTCTTGCAAGGCTTCTTCACAGGTGGGGGGCACAACACAGCACGGATAGCTTCGTCAAACACTGTCTTCAAGCCCCGCTGTGTCAGGGCTGAGCACTCAAGATACTTCACTGACCCTGTGGGAAGAGAGATCTGTCTCAACCACTCCAAGCCTAGAAAGACCTGGCTCAGACTGTAAACTCTTTGGAGTGGGGACTGTCTTTTTGTTCCATATTTCTTCAGTGCCTACCACAGTAGTGACCTGGTCCACAACTAGGGCTCCCAGGTGTTATGATAAAAAGTCTCCCCTTGGAAATGACAGGCCAGACCCAGTGAGGGGCTCCAGCTCTCGTCAGAATAGGTATCCAAGACTTACCAATCTCCCGTGCCATGGCCAGGCCCTGGGGATAGGTTATGGGGGCCAGTTTCTTATCACGCAGCCTTTCAATGGTGTCCTTGTCATCCCTCAAGTCCAGCTTGGTGCCCACCAGGATGATGGGAGTATTAGGACAGTGGTGCCGGACCTCTGGGTACCACTAAAACAGAGTAGTTCACTGAGAACTGTCAGAGACAGTAGGGGGAAGAATCTTGCAGCATAATTAATCAGTTGCTCATTTATTAGGTATATAGTGCCCCAGTGCACTATACTGAAATACTAGTAACAGTCAGCACAGAAGAAAGTTTTATACGTAGTTCTTAAACCATTTTATAAAGAGAAGTCAATATAACTGGGGAAACTGAGGCACAGAGGGACTGCTGCACAGCAAGTTGGTGGCACAGCTGGGGATAGTAGACAGGTCTCCTGCCCCATTTGCTATCCCATGCTGCCTCCCTTTGCCCCATGTTTGTTTCTAGGACACTCTCTGCTTTATCTAAATCTCAGAAGGCAGGGACATAGCCAAAGGAAGTGTGGCTGATGCGGCTCAGGCACCTCCTCCACTCTGCAGCTGCCTCCTCTCCTCTGGTTTTCATAGGAGGGCTTGAGAAAACTCCATTCGAAAGATTTTGGCTTTGTCTCCGAGGGGCAGGGACTGTTGCTTATGCTCATCCAACTATATTGACCTTGGGCTATGCTTGTGCCAAGACCCAGTGCTGCCAATGACAAGATTACGTGGTACAGCAGTGGGTTTGTCTGTCCCTCATGGGGGCAAGGGACCTTGCCATTCCTCCTCCCCCCCAAAAAGAAGAAAGTGAGTTACCTTGGCTCGGACATTCTCAAATGAGGCTGGACTCACCAGGGAGAAGCAGATCAAGAAGACATCCTGTGAGGGGACAATAGCATTAGCCACTAGGAAAGGATCCAGCAGCAACAGCCAAGGACTAGTGGGGCATCAGTCAGGGACAGTTAGCCCCTCCCCCCGCAGAGCACTGGAGAGGGGTAAGGAAAGCCCTCCACCGAAAGACCAAAAATAGATGACATTTCTGTGGGGGCAGCTCCTCAGCTACCAATCAGAGCACCATGCTGTACTCCAGGGGTCGGCTACCTATGGCACGCGTGCCAAAGACGGCACGCGAGCTGATTTTTAATGGCACGCTGCTGCCTGCCAGGTCCCAGCCGCCAGCCCCGCTCAGCCCGCTGCTGAACCCAGGCTGGCAGCGGGCTGAGCGGGGCTGGCGGCCAGGACCCTGGCAGGCAGCAGTGTGCCATTAAAAATCTTGCCTGCCCCAGCCCGCTCTTCTCCGCCCCCCGCCCCCACGGGGCCAGGGTGAAGAAGCTTGGTCCTGCCAGCTACTGCTGCAGGGCAGGCAAGCTCCCCCCTCCCCTGCCTCTTTCCCCAGCGTGCTGGATTCCTGCCCCTCCTCCTCTCCCTCCCTGCCGCGGATCAGCTGATGGCCCTTGCAGGGGAGGGGGAGAAGCGGAGCCGCAGCTCCAGGGAGGAGGCGGAGAAGAGGTGGGGATGGGGCCTTGGGGAAGGGGGGTGGAATCAGGGCAGATCCCCTCCAGCCCCCTGCTGTGAGCCACTCTAGGCAGGGGGCTGGGAGCACGCCCACGACCCTAGCCCACACCCCCAGCCCTCTGCCCTGATCCCTGCACCCCCCCACAATCCCAGCCCTGACTCCTGCACCACCCACACATACCCAGCCCCCCACAACCTATGCCCTGACTCTTGCACCCCTCACATTCCCACCCCACACATTCCCACCTGCACCCCTCGCACCAAATGGGAGCTGCCCAGGTAAGCACTCCACACCCAAACCTCCTGCCCCAACCCTGACCCCCTCCCTCAAGCTAGCTCCTGGCCTGACCCTACATCCCAACCTGCTCCTTCACCCCCAGCCCTGTGCTCCGTGCACTCCCACCCTCAGCTCAGTGCAGAGAGAGAGGAAGAGAATGGGCTAGAACCAGGGAGAAGGTAGGTACCCGCTCTATGTGGGCTGAGTCACTCTGCCCACTGCCAGTCTGGGGTTCTGGCTGCTGGCCCCGCTCAGCCTGCTGCTGGCCTAGGTGAACGGAACCCCAGGCTGGCAGCGGGCTCAGCGGGCCGGCAGCGTAAGATGAGCATTTTAATTTAATTTTAAATGAAGCTTCTTAAACATTTTGAAAACCTTGTTTACTTTACATACGACAATAGTTTAGTCATATAACATATAGACTTATCGAGAGAGACCTTCTAAAAAACGTTAATATGTATGACTGGCACGCGAAACCTTAAAGTGAATAAATGAAGACTCGGCACACCACTTCTGAAAGGTTGCCGACCCCTGCTGTACTTACTCTCTCTCTCTCCTCCACATGCCCCCCAGCACATTAGTGGTCTGCAAATGCCCCAAAACAAACTGTAGGCTTTTGCACCTCAAATGGCCCCCAGAAAGCAGCAGGAATCACCTGGATGGTCTGCAGGGGGAAAGAGACACCTGTTCTCCTTATCCTACAGGACCTCAAGGTAGCATCTCCAGTGATGCAAACACAAACTCCCAGCTTCAGAAACTGGGAACCTGTCAAAGAGAAGCAAAGGGTGTACCCAGAGACCACCCCGCCCACAATGCAGGGAGCAGAACGAGGCCAGCCCAGGCTGTTCACTCACCGTCTGAGGGTAGGAGAGGGGCCGCAATCGGTCATAGTCCTCTTGCCCTGCTGTATCCCAGAGACCCAGGTTCACTGGCTTCCCATCCACCATGACATTGGCAGAGTAATTATCAAACCTGCCACAGGAAGAATCCCTGTTAGTGACAACGAGGGAACCCATTACAAGAACACAATCCCAGGGTGGGGTAGAAGGGAATTGTCCAGGGCTTAATTTGTAATGAAAGGTGGGGGGGCTCAGGGAATAAGGTGCTGGAGCTCAAGTAATTTTTTACCATTTATAATTGATTCAGCAAGCCCAGAGGTGCCAGGGCTCTGAACTGCCAAGCCCAGAGGTGCTGGGGCTCAGCCCCGGCAAGCCCTGGCACAAAATAAGCCCTGGAATCATCACATGATCATAATTCGCACACCCACACCCATACCCCCACACCCCTCTTAACAACTGTGCAAAGAGCACAGTGCCAATACTCACACAGTGGGGATATACTCTCCAGGGAAGGCATTAGTGGTGTAACTGATCAGCAGGCAGGTCTTCCCCACAGCCCTGCAGAGGGGGAAAGGGCAGAGCATGATGCGGATGAATGGGAGAGTCCACAGGAGAAAAGGTTACAAGCAGCAAGTTGGAGCTTTAGTCAGTGAAAAGGCAGAACTGTGCTGCCCAGAATCTCCAGCACTCTCGGGGTCCGGGACCAAGCCTGAACACATCAAGTGCTGTGTCCTCGCACACATCTGACCATGTTCCAACAGGGAGCAGCTATTCCTGACTAGAGCACCACTTTCAAAGATTGCTACCTCACGCTCAAACGTGTTTATTGGCATAACCAGGGACATGTGGTGACACGCTGCAAAGGCCCCAGCCTCCAAGGCCCTGGCCCAAGCAGCTACAGCATCCAGGCCCCAACCAGAATGGGGCTTTAAATCATGTGACTTCCCATTACTGCCTTCCTCAACAAAACACTTTGCGCTGGCCAAGGGTCACCTTTTCCTTGTTGCTCCTTTATGGAAAGCATTTCTGATAAGTCAAGGCAGGCACGCTGGAACAATGTGTATAATGCAGGGATGGGCAAACTTTTTGGCCCAAGAGCCACATCGGGGTGCGAAAATGTATGAAGGGCGAGGTAAGGAAGGCTGTGCCTCCTTAAACAGCCTGGCCCCAGCCCCCTATCCACCCCCCATCCGCCCCCCTCAGAACCCCTGACCCATCCAACCCCCCCGCTCCTTGTCCCCTGACCGCCCCCGCCTGGGACCCCATCTCCTATCTACCCCTCCCCCCTGTTCCCTGCCCCCCGAACCTCCACCCCATCCAGCCGCCACCTGCTCCCTGTCCCCTGACTTCCCCCCGGACCTTCTGCCCCTTATCCAACCCCCCGGCCCTGGCCCCCTTACCATGCTGCTCAGAGCAGCATGTCTGGGAGCCATGCTGCCCAGCCAGAGCTACACACGCTGCCACTCTGCCCTGCAGGAGCGTGCAACCCCACCGCCCAGAGCTCTGCCCACATGGCTGTGGGAGGGGAGGGGGGACAGTGGGGGAGTGGCCAGGGCTAGCCTCCCTAGCTGGGAGCTTAGGGGCCAGGTAGGACAGTCCTGCGGGCCGGCTGTGGCCCGCGGGCCGTCGTTTGCCCACCTCTGGTATAATGGAGGTGCTGAGAGCCACTGAACCAAAGTGTAAATCCTGCTTATAATGGAAACCACTTCCAGCCAAGGGGTGTGGCAGCATGCCCAGCACCCCTAGTTCTAGCACCCATGAGTCAAGGGAATTGCTTTCTCATCCCACTCAGTGATTTGAACACCGAAGCAGCACAGCTTTCCCCATCACAGGGATGAAATACAGGCATTATTGCATCAGATAAGACCAAGGTCCAGGGGACAAAGACCTGAACAGGAAGTAAGGAGACCTGGTTCTCGTCTTGGCTCTGCCACTGACCTGCTGTGGACAAGTCACTTCCCCTCTCTAGGCCTGTTTCCCTGCCAACGCTCTGCATGTCTTGTCTGTTTAGACCGTCAACTCTCTGGGGCACAGCTTCCCACCCACTCTGTATTTGTACAATGGCTGGGGCCCTTGGGAGTTATTGTATTAAAAGTCCCAACAATGAGAATCCAGCTCCATCTCCTGTCTCCAGCAGCGGCCAGTACCAGTTGCTTCAGAGGAAGGTGCTAAATCATATTATCTTGACTGACGGCTGCTGTGGGGGTAGGGACATGAAGTAAATGACAACCCCAAAGACCTCAGCCGCTCATTATTGTGGCCTTTCTCAGACCATCTCACCCCAATTTCTATGGAGTTAGGGTGCCCAGAACTGACGGCAAATGTTCTTCTTCAGGCCTGCCTAGCACTTTGTCCGCCCCAGATCCCATCCATTGTTCACAGCCACATGTGAATTTGGCCAGTCTTCCTGCATTTTGCATTTCATGCTGTGGCATGATATGCTCAGATGCCAGGTCTCCCACATAATTCAGATCTTGTTGTTTGGGGCAACAATGCAGTAGGGGAAGGCTGGGGATGGGAGATACAGGACCGGGGGGCACTGCAGGGGGAACACAGGCCTGGAGATGGGGGGAAGGCTGGGGAGGGGAGGGACAAAGCAGGGGGGTGCTGCAAGGGGAGGGGACAGAGGGCGGGGGAGGGGACATAGGGCTGGAGGAGCGCTGCAGGGGAGGGAGCTCCAGGACCAGACGGTGAGGCGGGGTGGGAGGGAAAGGCTGGGGAGAGGAGACACGGGGCGGGGGGGGGGGCGCTGTGGGGGGGGGCACAGACCCAGAGGGGGGAAAGACGGGGGAGAGGAGACAGGGCCGGGGGGTGCTGTGGGGGGGAGCAAAAGCCCTGAGGGGGGAAAGGCCGGGGGGGGGCGCTGCAGGGCGATACAGGGCCAGGAGGCGATGCGGTGGGGGTAGAAGGCCGGGAAAGGGAAAAACAGGGCCGGGGGACGATGCGGGGGGGGCGCTGCGGGGCAATACAGGGCCAGGGGGCGATGCAGGGGGTGGGGGGAGGCCGGGGAAGGAAGACACAGGGCCGGGGGGGGGGGCAGGGAGGCCAGGGGGTGATGCGGGGGAGGCCGGGGAAGGGAGACACAGGGCTGGGGGAGGGGAGCCCAGGGGGCGATGCGGGGGGGGGAGGGAGACACAGGCCCGGGGGGGGGCGATGCGGGGGGGGACAAGGGAGACACAGGGCCGGCGGGGGAAGCTGGGGGACGATGCGGGGGGGGGGAGACACAGGGCTGGGAGGGGAGGCCGGGGGGTGATGCGCGGGGGGAAGGGAGACACAGGGACAGCGGGGGAAGCTGGGGGGCGATGCGGGGGGGGGGGAAGGGAGACACAGGGCCGGGGGGGAGGCCGGGGGGGGCGATGCGCGGGGGGAAGGGAGACACAGGGCCGGTGGGGGAAGCTGGGGGGCGATGCGCAGGGGGAAGGGAGACACAGGGCCGGTGGGGGAAGCTGGGGGGCGATGCGGGGGGTGGAAGGGAGACACAGGGCCGAGGGGGGAAGCTGGGGGGCGATGCGGGGGGGGGGGGAAGGGAGACACAGGGCCGGGGGGGAGGCTGGGGGGGCAATGCGCGGGGGGAAGGGAGACACAGGGCCGGGGGGGGAGCCGGCGGGGCGATGCGCAGGGGGAAGGGAGACACAGGGCCGGGGAAGGGAGGGAGACACAGGGCCGGGGGGGGGGAAGCCGGGGGGGCGATGCAGGGGGGGGAGAAGGGAGACACAGGGCCGGGGGGGGGAAGCCGCGGGGCGATGCGGGGGGCGGAAGGGAGACACAGGGCCGGGGGGGGGGACCGGGGGGGGAGGGAGACACAGGGCCGGGGGGGGAAGCTGGGGGGCGATGCGGGGGGCGGAAGGGAGACACAGGGCTGGGGGGGAGCCGGGGGGCGATGCGGGGGGGGAAGGGAGACACAGGGCTGGGGGGGAAGCCGGGGGGCGATGCAGGGGAGGGGAAGGGAGACACAGGGCTGGGGGGGAAGCCGGGGGGCGATGCAGGGGGGGGGAAGGGAGACACAGGGCCGGGGGGGGAAGCCGCGGGGGCGATGCGGGGGGGGGAGAAGGGAGACACAGGGCCGAGGGGGGAAGCCGGGGGAGCGATGCTGGGTGGAGGAGACACAGGGCCGGGGAGGGGAGCCGGGGGGCGATGCGCGGGGGGATACAGGGCCGGCGGGGGGGAAGCTGGGGGGCGATGCGGGGGGGCGGAAGGGAGACCCAGGGCCGCAGGGGGAGCCGGCGGGGCGATGCGCGGGGGACACAGGCGCCCGAGGGGGGAAGCTGGGGGGCGATGCGGGGGGGGAAAGGGAGACACAGGGCCGCAGGGGGGAGCCGGCGGGGCGATGCGCGGGGGGACACAGGGCCGAGGGGGGAAGCCGGGGGGCGATGCGGGGGGGGGGAAAGGGAGACACAGGGCCGGGGGGCGATGCGGGGGGGGGAAAGGGAGACACAGGGCTGGGGGGGGACCGGCGGGCGCTGAGCGGGGGAAGGGAGACACAGGCCGGGGGGGAAGACGGGGGGCGGATGCGGGGGGGGGGAGAAGGGAGACACAGGGCCGAGGGGGGAAGCCGGGGAGCGATGTGGGGTGCGGAAGGGAGACACAGGGCCGGGGAGGGGAGCCGGGGGGGCGATGCGCGGGGGGACACAGGGCCGGGGGGGGAAGCTGGGGGGCGATGCGGGGGGCGGAAGGGAGACCCAGGGCCGCAGGGGGGAGCCGGCGGGGCGATGCGGGGGGGGGAAAGGGAGACACAGGGCCGCAGGGGGGAGCCGGTGGGGCGATGCGCGGGGGGACACAGGGCCGAGGGGGGAAGCCGGGGGGCGATGCGGGGGGGGGAAAGGGAGACACAGGGCCGCAGGGGGGAGCCGGTGGGGCGATGCGCGGGGGGACACAGGGCCGAGGGGGGAAGCCGGGGGGCGATGCGGGGGGGGGAAAGGGAGACACAGGGCCGGGGGACGATGCGGGGGGGGGGAGCCGGCGGGACGATGCGCGGGGGGAAGGGGCAGTTCAGGAGGCGTCTGGGGCGCGGCGCTGCCGGCGGCTGGGACCCACCCGGGGCTTTCTGGTCTCTCGGGCCCGCCTCGCCCCCTGCGCCCCGGCCCCGGCCCCGGCCCCCGCTCTCCGGCCCCGGCCCGCCCGGCCCCCGGCGCTCACCCGTCTCCCACCACCACACACTTGATCGCCTGCATCTGCCCCGGGATGGCGGCGCCTCCGCGATTCCGCCGCAGTGAGACCGGAGCCGGGCGGGGCCGAGGAGCCGAGCGCAGCCGAGCCCCCGGCGGGGGGAGCCGAAGCCGGGGCCGCGGCAGCCTCCGCCCCCCGCGCCCCGCGCCCGCCCCGGGGGAGCCAGCGCTGCTCCGCCGGCAGGCAGGGCTCCCTGGTCCCAGGGTGGGGGAACGCCCGGCCCCGGCCCGAGCACCCTGCCCTCATGGGGCAGGGAGTTCCGCAGGCCACCTCTCCTGTGTGCACATACGAGAAATCTGCAGTCGGGACAGTGGTTGGACGTCAGCCCAAACCTCCGCCCGCCCCCCTTAGCCTGCACCCAGCCGCAGCGAGCCGGACGCCGCGCAAGCCGCAGGGCAGGGAGTCAAGGCCTAGGCGGGGAGGAGGGACAGGCACTGGCCCCTATGGATAGTGCAGGGGTGGGACGTGCAAACAGGCTGAGGAGAACTCAAGCCAGTCAGGGGAGTTCAGGTGCTAGCACAGAACCAGGCCTCAGTCGTCCAGTGAAAGTGGATCCTTTCAGAAGCTAGAGCAAACTCTACCTCTGTGACTTCCTGGATCAGGCTCCGGAGCTGGGGCTGCTTCCCGGGGAGGTAGAGCAACCGGTACCTCCTCAGCACCCTCGGGGTGGGGCGAGTGGCTGACGCCTCCGGCACCCACGGTTCAGAGGTCGCCGAACGGGAACTTTCGGATGACTGGTGCTGGGAGCAGGACCTGCTCGTGATGGGGACCGGCGTGAGGATCGGCGGTGTAATCGGGAGCGCTGGCGCAACCTGGACCAGTGCCATGAGCGTGACCAGTGCCCTCATTCCACCGACAGCGCTGAGCGTCGGAACATCGCCGGTTTGCCTCGAGACGGTGCCGCACGTTGCAGTACCGGAGGCTTGGCTCGAACTGTCATGGGTGCTGTCATGGCGATGAGGTCCCTCTCAGCCTCAAGGGTGTCCGGGGTGGATGGCAATTCCACCACCTCAATGATCTAGCTTGGAGAGTCCAATGGCACCGGACTGGAGGCTCCCCCTTGTGGGGCCGAAGTCAACAGTGCCAGCTCCGAGGTTTTGGGCCCTAGGTGCTCCTCTCTGGGACGTGCCCCATGGGCCAGCTCCAAAGGGGTGGGTCTCTGAGTCGGAGATCCACTCCTCCCCTGCTTCTGGTGCCGCTTCTGCACCAGGGAGTCAGACCAGTGCCAGGTCGATCCCGACGATTCTGGTGCTGGGGGCTGGCGGGCAGCAGGCCTCTCCCAGAGTCCGCTTGTGGTGCCACTTCTACCACTGCCGCCAGGGCGCTGCGCACCGATGAGCTTGGTGCCGGTTGCGGTCTAAGTGCCACCTCCGTAAGGAGCTGCTTGAGGTGAAAGTCTCGCTCCTTTTTTGTTCTGGGGCAGAACCCTTTACAAATCCTGCACTTGCCCGCTTGGTGTGCTTCCCCCAGACACTTTCAGCAAGTGTCATGGGGGTCACCCGTTGGCATGGGCTTGTTGCAGGACTTGCAGGCTTGAACCCCTGGGACTTAGGCATGTAAGTCCCCCGAGGAGAACGCAGTCGGGGTGGAAAGTAAACGCCCCAGTCCAACAGCTAACTAACTACTGACTAGAATTACAATAACTAAGAACTAAACAACTACAAAATACAAACAGCCCAAATAGAAGTTAGGGTAACATGGAGAGCTTGCAAAGCAAGACGCCACCGTTCCCACGGCCATCACGGGCGGTATGAAGGAACTGAGGAGGCGCCGGGTCGGCTGGGATATATATCCAGCACCATGAAGGCGCCACTCCAGGGGGCTCCACAGCCGACCCGATGGGTGCTGCTAGGGGAAAAACTTTCCGACGACTGTGCACACACCCCTAATTGGAACTGATATGAGCAATCATTCAAAGAAGAACATTTAAAAACTAATTTAGGGTAAAATTAGTCCCAGTGGCTCTTGCCAGCTCCAGGGGCAAGGCTTAAGGTTGTGGGCCAGGGCTGGTATGTACCTTAACTGTGTTTCCTGGCTTACAGAGATTGAGGTATAAGTACATTCAGTGTTTTGGAAGAGCCCAGGAAAGACTCAAGAAGCTCCAGTCCTCTACAGTGAATTTGAGCCATGCCTAGGGGGAAAAAAACCCTCTGATTGGCTGCTCGCCCCACCTGTCTGCTTCCTGCAGCAGAGCAACCAATCAGAGTTGCTGTAGGAGTTCTCTCTCTCTCTCTCTCCTGCTCCCCTCAGCAACCCAAAGCCATTCTCACAGGCGGGACAGGGAGCAGACAAAGCCCAGCAATTCAGGGTGGCTCTGCTCCCTCCTTCCCCTTCTGTGAGCAATGGGACAGCTCCTTTGCCTTTCCCCACAACATTCACCTGGGAAGAGGCAGAGGGTGGTGAAGTTCCCTTTGTCCTGTGCACTAAAGGAGGCAGGGGTCCTTTGGAAAAAACAGGATGTGATTGTGTAATTAAAGACTGTATCATCATGGATATGTCAAGGGGGTTGTATTCAGGTTGCATGGGCCACCTGCACTGGTACTTCCTAACTTTGGAGCATTTGACTTCACAACCTTACTAGTGGTCTTTTAGTGTAGTTTTTGTAAGTAATTATACAGGCATTAAAAAAAAAAGTAGATTTTGTTTTCTTCTTCCCCCAGACTCAGTCAAACCCCATTAAACATCAGGAGTTTTCGCAGGCTGGCACTCTGAAGCCCAAGGGCACTACCTTCATATGTGTAACTGTCTTTGCCACAGGGTGACCGTTTACAGGGCACTGATCATTGTAGACCAGAGGTTCTCAAAATGGGGGGCACACAATGTACTCTGGGGGCAGCTTGAGAAACTTTGGGGGAAAAGACATATTGCGCATTTAGAGCTGCGTGGTTGGAGAGCCGTGGCTGCTGGCCAGGCGCCCAGCTCTGAAGCCAGCGCTGCTGCCTGCAGCAGCGGAGAATTAAGGATGGCATGGTATGGTATTGCCACCCTTCTGCACTGCTGCTGGTGACAGTGCTGCCTTCAGAGCTCAGCGCCTGGCTGGCAGCCGCTGCTCTCCAGCTGTCCAGCTCTGAAGGCGGGGAGGGGGAAATAAACTACTACAGACACAAAGAAGGGGGGCATGATCAAATAAGTTTGAGAATCACTACTCTAGACAGGCAGAATAACATGGGAGAATAACATGAGGGGGAAAGGAGTCCAGGAGAGCTGGCTGTATTTTAAAGAATCCTTATTGAGGTTACAGGAACAAACCATCCCGATGTGTAGAAAGAATAGTGAATACGGCAGGCGACCGGCTTGGCTTAACAGTGAAATCCTTGCTGATCTTAAATACAAAAAAGAAGCTTAAAAGAAGTGGAAGATTGGACAAATGACCAGGGATGAGTATAAAAATATTGCTCGGGCATGCAGGAGTGAAATCAGGAAGGCCAAATCACACCTGGAGTTGCAGCTAGCAAGAGATGTTAAGAGTAACAAGAAGGGTTTCTTCAGGTATGTTAGCAACAAGAAGAAAGTCAAGGAAAGTGTGGGCCCCTTACAGAATGAGGGAGGCAACCTAGTGACAGAGGATGTGGAAAAAGCTAATATACTCAATGCTTTTTTTGCCTCTGTCTTCATGAACAGGGTCAGCTCCCGGACTACTGCACTGGGCAGCACAGCATGGAGAGGAGGTGACCAGCCCTCTGTGGAGAAAGAAGTGGTTCGGGACTATTTAGAAAAGCTGGACGTGCATAAGTCCATGGGGCCGGATGCGTTGCATCCAAGAGTGCTAAAGGAGTTGGCGGATGTGATTGCAGAGCCATTGGCCATTATCTTTGAAAACTCATGGCGATCGGGGGAGGTCCCGGACGACTGGAAAAAGGCTAATGTAGTGTCCATCTTTAAAAAAGGGAAGGAGGAGGATCCTGGGAACTACAGGCCAGTCAGCCTCACCTCAGTCCCTGGAAAAATCATGGAGCAGGTCCGCAAGGAATCAATTCTGAAGCACTTAGAGGAGAGGAAAGTGATCAGGAACAGTCAGCATGGATTCACCAAGGACAAGTCATGCCTGACTAATCTAATTGCCTTCTATGACGAGATAACTGGCTCTGTGGATGAAGGGAAAGCAGTGGACATGTTGTTCCTTGACTTTAGCAAAGCTTTTGACATGGGCTGCCACAGTATTTTTGCCAGCAAGTTAAAGAAGTATGGGCTGAATGAATGGACTATAAGGTGGATAGAAAGCTGGCTAGATTGTCGGGCTCAACGGGTAGTGATCAATGGCTCCATGTCTAGTTGGCAGCCGGTATCAAGTGGAGAGCCCCAAGGGTCGGTCCTGGGGCCGGTTTTGTTCAATATCTTCATTAATGATCTGGAGGATGGTGTGGATTGCACCCTCAGCAAGGTTGCAGATGACACTAAACTGGGAGGAGAGGTAAATATGCTGGAGGATAGGGATAGGATACAGAGGGACCTAGACAAATTGGAGGATTGGGCCAAAAGAAATCTGACGAGGTTCAACAAGGACAAGTGCAGAGTCCTGCACTTAGGACAGAAGAACCCAATGCACCGCTACAGACTAGGGACCGAATGGCTCGGCAGCAGTTCTGCAGAAAAGGACCTAGGGGTTACAGTGGACAAGAAGCTGGATATGAGTCAACAGTGTGCCCTTGTTGCCAAGAAGGCCAATGGCATTTTGGGGTGTATAAGTAGGGGCACTGCCAGCAGATCTAGGGATGTGATCGTTCCCCTCTATTCGACATTGGTGAGGCCTCATCTGGAGTACTGTGTCCAGTTTTGTGCCCCATACTACAAGAAGGATGTGGAAAAATTGGAAAGAGTCCAGTGGAGGGCAACAAAAATGATTAGGGGACTGGAACACATGACTTATGAGGAGAGGCTGAGGGAACTGGGGATGTTTAGTCTACGGAAGAGAAGAATGAGGGGGGATTTGATAGCTGCTTTCAACTACCTGAAAGGGGGTTCCAAAGAGGATGGCTCTAGACTGTTCTCAGTGGTAGCAGATGACAGAACAAGGAGTAATGGTCTCAACTTGTAGTGGGGGAGATTTAGGTTGGATATTAGGAAAAACTTTTTCACTAGGAGGGTGGTGAAACACTGCAATGCGTTACCTAGGGAGGTGGTGGAATCTCCTTCCTTAGAAGTTTTTAAGGTCAGGCTTGACAAAGCCCTGGATGGGATGATTTAATTGGGGATCGGTCCTGCTTTGAGCAGGGGGTTGGACTAGATGACCTCCTGAGGTCCCTTCCAACCTTGATATTCTATGATTCTATGAGAGAGCAAACAAGAGATCACTTTGTTAGGATGCTAGTGGCCTGAGGCCAGGATACGAGAACCATTCACACAGGATTTTGAAAGAGGAAGTCAGAACATAGAGGCTGGATTAGTTTTGCCCTGCCCCATACCCCCAACACTCCAGTCCTCTCCAATACACCAATCCCCTCAAGGTTTCCATTGCTCACCAGTCACTTCTAGTAATTTAGGACAAACAGATAATGAAAAGAAAGTTACCTCTAATTCTGCTTGGGAGGACAGTGTAGGGGTGTTGCACCGCAGCTGGCCTGGTTCATTCTGTTTTGCTACTAATGGCCTCCAGGGTCAGGAAGCTTTAAAAGGTAGTAACAATGCAACCTCCACTATGGAGCTGCTACTGCAGTTTCCCCCTAATGTGTTTGGCTGGAGAAGTTCCAGCCATCTTGTGCTCAGCAGCAAAGATGCAGGAGTGAGAATCCGCCAGAGATGAGACTTTTAGATTCCTCTAAATCCAACAATATTCTGCCAAGAACTTAGGGTACATCTGCACTTCAATAAAAAACCCACGGCATCGAGTTTCAGAACCCAGGTCAATTGACTTGGGCTCACAAGGCTTGGGCTGTGAGGCTAAAACTTATAGTTTTAGACATCCAGGTTCAAGCTGGAGCCTGGGCTCTGACACCCACCCCCATCACAGGGTTTCACAACCCAGGTGGCAGCCTGAATCTGAGCATCTGCACTGAAATGTTTAACCTCGCAGCCGGAGTCCCATGAGCCCAAGTCAGCTGAGCTGGGCCAGCCATGGCCATGGATCTTTTATTACAGAGTAGACATACCCTGAGAAGCATCATGTGGGGAGGCCACCCCCAATACAAAGGGCTTCTCCTTTAATCTGCCCATCTACGAGAACTCTCAGAAACCAGTTTTTCCATTTTGAGCAGCTGAGGCTCTGGCCTCTCACTCAATTACAGCTACTGTACAGCTGCAGTCCATGGGCCTCTCCTGGGTCTCAAGGAGAGACTTGGAGCTGAGCAACCACCCTGGGGGTTTAATTCCAGGCCCCTTCTGTTTTTAGCTGTGCTCAAAATCTCTAACCTCTAGATGCCCTCAGCTAGTTCTCCATACAGCTGCCCCCTGTTTATTGGCCAGCCCCAGAGGGTCTCCCTGCAGGAAGCACATTACAGAGATCAACACAATAGTTAAGAACAAACATTAGAGTTCCCAAATTTGTTAAAGCATGCAACCAATGATTGCTAAGTATTATAACAAAATGCAAAAGCTCTTTATTTTAAAATAAACCCTGCAAAACAAACCATGAAAACAAATCAACCCCTAGACCCAGAGAGAAGGACACATACTTCACTTTCATCTTCATTTTAAAAATGTGCATTAAAATTAATATAAAATCATTCACCGTCTCCTACACATTATTTTCTGAAATACTATAGCAATGGAAAGAGAACAACTCACACCCTCTTCACCAGTTCAAAGCCAAGGAAATAGGCACTGCACAGCTCAGGGACCTTCTGGAGCCAGGAGTTCATTCTTTGCAGCTTGTCTATTTAGTAGGATCCACTGTGACTCCCCCACCATGTGGAACTAAATGCTGTTCTCTGCCACTGTCTTGTTAAAGAGGCCCCAGTTTAGGACAGTGGTTCATACTGAGCAAGGACAGGATCTTCCCTACTTTTCAGTATCAACTAGGACTGTAGGGGCTTCAGCCATAGCTAACAATTCATTATCCAGCCTGGTTCTGCAGTCACCTGCCAGCATAGCTGATTTTATTCATTACAAGTATGTCTGTGTCACCCATCACCGTAGTATCTGTGCTCACTGTACTTTGCCTAGAGTGACACAGATGGCTCCCAAGCATGTGAGCTGTTTTTGACAGTTCCCCTGTCGAGTGAGTGTTGACAAGACTTTCTTTGTGAACAGCCATAGCATCCAAATTAGTGCTGCAGGTGGACACCTCTCTCCCAGGCTCCTACAACATGGTTAGTATCAGTGTGTGGGGCAGATACAGATAGGCTTATGTTGTGTGACAAAACATAAAAACTGTTTTCAAAGGCTGTTACAGGCTCTAGTGTGGACAGAGTCTAACACGGTGAAGTGGGAGAACTCAGTCCTGGCTATCCCTAACCCCAGCCTTGGCTAGTTGCTTTCTTCAGACCTCATTGCTGTCAGCAGCAGAATTTCTGAATGGCCTGAGGGATTCTGTGTCTGTGACCCCCTTGTGCTTCCGAGAGGAGTAACACCACTCTCCTGAGAAACCAGGCCTGCTCCGGAAGAAGGAGCTGCACACAGATCACGCCCCCCTATTCCTGACAGCAGGCACCTGGGATTCCTTCGGACATGCTCATTTCCTAGGGCTGAGGGCTCCAAGGGCAGAGCCCTGCACATAGGCCATGATGGCGTTTTGCAGGAAACTAGCTCGTTGGGCCTCCTCTTCCCTCATCCTGGAGATCTCAGCCTCTTTCATCCTCAGCTTCTCCTGGAGAGTAGAGATTTCACTCTCTTTATCCAGCAGGGCCTCTCGGTGGTTACTTGATAACACTGTGCAGAAAGAACCATGTTAGCATAGGGAGTGGGTGTGTCCTTTGGCTCAGAGGGTCAGTACCAGGGAATAACCTGCTGTAGTGGGAGTATGCCTGTGGAGGCAGAGTGGTAACAGGCACACACAGCACAGACTGCTGGAGGCCTTTACCTCTAGTTTTATCTAATGGGCCCAACAAGACACTGATGGGGCATTTGTGTGCAGATGTGGTATCATGCTCATAGGACTGAGGGTCAAGAGACCCTGGGTTCTATCCCCCCCACTGTGTGAACTTGAGCAGGGCACTTCACTTCTGAGCCTCAGCCTCCCATCTGTAAAATGGGGATAAGAATCCTGAGACACTTCCAGGGGCTCCTGTGCAGTTTAATTCATCGCTGTCTGTAGAGCAACTGGAAGGCAGGAAAGAAATATGAGGGGGTATCGTCAAGGGTAGCAGCAGGTACCATTCGGCCCCAGACTCTCTAGACCATGGAGCGGGACTAGAGATGACATGACACCTCATACTACTCCCTGCAATCTGTAAGAAATATGCTGTATATAACCCCCAACCCCCATGTCCATCACCTTTCAATTGCCTCTCCAGGGCAGCAATCTTCTCTTTCAGCCCTTCCTGTGCTGTCCTTTCAGCCTGCAGGTGTCCAATCTGCTCCTGCAGCTCAACTCTCACTTTGTTCACCTCAGCCACCTTCTCCTGCTCCTTGCCGCTCAGGTCCTAGCATACACAGGACATGAGAGACCAGCAACCTCAGCATACAGTTCTGCATCAATTACTGCCCTAGTACCTGTTGTAGTTCCTCCATGCGCCTCTTGAGCCCTTCGGTTTGCAGGGTCATCTGGCTGAGCTTGGCCTGTGCCTCTCCCACTGCCTGCTTCTGCTGAAGGCAGTAGTTCTGAGCTTCATCACGTGACTGTGTCATCAGCCGTAGCTTCTCTTCCAAGTGATCCAGGCGCTGTTGCTGTAAAACACAAGCACGTAGCTTCTCTGCCTCCTGTAAGAGGATTCTCCCCAGCCCAGGGTCACGAGCAGGGACTGGCCTAGCAAGTGTTTGGATGGGAAGCAGAAATTATGCAGTATGTGGTGGCAGGGAGTCACCAAGGGACACGCCTCTCTTGAATTGTACAGGGGCCAGTGCCTCTTTCTGATGATGGAGACAATGATCTGGTGGAAGGGCTGCCTTTTGGAGGAGTTGTAAAAGCAAGGCCCTAACCACCCACTGAAGATCCCAATGGGCATTTCACGGGGTAGGACCGTTAACACCAGAGTCCTGGACGAGCCCCAGTTCTGGTATTTACATCCTATAGCCTGGGTTCATTTCAGTTTGACACAGCATTCTTCTTCACTTCCTGTCCTAAATGGCTGGGCAGCATTGCTATATCTGGTTATTCAGCTGCTGCATCCCACCTCAGACATCACTGCACTTATGCAGTGGTGAAGTGTGAGGGGGTGTGTGTGTGTGTATTTATAAGCTCATAAAGCATTTTAGCTTGGGATGTAAGGTGCTAGAAGAGGTCTGGATCCTGAGGAAGACTCCTGTGCCACACAAGGGGCACCTCACCTTGCGTGCTGGTCTCACTGTGGTTTCCACGGGTTTCAAGTCTAGACAGTAACATTTCTTGTCCAACAGCAATAGCCATACAAGAAAAATTCTACTGAGCCTAGAGAACTGCAGCAGCACATGAAGTCTGCAGAAACATAGCAGCAGAGGGATCCACTTGTCTGCCAGGACCTTGAGCATAAGCAGTTAGAATGACACCCTATTACACCATAGCCACTAATTCTGTATGTAACAAGTTGGAAGGCGCTGGGCTGCTGGGGACAGGGGTGATGGTTTTGAGACAATTTGGTATGGAAAGTGCTGATATAGCTTGATGCAGACATCTCAGGGTTACTCCCCCTCATGAGTCAGTCAATAATTAGGATAACAAGACCAAGAAGAACAAGTTACTGATCAGATATTGGAGAAAGACATGCTGGAAAGACAAATCTGCTCCCACCTCCACAGACAGGCCCAGCAGCTGGGTCACGGTCTTACCTCTTCCAGCCTGGCCTGGCCCCGGACTTTGATTAACTCCTCCTCTGCCTGACCTCGCTCAGCAAATGCCGCTGCTTTGACTCGGCTCAGCTCCTAACACACACGACACACACATTCCTGCCGTGATACCATGCAGCTTCAGGCCACAGATGGGACAGGGCTAAAAGTGATGCAGCCACCTCCTTTCCCTTAGGGGCAGGGAGCAAAAGGCATCCCCCACCCTGAGGCTGCCTGGGTCAGTCATTTGATTCACAGATCAAGCTTCAGGTGCAGGTGGGAATGCACCAGACACATTGTTCCAGGGCCAGAGAGCCACAGCCAGGATGGGCACGGGGGCTGAAAAACCTGATAGTCGAATCAAAATGAAAATAGAATATTTGATATAAAATCTGTGTGCCTTCTCTCTCAGTCCCCTAAGGCAGCCCCTCCCCTGAGGTGCTATTCTCCATGGACCTTAGCCAATAGGCAAATACATCACTGCTGTAGGCAACGTTTAATTCCCCTGACTGCGTGCCCAAGCCCTGCTATCTTACCCAGTTTCTGATCCAGGACTCTGTTTGACCTAACGCCATCACTATCCAGTAGAAAGAGTTTTTGTTTAAATGGGAAATCAAATGAACAGATGCCTCAGTTCCCTTGTCTTCTCATCTCTGCCCCAGCCCCCACGCCCCACAACACAGTGAGTGTCACAGCCCAGCAGTGGCAAATTTTGTAGAAGCCCCTTGTTAAAATATTGGCAGCACATTCCTGCCACTGCAACTCCACGACAGCCAATGACTCCCAGACACACATGCACCCGGACCACTCGCTCTCACCTCCTCCAGCCCAATCCGGGTGGCTTCCAGCCTCTGGATTCTCTCCTGCATGGAGTGCTCACTTGCCTCCATGTGATGTGTCATGTGATCCACCTGCAAAGCAGCAGGAGCCATTCCAGTGGGTTTCTGGCACCTTGTTATTCCTGAGATACAGCAGTCACCCAGCACTGAGAATAGCACACTCCTCTCTAGCCAGCTACTGGCAAGAGCAAACAAAGCTTCCTCCTTTCCCAACACCACTCTTCTGTGAGGCTCCAACAAAACTGAGCAGCAATGCCTTTAAATAGGAAGCCATAGCTTTGCATACAAATTCCCCCACATTTCTGGAGAAAGGGAGTTGGAGTCAACTCCCAGGAGCTCAGACCACCCTGTAGTTTGGTCCTGGACTGGAGCCAAACACCGGGAAAGGCCCAGGCTCCAGTTGGGATATGGGATGAGGTCTTCCTGAAACAGATCTCTCATGAGATTTCCACACACACCCAAGAACAGTTTGGAAGGTTTTAGTTTTGAGAGACCCAAATCCAATCGAGATCTGATCACAGCCTCCTCATCACTGCCTGTGCCAGTGGAGAATCAGTCCCCAAATCCCAGGGAGGAACTATTAATAGAGCTGGGACTCCAAGCACCCTGTATTCGCACCATACACACTACTGCAATAATCTTGGTCCAAAATATATTTTGTGAAGCATCATTTGAAAATACATAACTCACTAGTCAATATCATGGTAAAATATATGTAGCAACATTATACATAAAGTTATGAATTCCCCCTGTATGATGTTACTTGTTCAAAACCAGATAGCCCTGCCAGGGCCAAAGTTGTTAAACAGGCCTACCCTAAACAAAGCAAGGTGTGCTTACCTCAGTTTACATATAGGTAGTAAACAGAACCTTCAAGACAGCATGGGGTGGGAGGAGAGATTGGTAAAAATGCAAATTGTTTGGTTTCCTGCAAACACGAGCAGGATTTTAAAACAAAACAAAACAAAACCAACAACAAAACATGGGGCCTCCTTCACCACCAGACTGCAAGCTGCATGTCACCTCCTCACCATTTAAATAAACTTTACTTTGAGGGGTAACCTTCAGAAGAATCCATTACAAAGGTTCACTGGACTATAAAAGAAAGGGGCAGAAAATTCTTCTCTCTTTCACCCAAGAAGATAAAGAAATCAGGATCTTTGGGCTTCTGGAAGAGATCCTGACTGAGAAGGTCAGCCACTGTGGAAGACGGTGGGCGAGAAAAGCTTCTTGAACAATGCCTCAAACCAAACCTTGCTAGATTCAGTTTTAGGCTTGTAGATGTGTATTTTCACTTTTATTTTCTTGTAACCATTTCTAACTTTATCTCTTACACTTGAACTCACTTAAAATCCTGTCTTCTTTTGTTAATAAACTTGTTTTACGATTACTCTAAACCAACTGTGTTTGCAATACAGTGAAAGTGAACTTTGGGTAATTTGACAAGCTGGTGGGTTTGATCTCCTTAAAGGAGCAAACAGATCTTATTATTCCTCTGAATGTTGCAGGAGAGGGGTGGACATTTCAGAGCACACAGGTCTGGGGAAGTTCAGGACTGGGGGTGATGTTGGGGTCACCTGCTAACATTAAACAAGTCTGATAAAGACAAAAGCATGTCTGTGATAACTGCAGGCAGGCTGTTGGATTCAAAATGGTTGAATCAGAGCTCCACAGCACACAGAACACCAAGTGCATGCTGGCTGTGTGCATGTCCCAGACAGGGAGCCACAAGTAGCAGAAACATTTTGAGGCACTCAGGTTATATACAATGCAACAGTGATACAACCTCTCACTGGTGTGAACTGCACCTAGAACATGACAAGAGCCGATCACTGATCACTGGCCCTGAATTGCACAAATGGGTGTCTGAGACATTTTGTTGTTTGCTCCAGCAAAATATCTTTTTCAGGATAAAAATGATGACACCACAAGTTCACAGTTACTGCCCTCTGGAGACAGGATCAAAGGACAAATCTCTTTGACACCCCAGCACACTCCTGAGGGCTGCAGAACCTTGCTGGATGGCCTAGCAGCAGGGTGCCCTGCAATTTCTCCTGCCAGGCTCAGGCCTCAGGCTGACTGGAAAGAGTTTCTATTTTTATAAATGGCCTTTTGTTCCCATGGATGAGCCAGAGGCTGCTGGATCCTCACCTGACATCAACAAACAGTCCCAGTAACTAAACCAAAGGGGTCAGTAGCCCAGAGGCCAGTGGGGAGACTTGGTTCAGTTGCTGCTCTTACCTCTTTCAGTCGAAGGGATTCCATATCTTCCAGGCCCTGTTTAAATCTCTTCTTCTCCATTTCAAGGCGTTCTGGAGGTTAAAAAAGAGCGGATTATCAACAAAGGTTTCCCCCTGGTACTCCACACCCTCACTTCACATTACGTGTCTCACTACAAATCTTTATGCTCGGACTGCAGGGTCTGGCTCCCTAATAACTCAATTCTCTGATTCCCCCCAGGCCTGGCTGCCCAGCTCCTCCACTCACCCTCTGCCTGCACAACTCGCAGTTTCAGCTCTGCTGTTGTGTTTGTCAAATCTTGCTTCACCTGGAACAGTTGGTCCTGCTGGGCTTTGCACCTTCTCTCTAGCTCATCCACCTGAATGGAAATTACCACCATGAAGTGAAGACAAACAGAGCTTCTGCTTCCACTAGCACTGGGATGGGTGGCTGGCTGTGCATGGCCACTAGGCAGTGGGAGCATAGGAAAGGGTCTGGAAACCTTCACACACTTAGCAAAGTGAAAAGTATGTTGGGAATTCCCTATCCCCATCCCAAGTTTCAGCCTAGGCTTGCTCTCCTACCTGGTTTCTTAAAAGCAGGTTTTTCTCATTGGCAGCAGATAGTTGCTGGAGAAGGTTTGTTTCCCGATCAGAAGCTTCCTGCAAACGGAGCCCAGGATTAGGAAAGCCCATCCCAGACCTCCTGAGGCCCCACACCCCCATCCAATACCACTTCAAAATAACCCAAGTGCCCAACACCATCACTTTCTCCCACCCACAGTACAGATCATTCTCCACAGTCACTACTCTATCCTTCACCGTTCACAGCAGTTCATATACAGAACCACCTGACTTCTCATCCCATCCAGCATCCCCTGATACCCCAAACCAGAATGCCCCCCATCCAGCCCACCTGTTTTTGCTGCCGGAGCTCCTTCAATTGGCACTCGGCCATGCTGGCTTGCTCCTGCTTTGTGGCACTCAGAAGCTCTCCCAGGTTGTGCACTTTCTGCTCAGACAGAGCTAATGCAGCTTCAGTCATCTGCAGTCTACACAACAGAAGGCACAGATGAGATTTTAATCTTTGTCCTCCCAAAAATACATCATAGTTCCAATGAATTCTCTACACTGGACAGTACAGGATATGCAGCAAGACACAACCTCACAGCAACATAGGAAGAGCCAGAGGATCAGCTTGGGGTCCTCCCAACTCCATCTCTGGTCTCAGACAATGGTCAGCACCAGCTGCTTCAGAGGAAGGTGCAAGAAACTCTGGAATTTGCAATTACAGAATAACTTGCTCATTGGGGCAGTTCCTTCCTACCCCTCATCAGTTAGTGGTTAGCTCAGATCTTGAAGCACAAGGACTTGTATCCCCTAATGTATCTGTATCACATCTAATGTTACTCATTATCCAGAGATACTGGATCCCTTTTCGCAAAAAGAAAAGGAGTACTAGTGGCACCTTAGAGACTAACCAATTTATCTGAGCATAAGCTTTCGTGAGCTACAGCTCACTTCATTGGATGCATGGGGTGCCACTAGTACTCCTTTTCTTTTTGCGAATACAGACTAACACGGCTGCTACTGTAAAACCTCAATCCTTTTTGGAATCCTACTAAGCTCCTGGCTGCAATGAAAACTTGTGGCAAGAATTTGAGCAGACTAATTTTATATTGTGTAAGAGAAAGTTACTCACCTTCAGTAACTGAAGTTCTTCGAGATGTGTGCCCCTGTGGGTGCTCTACTCTAGGTGATGGTGAGTCCCAGCAGCGTTGATTGGAGATCTTTGGTAGCAGTGCCTGGTCGGGATGCACATGTTCAGCTGGTGTCTCGCAGTCTCGTTAGAATCTGCCTGAGTGTGTGCATCCTGCGCCCCCTTAGTTCCTTCTCTACCATGGAAAAATCATACTAGTACTCCAAAGTAGAGGGGAGAGGGCAAGGAGTGGAGCACTCACAGAGGGACACATCTAGAAGAACTTCATTTACTGCAAGGTGAGTAACTTCCCCTTCTTCTTCGAGTGCTGTCCCTGTGGGTGCTCCACTCTAGGTGAATGTGTAGCAGTACCCACTATGGTCGGCAGGACTTTGGAGATGCGGCAGTGAGTACTGTAGAGAGTACCGTATGGCCTACTATGGTGTCTGCCATGGTATCCTGCGTGATAGCATAGTGTTTGGCAAACGTGTGTTCAGATGACCATATAGCTGCTTTACAGATGTCAGGAATGGGTATATTATGTAGGAAGGCAACGGATGTCGACATGGCTCGAGTGGAATGAGTTTGAATGCCTTTAGGTGGCTGAATATTTTGGATGCGGTAACAGGATCTGATGCAGTCAAAGATCCACTTGGACAGGCATTGCCTAGAGATAGCTGTACCTTTCGATCTTTCGGTAATGGAGACAAAGAGTCGTGGGGACTTACGAAACAGTTTAGTCCTGTCTAAATAAAAGGCGATTGCGCCTGATGTCGAGAGCATGCAGAGTTGCCTCGTGAGGAGTCTTGTGAGGTTTGGGATAGAAAGTAGGTAAGTATATCGGTTGGTTAAGGTTGAAGGTGGACATCACCTTACAGAGAAATTTAGGATGTGGTGTCAGGGTGACTTTATCTTTGGAGAAGATGGTGTAGGGAGGATAGGCCATCAGGGCGCTTATTTCTCCTACTCTCCTTGCTGACGTTATTGCAACTAAGAAAGCTACCTTCATGGACATATGAAGAAGAGAGGAGGTAGCCAAGGGCTCGAATGGAGGTTTCATGAGACCGCGAAGAACGAGGTTAAGACTCCATGTAGCTGCCGTTGGATAAATTTCCGGGTAGAGATTTTGTAGGCCCGTGATAAATCATTTTATGGTGGGGTGGGTAAAGACTGAGTAGCCTTCTAACAAGTCATGGAAGGTGGTAAGTGCCGCCAGGTGTACTTTGATGGAGCTGAGAAAGAGTCCATCCTGTTTCAATTTTAGAAGGTAGTCTAGGATGTTAGGGAGGGTTACTGTATGGGGGTGTTAGGTGATTATATGTGCACCAGAGCACCAGAAGGAGAAATGTTTCCACTTCTGCAGGCATATCAGCGAAGATAGCCAAGTCAGGTGGGGAGAGCGGCTGTTCGAAGAGTGAGCCCTGTGTATCCAGGAGCGGGGAGTTAGGCTCAGGTGCCACTGAGAGGTCATACTGACTGAGAAACTGCTGCTTCTGCACCCAGGGCTGCGCTGAGCATGATCTGTGCTCAGGCGCATCACTGAGTCTGAGTTTTTCCGGTCCCGCGGGTCATTTGGAGGTGCCCTGCAGGGGGTCCACTGCTGGTGCCAGAGCGGCAGGCGGGCTCAGTGCTGACGTTCTTCACAGCACCGGGGCAGAGCACTGTCGGCACCGCGTCTGTGTTCGGTGCCAAGTGGACCGGTGCCAAGGAGACCTTCCTGGTACGGGAGATCAGGTCCCTGCCTCTGTGCTCCGCGGAAGCCGCGGCTGAGGCGGTGTGACAGCCTGAGGCGCCTGCCTTCTGCACTGTCAATACAGAGGGCAAGGATCTCGCAAGACACCCTTTACCCTTGTTAAAGTCTCTCCTCAGAGACTGTTGCGCTTCTTGCGTCTGCTCCTGAGAGGGTGAAGCCACGCTCCCAATTGGTTCAGATCTGGCCAGGAAATGTGAAGGAGAGGGTTTCACTTTCCCAGTCTCCGAAGGCGGCTGCAGAGATCTTTCCATTAATAGCATTTTAAGCTGCAGATCCCTGTCGCAACAAGCCCTGGTCTTGAGGCTCGTACACTGGAGGCATGTTGTGGGGACGTGTGTTTCGCCGAGGCACTTCGCCGAGCGTGAGTGCCCATCAGACCTTGGCATGGAGTCCTGACATGAAACACACTTCTTAAATCCTGAAGCCCCGGCATTATGAATTAGAAATGGCAGGGGAGAGTGTCTCAGCGGGAGATAAGCCTGAGGCGAAAAAGTTTTTTGTTTTTTTTTAAACTAAGTAACTAAACTATGTAACTATTCTAAAGGAAGGGAAACAACTGGGATGTTACTAACAACTATTCCTATGTTCTTTGCAACTGTTTAGAGACCAGGGAAGAGAATCAGCACTGCCCCGAGTCCCGTCTTCAGCCGAGGACGGTTGAGAAGGAACCGAGGGGGGTGTGGGATGTGCATGCTCAGGCAGATTCTAACGAGACCGCGAGACACCAGCTGAGCGCGTGCATCCTGACCAGGCACTGCTACCGAAGATCTCCAATCAACGGTGCTGGGACACATCGTCACCTAGAATGGAGCACTCACAGGGGCAGCACTCAAAGAACAAAATATTTTTTATCAGTTATAAATTTGCTGCCTTTCAATTTTGCTCTTGTAAAAAAGGCTGAATAGAAGCATCTGATTGTGATCACTGAGCTGTTTACAGGACACTTAGAGAACTTTTTCTTCAGTTGTTACAGTTAATTTATACACCAATAAGGGGCCTGAGTAGCTCCACTTATTCCTTCAATGTCCGCACCATATATTGCATTTCTCAACAGTGAATTTCATGTACCCACTCACCTAGGTTGTTGGGTCCCTCTTCACTGTCTGTGACAATCACACCTCACCACACCCCTGCTCTGCTGGCAGAAGTCTGTAGTATAGAACTGGCCTTAAACACACACAGCAAATGGGCCAACTCCCTCCCACTCTGCAAAGAAAGGCTGCTTGTCCTCAACCCCTGGACAGCCTAGCCTGTGTCCTCTCCTCCATACCAGCCCTGCACAACCCATCTCTTGCCTCCTGCCAGCTCTGCATGGCCGAGCTTCCCATCTACTTAACCACTCTCCAGTGATACCAGCTCTTGCAGCTCGTTTCTCAGCTTCTCCCACAAACGCACAGAATGTCCGTATTGTATCCATCTGTCAGGCCACAACCCACCCTCCCTCAAAACCCTGTACAAGATCCACTTCCACAGGGATCAATGCTGATGGGAAATTGCCAATTGACAGCAGTGAGGCAGGTGGCCAGTGGGGATCACTGACATGATTGTTGGATTCCCCCATCACTTCGATAGCTGAGCGTTCAGCTGATATTGATTTAAGTTTTGGGCTTATTTCTTTTTATGGTTTCTCACGTGGGAAGCAACTCTGATCCCTGATTTGCAAGTGCAGTCATTGTTGGGTGGAGGGCTTCAGGCACAGGCTTTACAATGTGCTCGCTTCTCTTGCGAGACCTCACACGCCACTCCTCAAAAGTGGACACAGCCACATGGCACAGACCTCTCCATCTAGGTCTGTCCAATGCAACAAGTTCCCAGGTGCCCTGGAAACTGACATGATTAGTGTCCATTTATCTCTCCAGCCTGCAAACTGCTGGGAGCCCATCCTCACAATGGGCTGCCTTGCCACTGTCCCCCTTGACCCACTCCTAAGCCCACCTGCTTGTCTGTTACTTCTTCTAGCGTGCAAGCTCTTTGGGGCAGTCACTGTTTACTACATTTGTGCAGCACCCAGTACAATGGGCCCTGATCCTTACTCAGACCTTTAGATGCTAACAAAATACCAACTGAAATAGCGAGCCAGGTACTCCCTCCTCTCTCCATAGCTCTGATCAATACAGCCTACTTCTCATACAACGGAATAACTGGGCAGATTCTTTCCTCCATACTTGGCTTTTAGTGAATTCATGACAGACTGCCGCTCATTCAGGGCTTCCTGTAACTGGCCAACTCGTGCTGCTGATGTCCTGAATTGGGAAAAGAAAAACATTAACATCCCGAAATGAAGACTTCCATCTCAGACTTCCCTCTGAGAACCTGATCTTTCCCCTTATGCGAGGAGAGATTCACTGACCTGCTGCTCCTGGTTATTTCTTCTCTCTGTTTATCAATAGTGTCCATCAAATCCAGGAACTGAGAATGAGAAAAACACCAGTGACACTGTGAACTGCATAAGTTTGTGGCATTTAGACCTGCCTCTCCCTACCCTCCCTTTGGGACCGCATGGGGAGCAGCACCAGCTGATCTACTGGAAGAAGCCAAACTGGTGATCTGATGGGTGTCACCACCTGGCTTGACTAGGATCATTGATCAAAGCTAGTGTTCTGTCTCAGAGACTTTGTACCACAGGGAGGGAGAGGATGTGGAAATCACGTGTATTAACAATTTCATAAACTGGTAAGTACTGAACTGTCCCAGTAAGAGAAAGAACAGGATGAATGGAAATGAAACCACTGAAATTCTTTGGCTCCCAAAGACAAGTGTGTCAACCAGGGGATGTTTCCAATGCATCTAATCTACCTACTGGTGGATCTGCTCCCAAGGGCAACCCAATCCCAATCTGCTGTATGATGCTGTGTGCCTACTGCAAGTATGAACGCAGCATGTCAGCATATGCAAGTGGCTCCTTGGGCCAGGATTCCTGGTACTGTGCTACTTTACAAAGACAATTCGCAGAAAAGCCAGCGTTCATGGCTGCCACATTCAAGCTGCTGAAGCATTAGGAGGCCACTCACCTGCTTAGCCTTCTCCTCCTTCAGACTAAACACTTCCTTACTGAGCACGCGTGTCCGGCTGTGGTTCTCAGCAAGAATGGTCTGGCGATCCTGGTTATGATCCATGGCTTGTTCTGACACAGAGAGAACTAGAGTAGATATGCACATTTCCATAGCAATAGAGCAGTGAGAGGTTCTACAGCAGGATGATACCCAGACCCCTGTGGGCTCCCCATGGACCCCCTTTAGGGAGACTGTTCCCACAATATGGATGCAATGGATAGAGTGAAGGAAGTGTTCTGTGTTAAAGAAATAGCTTCCAAAACCCACAATAATGCAGCTCAGTGGAGGCTGCTTTTGGCAACTTCCAAACTGTACCACAGCCACTACGGGACAATACAAAGCCCCACTGAAGGGGGAGCCCTTCCCTGTTTACATGACACTCCAAGATTGCACTCAATCAAACCCAACCATCTCCTCCCCTAGCTGGTCTCTGCAGGGCAGAACTGGAAAAATTCCAACATATCTCCCCTTAGCACAGTACAGCTCCCTGCAGTACCCGAGTTCAGCACAGCTCCTTCTTACCAGTAGGCAGGGCCCTAAATGGCTCCTGTCATGGAGTGGGAGACATGGGGCTCCTCTGAGATAGCAGCAGCCCCATCACCATCCATATCCCTGTGGTGAGAAGAAGAATGCACACATCTTGCTCACACAACATTGGCCACATACCCACAGCCTTTAGGATGTCACTGGGGACGTTGTTCCCAGCCAGCTCCAGCCTCCTCAAGGTCTTGTTGCTGTGCAGACAGCTCAGTAACGCTCGGCCCCCCAGGAGCCCAATGTTATTCCAACGCAAATCTAGAGAGGCAACAAACCATCACCCTGGCAACTGCACCAGCACCATCAGGCCATATTGAATATATTCCTCACACATGGCACCCCTGCACAGTGGGTCAGCTCCCTCCAAGAGCCTCAGCATAAAGCCACCAGTGGGTGTGGTTCACCCATCTGAGAGTGATGGAATGAGAAAGTGATGGGCAGTGCAAACATAAAGCAAATGCAACTTCATCTACCCTCTCAGCAACCTGCAGAAGGACCTGCAATAAACGCTGCACACACAGCTAAGTCTGCGCAAGTCTGCTAAGTCTGCGCAGTCTACCAGGCAAGCCTGCAGGATGTTCCCATCACGTCATTACTCAACAAACCCAGCTTCCTTAGAGAGGCTGCCCAGCTCAGAAGCTTGCTTCTAGTCTGAAAGAAAAGAAACTCCCTGCAGAGAGACAACACAGCAGCAGCCTCTGCCCAGTTAGGGAGGGGAAGGGAAATTCTATCAAGGCTTCTATTTGAGGTAGCAGGGCATCTGCACAAACAAGCCCCAGGGCCTGGAATGAGATGCATGAGTCTCAAACCAACAGGACAGTCATAAGCTGGGGGGATGGCTCTTCTCATCTACCCCAAGGGTGGTGCTTCTGCACCAGGTACCCACATTTAGACTCTGTGCTTCCATTCCAGAGTTACTGGTTAGCCCCTACTTATCTAAGTCATGAAACCTCTAGTGGCTGCCAGGGCTGCCACTGGCACAGAGTCTCTGAACAGCTCTGGAGTGACTGCAAATGGGGAGGCAGTGCCAAAGGCAATGTTCCCTCTAATTTTTGCCATGCATGTGCGGAATGAATTTTGTTATGTGCCCCAATATGGAAGTGATGTGTGACACATCACCTCCATATTGGGGCACATAACAAAATTCATGCAGTGAGGCCAAGGGGTTTGGAGTGTGGGGGGGGGGCTCTTGGCTGGGGCATAGGAATGGAGTGCAGGAGGGTGGTGAGGGCTCTGGGGTGGAGCCAGGGGTGAGGGGCTCAGGGCTGGGGCAAAGGGTTGGGATGTGGGGGGTGAGGGCTCCGGCTGGGGGTGCGGGCTCTGGGGCGGCGCGGGGGATGAGAGGTTTGGGGTTCACGCTGCATCTCTCCCCGCTTCAGCCCCAAGCCCCTGCACAGGGCTTAACAGGCAGCTGCGTGAGACTGCGCAGCTTAGAGGGAGCTTAGACCACAGGTACCACCTGAAAGTGGTAAAGAGTCCTGAGGAAGGGGAGTTGCTCTTACCCAGCTCCCGTAGACTGGAATTGCATTTCAGGGCCAAGGCCAGCTCTCCTGCCCCCTGGTGGTTAATCTGGTTATTGCGCAGATCCAGCCACTGGAGGAAGCGGTTGGCTCCTAGTCCCTGGCAGAAGAGGGAAAAGCCCTCCTCCCACATTCCCAGGCTGTTCCACTCCAAGGTGAGGCTGAGGGGAAAGTTAAACAGGAGTCACAGGTTAATCTACATCCCTAGGAACAAGGAACAGCAAGAGGCTGAAGGGGCTGCCTCAGCTTAGCTCCTATGGGGACCCAATCACAGGCCCACCCTAGCCAACAAAGACCAGACTCCAAAGAGAAGGGAAAAAGAAAAGGAGTACTTGTGGCACCCTAGAGACCAACAAATTTATTTGAGCATAAGCTTTCATGAGCTAGGCTCTCAAGTGTCCACCCCAGCTCTGGTCCAGCAGAGAAGGAAGCCCCCAACCCTCGCACCCACTCACCCAGTACAGAGTAGACGGACGGGTGGAAGTGACTTTACACCTCACCTTCTGATGGATTTGTTCTGCCTCAGGAGTTTCCCTAAAGCCTCAGCACCCAGAGCTCGCAGGTTATTCCCCTGAAACAAATACCGCAGGTGAGTGGCTTACCGTGTCCCATTTCATTCTGCCTGATACACAGGGTGGTGCCAAGGCCGAGTTGTGGTTATGATTTATCACATGTGGGTAACACTGGTCCCATGCACACTGCCCACTAAACCCGGGTTCTCCAGCCCCATGTGACAGTGCCAAATAGAAACAATGCTGCCTGGCCTTACTCTGCTGGGAAACACTTTCCACCTGGGGGAGCCAAATACCTCCCATATGGAAACCGTGGTGTCAAATATGATCGTCATTTACCTGTGATAAGAAGGTAGCCTCAGACTCTTGGCATCTTGTGGCCATTTCGACTTTTCACCAGGAAGGGCTCATCTGACAGCAGAGCAAGGCACGATGGATGGGTTTGGGAACTGACTCAGAATGATACCATGTCCTAGCAGAAGGCTGTCTTTATGTTTTGTTTTGGTTTTTTTAAATAAATCTTTTGTTAACACTCTCCCCTGAGGACCTGTGGGAAGTGTGAACTATCCAGGGGCTCCAGATCCCACTGTTCTGCACACACACACACACACACCCCCCCATAACTCAAGCTTGATTGTCAGTGTTGCAATGCATATGTGTAGGTAGTACTCAATCAGAACCCAGATTCTGCTTTGCTAGTATTTTTTAAACACAATTTTGCGCTGTATACATAAAGGCCACATATGATAGACCCAGGGCAGATAGTCCCTTTCACATGCAATTCTGGTATAATAATGTGTTCAGTTCTCCATATCATGTTAGTGGAAAGATATTGACAAATTGGAGGGACTTCACAGAAGAGCAATTCAGATAACCAGGGGACTCCCTCACTGATGTTGAAACATTAAAAGACCTAAATATGTCTAGCTTGACCAAGCAGTAGCTAAGAGGGAGACACACAGTAATAATTGCCCATGAGTAAGTAAAGATGGGCTAGTCTATATGAGAAAGTTGAACCAGTTGTAGGCAGTGTCTACATGATGAGCACCAGAGCTGTAGTGCCACAGGGCACACACTTTCTGCATTGATGGAAGGGTTTCTTCGTCAGTGTAGTTAATCCACCTCCCAAGCAGCAGTTGCTAGGTCAACAGAAGAATTTGCATCTACATTGAGGATTAGGTCGATTTAACTATAGTGCTGAGCGGTGTGAATTTCCACTCCCCTGAGCAACATACTAGGTGATCTAAATTTTAAGTTTCAGAGTGGTAGCCGTGTTAGTCTGAATTTTAAGTGTAGATCAGAGTGCAGTTAATGTGGGACTTTAAAGAGATTTAGTTAAACTGGTGCAAAAGGCTATGTGGACACACTTCGGATTAAAACAGATGTCATGCATAGTCAATTAGCAACAGTTTTAAAGTAAACTGAACTAAGTCATTATTAAACCAAAATAAGCGTGTCCACAGGAGTTTGCACCAGTTTAAATGAATCAGTTTAAAAAACAATTTTATATTAAAAGTATGCAATTTCTGCATGTAGACAAGGCCTTAGCAACGGATTACTAGGAAAACCTTCCCGCCCGTGAGTTCTACCAAGCAGTCTCCCTAAGAGGAGAGCTGTGAGTCCCATCAAGTGAGGCAATTACAATGGACAGGCACCGCATTAGGACTTGTGTGACAGGGAACAACCCTGCACTGGTCCCTTCTGTTGGTGGCCTGCATGGGACCATCGGGTCTTTCCATCCTAAATTCCCATGAGATCTGCACCTCTGTGCCCTCCTCAGTTGCTTTCTCGGTGTTGAAGGCCAAGTCTTGTGCTAAGCATTGCTCAAGTAAAGTCAAATAAAGTCACCTTCAAGTCCAAAGATTTTACTACGGTGTTGGAGCAAAGTCCATTCAGCAGCTGTCTGACCCCTGTGAAAGAAAAAAGAAGGTAATTTATATTTCACACAGGACTTCAACCCTCTCGTGGACCTGAACATGAGGTGTCAGTAAACACCTCTTCACCCTGGCACCCCCAGTCAAGGAGAGGTAGCAACAGGGAGAAACTATTTCATTGACAAGTAACTTGAGTGCTGCTGGAAAATGCCAACCTGACCTGGAGACCTCTCTTTACACATAGACCAGCTGGAGCCTGGGTAGAGGCTTCTCACAAGCCCCACCACTATGGTCACATCCTTGGTCTGGAGAACCCTCTTCTAGGAGTGAGGGGGGACTTCAGACTCTATGGCTTATTCAGCCCTTGGTCTCTGCTGATAGGGTGGTTTGTGTGATGTAGACGCTTCTCCTCTAGGATTTGGACAGAAATCTCACACAGCATTTGGCTGCTACTGACTTGGCCCACACTGAGACTAGTGATCTGTTCATTCCCTCCGGGGCACCTGGCATTGGCCACTGTTGGAAGACAGGATACTGGGCTAGAGCAGCCTTTGGTCTGACCCAGTATGGCCGCTCTTATGTATGCTCTTATGGAGAGAGTAAAGGCTCCAAGTCTCTTTTCCAGTCCCCTGAGCCGCCAGAAAGTAAATTCAGCATCTGCCAACAATTCCTTTTGCTGCTATAGGGCTAATTTCCAGGTGGGTAGATGTACACTTGCTAGCTTTGATCAACTTAGCATACTAAAAACATTAGCAAAGCTGCAGCAGCACTGGTGGCAGCGCAGGCTAGCTGCCCGAGTCCAGCCCTGTCAGAGAACTTAGGTATGAACTGAGGTGGCTAGTCCAAGCCGCTACCCATGTGGCCCCAATTACGTTGCTATTTTTAGCACACAAGCTCCATCAAAATTACCTCATGTATGTCTACATGAGCTGGAAGTTACACCACCAGCTGCAGTGTAAACATGCCGTATGAGTGGAAATGTATGACAGACAAGTCCTCCCAGGCAGAGGGAATGTGCTTCTGGCATATGCAGCAGGGCACCAAGGGAATCACCAAAGCACACAATCAGTTTCAAACAACCCTGTGGCCTCATTAGTCCAGCACAGCTAGAGTCACACCTCATGTTCCAAATGCAAACAGCTTCCTCCCACCACCCCCTACTCCTTCCTCTTACTAATGTGGGCTCCTGAAGATCTCTAATCATGCTGTGCTCTACAGGGACAACGCAGTGGCAGAAACCCAGTTTTAGACTGTTAAGTGGTTGAGGCAGAGTATTCTCCATGGTGAGTCCCCTTTCTGCAGAAACCAGAAAGCTGAGCCCAAGCCTGACTGTACAGATCTATATTTAAGACATACTTTTCCGATAAAGCCTTTGCCTAACATCAACACCCACAAAAATTAAAAGCCCTGCATATGCATTCATACACCTTGGAATGAGGGATTGGAGAGTAAAAATATTGTCTGAGATTTGAAAGTTTCATCCTAATTGTGTTCAGCTTGTCCACTTAACTTTCACTAAGCATGAAAGCGGTGCAAGGAGTTTCTGGGGCTCAGATCTTTTATTCACGCTCACAAAATAGTTTGTATGTGGTCCCAGTAAGCGTCTCAGGCCCAGGCCCTGAACAGAACAAGACCCACCACCCACCTTGGCATCACGGGTTGAAACATATGAAGGAGTTTTGCTTTTGTGATAAGATTAGTTAAATAAGAATATATATCAGCTTTCAAAGCTCAAACAACATGGTGAGGTAAAAAAGTAAAAAATGCAAACAGAACGTGTGGGTTCATCTGGGCTTAGATAATATTCTCTCGGAGACAGACTAGTTCATAGGAGTAAATGTAAGGCCAGGAGATTCAAACATACAAATTCCTATTACCAAGAATCCTGGATCTAATTCTCTGTGCGTGGGGCTGCAGTTTTGCCCACAAGCACACATTTATTCACTCTTCAAAGCAACTCCCTTAAGATTAAGAATTTGACTTTCAGCGTGAGCCTGACTCCCAGATCTCATGGTTCAGAGGCATAGCACACATGTAAGTGACTCAATGTGGGCAAAGAGTGTCCCACCTTCTTCATTCAGCATGCAGTCACTCAGCATGATCTCCGTAAACAGGATCTCATCCTGTAAAAGCTTCCCTAGAACTCTGCATGTGTCCACAGAAAGACTCTGGGTGGCAAAATCCAAGCGGCTTTGTCCTGGCCCCTCCCGGAGCTCATGTAGCTGCTGCAGGACTGTCTCCTGTGGCTGAGCACCACTCTCCTTACATAACTGAACATAGGCCTTTCGGAACTCTTCCATTGCCACAGCAGGTGCTAATGTCACTCCCTTCCTGTCCTCTGCATGACGAAGGACCAAGCTGGCCTCAGAGAAGAGCAGGGAATGCAGGAAAACCTGGTGGACAGGAAAGGCTTTACTGAGAAAGGCAAGAAGCAGTTATCTCTGGACTATCGTGCATGGCCCTAAGGTCTCTCATAAGCAGGACTGATACAAATAGTGCTCAGAGCCAGAACCAGAGCCATCCCCACCCTATAAACACCCACTTGGAGCCTTGCAAGACACCAGTCCCAACTCCACCCTCCCAGGATAGGGAGAAACTCACTACAGCCTCTTCTCACATACCCGTTGACTGTTACTGGGATACAGCCCCAACCCCTTACAACAGCCACCCCCTGCACCCTGTAACTAGGAAGAGTAGAGCATGCTGGGGATTGTAGTTCTGCTCTTCCCCTCTTTTTCCCCCTCCCTCCCTGCCCCAGTAACCAGGGGAGGAGGGCATGCTGGGAGATATAGTACAGAGCCAAATTTAGAATGTTACATGGTGCAGCCCCATCTCAGTAGAGATATTGTCTCCTGCTGCACAGGCCCCACTGCTCCTCCCATAACATCAGTGTATGGCCAACCTCAAAAGATCAAAAATCATGACACAGACTAAAAAATAATTTTTTAAATCTTTTGATTTAACTCCCTGCAACTCCTCTCCAGTGTGTAAGTGAGAATTTCAAGTTGAAAAGTCAATGTTTAATTGTACACAAAAATGCACACCTCTCCCAGGTTGATCTGATGTAGAGGCCCCTCGCCCTTTCTTCACCCCTAAGACCAGGTAATTCCCCAATCCCCATTGCATATTATTCTTGATTGTCCCCAGACTCATTTCCTACCTTCCCCCTACATTTCCCTTTTCAACCTTCCTCCCTCCTCTGCCCCCTCTCATATTTTCCTGCCATCCTGCTGTAACCTCATCTTCAGACACAAAAAATCATTGTTATTTTAGAATACACTGTACAAGGACTATAAAATGGAGCTGAACAAAGACCACCGAAGAAAAATAGAGCACTCTCCCTATGCATCAGGTTTTCAAATGATTTTTCAGTGAAGATTTATGTGAACTGCAACGGATGTCTTTACATCAACCACCTTGCTAATTGTTGGAAAACGATCACCCAAGCAGAGCTTTCTACATCCCAGTACAGTGTTTATATTTTCAATCTTAAATATTATTTTAAATAACCAATTCACTCACATTCAAAGCATATAAACAATAATTTTAAATAGTTTTCTTTGTATAATTTTAACTACAGAAATATGTTATCCAGTGATTACAATAAATTATTTACTTTTAAAATCTCATAATTGTCCAAATAGCTACAAATAATATATTTTTATTTTAATTACTCTTCCCTCTCACTGCACCAGGACTTCTCCTCTGCTGGGGACCCAGAAGCACTTCCCCCAACTATCCCCACCCCACCTCCTGCTGCCTCAGGAAGTGCAGCTGCTGGTCCCAGGCAAAGCAGTACTGAAGGGATGGAGGAGGAGTCAGAGAACAGCTCTGTCTGGGGCAAAGGAGAAGACCACTGCCCCAGAAGCTCTGTTGCAGGCTCCAGGACCCTGCTTGGGCCAGGCAGCAGCTGTTCCCAAGCTCCTCCCTCTCACTACCCCAGGACCCAGTCCTCATCTGTAGGGCCAATCCATATACGAAGGAAGGGCTCAGTGGCAAGGTACATCTGTGTCTTCTTTCACAGAGCTCTGGCTGTTTTTCCAGCCCTGAAAAATCAAGGGAATGGAGGAGCTTCTTACTCCATTAGTAGAGTTCCTCCTGCAAGCACCACAGTCCTGTGATTCACAATTAATTTGCAAGAGTTAGCAATACTGTTACATTCATGTGGCAACCACAGCAATTGCTCATATGATGAAGCCCCAGCAAGAAAAAATTTATGTCTTATTAACTCTTTGACACCATACATGTTTTGATCTTTGGCAGGAAGTTAGTTGCCCTGTCTCTTTTAGCTCTTATTTCACCTCCCCGTGCAGCTGTTCCAATTGCTCAGCTAGAAACATAAAGAACCAGTGCCAAGTGACCAGCAAGTGTTAGAGGAACCACAGCTTGGGAACTTCTGATGCTGACCATCCAGCAAGCCTTAGCCTGCAAATCTCACACAGGAGCAGAACAGCCACAAACCCCAAAGCAAGGCAGGTGCTTAGCAAAACCCCAAGAAAGATGAACCCAACAAAGCCTAGCACCACAGCACCACACATGCCCACACCTACCTTCTGGACTCTTCAGGACAGTTATTTCCTGGAAGCTAACTATCCTGATATACAGATACACAGGGCTTGAACTGAGCCAACGCTCTCCCAAGATGCCATCTTTACTCTGCAGAGTGTCCGCTTTTTTTTTTTTTTAAATTCTGTCAAACGTGAACGGAGCGTAAACTGATGCAGCAACAGCGGCCTCAGGCCTGGTCTACACATACAGATTTCATACCATTTTAATGATGTAAATTTGGGGGCAGCGGGGGGGGGGGGAGGGCATTTTTTCCTTTACTGAAATAGTTAAAGTGGTGAAATCCCTAATGTGGCTGTCGCCTCACTGTTATAAAAGTACCTAATACTCGGACAGTTTATTCCCCGTCACACGTGGGAATAACGCACACCGGCCTAAGGACCTGTACACCGCTGTCAGCGCAGCCGCCCGAAGGGCGCCGCCCCCCGGTAACGGCACGGGCAGAATTACAGCGGTGTCGCTCGCGTGCGCGTGGACGAGGCCTGCCGCGGCTGGCAGAGCCGGACACCACAGCTCCGAGGCCGTTAGCTGTCCCTGTCCACCTCAGAGGCGCGGCCTCAGTTCCCGCCCGCGACGCCGCCGCTGCGGTCACTGCTCTGCACGGCGGGGGAGGGGCTCGGGTGCCGCCAGGCCACAAACAGACCAGGGGGAGGGGCAGCCCGGCCCGCGGGCGATATCGCCGCCCACCCGGGGCGGGGACGTGGGAGCCCGGCCCGCAAACACCTTCCCGCGCCAGCCTCGCGCTCCCCGCCCCGGCGCGGTTACCGACCTCGGGCTCTTTCCGGGTGTCCCGCGGGCGGGGCTTATCCTGTGGGCGGGGCTAAGAGGCGCCCGCTGATGGCTTTGTCCCGAGCGTGGAAACGGCCTCCCCCATTGGCCCCAGTTCCCGCCCTGCGGCCCCGCCCTACTGCCCGGGGCGAGGCAGCGCGAACCACGGCTCCCAGCATGCACCGCAGATGCGACTGAGCCCGGAAACACCAGCGACTCACGTCCGGGGGCGGGTTCCGCTGCGGGACTACAGCTCCCATGATGCCGCGCGCAGCAGGCGGCCCGCCCCCCCACGGGGTCGCTGCAGGATGGAGAAGCGGGCGGAGAGCGCGAGCGGCTTCAGGAAGGTGCGCGGCCGCCCCGGGCTGTACGAGGTGCCCCGCGCTAACCACCGGCCCGGCCCGGCGCTCTCGGGTCCAGCCTGGAGCGCGCCACCGCCCGCCCCCCGTGGCGCAGCGGGCCCGCGCTCTGTGAGCTGGCGCGCGCTTCCCGCGCTGTGCGGCAGGGGCCGCCCCGCCCCGCCTCAAACCCCGCGCGGGCGGGCGCCGCCGTGGGAGGCTCCCTCTCCTAGTCCCCGGGCGCCCCGTCCCGCCTCCGCCCCGCTGCCGGCGACCCCCAGGCCCTCCCGCTCACGGCAGCGGCCGGTTTCCCCCAACCGGCTCGCCCCTCCCGCCTGTCCCTGCCGGGCGCGCGCTGTTCGCCACCCGCCGGCTCTGGCACCAGGTGGGCACGGGCCGGAGCAGACGGTCAGCGCTTCTCTGGGGCCCCAGCCTGTGAACAGCAGCTCCAGATCCTCCACCTTCCGCCAGCTCCCACCCTGGCCCCCTTCACAAAGCCGTAGGCACGGCTGCGACTCTGAAACCTGAGACCTCCTGCTTAGCCCTGTCCCCTCATCGTCGCCTCACAGAAGAGCCATTTCTGTTCTCCCTTCTGGTCAGTGGGCTGCTGTCCCCCCTGCCTTCATCTCACTCCCTTTGGTGCTCTCAGCTGCGATGCTCTATCAGCCAGTCAAGGCTGCTAGGTTCTGGCAGGCCTGGTAGGCTAGCAGCAGGACCTTGAGCTCTAGGTGTGGCTTTTTGTGCTGCACGTGTAGTTTCGTTTTGACCTACCCACTGACTTTTCACTGGTGGTGATAGTCCTCTCTCCTTGTGGCTTCTGCAGGTCCTTCCTTCTTGCTGTCTTTGATCAGTTCATTTGTGAGTTCAATTTTGTTTAATGTGTCTGTGCAGATGATATGCAAATCTCTTTCCCTGCCTCAACCTCATCAACTTCTTGCCCCCCTTTAACTTTCTCTGCCAAAAACTGCACCCAGAGTTATTGCCTAAGGTTTGGTGCCTGGTGTGTTCAGTTGTGGCCTGGTCTCCCAAAAGCAATCTGACAGAGCAGGGATCGTTTGAGGGAGATGGATAACTACAGCCTATCCCTAAACTTAGACTTTACAACAACTTTTAAGATTTACCTTAAACCTAACTGAAAAGGTTGCACTGGAGTTTCTAAATCCCTTGTCGTAGGTGCAAACCAACCATGGTAGCACTGAGAATCTGACATTGACTTAACTGACTCACTGTGAAGAATAATGCAGAACTGTTTCCATGAAAGTAGCCTAAGGTGCAGATAAAGGGGAAAAGTGTTTAAGATTTTTATCAAGATGAAACCTTACAGATAGAAACCACAGCTTTGTGTCATTAGAAGCTGAGAATGGCAGATTTCAGAGACATGAAGCATTCATGTCGATTTAAATTTTTACATCTTGCCGCCTGTTAGGAATAGGTTTCAGAGTAGCAGCCATGTTAATCTGTATTCACAAAAAGAAAAGGAGTACTTGTGGCACCTTAGAAACTAACAAATTTATTTGAACATAAGCTTTCGTGAGCTACAGCTCACTTCCACTGCATGCATCCGATGAAGTGAGCTGTAGCTCACGAAAGCTTATGCTCAAATAAATTTGTTAGTCTCTAAGGTGCCACAAGTACTCCTTTTCTTTCTGTTAGGAATAGAAACACTTGAGGGGATGTGTGTGTATGTGTAAGCAAATGTTTCCAACCACTGATTCTCATGCGCTGATCAGAAAAGGAAAGTCCTTCTCTCCAAAAACATAATGTGCAGGAATAAGGGATTTAAATATCTATTTATTTGTATTGTGGTAGCACCTAGAAGCCCAGACAAGGCCTGGGTCCTATCTGCTTGGTACTGTACAGATGCTTAGTGAGAGACAATCCCTTTTACACTTGAGCTTGCAGCCTAAGTAGTAGACAAGACAAAGGGGTGGGAAGAAAAACACAGATAGAGACAAGTACTGCCTTAGAAGTGGCTGGGGATTTCCTCCAATTGTGGGGTAGGGGAGGACAGGACTGTTTATACAGTTTATGGCCAGGAAAGGCAGGGAAAGGAGCTTAACTTGTTTCTTACTCACCAGTTCTATATCATGTTCCCTTTTCATGCAGGAGACTGTGAACAAAATACTTCATCTCCACTTCAAAGATGACAAAACTCGAGGTAAGTGCTTCTCCTATACTCTCTCTGCAGAGAGCTAGATTCCTACTGAAAATTACCTAGTTGCCAATAGTACATAGTGTAGTTGTAGCTGTGTAGGGTGTTAGAGACACAAGGTGGGTGTGGTCATATCTTTTATTGGACCATCTTCTGTTGGTGAGAGAGACAAGATTTCGAGCCACACAGAGCTCTTCTGAAATTCAGGAATACCAGAGGTGACCAGGAAGCCACCCTGGCTCTGTGTTGGTTCTCGGTTTAAATGGGCAAACACTTGTTCCCTGGATGTACGTGCTGTAGTGTTGGCAGTTTCTGCAAGGCAAACACTTATCCCGTGCATGTACATGCTGTCTAAGGCAGAGGTTCTCCAACTGTGGTCCGCGAGCTCCGTTCAGGTGGTCCGCGGATAGTTCCTTCTATGGTGACAGGTTTCAGAGTAACAGCCGTGTTAGTCTGTATTCGCAAAAAGAAAAGGAGTACTTGTGGCACCTTAGAGACTAACCAATTTATCTGAGCATAAGCTTTCGTGAGCTATAGCTCACTTCATTGGATGCATCCGATGAAGTGAGCTGTAGCTCACGAAAGCTTATGCTCAAATAAATTGGTTAGTCTCTAAGGTGCCACAAGTACTCCTTTTCTTTTTCCTTCTATGGTGTGCACTTATGAGAAAATGAAGGGCTGCCCACCTAATTAGTGGAGCCGCACTGGTGTGGCTCTACTAATTAGGTGCCTGGACCCTGGAGAAGACGCACATGTAAGGTGAGGTGGTGGCCTTGGGGGAAAGAGGGAGTAGGGGGAATTTGGGCCGTGCAAGACTGCGGCGCCAGAGAAAGAGGTGACTTTCTCCAGCTTCAGGGCTGCGGCTGCTGGGGAGAGAATTCCCTCCTTCCCAGCCCAGCTTGGGGGCTGCCATGGTGGGGGAGAGACTACTGATATTAAAATATGAGTTGCGTGCTTTTATTTGTAGAACAAAAACACATTTATTATTTAGTTTTTTATATAACACTTTTATCCAAAGCGCTTTACAATAGTTAGCTAACAGTACAAACAACATTTGGAAAGATCATTAAGTGGTCCACCGAGACCCTCAGCGATTTTCAGGTGGTCCGTGGGAGGAAAAAAAAAGTTTGAGAACCACTGGTCGAAAGCACTAATCTGGCCCCCATTGCCATAGAATCTGAGCATCTTTAATGTATTTATCCTCGAGGTAGGGAAGTGCTGTTAAGGAATTAAGACCCAGAGAGACTAAGGGCTTGTCTACATGGGAACACTTAGGAAAATTAAGACTGACTAATGAAAGGTGTGAATTTAAAGTGCATTAGTTAAACTGGATTAAAGCCATAGAATCTTAGGCTTGGAAGGGACCGCAAGAGGTCATCTAATCCAGTCCACTGAACTCACAGCAGGACTAATCTATTATCTAGACCATCCCTGACAGGTGTTTGTCGAACCTGCTCTTAAAAATCTCCAATGGTAGAGATTCCACATTCTGCCTGGACAGCTTATTCCAGTGCTTAACCACCTTGACAGTTAAGAATTTTTTCCTAATGTCCAACCTAAACTGCCCGTGCTGCAATTTAAACCCATTACTTCTTGTCCTGTCCTCCTTGTAACAATCTTTTATGTACTTGAAAACTGTTATGTCCTTCTGTCTTCTCTTCTCTAGACTAAAGAAACCCAATTTTTTCAATCTTCCCTCACAGGTTATATTTTCTAGACCTTTAATCAATTTTATTGCTCTTCTTTGGACTTTGTCTATATTTTCCAGAACTGGACACAATACTCCAGTTGAGGCCTAATCTGCGCAGAGTAAAATGGAAGAATTACTTCTCGTGTCTTGTTTACAGCACTCCTGCTAATACATCCTAGAATAATGTTTGCTTTTTTTGCAACAGTATTACACTGTTGACTCATGTTTAGCTTGAGCTAAAGCTCTTTCTGCAGTACTCCTTCCTAGGCAGTCATTTCCCATTTTGTATGTGTGCAACTGATTGTTCCTTCCTAAGTGGAGTACTTTGCATTTTTTCTTATTGAATTTCATCCTATTTTCTTCAGACCATTTCTCCAGTTTGTCCAGATCATTTTGAATTTTAATCCTGTCCTCCAAAGTACTTGCAACCCCTCCCAGCTTGCTATTGTCCACGAACTTTATAAGTCTACTTTATGCCATTATCTAAATAATTTGATGAAGATATTGAACAGAACTGGACCCAGAACTGATCCCTGCAGGACCCCACTCAATATGCCCATCCAGCTTGACTGTGAACCACTCATAACTACTCTGGGAATGGTTTTCCAAACCATTGTCTCTCTCACCAACAGAAGATGGCACCAACCTTATAGTAGCTCCATCTAGGTTGTATTTCCCTAGTTTGTTTATGAGAAAGTATCAAAGCCATAGGTATTAAAGTAAAGATATACCACATCTACCACTCCCCCCCCCCATCCACAAAGCTTGTTACCCATCAAAGAAAGCTATTAGGTTGGTTTGACATGATTTTTTTCTTGACAAAGCCATGCTGACTGTTACTTATCACTTTATTATCTTCTAGGTGTTTGCAAATTGCTTGCTTGATTATTTGCTCTATTATTGTTTCAGGTACTGAAGTTAAGCTGACTGGTCTGTAATTCCCCAAGTTGTCCTTATTTCCCTTTTCCAGTCCTCTGGAATCTCTTCTGTCTTCCATGACTTTTCAAAGATTAATTGCTAATGGCTCAGATACCTCCTCAGTCAGCTCCTTGAGTATTCTCTAGGATGTTTTTAATCAGGCCCTTGTAACTTGAAGACATCTAAGTTGTCTAAGTAATTTGTAACTTGTTCTTTCCCTATTTTAGCCTTTGATTCTACCTCATTCTCACTGGCATTCACTATGTTAGATATCCAATCGCTACTAACCTTTGTGGTGAAAACAAAAAGTCATTTAACACTTCTGCCATTTCCACATTCTCTGTTATTTTTCTCCCCTCATTGAACAACAGGCCTACCCTGTCCTTGCTCTTCCTCTTGCTTCTAATGTATTTATAGAATGTTTTCTTGTTAACCTTTGTCTCTAGCTATAGTAGAACCTCAGAGTTACAAACACCTCGGGAATGGAGATTGACCGTAACTCTGAACAAAAGGTTACGGTGGCTCTTTCAAAACTTTACAACTGAACATTGACTTAATACAACTTTGAAACTTTACTATGCAGAATAAAAATGCTACTTTTAGCCATCTTAATTTAAATGAAACAACCAGAGAAATAGTTTCTTTACCTTGTCAAATCTTTTTTTAAACTTTCCCTTATTTTTGTAGTAGTTTACGCTTAACACAGTACTGTACTTTTATTTTTTTTCTCCGCTGCTGCCTGATTGATACTTCCACTTCCAAATGCGGTGTGTGGTTGACTAGTCAGTTTGTAACTCTGAGGTTCTCCTGTAGTTTAATCTTGTTTTGTGTCTTGGCCTTTCTAATTTTGTCCTTATGTGCTTGTGTGTGTGTTTGTTTATATTCATCCTGTGTAATTTGACCTAGTTTCCACTTCTTGGTGGATTCGCGAACCAGATCTTCAATGCTCTGAAAAAGTCAGGGTGGTCTCTTACCATACTCTATCTTTCCTATGCAGTGGGATAGTTTGCTTTTGTGCCCTTAATAACGTCTCTTTGAAAACTTCCAACTCTCTTGAACTGTTTTTCTCCTTAGACTTGCTTCCCATGAGATCTTACCTACCAATTCCCTGACTTTGCTAAAGTCTGCCTTAATCCATTATCTTTATTGAGCTGTTCTCCCATTATCTTTGAGCTGTTCTCCCTCCTACCATTCATTAGAATCATGAAGTCTACCATTTCATGATCACTTTCACCTTTGCTGCCTTCTACTTTAAAATTCTCAACCAGTCCCTCCCTCTTAATCAAAATTAACAGCTTCTCCATCTTCTGAACTAACAGATTGTCTCCAATACATTTCAAGAACTTGTTGGATAATCAGTGCCCTGCTGTGTTATTTTCCCAACAGATGTCTGGGTAGCTGAAGTCCCCCATCACCACCAAGTCCTGTGCGTTGGATGATTTTATTTGTTCTAAAAAAGCCTCATTCACCTCTTCTTTCTGGTTAGGTGGTCTGTAGTAGACCCTTACTATGACATCACCCTTCTTTTTTACTCCCTTCATCCTTACCCAGAGACTTTCAACAAGTCTGTCTCCTATTTCCATCTTAACCTTGGTCCAATGTGTACATTTTTAATATATAAGGCAACACCACCTCCCTTTTTCCCCCTGCCTGTCCTTCCTGAGCAAGCTGTACCCTTCTATACCCATACTGCATTCCAGCCATGCGTATAGACCCACCACTGTGATGCCAAATATGTCATAGTTCTGTTTATTAACTAGCCTTTCAATTTCTTCCTGCTTATTTCCCATACTTCTCGCAATAGTATACAGACATCTAAGATACTGATTTGATTTCCCCCTTATGTTCTCTTGTCTGTCTCTTATCCCTGTTATGACAGCCCATGCTCACCCCAGATTCTGACTTTTCTCCCAATTCTCCGTGTTTTGGACTTACTTGTGGGCTTTTATCACCCGCCCCCATCAAACCTAGTTTAAAGCCCTCCTCATGAGGTTAGCCAGTCTGTATCCAAAGATGCTTTTCCCCCTCCTCACTAGATGGACCCCTTCTCTGCTTAGCAGTCCTTCTTTCCAGAACAGCATCCAGTGGTCAAGGAAGTCGAAGCCCTCCTGGCGACACCGTCTTCGCAGCCAGGCATTCATTTCTAGGATGGATCTGTCTCTGCCTAGGCCCTACCCTTGACCAGAAGGATCGAAGAGAACAGCACCTGTGCTCCCAACTCCTTCACCCTTCTCCCAGAGCCCTGTAGTCACTTCTGGTCTGCTCAGGGTCATACCTCGCGGTATCATTAGTGTCCACATGGATGAGTAGCAGGGGGTAGTAGTCAGAGGGCCAGATGATCCTCAACAATCGTTCCATAATGTCTCAGATACAGGCCCCTGGCAGGCAGCATGCCTCCTGGGATGTCATGTCAGGCCAACAGATTGGCGCCTCTGTCCCCCTCAGAAGAGTCACCAACCACCACTAAACTACATTTCTTCCTGGGAGCGGTGGCTGGGATCCTACCAGCCTTAGGGGTGCACGGCTTCTCCTCCTTCTCCAGGGTTGATTCCTCATGGCTCGTTGGCAGAGCAGCATAACGGTTCTTCATCGCTATGGTGGGTGGGTGGAGCACGGCCTGCTGCCAGAAGTAACTAGCAGCCAGTGTGCTCCCTGTGACAGCCATGTCCTTCTTCCCTGGTGGCATGACAGCAGTCGTAAAATATCAAGGTTGGAAGGGACCTCAGGAGGTCATCTAGTCTCACCCCCTGCTCAAAGCAGGACCAACCCCAACTAAATCATCCCAGCCAGAGGTTTGTCAAGCCTGGCCTTAAAAACCTCTAAGGAAGGAGATTCCACCACCTCCCTACGTAACCCATTCCAGTGCTTTACTACCTTCCTAGTGAAAAAGTTTTTCCAAATATCCAACCTAAACCTCCCCCACTGCAACTTGAGACCATTACTCCTTGTTCTGTCATCTGCTACCGCTGAGAACAGTGCAGATCCATCCTCTTTGGAACCCCCTTTCGGGTACTTGAAAGCAGCTATCAAATCCGCCCATATTCTTCTCTTCTGCAGACTAAATAATCCCAGGTCCCTCGGTCTCATAAGTCGTGCTCCAGCCCCCTAATCATTTTCGTTGCCCTCTGCTGGACTCTTTCCAATATTTCCACATCCTTGTAGTGTGGGGCCCAAAACTGGACACAGTACTCCAGCTGAGGTCTCAGCAATGCCGAATAGAGGGGAATTATCACGTCCCTCAATCTGCTGGCAATGCTCCTACTTATACAACCCAAAATGCCGTTCGCCTTCTTGGCAACAAGGGCACACTCTAGTCCTCTCTAGCTGGATAGTTTCCTCAGCCTTTGACGTCTCTGTATGAATACTCTCAATGTATTCCTCGTGGGCACGGATGCTCCTCAGCCTAGCCACCTCTTTCTGTAGCTCTCCTACCTGCTTCCTGAAAGATACCACCAGCAGTTACCTTTCCCACTGGATAGTCCCTCCCCAGCCTGGCTTTCTGAGAGTGGGAAATGCAAGCACAGTGTCTGCAAACCCACACCATATGTGAATACTCAGTCAGAATTAAAGTGGTTTAGTTTAATTCACTCAAGGGATTTGCCCAGGGGCAGAAGGGAAGCTTGTGGTGGAGCAGGGACTTGAACCCAGGCCTTAAGTTCTAGGTTAATTCCCTAAGCTTGTGCCCATCCTGCCTCCTTCTGTAGCACGTCTTCTGATAACGCCACTTTCCTTTTCCCCTAGTCAGCAATGATGCTTTGCTGCTAATGGCAGAAATGCTGAACGTATTTGTTCGAGGTAAGTGCTTAGGAGCTGCCCTTTTATTCTCAGTACTTGTGGTCATAGATCTGGGTCAATTAGAAAAGTTGTGGCAGTTCTGGCAAGGCACTTTGCTTGTGCTTTGGTGGAGCTTTTCTAAAACTTGCCTCCAGGAAAGGCAATCTTCCATAGAGCTGCTCTTCCTTGGGGTAGTCTGATTAGCATATCCAGGCTTCTGTGGCAGGACAGTGTAAGGAAACGAGCCTGTTCTGTCAAGTTGCAGGGACCTCACTGCTAGGTTATTATACCTACTCTGCCTGTGGAATGGCCTTTCTGCTTGTTAGGTGCCACTCCCTAGTGCAACAGCACAAGCCAGTGTGAGTGAAGAGTGGTGAATGGAGAGGAGCCAGCTATCTTCTCAGCTGTGGTTGTGTAATGCTATGAAAGACTCCATTTTACACAAGACTGGGATGCTAAAACCAAGAGGGATCTTGAGAAAGTGCTTCCCTTTTACCCTGTGGTTCTGTAACTGCACCCTAAAATCCAGCCCTGTTAGCTTAGGACTTCCCTTTCCACACCTACTTGTGAGCCTTATCTTGCATGTGTGTCGCAGAAGCTGCAGCCCGCGGAGCACGGCAGGCTCAGGCCGAGGACCTGGACAGGGTGGATATCGAACACGTGGAGAAAGTGCTGCCGCAGCTGGTATGTGAAGTACAGTCCCGCTTTCCCGGCTCACAGGAAAAGGATGTGGGCACAGGCCTCTTAATCCCCTTCCTTCATGTTTGACTAGTTAGTAATATCCTTACACCACTGCTGGGGACCCCACAGATGTGTTAATGACTAGCTTGGAACTGCCTCTTACTGTTATGAGAACTAAAGCAACTGCTGCTCTCTTCTTACAGCTTCTGGATTTTTAGAGGCCTGATCAAGCAGAAAGGGATGCATCAGCTGCTAAGAGGAGAAAGTCCTGATCTGGGAGTTAATCTGATACTGAATGTCTGGACTGGCATCCTGTTTAGCTACGGGGATGGGCATTGTTGTTGCTTCACTATGCCCTTGCCATCTTGCTGCAGTAACTGCTGCTTCCTCACCCCTCTCATCTGAGCAGAGCAAGCCCTCAGCAACTGCAGAGTAAGATGCCATTCTCATTTTGATTGTTGTAGACCAAATGACTATAGCAGGGCATCTTGCCCTCAAAAGCTGGGTCCCATCCTGCTCCTGCAGTAGCAGTTTACAGCCCAGAATGAATAGCATGGCCAGAGCAGTGCTACTTTCTCCACCAGAGAGAGAAACAGGTGCCAGTCTGTGTGGAAAGAGTGAGTGGCTGGAAACCTTCCTCTAGCTGTGGGTACTCATCACCTCAGGAGGCTGCTATGGCAGGAGTTTAAAGTCCAATTCCATGGCTGTCTGAGTAGTTTAAACAGGAGCTCAGCTGAAGGGCTGTGCCAAAAGCAGGTACCTGATTTTTATTTTATAAATAAACAGTGCCTCTCCCCCAATACTTTCCAGCATTCCTCCAGGGCAGTGACATCAAAGAGTGCTTAGAACCTTTTAACTGTTTGATATTCTTCTCAGAAGCTGCTTCCCTCTGCTATAAATTTGTTCTCACAAAGAAACATCAATAAATCAAAAATAAGTCTCCCTGGCTCAGGCTTTTCACTGCAATTAATCATCGAAAGTCAAGTTGCTTCAAAGACTTGCTCAGCTTCCCCCACCCTCTTCTCTAAATCTTCACAGGCCGAAAGGAAAACTCTTAAAAAGGGACAGAATAACAAACAGCATGTGTGAGAATCCCACATCATGGGACAGCATGTCCCCTTTGCCAGCAGGGGAGAGGGAAGCTGTGAAATAAGAAACCTTACACATGTAGGCAGGACCTACACTGCTGAACCTGGCTTTGTTGGGGAATATTAGGCTTGCTGCTGCAGAAGCAGCTGACACCAACATGTCTGAGAACTAGCTTTCCAGTTGCTTATTCTCTTCTTTGTGGGGTCCTTTGTGAAAAGTGGTAGAGATTTCCCAGCTGCCACGGGTAGCAGGCAAGGAGTGGATGAGCCAGTAGCACTGCTCTCTCCCTTTCAGGCTATGACCACTGGTGATATGAAAGGGGAAACTTTTGTTGCCTTGTTTGTGTTGATCAAGGTCTGCAGATCACAGTTCTACAAGCACCAGGCAGTTTGAGGATTTATGAAAAGATTACTAGTAGAGGTCAGATCAAATGATGCTTATCTAAGTCATCAGATGGTAAGTAATTCATGCATCACTCAGGTACTGAGCATTGGGAACAAGGACTTCTCATTGTGATTGCCCTGCTGGAAAGCCTGCAGTTGTCAGTGCGTAAGATTGTCTCAGGGTCGAGCTGTTTTTTTCCAGAGAGCACTTACCTTGCCCACCTGTTGCTTTTCTTGCTCCTTCTATAGAAACTGCATGTTAAAGATCCAGCAAGGGTGCCTGCTAGCACACATTGCCCTGTGATGTCAATTCCATGAGCCAGCAAGAAACAGACAGCTGTTCTATAAGTCTACTTCCTTGGGTGAAAGAGGCTAAAGATAACTGCAGAAGTGGAGGTGTGTAACTGGTGGCTGCCAGCATTAACCAACCGCTCCATGAACAGAGGGTTGGTTTATTTGGTAACTGTTGAAGGGGGCAGCCTTTCACCATCTCACTGATGAGGCACAGTTTGCACAGGGCACAGTCTGTTCAGCAGACAAGCTTAGGCAGAGAAGAATTAGCTGAATGAGGTAATGTGCATAATTAGCAGTATGAAGGCTGGCTCCTACAACCCAGAAGTTGAGTGCCACCTGCTTCCCAGTGGCACAGCCCAATAGTCACAGTGTAATTGGAGAAGCAAGAGTTATCTTGATTTTAAAATGATTAGAAAGTTCACTCTGGGAATCCAATTAAACCCAGCACTGCTCCTGTGGCTGTTGCTCACCTGCAGTTAAACAGAAATTGTGCCAGGACTTTAGTGTCCCTAAACTTGGTAAAGCAGCAGTTAAACTTCCTCTCTGAAGCACACACACACCATACCCCAGATTAGGCTAGCAGCTGTAGCCTCTCACCCCATCAGTTATTAACCCATAACCCAGTTATGCCCCAAGACCAGCTCATTATTGCTGGTAGAAGGGGAAAATGGAGAAACCTTTAGTATTTCAAGAGGAATATACAGAACACTATTACAGAGCAAAGTGTCCTATCAAAGCACTTTCTAACTAGCAGTAAGGCATGTCTCAGGGAATTGCTGCCATGTGCAAGCCCAGTAGTAGCATTTGATCATGGCTGTAGTCTCTAGAAGAGATAAAGGAGGATCAGTGAAATCACAAGGGACAAGTGGTGATAGAAGCTTGGCTGATAGGAGCTTCTGTTATCCATTCTACTGGTGGATGGGTCAAGCAACATTGGCTCATACATGCTACCCATGCAGAAACAGCATGCAGTAGCTCCCTGGTCCCAAATGTATATGTCATGTGAAGCAGCTCTGTCCCTCAGCCCATCTCACCGTACACACAGCATATTGATTAAGATGGACTATTCCATGAGGAAATGTGAAAGAGCAACTCCCAGCCATCAGCACAGTCCCAGAGGAAACAGCAAAGCAGAAGCAGCTCTAGGATAGGGCACAGTTGGAAGGAAATTCACCAAGCACCTGGACAGAAAAGATGGATTCTGTTATTAAACTCTTCCATCCCAGGGTTAATCCCAAAGTAACAATCTTAGAATTAAGTTAGATTACAGCAAGATTCCACTGGCATGAAAAGGATTAGTTTGTCTCACTTGTGCAACTACTCACATGCCTGGGTGAGCGGTTGTTTTCTATAAGAACATTTACTATTTAGAGCAGCAAATAGTCAATTCCCCAGTGCCAGAGGCTGCAGCACACACATCCCGTCTGTTCATGTTTGGGTATCACGTAAGAAATCAATCTTCTCTCCCTTACAGCCTGCTCCCTCAGCTTTGAGTTTCCTTTTTCCTCTTCTACCTTTCTTTCATTGCTCCCCCTCCCTCTGATGTTCATCAAAGCATTTGGGAGCATGTGGAAGTAATTAGACCTGAAGGGAAATGTTGGCCAGTCTGGGAGACAATGACAAGTGCCAGGAACTCTGGGTGCCCCTTTCAGCCACTTTGAAGTTCATTCAGATGGTACAAAACTCAGTTTTGCTTTGTTGGGGGGGAAAAAAAAGGTGGGGGGGATGTCAGGCCCAATGAATAGGGAGCAGGTTCCTGTGAACTGATAAAGAAACAGAACAGTGGGGAAGAAACACATTATCAAAGACCCCAACAAAAAGGCCGCCTGTGGCCACTCTGCTTTATTACATCTACAAATTGTGCAGACACACACATAGTTCAAGGAAAAAAGTCTGTTCAGGGAAAACAAATGGTGAGAATTATTACCATAACACAGTAACTCTGTCCAACTGGAATTACTGGACTATGAAAAAAAAACTTCAAATAAAATACAGCAGCCTGGATATTGTGGCACTACAGACCTCATCTCTATGGCAGGCACATTTCTAAACCTTAACTCACATCCCAACACTGCATATGGGTGAGGCAGAGCATCGTTCCTTACTGTACCCATACTGCAAACCCACAGCAAGTCCACTGCAGGCAACATCAAAGCCAAATAAATCAGCAGATGGAGAGTCAAATGAAGAGACCTTTCACTGGATTTTTGCTCTCATTAGAGGAGTAGTTAATTATGTGTAATGGAAATAAAACAGCTTAGTCCAGAGGCATATTCCATAGGCATGTCATTAATAGATACCTGCATTTTTCATTAACAAGACTCCACCAGTGGAAAACAGACAAGTACAATGAACCAGGAAGTTCTCAACAAAAGCCACTCAGTAAATTGTGAGTTATCTAAACGCTCCTGCAGGACTACCAGCAGCAAGTAGCCACTGCCACACCATAGGGACCAGCCCAGTTCTGGGCAGCACTTTACAGCTGTACGTGAAATTATGAAGCTGATTCCAGCACTAAGATCTTGTTCCAGGCAGCTGAGCAGCCACGCTGCTTCAGGTAACCTCCGAAGACAGAAATTAGAGAGAAGGCTTGAGTGTCAAACACCTATAGAAGCAAAGTCAGCAGTCAAGGGATGGCTAGGAAGAATTCTCTCTACCTGCTCCTTTCAGATTACATGCATGCAGTTTCTCCTTCTGGCCCTGCTTCTATTGCCAGGCAGATGGTCTTACAACACCTGGGGCTTTGTCTGCTCACAACAAGATAGAAGTAGCAACATAAAACAGCTATTCTATTTTATTTTTTTAAGAAATAAATCATGTTGTTCACGTCTCTCCAGGACCAGCAATGGTTTATTACAAACTTTGTAGCAGTTCAAATGGAAAGAAGTGCTATTGATTCTGCTGCTTCTCAGTCCAGCCAAGTAATCTTGCAGGCCCAGCACCTGGGATGTTTCATCTCTTCCCAGCTGCAAAAAGAAAACATAAGGAGGGGCTTATAGCTCTTATTGGAATCCTGTTAGAGAGAAAGGGTGAGGGCTGCTTCTCCAAACCCTACCAGGGTCACAGGGGCTTGTCCTACATACTCGCCCAATCATGTAACGACCTAGCTGAGGCCCTGAACACACTGGGCTCCCCGCTCCAGCTGTACCCAGGCAGTATAGTTATAGCACTTTAGCTCAGAGCTTAGTGAGAACTGAACAGGGGAGCCTACAACAACCGTGTGACTTCCAGGGCAGATATGGCTACCCCTCCACTGCCAGACACACTGCTATCCACTCCTACTTGGCTGCTCACAGCCCTCTCAACACTGTAGATCTCTGGCAGGCAGGACAGGTGATTAACATCTTCACTTCTTGCACTACAGACTTTAACCAAATATTCCCCATAGGACTGAGAAAGGTTCTTTACCCAGCATGGGAATGCATCATGCATATACTGCTTCTGAAGACTCCCATGTACCCTGCATCAAAATCCCAGCATCATTCTAAAGCAGTTCAGCCATATGGGGGCAAATGGACTAAACCACAGATTTGATATTTCCAGTTACTTGATGCCCTACTTTAAGTTTGCTGGAGCACCTGCCAGAATCAAATGATAAAATTTTAATTTCAAAAGCTATCATCAGATCTCAGCCAGAGATTTTAGCTCTGCTTTGGGGTTTTTTGGAAGGAGAGGAGAGGAGGGGGTTGGCTACAAAAATGTTAGATGGTCTTTTTGAACTTTGCTGACCCATTTTGTGTGAGCATAATTCAAGAACCTCTCTTCCAATTCACATCATGTCCCAGATCTAACCTACCATTTTGACACAGAGATTGATACTGTGGATTGTGATAGAAACTCGGTTGCAATCTTAATTACAGAGCGATTGCCACCACTCCATAGCAATAAGCACCAACAATGAAGTATTAATGATAGAATTTTAGCAAGACTGCACAATCGAGACAAAGGGGATGGTTCTGAGATCAACTGTGCCAGCACACGGAAACAACCAAATAGCTTTTACAGAGGTTCGGGGCCTTTTCTTATCGCAATTGGGACATCAGATCCACATCATGCCCATCAGCTATTAAACTGAATAGTTCTGGGATCACAAGTCATGGCAGTTGATTCCTGCAGTGAGGCTCTGCAGAGGCAGCTTCCACAGAGCAGGGAGGGAAAGCTCTCCCTCTGATCCCAGATGATACCTGGCAGCTTCAGCCACTTTGGTACTTTTTCAGGGGGGCTTCTCACTGGCTGTGAAGCTTCAGAGGCTCCTGCTGGTTCTGGGTTCTCTGCAGTTCTTTTCCCATCTGTCTCCTCTAGCCCAACTGGGGGTGGAACAGCTGTTTCTGAAGCTGGCGGAGCACAAGGGACTAGTGATTTGGACAAGCCTCTGAGAAGAGAAACAAGAAAGCAGAATGAAAGCAAGATTTTCACACTGGTCTCCACATACCCCAGCCCAGTGATTCATCAGGCCCAGGCCTCAAAAGGTTAATCTTCACCCCAGAAGCAAAGGCTTTAGGGCACATACCAGTCTGTAAGCAGATCTTCCAGCTCCTGCCAGATTTAGCAACAGACATGCCTCTCCATTTGAGCAGGGTTCACCAAGCTGCAAAGTTGTAAATGAGCCTGAGAGCAGGGGAGTTTTTTTCTGGTGCCTGTAGGTTCTGCTCCTCTCCAGCAGGAGAGGTGTTGATTCCACCCTTCCCTTCCCACAAATGCCCACTCACATTCAGTAGCTTTACTCGCAGTCCCTACCTGGCTACTAGCAAGTCAGCTGTGGAAAGGGACACTGTGGACTCCAGCAGTTCTGGTCTCAAGTAACAATCTGTAAAACAAACCCAAACACATACATTTGTTAAGACAGTATCATCAGCCAACCTGTAGACACTGTTACTGCAGCACCTCAGAACCACATAGCTCCAGCTAATCCCCCTTTGTGTGCTTCAGTGAGTTTCTGCCTTTTCCCAATACAATAGCCAACATTGTTAGCCACTGGGTGATAGTGACCCTCTCAAGGGATGCTAATTCCTGCCGAACTTCAATGTTCTGATTATTCTTTGCCATTTCTAATCCATCCCTCAAAACTTTGGTTTTCAGGCACTTGATCTCTGCATCTCAGAGGTTATGTTCTCTGGACCCAGAACTCCCTTTACACCTCTTAGAGAAGCAAACACTAATATTAACAGCACTACAACTATGCCAGAGAATCAGAGACTGTCCATCTCCACAGGAAGTCACAACAGGTTGGTCCCTACAGTACAATTTCTTGTTCTTTGTCTTGTTTAATTTTAAAGCAATGGGATTTCCACACTTCCTTCAGAGACCACCACTCCATGTTTGTCTACTGTGCCTACTCCATAGCCTAATAAATCTCATAAGAAATGCTTCCTGATTTACATTTACAATTATGTTAGTTAACTTGCATTAACTGGCAATCAACTTTGAAATAGAACAAAGCTAGTCTAGACAAGGCCTTAGGGCTTGTCTACACTTACATTTCATAACAATTTAACTTGCTGGCTCAGGGGTGTGAAAAATCATCCCCCGGAATGCACCAAGTCTGAGCGCTTTAAAGCACTAGTGTAGACAGGTTCCCAGTGCTCGGAGCTAATCCCCTCATGGAGGTGGATTATCAGGAGCACTGGGAGATCTCTCTCCCAGCGCTCAAGCGCGACCACACTCGCACTTCAAAGCGCTGCCATGGGAGCGTTCCCGTGGCAGCGCTTTGAAGTTTCCAGGGTAGACATACCCTTAGTGATTCACAGTAGGGGCAGAGGTAATGGCAATGCAAGATTCACATAAACCTCATCCCTTCTCCTACCAATGCCACTCAACCCTGAGCTGGAAGTACCACCTCTGGGAAGTTCTCTCTCCAGGATTCACAAGTCTCTCTGCTAACAAAAGGAGCTAATTAGTGCTAATTGTGGGGAATTGTCTGCTAGGAATTGCACAGAGCTACTGCACCCCAGCTCATTTCACTCAACCAAGGAGATTAATGATTTACACTCATTCCAACCTTAGACTGAACACAAACCAGTGCTGCCCATGCAAGGCTCCATATTCCACCCCCAAATACCTGAGCCATCTAATACCCCAATACCTGAGCCACTCCCAGCTTTGTTTGAGATCTCTTGTTGGAACAATTCTGAAGCCACGGACACGATTAATCTGGCTAAAATACAGCAGCTGAGGAGCCAGCTGGAGAGAGAAAGAGAGAACTCACCTCTGCGCTCCTCAGATCCAAAGTGAATGACAGACGCTGGGAAGAGGTTAGCCTGAAGCAAAGGGAAAAGAGATGGATGAGACGGGGACAGGGCAAACTGCAGGGTTGTCACAGCCAGCCAGCCTCGGACATTACATACATCTCTCTAAGGGAAGCCCAATCTCTTCCCCAACCCAGGGCAAAGGCACTGCAGCCATGAAAACATGGGTATTTGCTCATCAACCCTCTCCACCCCCAAAGCACCAATCCCTGCTGTGGGCAGCAAAGCCCCTTAACATAAATGCAACTGTATGAGTTGCAGGAGGGCTGAAACTGAACATGACAGCAGCTCAGACGCTTTTTTGCCAGCTATGTCCTGGCTGCATCTTCTGGAGCCCAGTTTAAAATAAAAGCAAATGCAAGCAGGATGGGCAAGCCAATTTTCAGGGTATTGGGTATCATCTACACAGTCATATTTGAGGAGCCTAGGTGGCATTCAGTGACAGCCCCTGGAATCTGCTACTCTCAGTGATTTTCAGCTTCGTTCAGAGAGTTCCTGACTCCCTGTGGGAAGCAGTTTCCCCAGGGGCCATGCTCCACCCCATGTTTATACCATCCCATTGGCATGTGCAGAATAGCCATCTTGTGGGCATCACCCCACCACCAAGCCTGCATCATGCCCCACTCTCTCGCACAGTCTGCATTACTAGGGTCACCAGCTCTTCCTTCCCTCCTTGAGAACACTAGAACATCTCTGGCTTCAGATTCTGGTTTCACTGTTGCTAACAGCTGCCCCTTTCCTCTCCTGGAGGGAACCTGAAATGTTCTTCGGTTCCCTGCTTTGGACAGGTCATACTGGCACTGCCTGCCTGAAGAGGCTGGGGATCAATGTTCCATTAATGCAAGTCAAAGAAGTTGTCTTAAAGTCTGCTACAGAGACCAGCTATGATGAAACTGAGGAACTAGCAGTGCTGACCTGAGCTAATCAGTGTGGGGGCTAGTCCTGTGCAAGTCACCACCATATAGTTCCACCACAGTGCACCCTTCAAGTCTCCCTTGCTATTTTAGTCCTGCTCCACAAGCCAGGCCTACCGTCCTCCACCCTGCTATTCTAGGTTTGCATCTCATTTGGAGAAGCTGCCAATCATACTAGAGAATGCTTAGCCTTAGTGAATTTTACCTACAGAGTGCTATACAAACACAGACTTTGTTTTTTGTTTTGTTTTTTTTAAAGAAAGTTGGGTGTGATGTGAAAATAATGCATCCCGGTCAAGTTGTGGGGAGCAAGTGATTACAGTACTGTCCTATTAGCCACAGACGGACAAGGAGCAATGTTTTCAGATTCGTAGATATTAGGGCCAGACGGGACCTTTGGCTCATATAGTCTGACGTGCTATATATCATAGGCCAGACAATTTCACCCAGTTACCCCGTAGTGAACCAAATAACTTGTCTGACTAAAACATCTCTTCCAGAAAGGCATCCAGTTTTCATTTGAAGACTGCAAGAGAGGGAGAATCCATCACTTCCCTTGGTAGTTTGTTCCAGTAGTTAATCATTCACTGGTAAAAATCTGTTTTACTTCTAATCTAGTCTGGCTTCAGCTTCCAACCATTGTCCTACCTTTCTTTGGTACATGAAGGAGCTCTTTAGTTAGCACCTGGTATTTTCTCCCTGAGATGGTATTCTTATACTAATCAAGTCACCTCTCAATCTTCTTTTTGATAAGGTAAACCAATTGAGCTCTGCAAGTCTCTCCCTGTAAGACATTTTCTCCAGCCCTCAAATTATTTGTCGCTCTTTTTTGTCCTCTCTCCAAAGTTTCTCTGTCCTTTTAAAAAGTGGACACTAGAACTGGATACAATATTCCAGCATCAGTCTCACCAATGCCAGAAGCAGAGGTAAAATCACCTTCTTACTCCCACTCACTAATCCCCAGTTTATACACCCAAGGACTGCATTAGTCCCTTTTTGCCACAGCATCACATTGGGAGTTCATGTTCAGTTTTTAGTCCACTATGACTCCTAAATCCTTTTTAGAGTCATTGCTTTCCAAGATACAGCCCCTATTCTGTAGGCATGCTCTGCATTCTTTATTCCTACAATGTCTGACCTTGCATGTAGCTGTATTCAACACATTTCGCTTGAATGGGCCCAGCTTACCAAGTGATCCAGATATATTTGTATGACTGGCCTGTCATTTACAATTCTGTCAATCTTTGTGTCATCCGCAAATTTTAATCAGCAGTGATTTTATAATTATTTTCAGATCATCAGTGAAAATGTTGAATAGCACTGGGGCAGAGAACTGATCCTTGCAGAACCCCACTAGAAACTCCCCCATTCAGTGAGCTATTTTTTTATATCTGTCAGTTAGCCAGTTCTTAATCCATTTAACATGTGCTTTATTGATACTGTATGTTGCTAATTTTTTAACGAGACTGTTGTGCGGTAGTATGTCAAATGCCTTACAAGTCTAAGTATACTACCTCTATGCAGTTACCTTTACAACCAATTCGTAATATCGTATCATGAAATATCTTTGTGTAAAGAGCCATGATGGAAGAACACTACTGCAATGCAAAGTCTGGCCACAGGAATGGGGAGATAGTCAGAATCTACCTACCTCTTCTGAGAATGGCCCAGAGATCTGAGGCTGAATCCCCTCTGTGTCCCTGACCATCTTGGCTAATAGCCATTGATGGACCTATCCTCCAAAAATTTACATAATTCTTTAATCCAGTATATACTTTTATACCTTCACATCATCCCCTGGCAACAAGTTCCACAGGTTGACTGTGCATTGTTTGAAGAAATTTCCTTATGTTTGTTTTAAACCTGCCACCTATTAATTTGAATGAGTGACCCCTGGTTTGTGTGTATTGTGAAGGGGTAACCAACACTTCCCTATTCAGGTTCTCTGTATCATCCAGAATTTCATTAATTACTGACCTGTTAGTAATTTACTCATCACCTCTTCATTTATTAAACAAAAAACACACACCTAGGTAGCCTGCAAAGTATACATTCAGATAATATCTTCAACTTCGTCTTCCTCCTCCCCTCCTTCCATGGTCTTTAATGCTCAACTCGTGTCATGTCATTTAGATAGCAAACTCTTTGGGGCGAGAATTATATTTACTGTATGTTCCACTACCTGGTCAAATGTCACAGTAGGACAAACTGTAGAGAAGCAATTTCTCTACATATCAAAGGAAAGCTTATTGGAACAGCTAGTTCTAAAGCACACAAGAGGAAAAGCTATTCTCAACTTAGGCCTAGGCCTAAGTAACATGCAGCATCTGGTTCAATTAGTAACAGAGGATGAGGCTCTCAGTAACAGTGACCATATTATAATTAAATTCAAGATTGGGGGGGGGGGGGGAGGGAATAAGGTACCAAAAACTAAAACAGTGACACTAAATTTCAGAAAGGAAGATCTCAAACTCATGGCATTGATCAAAAAGGCCCTAAACTTAAAAGCAAAGCAAGTAAAATCCCTAGATTCGGCATGGATGTCACTTAAGAAAACAACGGAGTCTCAGAAGGCATACATACCACTGAGCAAAAAGGGAAGCAGAAAGGCAAGCAGTCAGTCAGCCTGGTAAATAGTAAGAGGTTATTCAAGCCAAACAGTGATCCTTCAGATTTGGAAAACTAATCTTAGTGAAGCCAATAACAAAGGATGTGTGAGAAGTAAATTTGAAGGACTAGACTTGAATTAAAAGAGCAAACAGCTAAAGGGACAAAAATAAACATCAAGGAATTACATGAAGTATATCAGAAGCAGGAAACTTCCAAAAGAAGTGGTGGGTCTGGTGGATCACCAGGGGTTAAAAAGAGCGATTAAGAAAAATAAAGAAATTGGCTGAGAAGCAAAATTTATTTGCATCAGTCTTCACCACTAAGGGTGCTGAGGAAGTTCTTATCTGACACCTGATCTTTCCTGGTAATACAGATGAAGTGCTCTCAGAGCTGAGGTAGCAGAAGCCTAGGCGCTGGAGAAAACAAATTAAAAAGCAATAAATCACCAGGTACAGATGGTCCATCCAGGAGTTCTCCAGGAAGTTTTCAAGTTCTCATTCTGAAGAATGAGCTACTATCAAAAATATTAACTGGCCTATTAAATATAGCTACTATTACAATGTTGTACCTCTATTTAAAAAGGGCTCTGGGGTCATCTGGGGAATTACAGATCAGTAAAGACTTACCTCTGTTTCTGGCAAATTGGTCAAAATGCTCATTACAAATAGAAACATAAAACACCTGGAAGATCACATGATATGGTCTAACAAGCATGGATTCTTCAAAAGAAAAATCATACTTTACTAATCCGTTAGAATTCTTTGTTGTGAATAAAGGAGAACTGTTTGACGTAATTTAGTCAAACTTTCAAAAGACCTTTGACAAAGTCCATCATAAAAGGCTAATAAAGAAACCCAGTTGTTGCAGAGTGAGAGGCAAGGTATTGTCATGGAACAAAAACTGGCTAAGAGACGGGAAACAGAGTAGGATTAAATGGTCAGTTTCCATCATGGCAAAAGGTGAACAGCAGGAGCCTTAGGGGTCTGTACTAGGACTGTAGTGTTTAAAATATTTAGTAATGATCTGGAAAGAGAAGTGAGCAGGACAGATTATCCCACATCTGCCTGCTGTGGGATTTCTTGAACCTTCCTTTGAAGCCTCAAATGCTGGCCATTATCAGAGATGAGATGTGGGCAAGATGGACTATGGGTCTAATCCAATGTGGCAATTCCTGTATTCCTATGCATATACAGCACTGAGCTCAAAGGGCCCCTGATCCTGACTGGAACATCTGAATGCTACCTAGTATAAATATTAAATACAATTATTAACTTCTGGGAAAATGAAATGGCATCACCTATTTTCCTGTCCACAAACTTGAAATGAGAATGTGATCTTACAGCTCTCTGGACTGGGAGACATGAGCACACAGTGATGGTACTGGTGCCAGCATGTAACATCCAGGATTAGAGACACCCCCATCCACTAAGTCTGAGCTCCCTCCTAGCAGCCAGGAATTTGTACATCCTCAAATTGACATTTTAGCAGCAGGAAACATTATTTATTAGACCTTTTAACATTTCCTTTGCCAATCAGCAAGACCAAAGCTTGCCTGCTCCAGTCACAAAGGCAGCTCTCCGTAAATGTAATTAAAAAGTACCAGACATGGTTAAGAAACCCCAGAGAAAACTCTTGTGAGAGCTTTGATGTCTCCACTGCATTCGTCTGAAGGGATCCCACTATTTGGAAGGGGTGGCTTAGAAAGGAGTCCCCCGTCCGGCCCCTCCTCACACACAAGCCCCTTTACACACAACATCCTTTTCATGGCAGCTGTGACTTGGAAAATGAGGTTTTTGTAGCGTGTTAGTGTTGGAATTTTTTAATAACCTCCCCTCTCTCTTTTTCCCCTCCCGCCCAATTATAGTGGTGAATAATTAACATTCTGAAGGAGATAACTAAGCACAACATCTCAGAGCTCAAAGCCCTTTTAGTTCAAAGCCCTGCCCTTTTCTCTTCGTTTCCCGTTGCCACCACTAAAACTTCCTTGTCATTCAAGCTCTGGGCACACACATCAAAGCAGCATGTGGGAATGGCCCCAAGGGGTCAGAGAAAATTCATGGCAGGGCCTGTGAGTGAGGCACCAAGAGAGAGGGAGAAACAGACAGACACACTCAACCACACAAACACACAGAGACAGAGCACGCCCTAGTAGGAACCACTACCCTCTTTACTCACAAGCTGATAAATCACCCCAGCTCTAGATTTCAGGCTCCACCTCCGCAACCACTTCCCACCACTGGCAAAACATCAGTCCAAACCCTTTTTATTGGGAGAGAAAAAGGAACTCGATAGCAGGTCACACGTGCAAAAATTGTAGCCTCCTCCCCGTGGCTTATATTACCCCACACATCTTTTCCCTTCCTATGGCTCAGCCATGACCGATTTCCCTCCCAATTCTTATCCCTAATATATGCCTTTCCCTTCAATTTAGGTACAATATTAGGTCACTGATGTAACCCTTTACTTTGCTTCCTACATGAATCTCAGGTATCAGACCAATTTAATTTGAACCCTCAAGGCTGAATATGATTCATGGGTTAGAAGAAGGCATCCCACTAGCACACGAATCTTCCAGTCAGCCACAGGCAGGGCACATCCCCCTGGTAGGGACCAGGCTCTTTCAGTTATGTAATAGTCTTTAAGTCAGCATCAGATTTAACCACAGGAAAAATCAAGGTACGTTGATATTGGCCATGGAATGTTTTAGCATAAAGATGTGGTGGTTTTAGTATTTGCTCAGTCTAGGAAGGTGCAAAAAATCATACTGTCGCAAAGTCACAGAACTTGTCAGCAGGTCTCTCACACTGCTAAGTGTTGCACCAATCAACAGTGTCAATACTTGAGTTTCACTCTTATCTCACTGGGCAGAATGTTTTCAGTGAACATTCTTGGGTCAGCTCTCATTTTCTCATTTGAGAAGATGCAGCAGCTGTCTCCAGTGTTTGAATCTTTGTCTCCAGACTGGATCCCTTCAATGAGTGCTTAGCTCTGCTCTCTTTCCTGAGTAATGCATCAAGAGAACAAGAATTCTCCAGACCTGCTGAGATCACATTCTCCTTTAAGTTCTATGTTTATTAATAGGAATAGAGTCTCACTGAATCAAAAAAGATTAAAACTCTTACAGTCACAGACCAGGCAACATAGCAAGTAGAATCAAAAGCTATTTGAAACAAGATTTTAGAAACCTGCCATCAGTTGAATGCAAGGAGTTATATTATGAGTGAGTCATCTGCCATTCGCTGTTTTCCATATTCAAATATTACTATCCAGCAGCCCCATTTCTTTGCTGTGACTTCTGTCCAGAAGTGCAGTGCCAATGTGACTTGGGAGAGGGACTCTGTAATCCCACAGATTGAGAATGCTGAAAATCACTTTACACAAGTTACATTTCCAGGATACATACATATTATTAATTGTACTGTAGCAGCAAATAGGAGCCCCAACTGAAATCAAGGCTCCCACTGTGCTACATGTTATGTATACATACAGTAAGAGACACCTTACAACATAAATAAAGACCGACAACAGGTTCTATTATCCCCATTTTAGAGATGGGGAATTGAGGCACAAAGATTAAATGACCTACCCACAGAAAGTGTGTGGCAGAACCAGGAATTAAACCCAGATCTCCCAAGTCCCAGCCCAGGGCTTTTACCAGAAAACCAGCCTTCCTCTCCAGAAGAATCCTGGACAGTCCAATCCAGAAACTTAAAGACAAACCTTAGAGTCCCTGGGTCAATTCAGGAAGTCAGACTATTGGGACAGTGGCTCTAGGCAGGTTACATTTTAGAATCAGAAGATATGGGTTGGAAGAGACCTCAGGAGATCATCTAGTCCAACCCCCGGCTCAAAGCAGGACCAACACCAACTAAATCATCCCAGCCAGTACTTTGTCAAGCTGGGCCTTAAAAAGCTCTAAGGATGGAGATTCCACCACCTCCCTAGGTAACCCATTCACCACCCTCCTAGTGAAATAGCTTTTCCTGCTATCCAACCTAGACCTCCCCCACTGCAACTTGAGACCATTACTCTTTGTTCTGTCATCTGCTACCACTGAAAACAGTCTAGATCCATCCTCTTTGGAACCCCCTTTCAGGTATTTGAAAGCAGCTATCAAATCCCCCCCCCCCTCATTCTTCTCTTCTGCTGACTAAATAATCCCAGTTCCCTCAGCCTCTCCTCACAAATCATGTGCTCCAGCCCCCTAATCATTTTCGTTGCCCCCCACTGGACTCCTTCCAATTTGTCCACATCCTTTCTGTAGTGGGGGGACCCAAAAATGGACGCAGTACTCCAGATGTGGCCTCACGAGTGCTGAATAGAGGGGAATAATCACTTCCCTCCATCTGCTGGCAATGCGCCTACTAATGCAGCCCAATATGCCTTTAGCCTTCTTGGCAACAAGGGCACAGTGTTGACTCATATCTAGCTTCTCATCCACTATAATCCCCAGGTCCTTTTCTCCAGAACTGCCACTTAGCCAATCAGTCCCCAGCCTGTAGCAGTGCATAGGATTCTTCCATCCTAAGTGAAGGACTCCGCACTTGTCCTTGTTGAACCTCATCAGATTTCTTTTGTCCCAATCCTCCAATTTGTCTAGGTCACTCTGGCTAACCCTACCTTCCAGCGTATCTACCTCTCCCCCCAGCTTCATGATGAAGTATGTGAGAGACAAATAAGACCAGCTCTCAGGATCATTAAGAATTCTCTCTCCTGTGAGAGTTAGCAATGGCTGATGGGAGCAGAGCTAGAGAACTTCTGCCGCTGTAAAAGCATGGATGACATAGATAAGGGGTGGCTAGTAAGTACAACACATCAGGCTTACAACTGACTGTTTGCATAGTTGCTTATTCAATTTCCTGTAGACAGCCAGTAATCCCAATTCCATGCCCTTCCCAAGTCCTGATGCCCCAAGAATCATGAAAAACAGCAGTGATTCAAATGAGCACCTTTCATGGACACAGTATGCATACAGCAGCTTCAAAACACATAACCTCAACATGTCTAGCACACTCTAGTTTGAGTAATTTAAGAAATGGTCCTGAGAGAGGCTGCTCTTCTCAACATCAGAACAGAAGGAAGAACATCCTGACACAGAGGGAGTGACTGTGCTGCAATCTGCATGATTCAAAAAACTGTTTGAGAAGGAAGTCCTAAGAGGCTGCTACAACCACATGTAGTCCATGTACATACTGTGTTGAAGGGGAATTTGCACATTCGCCATTGTTCAGTTCTCAAAGTTCAGGTGTTAATTTACATTCCAAGATGACCTGGCAAATTCTTTAGTGATTATCAACTTAAGTTAGATACAGAGAAGTCGTAGTAGTTCATCCAGGAAATCAGTGCCACAGCTGCCCCCACAGTATTCACATTCCCCCACTAGGGCAGGGTTGTTCCCAACAGTCCATTCTTTAAGCTTTACAGGTGTCTCAAAAAAAGATACATCATCAATTCTCTTGGCATTATTTTTTTCCACAGAGTTTAAAGCCAAAAGCGACCATCAGATCTTCTAGTTTGACCTAATCTATCACAGGCCACCACCACTACCCGACACCCACGCAACAAACCCCACGACCAAAATTAAACCAAAGTACTACAGCCCACAGGCGACTAAGCAATTCTATTCCACAGGCAGAGGTGGTGATCCAGTGCCTAAGCTTACATCTAGGAAAGCTTCACGTTTTGGGCCATCAGTCTAAGAATCCACCCATTACTGACAGAGCAGCCTTTGACTTTGATTCAGAGTAGCAGCCGTGTTAGTCTGCTAAGGTGCCACAAGTACCCCTTTTCTCTTTGACTTTGAGTGATTAGTGATCTGAAGTTCTATTTCACATGTTTAAATACGAAGGCACTCAGAAACCAGGGTGGTGAGTGTGGTACACAACATCCAGAAAGCCTTGGAACAGGGTGAGTCGGGTGGGACACTGCACCCCATATTCTTCACCGTGATAGATTATGACATAATTGTAATGTATTTTATACAAGATAAGTCATGTGAAGGAGCATTGGAAAAGTTATGATTTGCTGAATATGATTATCCTATTTGTATGCATGTATCATTTTTCTGTCTGAAGGTATGAATGTTGACTGTATAACTGTATTTCAAATGTAGTTACACCTGGGTAACACCCACTAGACAAGATGCTTTCAGTCTAGATAGTGGGTGGGGAAGGGCTTATTCAGGGCAATGAGCCACTAGCAAAAAACAGTAGGCCTTAGGAGACGCTTATCTCCCACCTGGTAATCCTTCCTGTGATGGCTACAGACAGCCTCCAAGTAATGGCTTCCGTGACTCTACAAGGACATGTGATCAGACCACATGTCTCTAGATTCCATTTTGGGATGTCAGTGTTTTTCCACAGACTGGTCTGAGAACCAAGCTTTGAAACAAAGGGTTCCCGCCATATGCAAAATTTATATAAGGCAGGGAGTGACATCTTGGGTGGGAAGTGAAGAACACCAAATGAAGACTCCTGGAAGCACCTAAAGAACAAAGACTGAACTGGGAGAAGTGCTGGACCTAGGCTAAAGGGGTTTCTAGCCTGTGAATAAAACACCTGGGGATTCCAAGCTGTAAAGCAAGTGCAGCTTGCCCCTTAAGAATCTGCAGCCTGCTTGTATCATCTCTTAGGGTGAGAATCTGCTACTCCTATCCAATCTATTTAGTATGTTAAGCTTAGTTTGCATTTTTTATTTGCTAGGTAATCTGCTTTCATCTGTTTGCTATCACTTGTAATCACTTACAATCTATCTTTTGTAGTTAATAAATTTGTTTTTGCTTTATCTAAATGAATGAGTTGGAGTGAAGTGTGTGGGAATCATAACTCAGGGGCAAAGACTGTTGCATGTTCTTCTCCACATTGAGGGGGGAGGCGAATTTTTATGACCTTGCGCTATATAATTAGTTCCCTGTGCAGTGCAAGACAGTATTGGGTTTATACTCCAGAGGAGGTGTGTGCCTGGAGAGCTGGGAGTTGCCTTAACTGTAGCCTTCCTATGCAGGGGCTGGTCAGAAAGCTTGCATGTAACTGCAGCTGGGTGTATCCCTACCTGTATTAGGCTGGTGAAAGTGCAGGCTGGAGGGCTTTGCAGCTTGTTACAGGTGTACAGTGTGAGAGGGAGCCCAGGCTGCTGTGTCAGGGGGCTCAGTGGTATCCCAGTTCCAGGTGGCACCCCAGGGGGAACCAGTAACATCAGGGTCTATGGGGCATTGCATATTATGGTATAAATGCCTAAATTAGAGGGATTTTTCCCAGTTAGACCAGCATCAATGACCCATGAGGACACATTTTTGACTTCGTTTTTATTGCACATTTTAATAGTTTGTACTCTGGAGCACAGAGAGGATCTCAGGCAGTGCTCTCTATCCAGTACTTCTAGTGCATATCCCCACCCTCCCTCCCCGCATCACACACAAACCCTGAAATGAATGAATGCTGCAAAAACATGCACATTATAACTATATTGCAATTTGGTTTACTGCATAGGTTCTCAAACCGTGGTCCGCGGATCGTTCCTTCTATGGTGCGCACCTGGGCGGCCGCACACGAGAGAATGAAGGGCTGCCCACCTAATTAGTGGAGCCACACAGGCTTGGCTCCACTAATTAGGTGCCTGGACCCTGAAGAAAATATTCATGTACGGTGAGGTGGTGGCCTTGGGGGAATAGGAGGTGGGGGGTGGGGCAGTGGGGTGAAAAGAGGGAGTAGAGGGAATTTGGGACATGTAGGACTGCAACACCAGAGAAAGAGGCAACTTTCTCCAGCTTCAGGGCTGCAGCTGCCAGGGAGAGAATCCCCTCCTTCCCAGCCCAGCTTGGGGGCTGCCGTGGTGGGGGAGAGACTACTGATATTAAAATGAGTTGTGTGCTTTTATTTGTAGAACAAAAACACGTTAATCATTATTTAGTTTTTTTATATGACACTTTTATCCAAAGCACTTTACAACAGTTAGCTAACGGTACAAACAACGTTTCATAGAATCATAGAATATCAGGGTTGGAAGGGACCTCAGGAGGTCATCTAGTCCAACCCCCTGCTCAAAGCAGGACCAATCCCCAATCAAATCATCCCAGCCAGGGCTTTGTCAAGCCTGACCTTAAAAACTTCCAAGGAAGGAGATTCTACCACCTCCCTAGGTAACGCATTCCAGTGTTTCACCACCCTCCTAGTGAAAAAGTTTTTCCTAATATTCCAACATTTGGAAAGATCATTAAGCGGTCTGCCGAGACTCAGCAATTTTCAAGTGATCAGTGGGAAAAAAAAAGTTTTGAGAACAACTGGTTTACTGAATGAATTCAGAAGCTCTACGATCAGTCAGAGACTCCTGTCTAAGGGGGAACTTGCAGCTGCTAGGATGAGAAGCATTCTTTCCATTATATGATCTGAAATTATTAGAGTGCCACAGGTCTGCTGGTAGTCTGATGTTAAAAGATTAATAAGAAAATGAGTGCTTCAAAGGGACAACCATATAGATGCAGAAACCAAAGCAACCAGCATGAAATACTGCACAGCAAGCAAACTCCACCCCACCACCAAACACAGAAACCACCACTTGGGGAAGCCAATGGATCAAAAGCATCTCTGACAAAAGAGCAAAGAGCATCTCCAGAACGGAAATAAACAGAGCCACAGCCAAAGGGACATTCTGCCTAAATAGCTCTTTCCTGTTTAATACCCAAGAATAAAGTTTCCCAACCGGCAGGCTACAACCACTGAGATGGATACCCTGAGACAAATATCAGCTGGCAGAGGGGTTTGAGGCCAATTCAACTTTATCAGATAAGGTTTGCACATGCTATCTTGACAAGGCTGATAAAGGGAATCCCAGTAGAAGGAGCACTCAGTGACCCACTGCGTGGAGGTCAGAAGGACGTGGCCCCTGAAAATTAACCAAAGAGCTGGAGAGAAACATTTTTAAAGCAGAATTTCTGTGCTAAATCATCTAGTCTGAGGAAGTCCTTAATGCTGCCCACAATGCCTATTTCCTCATACCACCTTCTGGGTGCTGTCATCAGCTCCTCAAAATCAGTGCAAGACACAGGCAGGCACAAAGCTTTATGGGTAAGGCTACGTTTATGTCACAGAGGTCATGGAAGTCACAGAATCTATGACTTCCAGAGACCTCTGTGACATTCTCTGCTTCATCCCCAGGGGCTGCGGGGACTCCGGAGCTGGCAGCCAGTGGGGCCCTGGCAGGGTTCCAGTGACAGGCGACAGACTCCTGAGGAGGGGACACACCTCGGGCGCGTAGCTGGGGGTGTCCCGTTTTCTCGTTGGGAAATATGGTCACCCTGCAGCTCCCAGCTGCTGTGGGTGGAGGGGGGCCCCCCCCTGCAGCTTCCAGCTGTCATGGGCAGAGGAGGAACCCCACAGCTCCCAGCCACCACGGTCGTGGTTTCCATGAATTTTTGTTTAGTGCCCGTGACCTGTCCGTGACTTTTACTAATAACCACCATGACAAAATCTTAGCCTTATTTTATGAGAAGTAAGATTACTACCCAAAATCCTATCTGCCCAGAACATCCTGAACAGACAAGAAATGGTCTAAGACCCCAAACAGTGAAGGTGTGCGCCAGGTTCCAGGCTGTACCAAGAAGGCTGAATTCCAGTGTCTGCCTCACCAGACCAGCCATTGGAAATGCCTCTATGATGGGCTGACCCTGAATGGGATAGGTTTTCTTCTGAACTTATTTTCAAACTGTTGCCAGAACTGCAAGCCCAACAGCAGAGGCGGCTTCACACAGCCCAGGGACATTGTCAGCATTGCTAAAGAACAGAAATGCAAATGACACTAATGAAGAAATGGAACCAGAACAGAAGGGACAGAAAGGAACAAACAGCTCCCCTGGAGTCCCTCCCCAGGGTAAAGGCCAGCGGGAGCCTTTCCCGACACTCAGAGAATTCTAAGATCTGATTAGAAAAAATAAGTATTTATATGGAAGAGTATGGGTTCCTTCAGATCCTTTGAAGGTGGGACCATGGCCATCTGCTCCCTTTACTGTCTCGGCTTTTACAGAGTCTGGGATTCGTACCTTCTGCTCACTGTTTCTCAGCACTAGTTCACAGATCAGTGCTGTAGTCTCTGCTAAGCCCAAGACCTGAGTCATGCCAGTGTCTGTCCCTGTGATGAGGTGGGAGGGAGAGAAGGGAAAAAGCATCTTTGAGAAGTTCAGCTAATCTAGAATAGCACAAACAAGCAGCTGGGGCTGTAAGGACCCCATCGCTGAGCACTGCTGCAAAGAAGCCTGCAGATGATCCAGTTCTGCCCTTGAGAAAGCTATGAAGTAATTCAATGGACATGGGGATAATGCAGCCAGGAAAAAGAGCAATAACAAAATATCAAAGCAATGCCTTGAAGTCTTTATAGGTTCCAAAAACTCCATGTTGTTGCCAGTCTGTGCGCTCACCATACTGTAAACACACACTTCAGAAACAATTCCTTCTACCAGGCTTCTTGGCAAATAAGTTTCCAACATTTGTTTCCCTGATTTTGATTGCAGCCCTTTACTATGGCTATCAAATTTAATAAATACTTGTGACTCCAGCAGCCTTATTGGGTGGGTGAAAGAAGTGTCAATAAGACTATATTCCTCCTCTTGCGCTGGCTCCCAATTCAATATCAAATCCATTGCAAGATTCTGGCTCTGATTTACAAATCTCTCAATAGAATAAGCCCACTCTATTTCAGAAATCACTCCATCAAGGCAGTTCGATGTAGAGGGAGAATGATCCAGTGACCAGGGCACTAGCCCAGGATTTGAGTTCAAGTCTCTGCTCTGCTACAGACCTCCTGTGTGACCTTGGGCAAGTCCCTCAATCTCTTTTCTTCAGTTCACCATCTGTACAATGGGGATAACAGCCCTGCTGCACAGGGATGTTGTGAGGATAATACATTAACGAGTGTGAGGTGCTGAGATACTGCAGTAATGGGGACCAGATAAACAGACGTATTTATCCAGCATACCACATGTTCAAACAGAGGGTGCCAGAGGCAAAGCCTTCTTTACAGCTGACTGAAGGCTCTAGAAACCCCTCTGAAAGCTGATCAGGAAGAGCCTCACCATTTTCAGGCCACACTATCAGACTCCCCTCTGTAGCAGAGCTCAAAGAACAGAAGCTGAAGAAACTGAACCAAACGGATACTGGAGGATCGGCTGCTCTTCTGCATTTTCATCCCATTTTCTGTAACCCACATGTAGAATTGAGACACTATGGCACAAGCTGCTTTAGAAAGAGAGAAGACACAAAAATCTGAAGCTGCTTTGCACATGAGCCAACAAGCATCAAACCAGTCCCTGCTCCTCTTCTCCTGGGGTTCTATCACTGTGTCCCATTTCCCCTCTCCCTAGAGTTCAGGCACCCTGACTGGGAAGCATACGTCTAATCCCCAGGAGTGAAAGGAGAACAAATAAAAAACCAAAGGTCGATAGACTGGCATTTATACAATAGGCTAATCGCAGGCTGAATGGATGGTCTCATATTTATATATAAGTGGTCCCTAAGGATGGGGAGACTCAAATTAAAGCCCTATAACCAAATCTCAATGTACTCTCCCTAACAAGTACCTTTGCATTTGCCAACGGTCATGTTACTCCTGAAATGAACATGCAGCCTAGCAAACGTCCCAAGCAAAATCCGTTTATTTTGAGATGTTTGCTGCTGCTCTGATGAGATTTTTGTAAGACAGAATGAATACATAATAGAGCTTGAAAAGATGACAATTAAATCTGCAATACCATGTACAATTCTGGTCCCCTCAGTTCCAGAAAGCTGAATTCAGAGTGGAGCAGGTGCAGAGATGGGCTGCTAGGATGATTGGGGGAGTGGAGGGCTCATCTGACCAGAGGAGACTAACGGAGCTTGGCTTGTTCAGCCTAGCAAAGGGAAAACTCGGAGGGGATTGGATTGCTCTCTATAAACACATTGGGGGCAAACCCCAGGGAGGGAGAGGAGCTATTGACACTAAAGGACAATGCTGGCACCAGAACAAATGGAAATAAACTACCCATGAATACATTTAGGTTGGAAAGTAGAAGACCCTTTCTAATATCAGAGGAGGTAGGTTCTGGAACAGTCTCCCAGTAGGAATAGAGGGGGAAAAACAACCCAACTAGTTTTAAAATGGAGCCTGTTATGTTTATGAACAGGATTATACGATAGAGTTCTCTGTGACAACAGGGGACTGGAGTCCATGATCTAGGAAGGTCCTTCCAGTCCAATGTCCTTAAATGTTAATGAAGAAATACAGCATTACCAGGCATGAAGATTCTATAGGGCAGGATACAGTTGTCTGGGGTTTTTTGAGATTTGGTTTAAACCTCTGCTGGGTTCTACAACAACATAAGGAACATCCCATTAAGTGAAATGTCACAAGGACATGTACACATCTAGCCCCCTTGCTAGCAAGTCACATTGGGTACAAAGCGCTGTAAGTGCCTGTTACTATGGCCTGGACACAGAACACTGGGAACAAGGGCTGTACATTTTGGAGGGACAAATATAAAGGACACTTGTATTCACTAAAGCAAGGCAACCCTCCCCCACCATAGAACCACCAAAGAAACTGTTCCTTTGGCCTACTGGCAGCAAAGTCAGGCTTAGGGCTCCCAGCTGTTCCTAATAAACATTACCCACATCCTGCTTCTGTTACTGGACGGAGAGAGAAGTCCCACATTCTCGGCCCTTCCATTAGCTGTGCTTCATGCCAGGACACAGCCTCTCTGCTGGGGTGAAGTGCTCCAAGGTCCCCTAAGTGCAGATCTCCACTTCTCCAGTACTGGAGGCCAGAGGCTCTCTGCAGCTTACTCCATCTAACCCTGAAGCCCACCAACCCCAGGGAGCAGCCCTGTCCTCCCACCCCTGTATTCTGACATCTAATTCTGGGAGTGGGAGCAGATTCCAGCATAGAGGCCTCCCTTCCAAATCTCATATATTGGGTAGAGTTGGGGATAGGAAGCCGCCTCCCTAAGGAAAGCAGAGGCCTAAGCAGAGGCAAAGGCCCCACAGAAACTTCCATCTGGAGCCAAGCCCCATCTAGTGAAGGGTTCGGTGCAGAAGCCTCCTCTCTAAGCCCCATCTCTACAGGAACAGACACAAGCAGCACAAACCTGCTCCCAGACTCAGGATTTCACTACTTGGCAAACAATACTGGAGCATGCCAGCAAGTCAGAGAACCGGTGTGCAAATCCTCCTCCCCCACACTGGTGCCCAGACAGGTCCAATAACAAATACACAACCTCTCCTCCTGTTCTGTGCTGGTGTAATTTTACTGAGAGCACCAAGGTTTAGGCGAAGCAGCCTGATTAGTAACAGCAGCCCATAAAAAGGGCATCCAACAATAACAGAATTGCCAGGGACATGAAAGCCAGAGCAGCTTCCGCACCCATTTCTCTCCAGAGAAGAAAGCCCCCTTCAGCCCCTGCCAAGCACTCAGATCTCCGGCGGCAGGGAAAGTCTATCCAAGCAGAAGACATTACAGCATGGAGCCTCCGCTGACTCAAGGCAAAAATTACAGATGAAAGACGATTTATGCTGGTAGCGGGGAGCAAAGTGTCACCCAGAATCAGCCAACCTAAATTGGGACAAGGCACCAGCCTAGTAAGTTAGAACACTGTGGTCTCCAGCAGGCAGACCGGGTAATTGGAAGGGTATGAGGCACTCTGAACAGGAATCACTCCTTCCCAATTGATGCTTCTTCTAAATAAAGTTTTTATAAACACACAGACTCATTCCTGTCTCAATCAGACCATGATGCTACAGAGCTGAGGGCCCCAGGCCTGGGACACAGGCAACATGGCCACTAGCACCAAACTCAACCCCTCCACTCCACAAACCCACTTCTCATAGGAGGCTGTTTTACACCCAGCTATCAATAAACAGCTTCTAGGTTTTAGTGTATGTTGCTGAGGTGCCCCTCCCCTAGTTCACATTCCCAACAGTAGGGGGGCAGGGGGAAGAACACACAAAAGTCTGCTGCCACCAAAGCACTTTAAACAACTTTAAAAACAGGAGGACCCCAGGCCTCCTGCCCTCTCCCCTCCCCCTCTTGCCCACACCTCGCCCTTCCCTCTCTCTCCACCTCATTTTAATCCAGTGATATTCAGACCTCAGTGATTCAGGAGCCAAATTAGTGATCATCACCATCCAAAAGAGACACAGGAGTGTGAATTCATTGTTTCATTTACACTCTCTCTACAAAAAGAAAAGGAGTACTTGTGGCACCTTAGCGACTAACAAATTTATTTGAGCATAAGCTTTCATGAGCTACAGCTCACTTCATCGGATGCACACAGTGGAAGTCAGCTATAGCTCACGAAAGTTTATGCTCAAATAAATTTGTTAGTCTCTAAGGTGCCACAAGTCCTCCTTTTCTTTTTGCGGATACAGACTAACACGGCTGCTACTCTGAAACTCTCTCTACAATTACTCTCACAGCAAAATGACTGACCAAGTATTATTTTATCAACTACAACTGGTTAGCAGCGTAGTAAAAGCATCCTGATTGGTTAATAATTAAATCACAGTGTTTTAATATCACGTGCTGCAAAGAGCCGCAAGGGAGACATTAAAGAGCCACTTGCAGCTCTGGAGCCTCAGTCTGAGTGTCTCTGCTTTCATCCCTCCACCCAATCTCAGGCCTACATTTCTTTTTGCCTTCTCCCCCTCAAGCCTCCCACTCCAAGCCTGTACCAACTTCTCTCCCCTTCAAACCAATCTTCCTCCTGCTTCCAGGTATGATGATCAGATGTCCCGATTTTACAGGGACAGTCCCAATATTTGGGGCTGTGTCTTATATAGGTGCCTATTACCCCCCACTCCCATCCCGATTTTTCACCCTTGCTATCTGGTCACCCTACTTCCAGGCAACCCGCTCAAAACTCTCACTCCTCTTCTCAGCCCTATACCTTGGCTTCTGCCACCACCATCTAATCATAGCAGTGTCACCAGTCTCAATCCCTGCAGTTCAGATTGTGAAATCATTTCCAATCTATCTTGTTTTCAGTCCTCTCCCCACTCCCTGAAACATTCACATTTGGGGATGGAAACTTCCTGAGAAGAATTTAGGAAACGTTTGGACAAGATCCCATCAGTTGTTTTCAAGTTACATTTTTTTTTTTTTTAAATCCTCAATGTAAAAATATTCCAGCGACCTTCCCTTAGTCCCAGCTTGTTTTTATAAATAGACTCTGATGAGCCAGGCAGGATTTACTAAGTTTTGGAGAAAAACAGGTTTTAACACAACAATTATGAGCTTTTGGAAATGTCATACTGAGTGCATGTAGCACGAAATTCCATAAAGCTGTTAACTGTACAGTTACATACCCATGTCCCACTTCCTGGTGTTTCTACCCCAGCCATCATAGATAAAAATAAAGGTGGATACATACTGCACTGGCAGTGAACTGGGCAGATACTTAATTCCAGGAGTTAATAAACTCAGCTGCTGAAGCAGAGAGTGTAAAATTAAGTGGCTTCAGAGTAGCAGATCCTGTGAGCATACCAAACAGCGTAAGTCATGTCTACACCTGAAATGATTTGCCACTACAGCTCTACCAGCAAACCCTCCTACTGTAAACACAGTATGTAACAGCAAAAATCTTTACTAGTACAGCTTATAACTGGACTCCTGAACTAAATAAGTTATTCTGGCAAAAGCACTTGTGTGTCAGTAAAAGTGACTACACTGGGGTTGTTGCTGGTATAAGCGCGTCACCCCCAGACAGACAATGCTATACCAGCAAAAGTTTCTACGTAGACCTGCCAGACTAAGGAGTTCACAGCGTCTTTGTTGGTCCACATACTCACCAGGCTTGATTCCCCCCATGGTAAGTCCTCATTTGCACCTATACAGAGTGTGTACAAAGTGCTCTCACTGGTGTAAGTGTTGATTTCTGGTAACTAGCACTTTACACCCTGAAAAAGATTTGGAGGTAGCGGTGGATAATCAGTTGAACATGAGCTTCCAGTGCAGTGCTCTGGCCAAAAGAGCTAACGTGATCCTGGGATGCAACAACAGGGGAATCTCAAGTAGGAGTAGAGAGGTTATTTTACCTCTGAATTCGGCACTGGTGTGACCATTGCTGGAATATTGTGTAGAGTTTTGCTGCCCACAATTCAAGAATATTGATAAATGTGAGAGGATTCAGAAAAGAGCCACAAGAATGACTGAAGAATTAGAGCTTAAATTCATAACTTTGTTAAGACACTAAAAACCATGGACTTAACAGACACACTGATTTATGATTTATTGCAACAATCTATAACTAAGGCTAAGGTTTAGTCATGGGTATTTTTAGTAGAAGTCAGACAGGTCACGGGCAATAAACAAAAATTCACAGGCCTGTGACCTGTCCATAACTTTATAAATACCCATGACTAATCTTAGCTGCTCCAGGGGGTCCTGGGGCCCCGCTGTTGCTTGGAAGAGGGGGCAGGGGCCCCGCTGTTGCTTGGAAGAGGGGGCAGGGGCCAGCCGCACAGGCCGCTGCCTGGGGCCACTCCAGCAGCAGCAGTTGCAGAAGTCATGGAGGTCCCGGTATCCATGACTTCTGTGATCTCCGTGACAGACTCACAGCCTTATCTATAACCCACTAACAACCCCAGGAGCTCCTTTCACGCTGCCCTGTTCCTCCCTATGACTGGAAGGGTGTTGACAGGGCAATTCACCTTGAATGGTCCCATGAAATATGTGTGAACGACTTATGTTAACCAATCTGTTCCACACTGTATTTAGCTCCGACACTGCTGAGATAGTCTATACTAGAACTTACTTCAGTATAACTTGTGTCACTCGGCATAGGCGCCAACTCCGTGGGTGCTCCTGGGCTGGAGCACCCAAGGGAAAAAATGGTGGGTGCAGCCCCCCTATCAAAGCCACTACCTCCCCCCAGCGCCTCCTGCCCACTGGCGGGCCCTGCCAATCAGCACCTCCCCCTCCCTCCCAGCACCTCCCATGGATCAGCTGTTTTGAGGCATCAGGAGGCGCTGGGAAGGAGGAGGGAGGAGCAAGGGCACAGCACACTCCGGGGAGGGGGTGGAACTGAGCAGGAAGAGGCAGAGTGGGGGCGGAGCTGGGGTGGGAAGAAGCAGAATGGGGGTGGGGCATTGGGGAAGGGGTGGAGTAGGGTGGAGGCAGAGGGCGCATCCACAGCAGATTAGAAACTCAGCACCTATGTTGTTCAGCATGATCCGTTAAGAAACATAAAAGTTATACTGACCTAAGTGCCAGTGTAGACAGTGCTATGCCTGTGGGAGAGCTTCTCCTGCCGACATAGCTACTGTCTCTTGTGGGAAGTGGAGTAATTAAGCGGACGGGAGAGTCTCTCCCATTGGCTTAGAGCATCTTCACCAGACAGTGCATCGGTGCAGCTGTGCTGCTAGGCCATGTCTACATTACCACTGATGTCAGCAAAACTTATGTCACTCAGGGGTATGAAAAAAACCCCCGCACTTGAGCAACAAAAGTTTCGCCCGCGTAAGTGGTTGTGTGCACAATACTACGTCAGCGGAAGAGCTCCTCCCACCATCCTAGCTACTGCGCTCATTGGGATGGTTTTATTATGTTGACGGGAGAGCTCTTTCCCATCGGCATAGAGCAGCTACACAAGTGATCTTACAGTGGCGGAGCTGCATTGGTATGATTGTGCAGCTGTAAGGTCTCTAGTGTAGACATGACCCCAGTGTAGATGTAGCCTAGTAAGTTTCCCAGACCTGAAGAAAAGCTCTACTTAACTTCAAAAGCTTGTCTCTCTCACCAACAGAAGTTGGTCTAATAAAAGATACCATCACACCAACCTTGTCTCTCTAATATCCTGGGACTGACATGAGGGCTACAACACTGCACATGAAGAATTAGAAAACATTCCTTATAGCGATAGACTCAAGAAGTTCAATATATTTAGCTTAACAAAAAGGAGGCCAAGGGATGACTTGATTCAATCTGTACTTATCTACATGGGAAAGAATATATAATAGCGGGCTCTTCAGTCTAGCAGAGGTGGTGTAACATGATCCAATGGATGGAAGTCAAAGCTAGACTAATTCAGACTGGAAATAAGATGTACATTTTAAATGGTGAGAGTAATTGACCACTGGAACAATTTACACCAAGGGTAATGGGCGATTCTCCATTGCAGACAATTTTTAAATCAAGATTGGATGTTTTTTCTAAAAGATCAGCTATAGGAACTGTTTTGGGGAAGTTTTATGAACTGTGATTTACAACAGGTCAGACCAGATGATCAAAACGGTCCCTTCTGGCCTTACAATCTATTAATCTATACACCCACTTTGCAGAGGTGTAAGTTATTACGTAGGCTGTCAGGCCCATTAGCTAACAAATTCCACTGGTATCAGCAGCTGCTCCAGAACTAGAGAGGCCAAATGAACTGTATTTTTCTCACCGTCATCCCTAAAACCAAATGCAAAAATAATTGTGTTAAATGAAATCTAAAAGCTGCAAAATCAAGCACTAAAATGCCAGGAAATTCCAAGAGTTATATTCTCCATAATGTTCACTTGGTCAAGTTGCCCATACCAGACAGAGCAGTTTATATTCCTGCTCTCCTTATTATACATGAAGTTCCATGTATTACTGTTCAGGGGTTCCCCCCACAGACCGCACGGGGCTAAGAGTGGGCACGACCTGTGAGTCCGTGACAATGTTATTCGTGAATTACCATAAAACCTACAGGGGGTTTATAAAGTACCTGGGTTAAGAGTGGAACATAGGAATTGTCAGACTGAATCAGCCCCATAGGTATATCTAGTCCAGTATCCTGTCTCCAACAATGGCTAGTACCAGATGCTTCAGAGGAAGGTAAATAAAACAATGCGTCAGGCAGATGTGGAAAAATTGGAAAGAGTCCAGCGGAGGGCAACAAAAATGATTGGGGGACTGGAACACATGACTTATGAGGAGATGCTGAGGGAACTGGGATTGTTTAGTCGCGGAAGAGAAGAATGAGGGGGGATTTGATAGCTGCTTTGAACTACCTGAAAGGGGGTTCCAAGGAGGATGGATCTAGACTGTTCTCAGTGGTAGCTGATGACAGAACAAGGAGTAATGGTTTCAAGTTGCAGTGGGGGAGGTTTAGGTTGGATATTAGGAAAAACTTTTTCACTAGGAGGGTGGTGAAACACTGCAATGCGTTACCTAGGGAGGTGGTGGAATCTCCTTCCTTAGATATTTTTAAAGGTCAGGCTTGACAAAGCCCTGGCTGGGATGATTTAGTTGGGGATTGGTCCTGCTTTGAGCAGGGGGTTGGACTAGATGACCTCCTGAAGGCCCTTCCAACCCTGATATTCTATGACTCTATGAATAATTTGTTCTCCATTAATCCCTAATAGTTAAAGATTGGAACATGAGATTTTATATCCTTTCCAAATCTTGTTAGCAATAGTTATAACAACTCTGGATATTGCTGTTATCTATATAAGCATCCAATCCCACTTTGAACCTTGCTAAATTCTGAGCCTCAACAACACCCTGTGGCAATAATTTCCACAGATTACCACCCAGTGTTAAAAATAGCGTTTCTTTTTTTAAAATCAGTTTGGATGGGTCATCTTTCAGTTTTGTTGTGTATACCTTTGGCCTCGTGTTATGAGTCTAGGAAAACAGAAGGTCCTGCTCAACCTTCTCGAGACCATTCATCCTGCAAGAGAAGGCCAAAATGGGAACTGGAGGAAGAAGTTGTAGATGAAGAATGTGACCTACACACCAGAGGAACTGAAAAGGAAAAGGGAGGAGGGCATAGATTGGGAGTTAGGATATGTCTACACTGAAAATGCTACAGTGCTGAAGCTGACCTGCTGTAGTGCTTCAGTGTACACTACCTACGCCAAAGGGCGGGGCTCTCCTGTAGGTATAGGTACTCCACCTTCCCGAGAGGCAACAGCTGAGAGACACAGCGATGCTGATGTAAGTTCCCAATGCAGACCAGCCCTTAGAGAGGCAGGTGGGATCAAAAGGGGTTTGTTGGGGGCAGGGATAAAGGGAAGTCAGAAAGCAGAAGGGAAGGTGTCCCTTCTCCCCCCACCCACTCCAGTGCAAATCATCTCCCATTACTTCCCATTTTCCAATCATGTCATTAGAAATTGAATCACAGTTTCGTTTATTTTCCTGGAACTTCCCAGAGCTCCAAACAGAACAGCTTTCCCCCATTTCCTACCGCAGCACCTGCGTAGAAATCTGAGACAGCATGCTGGGTGGCAGCTGTGGGCAAATGGCACAAACCGGGGGAAGCTGGGAGGCATTGCCCTCACACTGAGTGGGAAAATTTCCCAGTTCAAAGGCACGAGGAGCTTTCCATTGGCATTTCTGTTATTAATTAAAATGCATGAAGTGTCTTTGAAGAGAAAAACACTTGGCTGGCTGTTTTCCCACCAAGACGACATTGTGTGTCTCTCAACACTGACTGTCCCATGCCTGCCTGGGGCTGGGCTGCCAGGCTCAGGTGGAGAAAGCCAGGTCAATACAGACGCAGCAACACTCAGGCAGTGTAGCTGGGTCCAGTGCAATTCCTGAGCCACTGACCAGCCATGGCTGTGATCAGTACCAGGAGACTCAGGAAGGTGAGCACACTTGAAACATTCCTTAGTTGTGGCACCTTAGAGACTAACATTTATTTGAGCACAAGCTTTCGTGAGCTACAGCTCACTTCATCTGAATGCGTCCGATGAAGTGAGCTGTAGCTCACGAAAGCTTGTGCTCAAATAAATGTGTTAGTCTCTAAGGTGCCACAAGTCCTCCTTTTCTTTTGCGAATACAGACTAACACGGATGCTACTCTGAAACCGTTCCTTAGTTGGGGATCCTGGGCAAAGGCATTGTGACAAGGAGAGGAGCTCAGCCATTAGCAAATCTTGTAGAACCACCATCTTCAGGGCTAATTGTAGCTTTTGGTCAAGGGGATTCGGCAGGCTCCAGGCCCAGGAAGGGATCAGGCTGTGGGTGTGAACGCAGGTGCTCATACTATTTGTCTCCATGCAACAGCTGCACTTGTCTCTCCTCCACATGGCCTGGCTAGGAAGGTGTGGAATTTGGAAAGCTCCATTATAAACAACTTCAGAGGAGCTCTAATCCCTTCCTAATTCAATATGTCGCCAGAAAGGCGCTCTCTCACATACACTCCGGAAGCAAAATCTCCCATTACATTCTGTCTCACTCCTCACCTTACAAATGATCTTTGGCATATCACTCTACAAATGACCACACTCTAGTCCTGAAGGGAAGCCCTGTCTATACACAGTGAAGTTGCTAGCAAAGTCAATGGTAGAGCTATTTCACTGTCTCTCTAATAGTTCTTAACTCCAAAGCAGGCTCTGTACTGATACTTCAGTTAGAACACGTTACCTGGCAAGTGCAAAAGCCTCCAGGCAGAGTCGCCCTAGGGTACAGCGAATAGGGGCGACCGCCCTGGGCCCTGCACTTTGGGGGGCCCCGCACTTCATGAGAAGGTGGGCACGGAGATGAGGTGGGAGGTGGACAGGGGGGCAAGGAGGAGCCCTGCTACCAACCTCCCGCTCCCCCAAGCGCCTCCTGCCTGCCAGCGAGCTCCGCCAATCAGCGCCTCCCCCTCCCCCGCCAGCGCCTATCGCCGATCAGCTGTTTCACGGCATCTGGAGGTGCTGGGGGGAGAGGGGGGAGGAGCGAGGGTGGAGCGTGCTCGGGGGAGGAGGTGGAACTGAGCGGGGAAGAGGCGGTGTGGGGGTGGGGCCTTGGGGGGAGGGGTGGAGTGGGTGCGGGGCCTGAGCAGAGCAGGGGAAGCACCCCCTGGCAGATAGAAACTCACTGCCTAAGTCCCAGGCCCCGCAGCCCCCAAGGGACAGCCCTATCCAGGAATTCCAGACTGCTGGAAAATTCACAACATGGAAAGTGAATCCTCCACAACACCCACGTCTGACTAAATCAACCTTCCCTAGCCCTGAAATCAACACTAAACCAAGAGAGACTATCTCCAGTGTCAGACCATTAGTCCCTTTACGTCTGGCCTTCTACCTCTTATAATGGCAGGTAAGGGAAACAGTTGGTTTCCTCCAGTATTCCACCTCCTGTCACAATGGGTCAGACGACAAGTCCGTCGAGCACAGTAACGGGCCTCTTGCAATTCTTCAAAGGGCGATTACCCAGACTCTCTTTAGGCCAAGGGTTCTGCCTCACACCTGACTAGAGAACTTAGGCACAACAATTTTCCATTCACCAGACACTGCATTTTGCTGCACACAGGGGACCGCTCAGTAAGGACCTTATGCTCTGGAAACCTGAATCCACAGGCCATAGCTGATCACAAATCTACAGAGATTATAGTATTATCCAACCTCCCTTTAGAATTATTACAGTGCCTGGTACAGTGGAGAGAGGGGGAGCATTTCAGACAGGAGAGAAGTAGTACTTACCTGGAAGAGGGTTTCATTCTCATTACTCAAGATGGCTCTGGGAGGTGCAATAACTGAAGTTAAAGAACAAGTTACAATCAGGAAAGCAAGTAAACCAGAACAAGCAGCAGCTGGTTTGGAGAAGGACTGTTTCCACTCAAGAGAAGGACACAACCTCACTGTCCACACATGCTTCAACTCAAGTCCAGGCAAGAGTACAGTATGGCTACAAAAATTAGTCTGAGGTGAGTAGGTTACATCCTTTTGCACTCCTGGGCCGTAGAGAGGAGACACAGTCCTACCTGGGCCAAGTATCAGGGCACCACCCCAGGGGATGGAGGGGAGATGGGCTTTGTGCCAGACCATCACTCCAGGGAAAGGCATGCAAGGGAAGGAATGGGTACAAGAAACCACTGGACTCACACAGGTAAAATGGCAGCTCTGCATCTGCAAGGTGGCTTCTCACAAAGTCTCTCAAAATGCCAACTGTGAAGTGAAGAAGAGAAGGGTTTGCAGGGTGAGGGGGACAGTCCATATCTCACACAAGCCCACCAACACAGCCCATATGCTGGGCAAGGGACACAGCCTGTTCCTCAAATACTCCCCCTTGCATGACAACAGAGTCTGTATATCAGGTACCTCTCTCTGAAACAAACATCACAGTTGTCACCACTATATCCCTCTCTGGAAAGAGGGAGCAGACCCGTTGGTAGCACCACAGGGTCCCAGCAAAGCAGATAGTGGGTACATCAGTGCATCAGCCCTTGCTTTCAGCAAAACTCCTCCTCCCCCCATTTCTCCTTTTAGGCCATAAACCGCACTTGGATTTCCAAACACACCTAGTCCTGATGGAGAGCGTACTCTACCTAGGTCTCATATAGCCCACCTCACCATAGTATCTGAGCGTTACCTGTCCATCAGTTCCTCCATCCACAGTATCCCCTTGGCCCTCCATTTTGGCTAAGGGATGGAAGGGAGGTCCTGTTTCTCTGAAAGGAGTCAGTGAGCCTTACATTTACTGCTGCAGGCTCACAAGGAATCTTCCCGGACACCCCCAGGGTCACTCATTTACACGGAAAATACAGCTCTGTGCACCAGTCACATCTGTGACAGACTGAATATCCTGAATGAACTTTACTGAATTAAGTTAAACTTAATTGAAGTAGCGTTATTACCTTTGGGGTACATTGTATTGGAAATGCAAATGTTTATGTACAACTGAGATTGTATGAACTTTCATTAGGAGGAAAACAAGATTAATGCAATCTATGGAAGGTATGTGGAAGTTCAAAGGTCTTTTTAGATCAATGTGTGTGAAGTGGATTTCCTAGGAAATACCTTGAGGTGAGGGGAACGCAAATTCTCCCCTCCAAAGCCACCTTTTGAAGATATGCCCTGGGAAGAGATCCCCATTGTATACTAATTACCTCCTCCTGGAAACTCTAGATCAAAGACCCCTGATTTGTATCAACTAGTCATGAGGATGCTTGTTCTGAGCTGAAGTGATGATGAACTTGTAACCACAGGGAAATCCTAGGGTGGGGTTTTGAAAGTCTGTTCTTGCCAGAGCCAGTGCTGGATTTGGGATGAACTCTGGTAAGCTTTGAGCATGTGCACAGGTTATTATATTGTTTTTAATATGTTTTCTCAGAAGCACTTTTTATCTTAAGACAAAAGTAGTCTTGTTTAGAAAGAGCTGTGTGGTAACTTATGTCTGTAGCAGTCACTCTTATCAGTCTCTGAAGAGAAAGCTAGGTGGTCTGCTTAGGCAGACTGTCTTTCCTGGCAGTAACCCAGTGAAAGCAGGGAACTGGTCAGTCAGGACATACCCTGGTAAGAAGTGAACAAGAAGTTTGGTCTCCATGCAAGAGAGGCAACAGCTGGCGAGCCAGAAGCCTGAGACTGGGTGCCACGGCTGGACCACGGAGTAATAACATCTCCTGTTGTTACAGACCCCAGTTGCTCCCTTCAAAAGGAAGCATCACTAGCTACACAAATGACTGAAGTTGCTGTTGCAACTAGATTGAGGATCTTTGGAACTTTCATTTATTCCTTTGATTCTACTACATGGTATTGACTCGTTACCAAGTTAACTCTTCTGTTATTAACTCTTCTATCCATCCCACCCCCAATGCCCTGGGAACAGGGTGGACAAAAGTCCACACCACACCTGACAAACAGAAGCTTTAAAATCTTGGACCAGACAGCCAGGAAGTCCGGATCTGCAGAGGGGAACAGACACCTGAGACTCTGGTCACCAATTCTCAGGTCTAATGAGACGACAGGTGTTTCCTGGGGCAACATCAAGTAGTCTAATTGGCAAGGGCACCTGACTCCACCAAAGGTGGAGGATCTAAATTAGTAGCAAGGAGAGCAATTGGATGAATACCCTGACATACTCCCTGCAAGAAACTCTAATTTCCCCACTATTCTGACTGAGCTGAGGACACCTGCTTTTTTGTTTTGGTCTTTGGTAACTTTAGACACAACAGCTAAATCAAGCCTTCTCTCGCACTCTGGCTGGAACAAGCCTCAACTCTAATGGGACAACACTATGTAGTATGGCAAGAATAGTGTGACCTCAGTTGGGACCCCACAGCTTTTCTGGCATGGCCCCCATCATGCAGTCCTGGAAAAAAGTCCTCTTTCTTTGTAGGTCTGCTAAAGGTGAATGTCTCCAACCCTTTTTACGCAACTCACTGAAGCAACATGAACAGACTGCACTAGCTCCTTACAGAATCATAGAATTGTAGGACTGGAAGGGACCTCGAGAGGCTATCTAATTCAGTGGTTCTCGATCGGGGGTATGCAGAGGTCTTCCAGGGGATACATCAACTCATCTAGATATTTGCCTAGTTTTACAACAGGTTACATAAAAAGCACTAGTGAAGTCAGTACACACTAAAATTTCATATAGACAATGACTTGTTTGTACTGCTCTATATACAATTAAATTTTAGTACAATATTTATATTGTAATTGATTTATTTTATAATTATATGGTAAAAAGGAAAAAGTCAGCAATTTTTCAGTAATAGTATGTTGTGACACTTTTGGATTTTTATGTCTGATTTTGGAAGCAAATAGCTTTTAACTAAGATGAAACTTGGGGTATGCAAGACAAATCAGACTCCTGAAAGGGGTACAGTACTCTGGAAAAGTTGAGAGCCAGCGATCTAGTCCAGTCCCCTACACTCATGTCAGGACTAAGTATTATCTAGACCAGCGGTGGGTAAACTACGGCCCGCAGGCAGCATCCAGCCCAACAGAGGTTTTAATCTGGCCCTCGAGCTCCTGCTGGGGAGCAGGGTCAGGAGCTTGCCCTGCTCTGCGTGTGCCATGGCTCCGCGAAGCAGCGGCATGTCCCCCCTCCAGCTCCAATTGGAGCTGCAGGGGCGGCGCCTGCAGATGGGGCAGTGCGCAGAATGCCTGGCCGCGCCTCCGCGTAGGAGCTGGAGATGGGACATGCAGCTGCTTCTGGGAGCTGCTTGAGCGCCGCCTGGAGCCTGCACCCCTGACCTCCTCCCGTGCTCCAACTACCTGACCCAGCCCTGATCCCCCTCCCACCCTCCGAATCCCTCGGTCCCAGCCCAGAGCGCCTTCCTGTACCCCAAATCCCTCATCCCCAGCCCCACCCCAGAGCCCACACCCCCAGCCAGGGCCTCCCCCCCTGCCCCAGCCGGGAGCCCCGTCCCACACCCTGAACTCCTCATTTCTGGCCCCACCCCAGAATCCTCATCCTATCCCACATCACAACCCCCAATTTCGTGAGCATTCATGGCCTGACATACAATTTCCATACCCAGATGTGGCCCTCGGACCAAAAAGTTTGCCCACCCCTGATCTAGACCATCCCTGACTGGTTTTTTCTAACCTGCTCTTAAAAATCTCCACTGATGGAGATTTCACAACCTCCCTGGGAAATTTATTCCAGTACTTAACCACCATGACAGGAAGTTTTGCCTAATGTCCAACCTAAACCTCCCTTGCTGCAATTTAAAGCCATTGCTTCTTATCCTATCCTCAGAGGTTAAGGAGAATAATTTTTCTCCCTTCTCCAACAACCTTTTATGTACTTGAAAACTGTTATGTCCCCTCTCAGTCTTTTCTTCTCCAGACTAAACAAACCCATTTTTTTCAATCTTCCCTCATAGGTCATGTTTTCTAGACCTTTAATCATTTTTGTTGCTCTTCTCTGGACTTTCTCCAATTTGTCCACATCTTTTCTGAAATATGGCACCCAGAACTGGACACAATACTCCAGTTGAGGCCTAATCAGCACAGAGTAGAACGGAAGAATTACTTCTTGTGTCTTGCTTACAACACTCCTGCTAATACATCCCAGAATGATGTTCACCTTTTTTTGCAACAGCGTTACACTGTTGACTCATATTTAGCTTGTGGTCCACTATGACCACCAGATCCCCTTCCGCAGTACTCCTTCGTAGGCAGTCATTTCCCATTTTGTATGTGTGCAACTGATTGTTCCTTCCTCAGTGGAGTACTTTGCCTTTTTTTCTTATTGAATTTCATCCTATTTTCTTCAGACCGTTTCTCCAGTTTGTCTAGATAGTTTTGAAATTTAATCCTATCTTCCAAAGCACTTGCAACCCCTCCCAGCTTCGTGTCATCTTCAAACTTTATAAGTGTACTCTCTATGCCATTATCTAACTCATTGATGAAGATATTGAACAGAACCGGACCCAGAACTGATTGCTGCAGAACCCCACTTGATATGCCTTTCAAGCTTTGACTGTGAACCACTGAAAACTACTCTCTAGGAACAGTTTTCCAACTAGTTATGCACCCACCTTTGAAAGGACGCCCACTCGGGTGGGTGGAGATGTGACAGTGCAACTAATTACTGCAGCTTCTTCAGAACTGTGTCACTCTCCCCAGCAGTGCAGAGATGCCTGGGGCCCCCCTCCTGTAACACTACTTCACAGATGTAAGTGGCACTGCAGGCTATTGTCACCAGACAGACAGAAGCAGGGATGCTCTTACCAGTTTCATTGGGGCGGAAGAACCCTTGCAGAACATGACGGTCTGGGAACTGGACTCTCAGCACAACCTGGTTAGAAACAAAGCTGCATCAGCTGAAACCTTCACTCTCAAAGATTAAGAGCTCCATTTAAATAAGCTAAAGTCAGGGCTCAGGTAGAGGCAAGGTTACCTCTGCCTCACAAGAGGCTCATACAGGATTGACTCTCTTCCTGAGAGGCTGCACCCAAGAATGTCAACTATTATTTGTATTGTGGTGGCACCTTGAGACCCGAAATGGGACGAGAACCACACATACACACAGACAGTGATAGCCCCTCTCCAAAGACCTTGCCATTTAATTTGGAACAACATACTAGAGGAGCGTAACAGTCAGCAGAGAGAAACGCAGGGAGAGGATGAGGGGAACAGAGGGAAGCTCACATGGTCACACAGACTGCTATATGCACCACTTGATGCTTCCAAGCCATTTTAAAATAAAGAAAGAGCATAAAAGTGGCCATACTGGGTCAGACCAATGGCCCATCTAACCCAATATCCTGTCTTCCCAGAGTGGCCAATGCCAGGTGCCCCAGAGGGGAAGAACAGATTAGGGAAATTATCAAGAGATCCATCCTATCATCCAGTCCCAGCATCTGGCAGTCAAAGGTCTAGGTACACACAGAGCAGGAGGTTGCATCCCTGACCATCTTCGCTAATAGCCATTGATGGACCTGTCCTCCATTAACTCACCTAGGTTTTGGGTTTTTTTAAAAAACCGATTTATAGTTTTGGCCTTCACAACATGCTCTGGCAACAAGCGCCACAGGTTGACTGCGTGTTGTGTGAAGTACTTCCTTTGTTTGTTTTAAACCTCCTGCCTATTAATGTCATTGGGTGACCCCTAGTTCTTGTGTTATGTGCAGGGATAAGTAACACGTCCTTATTCACTTTCTCCCCACCAGTCACGACTGTACAGACTCGATCGTCTCCCCCCCGTCGTCTTTTCCAAGCTGAACAGTCCCAATCTTTTTAATCTCTCCTCATACGGAAGCTGTTTCATACGCCTCATCGTTTTTGTTGCCTTTCTCTGTACCTTTTCCAACTCTAGTGTATCTTTTTTGAGATAGAGCGACCAGAACTGCATGCAATATTCATGGCGTGGGTGTACCATGGATTTAATAGTGGCATTATGACATTTTCTGTCTTATCATCTATCCCATTCCTTATGGTTCCCAAAGTTCTGTTCGCTTTTTTAGCTGCCACTGCACTCAGATGTTTTCAGAGAACTATCCACAGTGACCCCAAGATCTTTCTTGAGTGGTGACAGCTAATTCAGACCCCATCATTTTATATGTATAGTTGGGATTATGTTTTCTGACATGCATTACTTCCCATTTATCAACACTGAATTTCATCTGATCATTTTGTTGCCCAGTCACCCTGTTTTGTGAGATCCCTTGGTAACTTTGCAGTCAGCTTTGGATTTAACTGTCTTGCATAATTTTGTATTGAATAAAATTAATTCTCTCTGCCACTGAATGGAGCCATTATGAGCAGATGATTTCACATGCACATCACCGCAGATGTAAGCCACGTCAGACAATTAGGTCTTGTTTACACTTCAGAGTTTTGTCGACGCAAGTTATGCCAACATACAGCCACCACTGTAATTAAACCACTGTTGCATGTCCACACTATGCTCCTTGTGTCTGTGAAGCACACCCACAATAGCAGCTCTTGCACTGACACAGAGAGAAGTGCGCAGTGGGTAGCTATCCCACTATGCAACTGGCCGCTGGGTTCTTTGGGAAGGGTTTGCAGTGCCTTATGGGGTCAGGTACAGCATCACATAATGAGGGTTTCTCAATGCCATCATTCATGGGCATCCTACTAGATTGCCAGCTACTTTTCAGCTGCCCTGGTAACTTGCACCCCAGCCATCTGTCAGAAAGCATGGATCCTGCACTGTGTTCAGTATTGTGCTGTGCATTATGAACACAAGGCTAAAAAAGAGGAGCCCAACAGATTATTTGGGTGGAGGATGCCTTGAAGAAGCATTTTAACACTGAGCCACAGTAATGTGTTTTGCTGTAGTGTGCTGAGCTTGGCATTGTTTGTTTGCGCCATGCTAGGAGACTGGTTATCATTGCCGTGTGTGTGTGTGGGGGTGGGGTGGGTGGGTGTGTGTGTGTGTGGGTGTGAGAGAGAGAGTGTTGTGGAGAGTGAGTGTGTCAGCACGCTGTCTTTAAGTTCAGACAGCAGCTGGAAGCAACCAGTCCTGAGGCAGAAGCTGGTGGGCACAGATAGTTGGTGTCCCCCTGTCCTTCACCCCGGCTCAGCAGATACCGGTACACCAGGGAGCAGAGGGGGACACCCCAACATCATCCCCCGCCTCACTCCCTGGCTCTGCACAGCGCAAGTCTCTTCCTCTCCATGCCCCAGCAGCAGCCCGCCCACCCTGCCTGCTGATGTGTGCCGGGGAGAGCAGGATTCCACGTTAAAGTTTTGATTTGGTGATTCCCTCTGAGTTCTCCTACAGCCTCCTCTGCCCACAAACGCAGGAGATCCACCCCCATCCCCGTAGTCCACGCAGGAGTGCATTTGCTGCCGGGAGCCGCACGCTCAGCTGGGCAGTAGCTATATGAGCTCTCCATGCTGAGCAGCGTCAAAACTACCTGGGGCTTTGAAAGGAGAGAAGCACCTGTCTGGGTGGCTGGATGCAGAGCAGTGGAGTTCAAAACGGTAAGCAGAGTGGTCATGGTGGGCATTGTGGGATACCTCCTGGAGGCCAGTTACAGCAATATAATGAACACAGGGTCTACACTGATACTTTGTTGATCTATCTTTGCCACAAAAATCTCTGCCCTCTTGTCAAGGTGGTTTTATTTTGTTGGCAAAGCAGGAGAGTTTTGTCGGCGGGAGAAGCATTGTAGTGTGTACACCTCCACTGTTATGCCAACAAAACTGTGTAGTGTACAAGGCCTTAGAAACCCTCCCCTAAGAGCAGCTGCAAGCGCTTAGGATCCTGGTGGTCAGAGTTTGGGCCCTGAAGCTATCTGACCACTAAATTTACACTCACCCAGAAAGAGGAAAAGGAACAAAGGCTACCTTTGGGTAATGCTCTAACTTCTCCTTCATCTGAGCTTCTCTCAAAGATTTTGTCATCAAGGGAGCTTCTTCCAGACGTTTCCTAAATAGGGTGAGAAGGAGACAATCTGTTAGTTCTACCACTAAGATTCATCTTGTTAATGTAAATGTAAGGCAAAAACAGGCCAATACAGCCAACTGCTGCTCGATGTATTCCCCACTCCCACCTCCATACCAGCTGTACTCAGATCCCAGTCCCTTCAGCACACCTTCCTCTCCACCACCAGTAAACCCAGAACTGCACCACCACAGCCACCCTAAAAGCCCAAACGCAGGTCCCTCCACATTCTCTCCTTCCCCATAAAGCTCTGCTCCACTCTCTGTGCATGACCACCACCACTTGGCAACACTATTCTGAACCAACTCCTAAATCTGCCCATAACATTACCTTGGAACTCCTTTTTACTTCCAGATATATGAGATCCCAGAACATTTTGAATATTTGTACCAGTACAGGTTCCCTCTTAAGCAGGATTCATGGATTCTCTGCCATTTCCCCTTTACACAGAACAGGGCTCCAGAGCCTCAGCATCGTTTAAAAAAAAAAAAAAAAAAAAAATCTTTCTAGCCCTCATGGTTGTGAAGAAAACCTTGAGAACATGACCCAACTGACACAACGATGCCTGCTTGACTTTGTAGACAGCCTGAATCAATAACTCAGACAAGTGTAAACATCCCTCTTCACCTCAATCATGGGGTAATAACTCTGAAACCTCAAAGTGACAATTTCACTCTGGACTATGAACTGTGAACTGTTTCACGGTGCATCACTGTAGCAGAATCATTCTGCTAATGTGCTTATCCCACAATCCCAAATTGCCACCCACACATTCCCAGATGCAAAAACCCAAATGACCCCATCCCAGGACTCCCCCACATTGATGATGCAGTTAATTCCATAACAATACAAAAATATACAACATATTGAAAACTGGAGACGTGGGGGCAGCATAAAGTCAGTTGAATTTCATATCAAATCAATTCTGTACTGATTAAATGGAAAAGAAGCTGCTGCATAATTCCCAGCCTGCCAATGAATTTCAGGATCTTGCCACAGAAGTTAGGTCCCCCAGCATGCTGCCATCTTCCTCTATGGCAGCAGGAAGAAGAGCAGCAGGATCACACTATCACACACAAAAACCGAGTTAACATGGAGTTAAGACTGGAGACACTCAAAATTGCCCTGTGCTCATCCTGTCCTGCCCAAGCAGGAGTTTAGCTCCCAGAATGTAAATCACAGAACAATCACAGAATCATAGAATGGAAGGGAACTCGAGAGGTCATCTAGTCCAGTCCCCTGCACCCGTGGCAGGCCTAATCTAGACCATCCCTGACAGGTGTTTGTCCAATCTGCTCTTAATCTCCAATCATGGAGATTCCACAACCTCCCTAGGCAATTTATTCCAGTGTTTAACCACCCTGACAGTTAGGAAGTTTTTCCTAATGTCCAACCTAAATCTCCCTTGCTGCAATTTAAGCCCAAATGTCAAACCAGGAAATGCAGAGTTAAGTCAACATTTCCCATATAACAACTATACCAACTGAACTCTGTCCAAAGAGTCCCCTCAAGGAGATCAGAGTAGCTTACCTCTGCCAACCAACCGCAAGTACTTCCCAGACCAATGATGCTGCACAGACCATAGTGAGGGTAAATTCAATTGTATGACTAGGAATGCGGGGCACAGAGAAAATGGCACATTTGGTTAGGAAGGGGTAATGCATTTCCTAGTTTCCCAACATTTGAGTTCTGGTAATTAAACTCTCCCATTCTGAAAAACCACAAGGAGCACACAATAGTGCTGAGCTCCCACACTCTTAACTCCTCATAAACAACTTTTTGGCATGTGAATTTTTCTTGGTTTTTGAGAAAGTGGGGCAAGTGAGGAGGTATGATTCAAGGGCAAATGTGGGCAGAACAAAGTGCTGTGGAGAGTTTTCAGGGGCACTTTTCAGATATCAACCAGAGGTACCACTAGGCAGTAAGGAAACCCCTACCAGGGCCCAGAAGAAGCATATCTGACATTACATGAACTCCAGGGCAATAAGTGATACAATATTAATGTGGATAACTAGCCATAGTTTTTGGCTGGATCCATAAAAGCCCAGGTGTATAAACTAAATACAGAAGTCAGGCAAGCAGGGGATTGGAACTCAGAGTCATTAGGATTGCAGATCAACAGTCTAAACCACCAGCTGGGCTGGTGGATGCGTTGCTCACATTTCTCATTCACTGAGCTCTGCCTTGCAGAGCTCAAACTGGCTCTCTAGCGCAAGTCTGTTGACCCAGGCTGCGAGGCTCAATTCCATGGGCTGCACAGACATACTCCAAGTGGCATGCCAATTTTCAGGCCAATCCGTAGAGCCCTGCACAGATACAAATTTATATCCGCGGATGTGGACATAAATCGGTATCCACGGAACCGCAGGGCTCTCTTGGTTTGCGGAAAAAGGAGCAGACCATGGGACCACCACTCCCAGGAGCCAGGGTCCCACATCGGCTGCTCCTCCAGTGCACCTGTACCACTCTCAGCTCACCAGCAGCTGTCCCTGGTCACACTCGTGTGTTCAAGCGGCATGCATACCCCCAGACAGGAGACAGACAGCTGCGTGGAAGGGCTGGAGGCAGGGCAGGGGGCGCTACAGCCACGCCGGAGGAGCTGCCAGAACAAGGCGCTGGCTCCTGGGATTGGTGGCCCCACATTCTGCTCCTTTCGCCACTACAGTTCCTGGGAAAGCCCTGAGGTTCCGCAGATACCAATTTATATCTGTGGATATCCGCATCCGTGGATATAAATTTGTATCCATGCAGGGCTCTACCAATCTGAATATCCATGTGGATTTTAGAGCCCTTTGAAAACGCAGTTCTAAGCAGAAAGCTCTGGTCAACCCTAACAATGATGTTACATGGGCTGCTCCATATTTAAAGGAAGATTATGGCTCAAACACTGAATTCAGAGCATTAATTTACTAGGAGGGGAAAGGGTTTATCTTAACTGAATACTTGTTACAAAATAGGATTAAGAGTTCAGAAATTTTCCTATACAGGTCCCCAACTTTTAAGAGAATCTGTTCAGGAGCTCACCCAGCTTCTGTTCCTCACACGTTCTTGTCAACTGCTGGAAATGGCCCACCTTGATTATCACTACAAAAGGTGTCCACCACCCCGCTCTCCTGCTGGTAATAGCTCACCTTACCTTATCACTCTTGTTACAGTGTGTATGGTAACACCGATTGTTTCATGTTCTCTGTGTATATAAATCTCCCTACTGTATTTTCCACTGCATGCATCCGATGAAGTGAGCTGTAGCTCACGAAAGCTTATGCTCAAATAAATTGGTTAGTCTCTAAGGTGCCACAAGTCCTCCTTTTCTTTTTGTTCAAGAGCTGTAATGCCTTATATCTGTAATAAGTTCAGTATTCCTTCCTTCTCTTTGGGTATCCCCCAGGTGTGGAGCTATGGGTCATCACATCCTAGTTTGGCGTTTATAGTTTGATTTGATTTTCACCTTCTGTCATGTCTCAAATTGATTTATTCCAGCTGGTAACAGAAGGCAATTCTGTCATTAAAATTACAGAGATTTGCTTATTGGCTGCAGTCTGAATCCAACTCCCATTGAAGTCTGTGGGAGTCATTTCACTGACTTTAATGGGAGCTGGATCAGGGCCTGTATCAACATGTGACAAACAAATGTATGGACAAGTTGGAACTTCCATGCTTGTTTAGTTACCAGCTATCGTTGTAATGTCAGATCAGAGCATATGCACTGGGGCAGTGTGAAATGTTATTTCAGCTCTCATGTTTTAGGCCCCTGGCATATGAATGCCATCCATCTTTAAAAGCAGCAATCATTTGTGGTGGGGAAGGGGAATCCAGTAGCTTTGGGGTAACTGGCTGAAATGTACTTAACAGGTATGACAAGACATGCAATAATTTTAAATCCTGTCCCAACGTGGGCACCATGCGTCTTCCAGTCAGTTTATTTACCTTAGGTTTTTCTATGATGCTCAACACCATAGTATCTAAACACATCACACGCATTGAAGAATTAATCCTCAACACCCTTGTGAGGTACGGAAAAATTATCCTCCTTTAAGAGATGGCAGACTGAGGCACAGAGAGACACTGGGCCCGATCCAGAGATCCAATCCATCCCTTATACACTGCTCTGGCAGTGCCAAGGGGCCAGAAGGCAACCAAATCTCCCATGCTGGTGATTCCTCCTATATCACACAATGTACCATGCAGCCACTGGCATTAGGAGCACGTTGGGGGCTGAGAAGGGGCCATTATCACGTAGAATACCATGGAGAAGCCACTAGGCCACTCTAAAATAAACCAAGGCCAGCATACAACCAGCTCTAGGATCAAGGAGTCTTCCTAGTTGGGAAAAGCAAAGAATCTGGCCCAAGGTCACAGAGTAGATCTGTGACTGAACCAGGAACAGAACAAAATCTCCTAAATTCCAGCCTAGTCCCGGAACCCCCAATCCCATTCCTCCCTCCAGCACTCGTTATTGGAGTGTCTTCTCTTCTAGTCTGTCGACCAATTCTATTGTGTTCTTCAGGAGCTAAGCTCTTGATCTGAAAATCACAAATGCCCCAGGTCTGGAACCTAGCACGTTCTGTCCTGGACAGGTGCCAACCTCCCTGCTTAGGCCAAGTGATTAACAACAAGATTAAAGCCTGAGATCTCTCAAACCACCAAGGAGAGGAGAGTATTTTATAAGACTGGGGAGCTAGAATTCCCAGGTACACAGAGCCCAAGCCATCGATCAGACCAGAACCTTTTCCCTAGAAGCCAGCACAATCTATAGAGAACCAATGCAATACATTCAGAATGGCAAGAGAAGATGGAGGAACTTCAATTGCTAATGAAAAGAAAACTTGCCTCTCACTCTGCAGCTGGGCCAAGCGCTTCCTCACATCATCCACTGTGACTTCGAAGAACTCATCAGGAAGATCCTGTGGGCCAGCAGACAGTGGCTCGTCCAGGTCTGGATGGCACACGACTGGCTCTCGCTCCAAAAGCTGCAGAGCGGAGAGGGAGCACAGGTTAGACTTGAATGCTATGCCCCAGCTAGCGCCAAAGCATAGCACAAAGAATCAGACCTCAGCATTTGCAAAGTAAGGTCCATTCACAGGATGCATCTCTCTTCTAGGAAAGACCTACCCAAAGGGATCCCTTCACCTACATAATACAAAAGACCTTATATTGTACTACAGCTCCAGCTAACCACTCCCATGCTATAAGCACCAGGGAGCTACTCCTGTCCCAGTGTCTGTCCACACACACAGATCTTCCCAGTGGTAGAGCACAGCTGCCTTCTCTCCCTGCCCTGGGGCAAAGCATGCTAGCTACCTGGCAGCAGTTCTGCTACGAACACCTGGATGTCTGAATCATCACCAGCCAATCAGATTAGTCAGTTTTGGAACAATTCTAACCTTTTAGAACCCAGACATTCTAAGGTAGATGAGAATTTGTAGGAGACAGAAAAGGAGAAAGTGCTGCAATCTCCAGAGCTGAGAGGCAGGCCAGTGGAAGAACACGAGCTTTTATGGATAATATGCAGTTTTGTAACCAGGAGCCCCTGACAGCCAGTTGCCTGCCTGACATGGCCCAAGACGCCATGATTTAGGATATTCCTATTTACGCAAACCTCTTGGCCCTCTTCTCTCCCACACAGACTCATATACCCTCCAACCAACCTCCAGCACACCCTGCGCATGGCCTCCTCTCCCATCCATTCTCCCTACCCACATGTACGGGGCCCCCTGGGAATACAAAGAGTCTCTCAGAGACAACGCAAATTACAAGGCAAGGTTTGCTATGTTTGTGGGCACCAAAGGGTAATTTGAGAAATTAAAAGAGTGAGGTTGCGTGGGTGGGACTCTCAGCTACTTTTAGAAAGTCAAGTGGAGTCAGCTCTAACTAAAGGGTGAAAGAGCCTGATTGCAGCTTTCCCTGGGCTGGTGAAGAGGAGTGCCCAGAGCTGCAGCATTCCCTGGACTGCGAGCACAGGAAGCATTCCCGAGCTGCCAAGCTGCCCTCTTGGAAAGAGACTCCTGCATATCAATCTTCCAGCGCTAACTGTTTACAGGGTTAGTTAACAGCTGCACTGATGCAGCTGTGCCTCTGTAGCGCATCTGGTGAAGATGCTCTATGCCAATGGGAGAGCGCTCTCCCATCAGCATAATTACTCCACCTCTGTGAGAGGCGGAAGCTATGACAGCAGGAGAGCATCTCCTGCCGACATAGCACAGGTATAGACACCACTTAGGTCAGTCTAACTTGCGGCACTCAGGGTGGGGTGTGGGTGTCTTTTTCACATCCCGGAATGATGCGAAATAACTTAAGCAGTATTGACAGGTTTCAGAGTAACAGCCGTGTTAGTCTGTATTCGCAAAAAGAAAAGGAGTACTTGTGGCACCTTAGAGAATATAAATAAATTGGTTAGTCTCTAAGGTGCCACAAGTACTCCTTTTCTTTTTAAGCAGTATTGTAGACCTGTCCTGGGTCTCCTTCAAGCCAGGCAGCGGAGGCTACCTCTCTTGCGTCATTCTGGGCTTCCCATGAACAGGACACTTTGCCATCCTCCCAAACAGAGGTAGTTAGATTTGATCTTGCTGCAATGATCAACTCAAAGCACATCTACAGCCTTGTCAAATAGCTCTGTACCCACCACCTCAGGAAAAGCCTGGGGAAAACATATGGGACACGCAACATGTCCTGAAGGGTCTCTGGAATCCCCAGGAGAGAATTCCAGAGCCAAGGGACCTCACTGAGAACACCTCGCCAGCAGTGTCTCATTTAATGTAACTGAGGCTACTAACTCAAGCACCTTGACTAATCACGACGGTAGCAGAATCCCACAAGAAGATGGTCAGGCAGGGCCCAAACCATTTAGGGCTTTGTACATTAAACCCTTCAGCCAATGCATATCATAGAGCATAGGTGTAACATGTGCCCACAGGGATACTCCACTTCAAAGGAGGGCAGCTACGTTCTGGTCCCCCCTGCTCAATTGCTTTTCCTGCTTTGTGTAGCTCCTTTGGGCTACAGTCTGCCATAAGAGTCACACAGGCACTGGTTTCCAGACATCTCCATTCATATAGTAGGAGGCCAAGGTCCTTCTTCCCCAACGTCATTCTCTGTCAGCTAGTCAGAATTACAGATAAATTGTGCAACAAAACCTGTATCATCCAAAAGATAAATTCTCTTATCTCCATGCCCATGTGCTCCAGCACTGCCTCAATACCTGCCACACACTAGTCCAGCAACAAAGCTGTGCACCTGCTGTGGTATGAAATATTCCCATCCTAGAACTTTTTAATCCTTTTCAACAGCACTGAATGCCGAATATCTGAAACAAATTCCGAACACACAAGTATAGAAACAAGCCTCTGAGTTAGTGACTGAATTAGCATAACATTTCTCTCTATAGAATATTCAACTTACACTAGAGATAAGAAATTCCAAGCCTGTCCAAGGGGTCTGCAAAAAAACCAATGCAAACAGAACAAGAATTCCCACCCAGTCGACCTTTAAGCCAGACCCCAACAGGACATTAACAGCTCTAAGCTTTAGAGAGAATTGTCGTGGATGAATTTGCGGGGCAGCAGCACATACATGCAGAGCTCCTGCCATTCAGGCCCTACATTTGCACTACCAGTTCCGAAGACAGAAACATGAAGAAAGCAGCACATCTTGCACACACCAGCCTACCACCGAGGTGATCATTTTGCAATAGATGATACAGCCTGAAGAGAGACTGCTACTGAATAATACTTCATCTAGGTAGCTTATGCTCAGTGGTAACATCTGTGCCCCCTCCCACTCCCATCTCTACCCACCCACGCAAACAATATTTATGGGCTGGAAGGGCCAATCTGTTTCTGTCACTTCACCCAGTCTGTGCTTTACCCAAAGGACAGCAGTTGCCATTTGCTGCTTCTTGTCCCATTGATATTCATTCCATGGGCCTTTCCGAGTCCAGCTGCTCCCATCTCAAGTTTGGGTCAGAAATTATCTCAATTGGCAACTAATAACCTTAAGTATAAGCAAAGTCTGAAAGCTACCTTCCAACCCCCATTCCTGTCAGCAGCGTCACCCAACAAGGGGACAGAGTAAATGGCATACACATGTCCCTCTTTAGGAGTTCCAAAAGCCTGTGATCTAAGAACACCTGCTATCGATGAAGTCTCCCCACAGATTCATGCCCCTTAGCTTCTCAGAGCCAGAAGTAGCTATGTGTTTTCATAGGCAACGAAGGGGCTGATGGAGCAACAAACTAAGGCTGCTCATACAGAGGAGACTGTCAGCTACATCCTAATCCCACCAACTGTGCCCAATCCTGCTGTCCTCACCCCACCTCCACCTCACAGTTTGGTCCAGATTTCTCTGAACGGGAAGTCATGGCAGAGGGAAATAATCATTAGCTGACACTAGGAAGTTCCAATCTGTACTTAGATAATTAATGGGAAGGGCACATTGTACCTTTCTCAGGCAGAAGCTCCTTCTGGGAAGCTTAGAGCAAAAGCATTATAAATCAGGGAGATGATACACCCTGCAACACCAGTTCTTGGTCATGGTCTCCAATATTTGCTGCCCAAAGTTGAATTCTCAGGCACATCTGATCAACATGCTGGAGCCACCCATCAGGCCTCAGTATGTCTATATGACTCCAACCCACACGAGACACCCAATGTCAGCAATAATGCCTATCTGAGGTCATCTCTTTGGCTCTAAAAAAGGGAGCAGTGGAGGGAGTCTTTAAAAGCTCCCTCTGACTTCAAAGCAAAGTGGTAGGCAGACCCAGCTCCTCTCCCCACTGCAGTGAGCTCTGATCTCCAGGGGAACTTGGAGTAAAGCTACCTTCTAATAATTAATGTTTTGACATCAAAGCCAGCATGCGGCTGGTCTGTAAACCATCCTTAGCCCAGAAATGAAGAGACACCCGCACAGATTTTATCCAGTCTCTCCCTTTCAATCTAAAAGCCACACACAGGCACAGCATTAATGGGAAGATTCTTTTACTAAAATGGACCTTTGATGTTTAAAAAAAAAAATTGTTTTGTTTTGGGTTTTTTCCTCAGGTCTGAAAAGGGACAAAAAGCAGATGCCATGTGGCCAGCTCTACACTCTGTGTTGCTGCTGGGAGTGAGGAGGGCAGAGAAGGCCAGGAGGGGAGGCGGAAGCTCAGCTTAATCAATCAGCAGCAAAGGCACCCAAGATCAAAGGGCACGAAAGCATCAGTCAAAGTCACGTTCTGTTGAACATGAGGGCAGAAACCTCCAGCAGAACCTGCTCCTGAGCAACTCTCACAAACTGGGAGTAGGAGGCTGGCTCTAGAAGCAACTCTAACTGGGTAGAACAGCACTACAGTTCTGGTGGAGAGAAGACTTGGGGAGGTAGGAGCAACTAGAGTCCTCCGCTGTGTGTGATCAGAGTCCCACTCAGCTCTCCATGCCTGTCTGAACACCAGGCTGCAGAGCAGCATCCCATATAGCTACAGGCAAGACATGAAAGGGGAGCTAGGTTTGGCCTCACATCAGCACATGGAGGTGGAGAGAGAGAACGGAGCTGGTGAAGGATGACACCAGCCCTTCTGATTCTTCAGCCATTTCCCTACGGAGGAATGGGAGAGTCCGCTCCCCACTCCGGACTCCCATACAGGAGGAACAGCAGCCAGAGGGAGACAAGCTCAGCCTGGGCAGGCAGCACATTGTCCAGCTCTTCAGGCTCAAACCCCTCTCTCTCAGGAGTTCAATTCCGAGGATTAGAAGGGACCAGCCAGTCTGGAGCATACATGAATATTCATAATTTAACTGGAAAAGAACCTGACTGCTACATGATTTGCGGCTCATGAATCCTTCCAGGGTCTGGCTTCTGTTTCTAGGCAGTGAAACCCTCTCAAGAACGGGGAGCAGCCACAGAGAAACCTGCCAAGGGGGAGATCATGCACACAAGCTCCACCCTGTTGAGCTCCCATGAAGCTGGGCTCTCTCTGAACCTCACCAGACATTTTTCTTGCTACTTCTAAGATTTTATTTGTTTAATTTCTTGACTGGCTCAGGGCTGAGGCCAAAAGGTAAAACTCAAACCTCAAGGATGCCATAGCAGGAAGCATTCAAAAGGAAAGAACAGAGAAGGGGATTCTGTGTAGGGTTAAAAAAAAAAGTCAGCCTCTGTGTTTGGGAAGTAACCCAAGAGACTATCATCCCCAGCTTCTGGAGAGTGGACCCAGTGACAGCAGGAGAAGTCTTTATCAAATTGTGAGCTCCATTTTGTCTTGTAATCTCCATTTTCTGTTAGGACCTCCATTTTGTATTATGTGCTGAACACATTTAACTTTGCCCAAGGTAAGGTTATTGAATTGCATTCTAGCCTCCCTCCCCAGGAAAGATTTTTGACACTGATGGAATATGCTCCTCTAGTCACACCCTACACACTGTTATAATAATTTTTGTACAAAATATGCCTTGTAAGGTATCATTTGAAAACTAATAACTTGCTGGTCAATAATATCATGGTGAAATGTATGTAGCAACCTTGTGTGTCAAGTTATGAAATCCCCCCATGGTGATGTTAAAGGCACATGTTCAAACTCATGTAGCCCTGATTAGATATAACTGGTCAACCAGGCCTGTCTTAAACAAAGGGAGTGTGTTTACCTCAGTCTGCATGTAAGTGGTAAACAAAGTCCTCAGACAGCAAGAGGGTGAAGAAAAAAATAAAGAATCTGAATTTCAGCATACACGGGTGAGGAAAAAAACAGCAAGAAGCCTCCTTCTTCCACCCGACTCCATGTTTCCTTGCTCTCAGCTGGAAAGAACTGTATTTAAGGGTCACACTCAGGAACATGCACTTCAAAGGGTGACTGAACTATAAAAGTGAGGGCCAAAAACACCCCACGTTCTCTCTCCCTGTCCATCTCTCTCTTTTCGGCTACGAAGACAAAAGAAACAGCCGTTGGACCTTGGGAGTAGATCCTGACCTGAAACTTGGTCAGCAATGCTACTGAAAACCTGTGGTAAGAATTTCACCTTGAATCAAGTTTAGTTTGTTAAGTTTAGTATTAGGAAGCGTTTTATCTTTGTTTTCCTTGTCACCATTTCTGACTCTAATGCCTTAATACTTCTACCCACTTAAAACCTCTCTCTTTGTAGTGAAACGAGCTTGTTTTATTCTTTTATCAAAACTAATCCAGTGCTGTGAACTGTGTGGGTAACTCCATTTGAGGAGGCAAGCTGCTGTACCTCAATCCCCTTAGAGGTGCAATGGATGATCTCATCTATCTGGACTGTCCAGAAGAGAACTGGATAGTGCAGAACACATGTTTTGGGGGGAAATCTGAGATTAGAAGTGTGTTGGAGTCACCCTGAATGTAGTAACCAATGTTGCTGGAAGCCAGAAGCTGGCTGCTGGCTTCAGAGTTGCTGGACAAGTGCTATGGCTTTACAAAGACACTCTGGGTGTGACCTGCAGGCTGATTGTGAGTGACCCAAGTTGGAAGCTACAACAGCAAAGCATTGTAAGGCACCCAAGTTTGCAGGGCAGTGGTGACAGCCCCCTCATTTGTGTAGATCGCACCCCAAAATGTCAGACACCTCATTGAAGGATCATCACTGAGAAGCAATCAGCTTTGGTCTCTCAACTGCTGGCCCATGAAACAATGGATTTTCTACACAGGGGCACCTGCATGGTCAGTAGATATGCAATTTGTTTGTCAATATGGGCACATGGCTAAAGGGAAAGAGACTGTATTGGGGGTGGGGAGGAAAGAGAATGCTTTTCTGAGCAGGGGGCCAAACACTGCGACTTACAAGCAGGAGTGGGTGGAAAGAGAAGGCAGAAAGAACTCTCGCTTGCCTGAAACACTGAGAGGCCTCGAACTCACAGAAGGGGTGAGATCAGACTTGGGAGGAGCCATCTCAAGACTTTTGTTATTTTTCAAATATCTGTAACTCTCTAATGACAGGTTTCAGAGTAACAGCCGTGTAAGTCTGTATTCGCAAAAAGAAAAGGAGTACTTCTGGCACCTTAGAGACTAACCAATTTATTTGAGCCTAAGCTTTCGCATCCGATGAAGTGAGCTGTAGCTCACGAAAGCTTAGGCTCAAATAAATTGGTTAGTCTCTAAGGTGCCACAAGTACTCCTTTTCTTTTTTCTGTAACTCTCTAGTTCTTTTTAAGAGTAAAGTGACTGTGGTTAAGAAATTTCTTTGCTAAGCCTGTGTTCCTTGCTTTCTTGATACGTTATCCCCGAAGGTGTTAAACCAGAAGCCAGAGTCCCATCTGCTAAGTGGAAATCTGGGGGAGCATATGTAAGCAACTAAGCAGCTTGGAGGGTACAAGACGGTACAAGGCACTGGTTTTGAGGACTAGGGCAGCTGGATTGGAGAGTTTCACGTCCTAGGGAAGGCTCAGACAAATGGTTTGATCCAGGGGAGTCCTCCCTAGAATCCCGGAACTAAAAAAGCGACTAGACTCTACTCAGACCCAATTGGGTTAGAAGCACATGCAACCCAGGATCTAGGTCCACTCACAACAGATTAGTGTCCACACAGAGAGGCACTGGGTCAGGCTGCGAAAGATTTGAAAAGGCCATCCATTCCCCCTGGACACTACCCACAGGTGTATATTTCTAATCATGCAGAAGGTAACGGAGCCTCCACAAGTTACAAGCATATCTGGGGGGAAAACTACAAGTCTGGCCAGTTAAATCCTATCTTTCCTTTGGCAAAACTACAGAGTGAGTAGTGGTGGGAAAGAGCTCAGTGCCCCATTCCTGGAAGCAAGCACGGCATCTGGCTACTGCGCTTAGCGCTGCAGAGAGTGTTTGTCATGCACTTGGCATGACTGGCACTATAGAAACCAGTCCCTTTTTTTAATGCTTCTAACTCAGCCTTGCTGCCTCCATTTGTAAAGGAGACAACACATTTCGAAACCTTGTCCAACTCCTCTGTCCATTGCACAGAGGGCAAATTCCTAAATCCCCACCACTCATCTATCTCTGGAACATCAGTCAAGCAGTCCAAAAGGCAACAACTCCGCAGCAACACAACGTCCTCAATGTCAGAAGCCACAAGCCCAGTGGCTCAAGTCCTAGGATTACAGGACAGAAAATACTAAAACCTGACAGTTTTCTTTTTCTTGTTAGAAGCCTAATCTCAGGCAAGGCAGGATGAGAGAAAAGCCCCTCTACCCCAGATACCTAAAGAAAGCAAAGCTCCCTTTACCTGCTCTTGCTCCTTTAGCTGTTCTTGGCTGGTCTTAGACTTCTTTGGCTTAGAAGGGCCTCCAGGACTAGAGAGAGATGTTGGCAGCTTTGAAGACAGCATATCTGACACTGGAAAGTCTGCAGCTAGAGGGGTCCCCCCCAGACGCTGTCCATCTCCAAAGAAAGGGACAAATGGGGCAGGCGCAGGATCTGAGGGAGACCACAACTCCCCCAAGCTGGCCTGGGATTCTTTAATCAAGTCCTGCTTATCTGTGCAGTTGTTTAAAGAGAAGGCCACATCTCTGGGGTCCAAGTCCTTTGAAAGCATGCTTGTGTGAGGTGATGGCATATCCACTGCTCCTTCAGTAAAGACTGGGCTCACTGGCAGCTTGCTAAATGGGGCCGCTGTGTCCAGAGCCTCCTCCTGGCCAGGGGAGCCACATTTCTTCATGACAACCCTTAAAAGGAGACACCACAGAAAGAAGTAAAAGCAAAATCATTGACTGGAAGAACTGTCCTCCCCTCCTAAAATGCCCTGGACACAGGGGAGACTGCTGGTCACAAAAGCCCAAACCCCCACAAGGTGCCTCCGTTGGATACCCACAGAAAATAAGTTTTCGTTACTCTGAAGTCAGTTCTAAAGAACCTGAGAACGACGCATTCCCTGGGAGAAAACCCCCCCTTCAGGAAACAACAACAATCATCTGTACAGCCACCAGTAAATTGAGCAGGTGGATTGGCTAGTAGACACAGAATGAGACCTCCCACATTCTAGCCAGCAAGAGGCATGGCAGGCCCTGTGAGTTTAATATGCCTGAAATCTAAAGTAGGGAAGATGTGGTAGCAGGTTTTGTCCTTTCCTTAGTCAGAGGGACTTTAGCTTTGAATTGTTTGTTTCACTCAAGAGAAAAAACAAATCTGCAAAAGCCCCTTTAATCTGCACATCTGGTCAGTGCCAGGATCTGCAGCTGTGGGAAGCACATCTGGGCAGCAGTTTCAGATAAACAGGCAAATACAATAATTACTGAGTGCCACGATGTTCATCTCTTTGAACTTTTTTTTTTCATGCATTTTTTGGTACTTGAAACAAAACAAATTTACCACTAGAGTGAAAAATTATGAGAGAAGAGGAGGAAAGTTCCCAAACAGGAAGTGCACTTTGCTCCTCCCAACCTGATGATGGCGTTGCCTCCAGTCAGACCAAGCGATTTCAGTGTTGTCCTCTCCAGGGAAGCTTTCCCTGCTATCTGCAACAAGAACAGAGGCAGAGATTTAGGGCATGTACTTACCAGAGGAGGCAGCCAAGGAGACTTTGCCCAGAAACAAATGCATAGCAAGGTCAGCACTGTGCCGTCTAGTGACCAGCTCACAGGCACCCCTTCTGCAGGTGGCATCAAAGCTTCCCACCATAGCACCCAACTTCACAGTTCTTACCAAACTTACTCAAATGCTTTGTAGTATTCTTAAGCATTCTAGCTGCAAAGTTAACTAGACATACATGGCCATATCTGAGGAGTTCTTTTCAGGGCCAGTTCCACCCCAGAGGTGGGTTTAAAGGCAACGCCTCTAGGCTCTGAAATCAGATTCCATTCATGTCCCTCCCCTCCCTGACCCACTCCCAGAATAAGGAGGATCTGTCCATAGAGTTCAGAAGGAGATGAAGGGGACAGCTGGGGAAGGCAGACTCCAAAATACTCTCACAAAATATTAAACAAAAATATTAATGCTCGAGAGATCAAAACATGGAGAAAAGAAAATATTTACTGAAGTGAAACCACTGTTGTGACTCTTGAACTTTAAGAAAAGTTAAAAAAAAACCCACAAACAGGTCATTGAGAGCATTTTATGGGTTCAGAGGCCTGAATGGCTCCGGATTATGTTCCAAAGGGGCTTTTTCACACACACACACACACACACACACCCCCACCCCAGGCTTTGAAAAGACCAAAGCTCTTCCACTTCCCCTCAAGAAAGCTGGGAGAGGGAACATTTTCCAGGCTGGAAAACAGTGCTGGGTCTTCCTTATTTTCAGAAACAGAGAAAGGGAGACAGCTGAGAAGAGATTTCTGTCTTACCTCATCTCGCATGTAAATACAGACTGGAGAGAATTCACCATGCTGCTCCACACACTCCCTGCAAGAAAAGGAAAAGGAAGTGCAGCTGTCCGTACAACTCAACCTCTCTGAAACCCTTGGAGTGGAACAGCACTAGGTAAGATCAGGAGGCCACATTCTACTCTACCTACAGCAGTGTAAATCCAGAATAACTCCGAAAGGTCAATAAGAGCAGAATTTGGCCCAACATGTCCACTATTCCGTCAAATGCAGACCAATGGAGGGTTTTAAAAAAACAAACAAAGAAAAGCCAATTCCTCATCCAGATTTTGAGATAAAGAAAGAAATCAGAAAAGTTGATTTTCTTTGTAACTTTGGGCAAGTCAATCTCCCCATCCACCAGTTCCCCATCTCTAAAACTGGCAACAGTTTTTCACAACCCTTTGTTTAGCTTAGGGTATCTATTACAATTTAGATTGTATTCTCTTTGGAGCAGAGACTGTTTCTTACTATGTATGTAAGCATCTAGCACAGAGGTGGGCAAACTATGGCCCGCAGGCCACATCCGGCCCATGCAACCATCCTGCCTGGCCCCTGAGCTCCCGGCTGGGGAGGCTACCCCCCAGCCCCTCCCCTGCTGTTCCCCCTCCTCCGCAGCCACGCTGCCAGTGCTCTGGCCCGCCGCTCCTGCTGGGCAGCACGGGCGGCAGGGTTGCATGCTCCTGCTGCTCTGCGCAGCATGGTAAGGGAGCGGGGGGGTTGGATAAGGGGCAGGGGGTCCCAGGGGACAGGGTGTAGGGGGAGTTGGATAGGGGGTGGGATCCCGGGGGGTAGTTAGGGGTGGAGGTGTGGATAAGGGGCCGGGCAGTCAGGGGACAGGGAGCAGGGGGAGGTTGGATGGGGCAGAGGTTCTGGGGGGGCGGTCAGGGGATGAGGAACGGGGGGGTTGGATAGGCATGGGAGTCCCAGGGGGCCTGTCAGGAGGCGGGAGAGTGGATAGGGGTCAGGGCAGTCAGGGGACAGGGAGCAGGGGGGTTGGATAGGGGGTGGGGTCCCAAGCGGCAGTCAGGGACGGGGGCGGTCAGGGGACAAGGAGCAGGGGGGGCTGGATCGGGCGGGGGCTCTGACGGGGGCAGGACGTGGGAGGGGGTGGGCCAGGCTGTTTGGGGAGGCACAGCCTTCCCTACCCGGCTCTCCATACAGTTTCACAACCCCGATGTGGCCCTCAGGCCAAAAAGTTTGCCCACCCCTGATCTAGCAGAAAGGAGACACAAATAATAAATAATCTAAGGAGGAGAGTGATGCAGTTGTGTCTTGGTATCAGATATACAACATGGACAACAGCATTATTTCATTCATTCTGGAGAGCAAGGACTTGAGGAAGCCATAGAGAAGGCAGCTGCAATACCCAAGGTGTGAGATGAAGACATGGCTAAGAACTTCAGTGAGGCAGGGCATATACCAACAATGTTGCAGAGCTGGTCACAGGCAGTTTGCAGGCAGAGGAGATGAGGAAAATAGGGACTTCAGAGTCAAGGAAGAAGCACAAGTTTTGGACAGCAGAGAAGCAGCCAGAGAATGTGCTGTTTCTCCCCTTTCCCCAAAGAGAAGCACTTTTCTCAGGCCTGGTCTACACTTAACATGTAGGTCAACATAACTACATCACTCAGGGAGGTGAAGAATCCACCCCACTAAGCACTGTAACTATGCTCACCTAACCCCCGGTGTAGACGCAGCTAGATTGGTGGCAAAATGATTCCATCGACCTAGCTACCGTCACTCTGGGAAGTGGTGTTCCTACAGTGACAGGAAAACCCCTTCCACCACTATAGGCTGCATCCACACTACAGTTACGCCAGCATAGCTTCAGTGCTATAACTATGCCTCAACACTCTCTGTAATGTAGACATGGCCTCAGACATTTAGATCTGAAGGGGCGATTTAATCTCAAATGTACTTCAAGACAGGGAAAGAAGACTGCCAGGAAGGAGGCAGTAAAAGGGGTCCAGTAAAAGGTTTGTATATTTGATAGTCATCAGCACAAAAAACAACAGTTATTTACCTTGCAGCAACTCTGGTTCTCTGAGAAGTTTGTCCAGGTACTGGTAGCGTGCATGTGTCTCCTGTGCTCAAGGTCAGAATCTTTTGATCAGCAGCGTCTATGGGGGCCATGCCCTGCATGTCCTTGTGCTCCACCTCAGCCTGACAGCATGCAGGGCAGAGCAGCGCAGCCCCAATCAGTTCTCAGTTCCCTCACTAATTCAGAATCCCAGCAGAGAGACTCCGAAGGAGTTGGGATGGAGGGGGAGTCATGGGATCAACATGGATAAAACATCTCTAAGAACTAGTTACTGCTGCCAGATCTCCGTTTGAAAAGGTTTGCTGGCATACCTATGACGTCAAACCTTCCCAATGAAGACACATCTTATACTGGAAAAAGCACCATTGCAAATATTGTTTATACTAGTTCAGTGAGCAAAATAAGCTATATCTGCTCTGCAGATTTCTAGTATAGGAATGTCTCTTAGGCAAACTACAGTGATTGCCTGAGCAATAGTTGAGTGTGATTCAATTCCTGATGAAGGGGTAGACTAGGTAACTAATGTAATACTGTAATGCATTGGTAATCCAAGAGGATAATCTCAGAGGAGAGACTAGTTGGCCCTGCACAGTTTTTCCCCAATGCCACAAATAAAGAGGAGGATTATCAAGTGGCTTTGTTTTATTCAAGTAATATAGCAGGGCACTGGGAAAATTTATGGTATGCAGTTTGCCGTCCCTAGGTTCAAGTGGAGTTTGGAGAGGAAAACTGAGAAACTGATGGTTTGGGTTTAAATGACAATCCGACGCCACCTTAATGAGGACTTTAGGATGGGGTCTCAGCATTACTTTATCCCTGTGGATGGACTACTGTGTATGGAGGACATGCCATTAATGCTTGGATCTCACCAGCCCTTCTGGCTGATGTGATAGCTACCAAAAAGTCTGTTTTCAGGATGAAATGGTGAAGAAAGCACTTAGGTAAAGATTTGAACGCGAGTGCCAGAAGGCCCACCAGAACTATATTAAGATCCCAAGACGTGGGAGGTTCCTGAATGGGGGTGGGGGAGATAGGCATAAACCAGCCCTTTTATAACAATGGGACGAGAACACTGAGTTTGAACAGGAAGGTGGCAAGTTGAAACGGCATCTAACTGGACCCTGACAGAGCTGACAGTGAAGCCCGATAGCTTAAAATGGAGTATGTAATCTAGAATGGGTTAGGACTTTGTTGTGAAGCCCAGATGGAAAAAATCTCTGCAAGATCAGTCTACAGATCAAAGTGGAAGAGGGCTCCTGCTCAATATCAATAATTCTTGGACTTCTGTGAATAGTCTCCATCTGTTATTGTCAGCCAGCTAACTTTCAAGCAGTCACATGAAGAGACATGGGGTCTGGGTGGAAAATTTGTCCCTGATTCTAGGAACGTAAGTATGGAAGATTGAGGCGAGAGATCTGCAGAGGTCTGTGAGCCAGTAATGTTTGGCCCAATAAAGAGCTATAAGTATCACTGTGGCAACAGCCTGGCTGATGTTCATTACGACCAGCGTATGAAGGGACGGGGGAAAGACCTCTACAGAAAGATGGAGGCTAGTATCACAATTCTGAATCTGAGTCAATGAATGTGTTTTGTTGCCTCAGATCCAGGATAGGGCACATTCCCCCTTTTCTTTTGGGAGTAAGGAAGTAGCTGAAATAGAAACCCTTCTCTCTGAACTCCTGAGGTGGTGCTTCTCTGGCTCCTACTTGAAATAAAGAACCCACTTCTTCCCTCAATTGTCTCCCCAAGATAGGTCCCTAAGAGGGACAAGAGACAGGAAGCAAGAACTGGAATTCTATGGAGTAGTCTTTGGCAATAATCTCCAGTAACAAACGCTCTGAAATAATCCCAGTTTGTGCCTGAGAAAAATAGGAAAGGTGTCAACTAAAAATGGCAAAAAGAGAAAGGCAAGTTGTGGCAGAACTGGTATACAGCTTTCAACAGGAGCATCAAACCTGCTGTTTGGAAGCTAATGCAAGGTGGATGCTGGTAGAAGAAGAGGGGCTCTCTTGTGGGTGTGTAATGACTAATCCATATGGGAACTGACAAGAGCCGGTCCTTCAAAGTGAAGATCTTCAATCGTAATTTGGATTTCTCTAGGAATCCCTGAGGACAAGTGCCTCCTATACTGAATCCCTGGTGACCATAGGGGGCTGTAAGTGTTTTTTTTTAATCAAGGTAATCACAAGGGGAAAGTTGTTGGATGTCCAGAAAAGGGAAACAGCTTGACTCTGAGGAAAAAGAAAGAGAAATATATTTGCTCTGGATGTGCTGCTGTCCTCCCCTTGGTAAGAGGGGAAGGTACTGGTGCTAGGGGCTTCTTAGGATTTCTCATTACTGGGGAAACCAGTACCTGTAGCAATGGTACCAAAGGCAGTGTCTGGAACTCTAAATCTGTAGCTAGTAATCAATAACAACGTGGCAGCATTAGACTCTGGCATTATCACCAGGTCCAGTACCATGGATATCAATACTGTAGCCAAGAGGGAACTGTTGCTGGTTCCACCCTTTGGTACTGCGGTTGATTTGGCTTCAGTCAGCGCTGGAGGAAGCAAAGGTCCACCACAGTGGCCAGCACTGAGTGATAAGGCTTGTGGGTCCAAGATTTAGAAGAGTCAGTAGGTTCATGATTCTTTCCTCCTGCTCTAGGAAAGAAGCATGGTGCTCTGAGACATCCCTGATACTGTCCTCTACCTGCCCTGCGTTGAGGTGGTACCAGTCTTCAGTTCTCAGGTCTCAACTCGCATACAGCTTGATATGAGGGACTGAAGACAGCATGTCAAAGGAGTAGAAGTTTTCTCCTCAGGAGTAGCCAAAGGAGCTTTGGGGTAGAATTCCTACTTACTGGGCCACTGAAGGAATTGGATTTCTGAGAGAATGTCCCTTTTTTGAATCAGCAGGCTGTCCTTCTGAATCCAATAAAACTCTTTCTGTTGGAGCAAGAGGTGTAACAGAATATCTCTGAAGTGGCAGGTTCTGTGGGAGAAGGACCAGCACCCTGAACAATAGTCCAGAATACAGCCCACACCCAAACAAAAAAAGGAACAGTTATGTTCATCCATTAAGAGACTAAGACCACTGAATATACGTATGCATCAGATGAAGTGAGCTGTAGCTCACGAAAGCTCATGCTCAAACAAATTGGTTAGTCTCTAAGGTGCCACAAGTACTCCTTTTCTTTTTGAGTTAGCACAGGTTACCCTTTCAGAGATTTTGTCTCAGGCAGCCTTCTCGGCTTTCAAGATACAGTCGGTCTCCTGGTTTTCCTTGTCCCTCTCTGGCCATTCTTTTAGCAACTCTTTCAGCAAGTCCTTCTCTGATGCTCTGTGCGGGTTTCCCCAGGGCTCCATCTTTGGCCCTTTTTTCTTCTCATTTTACACCCTATCTATAGATGATCTGATCAGCTTACATGGCTTCAGCTACCTGCCACGTTCTGATGACTCGCAAACTCTCTCCCCTCCATCATTAAACTCTCTCCTTCTATCCAATCCTGCATACCAGCCTCTAAACACCACCTCTTAGATGTCTCCTTATCTGAAACTGAACATGGGCAAAATCATACTTTTTATCTTCCCACCAAACTCAACTCTACTCTCCTTTTTCTTCGCTGTTACCACCACCATCCTCCACAGGTCTGCAACTTGGGGGCAACCTTTCATTCCTCCCACCTCCCTTACCCCAACACATACAGCCCGTTCCAAGTCCTGCCACTTCTCTCCAGGATTCATCCTCCTCTCTCCATTCCCAGTGTCAAATCTTTCATTCAGGCCCTCACTATATGCCTCCTTAATTACTACAATAGCCTCCATTCTGGCCTGTAACAAGGCACTGGTAGCTGGGACATGTGTTACAATCCTTGGGCCCTTTAAGAGCAAGCATTCTGGGACCCTACACCATTGTTGTGCCACCTCTGGAAGGGACCATCTAACATCCCTGCTGTAAGGGAAAAGATCACCGACCCAAGAAAGGCTAGGGAAAGGACCATCCAGTCCCTAGGAAGCAAGCTGTGGACAACCTGCAGCAAGGGCCAAAGGACTACCAAGACCAGGGAGGATAGCAGTGTACAATTTGTGTTTTGAAACTTGTTTTGTTAACCCCCCAAAAGGGCATACTAAAAGGGAGAACTGGCCAGAGGCCTCATCATTCAAACTCCAAATTCCTTAACTACCAGGAGAGATGGCAGACTACCAGCTGGAAGAGGAGGAAACTGAGGCATGGTGGCACCCTATCAAAAAGACCTAGTTTATAGTGAACAAGCTGGACTTGTATACATTATCTATTGTTATGTCCCTTCCCCTGACCTCTGTCTACATGTTTGTTCTTAGATTGTGAGCTCCTTGGATCAAAGCACATTCTTTTTATAGTGGGTACTACCGCAAATAAACAACAGCACAGGGTCAGAGTGACAGAATGTTCTTCACAAACATCAGGGCAAACAAACACTGTTTAAGTGAAAGAATTTACAGAAACAGAGGAAGCTGCCAGATGGGCAGGAGTGGGAGAGAGAAAAGGGACAGCATCCCCTAATCCTGCTGCCAGAGGTGGGGTGTGGAGGACCACGTGCCTCAATCCTGTCTCTGTAGGGCAGACACAAATCAAAGATCCAAGAGATTTGTTTTTGTGTAACTGCTGGAAGCCAGCAGGCTCCTCCTCCAGCGGCTGCTAATCCATTACGTGCATTCACTGAGGCAAGCAGACACATCAAACACACTGCTATTTCTTTGATGTGCTGTTCTTCAGAAGGGGAAAGCAGGCAGATTAGATTCCCTCATGTAGTAATCTGACAGGACCTGTAAACATCTTGTGCAAGGAGTGCAGCACATTGAGAGGAGGAGCAGCCTGCAATAGCTTCCAGACTTTCTTCAGACTCAATTAGCAGAGATGGACACTGGAGACCCGAGGGAAATTCCAGTGGGTTTAGAAGACTTCCCTTTATGCATTTCAGGCGGCAGAGCTCTCCAGGAAAACATCTCCAAAGGGAAAGCCCAAGGAAGGATGCAGCAAAAGCCAACAAACGGAGAACTAACTTATGCTACCAGGACCCACGCAGAAGTAACCATAAGTCAGTGACTTCAGCCAAGAGACCATCAGTCCAAATGTTACATGACCAAGTCACTTATGGCATCTTTGCTGCTTCCTGCATTTAATGAAAAGTCCATCCAAACTGCTGATCTCACCTCCCAGAGGGCAGGAAATCCCACCTGTCTGATGGGGTGAAGTTAATAATTCTTAACACTTCTGTAGCACTTTACATCTTCAAAGAGCTGTATGTACATTAACTATTAAGTTGGCGTTACAATAACCCACAGCAAATGAGACCACTCCATGAAACCAAATCACACAAGAAAGAGCTCACATTTTTAACTGAGGAAACACTAGCTGACGTGTGAGCGAGCTGTAGAGAGGTTATTTATCACTCACTGCACATAGATGGCTTCCCCACTAGACAGCAGGTATTTCCTCCGTTAAGAGGGGGACTTCCTTATAACATTACTGACACCCCTGGGTCTTAGCTCCTTAACACAAGATTGAAACGCCCTCGGCCCTATCGGGGGGGGGGGTTAAATCCTTGAGGGCAGTGGCAGTGAGACAGGACATGTGTCCGGCCCCTTCCTGTCTCATATTCCACTCCCTCCAATCCTTCTAGTCAGTTCTGACTGACGGCACTGAGGTGGAGCTCTCAAAGGCCGAGGCAGATCCAAATATGATTAACATGTGATCAAAAGAAATATTCCTTAAAAAAACAAAACTAAGAAAAACATCTCAAAGAGATAATCCTCCAGACTTTTGAAAGGAGGTGAGTGGAGCAGTAAGAGCCCTCCAAGAGCATAATCTCAGAGACAAACGAAGTTTTCTCTTCTCTAATGACATCACAGGAGCACGATCACTACTCTTGAAAAGGAAGAAGCGTGAGGGACGTCCACCAAAAAGACAAGCGAGTAAAGCTGTAACAAGTGACATTGCTAAGGACAATACCAACAGTGTGAACAGAGAGGGTTTAGGGAGCTGACTGTTTTAGAGAAGAGGACTACAAATACCTCATGATAATCAGGCTCAGCATTCAAGCCTGAAGATGAAACAACAATTAAAGAAAATATTTAAAATGTGACCAACTGAAAATGAGATATCCCAAAAGAAAAACTTGTTTGGGGTTAAGAGAGTTCAGCCTCCGCCTACCCTGGAGCTACTACAAAACAGGAGTCCCTTCCTGCATCCCAATCCAAGCAATGCTGCTTTGGTAAATGTGTAGAGAGGAGACCATATCGCAGTATTGCATATGTACAGGATGAAAACACATCTGAGGCAGGCAGTGGTGGCCACCTCACCTCAAACTGAGTGAGCCTTGCCATGACTATTTCTTGACACGACCATGTAGACACAGTCTTCTTACTGACAACACTGCCCAGTGAACTGATGTCAGAAAACAACAACTTGGTTTGTCCTTTTATTTGACCCAAGTAGAACCCAAGTATTTTTTGACACAAAGCATGCGGGGAAGTGAGTAGGAAGAGATTGGCCTCTGCTGTCCATCACTGGAAGAAGATCTAGTCTGCCACTTCTTGATCCAGAAATCATTCATGAGGAGCTAACATGGATCAGCTGCAGTGCACCTACAGTCTTATTCACTTCCCTGCCAGGTACACTGCTATAAGGAATCTTTTGTGGGATGCAGGAGGTTTACATATCCATATAGGTTCCAGTGCCTCTTTGCTTGTTTATGTAAGATAAGGAGACCTAATTATCTGTTTGAACCAGGATCACATTTATTAGGTCTCCAAAGGTCCTTAATGCAGACAGGACCATCCTTGTCTCCAGAACGTTTTTGTGCTACGGCCATTCCTGGAGGGACTAAATTCCCATGGTGAGAAGTCCACATCCATGGATTCTTCTGTTACACACATCTGTGGTCACAATATGAACAGGTGGTGTTTGGAAGTCTGCTTCTAATTATGGATAGTCCCTAGACTGGGACAAGGGCAGAAAGTCCTGGGGGGGGGGGGGGGTCCACCCATTACCAGGATGATGCAAGAGTCTCTGTGATACTAGAACGTACAGAGGGGAAAATTTAAACTCAGGAAGGCTTGGTGTGTGACTACTGGAAGGGAATCTGGCTCGCTTTACCCAGGTACCTGCCCTTACAATTTAAAAACAAAAACCAAAGTGCTACAGGAGTTCTCCCAGTCTCAAACGAAGGAGCTAAGACCCAAAAGCGAGAATCCTACACGTATGTTATCTTTAGAATGGATGTTTTGGGTTACGAGAGCCATTCAATTTACTGTAGTTTAGTTTAATCTTAACAATAATGCCTCCCCAGTCACCAGCATGTCAGCTTTCTTGTCCTTCTGAGACGGGTACTCAGGCAGCTGTTTTAGTATCAAACATCTTTGTTTTCTTTTGTCCTTAGTTTGAATTGCCTTAAAGGACCTGTTTTTGAATTGTGCATTCAGCCAACCCAAACAACTTTCTTCCCATGTATCAAACAAGGGAGAGACCTAAAAAGCAACGATTACTTCCCCTCAGAACCTGTGCCAAAGGCAAGCTCTTCAGGACTAGTGTGTACTATGCAGTTTCTTGGGCCCTAGCAAAGACAGCGTATTCCAATGATAGAGGAGCAATCAGCAAGCTTCAGTTTTTCAATAGCCCCCAGCCACTGGCTGGCAAAGGACTGATGCTGCCCTCTAACACTCCCAGAAATGATGCGAAGTTCTGCTCTGAAAAATTACATTGAGCACTGTCTCCACAGCCCAAGGCCAGCCTGCCTGAGCCACAGCATGTACTGCTCAGTTCATAACCACATCTGCTCATAGGGGACACTTTATCCTCCATTTGCAGCTTTAGTAAATATACTAATTCAGTAATTCAGTCTATGCCAGGAATTGCCTGAACTTCCACATATTTGAACTCCTCAATTGGTCCCACTATCAAAGGGACTTTAAAAGCAATGACAGGTTTCAGAGTAGCAGCCGTATTAGTCTGTATTCGCAAAAAGAAATTTGTTAATCTCTAAGGTGCCACAAGTACTCCTTTACTTTTTAGAAGCAATGAGACCAAAAGTATTTGGGAAACCTGCATACAAGCTCCTCTAGCACCCAGCTCTGAGGAATGGGGGGGAAGGAGAGGAGTTTCCTTCCCGCCTGGCCCCCAACTCCTTAGATCACATTCCTGTAGAGACCTTATGCATCAGTTATCACATGAAATTAAAAATGTTAATCATACACGGTTGACATGGACTAAGACATTCATCTGCATGCTGTTCCTCATCAGATTATTCCAAATGACCTTTTATTTCCTAGAAGTCCTAGTGTCAGAGCTCTGGGAGCCTTTGGAGGGTTTGGCATGATACTGAATCACTTACTTTTTTTAGATAGGTATTTAAATGGTTTCAGTACTCAAACCAGCTTCCAGTTACACATTGCAGCATAGCATCTGCATCATGGTGCAAGAGCTTCAAATGCAACAGAAACTCTCCCATCAAGTTAGAAAAAGCCCAGAGCACCAGCCAGAAAGCGGGAACTGAGCAAATGAAAGAATAAAATAGGCAGACAAGGCCAGAAAAGACAGCACATTAGCAAAAGGTAAATCCTGCTAAAAAAACGGGAAGCTGAAATCCTCCATACTACTCCTGGCAGAATTGGCAGAATTTGCCTCAGCTTCAAGAGGCTCAGCCTTCCAAAGCCACAAACAAAAACGAAATCAAAGAGCAGAACTGTCTTTGGAGTAGAGTTTATTAGTTTGACATTTTAAAAAAATGCTGCTATTGTTCTTGAGTCAACTAAAGACGGAAGGAGCCGCGGAATGCAGACTGCAGCAAAGCCGAGGCAAACTACAGAAACTTCTTAACCCTTAGAAATATGTATGAAGTTCTTTCTAGCTAGAGCAAGACAGCAGGAGCAGGCATGAAACCCTGCTCTTTAAACAAGACCTAGTCAATGGTTTGAAAATGCTACTTTAGCCTGTACTCCAGGCTTCCCCAAAGCGTTCAGAGGAAACCAGCCGTTTGTTCAAGAAAGAACGCACTTTACCGAACACATGGAACTGCCAGAGCAGACACACCAGTAGTCCATCTAGTCCAGCCCCCACCTCTGGCAGTAGCAAATATTTCAGTGTAAGTCCCCATAATGGACACATACAGTAACAGGTCCACAGGGAAGTTTATTCCCAGCCTCAGGGAGTTAGTGGTTGCTTTATATTCTGAAGCAAGAAGTTACATTCTCTCTTTTATCCTGGTCTAACTATGAATCAATGTAATTTAATAAGACATGAGCAGAATGTAAGAGAGTGGAGAGCACAATAAAAATACATATAATTTCTAGAAATCTCCAAGTGTCTTTTGACAATGTCTAAAAGTGGTAGCTATCCATCCTTCTTCAGCTGACTGTTGGAAGTGTCCCTGGAAACAAGCCCTTTCCCTTCTACATGCCTCATTGCTCACCTGGTTTGTGTAAAATGGCTGAGAAGTTCCCACAGTGTCTGGCCAGAGTGAAAGGTGTCCTGTAACCGGGAACCACTGTTCAACTGCAATGCAATCTGAACCTAAAGGGGAAAATCCACTGTTAAGGACAGGGAGGAAATTCAATTTCTTCACATTTTTTTTTAAGGTACTTCATCTCTAGGACCTCCTATCCAAGGCTGAATCAAGCATCTTACAAACATTAAAGAATTACTTCACAAGCCCCAGGAGGTATATGTCAATATCATTTCCAGTTTACAGTTAGTGAGAAAAAAGGAGAGGCGAGATAACTTGCCCAAAATCATATACAGAGAGTCAATGGCAGAGCTGTGAATAGAACCTTAGAGTCCTGACTTCCAGTCCTGTGTTTTATTTATGTTCCTGACTGGCAGCCGTCAGGGTCATTCTGAACTTCAAAACATTAATTCCAAAGAAGTGACTTGAGAATACAGTGATACCATCTCAGAGTCTGTTCTTGGTTCCAGATTTTCTCCCCAAATACAAGGCAGTAATGTACAGTTTGTAACTCCCACCCCAAATGTAATACTGGGGAAGGGTTGGGGGGATGCCTAAAACAGCTATCCCTATGAGCAGAAATGAGTTATGAATGATACTGTGATTCTATGAAGGGGTAGCCACAGGATGGAATTCTCGATGTTTGCAACGCTCCCACAAGACCAGCAGAAAGCACTCTGAAGATGCATGGAGGCTGGGGCACACCTAAGGGTTGCTTTAAAAGCAAATTTTTAGAAACCGTAGTGTGAATAGAAATATTTAACTTTTTTTAAATGCCATGTAAACTTCTTTTATTGGGGATTGTTGGGATTTAAACCTTCCCCTGCATTGCTGGAAACCTAATAGAACCATATTTTAGTTAATATCCACAGAGTGAAACTAACCACTCCGCTTTCAGTTCCCCAGCCAAGAGAGCACAGTTAGTTTTGATTCTTTCCATTTGAATAGTCTCAGATGGGTCGATTCTTTTAATGTGACACTGGCATGACCTGCACAGATACAGTGCATGGTGCTGTCAGATTTTTATTCAGGGGGCACACAAGCTAAATTTCCTCACTCTCATGCATGGGCAAACACAATAAAACTTGACTGACCATCGTGATCCAAATCCTCCTCTCCTATAGTGAAAGCCTTAAGAGGAGATCACTTGCAAAGGAACTCCACTAGAAAATCCTTGAGAAGAATTCCCCACATCTTCCCATTGAGGAGCACGGTTTGCTTCCTGGAAAAACTGCCCCAAAACCTGGCTGATTCTAGAGCCATTCATGCAAAGGCTCTGTTCCCCTGCAGCAATGGTGGCCCCCAGCAGTCCCCTTAGTTCCTGCGAGTATAGTTCTAATGGAGCCATGTTGGAAGCAATTCCTTCTAGCCATAGCTTCCCCTAGTCCCTTGGGCTGCATTAAATCTTATTATTTTTGTTAACTTATGAAGTCCCTCCTGCCCCCTTAGCCCTGCACTGCGCCGACACTGGACTGCACAGGATCTATCTCTGGAGGACCCTCAACCGGCAGATTTCAGCGGGACGATTTGGATAATGACTGAGCCAGGCCACAGAAAAGCTGCAGTGGGGGAGGTTTAGGTTGGAGATTAAGAAAACCTTTTTTACTAGGAGGGTGGTGAAGCACTGGAATGGGTTACCCAGGGAGGTGGTGGAATCTCCTTCCTTAGAGGTTTTTAAGGTCCGGCTTGACAAAGCCCTGGCTGGGATGATTTAGTTGGGGATCGGTTCTGCTTTGAGCAGGGAGTTGGACTAGATGACCTCCTGAGGTCCCTTCCAACCCTGATATTCTATGCCAAGAGGAAAGATTTCCATCGCCAAAAATAGCGTTCCTATAGTTTGCTTTATGGGAAGACAGTTTCTAAGCATAAGTCTGGAAGGATAATTATTTATAATAAACAATACTTTGTCTCTAGTGCCTCTTCTCTGAGGTTAGAATCATAGAATATCAGGGTTGGAAGGGACCTCAGGAGGCCATCTAGTCCAACCCCTGCTCAAAGCAGGACCATTCTTCTCTTCTGTAAACATCCCCAGTTCCCTCAGCCTCTCCTCATAAGTCATGTGTTCCAGTGCCCTAATCATTTTTGTTGCCCTCCACTGGACTCTCTCCAATTTTTCACATCCTTCTTGTAGTGTGGGGCCCAAAACTGGACACAGTACTCCAGATGAGGCCTCACCAATGTCGAATAGAGAGGAATGATCACGTCCCTCGATCTGCTAGCAATGCCCCTACATATACATCCCAAAATGCCACTGGCCTTCTTGGCAACAAGGGCACACTGTTGACTCATATCCAGTTTCTCGTCCACTGTAACCTCTAGGTCCTTTTCTGCAGAACTGCTGCCAAGCCATTCAGTTCCTAGTCTGTAGCGGTGCATTGGATTCTTCCGTCCTAAGTGCAGGACTCTGCGCTTGTCCTTGTTGAACCTCGTCAGATTTCTTTTGGCCCAATCCTCCAATTTGTCTAGGGCCCTCTGTATCCTATCCCTATCCTCCAGCGTATCTACCTGTCCTCCTAGTTTAGTGTCATCTGGAAACTTGCTGAGGGTGCAATCCACACCATCCTCCAGATCATTAATGAAGATATTGAACAAAACTGGCCTGAGGACCGACCCCTGGGGCACTCCACTTGATACCGGCTGCCAACTAGACATGGAGCCATTGATCACTACCCGTTGAGCCCGACAATCTAGCCAACTTTCTATCCACCTTATAGTCCATTCATCCAGCCCATACTTCTTTAACTTGCTGGCAAGAATACTGTGGGAGACCGTGTCAAAAGCTTTGCTAAAGTCAAGGAACAACACGTCCACTGCTTTCCCTTCATCCACAGAGCCAGTTATCTCGTCATAGAAGGCAATTAGATTAGTCGGGCATGACTTGCCCTTGGTGAATCCATGCTGACTGTTCCTGATCACTTTCCTCTCCTCTACGTGCTTCAGAATTGAGTCCTTGAGGACCTGCTCCATGATTTTTCCAGGGACTGAGGTGAGGCTGACTGGCCTGTAGTTCCCAGGATCCTCCTTCTTCCCTTTTTTAAAGATGGGCACTACATTAGCCTTTTTCCAGTTGTCCGGGACTTCCCCCGATCGCCATGAGTTTTCAAAGATAATGGCCAATGGCTCTACAATCACATCCGCCAATTCCTTTAGCACTCTCGGATGCAGCGCATCCGGCCCCATAGACTTGTGCTCGTCCAGCTTTTCTAAATAGTCCAGAACCACTTCTTTCTCCACAGAGGGCTGGTCACCTCCTCTCCATGCTGTGCTGCCCAGTGCAGCAGTCTGGGAGCTGACCTTGTTCGTGAAGACAGAGGCAAAAAAAGCACAGAGTACATTAGCTTTATCCACATCCCCTGTCACTAAGTTGCCTCCCTCATTCAGTAAGGGGCCCACGCTTTCCTTGACTTTCTTCTTGTTGCTAACATACCTGAAGAAACCCTTCTTGTTACTCTTAACATCTCCTGCTAGCTGCAACTCCAGGTGTGAGTTGGCCTTCCTGATTTCATTCCTGCATGCCCGAGCAATATTTTTATACTTTTCCCTGGTCATTTGTCCAATCTTCCACTTCTTGTAAACTTCTTTTTTGTGTTTAAGATCAGCAAGGATTTCACTGTTAAGCCAAGCTGGTCGCCTGCCATATTTACTATTCTTTCTACACATCAGGATGGTTTGTCCCTGTAACCTCAATAAGGATTCTTTAAGGTTCTCAAAGTGCTTTATAAAGGAGAGGTCAATATCGTCATCCTCACTTTACAGATAGACAAACTCAGGCCCAGAGATGTTAAGTGATTTGCCCAAAGCCTCACAGTGAGTAGGTAGTAGAATGAGAATTAGAACCCAAATCTCCAGACTCCCAGTTCTCTGCACTATACCTGCACCAAAGTACAACATGCAGATTAACTCAGAAGACACTACCGCGTTCACAGATCTCTCTTCCATTTATGGCTAAACAAACAAGGCTGCATTTTCAAACCGTTCTGGAAATCAAGAGCCTTCTTTACAGGCGGCAAATGGGCTCAAAATACTGAATACATTCCAATGATCTGTTAATTTGAATTCTACGTAATAGCACACATTTAGGGCATGAATTCCATAGTTTAAGATTATCTCTTGTGAATGTTCTGTCCCCTGCATTCACATGTCTCTCCATATCTGTCAATGGTTTTACTGTTCTTACAGAATGCATCTGTGAAAGGAAGTCACAGGTGCTGAAAGACCTCAATCTCTCAGGTAACCAGGGCCAATCCCATAGAGGGCTTTGAGTATCAGGACAAAAGACCTTGAACTGGACTCACAGAAGACAGCGTAGAGTTCCGGGAGACCTGTTTTAGTAAGCAGACGAACTATTGTGTTTTTTTAACTAGTTGAAGCTTTTACAGAGCATGGGCCTTCATTGCTAAATAAAATGAGTTGCAATAACCCAGGCTGGTAATCACAAACTCAAGGGTCAGGTCTGTGGCGAGAATGAAGCTGCTCCTCTTCTCCCAGGATTTTTCTTTCCCCTGTGCTTGATGGCAGCCAAGCACAGCACCAAAGGAGGAGAAGGACCTTGGAGTATTGGTTGATCACAGGAGGACTATGAGTCGCCAATGTGATATGGCCGTGAAAAAGCTAATGCGGTATTGGGATGCATCAGGCGAGGTATTTCCAGTAGAGATAAGGAAGTTTTAGTACCATTATACAAGGCACTGGTGAGACCTCATTTGGGATACTGCGTGCAGTTATGGTCTCCCATGTTTAAGAAGGATGAATTCAAACTGGAACAGGTACAGAGAAGGACTACTAGGATGATCCGAGGAATGGAAAACCTGTCTTATGAAAGGAGACTCAAGGAGCTTGGCTTGTTTAGCCTAACCAAAAGAAGATTGAGGGGAGATAAGATTGCTCTCTATAAATGTATCAGAGGGATAAATACCGGAGAGGGAGAGGAATTATTTAAGCTCAGTATAAGTGTGGACACAAGAACAAATGGATATAAACTGGTCATCGGGAAGTTTAGACTTGAAATTAGACGAAGGTTTCTAACCATCAGAGGGGTGAATTTTTGGAATAGCCTTCCAAGGGAAGAAGCGGTGGCAAAAGACCTATCTGGCTTCAAGATTAAACTCAGTAAGTTTATGGAGGAGATGGTATGATGGGATAACATGATTTTGGCAATTAATTGATCTTTAAATATTCATGGTAAATAGGCCCAATGGCTTGTGATGGGATGGGATCTGAGTTACTACGGAGAATTCGTTCCTGGGTATCTGGCTGGTGAATCTTGCCCATATGCTCAGGGTTCAGCTGATTGCCATATTTGGGGTCAGGAAGGAATTTTCCTCCAGGGCAGGGCAGAGCAGATTGGAAGAGGCCCTGGCGATTTTTCACCTTCCTCTGTAGCATGGGGCACTTGCTGGAGGATTTCCTGCTCCTTGAAGTCTTTAAACCATGATTTGAGGACTTCATTGGCTCAGACATAAGTGAGAGGTTTATCATAGGAGTGGGTCGGCGCCTGCGTTGTGCAGGAGGTCAGAGTAGATGATCATAAGGGTTCCTTCTGACCTTAATATCTATGAATCAAAGCCTCCGCAAAACTAAAGGCAGATCTATCAGGGATTGATTTATCGCGTCTTGTCTAGACACGATAAATCGATCCCCAAACGCACTCCCCGTCAACTCCAGAACTCCAGCTCGTGAGAGGTGGAAGCGGAGTCGACGGGGGAGCGGCAGCAGTCGACTCACTGCCGTCCTCATGGCCAGGTAAGTCGACCTAAGATACGCCGTAGCTGAAGTTGTGTATCTTAGGTTGACCCCGCCCCCGCAGTGTAGACCAGGGCTAAGATCCACTTGAGGCTGAGGAAAAGGTGCTGAAGAGGCCCTACACAGATTTCCTCAGTACCAGGGAAGCTGCTAGCACCAGAGTGTCCCAAGAGAATGAAGCCCTTTCCTGCCAAGGGAGTGTCTTGGCACCCTCATGAAGTGCCTACCTACTTAATACCAGGTTTCTTAGACACCCAAGTTCCTGGCACCAATAAAGGACCCACACTAATATGGTCCTTAGTCCCAAGGCCAATTCAGATTTCTAAGTGCTCATTTCTCAAGGCCAGTTAGGCCTTGATACCAGAAAATTTACTCTGTACAGTCATCAGCCCCAGACCAATCTGGCACAGTCTTCTGTGGCACCAGGGACACTGAAGTCAAAGGCAGCCACCTCTGTCCATTCACAGGAACAGAAGACTGATCCAGTATCAGAACGAATAACTGGTCTCATAAGACCTCCTCAGTAAGGATGACCTAGACCCTCCATGACCTTCTGGTGCGGGCACAGACTGAGCATCAGTTTGGGGAATGGGCTTCCCTCAGGCACAACAAACAGCAATTGAGCACATCCACATGTGGGACCATGGAGGTACAACACACATCACTTCAATCCACTCTTCTTATTCACAAAAAGAAAAGGAGTACTTGCGGCACCTTAGAGACTAACAAATTTATTTGAGCATAAGCTTTCGTGAGCTACAGCTCACTTCATCGGATGCATTTAGTGGAAAATACAGTGGGGAGATTTATATACATAGAGAACATGAAACAATGGGTGTTATCATACACACTAACGAGGGTGATCACTTAAGGTGAGCTATTACCAGCAGGAGATCGGGGGGCGGGGAAACCTTTTGTAGTGATAATCAAGGTGGGCCATTTCCAGCAGTTGACAAGAACGTCTGAGGAACAGTGGGGGGGGGGAGGGGAAGGGGGGAAAAAACATGGGGAAATAGTTTTACTTTGTGTAATGACCCATCCACTCCCAGTCTCTATTCAAGCCTAAGTTAATTGTATCCAGTTTGCAAATTAATTCCAATTCAGCAGTCTCTCGTTGGAGTCTGTTTTTGAAGTTTTTTTGTTGAAGAATTGCAACTTTTAGGTCTGTAATCGAGTGACCAGAGAGATTAAAGTGTTCTCCAACTGGCTTTTGAATGTTATAATTCTTGACGTCTGATTGGTGTCCATTTATTCTTTTACATAGAGACTGTCCAGTTTGACCAATGTACATGGCAGAGGGGCATTGCTGGCACATGATGGCATATATCACATTGGTAGATGTGCAGGTGAACGAGCCTCTGATAGTGTGGCTGATGTATTAGGCCCCGTGATGGTGTCCCCTGAATAGACATGTGGATACAATTGGCAACGGGCTTTCTTGCAAGGATAGGTTCCTGGGTTAGTGGTTCCGTTGTGTGGTGTGTGGTTGCTGGTGAGTATTTGCTTCAGTTTGGGGGGCTGTCTGTAGGCAAGGACTGGCCTGTCTCCCAAGATCTGTGAGAGTGATGGGTCATCCTTCAGGATAGGTTGTAGATCCTTCATGATGCATTGGAGAGGTTTTAGTTGGGGGCTGAAGGTGACGGCTAGTGGCGTTCTGTTATTTTCTTTGTTGGGCCTGTCCCGTAGCAGGTGACTTCTGGGTACTCTTCTGGCTCTGCCAATCTGTTTCTTCACTTCAGCAGGTGGGTATTGTAGTTGTAAGAACGCTTGATAGAGATCCTGTAGGTGTTTGTCTCTGTCTGAGGGGTTGGAGCAAATGCGGTTGTATCGTAGAGCTTGGCTGTAGACAATGGATCGTATGGTGTGGTCTGGATGAAAGCTGGAGGCATGTAGGTAGGAACAGCGGTCAGTAGGTTTCCGGTATAGGGTGGTGTTTATGTGACCATCGCTTATTAGCTCCGTAGTGTCCAGGAAGTGGATCTCTTGTGTGGACACTTGATTACAGACCTAAAAGTTGCAATTCTTCAACAAAAAAAGTTCAAAAACAGACTCCAATGAGAGACTGCTGAATTGGAATTAATTTGCAAACTGGATACAATTAACTTAGGCTTGAATAGAGACTGAGTGGATGGTCATTACACAAAGTAAAACTATTTCCCCATGTTTATTCCACCCCCCACACCACTGTTCCTCAGACGTTCTTGTCAACTGCTGGAAATGGCCCACCTTGATCATCACTACACTGACACCATCAGAGGGCCTAATTACATCAGCCACACTATCAGAGGCTCATTCACCTACACATCTACCAATGTGATATATGCCATCATGTGCCAGCAATGCCCCTCTGCCATGTACAGCTCACGAAAGCTTATGCTCAAATAAATTTGTTAGTCTCTAAGGTGCCACAAGTACTCCTTTTCTTTTTGCGAATACAGACTAACACGGCTGAAACTCTGAAAACTCTGACACCTGTCAGTATTCAAGATGTGGGCGTACCATGGATTTATATAAGTGCAATAAGATATTCTCCATATTATTCTCTATCCCTTTTTTAATGATTCCTAAAATCCCGTTTGCTTTTTTGACTGCCGCTGCACACTCCATGGACATCTTCAGAGAACTATCCACGATGACTCCAAGATCTTTCTCCTGACTAGTTGTAGCTAAATTAGCCTCCATCATATTGTCTGTATAGTTGGGGTTATTTTTTCCAATGTGCATTACTTTACATTTATCCACATTAAATTTCATTTGCCTTTTGTTGCCCAATCACTTAGTTTTGTGAGATCTTTTTGAATTTCTTCACAGTCTGCTTTGGTCTTAACTATCTTAAGCAGTTTACTATCTGCTGCAAACTTTGCCACCTCACTGTTTACCCCTTTCTCCAGATCATTTATGAATAAGTTGAATAGGATTGGTCCTAGGACTGACCCTTGGGAAACACCTCTAGTTACCCCTCTCCATTCTGAAAATTTACCATTTATTCCTACCCTTTGTTCCCTGTCTTTTAACTAGTTCTCAATCCACGGAAGGATCTTCCCTTATCCCATGGCAACTTAAGTAGCTTATGATCACTGGTTCGAAGCTTCCCTTTTGTTCTCAATCAGTTCCTCACTATAAGTAAGTAGCATACTGAGACAGGAGGTGGCGTTGGTTGCCTCTGGTTGTAAACTCCACTTTTTGGGTGGCAAGTGGACTTCTAACATACGTAGCTTGTTGATGATGCACCTATTTGGCTGCATTGTTACCGAGAATCCCCCATAGGGCAGTATCCCATGATTTCTAGCGAACCATGGTTTTCACCAGCCCCATAAAACCAAAATTACCCAAGGAATCAGAGAATGTGAACAACCTCAAAAGGTCACGCGCACAGAACATCAACAAATGCTTTCTTCCTATATATCTAGGTTTTTATACAAACTTTCCACCATAGTGCCTGAGCAGCTTGAGGGAGACAGAGACAAGAGAGTCAAGCCAAATATTTTAGCATATTTTCCTTTTCAAAAGAGGGTTAAAAAAAGGAGACAATCTACAACAAATTCCTTTGTGGCATGTGTTTGCTATCTACCTCAGGTCCTGCCCTTGTAGTACTGCTAAGAGACAGGAACCTTCCTGCACAGAAGAAACAGTGAGCATTATCAGCCACTACATGGTAGCTAAGTAGTTTCATCCCATCACTAACACAGTCTCCTATTTTCTTCTTTGCCAGAGACCAGCCTTAGATTATCCTCAGCTACAGATGTGTGCTGACAGCTGACATCACCATGCTACAAGAATCCTGCCCAGAAATTCAAACTGGCAATTACATCAGTTTTTGGGCAACAGTTCAAAGCCAAAAATGTCACGAAAGTCATAGTCAGTCAATTAAAAACTCTTTTCAAAAATCCCAGGCTGCATATAAAATACTACAGAGAACGGTGCCAATTAGTTGCTAAGTTTACAAATGTGCATAAAAGATGGATGGCTGTATCTCTAGGTTAGCTCTTTGTAATAGTGCCTTCCTTCCCCATCCACATCACAAAGCAATCTGGTGGGCAGTGCTCTGCAGATATGTTCTAGAGGGGTCAAGGATCCTTACAAACAAATGCTGATGATAAATCCCAGACCAATTACCATTCTACTTCCCAGACATCCAATTTGCTGAACAAATCAGTGATTTATCAAATCCAGGATCCAGTCTCTAGAACTGACCACCCCAGAGCCAAATGTGTCAGGGGAAACCACATCTCCTCACGTTCACAAACCTCCACATCGGCCCAAGCTACCATACCATGGGGCACACAGAGTGGGAATTCATCCCCAAGCCTGTGGAAATCAGCCCACACCATTAAGCATAAGGTTGGATTGCCTCCATTTCAGCACATAATTACTAATGTCGATTCTGCTCATGTAATTATCCAGAGATTTGAAAACCCAAGTGCCATCGCACCGCACCCGGGGGAGGTCGCCGTGAACTGAGCCATCCCTGGTACTGACAGCCAGTTGCGACCTGACGTGGTAGTCACCGACAAGGCCCAGAAAAAGATCATCCTCGTCGACATCACGGTCTCCTTTGAGAACAGGACCCTGGCCTTCCGCGAAGCCCAAGCTCGTAAGCTGGAAAAATATGCCCCCCTGGCCGACACCCTGAGAGCGAAGGGCTACAAGGTGCACATGGATGCCCTGATCGTCGAAGCCCTGGGCGCTTGGGACCCCTGCAACAAGCATGTGCTGCGGACCTGTGGGATCGGTCGACGCTACGCACGGCTCGTGCAGCACCTCATGGTCTCGGACACCATCTGATGGTCCAGGGACATCTATATCAAACACATCACCAGCCACTGACAGTACCAGGAGGTGTGAACCGGTACGACATCATACATCAACTATGGGAAAGGGACTGAGAGACTTTTTCCATTGGACCATATGAACTGGAACCATAAACTCACTGAACATTAAATCCCACTAAATGAGGGTAGATCCTGGGGCCGGTTTTGTTCAATATCTTCATTAATGATCTGGAGGATGGTGTGGAATGCACCCTCAGCAAGTTTGCGGATGACACTAAACTGGGAGGAGTGGTAGATATGCTGGAGGGTAGGGATAGGATACAGAGGGACCTAGACAAATTGGAGGATTGGGACAAAAGAAATCTGACGAGGTTCAACAAGGACAAGTGCAGAGTCCTGCACTTAGGACGGAAGAATCCAATGCACCGCTACAGACTAGGGACCAAATGGCTAGGCAGCAGTTCTGCAGAGAAGGACCTAGGGGTGACAGTGGACGAGAAGCTGGATATGAGTCAACAGTGCGCCCTTGTTGCCAAGAAGGCTAATGGCATTTTGGGGTGTATAAGCAGGGGCATTGCCAGCAGATCGAGGGACGTGATCGTTCCCCTCTATTCGACACTGGTGAGGCCTCATCTGGAGTACTGTGTCCAGTTTTGGGCCCCACACTACAAGAAGGATGTGGAGAAATGGGAGAGAGTCCAGCGAAGGGCAACAAAAATGATTAGGGGTCTAGAACACATGACTTATGAGGAGAGGCTGAGGGAATTGGAATTGTTTAGTCTACGGAAGAGAAGAACGAGGGGGGATTTGATAGCTGCTTTTAACTACTTGAAAGGTAGATCCAAAGAGGATGGATCAAGACTATTCTAGATCAAGATCTATTCTAGGACAAGGAGTAATGGTCTCAAGTTGCAGTGGGGGAGATTTAGGTTGGATATTAGGAAAACCTTTTTCACTAGGAGGGTGGTGAAACACTGGAATGCGTTACCTAGGGAGGTGGTGGAATCACCTTCCTTAGAAGTTTTTAAGGTCAGGCTTGACAAAGCCCTGGCTGGGATGATTTAGTTGAGGATTGGTCCTGCTCTGGGCAGAGGGTTGGACTAGATGACCTCCAGAGGTCCCTTCCAACTCTGATATACTGTGAGATCCATCCTAATCATCATATCCACTCACTATATTCCACACCTGAACACAGCTATTATATGGACAACATACCCCCATATCTCAATGTCTGTACTTTGACCCGTTTAACTTTTACCCCCAATCGGAGAGACTGCAGATTATGTATTCCTTACGCCACCCATTCCTAAACCGAATTTCACACCCCTTGATAATCTGTACCTTATTCCCTGATAACCAGAAACTTCTATGCTTAAACTCTGTACCATTTTCTTTTTATTTCAACATTATCTTAATAAAATTATTAAATCTGACACTGGCAGGGAGTTCTTTTGGCCAACTACGTATTGTACAATGTATTTTCTTTTACTGGCTTTATACCATTAAATTCCATACCTTGTTGTTCTTGCATTATGGGATGGCAACTCTGTTTACATTCCACCCTTCAAGATCTTAAAAGCAAGAGTCTTTAGAATAGTAACTGTCTTTTTTTAATTACTTCTCTGTACAATGCCCGGCCCCAAAAAGGCCTGATCCCTCTAGACTGTACTGTAATATAAATAAATAAATATCTTAAATCTCCTGTAGCTCAGCGTTTCTCAAACTGAGGTCCACGGTCCCCAAGGGTACTCCAGGGGATCCACGGGCCCCACTGATCAACTCCTCCTCCTCCCACTATTTCCTGGAGGTTACTGAAGCCAAACTAGGAGATTTTAGATGCTAAAAGTGCGGCAGCACAGTGGGGTTAAGGCAGGTTCCCTGCTTGCCCTGGCTCCACGCCGCTCCCAGAAGTGGCCGGCACATCCCTGCGGCCCCTGGAGGGGCAGGGGACAAGTGGGTCTCTGCGAGCTGCCCCCACCCCGGGCACCAACTCTGCAGCTCCTTTGGCCGGGAACTGCGACCAATTGGAGCTGTGGGGGCGGTGCCTGCAGGCAGGGGCAGCACACGGAGACCCCCCTGATCCTCCCACCTAGGAGTCACTGCCAGAGAGATGTGCAGTTTCAGGAGCCACCCGAGGTAAACACCACCCAGCCCGAGCTTTCTTCTTCCACAAAGTGAGAAGTAAAGTCACTGAAGCAATGCATAAAATGGGAGGTGGGGGGGGGGGTCATGCAGAGGAGAAGTGTGGATACATGATAACATCCCCAAGTCCAACACAGCCTGCTAGAGCAAAGGCTCACAAACTTTTTCACAATATGGACCACAACTCTATACAGACAGGTTTCAGAGTAGCAGCCGTGTTAGTCTGTATTCGCAAAAAGAAAAGGAGTACTTGTGGCACCTTGGAGACTAACAAATTTATTTGAGCATAAGCTCTCATGAGCTACAGCTCACTTCATCCGATGAAAGCTTATGCTCAAATAAATTTGTTAGTCTCTAAGGTGCCACAATTACTCCTTGTCTATACAGACAATAGCTCATGGATATCTGCCTTCCATTATCAGGCCTCACCTGCCTTTATGTATGAATCATATAACATTACTGGAACTTCAGCAAATGCCTATGAAGAAATATAACATTATGGATAGTAGTCTTCCAACACAATTTAGCAGATGAAAATAAAAAGAAACCAGCATCATGTGTTCTGTCACAAAGTTTGAGAACCTCTGTTAGACAAAATATCCATAGGGATCACAGTGACAGACAATTTAATATTTGCAGACTCCATTTAAGCAAGATCACACAGTATCCATTTCTAATAATAAAATACAGGGTAATTTTTTTTTAATTTATTTAACACTATTTTTTTTTTAATTTACTGCAAATAAGCATTTAGCTGCTACAGCAATAAATACTTTACAAATCTGTAATATAAACATCATAAGGAGAATAAAAGTGGCCAAGGGAGTTATTCCAGCATTTTATAAATTAGGGCTGTCAATTAATCGCAGTTAACTCAAGCAATTAACTCAAAAAAATTAACAGTGATTAAAAAAATTAATCACAATTATCGCAGTTTTAATCACACTGTTAAATACCAATTGAAATTGATTAGTTTGTATATTTTTCTACATTTTCAAATATATTGATTTCTATTTCAACACAGAATACAAAGTGTACAGGGCTCACATTATATAGTATGAATATTTGCACTGTAAAAATAAAAATAGTATTTTTCAATTCACTTAATACAAGTACTGTAGCGCAATCTCTATCATGAAAGTTGAACTTACAAATGTAGACTTATGAACACACAAAAAACTGCATTCAAAAATAAAAAAAGTCAAACTTTAGAGCCTACAAGTCCACTCAGTCCTACTTCTCGTTCAGCCAATCGCTCAGACAAACAAGTTTGTTTACATGTGCGGGAGATAATGCTGCCCACTTCTTGTTTACAATGTCACCTGAAAGTGAGAACATGTGTTTGCATGGCACTGTTCTAGCTGGCGTTGCAAGATATTTACATGCCAGATGCGCTAATGAGTCATATATCCCTTCATGCTTCAACCACCATTCCAGAGGACATGCATTCATGATGATGATGGGTTCTGCTCAATAACCATCCAAAGCAGTGCAGACCAACGCATGTTCATTTTCATCATCTGAGTCAGATACCACCAGCAGAAGGTTGATTTTCTTTTTTGGTGGTTTGGGTTCTGTAGTTTCTGCATCGGAGTTTCTCTCTTTTAAGACTTCTGAAAGCATGCTTCACACCTCACCCCAACAGATTTTGGAAGACACTTCAGATACTTAAACCTTGGATCGAGTGCTATAGCAATCTTTAGAATCTCACATTAATACCTTCTTTGCATTTTGTCAAATCTGCAGTGAAAGTGTTCTTAAAACAAACAACATGCTGGGTCATCATCCAAGACTGCTATAACATGAAATATACGGCAGAATGTAGGTAAAATACAGAGCAGGAGACATACAATTCTCCCCCAAGGAGTTCAGTCACAAATTTAATTAACACATTGTTTTTTTAACGAGCGTCATCATCACTATGGAAGCATGTCCTCTGGCACGGTGGCCAAAGCATGAAGTGGCATATGAATGTTTAGCATATCTGGCACGTAAATATCTTGCAACGCCAGCTACAACAGTGCCACGCGAATGCATGTTCTCACTTTCGGATGACATTGTAAACAAGAAGCGGGCAGCACTGTCTCCTGCACATGTAAACAAACTTCTTGTTTAGTCAGTTGCTTATACAACAAGTAGGACTGAGTGGACTTATAGGCTCTAAAGTTTGACATTTATTTTTCAAAAATAAATATAAAGTGAGCACTGTACACTGTATTGTGTTGAAAGTGAAATCAACATATTTTAAAAAGTGGAAAACATCCAAAAATATTTAAGTATTCTATTACTGTTTAACAGCGCAATTAATTTTTATAATTGTGAGATTAATCGTGATTAATTTTCGTAATCGCTTGACAGCCCTACAAATTATATAAATGGGCTATCTGACCCACTGCTGAACACAGCCACCTTTGAGATAAAACTTGGAAGTTGTCTGAGTGCACAGTAAAACAACAGTAAAAAAAACGCAGAATAAGAAGTGAAAAAGAATCCTGTAACAATTTGAGATTGCAGGCGGAATTTAGGGTGGCAGAATATAATTCCTGAAACAAAAATTAGGTCAGGAAAATGGCCTCAATTTCTGGACAAAATGATGTGGAATCTTTAATGACTACAGATGATCAGGACCTTAGTTTTATATCTCACCTAAAAAAATTTCCCCCTCCAATAGCATGTCCTAGCATAAGGCTGGGACACTGATTGTAAATGGGGAGTGTCAACTACTGAATCACCAACACTACCTTCTGCAGCACCTGAGCATTCTTTGGGTGGTTTCCAATCCAAGTACTGGCCAAGCCTGACCATGCTCATTAGTTGCATGCAGTGTTGTTGTACCTGTGTTGGTCCCAGGATATTAGACACACAAAGTGGGTGTGTGGGACCAAATGGGACCAAATTCTGTTGGTGAGAGAGACAAGCTTTTGAGCTTACACAGTGCAATGGGGTTCAAAAAAGAACTAGATAAATTCATGGAGGATATGTCCATGAATGAACATTAGCCAGGATGGGCAGGGATGCAAAACCATGCTCAGAAGTGTCCCTAGCCTCTGTTTGCCAGGAGCTGGGACTGGGCGACAGGGGATGGATCACTTGATGATTATCTGTTCTATTCATTCCCTTTGAAGCACCTGGCACTTGCCACTGTCGGAAGACAGGATACTGGGCTGGATGAACCTTTGGCCTGACCCAGTATGGCCGTTCTTATGTTCAATAAAATATTACCTCGCTCATCTTGTCTCTCATTCTTATTTGATCCGACAAGATCAAACCCAGTATGGCTGCAAACTAAATAAACTTAGTTCATGTTGTGAAACTGACATACTCTGTTTTCAGTTCCCGCTCTGTTACGAGTGATTGGCACCACCTCCAACTTGGCATTGTTGGGCAATCTGGCAAATCTCCACTGCAGAGAAAGATCTAGCACAGACCTCTGAAACCTGCAAAAGAAACAAGCCCAAGAAGGAGATCAGGTAAAACCACATGCTTCCCCTCAGATCATTACAGAGATTTCTAGCAATACACTGTCTGGAGCAGGAAAAAAACTCTGTACTTCTCCATAAGTTGATGAAGCGCCATGGGTTGGAGTCTATGGTGCAAAGCTGTAATTTTAGTAAGCAAACCCACAAAAAATAATTCAGAATACTGAAAATGTGCAGACTGGCAGTGGAGGTCATAGACTTTGCAAGGACTCAAGGTTCTCATCTCTTCTCCCAAGACTATAAGGAAGAGGTAGAATACAAGTGAACAGGCTAGGCAACACATGGGGTAGAAAGTAAAGGTGACAATTCCACCATTCCTATTAATGAGATCTGGAGGTGGAGGCCTGGTTCAGAATACAGTAACTCCTCATTTAACGTTGTAGTTATGTTCCTGAAAAATGCGACTTTAAGTAAAACGATGTTAAGCGAATCCAATTTCCCCATAAGAATGAATGTAAACGGGGGGGTTAGGTTCCAGGGAAATTTTTTTTTTGCCATACAGTACAGTACTATAGTTGGGAGGTGCCCCCGCCTTACCCCACACAGGCACAGCCCACTGGCACTGGAGACAATGAGGCAGCCAAGGAGGCTGAAGATGCTGTAGGCTAGGAGAAGCAAGTTGCGCAGCAGCAGCAGCTTCCCCTACTCTGCAAGCACCAGGGGCGGGCGGGGGGTGGCCTCAACCCTCGGCCTGCCCACTCCACCCCTTACCCCAAGCCCCCACCCTTAACCCACCTTTTCTTCCCCAGCTCCTCCCCCTTTACTCCACACACAGTGTCCTCGCTCCCCCCCCGCCCCATGCCCGCGGCAGTCAGCTGGCTTGCAGCATTCAGGAGGCAGGAGCAAGGACACAGCACACAGGCTCCCCCTCCCTCCTGAACACCGCAAGCCAGCTGAATGCTGTGGGCAGGAAAGGGAAGGGGAGACACGCCACGTCCTCACTCCTCCCCCCTCCCTCCTGACCACGGCAAGAACAGAACATAAGAATGGCCACACTGGGTCAGACCAAAGGTCCATCCAGCCCAGTATCCTGTCTTCTGACAGTGACCAATGCCAGGTGCCCCAGAGGCAGTGAACCTAACAGGTAATGATCTAGTGATCTCTCTCCTGCCATCCATCTCCACCCTCTGACAAACAGAGGCTAGGGACACAACGCCTTACCCATCCTGGCTCATAGCCATTAATGGACTTAACCTTCATGAATGTATCCAGTTCTCTTTTAAACCCTGTTATAATCCTAGCCTTCACAACCTCCTCAGGCAAGGAGTTCCACATGTTGACTGTGCACTGAGTGAAGAACTTTCTTTTATTTGTTTTAAACCTGTTGCCAATTAATTTCATTTGGTGGCCCCTAGTTCTTATATTATGGGAACAATAACTTCTTCTTATTCACTTTCTCCACACCACTCATGATTCTGTACACCTCTATCATATCCCCCCTTAGTCTCCTCTTTTCCAAGCTGAAAAGTCCTGGCCTCTTTAATCTCTCCTCATATGGGACCCGTTCCAAACCCCTAATCATTTTAGTTGCCCTTTTCTGAACCTTTTCTAATGCCAGTATATCTTTTTTGAGATGAGGGGACCACATCAGTAAGCAGTATTCAAGATGCAGGCATACCATGGATTTATATAAGGGTAATAAGATATTCTCCGTCTTATTCTCTATCCCTTTTTTAATGATGCCTAAAATCCCGTTTGCTTTTTTGACTGCTGCTGCACACTGCGTGGACGTTTTCAGAGAACTATCCACAATGACATCAAGAACTTTCTCCTGATTAGTTGTAGCTAAATTAGCCCCCATCATATTGTCTGTATAGTTGGGGTTATTTTTTCCAATGTGCATTACTTTACATTTATCCACATTAAATTTCATTTGCCATTTTGTTGCCCAATCACTTAGTTTTGTGAGATCTTTTTGAAGTTCTTCACAGTCTGCTTTGATCTTAACTATCTTGAGTAGTTTAGTATCTGCTGCAAACTTTGCCACCTCACTGTTTACCCCTTTCTCCAGATCATTTACGAATAAGTTGAATAGGATTGGTCCTAGGACTGACCCTTGGGGAACACCTCTAGTTACCCCTCTCCATTCTGAAAATTTACCATTTATTCCTACCCTTTGTTCCCTGTCTTTTAACCAGTTCTCAATCCATGAAAGGATCTTCCCTCTTATCCCATGACAACTTAATTTACATAAGAGCCTTTGGTGAGGGACCTTGTCAAAGGCTTTCTGGAAATCTAAGTACACTATGTCCACTGGATCCCCCTTGTCCACATGGCTGTTGACCCCCTCAAAGAACTCTAATAGATTAGTAAAACATGATCTCCCTTTACAGAAGCCATGTTGACTTTTGCGCAGCAGTTTATGTTCTTCTGTGTGTCTGACAATTTTATTCTTTACTATTGCTTCAACTAATTTGCCCAGTACTGACATTAGAGTTACCGGTCTGTAATTGCCAAGATCACCTCTAGAGCCCTTCTTAAATACTGGCGTTACATAAACTATCTTCCAGTCACTGGGTACAGTAGCTGATTTAAAGGACAGTTTACAAACCATAGTTAATAGTTCCACAATTTCACATTTGCGTTCTTTCAGAACCCGTGGGTGAGTGTCATCTGGTCCCGGTGACTTGTTACTGTTCAGTTTCTCAATTAATTCCAAAACCCCCTTTAGTGACAGTTCAATCTGTGACAATTCCTCAGATTTGTCACCTACAAAAGATGGTTCAGGTCTGGGAATCTCCCTAACATCCTCAGCCGTGAAGACTCAAGCAATCAGCTGGCTTGCGACGTTCAGGGAGGCAGGGGGAGCCTGCACACAGAGTCCTTGCTCCTCTCCCCTCCCTCCTGAAGCTGCAAGCCAGCTGATTGCTGTGGGCAGGAGGGGGAAGGCACTGATCAGTGCAGTCTGCTGGCGGGCAGGAGGCACTTTGGTGGGGGGGGGCACGCACGTAGGGGAGCTGATAGGGGGCTGCCAGCTGTGGACAAAGCAGGCAGCCAAATGACATTATAGCAAAGCATTGCACAACTTTAAATGGAGCTTGTTCTGTAATTGAGCAGGGATGTAAGAGCGAAACAACGTTAAGCGAGAGAACGTTAAGTGGGGAGTTCCTGTATAAACATCCATTTTGAAGTTTTTGAACAAAGCAGTACGTCAGCCCTATAAGCATCTTTACAGCAGGGCAGAGCCTGAAACACGCTGTGTATATGCTCCCATAACACCAACTGGGAGAAACCAACAAAACATAACAGCAGCCAAGGCAAGTCTGCCTGCTGCTCCAGCGCCGCCCCCTCCCAGGCTCACAGCTCAGCCACTGACAGGCAGGCGCCTCCTGATGCGGGACTCAGGGCCGGAGCCCCAGAGAGACGGCGCTGGGCTGCCCTGTGGAGCCGCCGCCGCCCGCGCAGGAACGGCCCGGGCAGCTCGCCGGGCAGCTCGCCGCTGAGCTCGCTCGTCCTGCGCGGCGCACGGAGCACGCAGAGCTCCCTGCCCAGCCGGGGCAGCTCCGCCGCGCCGCGGCGCCCAGGGGAGCCCGCTGTCCGCTCGGAGGCCGGCCAGGCACGGAGAGGGCGCGTCCACCCCGGCCGAGACTCACTTCAGATCGTACTCGCCGGCATCGAAGTTCTGCCTCCCACAAGCTTCCTCCAGAACCTGCGGGGACAGACGGGCCGTTAGCGGGCGGGGCGCCAGCGGGTACCCGGCGGGCGGGGCCCCGACAGCCGCCGCGCAGCCGGGCGCCGCCAGGGGAGGCCCGGGGCTGCTCACAGCGGGCCTCGCTCCGCGCCCACCCTCAGCGGGTATCCGCCCGCCCGGGGCCGCCTCCCGCCGGGAGGACCAACCTGGAGCAGCGTGGTGCCGGGCCCCACCCGCACCGTGACCCGCCGCCCGTTCGGGGCCAGCACCGAGACCGCGAAGCCCCGCCCGCCAGCGGCCGCCGCCATCTTGCCTCTGCCAGGCCCGGCTCTCCCCGCCCCCCCGCCGCCAGAGCGAGCCGCGGTGGGCGGGGCCTAGGCACGGACCGCCCTGCGCTCGGAGCCCCGCGAGTCTCGCCGCCAACGCCTGGCCCCTCCCTCGCCGCCGCGCCTGCGCGCTCGCCAACATTCACCGCACAGTACGCATGCGCCTAGCCCCACCCCCTCAGCGCCTTGTCCCCGCAAGCCTTCGTGCATCCCGCTGCTCCCTCCCCTCCCCCACACAGCGCCCCTCCTCCTGCACCCTTGCCCCGCCCATCATACAGCCCCCCTCCTCCGGCACCCCCCAGCCCCTCCTATTCCCCCACACAGCTCCCCTCTTCCTGTACCCCCAGCCCCCCCATTCCCCAACAGCCCCCCTCCTCCTGCACCCCAGCCCTTCCCCTCACACAGCCCCCCTCCCCTGGCACCCCCCAGCCCCTCCTCTCACACAGCTCCCCTCCTCCTGCACCCCCAGCCCCTCCCATTCCCCCACACAGCTCCCTTCTTCCTGTACCCCCAGCCCCTCCCATTCCCCAACAGCCCCCCTCCTCCTGCACCCCTGCCTCTCCCATTCCCCCACACAGCCCCCCTCCTCCTGCACACCCCAGCCCCTCCCCTCACACAGCCCCCCTCCTCCTGCAGCCCTGTCCCTCCCCCCACAGCTCCCCTCCTCCTGCACCCCTGCCTCTCCCATTCCCCCACACAGCTCCCCTCCTCCTGCACCCTCTGCCCCGCCCCCTCTACCCTCTTACACAACTTCCTGCATCTGCCCCTCCTCTACACAAATCCCCCTGCTAAAAGCTCATCCCTTCCCTTGTACCCCCTTTTCTACACAGCTCACAGCTCATCCCTTCCCTCCTCACCCATCTCCTCCTTTATACAGCTCTGCCCTGGCATCCCCACACATTGCTGCTTCCCCCATAGCTCACACCCCCTCCACTCTCACAGCATGCTCTCTCCACAGTTCCCCTTCCCCTGCTCTCCACCTGCTGCATATCTCACTCATCCCCCTATCATCCCATGCTTGCAGCTCAGTACTTCCTCAAAGTTCACTCCCTGCCCACACTGCTCAGTCCCCCACAGCCTACACCTCCTCACCCACAACTGTCAGGCCATGTCTACATTACAAACTTTGGGTGACACAAGTCACATCAGCATAAAATCGCCACAGTTAGTATATTGCTTGTGCACCTGTGCATGTCTGCTTGCATCAGCGCTGCACATACTCACCAGCAGTGTTTGTGTCAATGCAGTGTGTGGTGCGCCATCAATAGGTATCCCAGTGTACAACATGCCACCATTCAGCGCACTGCCTTTTGGGAAGTTCTGGCAATCTAGGGTGGGGCAGAAACGAGTCATGCAGGGGTGACTGGGACCAAAGGATCAACTTCCCAGCATGCAACTGACTCCAGCCCGTAATGTCACCTTTATCCCATAATTTTTGCCCCTTTTCTAAAAATCCCTTCCCGTTTGTCTGCCATCTCTGACAGAAGCGTGGAGCCTGCCCAGCTCTGCTCTATTGTCATAAGTGTTGCAAATGCATAGGACTCATGATCCTCTGGTGTTTGCAGAGCCACGAGAAGAACCAATTCAGCAGGAAACATCATGAGTTCATGGAGGACAGATTGCTGTGGGATCCAGCAAGAACCAATTCAAGGTTATTGGTAGTGTTCACAGAGCAGCTCCAGATGGTGGAATGTTGCTTCTGGGCCCAACAAACAAGCACTGACTGGAGGGAATCTCATTGTAATGCAGCCTTGGGACAATGAGCACTTATCTGTAGAACATTCAGATCTGCAAGGCCACTTTCCTGGATCTGTGTGCCAAGCTTGCCCCAGACCTCTAGCACAGGGACACTAGAATGAGAGCTACATTGACAGCGGAGAAGCGAGTGTGATCACACTGTGAAAACTTGCAAAGCCAGATTGCTACCGGTGAGTGGGAAATCATTTTGGAGTTGGAAAATCCACTGCGGTGGCTGTTGCCATGGAAGCGTGCAGGGCCATTGATCATCTCCTGCTACACAGGACTGTGACTCTCAGCAATGTGCAGGGACTAGTGGATGGATTTGCAGCAATGGGATTCCCAAACTCTGGTGGAGTGCTGAAATGGCATAAATGTGTATTCTGGCACCACCTTGTCCCACAGAGTTTGACAGAAAGGGCTACTTTTCTACGGTAATGCAAGTGTTGATGGATTATTGTGGATGCTTCCTGTTGGTTGGTCAGGGAAGGTGTATGATGCTCACATCTTTAAAAAAAAGAGAACTGTTCAGAAAGCTACAAAAAGGGACTTTCTTTCCTGACCCTCGGATTACCATTGGCAATGCTGAAATGTCACTAGTGCTGCTGGGGGACCCACTCCATCCTCTGGCTCATGAAGCCATACACCAGCTACCTTGACAGTTCCAAGGAAAGATTCAGCTATCAGTTCAGCAGGTGCAGAATGACATTTGAATGTGCTTTTGGGAGATTATACGACACCAGTGTTCCTTCACTCACACAATTGGATCTCAGTGAGAAAAATATTTCAATGGTTATAGCTGTGTGTTGTGTCCTGTGTCATACTGGTGATGCAAACAGGGAAATGTTGCTGCCGGGCAGAGATGGAGCACCTGTCTGCTGAGTTTGAACAGCCAGACATAAGAGCTGTTAAAGAGCTCAATATGGAGCTATAAGGCTAGAGGGAGGCCTCGAAAGATCACTTTAACAGTCAACTGCAGAAATATGGTGTGGTGGACTGTGGTGTACCTGGCCCTGAAATTTTAGCAGCTATGAGGAATTGTCTCTCCTTTTAAGTAGGCCCTCTAGTTAGAGCATGCTCTGCAGCTGCTGAGGGATGGGGCCCCTCACTACTGCTCCCCATATCCCGTAGCCTTAGCATGGTGTCAGTACACACCATCACAGCTGTGAGTTTGCCATTGAGCCTATAAGTTCTAATACCCTGTGCAAGAACAGGTAGTGGGCACTTTAAATAGTATGAAGTAATAAAGTTTATTTACCAACAAATAGATTTGTATTGCATACTAAAACCAGTGCAAAAAATGTCTAAACAAACAAATACAAGAAACATTTCTGAAATTAACAGAACAGGACTTAACAAGGAGAATATTCACATCCATTTCAGTTATACATACACTGAGCTGTGACAGCCACAGTTGCTGTATGTAAAGCAAAAAGAAAAGGAGTACTTGTGGCACCTTAGAGACTAACCAATTTATTTGAGCATGAGCTGATGCATCCAATGAAGTGAGCTGTAGCTCACGAAAGCTCATGCTCAAATAAATTGGTTAGTCTCTAAGGTGTCACAAGTCCTCCTTTTCTTTTTGCGAATACAGACTAACACAGCTGCTACTCTGAAACCTGTATGTAAAGCAATGATTCTCCTTCTTGTCCCCTGGCATGGAGTGGTTTGGATATGGACATAGCCCCTTGATGCCATGTGGAATGTGGGAAGCGGGGAAGGGAGGTGTTGAAATGGAGTACTCCATTGACTATAAAGGAAGGAAAGCCTGTGGATCAACAAGAATCTGCAGCATTTGTGTTTAGTGCTAGAGAAGCCCCATTATGTCCTAATGCATCTCCCTCTCCAACTCCTGAGCCCTTCTCCTGGCTGCTCTTTCCCTCTCCATACAGTCTGAAATATTCACACTCGGGGCCTTCTGTTCATGGTCCGATGCTGCTCTGGCTTGCAGAATCTCGCTGAACATGATCTTCCTATGTCGTCTTCTTTTCTCTCCTTATCAAGGTCAAGCATTCTGCAAGTGTGAAGAGGGTACCCCTCAAGACCACAAAGGCAGCAGTTACAGATAAAACACAGAGGTAGCATATGTATAGTCACAACAGAAAACAAAAGTTAAGTTTCAGCACTCCCTTTGCTTGCTCCCCTAACATTTTAAACAAGATGTTTATTGACACTTCAGCTTCAAAACACCTGTACAAAGCACTGCTCTTCAGCCCCAGCCATGGTGAGTATGGCCTTCAGGGGTGTTGGGGAGGGGGGAAGATAAGTAATTCTTGTATTTAACAAAATTTCAGCCCCTATTTCCCTGGGTACACATGCAGGGTAATGGCTCTGAGCACTGGCACTATTTTCCACAGGTGGTGGTGATTTTAGCTGATCTCACTCCCGAGTGTAACAAAGGCACAGAGTACAGCTGTTGCTGGTGTTTCGAAGCCAGCTGGGCCTGTATGCCACTAGTCTGTTTACTGCAATGGTGCCTGCCTGCTGAAGTCACTGCAGAGTGGCACAGCAAAGTGTCCTACTGCAGAGGAACAAATAACCCTAAAAACCCTTGGGAGAGGATTGCAGAGTACCTCCATGAAAGTTTAATTGAGATTTCTCAGAAGGATTCCAGGGACACCTCTGACAGGTTTCAGAGTAGCAGCCGTGTTAGTCTGTATTCGCAAAAAGAAAAGGAGGACTTGTGGCACATTAGAGACTAACAAATTTATTTGAGCATAAGCTCCGATGAAGTGAGCTGTAGCTCACGAAAGCTTATGCTCAAATAAATTTGTTAGTCTCTAACGTGCCACAAGTCCTCCTTTTCTTTTTAGGGACATCTCTGTTCATGATCATTATGCTCTGCATACTCCCCTTTCCCTCCCCCCACTCCAGGTTAACTCTACAAGGGAATGAAAAGAGAATGCTACCTCGGTCTGTTGCACTGCTACTTCTTCTAGTAGGAGTAAACGTAGCAGCCATGTTAGTCTGTATCCGCAAAAAGAAAAGGAGGACTTGTGGCACGTTAGAGACTAACAAATTTATCTGAGCATAAGCTTTCTTGAGCTACAGCTCACTTCACAAAAGCTTATGCTCAAATAAATTTGTTAGTCTCTAAGGTGCCACAAGTCCTCCTTTTCTTTTTTTAGTAGGAGTAAGTTAATGAAAAGTCAATACCTGCTACATCCAGGTTGGGTGTCATCTGTACATTGAAACATTGTATCATTTGTTGCCCCTGCTACGTTGGTTATGTCTGCACTGCCAAAAAAGGAGTGATTTCACAGCGAGATTGCTGGCGATCCCTCGAGGATGATCTCTTTCACAGGTTTTATTTTTCATGGGTCCTTTGGTGAGTGAGGAGTCCGATCCTTGAGCCGCAGGCTTGTTGGTAGACATTGCAAGTGATAATTGAAGACAGGGCTGGGCTGCGATTGCTGTGTGACAGTTGTCTTTCCTTTCTTTTCTGGCGTTTTTCCTGTGACCAGGCAAGGCGATTTTCCTCAAAAGTGGACGTTCCCTCTCTGACAAGTCTTTGCCAGTTATTCCTCTCCTGGGCTGCTGTCTCCCAGTGTCACAGTGGGTGGTGTCAATGCCACATCTCTTGATGTTTATCTTAAGGGTGTCTTTAAAGCGTTTCTTTTGGCCTCCCCATTTCCTTTCTCCTTTGATGAGTTGGGTGTACAGCAATTGTTCTGATAAGCGTACATCAGGCATGCACACACAGTACCTGCGCTACCTCAGCTGATGCTGGATAATCAGGGCCTCAACACTGAAGATGTTGGCCTCTGTGAGGACACTGACATTAGTGCAATGATCCTCCCACTTTATGTTCGAGGATCTTCCAAAGAAAGTTCTGGTGCTGGCATTCCAGATTTTTCAGGTGTTTTCTGTAGGTCACCCAAGTCTCACAGCCGTAGAGGAGAGTTGGGATTACCACTGCTTTATAAACTAGAAATATAGTATGTGTTCTGATGTTGTGATTGTTGAACACCCAGTGAGTCAGTCTGCCAAAGGCAAGGCTGGCACAGCAAATTCTGTACTGAATCTCAACATCTATGTCTGCCCTCTGTGAGGGACAGGCAAAGTAGTCTACATCTCCCTGTTCTTCTTTGTCGATACAGATCTTCCTTGTGGAGTCTGATGATTGAACATCGGCAAAACAAAAGTTCTCCACCAGCCAGTCCCTGGTCAGAGTTAGCCCTAGGCTTTTGTAAGATTCAGAGAAGCAATTCAGGGCTGTTTGAAGATCCTCCTTTGAGTGTGCAACTACAGCACAATCATCTGCACACTGGAGTTCAGTTATTGTTGCCAATATTACTTTAGTTCTGGCATGGAGATGAGAAAGGTTGAAGAGATTGCTGTCAATCCGATATTGGATGCCAATGCCCCCAGGTGGACGGTCTTCTTCAGTTAGGAACTTGATGATTAACTGCACTGCCATCCATGATGTCTTCATGGCAGTTAACAGAGCATAAGAGAGCAGTGAGGGATCCATCAGTGATGTTATCTGATAAAATATGACCATGTAGTTCATTGTTGCTACCACTGTTATAGAATTGCAACAAATCTCATACAAAGTATGAGAAGTAAAGTGTCTATGGAAAGGTTATGATCTGCTGAATATGTATCATTTTTGTATCTGAAGTTATGAGTATTAGCTCTATACCTGTGTTTCAGATGTATTTGCTCCTATGGTAAAACCCACAAGGAGTTTAGCCTGCACATCTTGAAGGGACTATTCAGGTTAAATGGTACATCAAGGAACATTTAACTCACAATGGACTAGGGAAGACGCCTATCTACACTTAATGGACTTTCCTGTGATGGCCTCTACTATGACTAAGCGAAAGCATGCATGGACATGTGACTTGCCCATGTGACTCCAAACACCATCTTGTTCCTTTTAATTTTCCACAAGGAAAACAATGGGTTTCTCTTCACTTGGCAGAAGCTATAGAAGGTCCTGGAACCATCTCCATTTGGCCTCTCTTGCTCAAACCTCTGGACTATGAACTTGTACTAATGCAGGTGTTCTCAAACTGGGGGTCAGGACCCCCCAGGGGATCACAAGGCTATTATATGGGGTGGGGTCATGAGCTGTCAGCCTCCACCTCAAACCCCGCTTTGCCTCCAGCATTTATAATGGTGTTAAATATATAAAAAAGTGTTTTTAATTTATAAGGGGGGGAGGGATTGCCCACAGAGGATTGCTGTGTGAAAGGGGTCACCAGTGCAAAAGTTTGAGAGCCACTGTACTAATGGGAACATTCTAACCAAAGGACTGAGGACCTTCCAGTGATTTGGATGCAACCAGAGACTTGACTTAAGCCAGCAGTTTATTCCATCACTGCTACAAGCCTGATCCAAGAACTTTGCAATTATTGCATGTATTTGATTCCTTTAACCAATTTTAACTCACCTTTCTTTTTATAAATAAACCTTTAGATACTAAAGGATTGGCACAGCTCTCCCCACCCCAGGGCTAGAAGCTGGGGCCTGAGTGGGTGTGATCTGGCAGCTGCAAGGGACCAATCAGATGCAGATGCAGGGGAGGCACCAATTGGGGCTCTTTCTGAACTGGAATGTCTGCTCCACAAAAAACCCAGACATTGCCTTTTTTTTTTTTTGATCCTCTGTCCGGGCGGATTTTTCAAATAAGAGGCAATATGTGGGAAAACCCCAGACATATGGTAACCCTACTTATCAGTCACAGCAGACCCAAATCCTTCTTACCTATTATCACTCACTCTTGCACCCCTAAACACCCCAACTCCCCAGGGAGCTTTTGCATGTATGATTTGTTTTCTTTTTAAAATAGTTTGTTCTTTCTGAATATTCTGCTGTACTCAGATTACATTTATCCAAAGAAAAACCCTGACAGAGGCAGCTTTGTGCTAAGTGTTTACAGTTCATTCTCAGAGTTTCAGACTTGAAAGTTACAGGATAAGAGAGGTGTTAAGTGGCCCTGGATGTTCTCAGCTGAGAGAGAATACCAGATGGAGATGAATACAGCCTGAAACAATAGCTCTGAGATGTGTGAACAACCCCATTCCTGTCAGTGGGTGTTCCCTTCCCCCATCCCCACTACAGGAAGGTTTCTGATGTGTCAAGCATAGATGAGAAGCTGAGTGTCCAGTGTCAGCCATGTGTTCCTGGTGCATGCTCTATGCCTGTTCTAAGCACCACACCCAGATACCCAGCTCACCCAGGGGAGGAAGAGGGGGCTGCCAGCGGTCAGGGAAACCCAGATCGCACTGGATGCGGTGTGTGTGTAGGGACAGAGGCTCAGACACTCCATATTCTGGCACACAAAGAATGGAAGAATGTGGGTTTGACAGGTGCTCCCCCAATTTTCCTCCAGTCCCTATGTCACTCACCCCCATGTCCCCTTCTCCATGCCCTTCCCCCTCACCTGAGCCGCCCCACACAACTGCTCTCACCTCCCCTACCACTCATCTCCACTTATCCCTCTCCAATGAGTGCAGCTCCAAACTCCTTGCCTCTATTCCCCCACCGCCTAAAATGTCCCTCCTCTGCCAGAAAGCATTTGCATATTTAATTTTAAACAAATACTTTGATCATATTCCCCCAAAATACACACCCACCTCCCTGCCCAAGACAGATTTTAGCAATATGCCTCCTAACCTTTTCCAGATTTCTGCCTAAAGTGGGACTCAAACTGACAGTGGCTAAGGTGAGGAGGGGTCACGTTCAAAGGACTACTGCTTAGCCCCTTGAGTTAGCCAGCTGGTATGAAACTTTAAAAGCTAAAAATTCTATTAATGCCTCTGCCAGCATATATTTAGTATAATTAATTTGGTGCCAGAATTAACACAAGGCTTGTGACAAATGCAAACTGGAGAAGCAAAATCTTTTTGAAATAACCTTTTAATTATATCTTCCCCAAAGGGCTGGTGGGCAGCATGCATGCTGTGGGGGTAACCTTTGGGTGTTGGACACCATGGTGTGATAATCTGAGCCCTTACTCAGAAACCCCTTGGTCAAATGGCCCCAAATTTGGGTCACTACAAGCCCTTAGGTCTTATCTACACTAGGCAAACTTCATAACCATATTTGACTACCAATGCAGCTCTGCCAGCATTAGCAGTGGTGAAAAGTTATAGTGTAGATGAAATTCAGGCATTTTTACCACTCTCATCCAACAGTGCGTAGGTTGCTATTACTATAATTGTTAAGGTCAACGTATATATGGCAATAACATCATGAGTATTCATACAGTCATAGGGTATGTCTACACTACGAAATTAGGTCGAATTTATAGAAGTCGGTTTTGTAGAAAGCGTTTTTATACAGTCGATTGTGTGTGTCCCCACACAAATGCTCTAAGTGCATTTAGTCGGCGGAGTGTGTCCACAGTACCGAGGCAACCGTTGACTTCCGGAGCGTTGCACTGTGGGTAGCTATCCCACAGTTCCCGCAGTCTCCGCCGCCCATTTGAATTCTGGGTAGAAATCCCACTGCCTGATGGGGCTAAAACATTGTCGCGGGTGGTTCTGGGTACATATCGTCAGGCCCCCCTTCCCTCCCTCCCTCCGTGAAAGCAAGGGCAGACAATCGTTTTGCGCCTTTTTTCTTGAGTTACCTGTGCAGACGCCATACCACGGCAACCATGGAGCCCACTCAGCTAACAGTCACCGTCTGTCTCCTGGGTCCTGGCAGACGCGGTACTGCATTGCTACACAGCAACAATTTATTGCCTTTTGGCAGCAGACAGTGCAGTATGACTGGTAGCCGTCGTCGATGTAGTCCTGGGTGCTCTTTTAACCAACCTTGATGAGGTCAGAGGCGCCTGGGCAAACATGGGAGTGACTCAGCCAGCTCATTTCCCTTTTAAGTTTTGTCTCATGGCGATTGAGTCCTACCGGCAGTGCACTGTCTTTTAATCAGCAGCCAGCAGAAGAGGATGGCCAGCAGTCATACTGCACCGTCTTCTGCCGAGCACCCAGGAGATGACGATGGCTAGCGGTCGTACTGCACAGTCTGCTGCCAGCAAGATGTATAAAGATAGATGAAGTGGATCAAAACAAGAAATAGACCAGATTTGTTTTGTATTCATTTTCTCCTCCCTCCCTCCGTGAAATCAAAGGCCTGCTAAACCCAGTTTTGAGTTCTATCCTTGAGGTTTTGAGTTCTATCCTTGAGGGAGCCATTCTGTTTCTCGCAAAGCCACCACCTTTGTTGATTTTCATTCCCTGTAAGCCAACCCTGTAAGCCATGTCGTCAGTCGCCCCTCCCTCCATCAGAGCAACGGCAGACAATCGTTCCACGCCTTTTTTCTGTGCAGACGCCATACCACGGCAAGCATGGAGCCAGCTCAAATCACTTTGGCAATTAGGAGCACATTAAACACCACACGCATTATCCAGCAGTATATGCAGCACTAGAACCTGGCAAAGGGAAACCGAGCAAGTAGGTGACGTCAGCGCAGTGATGAGAGTGATGAGGACATGGACACAGACTTCTCTCAAAGCATTGGCCCTGGCAATGTGGGCATCATGGTGCTAATGGGGCAGATTCATGTGGTGGAACGCCAATTCTGGGCTTGGGAAACAAGCACAGACTGGTGGGACCGCATAGTGTTGCGGGTCTGGGACGATTCCCAGTGGCTGCGAAACTTTCACATGCATAAGGGCACTTTCATGGAACTTTGTGACTTGCTTTCCCCTGCCCTGTGGTGCAAGAATATCAAGATGTGAGCAGCCCTCACAGTTGAGAAGCGAGTGGCAATAGCCCTGTGGAAGCTTGCAACGCCAGACAGCTACCGGTCAGTCGGGAATCAATTTGGAGTGGGCAAATCTACTGTGAGGGCTGCTGTGATGCAAGTAGCCCATGCAATCAAAGATCTGCTGATATCAAGGGTAGCGACCCTGGGAAATGTGCAGGTCATAGTGGATGGCTTTGCTGCAATGGGATTCCCTAACTGTGGTGGGGCCATAGACGGAACCCATATCCCTATCTTGGGACCGGACCACCAGGGCAGCCAGGACATAAACCGCAAGGGGTACTTTTCAATAGTGCTGCAAGCACTGGTGGATCACAAGGGACGTTTCACCAACATCAGTGTGGGATGGCCGGGAAAGATACATGACACTCGCATCTTCAGGAACTCTGGTCTGTTTCAAAAGCTGCAGGAAGGGACTTTATTCCCAGACCAGAAAATAAGGGTTGAAGATGTTGAAATGCCTATAGTTATCCTTGGGGACCCAGCCTATCCCTTAATGCCATGGCTCATGAAGTCATACACAGGCAGCCTGGACAGTAGTCAGGAGCTGTTCAACTACAGGCTGAGCAAGTGCAGAATGGTGGTAGAATGTGCATTTGGACGTTTAAAAGCACACTGGCGCAGTTTACGGACTCAGTTAGACCTCAGCGAAACCAATATTCCCACTGTTATTACTGCTTGTTGTGCGCTCCACAATATCTGTGAGAGTAAAGGGGAGATGTTTATGGTGGGGTGGGAGGTTGAGGCAAATCGCCTGGCCACTGGATACGCACAGCCAGACACCAAGGCGGTTAGAAGAGCACAGGAAGGCGCGGTGTGCATCAGAGAAGCTTTGAAAACCAGTTTCATGACTGACCAGGCTACGGTGTGAAAGTTCTGTTTGTTTCTCCTTGATGAAACCCCCTGCCCCTTGGTTCACTCTACTTCCTTGTAAGCTAACCATCCTCCCCTCCTCCCTTTGATCACTGCTTCCAGAGGCAATAAAGTCATTGTTGCTTCACATTCATGCATTCTTTATTAATTCATCACACAAATAGGGGGATAACTACCAAGGTAGCCCAGGAGGGGTGGTGGAGGAGGGAAGGACAAGGCCACACAGCACTCTAAAAGTTTAAAACTTATTGAATGCCAGCCTTCTGTTGCTTGGGCAATCCTCTGGGGTGGAGTGGCTGGGAGGCCGGAGGCCCCCCCACCGCTTTCTTGGGCGTCTGGGTGAGGAGGCTACGGAACTTGGGGAGGAGGGCGGTTGGTTACACAGGGGCTGTGGCGGCGGTCTGTGCTCCAGCTGCCTTTCCTGCAGCTCAACCATATGTTGGAGCATATTAGTTTGATCCTCCAGCAGCCTCAGCATTGAATCCTGCCTCCTCTCATCACGCTGCCGCCACCTTTCAGCTTCAGCCCTCTCTTCAGCCCGCCACCTCTCCTCCTGGTCATTTTGTGCTTTCCTGCACTCTGACATTGTGTGCCTCCACGCATTCATCTGTGCTCTGTCAGTGTGGGAGGACAGCATGAGCTCAGAGAACATTTCATCGCGAGTGCGTTTTTTTCGCGTTCTAATCTTCACTAGCCTCTGGGAAGGAGAAGATCCTGTGATCCTTGAAACACATGCAGCTGGTGGAGAAACAAAAAGGGACAGTGGGATTTAAAAAAAACACATTTTATAGAACAATGGGTACACTCTTTCACGGTAAACCTTGCTGTTAACATTACATACATAGCATGTGCTTTCGTTCCAAGGTCGCATTTTGCCTCCCCCCACCGCGTGGCTAGCCCCTCATCCCTCCCCCATCCCCGTGGCTAACAGCGGGGAACATTTCTGTTCAGCCACAGGCAAACAGCCCAGCAGGAACGGGCTCCTCTGAATGTCCCCTTAAGAAAAGCACCCTATTTCAACCAGGTGACCATGAATGATATCACTGTCCTGAGGATAACACAGAGAGATAAAGAACGGATGTTGTTTGAATGCCAGCAAACATACACTGCGATGCTTTGTTCTACAATGATTCCCGAGTACGTGCTACTGGCCTGGAGTGGTAAAGTGTCCTACCATGGTGGACAGAATAAGGCTGCCCTCCCCAGAAACCTTTTGCAAAGGCTTTGGGAGTACATCCAGGAGAGCCGCGAATGCCAGGGCAAATTAATCATTAAACATGCTTGCTTTTAAACCATGTATACTATTTTAAAAGCTACACTCACCAGAGGTCCCTTCTCCACCTGGCGGGTCTGGGAGGCAGCCTTGGGTGGGTTCGGGGGGTACTGGCTCCAGGTCCAGGGTGAGAAACAGTTCCTGGCTGTCGGGAAAACCGATTTCTCCGCTTGCTTGCTGTGAGCTATCTTCCTCGTCCCTAAAACCTGCTTCCATGTTGCCTCCATCTCCATTGAAGGAGTCAAACAACACGGCTGGGGTAGTGGTGGCTGAACCCCTAAAATGGCATGCAGCTCATCATAGAAGCGGCATGTTTTGGGCTCTGACCCGGAGCAGCCGTTTGCCTCTCTGGTTTTCTGGTAGGCTTGCCTCAGCTCCTTAAGTTTCACGTGGGTCCCTGTTATGGCCTCTGTCCTTCATGCCCTGGGAGATTTTGACAAAAGTTTTGGCATTTCAAAAACTGGAACGTAGTTCTGATAGCACGGATTCCTCTCCCCATACAGCGATCAGATCCCGTACCTCCCGTTCGGTCCATGCTGGAGCTCTTTTGCGATTCTGGAACTCCATCATGGTCACCTCTGATGATGAGCTCTGCATGGTCACCTGCAGCTTGCCACGCTGGCCAAACAGGAAATTGACATTCAAAAGTTCGCGGGCCTTTTCCTGTCTACCTGGCCAGTGCATCTGAGTTGAGAGTGCTGTCCAGAGCCGTCACAATGGAGCACTCTGGGATAGCTCCCGGAGGCCAATATCATCTAATTGTGTCCACAGTACCCCAAATTCGACCCGGCAAGGCCGATTTCAGCGCTAATCCCCTTGTCGGGGGTGGAGTAAGGAAATCGATTTTAAGAGCCCTTTAAGTCGAAAACAAGGGCTTCATCATGTGGATGGGTGCAAGGTTAAATTGATTTAATGCTGCTAAATTCGACCTCAACTCCTTGTGTAGACCAAGGCTTAGATGCTAAGGCCAGAAGGGACCATTATAATAATCTAGTCCATGTGTATGGTCGGAGTGCTTTGCCAGCACAGCCGTACTGGTAACTATACTGGCACAATACTCCTAGTGTGGACTCAGCTATGCTGGCAAAATGGCACTTTTGACAGTGTAGCTAACTCCGGCTCCCCTGCATAAATAAACAATGCTGACAAAGAGCAGTCCTGCTGGTATAACTGTGTCTACAGAAGGGGCTTTTGCTGGCACAGCTCTGTTGGTCAGGGATCACACCTCATCACACCCCTGACCAACACAGCTGTGCCAGCAGAAGTTCGTAGTATAGAGTAGACATGGCCCTAAACTAACTTCCTACAAAACAGAGGTCAATGCCCAGTAACTTCTGCATCAAGCTCATGACTTCTGTTTGATCCTTCCAGTGGCGAAGAATCCACCACATCCCGAGGTAAGTTGTTCCAATGGTTAATTACCCTCATTGTTAAAAAAATTATGCCTTATTTCCAGTCTGAATTTGTCTACCTTCAGTTTTCAACCATTGGATCTTGTTATACACCTTTCTCTGGAAGATTAAAGAGCCATCTACTATCAGATCTCTCTTCCTCACGTAGGTACTTATAGATCACAATCAAGTCACCTTTTAATCTTCTCTTGGATATGTTAAATACATATAGCTTCTTTAATCTCCCACTATAAAAGTCATGTTTTTCAGACCTTAGATAGATCATTCCTGCAGCTCTTTTCCAAACCCTTTCCAATTTGTCCACATCCTTTTCGAAATATGGATAGCAGAACTGGACAGAGTATCCCAGAAATAGGATCACTAAAGCTGTATATAAGAGGTTATGCCACCTCCCTACTCCTAGTTTATATTCTCCTCTTATACATCCAAGGATTGCATTCATCTTCTGAGCCGTAGCAACTGGAAGCTCATATTCAATTGAGTATCAACTGTGAAAACTACATCAGTTTCAGAGTCTCTTTTCCAGGATACAGTCCCCCATCTTATAAGTGTGATTCAGACTTTCAGCCCAGAAGGGACCATCATGATCACCTAGGCCAGGGGTAGTCAATAGGCAGACCATGGTCCAAATCCAGACTGCCAAACACTTTTGAACAGACCCCAAAATCTTTTTATTTACTTATTAATTTCTCTGAAGTCTGGACCTTAACAATAATTGGCTACCCCTGATCTAGGCTGACCTCCTGCACCTCACAGGCCACAGAACCTCACCCATCCACTCTGTAATAGACCCCAACCTCTGGTTGGGTTACTGAAGTCCTCAAATATTGATTTAAAGGCTACAAGTTACAGAGAATCCACCATTTACTCTAGTTCAAACCACCAAATCACCTGTGTCCCAGGCAGCAGAGGAAGGTGAAAAAATGCTAGGGTCTCTGCAAATCTGACTTGGGGGAAAATTCTTTCCCAACTCCAGATATGGCAATCAGACCCTGAGCATGTGGGTGAGGCTCACCAGCCAGACACTTGGGAAAGAATTCTCTGTAATAACGCAGAGCCCTCCCCGTCTAGGGTTCCATCTCTAGTCATTGGAGATTTTTGCTACTAGCAGTCATAGATGGGCCATATGTCACTGTAGACTAGTGACCCTCAACCTTTTCAGACTACTGTACCCCTCTCAGGAGTCTGATTTGTCTTGCATACCCCCAAGTTTTCACCTCACTTCAAAAACTACTTGCTTACAAAATCAGACAAAAATACAAACATGTCAAAGTTAAAGAAAAATTGCCTGCTTTCTCCTTTTCACCAATTATAAAATAAATCATTTGGAATGTTAAGTATTGTACTTACATTTCAGTGTAGAGTATATAGAGCAGTATAAACAAGTCATTGTCTGTACGAAATTTTAGTTTGTACTGACTTCGATAGTACTTTTTATGTAGCCTGTTGCAAAACTAGGCAAATATCTAGATGTACCCCCTAGTCTCTAAGGTGCCACAAGTACTCCTTTTCTTTTTCCCCTAGAAAACCTCTGCCTACCCCCAGGGGTACACACCCCCAGCTGAGAACCACTGCTGTAGACAAACTCATCGTACCATCAGTTCCATAAACTTATCAAGTTTAACAGTATTGAAAAAAGTAAGTTGTTTTGCCCCCACTGCTCCCCCTAGGAGTCTGTTCCAGACCTTAATGCCTCTGATGGTCAGAAACCTCCATTTAATTTCAAGCTTAAACTTGTTGATGGCCAGTTTATATCCATTTGTTCTTGTGCAAACATTGGCCCTTAACATAAATAACTCCTCTCCCTCCCTGGAGTTTATCCCTCTGATGTATTTATAGAGAGCAATCATATCTCCCCCCAGCTTTCGGCTGGCTAAGCTAAACAAGTGAAGCTCCTTAAGTCTCCTCTTATAAGGAAAAGTCTCCATTACTTGAATTAATCTCTCTTAAACATGAGAGACCAGAATTGCACACAGTATTCCATATGAGGTCTCACCAGTGCCTTTTACAATGGTAATAACACTTCCCTATCTCTACTGGAAATACCTAGGATTGCATTAACCTTTTTCAGGCCCCAGCACACTGGCAGCTGATAATCAGCCTGTGATCAATTTCTCCTCCTCTGTCACTTCCAACTGATACATTCTCAGTTTATAGCAAAATTTTTTGTTGTTAGTGCAAAGTGCAATGTCTATTTTCTCTGGGCTTGGAGCACCCACAGGAAAAAAAAGAAAAAATAGTGGGTGCACCCAACAGCAGCCCCACCAATGAGCTCCTCCCCCCACCGCCTACTGCCCGCCAATGAACAGCTGTTCAGCACCAGGCAGGCAGCGGCGGGGGGGGGGGCGGGGGAGGAATAGAGAAGAGAACAGGAGGCAGGAAGAGTTGGAATGAGGGTGGGATGCGCTCAGGGGAGAGGATGGAATGGGGCAGGGCCTTGGGGCAAGGTATGGAGTGAGGGTGGGGGCAGAGCAGGGGTTGAGCACCACTGGGGGTGAAAAACAATCAGAAAGTCAGCACCTGTGATTCTCTCTCTCAGGGATTAATGTGGTTCAGCCCTCTGGCTGGGTCATTCTCGGAGTTCACTAGCCTTTCAGGGTAACCAAATCCACCTGTAATTGGTCAGGCCCTGAGCTGGCTTTGCCCAGATGGCTTCTTACTCTCACTCAGCACCACCAGGGCCCACAGTACAGTCTTCCCAAATTAAGGAGAACCTCAAAACAAAAGTCCTCTTCAGCCACACCTTTGCCCCTCCTAGGTTCTTCTCCAGTCACACGCGTTCTTTGCGGAGTAACTGGTCCCAGGACTTCTTCCTCAACCCCCTCAGCAGAATTTGAAACTACAAACAAACCAAACACTACTGAAGCCTCTTCTTCCCTCTCCAGGCCCCCATCTCCCCTCTCTTGGACTCTCTTCAGTTCCCTATTGCTTTTCAGAAACATTGGCTCCAGGGCTGTCTCCCTGGAGCCGGAGCCTGAGCCTTGTTCCAGGACCCACCATAGGCCCTAGCTCCTCCTGTAGCAATGTTCCTTTTATGCTTCCCCAGGCTTCTTTATCGACAGCCAGAGACCTGATTTTAGCCACATGACCCATTTGTCACATTTCAGAGTAGCAGCCGTGTTAGTCACATGACATCACTCATTACTACTCATTCTGTGGAAATGAGTTAAGTTTGTCACAGGTGAACTGGGGCCCATCTCCCCTTAAAGGCCCAGCCATTTTATGACAGGATGGATTGGGGACAAATCTCTATAGTTTTCAAATTGTCCTTAATCTTAAGGGTGGAAAAGAGAGAGGTGGTGTGAAGACACATATCTTCTTTCAAACTACAGTCGGTGTCTGGAACACAGTGAGTATTTGACTTCCCATTAATTAATATCTTAGTGGTAGGTAGAGAATGATGAAACAGCTGCTTTTTTGCATTAAGTTGGCCATGTAAACATTAGTGATTACTCAGAAGCAGAGCAATAACCCAATTCAAAAGGACAGTCTTGCTTCTTACAAGGCATGTGGAACTTGGGCTTGTTTCCTCATCCACTAAAGATGTGGGATGGTCCCTATTGTCTGTCTGAAGCATGCAGCTGTTTCCTATTTTACATCTGAAAGTGGCGTATCCCTAAGAAATGTTAGAAAGACACTCTTTGAAGTAACTTAAGCTGAATATTTCCAAGCTACAGGCTTGGTGAGATGCATCTAGTTTCCAAAGGCTGTGATAATCAGAAAAGTTGCAAGGAGGTTAAAGGTCATGTTTCATATCCAGAGCCACTTCTATTTTCAAATTCTTGTATGAAATTAGAAGCATCAGGGCAGAGGGAAGGGATTACAACCTGGAGCTCATTAAGGCTCTACAGAGGAGGATGAATTAATCAAGGAACAGCTGAAAATACCCCCAAACAATTCACATTTCTCCCACTAACAGGATCATTGTGATGCCTCCAAATATCCCCTTCAATTCTCACCAAAATGATGTATCCTCTATCTCTCCCCCCACCTCCCCACCCCCGCACAAAACTGCGTCTGCAAACATTCTAATCCTTTTACATTTCACTGGAGACTACAGACAAGGAACTCGAGTGACCTTGAGCTAGAAACACTTTGAAGCTGTAAACATTTCACATCACATACAGATATGTATAGTGTGTACGTCTGTGTGCACGTGTGTATATGTATGTGTGCGTGTGTCTATTGTGACAGGGTCAGGCCAGATGGTTATAGGAGAGTAACAGAAGGCAGATATATTAGCCCCAGGCTAAGTAGGTCCCTTTTCCCTGGGTAAGGTAACAGGGAAGGTTCCAGAACAATCAGGAACCTTCTGGAGACAATTAAGCCAGGCTGATTAGAACACCTGCAGCCAATCAAGAAGCTGCTAGAATCAATTAAGGCAGGCTAATCAGGGCACCTGGGTTTTAAAAAGGAGCTCACTTCAGTTTGTGGTGTGTGTGTGAGGAACTGGAAGCAAGAGACACTAGGAGCTGAGAGTGAGAACACGGACTGTTGGAGGACTGAGGTGTACAAGCATTATCAGACACCAGGAGGAAGGTCCTATGGTGAGGATAAAGAAGGTGTTGGGAGGAGGCCATGGGGAAGTAGCCCAGGGAGTTGTAGCTGTCACATATCTGTTCCAGGAAGCACTCCAGACAGCTGCATTCCACAGGGCCCTGCGCTGGAACCCGGAGTAGAGGGTGGGCCCGGGTTCCCCCCAAATCCTCCCAACTCCTGGTCAGATATAGGAGGAGTCGACCTGGACTGTGGGTTCAGAAAAACGGCCAAGCTGAGGGCTGCCGTGAAGCTCCAAGGTGAGCAAATCCGCCAATAAGCACAAGACCCACCAAGGTAGAGCAGGAACTTTGTCTCTCTCTCTCTCTATATATATACACGCGCACACACACACACACACACACACACACACGTCCAATAATAATGGAATTTGATAAGCCCATACATTTACTGCTAGTTGTGGGGGATAGGGGAGTTCTGTTTCATCAGAATGGACAGAAAATCTACTAAGAGAATTTAAAATATACTGTGGCTGATTTCAAGTTTAAAAAAAATAACCACACAGGGAAACAGTTATTTACCCTAGAGTACTTGTGATCCTTCAAAAAGTATTCCTTCTGGAAACCAGCACACACCAGGGCCACTTGTAGCACTGAAAATTCAGAGCAAAAGTTATAACAGGGACATGGAGATTCAATTGACACAGCTCTATCCACTGCACCTCACAGTCAATGACAGTAGAACTGTGAAGAAGAGGAGTAAGTGGACAAGTCATGTGGCTATGCAGAGACAAGACCCTACCTATTGATAAGTTTCCTTCCTCTTGGAGTGGCATAGAATATCAGGCTTGGAAGGGACCTCAGGAGGTCATCTAGTCCAACCCCCTGCTCAAAGCAGGACCAATCCCCAACTAAATCATCCCAGCCAGGGCTTTGTCAAGCCGGACCTTAAAAACCTCTAAGGAAGGAGATTCCACCACCTCCCTATGTAACCCATTCCAGCGTTTCACCACCCTACTAGTGAAAAAGTTTTTCCTAATATCCATCCTAAACCTCCCCCACTGCAACTTGAGACCATTACTCCTCATTCTGTCATCTGCTACCACTGAGAACAGTCTAGATCCATCCTCTTTGGAACCTCCTTTCAGGTAGTTGAAAGCTGCTATCAAATCCCCCCTCATTCTTCTCTTCTGCAGTCTAAACAATCCCAGTTCCCTCAGCCTCTCCTCATAAGTCATGTGTTCCAGTCCTTTAGTCATTTTTATGGCCCTCCGCTGGACTCTTTCCAATTTTTCCACATCCTTCTTGTAGTGTGGGGCCCAAAACTGGACACAGTACTTCCGATGAGGCCTCCCCAATGCTGAATAGAGGGGAAGGATCATGTCAGGGCCGGCTCTAGGTTTTTTGCCACCCCAAGCTAAAAAATTTTTGGCTGCCCCTCCTTTTTTTTTTTGGCTTTTACACATTTGCACTTTGCAATTTTTGTTGTTGTTTTGTTTTGACTTTTTTTTTTAATTTTAAACAGAGAATTTGTAGTTAGTGAAATAAAATAATTTCCTACTAGTGTACTCATTTAATTTTAACAAAATCACAATTACAAACAATTTGGGTTCAACTATACACTGTAATGAAAAACGTTAAATTTCTCCTTGATTGTTGACTTTTTAAAAATACTTATTTGAAGTACAAGCTGGTTTTTCTAACTCTTTTTGCCATTTCCCTCTTTGTTGCCGGTAGGCAGCACCGGAAAGTCATTTTCATTTTTGTCCCGGCATTTTAGCCCTATAACCACCGGCTCCGACGCGACATGGAAATTGGCGCGAATGGCGCCGATAGGGCGGCACAGTACACACAAGTAATCGTGAGTCCTGATTTAATTAATCAATAACCGTTAACATTTACACATGTACGCACGTTCACATTATGAGTGACCATGTCACGAGGTGACACAATATTTTTCACGTCATGCTCCTATCGCACTACTGGAGATTTTTTTGATCATCGTGTATTTTTCTTTTCATACATTGGTGGATTTTTCTGAAAAAAAAGGATGACCAGAACGCTGCCCCTGGAAATGTGCTGCCCCGAGCCCGTGCTTGCTGTGCTGGAGCCTAGAGCCGGTCCTGGATCACGTCCCTCGATCTGCTGGCAATGCCCCCACTTACACAGCCCAAAATGCCATTGGCCTTCTTGGCAACAAGGGCACACTTTTGACTCATATCCAGCTTCTCGTCCACTGTCACCCCTAGGTCCTTTTCCGCTTGTGCATATTCCCAATTGTGAGCAATACAAACCCCACCAAGGAGTTCTAGTTAAATAAGGACTGCAGGTAGGGTTGCCAACTTTCTAATCACAGAAAACCAAACACACCTGCCAGGCCCTTCTCCAAGGCCCCGCCCCAGCATGCTCCATCCCCCTCCCTCCGTCTCTTGTTCTCCCCCACCCTCACTCACTTTCACTGGGCTGGGGCAAGGGGTTCGGGTACAGGGGGAGTGAGGACTCCGGCGGGGGGACTCTGTGGTGGGGCTGGGGATGAGGAGTTTGGGGTACAGGCGGTTGGGGGTGTGTGTGAGGGCTCTGGCTGGGGGTGTGGGCTCTGGGGTGGGACCAGGGACGAGCGATTTGGGGTGCAGGAGGGGGCTCAGGGCTGTTGGGATGTTGTGGGGGTGTGGGGTGCAGGATCCGGGAGGAAGTTTGGGTGCAGATGATAAATGATCTGGAAAAAGGGGTAAACAGCAAGATGGCAAAGTTTGCAGAGGATACAAAACTACTCAAGATACTTAAGTCCAAAGCTGACCGTGAAGTTACAAAGGGCTCTCACAATACTGAGTGACTGGGCAACAGAATGACAGATTAAATTCAATGTTGATAAATGCAAAGTAATGCACATTGGAAAACATAATCCCCACTATACATACAAAATGATGGGGTCTGAATTAGCTGCTACCACCCAAGGAAGATCTTGGAGTCATTGTAGATAATTCTCTGAAAACATCTGTTCTATGTGCAGTGGCAGTCAAAAAAGTGAACAGAATGTTAGGAACCTTTAGGAAAAGGACAGATAAGAAGACAGAAAATATCATAAAGCAACTATATAAAGCCATGGTAAACCCACACCTTGAATACTGTGTGCAGTTCTGGCACCCCCACCCCCATCTTAAAATAGATATATTAGAATTGGAAAAGGTACAGAGAAGGGCAACAACAATTATTAAGGCTATGGCACAGCTTCCATATGGAGGAGAGATTTAAAAGACCAGGACTATTAAGGCTAGAAAAGAGATGACTAGGGGAGTGTGACAAGGTGCTCTACTCACCACAGTATGGCACCTCCTCCTGGCTGTTCTTAGGATTAGGTTCACAAGGTCAACCCCCCTACCCACAGTTGCATGCTGTCCCTCCATCCTTCTTTCTCCGTCTACAGCCCCCTCTCTCGCTGCAGGAGCTGTCTCTTTGTGACATGGCCCTCTAGCCAGGTCACTCAGAATTTCCCCCTTCTAGGATAGAGTCCTTCGAAGTCTCTTCTGCTCAAGGGGCATCCAGCAGTCCTCATGCCTAGTGCCCTGATCCTGTCACTTCTGCAGTGACCCAGACAGTCTTCCAGTTCACTGCCCTGCCACTGCTCCTTCCCCAGTGGCAAACAGGGGAACCCTCTACTCTGAGATCCAGCCCACGGACCCTACAATATGCAATCAATGTCGGTTCAGTCCCCAGCCTTGCTATGTCCTACCCCATAGGTTCTCTTCTCCACACAGCTCTCTTCAGGATGTGCCCTTTCCTTCAGGCTATGCCAGGCCCCAAGGGTCTTACTCTTTCCCTGGGTTCCCTCCTTCTCTCTCTATGAAACAAAGGGTTGACCACAAACTTCCTCCCAGCAGCCTTTGCTGCTGGTAGCTTCCTGAGTTTATGTTAGCCCATCCTACCTCTACTCAGATGAGCTTCCTCCTAATTAGAGCTTTCCTCTCACGCTTACTTCTCCCAGCTTGCAGCCTAATTGGCTGATTGGGACCACCTGGCCTACCTCAGCCCTCTTTGAGCTAGAGTTGCCAGGTGTCCAGTTTTTGACTGGAACGCCTGGTTGAAAAAGGGTCCTGGCGGCTCCAATCAGCCCTGCCGACCGAGCCGTTAAAAGTCCAGTTGGCAGCACAGCGGAGGCCCGGGGCTAAGGCAGGCTCCCTGCCTGCCCTAGCTCTGCAGAGCTCTTGGAAGTGGCCACTAGGTCCCTGCAGCCCCTAGAAGCATGGGCGGCCAGGGTAGCTCCACACACTGCCCCCACCCCAAAGGCCAGCTCCGCAGCTCCCATTGGCCGGGAACCGCGACCAATGGGAGCTGCGGGGACGGTGCCTGCAGGCGCAAGGGTAGTGCACACAGTGAGGAGCTTCCCTGACTGCCCATGTTTCTAGGGCAGGGGTGGGAAAACTTTTAGGCCTGAGGGCCACATTGGGGTGCGAAACTGTATGGAGGGCTGGGTAGGGAAGGCTGTGCCTCCCCAAACAGCCTGCCCCCCGCCCCCTATCCACCCCGACCCATCCAACCCCCCTCCGCTCCTTGTCCCCTTACCACCCCCTCCCGGCACCCCCACCGCTAACTGCCCCCTGGGACCTCACCCCACCCCCTATCTAAACCTCCCTGCTCCCTGACTGCCCCCCCAGAACCTCTGCCCTATCCAACCGCCCCATTCCCTGCATCCAAACAGCCTTAACTCTCCCCTGCAAATACCATATAATTATGTGATTAAGGCATTTTAGTTCTTGTGGTCCCAGATTAGATTAAACTGATTTAAAAGTAGATGTTTTTCTTTTTCCCCTGATGGTGTCAATATATGGCAGAGTGGAGATTGTTTGGTTCATTGTGCACTTCCCTATCTGAATTTGTTTGTCTGTGTTTTAACAAATACATTTGTTAGTCTCTAAAGTGCCACAAGTACTACTCCTTTTCTTTTTGGGTTTTAAGTGTATTCCTTTTATAATCCATCGTTTGGGGATGTCATATTTTTTATCCTTAAATTATTGTTATGTGCTCTCAACCCTAACTCCATCTGAACATAGTTTTTCGTCTGGGATTTTTTTTTTAATTATTAAAAATGTCATACATGATGAATACTAACCCCTCTAAAACACACACACAAAGAAAATGCTACGGTGAGATAGTCCTCATGATCTGATACTAAATAATACCAAACTTAAATCACTTTTAAAATTTTAACTTTTAAGAACAATTCACCAGCATGCTAGAGAAGCGTATATCAGCCATAGCACACTGGCTAGTTAGGCTGGGTTTATAGCTGCTTTGCATCTCCATAGCAGCAAAAAAGAGTCAACGTGTACTGGTGGATCTGATCCTTAATTTGCTATTACTCTATTGGTTTAGAGGGCTACGTTACGGAGACTGGTGTTATGTAAAAGAAGAGGTTGGAGAGCTCAACATCTGCACTCTGAGGTCTTCCCCTATGCTCCTGTCTCAATTCCCCCAGACAGTGCTTCACTGTGTGCAGTGGAACCACTAGCGTGTGGCCATGGAACCTTCAAAGAGCAGCAGCATCAGATGGACTCATGAGAACTTTGGACACGAGTCCAGTCTTCCTCAGACCATCGATTAATTACAACCAATAGAACTGCTGTATGCAAATGATTTGTAGGGGAAGAGTGATCAGTGGAGTAAAAATGGACCCATTTAAGTTACCTGAGACATTGACCTGACTTTGCCTGTAGTCTATATAACCATAACAATTACACCCACCAGCCATTAATAACTTTAGCTTAATTACACCTAAATTTCTTCAAATGTAGCCTACAGATAAGGTTTAAGTGAAGTTTAACTATGAGGAAACTTTGATGAGTCTGTGCCATTCTGTTGTCAAGATAATTTGTGACAAATAAAAGTCTGATACAGATGCTACATATCTTAAAGGACCCATTTGAAAATTATTTTTAATAAACTAACAGATTTACTTGTAAATTCTCAAGGATTTTTTTCTGCACTCAGAGTGAACGCTGGAAGTTCAGAGAGGATACACTGTAGTTTTCATACAGAACAATGAGGTTGAATCTCTCAAAATGGAACTCAGCCTTCATGATGGAACCATGACTGGTGCCTCCATGAAGAAAGTTGCTGATTTGATTTGGGTATTTTTAATTTCCTTTTGTACGTATATGTACGGTGTTAGATTTTAACTGTACTGTCTGTATCCTGCATCCTTTTCTCACATGAGTAGTCCCACACTGATCTCAGGTCCCAACTCAAGGCACACCCCTCCTGATTGCCTGGCAGTGCAGACTCCCCAGCTGGCACTTCCTTGTTTGGGGAGCTATGCTGACCACTTACAGCGACTTTTCCACAGACAGCTTTGGTCTGCCCTGAGCTAGCCCCTTTGCTTTTGAGTGAGCTGGGGACTATGTCAAGACTTCAAAGAGAGTAACAGAGCCCAGAGAGCTATGACTGATATCACAGCTGGAGTGGGGTGCTGATGTTGTAGGGCAGAGAGGATCTAGTAGGCTCCAAAACTCGGAGATAACTCAGTGGTGCTCACAGCCCTACACCTTATGTGTGGTCTAACCATTGGCAGGGGCTCCCAAGGCACAAGCACTGGGCAGGCCCCCAGGTGGAAGGACTGGTGTAGGTTCTGGCCCCACAGCAGCAGCAAAATGCAGTGGCACTGGCTGTCCCACTGCCTATTCAGGTATGGCCCTGCAGTCCCCACCCATCATGGGGGGGCTGCAGGGCCAAACATGAGTGGTGCTGCAACCCTCATATGCCAGGCTGCAATGCCACTCACTCAATTTTGGCCCATGACTCCCAACATGGGGGAGTGGGGCCAACCCTAAGTGGGCAGGGGGGTGGCCAGCTCTGCTCCTCCTCGATGCAGCCATAGAGCCAGCTCCTTCACCACAGTTACCCCACTCTAGGGCCCTGCGTGGCCTTGCCCCAATTCCAGTAGCTCTCTGCTTGCAGGACTCGCTCAGAGAGTGCATCGAGCCTGCTTACAAGTATGGGGAGCTGCAGTTAGTGCCCACCCAGGGGAGCCAGCCGGGAGAGGGGCAGCGAGGAGCCTTGTGGGGAGGGGACAGACATGAGGAGGTTCTGTTTTGTGTACCATGTGAAAAAATTCTGGGGGTGCTATTGGGATAACTTCAAGTGAAATAGACAAAGGAGCCACCCTCACCAATAATTAAAGAGGTACTGACCATCCTTGGAGGGGGGATTCCATCTCTCAGATATAAGCCTGGGTGGCTTTTCCAGGCAACAAGCGTTTTCCTTTGAAATTGCAAAAGGACCAAATTACCTCCTCTCCACATCTAAACCCTGGGGAATATAACAGGCCCTTAGGGAGGACACAAGAGGGGCAGAATCGGAGCTAACCAAAGGCAGTTTCTTTCTCCTTTGAAAACCAGGAACACCTGTCCTGGGTCCCATCTCAACCTTCACCAAGCTCATTCTCTTCTCCCCCAAGCTCTGGTGCAGCAGAGCAGCCTCCATGACCCCATCTCATAGGAGAGAGACTCCAGGCACAGGGGCTGAAGGGGTCCCACTCCATACAGCACTCTGGATTGCTCAGCTCTAGCACCAGAGACAGAACCGGGTCTGCGCCTGGCCGCAGCCTCCGCTCCAGAGCCTGGTGAGCTCTGCAGCCCCAACTCCGGACCCTACCCCAGAGCCTTGGCCCGGCACGTTCCTCCAGGCCAGGGGAGGCCGGGGGCTCCTGGGTCCCACGCGGGGAGTTCATTCTGCCCTGCTGTTCCCCAGGCAGGTGCTGGCGGGAAGAGAGGAGCAATGGGAGCAGCCGCCTGCACCCCCTACAGTCCTGAACATTGAGGCCTTTGTTTCAAACTCCAATCAAACATCCAGAGCCGGGGAATCCTTCGGCTCCTGAATGGGGATCGGGCTGCCACACTCATTCGAGCAAGCCCTGCCAGCGTGCAAGAGTGGGAGGAGCAGTTCAGAGCCGCGCAGGGCCAGAGAGCCCCGGGAAGGGGGCACAGATCGAGCACTGCGGCAGGACAGGGGACAGAGAAGCGCCCTGGCAGGGGCAGGAGCCACTGGAGAAGCAGCCCGTGGAAATGTCCCAGGCCGTGAGTCTGCTCGCGGGGCTGGGGCGGGCGCGCGCAGCCCCACGCAGCGAGCCCAGCCGCGGACAGGAGGTGAGGGCGGCTGGGCACTTTCTCCCAGAGCAAAGAAGCCCGCCGAGACAGGGGGCCTGGCGGCGGGCGCGGGGCACTTCAAAGGCCTGTCGGGCTCCGCCCGCCCTGGAGCCCAGCGCCCCTGGGCTCGGGGAGCCGCCGCTGCCCCCCGCTGCGCATCGCAGCGCCCGGACAGGACGGGACGGGAGAGGCGGGGCAAGAGCCGGCAGAGCAAAGGCCGGAATCTCCTGGCAAGGAAACAGTAAAGCCCCCCCTCCGCCTGGATCCCAAGGGGCGGAGGGCAGGGCGGGGCTGGCCGGCTGCTGCCCCACGCGGCGCCCGCGCTGGCGGCGCCCCCGGCGGGCTCCCCGTGGCCCTCTGTCATGCGTGTGGTTTGGGACGAGAAGGAGAGTCCGTGCGCCAAGAAAAGCCGAGCGCCCCCGAGCCCCGCCGCAGAGCCCGGGCACCAGTCGCCGGCCCCCGCTAACTACGCCCAGGCGCTACCCTCGCCGCTCATTGGAGCGGGACTGAGCGGAGCGACCAGACCCTGCGCTGCCCTGGGAACAGCAGGAGCAGGCCCGGGCCAGAGACCCCAACTCCGGCCAGCACGGGGGAGACAGAGCCCGCGCAGCACTGCCCGCCCCCAGGGACTAGTTCCTCCGGGACCCGGAGCCCCCGCCAGTCTGCAGCCGAGCGGAGCAGGGGGCAGAGCCCGTCCGTGCGCCCAACTCCTCTGCTCCTTCCCCCGCAGGTGGCTCCGGGTCGCGATGGGCAGAGGAACCGTGCAAGTGCTGCTGCTCCTGGGACTGCTGCACTGGGGCCCCGGTGGCGAGGGCAGGAAGAACTGGAGACGGCGAGGGCAGCAGCCGGCGGCTGCGGCGGCAGCCCGGGAGCGGAGCGAAGCGACCGGGCAGCCCGTGGAGAGCTTCCCGCTGGACTTCACCGCCGTGGAAGGCAACATGGACAGTTTCATGGCTCAGATCAAGAGCCTGGCGCAGTCGTTGTATCCGTGCTCGGCCCAGAACCTGCACCACGAGCTGCGCCTCCATCTCCTGCTCAACAGCTCGGTCACCTGCAACGACGGCAGCCCGGCAGGGTGAGTGCGGGGCTGGGGTCCTCTCCAGAACATAACCAGCTCGAGCCTCCCCTGACCCTGGGGTAAGCCTGGTCCTGACCAGCCCCCAGCGCAGCCCTTCCCGATACACCCCCAGCCGGCGTCAGTTCCGAGTCCTGGCCTCTCTGCTCTCCCGCACTACAGGGGCCCTTTCATCTCTCCACGATTGGCTTCACGATTCTGCCCGCATTATCCTGCGCCCCAGAGCGGCCTCCTTGGAGGGCTCCTGCGGACTGAAAGGGATGCCGGAGAACCATCCCCAGAGATCTTGGGGAATGACCTACCCCACGCACCCCTGCTTCTCCAACTCCGGTCCTTTTCCTTTACTTCATCTCTTCCATGCTCATCTCCCATCCTGCTTCATTCACTTTACTAGAGCTACTTCATTCACATCTCTCGCAGGGACAGTGGTCTCTGTGCTTGCTTCCCAACCCTGAAGGCTGTGGGGTGTGGAAGGGAGGGTCAATGTCCTTCATTTTAACTTATCAGTAGTTTTCCAAAGTCCATTAGAATCCGAAGCATTTAAGGGCACATTCAAAGGCAGCCAAAGAAGTTCACAGACACAGGGGTGGAGAGGATGACATGGGGACACAGTCCTAAGAAAGAAAGCTGCCTGGGGCTATTTTACTTGATCCTGACTCCTTCTGCATTATCACTCGCCCTCATCTTCATCTCTCTTTTATTTTTACCCTCACCAGCATGAGGTAGTTAATTCAGGGAGCCAGCACTCTCCTCTGTTCATCTGAGTGTGTATAAGTGGGGATAATAATGCTTACCCACCTTGTAAAGTGCCTTGAGATCCTCTACTGGAAGAAGCCAGAGAAGTGCCAATTATTATTTATTATTATGATCGCTGGCCCTCTCCTATTCCTGCTTTATGTATATTAAAACAAAGTATGAACATTTTTGTCTAGCACTCAAACTCTGCTTCCACCTCGTGGTCATTACTAAAAACACAGCAAGCAACAGGTGGAATAACTCTTTCCTGCCTGGAAATTCTTAGGAATTCTAGGAATTTGTTTAATGCATTTATTTTGGAGACAGATAAAAGCCAATCTGCCTGGCTCAGGATCTCGGGGAAGGCCCTTTGATCAGAGGGTTTGGAGCTCTTCTGACAGTCTTCCTGTTTCTTACTCTTGTTCTTTAACCAAATATTTTATGTAACCCTCTTGATATTATAATGAGTTGGTGTATCAAAGAGCTTGTGGTTAAGCTAGTCAGTCTGCCTAATGAATTTAATGCTGCTTTCTCTGCTTGTTTTTTCTTCAGCTACTACCTCAAAGAATCGAAAGGCAGTAGAAGGTGGCTGCTGTTCCTGGAAGGTGAGCCTGGGTTATTTTTTATTTAAGCACAGGTCAAGCTTTTTAGCCTTTTTTGGTAAATGAAGAGGTGGGGGTAGGGGAGAGCTATCCAGCTGCTTTCTTCAAAGGCTGTGCAAAATGTGTGTGCTGGCTGCCTTCTGCATAACCAGTGTCTCCATCCTTCCACGCAACCCAATCACTTTGTCATATGCCTTCGCTGCCTGACAATTTAGTGCATTTCTTGGCCTCCTAACTACCCACCTGACCCTAATCAGAGCTTCTTAATCCAACTACTTCTTTCTTCGATTTCCTTTACCCACTGCTTGCACCATTCATCTCAGCCTGGAAATCCCATATTCTATTGTACACGTTCATCTCTTTCTCTCTGTGATACTTTGCCACTCCTTCCCTGAACAAAATGACAGCAAGGAATTGACTTGATTTTTTTTTTCTCATGACCCAGGGGGATGGTATTGCTTTAACAGAGAAAATTGTGATACCCGCTATGATACAATGAGGAGGCTGATGAGCTCCAAGGAGTGGCCCATTACCAAAACTGGTAAGTCTTTCTGTGCAGGGGGTAGAAACACCATTACACATTACATCTACCCTCTACACATAATAACAAAAGAAAAAAAGAAAGGGGGGATACACAGATTTTGCAGTGTAGTGTAGCAGAGTTCCTCACAACATACACTGTCACTTCCCCATAATTGCTCCTGTTCAGATATTAACACAATGTAATAGTCACATACATGCATTTGCCTGTACATGCATACACACTGCCATTAATTAGTATACATATGCACCTGCCCTTGCAGAAACATGAAAGCATATACATGTATGCATGTACACTTGCAGGGATGTCAACCTTCTTTGAACCCCCTTTAATTCTGCAATATCATTTTACAGATGGGACGACCAGTACTGCACACATCCCAGATAAAGGAGTATCATTGATTTATATATTGCCCTATGGGACCACATGGGAGACAAGAGTCTTTCAAAGTGTAGTCCAAGGTCTACACCGGGTGGGTGGGTTGTGGGTTACATATCACCCCCCTCCTCCAGCCCTGTGTAGATCAATCAAATATACAATATTCGGGGGGGGGTCCCTCCCTTTCTTCTCCCTCTGAGGTCCCAGAGGGAGCTATGGCAGGAGGACCACCATGGTAACATGGCTTTAATGTGCCAAGGAGCTAGAGTCAGTGGAGACAGACAAAAAGAAAAGGAGTACTTGTGGCACCTTAGAGACTAACTAATTTATTTAGTCTCTAAGGTGCCACAAGTACTCCTTTTCTTTTTGCGAATACAGACTAACACGGCTGTTACAATGGAGACAGACAGTGCCACCATGTGGATGGCCCTGACTTCCTGCAGATCCCCAGGGATCAGTGTGGTTCTCTGGGGATCTGTCAAGATTAGGGAAAAACACTGTCCTGACTCCTCACCGCCAATAGGATGAGGTGGAAGGGATCTCTGCAAGGAGATGCTCACACAGATTTCTTCCCTCTGAGACCCTTACCCTCATGTTGAAAGACCTGAGCCTTAGTCAGCAATTCTGCCCATAATGGATGAGCCACTCAAAGCCAGCAGCAGAATCTGTTTTGAAAATTGACGTTTAATGGTACATACTCTTATTTAGTGAATCTAGGTGCAATTTTTCTCTGTGCCCAAACTCCTCCTACTGCAGGATAGGGGCCGATCCATAACTGGCTCCCTGATTCTGCTCCAGTATTAGAGCAGCTGATGTGCTGCTTTAACCTATGGCACTGTCATAAGAGAAAGATAGCTATCCTCCATCTCCTAACATGTTGCCTAAACCTGGTGCAGGCACTGCCTCAGCTGCCTTTATGCCAACTGGAATTTCCCTCCACAAGGGGAATTTTCTGTTAGCCATTTTCAGCCAGAATCCATCTACTTCATGCTGCTGGGTAGTGGAAAGTAGATCATACCAGAAGATATGGGTTCTTGTGCTTAGCTTCTTGTAGTACTGGAAGCAATTACATCAGCTTCTCTTTAAATGCTTTTCTATTCTTGTTGTTTGGTGACTTCCCTTATCTTATTTTTATTTTCACCTCTCTCCCTCTGTATAATGGGGTGAATGATGCTTGATGCTCAAAGCATCAGATAAATGCCTAGAAATACAGATTACCAACCTTCCTTCCCCTCTTTCCTTTTTCTGGCTGCTGAGCTTCATACCCCACTGCTCCCTGATTGTGGGCCAAATTCAATGCTGCACCTTTCAGGAGGCACAGCACAGAAGGCACAGCACAGGAGGTGGGGAGCAAAGGTGAGCTATATACATCACATTTTCACTTCCCTAATTCTGAGCTTCTCTAAGAGGTGGCTTAACTCCCAGCATAAATTAGAGTAGTCCTAGGGGGTGCTTCAATTTATGGCGGCTTTGCATAGCTGACATAGCTACAGATGGAAATAACTGGAGTACTTTGCACTTGGGCCACTCCCCATCCAGCCCTCAATACACCAACCACAGCTCTCTCCCTGGCATGGCTCTACTTTGGGGACTGCACAGGAGAATGATGAAGGGCTGCCCACATCAGCTCTACGCTGCTCTTGCGTTGGAGGAATTTCCATCAGGGCCATTGAGGTTCCATTACATCACTAGAATGGTATAAATGGGTCATAGTGGAGGCCAGAATCTGGCTCTGTGTCTCCTACTTCTTTGGCCAGCCTCACTGGAACCTTTGGACTTCAATATTTCATCTGTTGTTCTTAAAGGGGTAATCATCATAACAGGCTCTTAGAAATTCTTGTACAATAATCTTGGCCTGTCAAATTTCCAGAAGAAATTCATTCACTGTAGTTTGTGGGAGAGGCCTTCACAGTGGGACGGACGGACGGACGGACGGACGGACGGACGGACGGACGGACGGACGGACACACACACACACACACGTAATTCACTTGGATCGGTTTATCTATCTCAGGTAGGCCTGGTCCTATGACTTGGAGGCCCCAAACTGCTGCAGATGGAAAACCAGATTGTGAGTTTCTGGGCCTCACCTGCCCTCCCATATGGCCTTGTGAAGGCCCCACCTTCCTTCCCATTCATCACTGCATAATATTCCTTTGGCATGTACAGTAGAACCTCAGAGTTATGAACACCTCAGGAACGGTGTTCATGAAATGTTCGTAACTCTGAACAAAATGTTATGGTTGTTCTTTCAAAAGTTTACAACTGAACATTGACTTAATACAGTTTTAAAATTTTACTATGCAGAAGAAAAATGTTGCTTTCCCCTTATTTTTTTGGTAGTTTATGTTTAACACTGTACTGTATTTGCATTTTTTTTTTGTCTCTGCTGCTGCCTCATTGTGTACTTCCGGTTCCAAATGAGGTGTGTGGTTGACTGGTCAGTTTGTAACTCTGGTGTTCACAACTCTGAGGTTCTACTATACTGCAGTTGCCTTTGTGAAGATGTAAGATTAGGGAAGCATTTAATGAATTTTTATTTTCTTTTAATACTGCTTAGAAGGTGGAGGTAACACCATGGATCTCCACATGTCTGTGGACCAGAGTTACTGAGTCAGCACAGGATTATGGGGTCTCTACGTTCCCTTGCCCTGTTTATACCAAGGGCTGATTGTACGTGTAGGTTCTTTCTCTCATTCACACAAATCCTATAATTGCTAGTATTGGAATTCACCTTCCAGAATTTAGGGGTTACAGGAAGAATGTACTTTTAAGTAGGTGCCACAGCGCCTCTTCATCATGAGGTAATAAGGCTTCTTGAAGTGCTGGGGTTCACGTCTGATGTGAATCAAGGGCTGAAAATCACATCCACCAAGATGTAGGCACAGACACATTTCTCTTTTTTCCTCCCACTTCACCAACGGCTATCAAAGTGTACCCCTTCTGTACGGCCAGAGCCCCCACACCAGGCTCATTCCTATTGCTTTAAAATCTGAGAACAGCGTTTGTATATTTCTTTTCATCCACCTGCAGGAACTGGGATCCTGTCATCACAGCCAGAAGAAAATCCGCACTGGTGGAACGCAAACATGGTGTAAGGAGGGGCACCAAGGGGAACAAGTTTATATTCCAAAAATTATGTACAAAGAGGCACCATGAGAGGAAAAGGGAAGGGGATTATACCCCAGACATGGTGTAAGAATGGGGAGTGGACCATGCAAACATGGTCTATTGCTTCCTAGGACAGCAAGAGCAGGGAGTGCTACTACGGCAGATAACATAATTAATCCTTGGTAAAAGGGAAAACCCTATATTGTTCCCTCTGTCTACCACTTCAGCTTTCCCAGGAGCGGTGTTGACAAGGTCCAGAGTGACCTGTGTCCATTTCAGCTGAAGGCATAGGTTGGTCTAATGATAAACCTCAAGAAAAACTGGGGAGATCCCAGAGGATATCCCCCAAAGGAATAAATTGGGAAATACCATATCAGGTCCTGTGGCTGGTGATGTGCCTGACAGTTCTCTGAGCTTTGGATGGCTACTTCTGTTCAGAGGGGAGACCTAGGAGGGGGAGGTTGGCTTGCTTGTGCTTATACATAGACCCTCTGGACTGCAGTGCTGCAAGAGGGGAAGAGAAGCAGATATAGGTGACAATTTCTATTGCAGCAGCTGGGGCCAAAAAGCTAAGAGATAGAAAAATAGTTCCATTCCTGCAGAGACATTTAATAACAATACTTAGCAATTACATAGGGTAGGTGAGTTCTTCCATTTTACATAGAGGGAAACTGAAGCACAAAGAAAAGCACTTGCCCAACGCTGCCCAAGTCAATGGAAAAGCCAGGATTAGAATTTAGATTTGTGCTCTAGAGCATGATGCCTCATAATTAGGGCTCCATGTTTGTCATGGAGGTCATGGAAGTCAGTGATTCCATGACTTCCTGTGACCTCCGTTACTTCTGCAGCGGCCAGTGTGGCTGATCCAGGGCTGCCCAAGCAGCTGGCCCCGAAGCCAGCTGCTCAGGAGGCCCTGGGGACAGCCACAGTGGCCACTGATTGAGTGGCTCTGCAGCCAGCCGCTCAGGCAACCCCGGAGCCAGCCACCATTGGAGCGGCCCCGGCCCTGGAGTCAGCCACACTGACCGTTGCTCTGGTGGCCCCTGGGACCATCTGAGCAGGGCCAATGCAGCTGGGCCTGGGGACTGTTTGAGCAGCAGTCCTGGAGGTGGCAGGAGCAGCTGCAGCTCCTGGCAGTCCCAGGGCGGCCGGAGCAGAGGCTGGCCCCCCAGGGCTTCCCCTGCAGTGGCGGCTGGAGCGGCTGCTGGCCCCCCAGGGCTCCTCCTCCGGCAGGAGCCGGAGCAGCCACTGGCCCTTTGGGGCTCCCCCCCACAGCTGGTGCCGTGGGCCCCTGGGGATCCCCCGCCCAGCAGCTGGTGCCATGGGCTCCACCCCCACCCCCCCCATAAGATTCAATCAGGTATTTATGGCATAAATCACTGACAGGTCACGGACAGTGATTTTTTTGTTTCCTGCCCGTGACCTGTCCATGACTTTTACTAAAAATACCCGTGATTAAATCGTAGCCGTAGTCAATTAGACCAATAAAAAGATTTCAGTAAAAAGGCTAACATCCAGAAGGGGAAAAAAAAAACAACTGTAACTGACGCCACTGGAGGTAATCCTTCCTTTGAGTATTCAAGGGGGTGGTATAAGCATCTCATTGAACAAAAAAACCGGTCCCTTCCCTTCTTCGCAGGATTTCCTTCCAGTTCCTTGACCCCAGCCTCACCCCGTGTATGTCAAGGGAAAATGAGTGCTCACAAACTTCTCATCTCTTGCAGTTTCATCCCCTATTGCTCAAGTGATGTTTGGAGTGGTGCCTCTTCCAAATCTGAAAAAAGTGAGTGCTGCCAATAGGCTGGCTGCCAGACAATCATCACACATTAGAGGATATGGCCTGATTTCTCTGAAATTATTCGAATGAGAGACAAGCTTTTTCCTGCTGAGAAGCAGGAAAGAATAACAAGTAACCTCCAGACAAAACATCCCTCTCCCCTCATCACATCCTGCAGGGACATGGTTCAGAGCCCCTGCATGCAGGGATGTCACAGATGTACATCTAGTCCCTGCAGGTTGCACCTGGAGTTCCTGAAGCAGCCTTTCCTTTTAGATAAGCCTCTCCCACCCTGCATACACTGCAAATTAAATGGAGTGGCTGGGGCACCATGGCTTGTAATGTGTCTTCTCATATTGCGGACCTGAGTGATAAGTGTAATGAATTCAGTCTCATTCTTGTCCCAAATGGATGTGAAGCTCACCCATTGTTGGGCAGGAGCTGCTTGCAATTTGGCCTGCAAGACAAAAACCTGTGCATTATAATATAATATGATGCTGCTGCCTGATGATACTGGTTTTGGATCAACACAATGTCACTGTGACAACAGTGCAACATTGTGATGTCTCCTTGGCACACACAGATGGACATTTCCTTATGCAGATAAAATTAAAGATCTTTAACATCCTGCAGATGAATCATGCCACCTCAGGATATGATGAGTCTTAAAAGATAACCAGAATTAGTACTTGGATGTGAGACCGCTACAGAAGACTAAAGGGGGCTTATTTTCTCACTTACACTGGATAAATCTCCATTGACTTTAGTCAAGTTATTCCTGACATAGCCTGGTGTAACTAAGAGGAGCATCAGCCCGAAGGTGCTGCACGAAGTAGTACTAGTAATTCAGCAGGACATATGCTTTCCTCTGAATCAGTGCTTGATCCAATGCCATACTGTCAGCCATTGTGCTGCTGGATGTGTCGTCTTTCCACTGATGTGAAATTGATATTCTGACCACTTGTGGGTGCCCACGACAGTTTTTGCAAGAACAGAGGCATTAGCTCTGGTGTCCTGGCCAAATTCCAAGTGAGATAATGAAATATTCTCCCTTTCTAAATTTCCCCTGTAGTTTCAATTGGCTATAATATTCTTTTTCACTTCCTATCCTGTTGTTCAGTATTGCTGTGCAACAGTTAAGCAGCTACTGTCTCTCACCTCAGAGCAACTGTGGGATGGGCATGAGTGAGGGAAGCCTCCTCAGCAAAGTTTTAGCCTACACCTCACAGTCCTATTGATGGTGAACTCTTTCTTTTCCAGATGAATATGCCTTCATGGGAGCCCTCATAATACAAGAGGTAGTAAAGGAGCTGGTGGGAAAAGGCCTTAATAATGCAAAGGTACTACTCCTGGCCGGAAGCAGGTAAGTGTCTGCATAAGATTGTCCTACAATGAAGAGATAAAGAATATGAAAGAGCAACTGCAATGGAGCACTGTCTTTACAGGAGATTAGTCATGGGAGATTAGTTCCCAGACACTGCCTGTAGGTGGTGCTACGAGGAGTGAGGCAGAAGCACTGGTAGGGGAAAGCTCGCACAAATACTCCTCTCAGCCTCTTCCTGTAAGAGCTGCAAAGGGAATGATGTAGAAATACTGGCTTTTGGTTCAGAGGAATTTATTTATGGGGAAAGAATATTAGACAATAATAGAAACAGATGGAAAATTTTGTCTCCAAATTTCAGGGTCTTTCTATTTTGAGCTGCCAAAGCTCTTGCTAATAACAGGAAAGAGCTATGCCAGAAAGAAGAAAATAAAATGGATGGCTTTTGGTTGCTGAACTAGTTAGCATTGATTTTATTTCTGAGAATTTATGAAGTGAGGAAATAACTTGCTGACTAGTGACTAGATTATGCCCTTACTGACTGGTCAAATTGCTCAATGCATCAAAACTGTAAAAGGAGTATGTATCGTAGCTGTCTTGCAACTATGTCAGGTCTGTAACTGAATTAGTGATCTTCTCATTGCAGTGCTGGGGGAACTGGGGTGCTTCTGAATGTGGATCGAGTAGCAGAGCAGCTGGAGGAGATGGGTTATCAAGGGATTCAGGTCCGAGGGCTGGCAGATTCTGGCTGGTTCCTGGATAATAAACAGTACCGCAGAACTGACTGTATTGATACCATAACCTGTGCCCCAACAGAAGCTATTAGGAGAGGAATCAGGTACAATAAACTATTCTAAATTACCCTTCCCCAAGAGCTAAGGATGAGGAGAAATCCTGAGGCAGGGCTCTGACACTCTTCCTGTCTTCCTTGCGTCCTTTTTGTATTTTTAAGATACCTATCACATGCCTCACCCTTTGTTAATGAGCTTCTACCTCTAAAGAAAAAAAACATCATTTCAAAGGCATATTCACGAGACTGTGTGACATTACAGACACTGTATTGAGTAACACAATACATTGATGTGACCTGACAGACACAGGGAAGAATGTTGCTGTTAATAAACTGAAATTGCCATCTCTCTAATGCTCCCATCACTGAGTATCTGATTGTTATTTAGGGGAAGGTGCCATACCCTAGGATCATAAAAGCAAGTGATGGGAAAAGTCCTATCAGAGTAGCCAGTCCACCTCCAGAACAGAGAGTATCACTGGCTAATGAAATGCCAGCTCTCCTCCTTCTCATTTATAAGTCAAGTTTGATTAAATAGTACTGCTTAATTTGATTAAATTCACACCTGCTTGCCTTCCAGCTGAATCAAGAAAGGTTAGCTCTGTTCTTCTGTGCACGGTTTTTTGCATTCACTGCTTCATTCGTGCACAGAGGACTCTCCAACTGCAACCAGCAAATGCCCCAGTGTTCTAGTGAATAGGAGATATTCCAAGCAGAATGAGACTGCATGGCACCATGGCACTAACCCCACCATTGCTATATCTTTCAGATATTGGAATGGCATTGTTCCTGAACGCTGCAAACTGCAGTTTAAAGAGGGAGAGGAATGGAATTGCTTTTTTGGCTATAAAATTTATCCCACTCTTCGATGTAAGTGCAAAAAGAAAGGCCTACCTGCCTGAGAGTCTGAAATTGGTCCTAGGCAGTTCCTTCATTTACTGCTGTTAACCTGATGAAGACTCTCTCCAATTCTTTTTCCCTCTAGGTCCAGTCTTTGTTGTGCAGTGGCTCTTTGATGAGGCCCAGCTCACTGTAGATAATGTGCACCTAACTGGACAGCCTGTCCAGGAGGGGCAGTGGCTCTACATCCAGAATCTGGGCCGGGAGCTAAGAAATACCCTGAAGGATGTGACGTGAGTACTGCAGTAGGAAAAGCTGGGGTGTTTTTCCCCCTAAGAGAAGTCCTGCATAAGCTGTTTTGTGGGAAGTTCACAATGGCTCTCTTGATACCAATGTGATTTATTTGGTATCTGTACCTAATCTGCATCAGGAAACATGCTCTTAACATATCTGAAAAAAAATGAGGCGGGAACAGAGTTCTACAGGGGTGTTTTAAGAGACACTGATCATAAAACACCCCGGCAACAGGTGAAAGGATGACATGAAGCCTCTCGTATGTCTTAGATGCTTCATGCTAGATCAGCTGTTCATGGGAGTCACTGTAGCACCTATGAGCCCCTATAAATGCACCCAACCAATAAGCTATGGAAACGTGCCATTTTCTGAAACTTCCATCCTGTTCTAGTCTATTCAGATTCTTATATCATGCCCAGCACTGTGGTATCCAAGCATCATGCCAGGGACAGCAGAACTTCTAGCCAATTCCAGGACAGGGGCAGAAATTATCTGTGAGATGAGTCACCTTTTTGCCTTCTCACCATACCTGATCTGTGTTTTCCTTTCAGTGCTAGTTTCGCTCCAGCATGTTTGTCTCATGAGATCATTACGCGCAAGTAAGTGTCTCTCTTCACGGAGTCTATGAAATGTCATGAGTTAGCAAGAAAGGGAATATGGTAATACTGATACCCTAACCCACTGATACAATCTTTTGGTTTGATTTTGCAGTCACTGGACAGACATTCAGGTGAAAGGAACTTCGTTACCCCGTGCCCTGCATTGCTGGGACCGCAGCCTGCATGACAGCAACAAAAATGGGAAAGCCCCTTTGAAGGGTTGCCCAATCCACCTGATTGACAGCTGTCCCTGGCCCCACTGTAACCCCTCATGCCCTACCATCCGGGACCAGTTTACGGGGCAGGAGATGAATGTGATCCAGTTCCTCATGCACATGGGTTTTGATGTTCAGAAGATGGCACAGCAACAGGGCCTGGAGCCCAGTAAACTTCTGGGGATGCTGAGCAGTGATAGCTAGAAAGGGTTCTCTATGAAAGGGCAGAATGATCAGATAAGGAGAGGGAGCCTCTAAGCTTCTCTCCCAAACTCTTTAACCTTCTCCATTCTCATGCAGGCACACTTACACACATGCACACTCACAAGCACACTTAGTGTGTGTCAAGAAAAAAAAAAAGAACAGATTCTTGCTTACACCATTTGACTGAACCTCATTACCTCTAAACTTCAGGGCCTAGTCTTGGCTGTTCAGAATCTCTTTCTGTGATACACAAGGTGGCCTGAAGCAGGGAGCAGCAATGCCATAAACACCAGCTTTGAGAACCCTTCCCAAGAGCTAAAAGGACTCTTACCCTTGCTGAGAATGTTTCACATCATAGACTTACAACATATGGTGAAAAAAGCACTGGATTTTTTTGTCCAATTAGAAGTGAAGGATTACATGACTTCCTAGAGGTCAACATCTCATGATGTATCATAATGTACAAACCAAGGACATGTGCTAGGAACGGACACTCTTATACTCAATTTACTTTTTTATTATTTTATAAAATGACTTTTTTATTACTTATTTTTAAAAAAATTAAGCAAGAAATATAAAATTAATGATATTGTTTTGTAACATATTTTTTTTAAATAATGAAAAAACCTCCTGCTACTATGGCAATGTGGGCATATTTATTTTAATATGTAAATGCTATTTATAAGGGCTGACCAGAGAACTGCTCATATGTCTTAGTAAAGTTTTAAATACTACTCCTGGGGATGGGGTTTTCTTCTGATCACATGTGTGGGAGAGGGCAGTATTGGCATTATTATAATTATTATTAGATTCCAATGTTCCCCTTGTAATATGTTTGTTGTTATTTCTGGAATGGAAAGGATGTAATGCACGGTCTAGTTACAGAACTTGGTAGTCAGAATTCACTATGGCACTGATTAATACAGGATCACAGTTCCAGACTATGAGCAGAGCTGAAACTCAAGTAAATAGTTTCAAATATTAAGTGTTTAAAAATCTTTACATTCATAGATTCTAGGGCCAGAAGGAAGCACTCTGATCATCTAGTCTGACCTCCTGTAGAACACAAGCCTCTGCAAAATCATTCCTAGAGCAGATCCTTTAGAAAAACATTCAAACTTGATTTAAAAATGGTCAGTGATAGAGAATCCACCTTGACGCTGGGTAAGTTGTTCCAAGGGTTAATTACTCTCACTGTTAACATTTTACACCTTATTTCAGTCAGTATTTGTCTAGCTTCAACTTCCAGTCACTGGTTCATTTTATACCTTTCTCTGGGGGACTGAAGAGCCCATTATTAAATATTGGTAGTTACAGACTGTAATCAAGTCATCCCTTAACTCTCTCTCTGTTAAGATAACTCCAATTACAGTCCTTGGGTCTACCGCTATAAGGCATGTTTTCTAATCCTTTAATCATTCTTGTGGCTCTTCTCTGAACGCTCTCTCCAATTTATCAACATCCTCCTCGAACAGTAGACACCAGGACTGGACACAGTATTCCAGCAGTGGTCACACTAGTGCCAAATTCAGAGGTAAAATATCCTGCCTACTCCTACTCCTGTTAGAAATCAGCCATGTCTACCAGTTTCACAATGAGAAAGTGTATAAGCTCAAGGGCCAGTTCTGGCCCCCTATATGCTGCACAGAAGGGATTTAAAGAAATCGCAACAGGCTGGGGAAGAATTTCTCTGGCACAAGAGCAGCATCCAGCCACCCTACTCTGATCCCATAGCATAATGTGTATGGGGAGATGTCCTGGGGAGGGAGTATCCAGGGTGTTGAGTGCTACGAAGATTCTGGGCTTCAATGCAGACTGCATAGGGCACCCATAAATTTGAATAGCTGTGGGGACTGCACTTGTCCCCAGCCAACCCAAGAGTTCAGGCAATGAAAATTGGCTCAAAGTCATCTTTGCTTCTCCTGGCCCTGAGCTCTCTCTCCTGTGAAACACAGGTGTCCCCTGATCTTCAAAAGAAGAGTAGTCTCTGTCCCCACTCTACTTACACTAAATGCCAGCTCAGAGAGACAGCTGGAGCCAGAAATACAGACAAGGTAATTAGAAATATAAGTGTAACAAAACAAGAGGTGCTCTGAACAGTTTTGAAAAATTCTATGCAGGGAAACACAAAACCTTTCTAATGTAAGAAATGTGATTCTCACAGAATAACAATGACACACAACATACATGTCTGGAACCAAAATAAATGTATAGAACTGGCTTCAGAAGCACCCCATCCAATGAATAACATCAAGAACTCTTGAAAACAAGAAGAGATGAAATAGAGTGCTTTCTCTGGACTCATGCCATACAAAACTTGAGTAACCACTCAATGGCACCAGTATACGAGACAAGTGACTAACCAGTACTCAGGAGGGGCATGACTCCAGTGTTGGGCTTCACCCCACAGATGGAACCTGGAGACCTATCAGCCATGAGTCTACCAAACAAAGCATAGTCCAATGGGCTGAAAAGAAAAAAAAACAGAAAATGAACAGCCAGGAAGAATGACAATCTGCTCCAGTGAAATTTAAAGAATGTTGTGATCAATGGTATAAAAAAATCTGAATTATAGGACACAAGACTGGAGTCCAGAGAAAGGACTCAGGGAAATCTTTATAGGAGAGAAAGGAATTAGGGAGCCTCTCAAAGAAAAAAATCATTCTTATTATTTATTTATACTGCTGTAGTGCCTAAAGTAAAAAGGGCCCAATCAGAATTGGCTCTGCACAGACACCTAGTAAGAGACAATCTCAGCATCTCTCACCTTTCTATATGACTTTATCTGATGGTAGTTTAGGCTGCATTCCAAGAAGTCAGGGCTTCATAGATGGTCATAGGCCACTCTGTTGTCATGATAAAATGTGGGAACTCCTGCTCTACAAGAGTTATATTTTGGGAGTTCACAGGCTTCATCAGGACAGCTTGTAAGTTCTTTCAACCAGTCAGTGCATTTTTACTGACTAGAACCCTAAACCTTAGTCAGATGGACTCTTGCAAGTGAACAGAGTCCCTCTGAAGTTCATGGAGCTTCATACACACACAAAGACCCACTTGCATAGATCCAATTGCAAACCAGGGCCTAGTTGTGCATACCTATTTAGAGCATGTTCAGTACATGCTAGCTCTTACTGAGGACTATGTCCAGGCCAAGCTTCACTTTCCAGCTATTCATTTTTTGGCTGTGGCAGGGTCTAAAAAAGTTGGGTGAGGACTTTTTGTATATTTTTATCTCTCTTCCATCACTCTGAAATTGCTGAAGGGGTTTTAAAATTTTCAAAAATTACAATACATAAAATATAATCCACCTTCGGGTAAAGACCAACCCTGGGGAAAAACATGCCAAAATGACTTTTTTGGAAAGTTCTGAGCCTTTGAGAATAGGGGATAAGAATATTACCATAATTACTGTGGGCACTTCAAGCACCTGGTCAATAGCTAAGACAAGGGGAGTCTGCAAAGGTAGGAGAACAAAAGTTAGTCCTATTTTGCCAATTGCAGTCCTTCCTGTCACCCAAAGCTCTAGGAACCTGCACTTTACTGTTAAAGTAAGAGAGAAAGGAAGGAGCAGGACAGGACACAGCAAGAGAGAGAGCAGCCAACCCATTTCTAAAGGTGTTCCCATACTAAAGGCTGACACTGGTGTCCAGGACAAAACAACAGCAATACCTTATACCCCCATATTGCTGTAGGGTTAACCCTTTCTGCTTTTCTGGGCTAAGACTAAAAATGCAGCTTATCTACCACCTGTTTCACTTTAAGGAAGTAAATAAAATACATATTCCTCCACTCCCTTACATCCAGTGCACAAACAAAACTTCAGTGAGACAAGAACCGGGCATGAAATTCCACAGATCAGAAAACCTCCATCCCAAGCCAAGAGGGCACACTAGATTCAGCATCCCAGTGATCAGTGAACCCCATCCTAGGGGTCAAAGACCTGCATGTGCTGGTAGGAGCCATTGAATATAATGTTCCAGAGATAAGAGAGCTGCTGGAGCCAAGCACAGAACAGAATCAGATCATAATAGCAATGGAAACATTTATCTCAGCCCCAGGAGGCTGCCCCTCAGGACCCTGGCCTACACCTAACTACTGTGATACAGAAGGAGACTGCTCAGTGGGAGGTATAGAAGCCCCAGGATGATCAGAGCCTTATTCCCTGTGGACTACGGAGAGGCGACTACAGGTTACTTAGAGCACCTGGAACCAATTGAGACTCTGCCAGAGACCTAATAAACCCCCCCTGGTTCAGTCAGACAGGAGAAGGGAAGGAGAGCTGACTGTAGTTTGGAGATGACTGGTGTTGACCAGAGGATCAAAGTACTGGGGCACGCAGACCCTGCCCAAGCAGGGCAGAGGGACTTCCCCAGCACAGAGGACCAAGAGAAACCCTGCCCAACAGGAAAGAGGGTAAGAAGTCTGCGAAACTGAAGGGGCTGAGACCGGAGTAGGAGGTGGACCTGGGTCCCTTCCCTGCTCCCCTTTTCTTCCCGTCCAGGGTACTAGTGGAGCTCAAGAACAGAGGCAGGGGCAGCACCCTGACCCACCACACCAAGGAAAAGCATGGGACCCACCACAATAGCATTGGCCATTTGCCAAACTACTCTAGTGCCCAATATCAAATGAAGCAAAATTAATTAGTCTCTGTTGTGCCATTGGGTCCACACACCCCTCCCTCCCACAGCTTCTGTGATCCCACCAGATCCATTACCCATCTGGTGCCATTGAATCTGCAACACCAAATTCCAGGTTCTGTGGTGTGGTAGGATCTGAGCACTCTCCCCAAGAGGATCTGAGACCTCCGCAGGGTCTGGGAATGCTGACAGACGGTCAGTGCTTAAATGACAAAACAGGCGGTAGAGGAAATGCAGGCTGTTAATCAGGAACCCCTGATGGAGTCCACAGTTTGAGTGTAACTAACACCAGCTCATCATAGTTTCAGGGGACAGAGTTCATTCCATTCCAGGACTATTAATATAGCCAACTATTTATACTGCTGCGTCCCTACAGCACTAAAGCAGAGCACTACAGCTGCAGAGCTAAAACGGAATAAAATGTCAACCACCAAGGAGAAAGCGATCATGCTAGAGACTGAAAGAAGAGACAGTGAAAAGACAGAGTAAGAGAATCTTCACAGATCCTGCCTGGTACCGCTGGGTTAGCTGATCTTCATAGCTCTCTGATATCTTCAGCCTGAAAACAGAACTAGTCAATAATCTTACTACAGGAAAATGAAGCTATTCTGAGAGGCTGCCAGAAATACACGCTCAGCGAAGATTCTGGCAGAGGGATAGAGAACTGAGCTAACCTGAAAGGAAGATTTGGGGTCTCCAACTGCCTTGTTACCTGCTCTGATCAGATGATGGAGAGCTCAGGAGGGCCGTATTTGAACACAGCAGCAGTGGCATCCCCGGTGGGAATAGCCCGTTTGTTGCAAGTGGCGTTTGGATGTACTACGTTCAGCCTGGTGGCCCATCAGGGGGGATTCAGTGCAGCCTATGGCACCTTCTGCATGTTCGTCTGGTGTTTCTGTTTTGCTGTCACCATCTTTATAATAACCTGTGAGTTCACTCGTCTCCACAGCTGCCTGAGCATCTCCTGGGGAAATTTCACAGCTGCTTTTGCCATGCTGGCCACACTCATGTCCATCACTGCGGCTGTGATCTACCCGCTCTATTTTGCCCAGTTTGGCTGTTATTCCATCAGTTGCAAGGTGAGAGATTTCCGCATAGCAGCCAGTGTCTTTGCAGGGCTCATGTTCATTGCTTATGCTGTGGAGGTGTTTCTAACCAGAGCCAAGCCAGGACAGGTGACCAACTACATGGCCACAGTATCTGGCCTCTTGAAAATTGTCCAGGCCTTTGTGGCCTGCATCATCTTTGGGGCACTGGTAAATGACAGTCAGTACACCAATTATGTGGCTACCCAATGGTGTGTGGCTGTCTATGGCTTCTGCTTTGTGGTGACAGTGGTGGTAGTGGCCTTCAATGTCACGGGAAGGACAGCAATGCTGCGGTGCCCCTTTGAGCGCTTTGTGGTCATTTACACATTCATGGCTGTCCTCATGTATGTGAGTGCAGCAGTGATCTGGCCAGTATTCTGCTTTGATAGTAAGTATGGGTCCCCATGGCGCCCCTACCAGTGCTCCCAGGGCAAATGCCCCTGGGACAGCCAACTGGTGATTGCTATATTTACTTATGTGAACCTGGTGCTTTACATTGTGGACTTGGCATACTCTCAACGCATCCGCTTTGTCTCACACCCTTAAATTCCAATGCTGCCCCTGCAAAGCCATCAGGGCTCAAGCAACAACAGAGTTGTTGGAGACAGGGGTTACAGAAAGTAGCTGCTGAGCCAGACATACCAATAAATGTAACAAACTTCAAGGTTAAGACTGGACCAGTAAATGAACAAGATGTAATGGGTGGACAGCAGATGAGTCTGGAAAGAAGACAACAACCTTTCTTACCCTTCAACATTTGCTTCATCCCTTCTGTATAGGGGAAAGGAATAGCATAGCAAACTGGATAGTATCCTTGCATCTCCACCAAACACCCTCTCTGGTCTCCTATAGCATGGCTCAGGATTTCAGGGTTACACCCAATGGAAACTGCTCTTCATCCAAAGGAATTCCCAGTCCAGCAAGAAACCAAAGCAGTTTGTTTTTATTCAGATACTTGTGCAGAATGTGTGTGAATCTAATAGGAGGTCAGATTAGAAGCCACAAATAAAAATGACACATTGTCAAAAGTAACTGTGTTTAACTGGAAATAAAGTCACAGGGTAACCTTACAATGCAGATCCATACACGCCCACCTTCCCCTCCCCAGATACAGACTCCCCAACGTTACCTTTCCCACCAAAAATACACCAGCAGACACTCCTCTTCTATTTCCCCCCCAACACAGATTTCTATGCATACCTTCCCCCCGCTCCCAAAAAAGCACAGCCTATGGTTTATATTGTAATGTATAAAGTGTGCGCTAACATAACTTAGGGTGGATGTACAAAATCTAATAGTCAAGTCCACTGAGCACCATGTTCTGTACCAGGGTCTCTAAAGATCCCAGCTGTGTTCTCTCTCTCAGAAGAAGGTGCAATCTGGAAGGAAGGAACCATTTCACAGTGTCTCAATGTATATCATGGAGTTTGGGCAGCTAAAGAAAAACTATATGGGAGATGTTGGGTGATTCTGCTGCTCTCTCTCCAGGTTAGAAGCAACCATTTTGGCTACGAACCCCAGGGACAAGCTTTATCAAGCCCAAGACAGAGAGCTGCTCCCACAGTCAAACAAGAAAATGCATGAAAGACCTTTCCCAAAAGGGTTTTCACCACACTAGGGAGCAATAGACAAAAGCCTTCCAGGGGATTTTCCTCCTGCACAGATTCCCATCTTGGACAGGAGCTCTAAAAGAGAATGAGTGGCTCTATCGGAAGGCACCCAGCTACATGGAGCCAGCCAGCTCAATGGGACAGTAGTAATAGAAAGAGACCAAAACTATGTAGTGTGACAGTACCAGATAACTAGGGGTGTTTTATGGATTGCATGAATAAAACGTCAAATGTGGAAGTGCATTTATCTCACTTAATTAAAAGTGGACAAAAGTAGTCATGGTACAAAACTATTCAAAGAAATATTCAATTGGTATTATATTTTTAACTCTATCACCCACCAAATAAAAAAAAGTTGTCCACACCCCATCTAGTCTAGGTTTTACTGAAAGTATTTAAGTATGTTTCTTTTGTTGTTGTTTATTGGATGGACTTGGCCCACATGCTGGGAAAGGTGTGGAACTCTCTACAGGAATTATTGGCTTGCTTTGTAAAAAGTGCAAGTGAAAAAGGGACTGTCTCTTTAAGACAACATGTCTTTGAGGAATCTGCAGTGGATATAAAAGGCCTGGCAGGAGCCCAGGGAGTTGGTCACCAGTAACAGGTGTCCAGCAAGCAGGCGCTGTTTATTGCTGGAGATGACATCACTAAGTGCTGTGTGCAGTGAGGCCTGAGTGCAGAGGCACCTGTGACACTCTGTACCTCGGGGGAACACCCTTCACCCCCATGTTCATGTTTATAAAATGACTGTGTGGTATCCAATTCAAAGTTTGTCATGTTGGGTGTCTTCGGAAGGCCCATAATGCACTGAGCATGGTTGTTATAGTGATGTTATAGTAATTGTTACCGTAATGTTATAGTAAGGTTACAGGTTATAATTTCACGTATATAGTTATGAGGCTGAAAATGTATCCTCATGGCTTAAAGCAAGCCCACGCAAAAACTCTCCAAGAACAGAGAGGCAGTTCACACCTCCTCAGGGCAAGGATGAGACAAACCCAGCCCAGCCTCACAGGAACAATGGACACTGGCTTAGGCAGCAACAAAAGAATCTGTTAGACCCTCGAGGGAGTCACCCCCTTCCTTTGGGCAGTTTGGGACTGTGATGAGGTAATGTTCACCTGACTCTGAAGGAGGGGGGCAAAGCCAAGAGGAAAGAAAGGACATGATAAAAGGGAGAGATATTTTGCCATGCTCTCTCTCTTCCACCTACATCTACAGACACCACCACCAAGCAACTGAAATGCTGATCAAAGAGGAGAGCCTGACTGAAAAGTAACCAACCAGCCTGTGGTGAGAAGCATCTAAGTTTTTAAGGACACTGAAAGTGTTAAGATCAGCTTAGAATGTGTTTTGCTTTTATTTCATTTGACCAAATCTGACTTGTTATGCTTTGACTTATAATCACTTAAATCTACCTTTATAGTTAATAAATCTGTTCGTTTATTCTACCTTAAACAGCGCATTTGGTTTGCAGTGTCAGAGACTCCCCTTGGGAGAACAAGCCTGGTACATATCAATTTCTTTGTTAAACTGATGAATTTATATAAGCTTGCAGTGTCAAGCAGGCATAACTGGACACTGCAAGACAGAAATTCCCAGGGTTGTGTCTGGGACCAAAGATATTGACTAGCATCATTCGCTTGCAAGTAGCTGGGAGCAGCTTACATGCCAGAGGCTGTGTGTGAACAGCCCAGGAGTGGGGGTTCTCACAGCAGAGCAAGGTCAGGCTGGCTCCCAGAATCAAGGATTGGAATGGCCTAGCAGATCACTGGTCCAGATAACACCAGAAGGGAACGTCACAGCGCTGACTTCCCCAGTTACGGGGGGTACTCGACCCCTGCTCCACCCCAGGCCCTGCCCCCATTCCACCTCTTCCCACCTCCATCCTGCCTCTTCCTGCCTGCTCCACCCCCTCCCTCACTTCTTCCTGCCCCTGCTTCTTCTTCCTAGCTTCCTGAATGCTGCTGATCAGCGGCCGGCAGGAGGTGCTGGGGGTGGAGAGGAGCTGATCTGTGGGGCTGCCAGTGGATGCTGAGCACCCACTATTTTTTTTTCTGTGGGCGCTCCAGCCGTGGAGCGCCCACAGAGTCAGCAGCTATGGCTGACTGGAGTCTCCTTCCCTGGTTAAATTTCTTTGGTTGGCTGTATTTTTGTTGTTTGTCTTTTTGCTCTGAGGATTCTGTACCACTCTGAACTAATTACCTGGGACTTGGAAAAATCTGCCAATGATACAAAATGATGTGTATTATAGGAGACTAAAGTCTTGTCTACACTACAAATGTTTTGCCAGTATAGCCACTGTATATTGGCAGAGCCCCCTAGTGTAGACAGTGTATGCTGACAGAAGTTTTTCTGTCTGCACAGTAACACCACCTTCCTGAATATTAGCTGTGCTAATAAAAGCTCTGTTCTGTCAGCATAGCTGTGTCTACATTGGGGGTTTTGCTAGGATCACTATGTCCACTATGGACTCCATGTTTTCACACCACTGACTGATATAGATACGCTGACAAAACTTGGCAGTGTAGATATGGCCTAAGGACAGTAAGGAACTGCAGAAAGGTCCAGCAGAATGAGGTATCTGAGCAGCAGGAAAGCAGGTGAAATTCAGTGTCTTGTATAGACACAGAAAGTTGCAACTTCAACTCAGACACAGTGCTGGGGCCTAAATAAGGTCACGTCTTAGGAACAATCTAGGTATTGTGCACTGATCGGTGACAATGTCTGCGCAGCTGTGGCCATCAAAAGAGCAAATAAGATGTTAAGAAGAAGCGTGATTGATGTGAGTATGCTTGGTGGTGAATGTGGATCTGGATGCTAATGTATTTTTCTGTGTAGGGTTTCTGAGGTGGTGTGTTGCAATGCTGGGCAGAAGACTTTTAGCACATGTCTAGTCAAAACTGTAGAAAGTTCTCTCAATGTACAGAAGTCCCAGCTTTGGCTGCTTCTGCTCCTACCAGCTGGTGTCTCCAGCTGGCTCCTCTCTCCAGTTTTCTACCAAGGCAACATAGAGACAGGGATGCACCACCTGGATGCTAGTGCCTCCAGAGTGAAGTGGGGGGGTCACCCCTGCACAGTTCTGGTTCCAGGGTATGCTGGGGCAAGGAGGAGTGGGAGAGGAGATATGGCTCAGCCTGGGCCCCACTTTATCCCCTCCCCCCATAATGCCATTGTGCCCAGACCTCAGTCCAATTGTGGGAGAATTGTGAAATTACCCCTTAGTCTCCTATAATACCTGTCTTACCGCAAGACAGGTATGAGCAAAAGCCCTAATGCCTGATGGTGTGCACTCAGAGACACTAGGAAAGGGAAGGAGGTGCAAGTAGCCCCGTAGCCTTGACAAGAAAGGAGACTAATCTGGAACCCATGACACCCATTTGATTAATCTAAGGGGAATCCTCACCAGGGACAGTACATTTAGATTTAGCTGCCTCATCTGCCAGCCAGAAAAGGGGAACAAAAATAATTAGAGGCATCCATGTAGGAGAGGAGGGGGAGAATCCATACAGAAACTGGACATTTATATTGATGAGAATATTCAGTTATTAACACCTCAACTGCTAGAAGAGGGCCTCATCCTCCCTGATTGAACTAACCTCGTTATCCCTAGCCTGATTCTTGCTTGCATATTTATACCTGCCTCTGGAAATTTCCACTACATGCATCTGACGAAGTGGGTATTCACCCACAAAAGTTTATGCTCCAATACGTCTGTTAGTCTATAAGATGCTACAGTACTCTTTGCCGCTTTTACAGATCCAGACTAACAGGGCTACCCCTCTGATACAGTTATTAACTGTAACACATTTTGGCAGAGATATTAACTTTCACCCTTCAGGGTTTGAAACAATCTCTAAATATAATTGTAAGGCCTCTCTTTAAACAGGGGTGTAGTTCTGATTTTTTTAAGTGCAGGTACTCCACCCCCAATGATGTGACCCTACCCTGCAAGCCCCTCACAGCATGTTCCTGTATAATGGCCTCACATCTGCCTAATGTGAGATATTCTTACCTAATTCTTGCACCTTCTTCTAAAACAGAGGTTCTCAAAACTGTGGGGAAGGCCTCACTGGAGAGGTGTGTGTGTGCAAAATATATTCTGTGAGGGCATGAGAAGCTTTAGGGAAAAAAAACAAACTTTACTGGGCATATTTTACCCACACCAATAAATAATTAGCAAAGTTGATTTCTCCAGACATAACAGATCCTCAGATAGCACTGTGCAGTTGACTCCAGATGGTGCTGTGTATTTTGACAGATTTCTGTTAAGCTTGCATAGCATTATACAAAATTGTTGCCATCTGTATGTTAATCCGTTTGCTACGACGCAGTGCGCACAGTTAATTCTAAGCATCGACCACAATCGCAGTTTTGCTTTTGCTCTTATGACAATGCACTGTTGGTTCTGTTTGAATCAATGCCTTGCTGTTTTTAATATTTAGTGAAAATTGCTTTTTTTTCCTTCTTCTTTAATTGGTATATATACCTGCCTGGCAAGGATATATGTATTACATAAACTACTATGGACACAAAGAAGCGGGGGCATGATCAAATAAGTTTGAGAACCACTGCTCTAAAGCATCTTTTGTTGCCACTGTCAGGGATGGAATGCTGGACTAGATGGGCTGCAGGTCTGATCCACTATGGCAATTTCTATACAGTTCCATCCAAAGCTAAATTGAAAACACCAGGGATCAAATTCAGTCCTTGTGGAGCTTCATCTATTCTGCCATAACAGAATTTGGTCCAAAGACTCTTTAATTTGTTAAGAAGAAGAAGAGTAAGAGGGAGTAGCAGAAAAACTGCACTTACTCCTTACTGACCTAAAAGAAATAACCTGATGTTTCTCCTGTGTTTTATTTGGGCAGTGTAATGGGTTTTAGGACCCTTTAGAGAGATCCAGAGCTCTTATAGATTCATATATTTTTAAAGCCAGACAGGACCATTATGACAGGGTAACAAACCTTGTGGATAGGGAGGAAGCACTGGATGTGGTATATCTTGACTTTAGTAAGGCTTTTGATACTGTCTCGCATGACCTTCTCATAAACAAACTAGGGAAATACAACCAAGATGGAGTTACTGTAATGTGGGTACATAACTGGTTGGAAAACAGTTCCCAGAGAGTAGTTATGTGCGGTTCACAGTCAAGCTGGAAGGGCATATCAAGTGGGATCTCGCAGGGATCAGTTCTGGGTCCCGTTCTGTTCAATATCTTAATCGATGATTTAGATCAGCGGTTCTCAAACTGTGGGTCGGGACCCCATTTTAATGGGGTCACCAGGGCGCTCTTAGACTTGCTGGGGCCCAAAGCCAAAGCCTGAACCCCACTGCCTGGGGCCAAGGCTGAAGCCCGAGCCCCACTGCCTGGGGTCGAAGTCGAAGCCTCAGTGGTGGAGCTCAGGTTACAGGGCCCCTGCCTGGGGCTGAAGCCTTTGGGCTTCAGCTTTGGCCCCCCCGATCTCAAGACAGTGTGAATCAGGCTTTACCCCCACCCATGGGGGGGCTTGGGTGAGCTCTGGCTTTGGTCTCTCCTCCTGGGGTCGTATAGTAATTTTTGTTGTCAGAATGGGGTTGCGGTGCAATGAAGTTTGAGAACCGCTGGTTTAGATAATGGCATACAGCGAACATTTATAAAGTTTGAAGATGACACCAAGCTGGGAGGGGTTGCAAGTGCTTGGAGGACAGGATTAAAATTCAAAATGATCTAGACAAACTGGAGAAATGGTCTGAAGTAAACAGGATGAAATTCAATAAGGACAAATGCAAAGTACTCCACTTAGGAAGGAACAATCAGTTGCACACATAAAAAACTGGAAATGACTGCCTAGGAAGGAGTACTGCAGAAAGGGATCTGGGGGTCATAGTGGATCACAAGCTAAATATGAGTCAACCATGTAACACTATTGCAAAAAAAGCAAACATCATTCTGGGATGCATTAGCAGGAATGTTGTAAGCAAGATACAGACACGAAGTAAATCTTCCATTTTACTCCATGCTGATTAGGCCTCAACTGGAGTATTGTGTCCAGTTCTGGGTGCCACGTTTCAGGAAAGATATGGACAAAGTCCAGAGAACAGCAAAAAAAAAAAGAGCTAGAAGCATGACCTATGAAGGAAGATTTAAAAAGTGGGTTTGTTAGTCTGGAGAAGAGAAGACTGAGGGGGGGGACATAACAGTTTTCCAGTACATAAAAGGTTGTTACAAGGAGGAGGGAGAAAAACTGTTCTCTTCAACCTCTGAAGATAGGACAAGAAGCAATGGGCTTAAATTGCAAAAAGGGCAGTTTAGGTTGGACACTGGGAAAAACTTCCTAACGGTCAGGGTAGTTAAGCACTGGAATAAATTGCGTAGCAAGGTTATGGAATCTCCATTATTGAAGATTTTTAAGAGCAGGTTAGACAAATGCCTGTCAGGGATGGTCTAGACAATACCAGCCTTGAGTGCAGAGGTCTGGACTAGAAGACCTCTCAAGGTTCCTTCCAGTCCTGCACATCTATGATCATCTCCTCTGATGTCCCATGTAACAGGCTTGGGGTGGGAACATGTGAAACAGTATCCCTGCACTTTGGACCTTGCACACACTATACATGCAAGGTCATACTGCTTGGAGGCCACTTTATACAGGAACATGCTGCGAGAAGCTGGCAAGAGGGGGTCACGTCCATGGGAGCAGCAGAGTGCCTGCACTTAAAAAAAATAAGAACTACACCCCTGTTTGAACAGAGGCCTTACACTTGCACCCAATAATTCCTTCATCCAACTTATAACTTCTAGCTGACCTACAGCACATATTTTAGAAAGACACATAGTCTTGAAGTAAAGACTTTTCCCTGATTAGGTACTTACAGATCATAATTAAGTCACTTCTTAACCTCCTCTTGGATAAACTAAGTAAAATGATCTTCTTTAGTCTCTTACTGCAAGGCAGGTTCTTCCCAGATTTCAAATCATTTTTGACTCTTCTGATCGTTCCCCCGATGTCAGGTGTTAGGACCCTGTACAGAAATGCAATTATTTCTTCTGACACATCCTTGCGGGCAGACCAAACAGGTCCTATTGGCTCCTGACCAGGGATATGCTAAGGTTTCAGTGGCTGTCTGAAGAAAGGAGGGACTCTGACTGAGACCCTGCAAAGCAAATCCTGAGGAGCATCCAAACTCAGGAGAAAGATTGAGCTCAGGTTTATGTTTTATTATAAGTTAAGAAACAATAAAAACGAAACCCCATGAAAGAGGAAAGTAAGTCTGTGTATGAGAGAGAGATGGAACACTGCCGAGGCTTTGCAGGGGGAGGAGCAGACATCGGTTTACCTGGCGTCGGAGCAGCGCAGTAGCGTAGCTAGGGGGGAGCGGGACAGCAGCTGCTCCCCCACCGAGCAGAAGTGGCGCCTTTTTAAATTACTTGACGCCTTTAAAATTTTTACTCACCCGGCGGTGCTCCGGGTCTTCAGCAGCCCTTCGGTGTCAGGTCCTTCACTTGCTCCGGTCTTCGGCGGCATTGCAGTGGTGGGGGGAGGGTCCTTCAGTGCCGAAGACCAGAGCGAAGGACCCGATGCCGAAGTGCTGCTGAAGACCCGGAGCGCCGCCGAGTGAGTACTAGGGGGTGGTGCCTTTTTTTTATCTCCACTCCCCCTGTTTTCTCCACCTGGCTGTGCCACTGGAGCAGCAGAGCTGCTGGCCAGAGTGGTCAACTAGGCACTATGGGATATCCGCTGGAGGCTAAAAGCTGTGTAAACAGGAAGGATGAGTCTTCACTTGAACATCACCACAAAAGTATCACTGGTAAGAACTGTACGCCTCTTGTGGAGGTGGTTTTCTGTTTGCGGAAAAAGTAATTGGCAAGTGTAGACGCTCCAGCGTTTTTCGCAAAACAAAGCAACTTTTTGCGCTTTAAAGGGCAAGTGTAGACATGCCCGTAGGCTCTCTCTTTTTCTCCTGCCTTGGTCTTTTGTGCAGAGGCTCAGTAGTGGAAAAAATTTCTCTAGTACGTTTATTAAGGTTTACCATGACTCAGTTTCCACACAAGAATTTCTTTATTAGTCCAAAGGCCACTTGATGTTGGCAGAGGCGCCAACTCCATGGGTGCTCCGGGGCTGGAGCACCCATGGGGAAAAATTGGTGAGTGCTCTGCACCCACCTGCAGCTCCCCGCCCCTCCACCCCAGTTCACCTGCGCCTCTGCTCCGCCTCTGCCTCCTCAGTGAGCGCACTGCATGCCCACTTTTTCCCCCTCCCTCCCAGCGCTTGCTGCCACGAAACAGCTGTTTCCAATAGGGGCAGGGAGGGGGAGGAGTTGGGGCGGGGACTTTGGGGGAAGGGGTTGGAAGGCGGGCGGGGGGGCATGGGCACCCACCAGCGCCATGAGAAGTTGGCGCCTATCAATGTTGGTCATGTCCAAAAAAGCAATACAAACAAATACACCCATATTCGATATCTTACCAACAATACAATTACAAGCATACCAAATACTCACAACAGAATCAAGCTCAAGAAATACCATCTCTTCATGGTGAGACTCCAGAGGAGTAAGGAAAAGCTCTGACAAAGAATAAGAAATATAAGAACATAAGAATGGCCACACTGGGTCAGACCAAAGGTCCATCCAGCCCAGTATCCTGTCTGCTGACAGTGGCCAATGCCAGGTGCCCCAGAGGGAGTGAACCTAACAGGTAATGATCAAGTGATGTCTCCTCTGCCATCCATCTCCACTCCCTGATAAACAGAGGCCAGGGACACCATTCCTTATATCCCTAAACAATTTGTCTTTTTATACACTATAATAAACAAGTGATGGTTATCAGACCTTAGCCAAAACCAGAGGAGGCAGTTTTAGGGCTGCGCACTAGAGATGTAAAATATTAAATGGTAACCGATAAGAATTAGTCTTACCATTAATATATTGCAGTTAATGTTTAAAACAGATGTGCAGCCTTGACCCTGGACCCCTGCTGTGTGGAGCTGAGCGGCAGCCCTGACCCCAGACCTCTGCCGTGCAGCAGCCCCAGACCCCTAGCCCCACCATGTGTCTGTCCCGACCCCCGTCATGCTAACAAACATTTGACCGACAAAATTTTAATAGTTTAAATGGGTACTTTTTAAAACGATATTTACATCCCTACTGTGCATGCTGTCCTTTTGCCCAGTTCAGATAATATTAATGGCAGGCCCCCTTTTCAAGGCCTTCTTATCTAATTTTGCCATATTTTTTTCCCCAACCACTGGACTAAGCATTTCTTTTTAAACAAACCATATACTGTATAAGCAATTATTTACGGCACCCGGTGCCCAGTTAACTATGTTTTCTTTATTCTCATTACCTCAACCCAAACCTTAAATAAGATAACACTGGTATTTCAAGAATCTCTACAAGTTTAACACGAACAACTCTTCTATCTCATGATTTCATTCTTTTTGGTCACATGCTTTGGATCTATTCCTCATGCTAATATACAAACAATTTTAAAAAACAGTTCACTGAGGCCCTGTGTAGGCCTATATCCTACACTCTTCCTCAAATGAATCTGAGATCAGTGCCACTGACTTCCAGGGATGGCCTCAATTGTGCTGAGAAGCTGTCACTTGCCACAGCCCTCATTTTCAATGGTGAAGTTGCCCCGCTGATCTTACTAGAAGGATGGGTCGGCACAAACATGGGCAGCATTGACAGAGTCCAAATCTCAATTGTACTGGCTGACTCAAGCTCTCCCCCTCCCCCTGCCAAAGCATTCCATGGCATATTTGGGCCAGACTTACAGGAGTTGACTTCAAGAGCCCCAAGCAGGGCTTGGAGGCAATCGCCATCTTTCTGCAGTGCTCAGGTGGAACCTGTTGATGTATCTGGCTCCTCTATGCATAACACTTGACTCCAAGGCATATGAGGGAATAAACATGGTTAGTCTCCAATGATGTTCAGGGGAACTGACAGAGTTCAGAGGGGTTGAGTAGCCTTCCTTCTATTTTAGACGCTATACATACCAAGGTAAGAGAAGAAAAACTGGTCTGTTGAGAGAAGAGTTGGAGCGATAGAGAAACAAGCACCAAAAGAGGTACCAAGGTACACTACTAAGTAATTTGACACTGAAATTGTGGAGCAGGCACTGGGATGCTGAATAGTCTTAGAGCTGCCTAATAAAGTCTGTGGCACCAAAAGGCCATATCTCAGGCACGGGTGTGCTGAGAACAATTCTGGGGCCAGAGCAGCACTGCACTGGCAAGTAGAAGCACCAACACAAAGAGGAAAGCACCCATTAATGAAGAAAGAACTAGCATGAAAGTGCCAAAATAGAGCATGGCACCAAAATAATAGTGACATCAGAAACACCATACATTGAGCCAGGGCATTTTCAGAATCAACTATAAACATCACCCGAACACTTCACATTGAAAGAAGAGGAGCAACCAGGCATCAACACAATAAAGATTAATTTAAAATAAAAGAATTAGCAATAGCAGATTAATTAAGAATTGGAGAGTAGAAGCTTTTACAGACACATATAGTACATATTTTACAAACAGATAAGCCAAATTAGGGTTAAAAACATGATTTTTCTCTCAAAATTCTTTCCTGAAATTGTGTTGGATAAAACATGTTTCATAGGACTGACAGGCAGGATGGTTTGTACAAAGAGTTAACAGGTTTTACAACACATGCACTTCCTTCATCTCTGTTTCCCTTATATAGGTCTCACCTTTCCACATGCAGCCACATTCTAACGAACTGACAGTTGAGTAAAAAGATTCCACTAGATTAAAATATTCCCAGAATGTGGAGAATGAACACATGGCAGGCTGACTCCTAAATTGCCTCTGCCCAACTCAGAAAACTAACACAGTGTGCTGAGACATTCCTAGCTGTTTTCAGCCCTGTGCTGAGTAACTGCAAATCTCCACAGCTGTTTTCTATTCATCCTGAAGAAACTCCCAGAGATGAGGCAAATTTAAGGGGGAGACTTTTAAAAGAGCTCACATTATCTGGGTGCCTCTATGGGTGCTGAGTTCTTTTGAAAATCTGATCCTTTGTTTCTGTGAAATAAAATCCAGATCCCACTGTGACACTCTGTACTTCGGGAGAACACCTAACACCCCCATGTTCATCCTTATAATATGATTGTGTGGTATTTAATGCAAAGTTTGTCATGTCGGCTGTCTTCGGAAGGCTCATGATGTACTGAGCATTGTTGTCATAGTGATGTTATAGTAATTGTTACAGTAATGGTATAGTAATGTTATAGGTTATAATTTCATGTATATAGTTATGAGGCTGAAAATGTATCCTCATGGCTTAAAGCAAGCCCAGACAAAAACTCTCCAGAAGCAGAGGGGCAGTTCACACCTCATCAGGACATGTATGGGACAAACCCAGCCCAACCTCACAGGAACAAAGGATGCTGGCCTAGGCAACAACAAAAGGATCTGTTGGACTCTCAAGTGAGTCACCCCCACTTCCATTGGTCAGCTTGGCACAACAATGAGTTAATGCTCACCTGACTCTGAAGGGGGTGGGCAAAGCCAAGAGGGAAGAAAGGACATGATAAAAGGGAGAGACTTTGCCATGCTCTTCCACTCTCTTCCACCACATCTACAGACACCACACCAAGTGACTGAAGTGCTGATCAAAGGGGAGAGCCTGGCTGAAGAGCAACCAGCCAGCCTGTGCTGAGAAGCATATAAATTTGTAAGGGCATTGAAAGTGTTAAGATCAGCTTAGAATGTGTTTTGCTTTTATTTCATTTGACCAAATCTGACTTATGTGTTGACTTATATTCACTTAAAATCTGTCTTTATAATTAATAAATGTTTGTTTATTCTACCTGAAGCAGTGCGTTTGGTTTGAAGCGTGTCAGAGACTCCCCTTGGGATTACAAGCCCAGTACATATCAATTTCTTTGTTAAATTGACTAACTCATATAAGCTTGCAGTGTCCAGTGGGCATAAATGGACACTGCAAGACGGAAGTTCCTAGGGTTGTGTCTGGGACCAGAGATATTGGCTAGTGTCATTCGGTTGCACAATCGAAGGAGCAGCTTACTTGCTAGAGGCTGTGCATTAACAGCCCAGGAGTGGGGGTTCTTACAGCAGAGCAGGGTAAGACTGGCTCCCAGAGTCAAGGACTGGAGTAACCTAGCAGAGCACCAGTCCAGATAACACCAGAAGGGAACATCACACCCGCCCCTACACTTCCCTCCTATTTCAATACATGCACAATCTAGTCACAGGCCAGGAAGTGATAGAGTCCAGGACCAAGAGGTACAGTATTCATGCAGTTTTATGAAATGCTGTAATTAACAGGACTTGATTTCCACAATCTGGCAATTGTCCAGATTTGCCAGTCTACATGAGCAAATACAAAAACAGCTTAATCTCGATGGTCCTCTTCATCCAAGTGAGCTCAAGGTGATGTTACGGACCAAACACTCTTCCATTTCAGAGAATGTTTATTCCATTTTCACTTACCAACTTGAAGCACCATGCTACTCACCTCCAGGCCAATACAGAATCCCTTCCCCTCCCAACTCTTTCCCCTGAGGGATGGACAGCAGGAGGCTCAAGAACTGTGTGTGTGGGTAAGTGGGAAGGCAAATGGAAGCTGCAGTCAGCTGAGCTTTACAAGGGGTAATTGGTTAAGAATGCAAAACTCATTGTATTTTATATAATCCACATAGTTCAATCTGATATCCTGCCTCTGACAGTGGCCAATGTTGGATGCTTCAAAAAAAGGCACAAGCCTTTTATGATGACCCAAATATACAATACTATCCTTTTTTGGGGGGTGTCAGGGGTGTGGGGAGGTTCTTCTTCTCTTGACCCTAACCAAGCTGGTGATCAACTCATTCCATGGTGCGTGGGGTTTGAAAGCCACTGTATTGTCATCCTCAGTTGTGAGATACTTATATGTGTAATGGCCTCCCTGAACTGATCCATAAGGACACGACCCCTACCTTCTTCAAATCCCTCAAGACCCACCTATGCTGTGAGACCAATTTACCTCTTCCTATATGCTAGTAGAGCACCCAGCGCAATGCTGCAATACATGTAACAAATAATAATATTGTGACATTCCAACTGGGCTCACTACAGGTGTTATACTTAGTCATATACATGTCTAATTGTATTTCGTAAACTTACCTAGCTCTTTGTCTCATCAATGCTGTGGGCTGCATTCTCTAATCTGGTGCCTCATCAGATTTGCCCCTTGCCAGTCTATTCCTGTTAAATATAAATCATGTTAATGTCAGCATTGCAAGTTCTATTTTACATAAACACAGAGAGGGTCTCTCAAGCATATAGAGCAAGGGTTCTCAAACTGGGGGTTGGGACCTCTCAGGGGGTCATGAGGTCATTACATGCAGGATCGCGAGCTGTCAGCCTCCACCCCAAACCCCGCTTTGCCTCCAGCATTTATAATGGTGTTAAATATATTAAAAAGTGTTTTTAATTTATAATGGGGGGGTCGCACTCGGAAGCTTGGTATGTGAAAGGGGTCACAAGTACAAAAGTTTGAGACTCACTGATATAGAGGGCACTGCATATAAGTGACAGGACCTGGGTGGATGAGTAGCAGGTTCCTTCTCCTGATCTGGCGTGGTCAGAACAACTTTCAGGATCAGATAAAAGCCGCCTTATTGGTATAGTAAATCCCTGGATTTCAGCAGGTGATGGGGGTATCCATGGTGATGATACTGCTATATGCACTGACGATGCTTCTGGCACCAGCTCCCTGCCAACCAAAGTTGCCGAAGTGCTCCCAAGAAAAGTAATGTCCAAACAGGGTGGCAACAACATCCTTTCAAAACTGGCTAATCACAACGAATTCCCCAGTGCCCATATATGAGATGACATGAGTCCTGCTATGGGCCCTTCCCCTTGTCATAGTAAGAGGCTGATCTGCTGCTCTGACAGTTTGTAGCCACCCTATGTTTACGCTCACCTGATCCTGGGTCTGCCTAATGGCTGACCTTGTCCCTGGCATATATTACAGTATCATCCCCATATCTGTGTTCAACTGTCAATCTAGACCCGGGGTGCTCTGAGCTAGGCCCTCCCTATCTCTGTCCAGACCTGAAGGGCTCTGAGCCAGGCTCTCCTGACATCCGTCCAGACCTGAGGGGCTCTGAGCCAGGCCCGCCCTACGTCCGTCCAGACCTGAGGGGCTCTAAGCCAGTCTGTCCAGACCTGAGGGGCTCTGAGCCAGGCTCTCCCTGCGTCCGTCCAGACCTGAGGGGCTCTGAGCCAGGCCCGCCCTACGTCCGTCCAGACCTGAGGGGCTCTGAGCCAGGCCCGCCCTACGTCCGTCCAGACCTGAGGGGCTCTGAGCCAGGCCCGCCCTATGTCCGTCCAGACCTGAGGGGCTCTGAGCCAGTCTGTCCAGACCTGAGGGGCTCTGAGCGAGGCTCTCCCTGCGTCCGTCCAGACCTGAGGGGCTCTGAGCCAGTCCGTCCGGACCCGAGGGGCTCCGGGCCAGGCCCGCCCTGCGTCCGTCCGGACCGGAGGGGCTCCGGGCCAGGCCCGCCCTGCGTCCGTCCGGACCGGAGGGGCTCCGGGCCAGGCCCGCCCTGCGTCCGTCCGGACCCGAGGGGCTCCGGGCCAGGCCCGCCCTGCGTCCGTCCGGACCCGAGGGGCTCCGGGCCAGGCCCGCCCTGCGTCCGTCCGGACCCGAGGGGCTCCGGGCCAGGCCCGCCCTGCGTCCGTCCGGACCCGAGGGGCTCCGGGCCAGGCCCGCCCTGCGTCCGTCCGGACCCGAGGGGCTCTGGGCCAGGCTCTCCCTGCGTCTGTCCGGACCCGAGGGGCTCTGGGCCAGGCCCGCCCTGCGTCTGTCTGGACCTGAGGGGCTCTGGCCTGGGTCCCCCTGAGTGTATGTCTGGAGGCAGAGCCCCCATGAGTATCCGTTCGTCTACTGAGGTGAGAAGCCGCCACTGACCCGCCCTGCGCGCGCTCTGCGAGACTCTAGCTAGGGCGGGAGGCGAACCTAGAACGTTCCAGAACCTGTTGTCACTATTAACAATGAGCTGGTCCCCTCTGTCCCCTGAAACTACAATTCCCAGAAGGCAACGTGCGCCCAGACTACCGCACCCCATAGGCAGCTCGGGCCCTACGTCAGAATAGCTAGAGCATTGCATGCCGGGACATAATGGCCGTCAGGAGCGTTGAGCCCTTGCGGCACTCGTAGGCAGCGAATGATGCAATCGCAAACACAGGTTGCTCCAACAGTTGGCGAGGGCCGAGAGGTGACCCCGCCTCGTCTTTCTGATTGGTTGAGGTTCCGGCGAGACCCCACCCCCTCGCCCGTGGATTGGCTGGTCTCTGTCGCGCTGTGCCTGTGCCACGCGTGGTGGAGGCGAGGCCGTCACTCTCCCCTCGCCGGACCGGCCACGTGGGCGCCAGCTCGGGGCTGCGGGTGCGGGTCTGGCCCAGGCCGCGCGAGCTCGCCGGCGCCTGCCCCGCCACCGCCTGCCCCGCGGGGGATGCCGGCCGGCCGCGCGCGCGCGTAACCGCGGCCCCGCCATGAGCGTGGGGTTCATCGGAGCCGGGCAGCTCGCCTTCGCCCTGGCCCGGGGCTTCACCGCGGCAGGTGGGTGCTGCGCGCCGGGCTCCGCCTGCCCGGCGTCCCGCCCCAGGCCTCGCTCCGCTGCCTGCGCGGGGCGGCAGCCCGGGGGCGGGGGCGGGGGCGGCGGGAGCCTGGCGCTGGAGCGGCCCGGCCCGCGGGCTCGCGGAGCGTCGGCGGGGTCCGGATCCAGGACGGCTCGTGGCTGGTCAAACGGAGCCTGCAGCTCTGTGTGAAGGACAAGTGTTCTTCCCGCGGACCTGGGCGAGACGCAGCGGAGAGGTGGAAATAATGGAGGCGAGCCCTCTGGGGAGTGTAAAGAAAATGTTTAAAAGCTGTGAGCAAAACTTAAATATGACACTTGTCCATCAGAATACATGTCCCCCTAGAGACCAGCGCTGTAACAACAAAAGGTGTGAATTAAAACGACCCTGTTTATTTGATGCAAATTTGTGTATTTCATCCCTCAACCACAGGGTGCTTGAGAATGTGAGAGTTTTTTAGTAGAGAGCCATTAGGATCAGTATGTACATCAGTGAGCCGGAAGAAGAGATGTGTTGTGAGGGGACAACATGAGTGTGGGGGAACGGCCAAGTTCAGAATAACCTGGATAAATAACAGTGAAGAAGCTCTGGGGTAAGCAAGACACATGGAACCCAAACTGAAGTTACCTGTCCCTTTCCTAGGGGTTTTGGCTGCTCATAAGATCACAGCAAGTTCCCCAGACACTGACCTCCCAACTGTATCTGGACTGAGGGTAAGTTCCAGTGTTTGTAAGATCCACACTCCTGCCCACAGAAATCACGTAAAGATCTCAGTATGTTTGCAGTGGCCACAAGTAGGACTCCTATGTTCAGTATTGCATGTTGTTTTCTCTGCTTGGCTCAATAAGGCTCTTCTAGGGTCTGAATCGTCTCACATCTGAACTTCCTGCCATTGGCTGTTGGGTTCACTTATTGCCAACGGTGGACACAGAGCCAGGAAAGGTGAGTGGTTCCCATCTCTGGGGCAAAGAGTTTCTTGCCCAGAGAAGCCAATTGAGAACCACTCTGGGAATCTGAAGTTACAAATAGAGTCAATAGTTACACGTTCAAAGTGCATGACGGCACTACAGTGAAAATGCAATGTGGAACTGATCATGAGCTATAAAGGCTGGGGATGTAACTTCGCTTCTTCCCCCATAGTAACTAAAAAAACCAAACTGTCCTGTTCTCACTGAGTTACTGCTGCGCTCTCTGCTGATCAGGTCTGTCTCTGCATGACTCTTAATGAACAAGATTATTCTCCGCTGGTGGCTGACCCAGCTTGGCTGAATCCTGATCCCAGATGCCATTTCTAAGCGCTGAGAATGCAAGGAAGTTCTAGGAATGAGGTGCTGTTGCTATGTAACTTTCAAATTATTCCAGAAAATAGGTGTAAACTTCACTATAAGTAACAAGGAAACAGTTAAAAACAGCGATGTTCTGTTCCTGGCTGTGAAACCTCCCATCATTCCCTTCATTCTGGACGAGATTGGCTCAGATATAGAGAATCGCCACATCGTGGTCTCATGTGCTGCTGGTGTCACTATCAGCTCCATTGAGAAGGTGAGGAACAGTGTGCTGCACAGCTCTGATGGGGTCAAAGGGCCTGGGGATAGGGCTACATGCCTGCACCTGCATGCATCTGCACCTGAAGCTTCTTGAAGTCAGGGTACTAAAACTCTAGAAAGCTTTTCCCAGAGGCCTGGAGCTCTGGGTATCTGACTTTGAGACTGACTTGTTCTTCCAGCTGCCAGAAGTTGAGTACAATGTTCGTTTCTGGCACTGGGAGCACTACAGCTCACCAGTTAAGCACCATTTGCCTATGAGACTCTGGCCCATTTCTGGACTGCAGCCAATTTTTGGAGGCGCAAAGGTTGCACTAGGCCCTGTTTGCACCTCCTAATCATACCCAGGATAAGCTAAAACAGTCACTAACTTACTCCCTGGCTGCAGTGGTCCGTAAGGGGCAGTCTGGAAGTCCGGAGTAGTCAGAGTCTAAGTGCTATGAATTCCAGCAACACAGATGGAATGTCCCGGTCCTACGAAGGGGTGTAGTAGGTCTGTTCTGGCCCAAGACCACCAGGGAATCCTTCTTATGCCAGTAGGGAGGTCCATATGGTTTCAAGACTCTTTGCTGCAAGATTGTCATGCAATGCCTGGGAAGCGTCCCAGAATCAGGGTCTGCGTCAATAGGACCTTGGCATCGTCCCTGTTCGTTCCCCATCATTGGATGAAACTTTAATAGGTCTTGTCTTTCCCTGCTGAGGGCTGCCAGCCCCTCTGCATTCATGGAGACTCATTATGGTAGATATCTGCAGGAGCTGCCCCCATGGAGATTACAGGGGCCATGTTAGAATGATGATGCTGCTACCAAGGGATGGGCAGGCTCTGCCCAGCACTCTGTAACTGAGTTTCACCTGCATCCCCAGGGACATTGCATTAAGCGCTTGTCCCCTTTGGCAAAGGCTTAACAGAGGGAATCTTGATGACCATCCTGTAGAAGTGCCTGGGGGTGGGATGAGGAAGAGGTCCTTTACCCTGCTGGATTTCCTCTGACCTTTAGGAGTTCCCTAGAGGGGGGTTTACTCCAGATGTAGAAGGTGTATTAAATCTGGTTCGTTTTCTCTCTCTCTCTCTCTCTCTCTCCCCCTCCCCTTCCCTTTCTGTCTCCAACTCTTTCCCATCCCAAGAAACTCTCTGCCTTCTGTCCCACCCCGAAAGTGATCAGGTGCATGACTAACACACCTGTGATCGTGCGGGAAGGTGCTACCGTCTATGCCACAGGGACTCACGCAGAGGTGGAAGATGGGAAGCTCCTGGAACAGCTGATGGCTAGTGTGGGCTTCTGCACTGAAGTAGAAGAAGACCTAATAGATGCTGTTACAGGCCTCAGCGGCAGCGGCCCTGCTTATGTAGGTGCCACTTCATTGGGTTATGCAAGTCAAGTGGAGAACATTGAACTTTAAATGCTGAGAACACACTTGCATCTTAAAATGGTATCAGATTAGGCTGCAGATTTGACCAAGGGGATATATTTGAATTTCTAATCACCTGGAGTCAAGCATCAGAGGGGTAGCTGTGTTAGTCTGGATCTGTAAAAGTGGCAAAGAGTCCTGTGGCACCTTACAGACTAACAGACATATTGGAGCATGAGCTTTCATGGGTGAATACCCACTTCGTCAGATGCTACTCACAAAAGCTCATGCTCCAATACGTCTATTAGTCTATTAGGTGCCACAGGACTCTTTGCCGCTTAATCACCTGGAGTGTGTAATCTATAACCTGTAGGTGTCTTGTTCAAAGCCAGGCCAGCTCAACAATGAGCGTCTGTTAGACTGTGCGTGGCCTCTTAGTAATGAGTGTGGGTTTCTGTTCAGTGCCTAGTAGACAAGCATCCACATTACAAAAACTGGGTGCTAATTGGGCCACTTGTCGGCGATTTCATCTGAGGCCAAGGATGGAATAGCCTCAGAGTCTGAATCACCCTGCTCAAGACCGAGGCCCTCTGGGTGGATGTGAAGCTTGGTTTGCAGCACGTGCTGGGGAGCCTGAGGACTGAGTTCCTGGCTTCCCAGTCTGTCATCTTCGTTTGCTTAAGAGATTGTCCTCAACAAAGAGTGATTTTTATCAAGTCCCTTTAAGTGGTGGGGATCCAGAGTGACCCCAGAGCCTTGGGCACTGTCCCTCTGCCTGGGAATGTCACAGCTTTGAGGGCACACGTTGGTCTCCAAACCTCGGAATCACTGTCATGCTGTTTCTGGTCTCTCAGGCATTCACAGCCCTGGATGCTCTGGCAGATGGAGGTGTGAAGATGGGGCTTCCTCGCAGGCTAGCTGTCCGCCTTGGAGCCCAGGCCTTACTGGTCAGTGTCTTCTCTTCCGTACTCCATTCAGTTCACATCTGGTCCATCCAGATATTTGATCCAGGCGCTTGCAGACTCAGGTCCACGAGGACAGTTTTTTCACATAAAGATCTCCCTGGGTGGAATTTCCCAGAGATTATTGAAGTTGCTGATAGCTCTGAGGGAGGCTGGAAAGTGCGAGGCCCTTACTCCTCTACAGACTTGCAACTCTGAACTGGGTTTCCAGTAGCCCTGCAAATGTGAGAAAGGGGCCCATTGCCTACTGTAGCCGTCTAGCAGCAGGGAACTGGAACTCACAACTGTTGGGAATCCTTTTGGTCCTATTTCTGACACATGTTTTCCCTCCCTCTCCTGCTGCAGGGTGCTGCCAAAATGCTGTTGGAATCTGAGCAGCATCCTGGGCAGCTGAAGGACAATGTCTGCTCACCTGGGGGAGCCACCATCTATGCCCTGCACTTCCTGGAGAGTGGAGGCTTTCGCTCGCTGCTCATCAATGCCGTGGAGGCCTCCTGCATTCGCACAAGGTGAGCAGGTGTAAGGCCTCCCTGACGCTGGGCAGTGTTGCCCTAAAGGGAAGGCTGCAGAGTTCTGCTGCTCCTTTCTGTCTCGATGCCTCCTTCTCCTCTGTGGCTCTGCTCTTCCCACTGACTGACAGACTCTTCCTGCAGGGAGCTGCAGCACCTGGCGGATCAGGAGAAGGTCTCCCCGGCTGCCATTAAGAAGACCCTTCTGGATAAGGTGAAGCTGGAGTCTCCCTCTGTTTCCATGGCTTCTGCCAACAAAGTCAGTCTGTTCAGCAGCAGCTGGGCGCCCAGCAGCAAGAAGAACTGAAGGGATGAGGCTCGGCCAGGCACCAGCCCTCTTGCATGCACTTTCTTCTCACTCTGTAAAGGAAAAGCTCTAGTCCTAGGCATTCCCAGCCCTTGCCTGGCTCTCGGCCTGCAGCAACTCTGGGAGCGGTGCAAAGCTGTAGAGAAGGGACCTTAACTTCCAGCGGAGGGTGGGAACACTGTCACTAGCACTTCCTTCCCTTTGGGGGTGGGCAGTTGCTGCGTTACTGGCACAGCTGATTGTCAGGGACACAAAGTGTCTCCTCTGGGCAGTGAGCTGGCTTCTCCATAAAGCTAGCCCCTCCATCCCCATTAATAATCTCCTGGGCAGTAGTTTATTTTGATGGCTTATTTTAAGGGGTATCCTGCTGCTCCTTGGCTCTGAAGGTTAGAGCGGGGCCTTGGGCCCCTCGTGGCCCCATGGTTCCTATCCCCATCTTTTTCTTCACCACCCAGAGTAGAATCCATCCCCTCTGTGCATCATACTGGGGTTGGGCTCAAAGTTGTCTTCCACTGAGAGCAGCAGCCTTGCTTTCCCCTCAGCCAGAATCCACGTTTCAGTCGCTGCATGATGCAGCCCACATATTTTTCTGTGCAGAACTCAGAGCATGTGTCTCTCTTCCTGTGCCAGGTGTGCTTTGCAGGCCAGGCTATCTGAACATCCCCCTTCTGAACACACTGCTGGGGACACAGCCACTTCTCCTCCTTCAGCACCCTTCCTGGATGAGCAGCTCAAAAAGCCTCAACTCAAGCGCGTGTTCCCTTTCCCTTCTGCCTGTGAACAGGGTCCAGTCCCAACCTTACCACCACTGAATGCTTCAGTTTTCATCCCATGTCTGAAATGCTTTCCGTGTTCCTTAGCATGTTCTCTACCTGCTGCCTTGGGGGCAGAGAGGGCAGGGGGAACCCCCATTTAGGTCACACCTGGTTCCAGGCCCCAGCAGGATTTGCCTGTTTCCCAGTGTCTTGTCCAGTTGTGTATGCAGAGACTGTCAGCCCTTCCCTTGGAGCTGATTTCACAGGGTTCTTCCATATACATGTGGTTCCTTTCTAACTTCATCTCATTCCCCAACATTTACATCAGTCCTCGATGGTTTCCAGCTCCACCACCCTTTGTGCTCCAGCTCAAACTGAAAACTTTCCTCCTTTTTGTACTGGAGCCCTGGCAGTTCCTCCCCTGGCCTTGCTGCACTCTCTCTTTTTTCCTGCCCTCTCCTCTTATCTGTCACATGCCCTCCCATCTCCAGCTCCCTGGAAGGTGGTGCACTAAAGGGACAGAGGAGAAATGCGTGGGCTGGCAGACACTGGCCATGGAGGTGGGTGTTGAACCTATCAGTATTTCACTCACTGCTTTGTGTGACACATTTACAGCAAAGGGCTAAGCTGATCTATGTTTACATAGCTTCCCTGCCCCTGTTGCCCCTCCCCCCCCCCCCCCCCCCCCAATGGAAACCCTGTTACACACCAAAGAATCGCACGGGGTAGACAACAGTCCCCTGCTCTCCTTTTGCTTGGGTGCAGTGGAAGCCAGCAGGCATGGCAATGATATGGGTGGATAAACGTTATTCTAGACCATTTCCTACCTCTGTTCCAACGGGGCGGGGGCAGGAGCGGGAAGGAAAGTCTGTCTGCAGGTGCTAGCATTGTTCTTGATCTGTCAGCATCCTGGCTGCTGCTGGCCCTAGAAGGGAGGTGGCAGCAGCGCTTCACTTGCTGGGTAGTCTCCTCACCCAGCCCGTGGCTTCTGTCTCAGAGCTGAGGTTTACAGTCTGGTGGTGTCGGAGCCTCGTGGGCCAGGCCTCTGTGCATAGACCCTTGGGGCTGAGACCCAGTGCAGGCAGCATGTAGAGCACAGAAGGGTCTCTGGAAGTGTGTCCCCACTAGGCAGACATGGCTCAGCTCAGACCAACCCACCTTCCTGCGGCCGAGGGAAGGGGGCTAGTCTGAGCATCTGCACATGTTCGTAGTATGCTGTCTCAAGCCCAACTAGCACATCTGTGGCCTGGGCTGGGAGGCTCACTCCCCTTTGCAGTGGAGACACACTGCGTGCAGCACAAAGGTAAAAGCTTTCTTGCTGTCCCAGCCCCTGCTTGGCAGAGGCAGCGTGGGACACTGTTGCTGAATTACACACACTTGCTCCCCCTCCCTCTTTCCAGAATAAACTTTGCTTCTCAGCCTGGGGCTAGTGTGAGCTGTGTGGACTTGGAGTGTGTCCCTTCACTGGCAGGGAGCCCAGCTGTCGCCACCATCTCCTGCTCTGCTCTGCACTGCACTCATTTTTAGCCCCTTGAGAGGGTTTGTTTTCATTGGAGACTAATTCCTAAAGGTGGGAGATTAAGGTCCAACCTTGCTCTTCACCCTGGCTCCTGGGGGCAATAGCACAGAAGCTGTACTCGCGGGTTCATTAGCTCTTGCTTTTAGTGGTTTAAAACATGGAGGGGAAAACCCCTTCTGGCTGAAATGTGCCAGTTAAGGGTCTTGAAATTTGTAATCCCCTGAGAGCCGAGCCTGGGCTTCTGCACCTCTAACAAAAAGCCACTGTGCCTGTAGCTAGCATCACAGCGAGGGAGCAGAGCTGCACTGTGGGCTGGGCCTGTGATGGTGAGCAGAGCACACCCAGGGCCAACCTGCATAAATTACTGCAGCCTAAATGGTGGAAAGGGGGAACACATCCTCCTTCCCCACCACGGGCACTGCAGTCACTGGCCTTTGTTGGAGAAAGGAATGTTCTAAACAGTGGTTCTGGCAGTGTGCAATAAAGAATAACCAGCAGTGCTAAAAGGTTTCTGTCCTCCGAAGAAGGCACTGCAGGATGGGCCAGCACCCTTGCCATCACTCAGGGGAGGGAGCCCTGGAAGGAAAGCCCTGCTCTAGCACTCATTTTACAAGCTGGGCTTCAGAGAGTTCTAGCCCAGCTGGTCTTCTGGACCCCCCCAGAGAAGGGCCCATCAACCCCCATTCAAAACATATGCAGGGTTTATTAATTTGTCCCCCTCCATGTGTTGCATGGGACTCTGCAGCTACTGTTGAATATCCTAGATCGAGAGCATATCCCTCCAAGGACATAGTACCTTTAGCCAGCATGTCACCCTAATTCCTGTGTGTTGCTGTGCCTTTGAGTACCGTGATGTGCACATATCCCTCTCTTACCCTTCTGCTGACATTTTTTTAGACTGGAAGCTCTTTGGGCCAGAACCCATGTCCTCATGTTTATGCAGCATCCATTCCCCTCCAATGCTACAAAATAACAATTCCAGCAGGAGCACAGGTGGCTGCTGGGCCTGGCCTCAGGAGAGCAGGACTTCACAGGCAGGAAGTAAGCCCCCCACTCCCCCGCTTAATGCATTTTGGCTGTGACTTGCTTTAGCACCATCACAGGCACCTAAACAAGAAGCAGCTGCAAAACCCTCTTTCCTGTGTCAGCATTTCCAGTAGCCACCCTGGTGCTTCCTGCCCTTTCAGCATCATTGAGAAAATGTAGATACCGCAAAGAGGAGCTGCTGAAGAGAAGTTGGGGTGAGGGAATTTCTAGGGGAGAGGACTTCATGTTGCAGGGTGGGTAGCACAGCGTGGTGAATGTCTGATCTCTGGTATAAGGTATTTATATCTGCAGGGCCCAATTGGCAACAAAGTGTTCTGATGCAAAGAGTGTGACATTTGGTCAGTTTGTCAACCCCTGTCTATCCCTGTACATCTCCCAAGTTCTGTCCAAACCTATCTAATTAATAATACCACACACTCCCCAGGGGGCTGGGTAGGAGCTGACTTATACCTGCACAAGACAAGAAGTTTTCTACTCAGGCAGTTCTCCATCACATACCCTTTTATCACGGACCCATCCCTTCAAGTGAGCAACTCCACAGAGCTGGGCTTTTGTCTCCAAATAAGCACCTTTACTTCTTTAGAGTGGCATAATTCACCCACACTACCCAGGGGCAAGGCACTAGCCCCTCTAATCTCAGATCTGTCTGTTACCACAACACCTGTACTGTCTATTAGAGGGACCCACAGCACAGCAAAAGCTGGGAAGTTGTTAGTAGCTGTGTGTAAACGCAAGCACCTGGAGCCCTGGGAAAGGGGCTAGAAGAGACAAGCTCTGAGCTTTCTTGGTTTAGTATAGCGTTCATTTCCTCTGGGGAAGAGTCCTGAATATTGGAACAAAGCGCCCAGCATAGGTGACTATGAGTTCCTGGGGACATTCCTAAGGCCGGAAAGTCGGGGGCCCTGCAGAAAGCCTGACAGTGGAGAAGGGGCCGAGGTTCGGTAGAAAGAGCTAGTGCTTCCCCCTGCCTGAGGCAATGATGTGAACTCTGAGACTCCAGCCCAGCTCTGGTAGCTACTGGGGCTCCAGTTGGGAGGGAAGGATTTGACCATGATCCCAGGGGAATCCTGGCTGGTGAGCAGGAGGTTAAAACTGTTGCAAAGTTGAATGTAGTGTTTGCACACTACATCTGTTCCTCTGCAGAGCACTGTCTAGCTCAAAGGTAATGTGTTCCAGGAAAAGGATGTGCTAAGCGGGGTAAATTGGGTGAGTGATCTGATGGTGAGGAAAGTGCTTGGTGGAATATTATGACAGGCAGAATCTTTCTGGCATGGGTGGGGGAAGGGGGGATTTTGTTTCCCTAAGATACAGAAAAGTGCTGGGCCAGGCAGATTCTTGGAGAGAGGGATGTGAGCTGCTGACTAGGCAGTGTGACAGGGTTCAGTGTAGTGATTAGTCCAAGGCATCTAGCAACAAGATGAGGACCTGCTAATCATCTGAGAAGGTGCCCAGGTGACAGCTGTAAGCCCCGCAGAGCTGAGTAGGGGCAGGGAAAAATTCAGCCTCTGTTTTATTTGCACACATACAGACAAGTCATATTGGAACCATAATTTCCAAGTGAAATCTCCCTGAATAATTGTTTCCCACCGCTGGCTGTGATTCACATAGTGACTTTGCAGCTTTCCTGCTGTGGTCATTCTGTGGTGTACCTACTTAGAGGAGAAGCAGTTTGAAGATAGGACTTTCCACAGCAGGCTAGTTGCCCCCAGTTGTGTTGGTTGGAATATCCTGGGGAAGGGGGAATTCCACCATTCTGTAATTACCCACAAAATCTGCTTTAATTTGTCTTTGTATGTGAGTGGGTGCGCTGAAGGTGTAGCTTTTACAATGTGCTGAGCTGCTTAGCAGCTACACTGTCAGCATGCCATGCAGAAAACTCTCTAACCTGCAACAAGTGTCTTACCTCTCCCCTCCCACTAACCTCACAGTGACACCCTCCCCACCCCCACCCCTTGATGGGTCAATATCACTAGACAATGCAGCATCGGAAACAAACTCCACTCACCCACTTTGTACTGCAGGGGCACAAGGGGACCTTTGCACATCTCCCCATCAGGAGCTTTCTGTCACTCAGCTGCCTTAGGAAGGAGACGGGTTCTCTCTGCCCCTAGGAGGCTGAAGGCTCGATTTGTACAACTAGCCACACTCTGGATCTAGTGTTGGCGCAAGGGAACTGTCCTGATGGTTTCAGAGTAACAGCCGTATTAGTCTGTATTGGCAAAAAGAAAAGGAGTACTAGTGGCACCTTAGAGACTAACCAATTTATTTGAGCATAAGCTTTCGTGAGCTACAGCTCACTTCATCGGATGCAGTCAGCTGTAGCTCACGAAAGCTTATGCTCAAATAAATTGGTTAGTCTCTAAGGTGCCACAAGTCCTCCTTTTCTTTTTGTCCTGATGGTGTACCCTGTGGGGGAGACTAGGATATTACCAGCAGATCACTCTCAGTGTGCTTCATGACTACCTTTTGTCACCGACCATTGGTGGAGCCCCCTTCTCCAGACCATCTTTAGGGGTCATTCCAGCTTACCGATGACGTAAGACAGGTGGAGGTGGGATGACTGTTACAGTGCTTGTAGCAGAAGTCTTGACTCAAACATTTCTTGAATTCTTATGCTGTGGTTGTGTGGGAGAAAAGCGAATAGTGGGTTTCTTAGGGGCAAATGTAAAGCTCTATGAGTTGCCTCTGATACTGTACTTAAGTAGGATAACCAGATGTCCCATTTTTAAAGGGACAGTCCTGTATTTAAGCCCTCCGGCAGGTGTCCTAACTTTTTCTTAAAAATGGGCAAATTGTCCCATATTTTCTGTCTCTCCCCCTGCCCATCAGTACTGGTGGTTCCTGCTGCTGGCTGGATCCCTGCTCGCCAGCCGCCCTCCCACCAGCGGTGAGTGGGGGTGTCTGATGATGGGGGTGGGTGTGCAAGGCTGGTGGCGGAGCGAAGATGCAGTGTGCGGTCGGTCCGTCAGCGCAGCCCCTGCTGCGTGTTGGCTCTCAGCCAGCAGGCCCCTGCCCCCCGTCCTGTTTCCAGCCAGCACTGGTTGCATGGTGCAATGGTTGGTGAGTGCAGGCAGGTGCCAGGTAGTGGCCGGTTACATGTCTCCTCTGCTGCCCACCCATTGGCCCTTTATGTGCTGCCCCCCTCGCTGTCCTCTCCCTGCTTTGCCCCTTCAACCCCCAGCCCCGCTGCTGCTGCTCCTCCATATCCCTCCCGGCAGGACATGTCCCTCTCCCAGTGTTGTGCGGAGAACTGGCCCCTGGTCAGAACACTCAGACCACCAACAGCCTGGCCGCAGGCTCCTTCCTTCCTTCCCCCACTGCTTCTGGCTGAGCTGGGGCCCTGGGAAAGCCCAAGACCTTCCGACCTGGGGCGCTGGCCAGAAGGAGCCAAGCCTGGCATATGCCAAAGCTCCACACAGGGCTGGCATGGGGAAGGCTCTCCTCAGCTAAGCTCTGGAGTTGGGGGGGACCCCATTTCCAGCCTGTTCATGCCCCAAATCTGCAGGCTCCACAGCAGCCCCCTAGGCAGGGGCTTAGCACCCTCTTCACCTGCCCCACCCCTGACCTGGGTCCTGCCCCCAGGGAGTGTGGGGCTGCTCCATCCCCTAGGCACCCTCCCTTGCTGAGCCACCTCCCTGGCCTGGTTTGCTGAAGCCCCTGCAGCCAGGTTCCCTGGGCCCTGATGCACAATGCATCCTTAGGGCTTAACCCCTTCCTGCCCGCGCTGTAGCTAGGGGACAGGAGACTGCTGGGTTATGTTGGTGGCCTGCAGCAGAATGGAGGTGTTAGCTGCCTTTCGACAGGGGGTGGGTAGGAAGGGACAAGCTGCTTCCAGCCAAGCGGGAGAGGTGGGGGAGAAGAAGAGATGAGCTCTGCAAAGACATGGGCCAGGTCATCCTTCCCTTCCCCCGCCCCCCAGCATCTCGAAGCAGCTCCCGACCCTTCCCCCACCCACACAGTGCTAAAAGGCTGCTGCTGGCCATGTTCTGGTGTGAACCCTGGCAGAACTCTGGGGTGGGGGAGCACGTGACCCTGCACATGCCCCCCACCTGTTGCCTCCGGAAGATGTGGCACCAGGTACCTGCGGAGCAGGTCTGTCCCAGGGGCCCAATCAGGCATCTAGGGTGGAGAGCACTGGGCAGGGAGGGGAGGGTCAGTCGGTCACCCCCTGTATGTGAGAGAGGCGTACAGGAGTGTGTGTGTGTCACCTCTCCCCATGTGAACCTTTAAGCCTTAAAGATAAGGTGAATAAAAAGACTCCAACTATGCAGTATTTCTTTTTAACGGGGGCTCAGTCAGCTTGATGTTAATTTGAACGTTTGTACTGCATAGTTCTGACTGATTGCCGTTGAACTCGCTTGAATATGAGTAATTTTACCAGATGTCCCGTATTCAGCATAGGGAAATATGGTCACCCTTTACTTAAGGGGCGAGCAACTTTAAGGAACTAGAGAGCCACAAAATTCATGAAAGCCCACTGACAGGCCAGGGGTGTGTGATGGGGAAGTTAAGTTCTGGCCTGACCTGGGGGTCAGAGGATTGGGTCCTGCCCCTTGTGGGGGATGATGTGAGGGCCCGGTCAGTGCCAGGACCGCAGAAGTCTCACGGTGTGTGTGTGTGGAGAATGAGCCTGTCCCACACCCATCCTGGACTGGTTCCTGCCCCACAGGGCTGGGCCCTACTCCCTGCTCTGGCCCACTGACTCTTGCCCCAGCATCCCATGACGTGTCTGTGAGCAGGTGGGGCCCTCCCTTCACAACACAGCCTCCTTCCTGGACCTGGTGGCCAGATTGCCTGCCCCAAGCTGGGCTACAGTGGGCCACGTGAAAGGATCGGCTGCCCCTTGCCCACCCCTGCTGGTGGTGATGTAACTGGGATCCCTGGAGGGTGGGGTGGGGCTGCTTTTTGCAGCCCTGCTCTGCAAGGCTGGACGATCCCCAGCCTGCCCGGGGCTCTCACGGGGCAGGGCATGAGCCGCGCTGTGACTGCCTGCATGTGAGCGAGGACAATGGGAAGCTGGGCCAATGAGCTGCCCAGGCCAGAGAGCACGGCCCAAGTTGGCTGTGGTGCCTCCACCGGGCTGGGGGCCACTTGACAGGCACGTGCTCACCTCCTCCCGCATCTTGGCAGGCAAAACCCCGGTGACTGGCTGCTTGCCCATTTCCCCACCTTCTGGGGGTAAGCAGCCAATCAGAGCTTCTGTGGGAAGCAAGTGAAGCTCTCATCCCCTTCCTCAGGCAGCGAAAGCTGTTCTCAAAGGGATGGGGCCTGGGGGGAACTAAAGAGACCAGCAGTTCAGGGCAGCTTTGCACCCTCCCCTCCTTACCAATGGGAGGGCTCCTCTGCCCCACCCTCTCCCTCCATGGCCTGGAAAAGGGAGGGGGTCAAGGCCCAGAGGACCTGAAGCAGGAGGAGAGGGCAGAACCAATGGTGTTGGGGGACAGACAGGTGAAGGGTTAGACTCCATCCACTTTTTCAGCTCTTTAAGCCCTGGATTCAGCCATCACTTAACCAAAGTTTGCAGCATGACGGTCTGAACAGATTCTCTGATGCCTTTAGATAAATTACTTCTGGGGGAATTCTGCACCAAAAAAATTAAAAATTCTGCACAGAATATTTTAAAATTCTGCAAAATTCTGCCTATTTTATTTGTCAACATAACACAGTATAATCACACAAGTTTCAATTGTTTTTGGTCATTTATTTAAAAATACCTGTCAGCAAGTATGTCTGTAACAATACAGACAACCAAAAAGATTCAGGAAATGTTTGTTTTTTTTTGCAAATAGATTCCTTACTAGGCATATTAATACAGCACTCTCAGTAATAATTTATTTAAACTACAATACAGAACGGTATTTCCCGCACCCCTCAAAAGCAGTGCAAAGGTTTGGGGGAGTCAGGGGTAATGGAGGAGCTGAAGGAGAGGGAAGTAAATTGCTGGGAAGAAGCCTGGGTGTCAACTTGGAGGGTTGTTAGGTATGGGTGGGAAAAGTATGGAACAGATTTTTTGGTGGGGTGAGGAGGGATTGTTAGGAAGCTTCCTCATGCAGACCCTGTCTGACCTTTAGCCTCTCCCATTCAGTCGGGTACATCTGCTCCTGTCCCCATGTGTTCCTGCAGCCTCAAGTGTCCTTGCACTCCCTGTCCACATGTGTCCCTCCACCCCCACTCAGATACCCACCCCACTATCCCCATGTGGCCCTGTACCCCTCCCCCTGTGCTCAAATGGCTCTATACCCCCTCCCCCATCTGTCTCTGGGCCCCCACTCAGCCACTCCCCTGTCCCTACATGTTCCTGTATCCCCTCCCCCTGTCTCCATGTGTCTCTATATCCCCACCCAGCCACTCCCTTGTCCCTATGTAGCTCTGCACCCCCTCCCCCATCACCATATGGCTCTGCACTTCCTTCCCCCGTGGGCCTGTGCCTGCACTCCCATTCAGCCCCTACCCCCTACCCCAGTTTGGGTGAGGTGGGGACATTGGGGAAGGGGTGGAATGGGGGTGGGGCAGGAAGAGGTGGGGCAGGGGCAGGGAGGGGGGTTTCGAGCATCCACCGGGCAGAGGGGAAGTCGGCGCCTGTGTCCCTCACCAAAGACTCTTAAGGAAACTAAGCTGTCATGGGATAAGAGGGAAGGTCCTCATGGATCAGTAACTGGTTAAGATGTAGGAAAGAAAGGGTAGGAATAAATGGTCAGTTTTCAGAATCGAGAGAAGTAGACAGGGGTGTCCCCCCGGGGTCTGTACTGGGACCAGTACTGTTCAACATTCATAAATGATCTGGAAAAAGGGGTAAACAGGGAGGTGGGAATTTGCAGATGATACGAAACTACTCAAGGTAGTTAAGTCCAAAGCTGACTAGGAAGACTTACAAAGGGGTCTCACTACACTGGATGATGGGGCAACAAAATGGCAGATGAAATTCATTGTTGATAAATGCAAAGTAATGCACATTGGAAAACATCATCCCAACTATACATACAAAATGATGGAGTCTAAATTAACTGCTACCACTCAAGAAAGGGATTTTGGAGTAATTGTGGATAATTCTCTGAAAACATCTGTTTAATGTGCAGCGGCAGTAAAAAAAAGCCAACAGGATGTTAGGAACCATTAGGAAAGGGATAGATAACAAGACTGAAAATATCATATTTCCTCTATATAAAGACATGGTACGCCCACATCTTGAATACTGTGTGCAGTTGTGGTCACCCCATTTCTAAACAGATATATTGGAATTGGAAAAGGTTCACAGAGACGGACAACAAAAATGATTAGGGGTGTCGAACAGCTTCTGTATGAGGAGAGATTAAAAAGACTGGGACTTTTCAGCTTGGAAAAGAGATGACAGGAGGGGGGATATGATTGAGGTCTATACAATCATGACAGGGGTGGAGAATGTATATAAGGAAGTGTTATTTGCTCCTTCACATAACACAAGAACCAGGGGTCATGCACTGAAATTAATAGGCAGCAGGTTTAAAACAAACAAAACAAAGTACTTCTTCATGCAACATGCAGTCAACCTGTGGAACTCATTGCTGGGGATGTTGTGGAGGCCAAAACTATAGTAGGCTCTAAAAAAGAATTAGATAGGTTCATGGAGAAGAGATCCACCAATGGGTGTTAGCTAAGACAGTGATAGATGGAAGCCTATACTTTGGGTGTCCCTAGCCTCTGACTGCCAAAAGCTGTGAGTGGATGACAGAGAACGGATCACTCGAAAATTGCCTGCTCTGTCCATTCCCTCTGAAGCACCTGGCATTGGTCACTGTCCATAGACCGGATGCTGAGCTATGTTCTCATGGTTTCTTCACCTGTCGTTCTTTTCCCATTCTTATCACATGTCCCAGCCAACTCAAACATGCACGCCTCAACCTATCTATCACTGAAAGTCCCAAGTTCATCTTTCCTCTAATTTCTTCCATGAGCACTCTGTCTACCCTCTGTTTGCCTGTCATTCTCCTTAGTACATTATTTTCTACCAGCTGTATCTTCTTTTCTTCCATCTCTATAAGACCACTGTTTCTAACCATAGAGCAGGCAAAGACAAACACACGGAGCATACACTTTTCCTTTCAGTTTGTTACTTAATTGCGAGTTCCACAATACACTTGCCACCTTATTCACTGCTGCCCATGCACAGTGGGTTCTTTTAAATTCTCCAGATCTCGCTCTGATATCACTACTTCCCATTAAGAATACAAATCCATTCTGCTGACTCAGTGTCTCTCCTGAAACGTCAATCAAAATCTCTTCTTCCGCCTTCCCTATATGTATAATGTCAGTGTCCCTTGTGTTTACCTTCAAACCATGGTTTTCAAATATTGATGGCCAGTCTGATATCATATTTACCAATACTTCTCTGCTGTCAACCAAAGGGCTAGTTTGTCAGCATGCACTAGTTTTCTCTGTCTTCAAGGTTTGGTTCCTGTACTCCATTACTAATATGGTTTTAATAAAGGGAAATCCTGCCTCACCAATCGACTAGAATTCTTTGAGGGGGTCAACAAGCATGTGGACAAGGGGGATCCGGTGGACATAGTGTACTTAGATTTTCAGAAAGCCTTTGATAAGATCCCTCACCAAAGGCTCTTAAGCAAAGTAAGCTGTCAGGGGATAAGAGGGAAGGTCCTTGCATGGATCGGTAACTGGTTAAAAGATAGGAAACAAAGGGTAGGAATAAATGGTCATTTTTCAGAATGAAGAGAAGTAAATAGTGGAGTCCCCCAGGGGTCTGTACTGGGATGAGTCCTATTCAACATATTCATAAATGATCTGGAAAAAGGGGTAAACAGTGAGGTGGCAAAATTTGCGGCTGTTACAAAATTACTGAAGATAGTTAAAACCCAGGCAGACTCTGAAGAGCTACAAAAGAATCCCTCAAAACTGGGTGACTGGGCAACAAAATGGCAGATGAAATTTAATGTTGATAAATGCAAAGTAATGCACATTGGAAAACATAATCCCAACTATACATATAAAATGAGGAGGGTCTATATTAGTTGTTACCACTCAAGAAAGAGATTTTGGTGTCACCGTGGATAGTTCTCTGAAAACATCCAGTCAGTGTGCAGCAGCAGTCAAAAAAGCGAACAGAATGTTGGGAATCATTAAGAAAGGGATAGAGAATAAGACAGAAAATATCCTATTGCCTCTATATAAATCCATGGTACACCCACAGCTTGAATACCGTGTGCAGATGTGGTCGCCCCGTCCATAGATGTCGACTCTAAAAAAATAAGTGGGTGCTTAGCACCCACTGGCAGGCAGCCAGCTCTCCCCTCCCCCCCCAGCGCCTCCCATCTGCTAGCAGCCCTGCCAATCAACTCCTCCCAGTGCCTCCCGCTTGCCGAAATCAGCTGTTCCACGGTGTGCAGGAGGCTCTGGGAGGAGGAGGGAGGGCGGGGAAGGGGTGGGCTTGGGGGCCGGGGCAGGAAGAGGCAGGGACTTAGGAGAAGGGGTGGGCAGGGCTTGGGGCAGAGCGGGGGATGAGCACCCCCCCAGAACACTGAGGAAGCCAGCACCTGTGGCCCCATCTCAAAAAAGATATATTGGAATTGGAAAAGGTACAGAAAAGGGCAACAAAATGATGAGGGGTATGGAACAGCTTCTGTATGAGGAGAGATTAATAAGACTGGGACTTTTCAGCTTGGAAAAGAGATGACTAAGGGGGGATATGATTGAGGTCTATACAATGATGACAGGTGTAGAGATTGTAAATAAGGAAGTGTTATTTACTCCTTCTCATAACGCAAGAACAAGGAGTCAACAAATGAAATTAATAGGCAGCAGGTTTAAAACAAACGGAAGGAAGTATTTCTTCACACAACACACAGTCAACCTGTGGAACTCTTTGCCAGAGGATGTTGTGAAGGCCAAGACTATAACAAAGTTCAAAAAAGAACTAGATAAGTTCATGGAGGATAGGTCCATCAATGGCTATTAGCCAGGATGGGCAGGGATGGTGTCCCTAGCCTCTGTTTGCCAGAAGCTGGGAATGGGTGACAGTGGAGGATCACTTGATGATTACCTGTTCTGTTCATTCCCTCTGGGACACCTGGCACTGGCCACTGTCAGAAGACAGGATACTAGGCTAGATGGACCATTGGTCTGACCCAGTGTGGCCGTTCTTACGGTGAAAAGTGGTCTCAGCACACTACGTTGTCTCAATCCAACTATCACCTCATAAGAACATAAGAATGGCCCTACTGGGTCAGAAAACCAAAGAATCAAACGGACGCTCCGGGACAGAGCCCCAACATGCCACTTCTACGCTCAGCTGCATGCAATTCTAGTGGGGGCTGACACCACTACCCTACCCCTGTCCGGGGACTCCGATGATGGGGTACGCTCCGCCATGGCTGAGGATTTTGCAGATGGGGAAGATGATGATGAGGAGGACGAGCTTGGGGAGAGCACACAGCACACCGTTCTCCCCGACAGCCAGGATCTTTTTATCACCCTGACTGAAATACCCTCCCAACCCAACGAAGCCGGAGAAGGGACCTCTGGTGAGTGTACCTTTTAAAATATAATACATGTTATAAAAGCAAGTGTTTTGTAATGATTAAGTAGCCCTGAGGACTTGGGATGCATTCGTGGCCAGTATTGCTACTGGAAAAGTCTGTTAAAGTGTCTGGGGATGGAGCGGAAATCCTCCAGGGACGTCTCCATGAAGCTCTCCTGGAGGTACTCTAAAAGCCTTTGCAGAAGGTTTCTGGGGAGAGCAGCCTTATTCTATTCTCCATGGTAGGACACTTTACCACGCCATTCTAGTAGCAAGTAATCTGGTATTATTGCATGACAAAGCCTGGCAGCGTACGGTCCCGGTGTTTGCTGGCATTCAAGCAACATCCGTTCTTTATCTCTCTATGTTATCCTCAGGAGAGTGATATCGTTCATGGTAACCTGGTTGAAATAGGGAAATTTAATTAAGGGGACATACAGAGGTGCCTGTTCCTACTGGGCTGTTTGCCTGTGGCTGAAAAGAAATCCTCCCCGCAGTTAGCCACGCGGTGGCGGGGAGGGGGCATTGGCACTGAGCTGTTCGCGTTTGGCTAGCAGGGATCTTCCCTGATACCAGCCAGGTGGTGGGGAGAGGGGAAAAGCAATCATCCCAGAGAATTGGATGGGGGAGGGGTAGTTTGGTTTCTGCTGCTGCATGTTAACAAGAAAACCACAGCACTAAATGGCCAACTCAACGGGCTTTGCTTGGTATGGGAGAGGAGGGCGCTGCTGTTATGAAGGTTGCAGAAGCCGAAAGACTATGGCTTACCATGGCTGCCTGCAAGCCGAATTCTGTTGCCCGGCACTGCGTGTGTGATCTCTAACACCAAAGCCGCAGGCACTCAATATAAGATGCAAAATGCGACCTTGTACCAAAATCACATGTGCTATATAATGTGAATAGTGTTGTTCACCGTGAAAGAGTATAGCCATTGTTCTGTAAAATGTATCTTTTTAAATACTTCACTCCCTTTTTTTCCTCCAGCAGCTTCAAATGTTTCAAGCCTCCCTCCTCCGTCCCAAAGGCTATCTCAGATAAGGCAGCGGAAAAAAATGCACGCACGATGACATGTTCTCTGAGCTCATGCAGTCGTCCAGCACTGACAGAGCTGCATGGAGGGACACAATAGCAGAGCACATGACAGTGGCCGATGAATGTGAGGAGAGGTGGCCGCAGGAAGATCAGAGGAGGCATGAGGCAATCAAACGGACATGCGCCGGTGTCTGGTGGAGGTTCATGAATGGCAGCAGGATCACAGACTGCCGCTGCAGCCCCTGCTTAACCGCCCTCCATCCTCCTCAAGTTCCATAGCCTCCTCACCCAGACACCCAAGAAAGCGGGTGTGGGGGGTGAAGGCTCCGGGCACCCAACCACTCCACCCCAGTGGACAGCCCCAGCAACAGAAGGCTGTCATTCAACAAGTTTTAAAGTGGCCTTTTCCTTCCCTCCTACCCTCCTCCCATACCCCACCCGGGCTACCTAGTGAGTTATCTCCCTATTTTTATAATCAATTAATAAACAATACATGTTTTTTAAATGATAGTGACTTTATTTCCTTTGCAAGCAAGCTGTGATCGAAGGGGGGAGGGCAGGTAACTTACAGGGAATTTAGAGGCAACCAAGGGGGCAGATTTTCATCAAGGAGAAACAAACAGAAGTGTCACACAGTAACCTGGCCAGTCATGAAACTGGTTTTCAAAGCTTCTCTAATGCGCAGCGCTTCCTGCTGTGCTCTTCTAACCGCCCTGGTGTCTGGCTATGCGGTCATGTGATTTGCATCAACCTCCCACCCTGCCATACACGTCTCCTCCTTACTCTCACAGAGATTGTGGAGCACACAGCAAGCAGCAATAACATAGGGAATATTGGTTTCACTGAGGTCTGAGTGGGTCAGTAAACTGCGCCAGTGACCCTTTAAATGTCCAAATGCACATTCTACCACCATTCTGCACTTGCTCAGCCTGGAGTTGAGCAGCTCCTGACTACTGTCCAGGGTGCCTGTATACGGCTTCATGAGCCAGGACATTAAGGGGTAGGCTGTGTCCCCAAGGATAACTACAGGCATTTCAACATCCCCAACGGTTATTTTCTGGTCTGGGAAGTAAATCCCTTCCTGCAGCTGTTTAAACAGACCAGAGTTCCTGAAGACACGAGCATCATGAACCTTTCCCGGCCATCCCACACTGATGTGGTGAAATGTCCCTTGTGATTCACCAGTGCTTGCAGCACCATTGAAAAGTACCCCTTGTGGTTTATGTCCTGGCTGCCCTGGTGGTCCGGTCCCAAGATAGGGATATGCGTTCCGTCTATGGCCCCACCACAGTTAGGGAATCCCATTGCAGCAAAGCCATCTAGTATGACCTGCATATTTCCCAGAGTCACTACCTTTGATAGCAGCAGCTCAATGATTGCGTTGGCTACTTGCATCACAGCAACCCCCACAGTAGATTTGCCCACTCCAAATTGATTACCGACTGACCGGTAGCTGTCTGGCGTTGCAAGCTTCCACAGGGCTATTGCCACTCGCTTGTGAACTCTGAGGGCTGCTCTCATCTTGGTATTCTTGCGCTTCAGGGCAGGGGAAAGCAAGTCACAAAGTTCCATGAAAGTGCCCTTATGCATGTGAAAGTTTTAGAGCCACTGGGAATCATCCCAGACCTGCAACACTATGCGGTCCCACCAGTCTGTGCTTGTTTCCCAGGCCCAGAATCGGCATTCCACGGCATGAGCCTGCCCCATTAACACCATGATCTCCAAATTGCGGGGGAACGCGGTTTTAGAGAAAAGTGTGTTCATGTCCTCATCACCACGCTTCCGTCGCCTCTTCACCTGGTTTTTCAGGTGCTGGTTCTGCATACACTGCACGATAATGCACGAGGTGTTTACAATGGTCATAACTGCTGTGGTGAGCTGAACGGGCTCCATGCCTGAGGTGCTCTGGTGTCTGCTCCTGCTTGGGCAATCCAGGGAAAAGGGCGCGAAACGATTGTTTACCATTGTTCTGACGGAGGGAGGGGCAACCGACAACATGGCTTACAGGGTTGGCTTACCGGGAATTAAAATCAACAAAGGGGGTGGCTTTGCGAGAAACAGAATGGCCCCCTCAAGGATAGAACACAAAACCTCAAGGATAGAACTCAAAACTGGGTTTAGCAGGCCATTAATTTCACAGAGGGAGGGAGGGAGGAGAAAATGAATACAAAACAAATCTGGTCTATTTCTTGTTTTGAGCCACTTCATCTATCTTTATACATCTTGCTGGCAGCAGACTGTGCAGTACGACCGCTAGCCATCGTCATCTCCTGGGTGCTCGGCAGAAGACGGTGCAGTATGACTGCCGGCCATCCTCTTCTGCTGGCTGCTGATTAAAAGACAGTGCACTAGGACTGCCAGTAGGACTGAATTGCCATGAGATGAAACTTAAAAGGGAAATGACTTGGCTGAGTCACTCCCATGTTTGCCCAGGTGCCCCTGACCTCATCGAGGTCGGTAAAAAGAGCACCCTGGACTACGTCGACGATGGCTACCAGTCATACTGCACTGCCTGCTGCCAAAAGGCAATAAGCTGCTGCTGTGTAGCAATGCAGTACCGCGTCTGCCAGCACCCAGGAGACATACGGTGAGGGTGAGCTGAGCAGGCTCAATGCGATATGTACCCAGAACCACCCGCGACAATGTTTTAGCCCCATCAGGCATTGGGATTTCTACCCAGAATTCAAATGGGCGGCAGAGACTGCGGGAACTGTGGGATAGCTACCCACAGTGCAACGCTCCAGAAATCGACAGTTGCCTCGGTACTGTGGACACACTCCGCTGACTACATGCACTTAGAGCATTTGCGTGAGAACACACACAATCGACTGTATAAAAACGCTTTCTACAAAACCGACTTCTATAAATTCAACCGAATTTCGCAGTGTAGAATGGCCTGAATGGCTTTAACAGCACAATAGACAGAACAAGGAGTAATGGTCTCAAGTTGCAGTGGTGGAGATTTAGGTTGGATATTAGGAAAAACTTGTTCACTAGGAGGGTGGTGAAGCACTGGAATGGGTTACCTAGGGAGGTGGTGGAATCTCCTTCCTTTGAGGTTTTTAAGGTCAGACTGGGATGATTTAGTTGGGGATTGGTCCTGCTTTGAGCAGGGGGTTGGACTAGATGACCTCCTGAGGTCCCTTCCAACCCTGATATTCTATTATTCTAATACATATGCTAACAAACAAAGGCTTCGTTTAAGTTTGTTATCATATGTTTTGTGCTATTACATTAGTCAGGAGTCCTCAAGAGAGGAGGGGTGCAGGGGAGAGAAGGTGTTTAAACAGAGTTTTGGATTCTGTTTCTCCCCATTGGTCTGAATTATCCATGACATCCATCCTGCATCACATCAAGTCCAAATCATTAGAGGACTGCCTCTGCTTGCACTGACCAGAGGATGTTTGGATTCTGATGTCAGCCCAGTTCTGCAGCCTGATGGGAATCAGATGTTGTCCCCAGTGCACCTAGAATTGTTCTTTCCAGCCAAACTAGTCTAACATGCATTTTGTTAACTGGAGCAGCAAAACAAAGAAAACGAATGCCTCATTTTCCAGTTTTGTGGTGAGAAATTATAAGTGAAGATGAGAATGCTGGACACTGACGGCCTTTAACCAGCTGCCTCAGGAATCTGCCAAGAACTTTGCTGAAAATATGTTTCCCTTCTTAGCAAGGGAGCTAAGACTTACCACACATCTGCCCACCTCTATTGGAATGAAGCGCCTTCTGCTCTGACAGCTCAGGCATTGTCAGTTTCATCCAGAACAATTTACAAACTTGGACCCTAATCCTGTAAACCCTTAATCATTTGATCAATCCCATTGAAGACAACGGGACTATTTGCAGGACTCTGGACCACTCTGGTGGACTGCTAAGAGTGTCAGGAGTCTGTTCTACCTAAAATTTGTCTTTTAGTAAGTCCTACATAGGCTGAAATGGCTCCTCACCCACCTCCCATTTCCCTGTAAACAGACCGAAGACCACCAGGCGGGGGGACGGCGAGCAGCGAAGCACGTTGCTGTCCGGCTACACCAAGCGGCGGTGTCGGAGGGGATGGGGAGCGCCCGGGGGCCCGGGGCTGGGAGCCCCCCGCTGTCCCTCCTGTGCCGCAGTGCCGGCAGGAAAGGATTTCTGCCTGCACCGCCGCCGCAGGCCGGGTGCGGTGACCCCAGCGCTCGCCCCGTTTCCGGACGCCCCCGCGGTGCGAACGCCAGCCGCAGGGAGCCAGGCCACCCGGCCCGCAGCGCCCGGAACGCTGCCGCCCGCGCGGGTCTGGCTGGAAACCCGCACCCCGGGGACCCCCGCCTCCTGCCCCCCTTGCGGCGCCTCTCGCCCGGGGCCCGGCCCGTGGGGGGCGGCGCCCGCTCTGGGCCCCGCCGCGGCAAAGGCAGGAGCGCGGCCAGCCGGCGCCCCACCCCCCACGTGCGCGCGCGCTCCCCACCCCCCACGTGCGCGCGCGCTCGCTTTCCCTTTAAGGTCCAGGCCCATCTGCGCGACGTCTTTTTTTGCGCCGACACGAATGACCGCGGCCACCTCCCTTTAAGGCTCGGGGCGGTTGCGCCGGGCCTCCGCTTCATGAATGGAGCCACGTGACCTAAACATCACGTGACGCGTCCGTGAGCGGCGGCGGCGGCGGCTCCCGGAATCTCGGTCCCTCCCAGCGCCACCCCGGCCCCGGCCCCCCCGGCGGCACCGTGCGGAGGGTGAGGGGGCGAGGGCGGGGCCCCCGCCTTTCTTGGGGGGGGGGGAGAGCAGGGGGCCCCCCCGCCTTCCCCGGGGCACTGGGGGGGGAGAGAGCGAGCAGGGGGGCTCCCCTCGCCTTCCCCGGGGCACTTGGCGGGGGGGGGGCGAGAGAGAGAGCGAAGGGGGGCCCCCCCGCCTTCCCCCGGGGCACTTGGCGGGGGGGGGGCGAGAGCGAGCAGGGGGGCTCCCCTCGCCTTCCCCGGGGCACTTGGCGGGGGGGGGGAGAGAGAGCAGGCCCCCTCCCCGCCTTCCCCGGGGCACGGGGAGGGAGGGCGAGAGAGAGCAGGGGAGCCCCCCTTGCCTTCCCCGGGGCACTTGGCGGGGGGGGGAAGAGAGAGAGCAGGGGAGCCCCCCCTGCCTTCCCCGGGGCACTTCGCGGGGGGGGGGGGAGAGAGAGAGCAGGGGAGCCCCCCCTGCCTTCCCCGGGGCACTTGGCGGGGGGGGGGGGGAGAGAGAGAGCAGGGGAGCCCCCCCTGCCTTCCCCGGGGCACTTGGCGGGGGGGGGGGAAGAGAGAGAGCAGGGGGCCCCCCCGCCTTCCCCGGGGCACTTGGCGGGGGGGCGGGGAGAGCGAGCGAGCAGGGGAGCCCCCCCTGCCTTCCCCCGGGCACTTGGCGGGGGGGGGGAAGAGAGAGAGCAGGGGGCCCCCCCTGCCTTCCCCGGGGCACTTGGCGGGGGGGCGGGGAGAGCGAGCGAGCAGGGAGTCTGTCCCCCCTGCCTTCCCCGGGGCACTTGGCGGGGGGGGGTGAGAGAGAGCGAAGGGGGGCCCCCCGCCTTCCCCGGGGCACTTGGCGGGGGGGGGTGAGAGAGAGCGAAGGGGGGCCCCCCGCCTTCCCCGGGGCACTTGGCGGGGGGGGGGAGAGAGAGCAGGCCCCCTCCCCGCCTTCCCCGGGGCACTTGGCGGGGGGGGGGAAGAGAGAGAGCAGGGGGCCCCCCCTGCCTTCCCCGGGGCACTTGGCGGGGGGGCGGGGAGAGCGAGTAGGGAGTCTGTCCCCCCTGCCTTCCCCGGGGCACTGGGAGAGGAGATGTGTTGCGTTCTCCCTGCTGTTTGCCCCTTGCAATGTGCAGACGTGTCTGAGGGTGTTAAAGGCGAGAGCCGTTGATTCATCAGGTGTCTGGGGCTGTGGTGGGAAGCGTCTTAGAGCTGCTGTGGGTCACCCTAGAGAGAGAGTGTTTCCGAGGAGCTGGTGCTTGCACCCCCACTCCCATTCTACCCGCATCTTGTGAATGTTGAACAGAGACACTGCTGACTCATCAGCATGAGCTCACAGGGCAGACAGTGCCAGGGGGTAATGGGGCACGAAGAGGGGAGTGAGGTGGGGGCTCATGGACAGGGGGACAATGTGCTGGTAAGTCTGTGTCTGCAAACCGACGTTTAGGGTGTCGGAGCTTGACATGCTGACTCATCTGCTGAGAAAGTGAGACGGTAGCGCTGTCATGGAGGGCAGCAGGTCTCCCCCTTGTGAGCCTGGCTGCTGTGGGATGGAGCTGCAGGTGCAGGCAGTGGGACGAATGGTGGAGTTAAAATCCTGACTAGAATTTGTGAGCGCACAGCGCTGGGTGACATCCATATGCTGGGTCTGTGCATTGACCACTCTGGCTGCTGAGGGACAGGATGTAGGGAGGAAACAGAAAAGGTTTGTTGTGGGAGGTGGATGTATGTGGTGGGGTGGGAACAAGGATTCTGAAAACACTTCCTGTTCAGAACTAGCTTCCTGGGGCTGGTCTCAGTGTGAGACCATCAAACTGTCTGCTCTGTATACTTTTCTGACGCATGTTTGGGCTCTGTGCGATCTGTTTGTTTGCATGCTTGTATTGTACTTGTAACACCCACTGTACCTCTCCTGCCTCAGCTAGTGTTACAGTTGATTGATCTGCTAGGGTGATAGTCTTGCAGTACAGTCCCCAGCAGGTCCCCAGAGACACACATGGTCTTTGTAACAATAAACACAACCCTTTCAAGGGCTCAGTTGAGGCTGGCATACCTTAAGCATAAGCAGAAAGAGGAGAGCAGTGCTACAGATCTATTCAAAGTGCCCAAAGATCAGCTAAACCCAACTGTTGTGAGACACCAAAGAACCCTGGGTAATAGTGAACACCTGTGTGGAACATTACAACAGTTCACCATCTTCCCTCCCATAGCAAGATTTCTGCTCAACCCAAATGCATTGTCGCAAGGCAGGGTGAACCAAAACAAGTGGGGTCAGGCCTAACTCCACTGGTAGATATGATGAAGACCTTTGCCTTTGAGGGAAACCCAGCTCTGTCAAGGGTGCATATGAATTGAACAATAACAGCAGTATTTATGAATTAACTGCTACTGAATGAGTCATTTTAAGAATGTTTTGTGTTTCTCAAGGATGTCTCACCAAAGGATTTACAGCTCTTTGCAGATACTTGCCTACTTCTAGGTTTAAGTGCTGTGCCTATAGGAACACAGGAATTGCCAGACTGGCTCAGACCAGTGGTCCATCTAGTTCAATCTTTGAAAGCATCCAGAATCAGCTGCTTTAGAGGAAGGTGCAAGAAACCCTGTAATGAACAATTATGGAATAACCAGCCCATGGGGGTAGTTCCTTCTGTCCCTGACTGCCAGTTAGTGTTTGGCTTAGGCCCTGAAGCAGGAGGGTTTATATGCCTTATACATTTCTAGCCTAGCTAGTGTAAGATCTGCTGTACACTAGGAAATTAGGTTGATATAACTACATCGCTCAGGGATGTGACAAATCCACCCCCGGAGCAACCCAGTTAAACTCACCTAACCCCTGGTGTAGGCAGTGCTACGTTGCTGGGAGAATTCTCCCATCAGCCTAGCTGCTGCCTCTTGGGGAGGTGGATTAACTTCGCTGACTGGTGATATCTCCTGCCCCTTTAGATAGCTTCTTCGCTGAAGCACTGCAGCTGCAGAGGTGCAGCATTTTAAGCGTAGACAAGCCCTAACTGTAGTTGCTCAATCTTTAAAAACACATTGCCATAGAAACACAGTTGACACAATGTCAGCCATTGTGTTAAGTTTCCCTAGCCCACACACAACTTCTTCTAAAGATCCTACCTATCAAATCAAAATGTATAGTAGTGGTAAGGCATTTATTCATAACGTCAGTTAGTACAAAATGTTAATGAATTAAGCTCCCAGCTGGGAGGCAAGCAGGTCAATATTATCCCCACACTGCAGAAATGGAAACTTAGGCAGGGAGAGACTGATTTTCCCAAAGCCACACAGTAAGTGCAGAGCCAAGAGTAGGATTTGGGTGTCTTGCATCCAAGTCCTGTGTTCAAAACACTAGGTCACGCTCTTCAGTATCCGTGTGAATCCCCATGTTTGTTTGTTTTTGAATGCAGTAACCCCTAAAATGTACCAGGCACTTGCCAAGCACAACAGAAGATCTGTTTCCTGACCTGAAGTGTTCCCATTCCGAGAGAGATCTACAGATGGGTGTAGGGGGAAGGAAAGATCCAGACAAGCGTGTTCTATGGGTTTTTTTGGTTGGTTTGCTTTATTACATGTATGGCCTCTGCATCAAGTTGTTCTACATGCTGGGAATTATTGTAATGTCAGTCTTTGCAGCACATCTGCTCCCTCTTACCTGGGTGATCAGCAGAGGTACACGTTTCTATCTGGTCTCCCAGCTCCTCTGGATGGAATAGATGTATATGAAGAGCAGCAGGTACAAGTCCCTTTGGATATGAAGATGTAAACTGCAGGAGAAGACTCTGCTAGAGCCAATTCACCTGCTGTGTTCCACAGTCCGTTGTTCAGTAACCTCACTGATGGTGATCCCAGGCTCTCTGAGCTGAGGGGTGGTGGTTGCTATTTTGTATGAGGTGACAGGTGAGGGCTGACAGAAGACTTTCTTCGGCCATCTGTGTTGTCAGTCACCCCAGAGGCAGGACTATTTCTTGCATCTTTGGTCTCCCCATGAAGGAAAAAGGTAGAGAAAAGCACTAGCCAAGAAGCTGTATCCCTCCTACCTTAGACCTGAGCGTTTGCTTGTCTCTGTACCCCAGAGACCTGACTTGGGTGTGCGCAGGGCTGCACTGTTCTGTTTTGTCTATACAATGTCACTTGGAATGAAAGCTTCAGAGTTGGGGCAGCTGTTGGACATTGTACCATTGGTGGAGAGGGAGTTTTTGGTCTGCGTTACTGTTAAAATATTTTCTTAGGGAAAAGGGGTTTAGAGGTGCAGAGGCTCATTGCATCCTCTAGAAGGGACTGAGAATTCCACTCTGTGGGCTCTCCTGAGCCCAACCAGTAACCAGGTTTGAGGGAGAAGTGTGAGGTGAGTTGCTGCTTATTGAAAGACATGCTGCTGGTTGATGCTTAATCTGCCCACTGCCCAGAGCTGACAAGCTTTGGAAGGGTTCAGAAAGTTTGAGCTGCATGCAGTGGGGAGTAGCAGATGCCACTGGAACCTTTCCCTCCCAGGTTTCAGGGCGGGCTGCAGGTCCTGCTCAACAGTAGAATTATTCTCCCTTCTTGCATCCTGGCATTTCCTGTGTCTGGAAAGCAGGATTCTCAGGTGACAGCTTATTGCATGAAGGTTTGCTGCTCAGAGCTGGGAAGGCCTCTGCTTTACAGCATCTTAGGCCACTTCCCATCTCCTGTGTAAGTGATACACCTTGCCCAGCAGGGCTCTGCATTTAGAAAGGGGTTAATGTGCTGAGGGAAGGAGTATCTGAGAATCGGCTAGTCTCATTCTCTGTCTGAATTCAGCTAAATTGTGCACAGGTATTTTAGCTGCACTGTAAAGATGCTCTGGGCACTAGTTTGACTCGGGGCCCATCTGCTGCAGCGTGTATCTGTGGGTGATCTGAAGAGATGAGTTGCAGAGGAGGTACTGTCTCCACTTCAACACGTACAGTCAGCGAGAATATTCAAGCGGTGTCTTTGCTGCCGGTGTAAGCACCATTGTTTGGCCTGCCATCCCCCCTGCAAAACCCCTTACAGTGCAGTTCCTTCCTCTGGCTGCTACATCCCTTGAGGATGGGCCTCCCTTGGTGGAGCGGTCTCCAGGCTGGCTGTGCTGCTGGAAGGAGTGACGTCAGCATGTTTACACTAGTTTGATGGCACAGTTCTGTGAATCGGGAATGTTGAGAATGGGGCCTGTGTTGAATCATGCGTTGCTGTCAGCTCTGTTGTGCCTTTTTTCAGCTGAGGAGAGAATTGGCTGTGCTTGTGCTGAGTTCAGGCCTTTTGAATTCTGGTGAAATGTGTTGAGGCTGCATTTTTCCCCTTGGAGCCGTTGTACTTGGCACTTTTCAGTGTGATCTTTCTTCATGAAGCCATTGAAAAGCTGAGAAATCAGCAGTCTGGGGAGTTAAACCAAAGTTTGTCTCTGCCTTGATGACCGTTCTGAGTGTCCTCTGTGTAGGCTTCTGAATAGCCCTGCCTTTGGCCTTCCTGTCAGGGCTGGAAAGTGACCAGCAAGCCTTTCCCTTGTCCTCCCCTCAGTGATGGAGACTCAGGCACTGATACCTTCTGAGTGATGCTTCTCCACCTTTGATCTCTTCTAGAGGGGGGGTGCTGAATCATCAGATACTTTCAATGGAATCTTACTACAGCTGCGGAAGTGCTGGGAGGCTAGGCTTGGATAGAGAACAAGGCCTGACAAATTGGATTCCTTCTGTTCAACCCTTTTAACCCTTAAGACACAAGGAAGAGTTTAAAGAAAAGGAGTACTAGTGGCACCTTAGAGACTAACCAATTTATTTGAGCATAAGCTTTCGTGAGCTACAGCTCACTTCATTGGATGCATGAAGTGAGCTGTAGCTCACGAAAGCTTATGTTCAAATAAATTGGTTAGTCTCGAAGGTGCCACAAGTACTCCTTTTCTTTTTGCGAATACAGACTAACACGGCTACTACTCTGAAAGGAAGAGTTTAGTTGTCATCAGGTTCTCCCACTCCTTTGCTCCTTTCCAGTCTGTTGATCTTTCTCCTACCCCCATCCCATCCCATCCCAGCTGTCTGACCACCTGCAGTGGTTTGGAAGCACCCAGCCATTGTCTCTCCACCACTGGTTCTTTTCAGCTCCCACCTGTCCCTGACTCTTCTCAGATCTCTCCTTGTTCCCAGAGTGACTCTCAGATCTGGAAGCAGTTTGCATGGGCTGTATGATTTTAGGAGCTTGAGGAGTGGGGAGGATTATAGCACCTATTCCTGACAGCCCAGTGCATTCAAACACCCAGTTTGCAGGAATTGAATGTTTTAGCAGTAAAGGGGCATGTGTAAATACTGCACAGTGCAGGGGGTGAAGGGTAGGGTGAAGCAGTGTTTTCTGAGCAGCTCCTGTGACATGCTTAATGGAGATCTGGAATTCTCATGCTGAGGGATTTTGCTGAGCAGCTTAGGCCCTAAATTTTGAGTGAATCTGCCTCTGCCCCCTCCCCCATATCAATACTTTGCTTGGGACTATATTTCTGGATATGAAGTGTTTATATAGTCTAAAATATCAGTGCCAAGACTAAATTTGTAGGATCTACAAATGTGAAAGTCGTCGTGTCCTCCCCCCCCACCCCTGTTCTGCAGCTTCTGCCAGTAGGAGCCCTTTTTCCATGAATGAGGAAGTAAACAGACTATTTCAACTCCATTGTAGTGGGGTGGGGGGGAGGATTCAGTGTTTCTCCTGAAAGTGAGAGAGAGTGAAATGACCCAATGAAGAGGGGAGAATACATTTTACAAAGCAGTTGCTGGTGTCCCGTGAAACTGTCCTGCTCATGGGCTGTGCGAGCCTGCTCTTTGTGCAGCAGCTTCCTGTGGAGGCTGGATGGCAGAAATGACCTTTCGTAGCAGCATTGTCTGAGCATAGTTAGCATCTCCTGAGAGGCTAAGGCTATGTCCTCTAGGCATAAATTACTTACCTCCCAGTAGCCTCTGGCACTTTAGAAGCATTTGAATCTTGCCTGTTTGTTGGGAATCTTGGAAAATGCTGAAGCCTTTCTTCTCTGGTGGATGGTGGTAGATGCATTGCATGATGCCTGAGCACCATAACTTGGCATTTACTGACTTTTGTGTCTGATTCTCAGCATTGTGTCAATGTTTCTTGCATGTAATGAACAAGATACAAGCTGCAAATATGATTAGTTTTATTGTGGCAGCATTAACTGTGCTTGCGACTGGATAGCACACAAATATAGAAGCGTTCTCAGTCTGGATTTGGATGGGAGTGCTCATCCCAGTCTTGGCAGTGGCAGCTCTCCAGGGTGGCTCATGTTCCCTTCTTGTTTGGGGCACAGCTGTGGTTATGTCAAGTGGGATTTCAGGAAGCTTCCCAGTAGCAAACCCTAGACAGGGCGGTGGTTTATTACTGTCTTTCTAGAACTGCAGACCTAGAGGAGAAAGGACCTAGGAGCATGAGTCTCCATTACAGCTGTCAGTGTATGTGTGTCTGAATCCCAGATGGCTGCTGTGTGAAGGGAAGAGCTCAAATCTTCCCACTGGTGGTAGCAAAGGGATCCACTCTCTTCTTTCTGTGGCCTCTTCATCTTTAATTTATCACCCCTTGTCTTTGAACTCACTTCCCTGAATCAGGAGGGGAAAGTGGTGGCAGGGATAGTCAATTCTTTTTTGTCAAGATCCAAACTTCTTGGTCAAGGTCCAGACTCCATAGAAAATAATAATAAAAAAAACCCAACAAAACCCAACCCTGATGATGATGATAAAATTTCAGAGTCCATTCAAAAGCATCTAGCGGTTTGGATTTGGCCCACAGTCTGCCTATTGACTACCCCTGGGAGTGGGCCTTCAGCCTGGCATTTTAACAGGAGGAGGAGCTTGTCAGGTGGAAAGTGCCCAGCCCCTGCATAGGGGTTGAGGAAATGCTTAGGCACCAAGTGGGGCTTATGGTGGTTGGCAGGGCAAATACTTTTCCAGTGCTGCAGGTTCCCCCTACCCTCTCACACTTTTGAGTGTGCCACAGAGCGTTGCTAAGTAGACCTGCACCCCTGGACTGTGGGGTGAGAGGGACAGTGCAGGTCGGCGGTGGGAGCTGGGAGTGGTGACTGTCTACTTCCTGGGGCAGCCCAGCAGGGGATTCTAGCAGAGCCAGTGGCTTTCCCCCTGCGCAGCTGCTTCTGGAATCACCATTCCTTGGATTTCACTGGTTTGGGTCCTCTGGACTCTCTGGCCCTCAGTGAGAATTTTGACCCCAGCCTGAAAGGGTCACAGGTAAGGGAGGCTGTTTTCAGGCCCCCTATGGAGGGAGGACACTTAAATGACTCCACCTGGTTGGTTGTGCTTGGGGGTTCTGAGGAAGGGGGTGTCTGAGAGAGGCTCAGAGGTTGCCAATGTGCTGAGTCAGCATGACAGGCTTGGAAAAACCATGCTCTGGACCCAGCCTGCTGCCTGCCAGGCTATTTTTAAATATGTGGCTTCCTTGTACTCTGACTCCTCCCAGTGTTTCTAATCTCCCCCCCACCCCCTTTCCCTCTCCAGCCACTGCCAGCACTTGGCTTAAGTCTTCACAGGCGCTCGGGTGAGGAAGGAGAGAGATGAGGAGCAGCAGCTTCTGCTGAGGGGCAGGATCAGTTGCTTGTGAGTCGGTCTGGTTCAGACTGGGAGACAGGTGCTTGCTAAGCATAGCATGTGGGAGAGACTGGCACTGGCAGCAGGCTTGGCCCCAGCCTCCCCTGTTGGAGCCCCTGGGTGCTGTGCAGGGTTAGGTTGCCCCTGGGGAGTTGATCCCATGGGCCAACCTCTGATCTTCCCCTCCTTTGTTTCAGATCCTGACTGACAAGGCTCTCGTGTTATGACGACCCCCAACAAAGGAAACAAAGCCTTAAAGGTAAAGGCGGGGGGGCCTGGGAGCATGGGTGACCAGCAGCTGGCGCTCTGTGGGGGATCGCAATAATGCATGTGTTCCTCTTCCCACAGGTGAAGCGGGAGCCGGGCGAGAATGGGACCAGCTTGACAGATGAGGAGCTGGTGACCATGTCTGTGCGTGAGCTGAACCAGCATCTACGGGGCCTGTCCAAGGAGGAGATCATCCAGCTGAAGCAGCGTCGGCGCACGCTGAAGAACCGAGGCTACGCGGCTAGCTGTCGTGTCAAGCGTGTCACCCAGAAGGAGGAACTGGAGAAGCAGAAGGCAGAGCTGCAGCAAGAGGTGGAGAAGCTGGCCTCTGAGAATGCTAGCATGAAAATGGAACTCGATGCCCTCCGCTCCAAGTATGAGGCGCTCCAGAACTTCGCCAGAACCGTGGCCCGGAGCCCTGTGGCCCCTGCACGGGGCCCTATCACCTCCAGCATGGGGCCCCTCATCCCTGGCAAAGTTGCCACCACCAGTGTCATCACAATAGTGAAATCCAAAACGGACGCCCGGTCTTAGTAAAGCAATGCTGCCTGGGCTTCTCTGTGCAGGGCAGTTAGGCGCAAAGCTAACCTGGAATCCCCAAAGCACAAACCCCTTTCCTGTTGGGTCAGGACTCCCTCCTCTCTGCTCGGGACTGGCCTGCTGATCACTCCATTTTTGTGTTTTGTTTTGTTCAGATTGATATGTCCAGTGGTGACACCCCCCCATCCTGTGCAAACAGAGCCTCCCACCTTTGGGTCTACAGCCCTCTGGGGCATCCTTGGGATAGAGACTGTGAAAGACCTTGGTGTTCTAGCCAAAGAAATTCTGCACAGCATGGAGGAAGGTGTGTGCTTGAGGCCCACGACACTTCTCAGTGGGTAGGGGATGGGAGGGCAGAGGAGGCTCTGTGGCAGGGAGTTGGGATTTCTGGTTTCAGTCACTTCCGAAGGATTTATTCCATTATACTTCCAAGTGGCATATCTCGGTGTCTGTTTGCCAGGTGCCCAAATCTGCTGCTTCTGTCTCGCTTGGTATCAGTGATTGCTGTGGGGGGTAGTTTGTGTAACTGAGTTTAACTTCTAGACATGCTGCCTGTGTCCCAAAGGCAGGTTTCCTTGTGACTTTCACTGCACCAGCCACACACATGCAGTAATGGAAGAGAGGAAATTGCAGTTCCCTGGTGTGTCTGCTCTGGAGATGGAGGGTGGGGGACGATGGGGACATTGTGGGGGGCCAGCAATGGTGGGAGGAGAAGATACCATAGTGACTGAAGGCCAGTTTTGTGCCTAACATGTTGCACTGAACAAGACCAAAATCACTAGTTTTTTCCCATCTATTGAGGGTATCAAGTGTGTCTAGTGTGATGGTTTACACAACCAGTTTGTGGTTAAATAGTCCTTTTATTTAAAGAGAGAAACATTCATTTTAAGAGTTATTAAATTATCTAAGTTTAAAATCAGACGGAAGAGAGCATATTTATAGTCGGCTTTTTTACCTGAGCAGGCAGGAATATTTGACCATATAAATGGAGAAATATTCTCTGTCTCTGCTAGCTGAAAAGTAAATAAAGAAAAATAATTTTAAAGTTTCTCATGAACCTCCTGCAAACTCTCTGTGGCTCTGAGGTTAGTTTTTATAAAGAGTTATCAGACTTTATTTATAAAATTTAGAAAAAGACAAAAAAGAGGCAAGTCCTGTTTGATATCTTTTTTGCAATTGTACCAAAAGTGACTTATTCTTGAACTCGCTGGCTTCCTTCGTGTTCCCACTGTGTTGCGCTGTCCGTGCTCTCTGAGCTCTTGTGTGGCGCTGTGATGTGATGGTGCCAATAGCTGCCTTTGCTGTCTGGATGTCCTGTCTTCATGCTGCCTTTGCTTTCCCAGGGATTGACATGGGGCACTGTCCTAGGCCTGCAGTAGATCCTTGGCACATAGGTAAGGTTGCTCCCCAACCAGTTGGGCCAAGATCCATCCTGACCTTTCTAAACGGAAGTCAGAACAACTTGATGGGTGTGAACAGATGGTGCCATCTCTCCAGGAGCCTCTCCTTCTGCACTGTCCTTTTGTATAGCCGAACAGCCTGTTTCCCTAGCTGGCAGCCACCCTCCTCAGAGGTACAGCTGCTGCTGGGGGCTGTTGCTAACCAGGTTGTTCTTGGTAGCTCTGTTACCTGAACATGGCAGACTGTTGTAAGACTGTTTTCCCCCTACTCTTCAAGCAGGAAAGATGGCAGGGAAAGTGAAGCAATGGAGACTGATCCAAGAGGTCATGTTTAGGAGGAGACTAATGGGAAATAGCTCTGGGCTTTGGTTTCCTTTTAGATCCTGCGGTAAGAACTTTTAAGTGCTCATTAGATGCTGGCCATGAGCCTCATTGTGCATTTGAGCAGGGCAGGAAGTTGCATCAGTCCTGGTGATGTCCTCCTTTTCTTTCAACAGCAAGGGAGTCCTTGTGGCACCTTAGAGACTGACTAGTCTCTAAGGTGCCACAAGTCCTCCTTTTCTTTTTGCGGATACAGACTAACACGGCTGCTACTCTTGCTTGCTGTTGAGTGTCTGCATAGTACTGAAAGGGAAGCCAGGACATAGTTGCTTTCTTTCCTCTCCATCCAGCCTCCCCAGCTTCCTGGTGCAGCTTCTTCTAGGTGTGATGTGTATGCAAGGCTATGCGATGGAGCTAAGATGCTATCTGAGGTCTTGATCCCTTGCCACAAACTGTTCCCCTGGCAGCTTCAGCTCATTGCTGTTACCCCGAGGTGGCAGGACAGTGGGAGGAGACCAGCCTGACAGGGACACTGAGCTCCATGTGGTGATCTCTGGGTTGCTGGATTCAGGCTGAGCGTAGGGGACAGAGTATGCTGGTGCTGGGCTAGGCAGCTTAGGAGCCTGTTCATATTGCTGACCTTCTCTGGCTGGGCACAGATTTCATGCCCACCCCACTCATGGGCAGAGATTTTTGCTTTTTACTTAAAGCAGGTAGGCCTGCCAAAAGCCAAGCATTCAGTAAGAAGAGGGAGGGCCAAGGACAGGTTGGAGTCTGAGCGCTCAGGGCAGAGCAATAGTCCACTATGGAGGATTTTCCATGAAGTCTCACCCTTACTCCAGAGCTTGAGGGATTTTTCTGCTTTGCTTTGCTCTGGGATCCAGGAGGAAGCCGTTGGGGTCGAACTTCCCAGTGAGTTGCATTGGATAGAGGAGAGGATTGGGATGTCTCCCACCTTCCCCATGTTCCCCCTGCCAAGCCATGGGGCTTTCTATAGTCTCCATTATGAAAAATAGGTGTCTTCAATCTCTGGTCTCAGTCCCCAGGAACCTGCTGAGACTGTAACTCTTGAGAAGGGCTAGTGACCGTGGAGTGTGCAGTGCAGCTCCTTGGGATTTAACTCCCCAGTTTTCTGGGTGTTGTTCAACTGCAGAACCCTGAAATGAGCCCAGAATACCAAGTCCTAACTCCCCTGAGAACCAGCTTGAAATTGGGTACCCCACATGAAGCCGAGTGCAGAAGGCAGTTCTGAGCCAGCCTGGCATGTCTGTCCTGCCTGGAATGCAGGGGACACTGTTGCCAGGGGTATATAGGGAGCTGGGTGCTGTGCTCTAGCTCCGAGAGGGTTTGGTTTGAGGAGGCCCCATCAGTGTTTGTGCAAGAGAAGGAGCAGGTGGTCAGAGAGAACCCTGTTAGTGGCTGCCAATCCCTTTCCGTCCTACTCCAACCCTCATCTAACAGCCTGGAACTTCTCTCCCTGACTGACAACATCTCATCCATCATCCGTTTTCAGAGGAGTCCTGGTAAATGTGTTTACTGGGAGAGGATGCTGTAGGGCTGGGTGCCGTGAGGGCTGGAGGATGGAGAGAGCAGGCGGCAGACACTGACTCAGACAGAATCTTTTCCTCTTGACATTCTTTTATTGTGCTTGTTAGTCTGTTATCCTGAACAGCTCTCTGATTGGCTGGGCATATTGAGTGACGTCACATCTCTACATAGAGGATTTAGGCGCAAAGGCAGCGAAGCTGTGGTTGTGTGATGTGGAGTAATGAACTCGGTGCTGGGAGCCGGGACTTCTGGGTTCCCCTCTTGGCTCGGCCACTGGCTCCGTGTGTGACCTTATGCAAGTTGCTTCCCTTCTTTGTGCTTGGTGCTCTGCCCTGTGTCAGTGACCGGCGTGTTGGAGGGGCTCTGGGCAGCTCCCTGTGGGCTGTGCTGTGCCCCATGTCAGTGACCGGCGTGTTGGAGGGGCTCTGGGCAGCTCCCTGTGGGCTGTGCTGTGCCCCGCGTCAGTAGTTTTGGTTCTTTGGTTTTAGTGAAGTATCAAATCTGAATACCTTCTTGCCCCTGTGTTCAGGGAATCCCCTGTTTATACTGAAGGGGGCACTCCCCCACCCACCCCAGCACCAGTCAGCTTCTTGTGTTTATGGATTGTCCCAGTGTGAGTCAGGCCCCCCAACCCTTCACTTGATTTCTCTCTCTCTCTCTCTCATATATAAGTGTTTCAGAGTGTGACTGTTCTTGTTTTCAAGGTGCTTGTTCATTTGGTTTCCTGCTGTGAAGGGTGTTGTGTTTTCTTTCTCTGGTATCTTTTTGACGCAGCGGGTGGGGTTTTTGCTCCTGGCCTGGCTGCAAAGCAAACCCGTGAAGTGTATCCACCCTCGCACGGCTGGGTGTAGGCGTGGCTGTCCCACCCAGGGTGTGCACAGGGACTTGTGTATGTTGTGGTGAATTGTGTAAAGTGATCTCTTGGCTTAGGCAACATGATGGATATTTCTCTTTCGGGAGAGGAAGAGGCAGACTGCAGTGTGCAGGCAGGAGCTAGGACTGCTCTGTGCGTGTTCATGCAGGTGGGGAGGGGCGCGTAGAGCACTCTTCCCTTGGGTTGGCTGGTGTGTGTGCGTGAGATCCTGGATGGTTACCACCATCCCTTTGTCTCTGGTATGAAATACATGGGGGGGAGGATTTGTGAAGAGCTGGGGGTGGCATATTTTTTCCAACCTTTTGTGAGCAGAGCCCCTCTTGCCCTCCCCCCACCACACCCCCAGTGGTCAGAGGGTAATGGCTAGCTGGGGGCTGTGTTCTGTCCCTTCACAAGCCCACAGGGAGGACATCGCTGGGAGGGGACTGGTCCTTTTGCTTACAGACGCCTTCCTGAATGAAGCTCCGTGCTTCAAGCTGTGGTTTTTCTGGCAGGAACAAACACTAACGCTCTCACCTCAGAGGAAGGTTCCCTTCCTGCCAGGGTACGCTGCTGCCTCCCACCATAGTAAAGGGAAGGGTGGGGACCTGTGGGTACACTGTGACTTCCCTCCCCACTCAGATATGAGGAGGTCGTGCTGGGCCCCTTTCAGCTGCAGGGCTGGCAGGTGTTAAGGGGCAGCCTGGCTGGGGCAGTATTCTCTTCTTAGTCGGTGGCGTTGCTCCCTGTGGGAGTAAGGAGCAGTCAGGTTGGCTGCCTGGGGTGCATGAGTGAGCTTTGGATGCTTGTGTATGATACCTCTGGCTACAGCCTGTGTGAATGATTCTGCAGCCCCAGTTCCTTCCTGAGGCAGCCACGTGAACCACTCCCCAGTGGAGGGCAGTATTGTGCTGCCATGAATTCAGAGTACAATGGTGGGGCAGCGGGAGTGGAGTCCGTGCCCTATTCCAAGGGGAGAAGGAACTACCAAACTGCTGAGCCCTGCCTGAAGTGTGACCTCACTGCAGTCTGCCGGAGTTTATTACACCCTTGGCCAAACTGGAATGTTGTTGGAGAAATAACATCCTGAGCACGAAGTGACAGGACAAGGGCGCCTTGGCCGCTGCCCAGGCTATGGTGCCCTGCAGTGTCAATATTGGCTTGTGTCAAACATGAGGACTGGGCCTGCAAGGCTCAGTTCTGAATCATGTATTTGCTTCTTTTCAGTTTTAAAAGGACTCTAAAATGGTAAAAAAAAAAAAAAAAAAAAAAAAATATTTTATTAAACAGAATCTAATTTGTAAATATAAAAAATGACTAGAAATGGGGGCGAGATCTCTGACAGGGGTGTAATAAAATGTTCAGTGCAAGGCTTTTCTATAACCAAGCCAAGCCCAGCTAATCATCAGTATTTATTACTAAATTATTGTCCTTTTTCAACCTGTAGATCGGTATCTGTTGATAACTGTCGGGGATTTGCTGTTGCGGCCCCGTTGGAGGTGTTGTTAATTTATTTCTGTATATAGTGTATGTTTGTTCATATGAGGCTTTCTTTATTTTGTATATGACCAATAAACTTCTTTTAAAGAGACCCGTTCCAGAGCACCTTCCTTGGGGATTTGGCGGGCCGCCTTGCGGTAAGGTTTATTTCGGGCTCTTCTGCTGATCCATTGTGGGGGCTCTTCTGAACTGAGAAACTCTTCTGTTTTGCAGACACTGATTTTTGTCCTAGGCCTGGCTTATGCAGCGCTTTTTTACCAGTTTCACTGTTTGGTTAGATGGTGACTTCTTTACAGGAGATGAAATTGTACAGTCCCTTCCTGGGGATGCCATTCTTGGTATAAGGTCCCTTATCTGAGCCTGGGAACTTAAATTCATAGTTCTGCTGAACACTAAAAAACATGGACTTAACAGAGACACTGGTTTGATGACTCGCTACATCAATTTGTAACACACCCTACTGCCTGATAACCCTTAGCTGTCCACTTAAAATTAAGAGGTTTCCTACAGCATGTGTGAAGTACTTGTGCTTAATTTCTCCCATGTTGTATTTAGCTTGGACACTCTGTTAACCTTCTCCAGACCTGAAGAAGAGCTCTGTGAACTTGACAGCTTGTCCTTTCCACCAACATCACGCACAATCATCAACCAGTAAGGGCTTGGCTACACTTGCGAGTTACAGCGCAATAAAGGAGCCCCGGGCGCACTAGCTCACTACCCGTCCACACTGGCAAGGCACGTAGAGCGCTCTGACTCTGTGGCTACAGCGCTCCTGCTGATCCACCTCGGCAAATGGAATAATATTTGCTTCGCCCCCGCTGGAGCACCACAGCGCCAGTGTGAATGAGGTGTTGCATTACTGTGCTCTGATTGACCTCTGGAAACGTCCCATAATCCCCTTAAGTCAAGTGGCCACTCTTGTCATTGTTTTGAACTTGCTGTAGGAATGCTGATAGCCCTTTCAAAGCTCCTTTTCAGACAGCTGGTTGTTTATCTGCTCCGGGACAAAGGAACCATTACTGAGGAATGCTGCTTGCTTTGAGTGGGGGGAGGCTCTTGCTGTCTGAACTTACAAGACAGCATGCTGACATGCTCTCAGCCCCCCAAAAACCCATTCTCTCTCCCTCCACATACACACAACACACTCCCTGTCACACTCCAACCCACCCCCCGCATTTGAAAAGCACGTTGCAGCCACTTGCATGCTGGGATAGCTATCACAATGCACTGCTCTTTGTGGTGTTGCAAGAGCTGCTAATGTGACCACACCAGTGCGCTTCCAGCTGCAGCGTTTTCCCTGCTGCAGTCTCTGAAGGCTGGTTTAACTCCCAGCACTCTACAACTGCAAGTGTAGCCATGCCCTAAGATGTTACCTTACAGACCTCATCTCTCCCTTATAGAGGTATTGTTTGTTTCTGCCCACTTATGGGAATAAGCTATGCTGGTATAACTGTGTCCACACTAGAGGGTTGTACAGCTTTAACTGAGTTTCAAACCAGTATAGTTAAAGCAATACAAAAGCTGCATGTAGACAAGACCCCAATTTGTTGAACAGATGACACAATAGATTCCAGGTGTGTCCCCTGTCATTCTGGGTCTCAGGAGAAAGATGCAGTACTTTGGACTAGAGTGCAAGGGGCACTCACACCTTACTTCATGGACACTGTTAGGTGATGGAATAGCTTCTTTATGGAGGAGATGCTGCCCCAGACTAGAACTGAAGTTTGGGGTAGGAGGGAGAACCCAGCTATGTCTTTCCCCAGGTGGAGACATTCTTTAAAGGGTTTCACAAGCACTGAGTAGAGGGATCCATTGACCTGATGCTGAGAAATGGCCCCATGGAAAATCTCATAAACCAGTCTTGGCTGATATCCCCTCCCTCAGCAGGAGGAAGAGGAGAGAATATAGTTAGAGGTTGTCAGTGAGGCAGCAAAGGGAGAGAGAAACCTAGAGCACAGGCTCCAAGGTGCAAAGAATCGGCGCCCAAAGGTTCACAGTATCCCCTTGCACACTTCTCATTTTGAACACTGGAGTGTCCCACGGATGTGATACCTGTGGGGGTTGGGATGGTAGTAGACACACATTAGTGTGGCGAGGGCAAGCTGGCCAAAGACACCAGGGAAAACTCTATCCAACTTAAAGAAAAGGAGGACTTGTGGCACCTTAGAGACTAACCAATTTATTTGAGCATGAGCTTTCGTGTAGCTCACGAAAGCTCATGCTCAAATAAATTGGTTAGTCTCTAAGGTGCCACAAGTCCTCCTTTTCTTTTTGCGAATACAGACTAACACGGCTGTTACTCTGAAATCTATCCAACTTAGAAAGAGCCCATGGAGTCATAAGCCTCTCCACAGAGAAGGCAGGCTTCAGCTCTAAGGCCTCTTCTAAGCTGCAACTACACCATGATGTGCCTGCAACTCATTGTGTTGCCTTTGGCAGGGTAAGAACATAAGGAGAGCGTAAGAATGGCCATACTGGATCAGACCAATGGTCCCTAGCCAAGTAGCTTCACTTCTGACAGTGGTTTGTACCAGATGCTTCAGAGAGAATGAACAGAAGAGGGCAATTTATCGAGTGATCCATCCACTATAGTACAGTCCCAGCTTCTGGCAGTTGGAGCGTGGGGTTGGATCCCTGCCCATCCTGGCTAATAGTCATTGATGGACCTATTCTCCGTGAACTTATCTAATTCTTTTTTGAACCCTGTTATACTTTTGGCCTTCACAACATCCCCTGGTAACGAGTTCCACAGGTTGATCTGCTGTCTATTAATGTCATTGGGTGACCCTGGTTCTTGTGTTATATGAAGGGGTAAATAACACTCACTTTCTCCACACTATTCATGAACTGTGTGTGTATATATATATATATACAGAGAGAGAGAGACCGTTATCATATTCCAACTGTAGTCATCTCTTTTCAAAGCTGAACAGTACCAGGTTTTTAATCTCTCCTCACATGGAAACCATTCCATACCTCTAACTTTTTTTTGCTATTCTCTCTTTTTCCAATTCTAATATATTTTTTTTTGAGGTGGGGTGACCAGAACTGCATGCAGTATTCAGGTGTGGGTGTACCATGTATTTATAGAGTGGCATTATGATATTTTCTGTTTCATCTATCCTCTTCCTTATGGTTCCTAACATTCTGTTGGCTTTTCTTTGACTGCCACTACATATTGAGCAGATGTTTTCAGAGAACTATCTACTATGATTCCAAGATCTTTCTAATTTAGACTCCATTTTGAATGTATAATTGATTGTTTTCCAATTTGCATTACTTTGCATTTATCAACAATTAATTTAATCTGCCATTTTGTTGCCCAGTCACCCAGTGTAGTGAGACCATTTTTGTAACTCTTCAGACGGCTTCGGACTTATCTATCCTGTGAAATTTTGTATCCTCTGCAAACTTTGCCACCTCACTGTTTACCCCTTTTTCCATATTTATGATTACGGTGAACAGAACTGGTGGCAGTGCAGATTTTGGGGGGACAACTACCTCTCTCCACTATGAAAACTGACTATTCCTACCCTTTGTTTCCTATCTTCTATCCAGTTACTGATCCCTGAGAGGACCTTCCCTGTTATCCCACAACTGCCTACTTTGCTTAAGAGCCTTTGGTGAGGGACCTTGTCAAGGGTTTCTGAAAGTCAAAATACACTATATCCACTGGATCATCCTTGTTCATAGGTTTGTTGACCCCCTGAAAGAATTCTGATAGATTGTTGAGGCAGGATTTCCCTTTACAAAAGCTATATTGTCTCTTCCCAATTGTATCATATTCCTCTGTGTCTGATCATTCTGCTCTTTACTATAGTTTCAGCCAATCTAACTGGTACTGACATTAGGTTTACCAGCCTGTAATTGCCAGGATCGCTTCTGAAGGCTTTTTAAAAAATTGGTATTACTTTAGCTATCCTCCAGTTATCTGGTTTAAGCAATAGGTTACATACCAAAGTAGTTCTGCAAATTTGTATTTGAGTTCCTTCAGAACTCTTGGGTGATACCATTTGGTCCTGGTGATTTATTACTGTCCAGTGTGTTCCAAACATCTGTTGTTGATGCCTCAATCTGAGACAAAAAGGAGTAGAATCATAGAATATCAGGGTTGGAAGGGACCCCAGAAGGTCATCTAGTCCAACCCCCTGCTCGAAGCAGGACCGATTCCCAGTTAAATCATCCCAGCCAGGGCTTTGTCAAGCCTGACCTTAAAAACCTCTAAGGAAGGAGATTCTACCACCTCCCTAGGTAACGCATTCCAGTGTTTCACCACCCTCTTAGTGAAAAAGTTTTTCCTAATATCCAATCTAAACCTCCCCCACTGCAACTTGAGACCATTACTCCTCGTTCTGTCATCTGCTACCATTGAGAACAGTCTAGAGCCATCCTCTTTGGAACCCCCTTTCAGGTAGTTGAAAGCAGCTATCAAATCCCCCCTCATTCTTCTCTTCTGCAGACTAAACAATCCCAGCTCCCTCAGCCTCTCCTCATAAGTCATGTGCTCTAGACCCCTAATCATTTTTGTTGCCCTTCGCTGGACTCTCTCCAATTTATCCACATCCTTCTTGTAGTGTGGGGCCCAAAACTGGACACAGTACTCCAGATGAGGCCTCACCAGTGTCGAATAGAGGGGAACGATCACGTCCCTCGATCTGCTCGCTATGCCCCTACTTATACATCCCAAAATGCCATTGGCCTTCTTGGCAACAAGGGCACACTGCTGACTCATATCCAGCTTCTCGTCCACTGTCACCCCTAGGTCCTTTTCCGCAGAACTGCTGCCTAGCCATTCGGTCCCTAGTCTGTAGCGGTGCATTTGATTCTTCCATCCTAAGTGTAGGACTCTGCACTTATCCTTATTGAACCTCATCAGATTTCTTTTGGCCCAATCCTCCAATTTGTCTAGGTCCTTCTGTATCCTATCCCTCCCCTCCAGCGTATCTACCACTCCTCCCAGTTTAGTATCATCCGCAAATTTGCTGAGAGTGCAATCCACACCATCCTCCAGATCATTTATGAAGATATTGAACAAAACCGGCCCCAGGACCGACCCCTGGGGCACTCCACTTGACACCGGCTGCCAACTAGACATGGAGCCATTGATCACTACCCGTTGAGCCCGACAATCTAGCCAGCTTTCTACCCACCTTATAGTGCATTCATCCAGCCCATACTTCCTTAACTTGCTGACAAGAATACTGTGGGAGACCGTGTCAAAAGCTTTGCTAAAGTCAAGAAACAATACATCCACTGCTTTCCCTTCATCCACAGAACCAGTAATCTCATCATAAAAGGCGATTAGATTAGTCAGGCATGACCTTCCCTTGGTGAATCCATGCTGACTGTTCCTGATCACTTTCCTCTCATGTAAGTGCTTCAGGATTGATTCTTTGAGGACCTGCTCCATGATTTTTCCAGGGACTGAGGTGAGGCTGACTGGCCTGCAGTTCCCAGGATCCTCCTTCTTCCCTTTTTTAAAGATTGGCACTACATTAGCCTTTTTCCAGTCATCCGGGACTTCCCCCGTTCGCCACGAGTTTTCAAAGATAATGTCCAAGGGCTCTGCAATCACAGCCGCCAATTCCTTCAGCACTCTCGGATGCAACTCGTCCGGCCCCATGGACTTGTGCACGTCCAGCTTTTCTAAATAGTCCCTAACCACCTCTATCTCCACAGAGGGCTGGCCATCTCTTCCCCATTTTGTGATGCCCAGCGCAGCAGTCTGGGAGCTGACCTTGTTAGTGAAAACAGAGGCAAAAAAAGCATTGAGTACATTAGCTTTTTCCACATCCTCTGTCACTAGGTTGCCTCCCTCATTCAGTAAGGGGCCCACACTTTCCTTGGCTTTCTTCTTGTTGCCAACATACCTGAAGAAACCCTTCTTGTTACTCTTGACATCTCTTGCTAGCTGCAGCTCCAAGTGCGATTTGGCCCTCCTGATATCTTTCCTACATGCCCGAGCAATATTTTTATACTCTTCCCTGGTCATACGTCCAACCTTCCACTTCTTGTAAGCTTCTTTTTTATGTTTAAGATCCGCTAGGATTTCACCATTAAGCCAAGCTGGTCGCCTGCCGTATTTACTATTCTTTCGACTCATCGGGATGGTTTGTCCCTGTAACCTCAACAGGGATTCCTTGAAATACAGCCAGCTCTCCTGGACTCCCTTCCCCTTGTGGCACCTTAGAGACTAACCAATTTATTTGAGCATAAGCTTTCGGGAGCTACAGCTCACTTCGTCGGATGCATACTGTGGAAAGTGTAGATCTTTTTATACACACAAAGCATGAAAAAATACCTCCTCCCACCCCACTCTCCTGCTGGTAATAGCTTATCTAAAGTGACCAAGCTCCTTACAATGTGTATGATAATCAAGGTGGGCCATTTCCAGCACAAATCCAGGGTTTAACAAGAATGTCTGAGGGGGGGTGGGGGGGTAGGAAAAAACAAGGGGAAATAGGTTACCTTGTATAATGACTTAGGCTTGAATAGAGACTGGGAGTGGCTAAGTTAATTGTATCCAATTTGCAAATGAATTCCAATTCAACAGTTTCTCGCTGGAGTCTGGATTTGAAGTTTTTTTGTTGTAATATAGCAACTTTCATGTCTGTAATCGTGTGACCAGAGAGATTGAAGTGTTCTCCGACTGGTTTATGAATGTTATAATTCTTGACATCTGATTTGTGTCCATTTATTCTTTTACGTAGAGACTGTCCAGTTTGACCAATGTACATGGCAGAGGGGCATTGCTGGCACATGATGGCATATATCACATTGATGGATGTGCAGGTGAATGAGCCTCTGATAGTCTGGCTGATGTTATTAGGCCCTGTGATGGTGTCCCCTGAATAGATATGTGGGCACAGTTGGCAACGGGCTTTGTTGCAAGGATAGGTTCCTGGGTTAGTGGTTCTGTTGTGTGGTATGTGGTTGCTGGTGAGTACTTGCTTCGGGTTGGGGGGCTGTCTGTAGGCAAGGACTGGCCTGTCTCCCTAGATTTGAGAGAGTGTTGGGTCATCTTTCAGGATAGGTTGTAGATCCTTAATAATGCGTTGGAGGGGTTTTAGTTGGGGGCTGAAGGTGACTGCTAGTGGCGTTCTGTTATTTTCTTTGTTAGGCCTGTCTTGTAGTAGGTGACTTCTGGGAACTCTTCTGGCTCTATCAATCTGTTTCTTCACTTCCACAGGTGGGTATTGTAGCTATAAGAATGCTTGATAGAGCTCTTGTAGGTGTTTGTCTCTGCCTGAAGGGTTGGAGCAAATGCGGTTGTATCGTAGAGCTTGGCTGTAGACAATGGATCGTGTGGTGTGGTCTGGATGAAAGCTGGAGGCATGTAGGTAGGAATAGCGGTCAGTAGGTTTCTGGTAGAGGGTGGTGTTTATGTGACCATCGCTTATTAGCACCGTAGTGTCCAGGAAGTGGATCTCTTGTGTGGACTGGACCAGGCTGAGGTTGATGGTGGGATGGAAATTGTTGAAATCATGGTGGAATTCCTCAAGGGCTTCTTTTCCATGGGTCCAGATGATGAAGATGTCATCAATATAGCGCAAGTAGAGTAGGGGCGTTAGGGGACGAGAGCTGAGGAAGCGTTGTTCTAAGTCAGCCATAAAAATGTTGGCATACTGTGGGGCCATGCGGGTACCCATAGCAGTGCCGCTGATCTGAAGGTATACATTGTCCCCAAATGTAAAATAGTTATGGGTAAGGACAAAGTCACAAAGTTCAGCCACCAGATTAGCCGTGACGTTATCGGGGATAGTGTTCTTGACGGCTTAATTATTTTACATTTGGACCAATCCCCAGTTTTTGCCCCAGATCCCAAATGGCCCCCTCAGGGATTGAACTCACAACCCTGGGGTTAGCAGGCCACTGCTCAAACCACTGTGCAGGGGGAGCAGAGGGGGTGGTACTGGGGGGGGTGCAGGCGCTGGAGGAGCAGTGGGGGGGTCTAGTGCTGAGGGAGCAGGGAGGGGGGAGATTAGGCGCTGGGCTGGGGGGGGGGGGCCGGGAGCGGGGGGTGTCTGGCTCTGGGGGGGGCCGGGAGCGGGGGGGGAGTCTGGCGCTGGGCTGGAGGGGGGGGGGGCAGCCTCGCTCGCTCCGCGGGCGGTGCTGACCCCGAGCGCAGCAGTGCCCGCAGCCGGAGCCCACGCGCTTCACTGCGCAGGCGCCCTTAGCGCACCGCTCCGCCCCCTGGGCTTTGCTGGCAGGTGGCGCAAAGGCACGTGCCAGGCCGGCAGCTCGTCGCGCGCGGGCCCGCTCTTTACCCGGAAATAGCTGCTCTGCCCCGGAAGTGACCCTCATCCTGCCGCGCGGCTCTCTGTCGCCGGAAGCACAAGCTCTGGCTCCGTACCCGGAAGCGGCCGGCGTCCCACGGCTGTCATGGCGGCTGGCGGGAGCCTGAGCCGGGCGGAGCGGAAAGCGGCAGCCCGAGCCGAGATCCTGCAGCAGGAGGAGCAGCGGGACCGGCGCAGACAGGTACCGCCCCCTCCCGTTAGCCCGGGTCCCTCGCCCGGCGCCGCCGCGCGGTCCTACCCCGCCGGGGGCCGCTCGGGCGGGCGCGGCGGGTGACCCGTTCTGTGCTCTCCGGCTGCCAGGTGTCCCGGATCCTGAGGAAGCCGGCGGGGGAGCGGAGCCCGGAGGAGAGCCTGCTCCTGGGCGAGTGCGAGGACATCGTGCGGGAGCTGGAGCGGCGGCGCATGAAGCGCGAGGGGCTGCGCAGGAGGCAGGAGGAGGTGGGTGCTCGCCCGCGCCGGGACGTTGATTCCCGCCCTTGCGGACCCCGCTGTAGTCCCTGATGTCCAATGAACCGCTTAGCCACGTGAGCACATCAGGCCTCCGCCCTCCCTCGGATCCCTGTCCACTTGCCCTGCTCCTTCAAAGGCATGGTCCTAATCTTCAGAGCCACTAAGGATCAGGACCCTGCACGTCTCTGGGACCGTGAGGATCACACTACCTAGAGCAAAGCCTGTGAGAGCTGGAAAATCCTCAGTAGAGAGGAGTCAGATATGGAATGAAATTCCAGACTAGACTAGTGAGTCTCAGGTCTAACCTTTGGTAAAGGTTTCCACCATAACTAGAGTGACACTTGCAACAAATATTTTTTCCACTTAAAGAATAAAGTCAACTGCAAACAGAGCTTCCTCTAACCAGACAAGGGAGAAGAGACAGACTCTGGTAAGGACTTCCATGTTGCTTACCTAACTCTTGTTGCATGAACTCCAATAGTATAACAATGAGTGGCATTAAGAAAAAACTGGAGGATAGTTTCTGTAACCTATAGAATTAGTCTGACAGGGAAACTGTCAGAAATGGATCCAACTCAGTGGAGAATTGTCCATTTGGGAAAGGACATGTAAAGGTGTCACCCTCTAGGAGATTTCTAACCCACTGTCAAGGTTTAATAGTCCATGTCAGTTCTTTTCTATTCAGAAAATAAACTGCTCTGACTGGCTTTGTATGCCAGCTTTCCTGACCCCTCTCTTCCCCCCTCCCCCCGGATGAGACGCCACTGCAGCTTCCAGGGATGCAGAATGAAAATCAGGGAGTCTAACTGGTATTTATTTTGGTTTAGTTCAGGTTTGGGTTCAGTTGTATTCAATGTGTTTGGGTTCTTTTCTGGTTCACGCCATCATAAAATCCCAAAAAACTTCAGTAACTGATTCAAACTAGGTCAAATCAAATGTCAATCTGATTTAAATTTAAAAAAAGAATTGAAACTGAAACTGTTTTGATTAACTTTTACATGAGTTTTCCTAGTGTTTTTGTGCTGTCAAACAATTATTTTTTTATGAACGATACGTTTGATCAAATTAAAATAACATCTTGTAAGATTTTCTGTGTTGTATTGGACCTGTGCGGTGAAAGGATACTTTTGAAGCCTGAAAACGTTCTTTCACCACTCGTGATGCTGGAACTGTCAATTGAGTCATCTTGGGTATGACATTTCCAATGGTTTAAAATGATTTCTTTCTTAATGAGATGTGGCTCATCTGCAAATGAATCAAGAGTTGTCCCAATCGTTTTTAGAGCTTTTCTTCATCCAGATATGTTTATTTTTGGAGATTTCATGAGCTTTAAGAAGAAGTTGCAGTTCATCATCCAGTCTTTCAATTTCATATGTGTCTGACATTGATTCTATTACATAATAATTTTCTACTTCTGACTGAAACATTTCCATTTTCATCCACGTTTTGGTTAAATTAAATTTTACCTTGACTTTGTCTTCTTGTGACAGTAGGAATTGATATCTAGGATCAAGGTATGCACATGAGAAAAAGATATCCTTTTCAAACAATTTTTTTTTCTAATTTTTTTTAATTGAAGCCAGTAAGGATTCAGTAAAAAGAGAAGAGACTAGAAGGGAGTTAACCAGCAATTTGCATAGAGTGACACACTGCACCTTAGAGAGATTGCTCTAACTTCCTTGTCTTCTCTTTAGGTTTGTGATGAACCAGAGGAATTAAAGAGAAAGGTCATTGAGCTGGCTGCAGCTGTCCGAAGTGCAAAACACCTGGTCATCTATACAGGAGCTGGGATCAGCACGGTAGGGTTAAATGGGATGAGTTGTTTAAGGCTGCTGGAGCTCCTTCAGCAGTGATTCTATGCCATAAATTCTACAGAGATCTTTCTTGGTTAGTGAGTGGATTGCATGAGGCTAGGTAGGTGTGTAAGCAAAGTATTAGGAGTCCTAGGATCCTGTATTCAGACTGATATTGGCCCACAATTAGGGTCTGGACGATGGGCAGGACACCTTCACATTTGTGTCTCAGGAAGGCACTTGTTGGTCAGGAGAGGCTGAGGCTCTGACTGCGTACAAAGATCTTTGTCAGAGCCCTTCTGGGTTAGTGTGAAGTGCTAGGCAGCAGCCAAGATCACTGTACAAAGAATGTCCATTTTGATCTGATCAGTAAGGCCACTCCTTCAGATTTCTCTTCAAGACCCACTTCTGTCCTATAGCCAATAAGAAATTGGCCAGTTAATGATGGCTAGGTTGAAGGGCAGATGGGTCTAGCAGGCACTTCATAATTTTTAAATTGTAAATATCTATAAAAATGGTCTGCCTTTGTGGTCCCTGCTGGGAGAAGTGGGTGGTGAAGTCTGGCACATCCCCCTGCGTATGTCACTTTTCACTTTTGATTGTGAAATCTTTGAAGCAGGAACCATATTTTCTTATCTTTTTCTACAGCCCCTATCGGAATGGGGACATGATTCAGACTGAGGTGTCTGGGTGCTATAGTGCAATAGACAGTTGTGCTGGAGTATGGCCAGCAAAGATGCCATCATATCTGGAGGAACTATGGAAGGATTTAGGAATTGAGTTCTTTGTGGGGAAACAGGAAATACTGAGTGGGAAAAAGTGGCAGAAATTATATGAATTATGCGAGGGAGGAGAATACTAGGGATCTAACATAAAAATGCAGAAACTGAATGAGTGGGGCAGATGGACAGAATGTTGCCCTGTGAAGGATGATGATTCTGGATGAATTATCAGAGTGAGTTAAGCATGGAGTTCAAACAAGTGAGAGAGACCTGTATGTGCTTCTGTGTGAGAGAGGGCTGATGGATTTATGGGGAATGTACGAAGTGAGAATCAGATAAACTATCAAAGCTGGACTGGTGGCGTGGGGAGCATTCTCAGCAGGTCTCATTTTCCTCTTGTTTCTCCTGTAATGCAGGCAGCTTCAATCCCTGACTACAGGGGTCCTAATGGAGTCTGGACATTACTGCAGAAAGGGAGGAGTATCAGGTAAGCAGATGACATTACTATTTTTTTTCCTTCCGCTCTAATGGGGTGACAGTCTTTGCAACCCTCCAAAGGGTATCTTTCTGGGCTGCACAGCAGAAGGCGAAGACTGAATGTGGGATTAACAGCTCCTCTTCTGTTCCTTTTCCTTTCCCTTTCCATTTGCCAGGGCGACAGATCTGAGTGAAGCGGAGCCCACGCTCACCCATATGAGCATTGCCTGCTTACACAAGCACAACCTGGTAAGGTCCTAAGCTCACTAGTGCTCTGGTACCTGGATCTGAAGGAAGAGGCTGGAAAATCAACAGAGACCAGTTGCTGGGGGAAAAAGTGTTCCTTGGATTATTGAACATAGTTACTGTTACTTACGGAAGGTGGCCAGATGTCCACATGGAAACAGCAGGGTTTGTGCTCCTGTAAAAACCCAGTGTCTTATTGGTGTAACCAGGGGGAAAGTAATATAAAATTCTTACCAGTACAGGGCCAGGAGTGGGCCCCCGGAAGGGGCGGGGCTGGGGGCAGTCCTGAGGCAGCTGCCTCTTCCTCCTCCTCCTTCCCCCCACCCCCTTGGTGGGGCAGGGCAGCGATGTTAAAGCACTGCTGTGGTAAAGGACCCTCCTTAAAGCGCTTTAATGTCGCTGCGTACGGGCTGGTATCGGCTTCTTACCATTACTCTGTACCGGCCACTTTCACCCCTAGGTGTAACTCCCACCTTTTGTAGCAACACCTTTTCCATAGCTGCCTCGCCCCCGCCTTGTTAGCCTGTTCGTGTGGGTGGGTGAAGGTTCCTGTTATAAAACTACTAGCAGAGTAATAGTGATAACCCCTAGCAGAGCTTTATTTAGCAGTGGGAGCCCTTGAACTTCTGTCATAAGTGCGTGCTGGTTTCTGTGTCTTCTCAGTCATTTCTTGCCCACCTTGCTTGGTTTCTGCCAACTCTGCTCAAATTCTGGGGTTGTACTGGGGTCAGTTTGTTTTCCTCATTGGTGAACACTTTCAGAGTTCCATGCCATGTCAGCTCTGCTTCCTTCCTTCCAAGGTACAGCATGTGGTGTCTCAGAACTGTGATGGGCTCCATCTACGGAGTGGGTTACCCCAAGCTGCAATATCTGAGCTTCATGGAAACATGTACATAGAGGTGAGTAGCCAGGGCAAAGGCTTGCTGTTCTGTGGGCTCATGTGGGTTGTGGGCTGCTGGCCTGTCTCCCCAGTCCACGAAGGATTAAACTCTGCACCCGGAGTCTGTTCAGGCCCTTTCTTCAGGGCACTATTTATGGGTTGCAGTGACAGTCTGTAGAAAACCCCCAAATGAAACAGTTTAGCATAAATCCAGCAGCTCTTCCTCCTATGTCCTCCTATAGACAGACTGCCTAGGCATACTCCTGCCACAGGAACTACCCTACTTCCTGTAGCTCCCACCAAGAAAATGAGCTCTTTCAGCCTTATAGGAATCCGATACTCATCAGGCAGTCACCTGACCCCTTTACCAGCTGGGTCTGAATTCCCTACCAGGGCGAAACACCTGTTGTTAAAGGGGCTCTGCCTCAAACCAAGGCTAACTGATGCAAGGCCCCTGGCCTTTAAAAGAGCAAACTTGCCTGTTACATAACTGCATTTCCTTGCTTCCTTCCTGCACAAGGTCTGTACTTTCTGCACACCCAATAGAGAATATGTGCGAATGTTTGATGTGACGGAGCGCACAGCCCTGCACAGACATCATACAGGCAGGATGTGCCATAAGTGTGGGGCACAGCTGAGAGACACAATCGTCCATTTCGGGGAGAAGGGGACCTTGAGGGAACCTCTGAACTGGGAAGCAGCAACAGAGGCTGCAAGCAAAGCAGATGTGATTCTGTGTCTGGGTTCCAGCTTAAAGGTAACTGTAGACGCTCAGTGAAGATTGTTAGCAGCATTCTCCTTTGGTGATGCGCCCTGGCGCGGAGCAGTCTTCTCCCAAACACCTTGGTGTCTGGCCTCGCCCACCACATGTGATAAATCCTGGTGCTTGGTAGTCTCTCTTCTGACTCCTCCCTCGTCCCCTTCCTGGTAATAAATTCCACCTACTCTCACCGATATATTCCAGCATTTACATCTGCATTTGGCTATACTGACAGTCTCTATTTTATGCCAGGTTTTGAAAAAGTATCCACATCTTTGGTGCATGAGCAAACCCCCCAGTCGCCGTCCAAAACTCTACATTGTGAACCTGCAGGTGAGATGTTAAAAAATGGGAAAAGCCTCATGTGAAATGATTCTGCACCTACATCCTGCTGTACGGGGGAATTCATACCCACAAAGAGTCTGGGAACTAGACAGTGTGAATTTGAGCAGGGGACAGATTGGGACATGGGTCCCCTGCCAGAATACAAGGCTGTTAGGTCTGGACAGGGTGCTGTGCAGGGATCATACAGGGGTTGCTCATTCAGCCTGTCTGGATTTTTATCTTCACTTCCTTGGCCCCCCACAGTGGACTCCAAAGGATGATCTGGCTGCCCTAAAACTGCATGGGAAATGTGATGATGTTATGAGATTACTGATGGAAGAACTTGGTCTGGAGATCCCATGCTATGACAGGTGAGGAGCCTCAGGCCTGGTGGCTGCCTCATGTTTACTGACAATAATATTCATCTATTCTATAGAGAACTCACTCCCCCCGCCCCCCCTTCACTTCCCTCCTACAAAGCAAGTCACTTCTGTCATCCTCGTTTTACAGATGGGGAAACCAAGGCACAGGGAAGGGAAGTGGTTTGCTGGCACTAGGATGAGAATGGGGAAGTTCTAAATTCCTAGGTCTGGGCTGAGACTGCACCCTCCTGTGCCTGTTTACCACAGAACATTCCTCTGCCTGCTCAGCACTATATTTTAGTATTTGTAGTTTTTAATAGCGATTTTCATCGTCACCCAGAAGGCGCTGTCAGCAACTCCTGGCAGAAGTGAGGCAGTGAGATGTGTGCAATGGCAGAGCAGTCCAAAAGCCTGCCTTCCAGGGGAGGGCACAAGAGGTCATTTTAGTCACATAGCCGCTTCTTTGGACTGAGTGAATAGTAGCTGCTCACTGGCTACATCGAGGATGGAGGAGTGTAATTTTCAGCAGTGGGTTCAGTTCCTGTGTGTGGTAGTGCTGAGTTCCCCAGCAGCAGGACAAGGAGCCTTTCTTACACATCTGTCTTGTTTTGGTAGAACAAAGGATCCTATCTTCTCTCTGGCTATTCCCCTTAGCCCCAGTGAAGAAGGCAGTCACAGCCGGAGACCTGTGGCAACACCATGGAGCCTGGAGGAGGCGCAGATGCAAGAGCAGCAGCGAGAGCCAGCTTCTCAGCTCAGCCTCTCTCTCTCAGGTGGCTGGTTTGGCAGGGGTTGTGCAAAAGGCTCCAAGAAGAAAAAAGTAAATTGACTTTGTAAATTGCCATTTGAACACTATATTTTTATGGAAATACATCAGCTGCTGCCATTTAGGATGGCTTTTCCCTGCTGCCCTGGACTGAGCTGGGTTTGCCATGAACTCCAAACACAGACTCTGCTGATCTGAGGTCGGGGCAACTGGAAAAAACTGCAGGAGCCATATTTTCATGCAACTATTTACTGTGCGATGACAAAGCTCAGAGGACAGCTGGCTGTTAGGTAATGGGCCTTGCACTCTGACACCTTTCCCTTAATCTCAGCACTTACACTCTGTTCTCTAGCAGCACTGGCAGGCTGGTGCACATGCTGTTTCTCTGCCTTGTGGGGTACTTTTTGCTAAGTAAAGAAGCCTGGACTTTCTTGTGGTTCTGTGACTGGCTAGTGGGGGTGACCCTGGGCTGGGCGCAGGGCATCCGGGATGCAGGAGCCCGCTCGTGTCCTGCCCTGGGCTGGAGGGCAAGGTCTCCGGGATGCAGCAGCCGGATCGTGTCCTGCCCTGGGCTGGGCGCGGGTCGCTGGGATGCAGCAGCCGGATCGTGTCCTGCCCTGGGCTGGGCGCAGGGTCTCCGGGATTCCTGCCCTGGGCTGGGCGCAGGGTCTCCGGGATGCGGCGGCCGGATCGTGTCCTGCCCTGGGCTGGGCGCAGGGTCTCCGGGATTCCTGCCCTGGGCTGGGCGCAGGGTTGCTGGGATGCGGCGGCCGGATCGTGTCCTGCCCTGGGCTGGGCGCGGGTCGCTGGGATGCGGCGGCCGGATCGTGTCCTGCCCTGGGCTGGGCGCAGGGTCTCCGGGATGCGGCGGCCGGATCGTGTCCTGCCCTGGGCTGGGCGCAGGGTCTCCGGGATGCGGCGGCCGGATCGTGTCCTGCCCTGGGCTGGGCGCAGGGTCTCCGGGATGCGGCGGCCGGATCGTGTCCTGCCCTGGGCTGGGCGCAGGGTCTCCGGGATGCGGCGGCCGGATCGTGTCCTGCCCTGGGCTGGGCGCAGGGTCTCCGGGATTCCTGCCCTGGGCTGGGCGCCCTCGGGCGCGGCCTCCTTGGCGTGAAAGCCCCTCGGGGGTGGGGGGGGTGCGGCTCCGCCCCGGCCCGGCAGGGAGGCGCCAGAGGCGGGGACTGTTGTCACGTGATCGCGCCGGGATGGCGGCGCCTTCGGCCGGCCTATCGCCGCCCTCGGTCGGGTGACGGAGGCGGCGGCCGGAGGCGGCTCCGGGGCGCGGGGTCCTGGACTCGCCCGCGATGCTGAGGAACGGAGCGGCCGAGGCCTCCCGCAGCCCCGCGGCCGCCCCCCGGCCCGTCCGCGTGTGGTGCGACGGATGGTGAGCGGGGCCCCGTGAGCTGGAGACGGCGCCGCGGCCCGGGCTCCCCGGCCGGGCCCTGGACCCGCCGCCGCCTCAGCGGGCCCGGCCCGGCCCGGCCCGGCTCGGCTCGGCTCTCCGCCCCCCTGAGAAGCGGCAGCTCGGGGCGGGGGCTCCGCGGGGGCGGCGCGACCCGCGCTGTGGGCAGGGGCGGGCCCTGGCCCGGGGCGACGGGAATCGGCCTGTCTCGAGGCGGCCGGGTGGGGTGGGGTGGGGTGGGGTGGGGTGGGGGGGCCCAGGGGTGCGCTGTGGCTGGAACTCCCGGACATCAGATGCAGGGCTGGGGGTGGCTGTCGCCTCTGCAGGACGTGGTCTCCGAGGAAGAGCTGGCATCGGGTGGGTAGGGGCAGTCCTGCAGTCATCCAGACTCTTGGCTGGACTGTTTTGCTGGCTTGTCAAGCAGAGGTGCCCCTTTGGGGTGATGTCAGGGGAGACCAGGACCAGTCTTTTTCAGAGTCTTGTCTCTGACAGTAGCCCTACCAGGTGCTCCAAAGGGAGGTGCAGGAATCCATCTCGCAAACAATTATGAAATAATCTGCTTATAAATTAGGAAGAAATTTCCCCATCAGATGATTTATACCCCAAAGCAGGAGAGTTTATGTCCTTTCTATATGTATTTAAAGAAAGAGAGACCATAAAACAAGTTATCCTGAGTAATATAACTGGGTGTTTTTGTTAGCCTGTTGACTCCCTGTCCTGCGTCATTCAGAAGGACTTTGGAACTTAAACTCTTCTGTAAACATCCATCTTCTTGTCAAGGCCATTGTGCAAAGGTTTTGTGTGCTCACCTGAGTTACTCCTTGAAATTCTGGGGTGTGTGTTTAATGGCCCTTGTTTTTAAATGGGCAGGTAGAGCATAGGCAGTTGTTGGATGCAGCACAAATGCATTCCTGTAAGCAGTGACATGAATGTGTGAGCTGGCTAGAATGACCTGGTTTCTGCATGCCATTCTTATCTTTTCTCTTAACCTTCCTTAGTTGTGGAGTTTGATCAGTCCTCTGTGCAGCATTCCTGGATTTGTGGGTTAGTGTGTTCTGTAACCTTCACTTTGAGAATTGCCTCTCTATATCCCCCTTTCTCCAGTGCTGGAGAGTTTCAGGAGTCCTCTACCAAGATGTGCTCATAAGGGCTGCATATGTGTCTTCCCATGCATCCAAACAGTTGGGTCTGACCATAGAAATGGAATAGCATCCCAAAATTCCTTCTCTTCTGCAGGGAGCTGTTGATGAAGCTTTGTGCTGGTCTGGAGAACTTTGTTTAGCTTTTTGGCCAGACTTTTATTAGCTGATTTTACTAGTTGTTTTGATAAGAGGTAGCAACCAATGGACCTACTCAGGAATGTAAGACATGGCCTCTACTTCAAAGAGGTCATTATCTAAAATGACAATTCACCTTCACAGGGGAAGGGAGGGGAGAGGGATACATCTTTTAAACATTATAATAATGAATGAATGAATAAATAAATTCTCATTAACTAAATGTGCCTTCCTTTTAACTTGTCTTTGATTTGGCTAATTACTTGTAGCGACCGTAGAAGCAATGGACCTGGAGGAGGGATTTGAAAGAGAAGAGAGTAGGGGTCTTGCAGATGGATTTGGGAAGGGTGTATCCTGGGTGGAGGGGGCAGCATGGACTTCAAGTGTGGGAGAAGCAGACATTGGCAGATTGGAGGATGGGTGTGGGGGTGACATGCTGTGAAGTGAGGAGAGACTCATGAAAGGTCTTGAAGGCTAGTTGTGGTATGATCCTGGGCCATTACAGCATTCCTGGGCAGGGTGGATTGATTTAAACAAGCAGGAAACCTTGATTTAAACCACCAATTGTAATTGTTTGCATGTGTACTACTTAGTTATTTTCCTAATCAAGGTTGATTATCATTGGTTGATAACCATTCTGCAGTTTCCACGATATGCTATGCATCCGATGAAGTGAGCTGTAGCTCACGAAAGCTCATGCTCAAATAAACTGGTTAGTCTCTAAGGTGCCACAAGTACTCCTTTTCTTTTTACGAATACAGACTAACACGGCTGTTACTCTGAAACCTGTCATTAAAACATGTTGATTTGTGCTAACCCAGAAGATACATTGTATCTATATACATTACTTATAGCAGCGGTTTTCAACCTTTTTTTTCATTTGTGGACCCTCAAAAAATTTCAAATGGAGGAGTGGACCTCTTTGGAAATCTTTACATAGTCTGCTGACCCCAGGTTGAAAACCACTGGCTTAGATCAATTTTATAATTTAACTTCTTTGCTTGCAATTTGTGTGAAGCTGTATTTGGATAGAAACTCAAACTCAATTAAAAATTAAACTCAGTTTACTCCCAGCGCTGTAAAAAACCCACCTCCATGAGGGGTGCAGCTACCAGCGCTGGTGAACTGTCTACACTGGCGCTTTACAGTGCTGAAACTTGCTGCGCTCAGAGCGGTGTTTTTTCACACCTCTGAGCGAGAAAGTTGCAGCGCTGTAAACTGCCAGTGTAGACAAGCCCTAAGAAACCCCTGCCCACACTGCCTTTCCTCCTACAACTAGACCTGAAGAAGAGCTCTATGTAAGCTCGAAAGCTTCTCTCACAAACAGAAGTTGGTGCAATAAAAGATATGACCTCACCCACCATGTCCTTGAGGCTTCAGTATACCACCAGCTCCTATGAAATTCTTTTCAGTTGTGGGACATGATAAAACGGGGGAAGGGTCTAAGTCCTCCTTGTCTTGCTTTGATCTTTGGGCACCCAAGCTCTTTATAGAAACACCTTATTTTACCCCAGTGAGTGTGGGAGGGAGGAAATTACTTCTGGATATCCTCCGAGGTGCCACCAGGGTAACAGGATTTTTCAGTCATGTGGGGAGCAGAGCTGGCTGATGGAACGTAGCCTCTGGTAACATTGGCACTGATTTGCCCTTTGTGTGGTGGACACACTGTGTGCTCCCTTAATAGCACTGTTCCTCCAACCAGTTTATTGCAGGGTGATAATATAGCTTTCTGGTCTAGATCAGCTGCATAAAAGTGACTACCAGAGGTTCAGCTGCTTGGAGACTTTAACCCTTTGAATCTTTTTTGTGGGGAAGGAGTGAGTGGAAGAGGGTCTTTGATTGCACTGCAGAAGGAGGATCAAATCTCATTGTTATGCAGCTGAGCCCTCTTAATTGTACACTAGGCCTAACACTGGCCCTTTTTCTTTCTAGCTATGATATGGTGCATTTTGGCCACTCGAATCAGCTGCGCCAGGCTCGGGCCATGGGAGACTATCTCATTGTGGGAATCCACACAGATGGTAAGAGGCCTTCTCAGTCCTTCATCTCCTGCTGCTGCTAGCGTCAGCCAACAAAATCAGACCTGAGGATGGTGAGCCTGATGCAGAACAAATTCCCAGTTACAGCTCCTCTAGCAGTAACAGAGCCATCAAAGGAGGGGTATCTCTGGCTAGTCTGAGTGGGATTGTTCTCTTCTTAGTTACCCTTTTGCTTACTGGTAGATAATGTAGATGGGAGATAATTGTCACGCTCTACTCGGCACAGGTGAGGCCTCAGCTGGAGTACTGTGTCCAGTTCTGAATGCCACGCTTTAGGAAAGATGTGGACAAATTGGAGAGAGTCCAGAGGAGGGCAACAGCAATGCTCTCCTAACCTATGAGGAAAATTAAAAAAAAAAACACTTCAGTATGTTTAGTCTGGAGAAAAGATGATTGAAGGGGAACCTGATAAGTCTTCATATATGTTAAGGTCTGTTATAAAGAGTACCGTAATCAACTGTTCTCCTTGTCCAGTGAAGGTAGAACAAGAAGTAATGGACTTAATCTGCAGCAGGGGAGATTTAGGCTAATATTAGGGAGAAATTTTCTAACTATAAGGATAGTTAAGCTCTGGAATAGGCTCCCAAGGGGGACTGTGGAATCGCTATCATTGTAGGTTTTTAAGAACAGGTTGGACAAACATCTGTCAGGGATGGCCTAGGTTTACTTGGTCCTGCCTCCATGTGGGGGTCTGCACTTGCTGACTTCTTGAAATCCCTTCCAGCCTTATATTTCTATGATTCTATGAAAGACTTCAGAGTCTAGAGCACATGGGACTCTTTCTAGGGTCTGGCCTATATTAGAAAAATTGCACCAGTGTAGGTTATAATAACACCTATCTCTTATCATAGAATCGTAGAATATCAGGGTTGGAAGGGACCTCAGGAGGTCATCTAGTCCAACCCCCTGCTTAAAGCGGGACCAACCCCAATTTTTGGCCCACATCCCTAAATGGTCACTTCAAGGGCTGAACTCACAACCCTGGGTTTAGCAGGCCAGTGCTCAGACCACTGAGCTATCCCTCCCCCTTATGTAGTGCTTTTCTTCTTTAGATCTTGAAGCACTTTACAAAGGAGGGCACTTCACCTGCACTTTACAGATAGGAAAACTGAGGCACAGGAAGGGACTTCCCCAAGGTCACCATTAGGCCAGTGACAGAGCAGGAATAGAGCCTAGGTTTCCTGAGTCCCAATGCTGGGATCTATCCATTGGTCATACTGCCCCCCTTAAACAATTAAAAGTCGTCTAGTCACATGGGTGCAAACCCTCAGCAGAGATACCCTTAAACCAGTTTACTGTACTCCGATAAGTTATTTTAAGCACAGCCTAACTGGTGTACGTGTGTCTATATGGGATTTGCACCTGTGTGTTCAGATAGATTTTAAATTGATTTCATTACAGTGGCACACGTTTTCCACGATAGACCAGGCCTTGTGAACCTCTGTTACTGGTATTTGGATTTCCCCAACACCTTAGTAACTGTCTGTAGGGTGTCTGCCATCCCTGGACTCTAGAGAAATCCATGTGCAGTGACTTGGTGCCCAAGCCGCATCTCGGAGTGAATCTAATGGGTACAAAGGGGATTCCCTTCCATGGGCTGCCAGGGAGCCAGACCCACTCGCTTTCTAGCTGCTGAGAACTGCAGGGTAAGAGCAGGTTGCATTTGAGGCCTCAGATTGGATTTTGGGATGGGATCTTGTTACACACCTACAAAATGGGTCTAAGGTAAAATATATTCAGGCCTGTTATGGAGTCAGACCTCACTCCCACCCTCTAGTCCCTTTTGTGCTGAGCTCCTATACACCAGGCTGTGGTTCTGTGGGCTATCCCCATAATGGGGCCCCCTGGGAACTGAGGCTCCTGAGGGGACTCTTGGGGAATTGGTGGAATTGCCTCTATAGCAGCACTGTTTGTGTGTCTGTAACTGGCTTTGTTTTCTTTGTTATCCAGAGGAGATTGCCAAGCACAAGGGACCACCTGTCTTTACCCAGGAGGAGAGGTACAAAATGGTGCAAGCTATCAAGTGGGTGGATGAGATTGCTCCAAGAGCTCCCTACGTATCCACGCTGGAAACCCTGGACAAGTATAACTGTGACTTCTGTGTGCACGGCAGTAAGTGTTCTGGGTGCTCTGTCAGGGTTGGGTGCTCTGTATAGCTAAGGGGCCAAGTGCAGGGAAGGGCAGGTGGGTTCAGCTCTAGTTCTCCTGCGCTCATTCCCTCTGTCAGATCATTCACTGCTTCTGTGTGAACAGAAAAGTTCCTTCCCCACCCTCGATGCTATAGCTTCTCCAAGGCACAGTGATGTCAAAGGGGAATATGAAATAACTGAGTTTAACTGGAAATGTGACAGAACAGCAGCAACTCCAGTGTCTCTGCTAGAGATTCGGGGCTTTTCCCTGGCACCAGGGGTCTTTGTTCCTTGCAGTACAGCCTTGTATTCCACCATGTAACAAGGGGAGGATATGGAATTGCTTCATACTAGGGAAGGGGGAGATTTTGAGACATTCAGCTACGCAGGGTCTCCCGGCTCACAGGCCTGCTTGGGACATAGGCAGGAGCACTATTGCTGCAGGGGGTTGTAATCACTGCTTCCAGAGCCATGATCAGAAACTACAGAACCCCAGGGTTGGAACCCATTCATTTCCCTGTTCTGTGGGACCTGCACTTTCTGGGTGGGGTGGTCTCTCTTTCTGAGCCCTCCAGCAAAAAGCAGGACGGGAATTCTGAGATGACCGAGAGGAACCTCCCCTGGAATTTTACCTCTGTATATGGTATTGGGGAGACTGCTACTGGAATACTGCGTAGAGGTTTGATGTGCACATTTTTAAAAGGATGTTGAAAAAAATGAAGAGGGTGCAGCAAAAAGCCACAGAGAGGACTTGAAGACTGTAACAATGCCTTAGGAAATATTTTTGTTGCAGAGGGTTACTTACGTGATTAGGCTAGCCTAACCCAGGTGCCATGTGTGACTTGTCTGTCCTTCTAGGCACATGGGAGAGTGTAGGGAGCAATGCCTGAGTTAACTCTGCAGTGAAGATTCCTTACAGGCAGAGACTTACAGAGCTCAATCTGTTCAGCTTCTCAAAAAGATCAAGAGGTGACTTGATCTCAATGTATCAGTAACTTAATGGAGAGAAAATGCTAGGTACCAAAGGGCTTTTTAATCTAACAGAGACCGGCAGAACGAGAACCAGTGGCTGGCAGCTAAACCCAGACACATTCAAGTGAGAGAGAAGGCACACATTTTTGACAGTGAGGGTGTTTTAACCATTGGAACAAACTACCAAGGGATGTGAATTTACGATCTGTTGATGACTTCAAATCAAGACTGGATGCCTTTCTGAAAGACATGCTTTAGATATACACAAGTTATTGGGCTCAGCATAGGGGTAACTGGATGAAATTCTATGGACTGTGTTATACAGAAGGTTAGACTAAATGATTTTTAGAATCTATTAATCTGCTTTCCTCCCAGGTCAGGGAAGAGTGGCAAACTCCCAACTGTTCCATGGCATGGAAGAGGTTGGTTGTGTGTACACCATGATTTAGAGCAGAAGCATGAAGCTTTTGCTCCTGTTCTGACTTGTGTGCTGGTTACACTCCGCCATTGTGTTTCCCACTTCCCCAGCAGCTCATTCGATTTGCACAGGGCGTAGAAGGGGATGGTGCTCTAATGCTTCTGTCTCTCTGTAGATGACATCACACTAACTGTAGATGGCAAGGACACCTATGAAGAGGTGAAGGCAGCTGGGAGATACAGGTAACCCTTTGCCACTCCTATTCTTGTCCTGTTCTAATTAGACCTGCTGGAATTCCTGGTTAAGCCAGAGGGTGTGGAGCTCAGCTGAAATGCTGGTGTCTTCAAGCTGCATCTTCACCTTGTCTTTATTAGCTGTGGTATGTCCCTGCTGCTTTAGTAACCCTTACTCATGTGGCCTCCAGGAGGCACTGCAGGCAACAGCTGGCTGGCCCCCCATCCTATAGATCACACGGGGCTGTTCCTGTCCCCAGGGAGCTGTAAGGCATGTGGCACTGAAGTCATGGACTGCAGACAGCAGTGCTGGGGAGTTGCACAAGGTGTGTCTTCACAGGAGCTGCACACACTGAGTGGTGAGCAAAGGGAGCAGGGAGGTGCAGAGACTCAGATAGGCAAATGTTCCTCCCCATGTGACATGCTACATGGGGGAAAGGGCCTCTCCCAGCCTCAGCCCCTGGTTTGGCAAGTTTCATTAATGTTCCTGCAGATTGATGGGACCGCTGCTTCTACATCCTTTAGTTATCCTTGGCTTGTTTTCTTGCAGGGAATGTAATCGCACCCAGGGAGTGTCCACTACTGATCTGGTTGGTCGCATGTTGCTCATGACCAAGGCTCACCACAGCAACATAGTGAGTCAGACAGCTTGGGGTTGGGGCATTTCCCAGCGCCTTTGCTTAGCCAATTCCTCATGAGTCACCTTTCTCCTGAATGGCAGAGCTGAGCTCCTGGGTCTGTTGTACAGAATGTTGATGGGTTTTGCAAGCTACAAGTGGGCAGGGCTGGCTGAATCCCCTACTTATCTTTGCTCAGACCCCCGTGAAGTAGGGCCGCCTGGGAGGGTAGCGGCTGACGCTCTGCTGTGGTCTGCAGGGGACTCCAGGCTTCGTCCTCAGCACCAAGAGGCAGCATGGAGGGGAACACATGCCTCTTTCCAGTGACCTCTTTGAGTGAATGACAATCTCTGCAGAGACACCATCCTATTCTTGGCTGTAGAACAGGATGCTCTGGAGATTCCAGGAGGAAACTGCCCCTTTGGGGCCTATGGTTATTGCTGGGTGTTGTCAGATGCTGAGCCAAGCTCTCTCTGGCTTTTGAGCCAGGTCACAAGGTTTGAGTATTAAATGCTGATAAATCAATTGATGCAGGATTGGCATCTGGTGCCCATCTGGTGCCTAGGCTTCCCTATGCTTTTGCTAGCAGGAGCTTGTTTTGGGCTGAGAGATCCACTTCGGAATCAGCATTCTGATTCTCCTCTTCCTCTGTGCAGGATGAAGACCTGGATTACCAGAAGCACAAGGATAACTTTGGGAAGGTGAGTGTGTGGGTTCCAGGCAGTGGGGAGCCAGCACTTGGTGGTGGCACATGTGGACCAGTTAAGGAGGATTCTACATGTGCTTTACAGTCTGCAGTATAAGGTGGTCTTCCTGCCCAGTGACGATCAAAGCAAACCCCCTGCCAGGCCTATAAAATCTCTGCAGTAGCCTCTGGAGTGGGCCTAGGAAGCTGGGTGGACTGAGCTGTGATTGTAAACACAGCAGAGGTCTGTAGTACTCATTGAGCACCTTGCTGCTTCTCTTTCCTGCTCATAAATTTCATTTTTCGCCACCTTTCCATAGTTCCCAGAACCTTTCTCTTGAGCTGTGTTCCCACCAAGGACACACACTGCTAAATGATGTTCCTTTTAAACTAAGTTTGCTCAGAAGAGATTGGGTGTGAGGCATGCTATACTTAAGTGCACAAATTCAATTTCATCCTTTATTGGTGCACCCAGATTACATGTACAATCATAGTGACTTTTGTACTCAGTTCAGAAAAACAGGGACCCACAAGTCCAACCTTCAACCAGCAAAATGCTCCTGATGCTACAGCTATATTCAGCCTGTCACACTGACATTTCTCTGGCTATTTCTGATGAACAAACTGGTCCAGCCCCCTGGGTTTGTGAAAATGTGGGGTATGTTATCAGACCCCCACATTCCTGGCTCTGCAGCTGGAACATTGCTTAGAAGAACTTGCTCCCATGCTCTGGATTTTACCTTGTCCATCTTCTGGATAGACTGGATCGGGATAGACTGTTTTTTGTTGTTTTAAACTTTGTGCTCTTCCAGAGTCTCTAAGGTATCCTCTTCATCACAACTAGTCACTGGCTGTAGGATTTGGGGGGCTTCATGCTCCCTGAAAGCATCTTGAGACATGCAGGCACCCTATTGATTCATTACATAACATCCCTTCGGGGGGGAATGTTGTCCTTGGGGAACGTCCCTATTCTTAGCTGAGTTCTCTTCATACTTTTTTAAGCCTTTAGAACTGTTGGCATCGGGTTTCCAAAGTAAATGCAAAGGAGCTGGTGATTAAATCTACTGCTGTTTCACAGTCCTGCCACACAGCGGGGCTAAAACCCTGTCCTCCTGAATTGTGCTCACATTGGACTTGGTGAGCCGTAGGACATTTTGCTGTTTGGTTTATTGGTTTTGGATGCTCTCATTTTAATAATTGATTTAAAATCCTGTCTTGCCTGATGAAAGAGTGGGTGAGTGGGGGGCTTTGTGGTAGGCGGGGCTAGGGCAAGCCCTGTTCCGTTTCACAGAATCATAGGACTGGAAGGGACCTTGAGAGTTCATCTAGTCCAGTCCCCTGCCTCATGGCAGGACTAAGTATTATTTAGACCATCCCTGACAGGTGTTTGTCTAACCTGCTCTTAAAAATCTCCAATGATGGAGATTTCTCAGCCTCCCTAGGCAATTTATTCCAGTGCTTAACCACCCTGACAGGAAGTTTTCTCTAATGTCCAACCTAAACCTCCCTTGCTGCAATTTAAGCCCATTGCTTCTTGTCCTATCCTCAGAGGTTAAGAAAAACAATTTTTCTCCCTCCTCCTTGTAGCAGCCTTTACATATTTGAAAACTGTTATCGTGTCCCCCCTCAGTCTTCTCTTTTCCAGACTGAACAAATCCAATTTTTTCAACCTTCCCTCATAGGTCATGTTTTCTAGACCTTTAATCATTTTTGTCTCTCTTCTCTGGACTTTCTCCAATTTGTCTACATCCGTCCTGAAAAGTGGCACCCAGAACTGGACAGAGTACTCCAGTTGGGGCCAAATCAGTGCGGAGCAGAACGGAAGAATTACTTCTCGTTTCTTGCTTACAATATTCCTGCTAATACATCCCAAAATGATGTTTGCTTTTTTGAAACAGTGTCACACTGCTGACTCATAGTTAGCTTGTGATCCACTGTGACCCCCAGATCCCTTTCCACAGTACTCCTTCCTAGGCAGTGATTTCCCATTTTGTATGTGTGCAACTGATTGTTCCTTCCTAAGTGGAGTACTTTGCCTTTTTTCTTATTGAATTTCATCCTATTTACTTCAGACCATTTCTCCAGTTTGTCCAGATCATTTTGAATTTTAATCCTATCCTCCAAAACACTTGCAACCCTTCCCAGCTTGGTTTATCTTTGCCTGCTAAATTAATATACCAGGCTTAGGCTGCCCTGTTGCTCATTCCCCTCCCCCCGTTTTCTTTCCAGCATCTCCTTATGAGGCTCTTGGTGAAGCTCAGAGACTAGCTAGCAGAGATGGGTCAGAAGTGCCGTTGTGTGACTATGGGGAGGTGGTCACGTCTGAATACTGAATCCCAGGAACTAAGGAATGCAAGCTACTGCTAGCCAGGTTTCCTGCTTGGCTTTTTGCCAGCATCCTCCTCCTACAGCCCTACCCTTCAGCTGTCTCTTGGGCTACTTATGTGATACCTATATCCCATTTGAACCTGCTTTGTGCTATTGGGTCTGAAACATTGTTCTCCTTTGCTTAGGGCCCTAAAGGTCACAGCCCCTGGACTGGAGTCTCTCAGTTCCTGCAGACATCCCAAAAGATCATCCAATTTGCGTCTGGGAAGGAGCCGCAGCCAGGAGACACCATCATCTATGTGGCTGGAGCCTTTGACCTGTTCCGTATCCTTAGAGACTCTGCTGCCTAGACAGGAATGGGTAGGGAAGGCTGTGATCTGTCTCTCTTACATTTGTCCACTGAAGCAGAGGATTAGGACTGTGCACTGCCTCTTCCTTTTCTCTCTGGAGAGAAGGAGGAGAAGGAACAGGGCTCTTCAACTGATGGCTTTTTGTCCTGTCACAGGGAAATGGGCTTGAGAATACAGCTGCAGCTCCATTTAAGTGATGGATTTACAGCTAACAGGGCTTGAGGAGTGAAGATGGTTGGACCTTCCGAGATCTCCTTTATTCCCCTCTTAAAAGCCACCTGTCACAGTGACCAAGTGAAGCTGTTCAGGGAGTGCTGAATGCAGCATGCAGTAGGGTCAGCCAATGCTGTGGATCAGCCTGTGAGAATATTTTTCTTTCCCTGTTTGTCCCAGTCTCCAGGGCTGGGCCAGTCTCCACAGAGCACCTAAAGCCATTAGAAATTTTTGGAAGAGGCTGAATAAATCAGATTAACACAATTAATGACTGGGAAGGTGTTTGGGTCGGTGCCCAGAGTTCATGGGATGGGGGCGGGGGGAAGAGGGTAGATGCCCATGGCACAAGGGCAGCAAATAACACAAATTCCTCAGGTTTTCTATCTCATACTGCAGATTCTTAGCATCACTCTCCTCCCGTGCCGCCCCTGCCCCCCCCAAGCTGTGATGCTGGTCCCACATCCTTAACCGAAGCCATAGACATTGGGCACGTGGATTTCCTGGAGAAGGTACACCTGCTGGCCGAGAGACCCTACATCATTGTTGGGCTGCACTTTGATCAGGTCAGTATGGAGTGTTGCTTAAAGTCCTGGTAGAGAGCTGTCCTGGTGGCCAGGTCCTCTGTGTGGGCTCAGAGCAGTAGGGATGCCTGTTTCATCCTTGCTGGGGGCCATGCTCTCTGAGCCAGACAGATTGTTGTCTGGAAGCTCTCAGGAGAGAGTCACAGTCCTGCACAGTGGGAGAATGCGTTTCATGTAGGGAGGGACAGAGGGAAATGGTGGAGGGGTCATCTCTTGCCCTAATGGTGACTACTGTGCTTTGCCCGTAGGAAGTGAATCGCTACAAAGGGAAGAACTATCCCATCATGAACATCCACGAGAGAACTCTTAGTGTCCTGGCATGCAGAGTGAGTGCCTGGCTAGAGTTCTGCTTCTTGAATTAAACACTGCTGTCCTGTTCTACAGCCAAAGTGCCTTGGGCTAGGGTTGGTAAATTGACTAATATTGTTGATGTCAAACATGGTAAGATGTTTTAAAGCACTGATTTATTAGAACAATAACAAAAGAGTAAGACTTTATGGCCTCCAATAGGCTTAGCTTTAAACAGATGCATATGCCCAATTACAAAAATCAAGTTACCTGAGTTATTTTAACTCAGAAGAACATGAAATACAATGGTATGAAGCTGTAAAAAATGAAAGCATGGCACCACGATGCAATCAAAACAGGAGGGCTCTGCCCCCATCAGGGTATTCCTGCTGAATATTTGACTGTATTGAAACATGGTCAAATAATAGGTAGTAATTGACCAGTCAGGTGACTTAAACTGACCGGCTTGCCAAGCCTATGTTGGACTACCTTCTCATAAGATGCCTGATGAGCTAAGTAGGGGCAGGCTCGGTCAGTGCCAGACCACTTGAACATCTAAGTGTTGTGGAAGCCGATGTTGGCATTCAGGTAGTTGGCACGACTTCTGTCAAGGCACTATTGAATCAGTGCTTCAGCTTAATGCTATAAAGGTAAAACCAAGGCTACGATCACTTGTCATTAAAGATCCCATGGCGAAGAGTCGGGATGTTAACCACAGTGTCCTAGTCACGCGTCGTTCTGCACTGTAGAAAGGTTGCTGTATTCTTCCGAAGAAGTGCTGCACTTTGCACTGGTTGAAAGGATTCCTGTAGCACTCTAGGAATCTCTGATTAAAGGAGCTCCAGAAATACTTTTCTTTGGGTCATTCATCTGTGGGTATGCTGTGTGCATACAACCAGAATTAATGTAGGAAACATGTTTATTTGCTCTTAGCATAGATCCTTTAACGCTTAGTTCACATAGCACAAGCCGGGCTGCAGTTCTCCAGCAGCGAGAAGCTGAAGTACTGTCCTCCTATCAGGTTCCTGGTGTCAGCCACTGTGGTGCAAACTCATTGCATATTGGCTTCACCACGAGCCTATTGCTACGTGGAGAACTATAGTGAGGCCCAGGCTCTTTAGAGGAGAGAAGGATCTTGTATTATGTTCACTGGCTGTAGAGCCCCCTTTCCAAATACTGCAGTTCCCCTATTCAGATCCCCAAACACACACAACTGAGCAGCTGGACTGCTACTGGGGGATGGGCCAGACTCTGCTTTCTTGGGTCTGGAATCATGCTTGGCTTCTCCTTCTTCAGTACGTGTCCGAGGTGGTGATCGGTGCCCCGTACGCAGTTACTGCCGACCTGCTGGATCACTTCAAGGTGAGTGCCAACTCCTGTTTCATTCTTGGCTGCGTGTGTGTGTGTGCATGTGAGGTGCTACTTGCCGGCCTGTGTCTCTGTGCATGCTGAGGGCGGAGCAGGGTGGGCAGAGCTAAGGACTCTGTTGGCTAAGGTACACTGTGGCATTGGGAAGCACTTAGGTGGGGGGCAGTTGGCACAACACCAACCAATGTGTAAATGTCTCCTCTCGTGACTCTGTGGTGCTTTTGTCAACCTTTATGGGGTGAGCTGTTGGCTTTGGTGCTTTGCCAAGCTGCCCCTGCAGTGGGCATAGAGTCTGGGGCAAGTCCCCATCTGTTCCAGGAGTGCTGACATGGAGAAGTGGCACTTTCAGAAAGGAATTTATATAGTGACCATGTGCTCATCTCTCCAGGTGGACCTTGTGTGTCATGGGCTGACAGAGGTGGTGCCAGATAAGGATGGTTCCGATCCATACCAGGTGAGCCTCCATAAGCTGCCACTGACCCCATTTATGCTGAATATGGCATGGCTCCGGTGATACTCCACAGCTGAGTGTGCAGGCTGCATTGTGCATCACCCAAACAAGTTCCTGGCAGGAGACTCTGGCTTCCATCCTCCCCTGACGTAGCTGCAGCATCAGAACCGACAGAACACCCAGAATGGTTCCTTTCCATTAGTCATTGTTTTGTTCTGACTTTTTTTGTTGCCTTTATGGTAGAGTGGAAAATCCTCTAATCTCAGCTCTGCTACGCTAGCCTTGGGCAGCCAACCTGTGGAGGGCCCAGCTCACTTTCTGCCTTTTCACCCATGCAGCTTGTGGGCTTTCAGCAGAGATTTTCTTTGCTTCCTAAGAGAGGATTCTACATCTTGTGCCAAGCTAGGGGCCCTCAGGACCTGCCTTGGATTCTGCTCATTGTTCAGTCATGGGCTTTAAATCCAAAGACCTTGATATTCTTCCCATCTTAGCCTGCTGTGTTTGTTTGCAGGAGCCCAAGAGACGTGGCATTTTCCAGCTGGTGGACAGTGGCAGCAACCTCACTACAGACCTGATTGTGCAAAGAATCATTAAGAACAGGTTGGCACCTCCAGGTTCTTCTTCTCACATTTAGCCCTGGATTGATCCCATAACCAGCATTAGGACAAACCGTAGTGAACAGACAGGAGGAGGAAGGTTTTGTGGTTAAAGCCCAGAACTGGGAGTTAGGAGACCTGGCTTCTGTTCCCAGCTCTGCCACAGACTTATTTTGTAACTTGGAGAAAGTCACTTAGGGCCTGATTTCTAAAACTGTACATGAAAATGAGTAGCTAGACTGTCCATTTACATGCATGCCCACTTATGTAACTCTGCAGCTGAGCACACAAATGTACATACCTTACCTCATCTCTAAAATGAATGTAGTTCCTACTCCCAGTGAGGCTTTAACTCCTTCAGTCTTAAAGCACTTTAGTGCCCTCTGTTTGAGTTTCTCACAGAAGCCTGTGTTTTACTTATTTACTCTTCTTATTAAATGTGGAGAGGTAGGAATTCCCCTGCTGTGGGGAACCCATGATGCTCACCTCTGGCCAGCTGTTGGCATTTTCCCTTTCAAGCCTAAGCCTTTCATTTCCAAGGACCTTGGCTAGGGTCATTAGTAAATCCTAGTTTGGTACTTTTGGCAAAGTGAGCCACCTGTTTTAGGAGGGGAATGGGACTGAAATAGGGCTGAGCAGCACTGAGGCTTTGCCAGAGCTGTGTATGGATTTCAGGATCATCTTTGTGAGCAGTATAATAGACCTGGTTATTTTACCATTTCATTAGGGGTGTGTGTCCTGGATCTGCCCCTTTCCTTTGTACTGCACGTGAGCATGTCTTTGGTGTATGCTGCACATCCCAGAATCTCTCAGCTTTCATGACTTGGCAGGGACAGAGGCTGGGATGGGGAAGGGCAAACAGCTTACTGCAATCTAAGTTGTGGTGCCTTTGCCTGCACTGCATAATGCTAACTATTTGCTAGGCTGAGTTAGTGCTGTGGCTCTACAGGGGTCTTACAGTAAAGCTTCTGAAGTGCCAGCTGGTCAAGAGAAGGGCTGTGGGCCCCCTTATTTCAGGCTGGGCAAAGGCTGCTGGGAATATTGGTGGATGGGAGAGTGGGAATTTCATGGAATCTCCTGCTTGTTGCAGGTTGGAGTTTGAAGCCAGGAACCAGAAGAAAGAAGCAAAAGAGCTGGCTGTGCTGGAGGCCATGAAGAAAACGGAGGAAGAGGAGCATGAGAAAGGCCTGCAGGGCTAGGATGATTGAGAACAAGTGTGTGGAGGGGAGAGCCCGTCAGTGTTTTCTCTTCTGGAGAAGCAAATCAAGCCTTTCTAGGGCATACCCTGGGCAAGGACAGTGCTGCTGGCCCCAACAAGGCGTCTATCTTCTCGCACATTCTTCCCTCTTCAGATCCTACTGCAGGTTATGCAGAGATGACCAGCTGGGATGCTGCTTCGTAGTTTTCTCTTAATCAGCCCCAGCCACCTCCTTTCCAAGGAGGAGATTCCTTTTCCCCCTTTAAAGGAAATTTTAATTCTAATGAATGTTTGAACATGTTGTGGTTTTACCTTCGGCCAGCTCTGGCTTCTGACACGTGGGAAGTGCTGTGCCCTCCGCAGGACTCTGCTCCCCTTGGTGTGGGATTTTGGTTGGTTGTGCTGTTAGGAGTCTGTCTGCTTCAGATCATCCTTTCAGTTTTTCTGCTATCAACAAGAATTTTACAAACTGAAGAGTCTGCTCCTGCCCAAACCCTTGATCTTGACTTCTGAGCACCGAGCATTTGTAGGGAGAGCTTGTGGGTGCTCAGCGTCTGTGAGAATCATTCAGGCCCTTACCCTGTAGCAGTGTCCCTCACAGTTGATACAGAGCATCAGCTGCTGTCTTTGGGAGACAAACTCCAGCTAAGGTGTGTGCTGAGCTACTTGCTCTGTACGTGGACAGGTGCTGGGAACAGGCCAGTCCCTTATGAAGTGCTCAGAGCTGCTTCTGCTCCTGTGGTGCTGGTTCAAACAGCTTGGGGAAAGGCTCTGTGGTGCCTGTGGCTGGTGCTAATGCGTTGCCAGCTTCCACACTGAGAAACAGTGGCTCGGTGACCTGGGAAAGAGTGGTGGGGCGGCAGCGCAGCTAGCAGGAGCATGGGGGGAGGTCTCTGTGCCAGTAGTTCCCCAAGGGGAAGCAGGGAGGCTATGAGGTGCACTAAGCAAGTGCTTTCCCTGGGCCCCTCTTCCTACAGCAGCAAGGGTGTGGACTTTAGCCCTCACTACACACCACACCAGGCTTTCTCCTTGCCCTTGCTGCCCGTTACAGCTGGTGGGCTGCTGTCTCCCCTGTATCCTAACCAGGGAGCGGGCCGTCCGCTTGCCCCTGCACGCGAGTGGGAGTGCTGCACCGTGGCTGGAGAGTAGCAGGGCGCTGGGTCTCACCTTGCGAGGGCTGCACAGTGCTTCCCACCTGGTCATTTTCTGTCTGTTGCTGTTGTACCTTTGGTGGAAGTTAATAAACTCATTGAGCTGTTTGGGTGTATGAGTGGCCCCGTGTGGGGGCAGGGCAGGGGGTAGGCTGGAACAGTGAGCCAATGCCTGACCGGCCCGCCTAGGCCCCAGCTCCCGGCGGTCCAGAGAGCCCTGTGCTGGGCGAGGGATGCGCCACTCCCCAGCCGGCCTGGGCAGACCCTGCAGCCTCTGGCCCGCGCCAGCGAACTCTGAAAAGTTCCTGGGGCCGGGCCCATGGGGCTCTGCCTTGGCTTCTGGGGCACTGCGCAGCCCGCCACCACAGCCACCTCATCCAGCGGGAGCTGTACGAGGAGGCAAAGCGGGAGCTGGGCGCGGTGCGGATCCTGCTGCTGGGTGAGGATGTGGGAGGCCCTGGGCCCCGCTCCCCAGCTCTCGGGGCTGTGCCCCCCAGGGCCTGGCTACATTCCAGTCTCTTTCCCCACCCTCCTGGCTCACTGCGGCTCCTCTTCTCCCCACAACTCCGGGTTCCGGGGTATGTTCCGGTTTCCCTACTGGGCCCCCCCCCCGGTGCCTGCCCAGGTATGTTCCTGGTCTCCCCCCATCCCAAGGCTATTCTCTCCTGCCTCCTTGTACATCCCTGACTTGGTCCCCTCCCCTGCTGGTTCAGTCACACTGGGTTCCTGCCCTGCAGGCGGCACAGAAAGTGGCAAAAGTACACTGGTGAAGCAGATGAAAATCATCCACAGCCAGGGGTTCAGCCCGGAGGAGCTAGCCGACTTTAGGGTGATTCTAGACTGAGGGTCCCCCCTTCCCCTGTGTCCAGGTCTGGCTTTCCCAGCTTCTCTCCTGGGGGAGTGGGATGTGGGGTCCTGGCCAGGATCTGTGTCTTATCTTGCCCTTGACAGAGTGGAATGAGCGGCCAGAGACACTTCTGGTGCGTGAGTGGGAATGGTGCTGGCCTGGGCTTGTCTCTGCCTGGGATGTGCTCAGACATCAGCCTGGCTGCTGTCAGGGTTGGGGCTTGAATTGGGCAGGCCTTGGGGGACCCCTCCCAAAAGCCCAGCTGTCCTGTGGTGCTGGTGCAGCCATCTGGAAACCCCCCTGGGGGCTGTTGGCCTCAGGACGCTTTCACCTCAGTGCTGGATGGGGGCAGGAATTTCCCCCTTTGCGCAGGTGGGTGGGACTTTCCTCGCTGGTTTTGTGCTCTCCTCCCTCTAGAAGAGCCCTATTCTGGTGTTGGCATCTTGGCCTCTTGGCACTCAGGGACCACCTGAGCCTCTCAAGATGTAAGATGGCAGCAACCAAGGCTGATACAATTGTGGGCAGTATAAGCATCATGCCCCGGAGCAGGGGACACGCTCCAGTTCGACCCCAAGTCAGTGGGCGCACTAGTGTTATGTACATAGTAGGGAAGAGTAGTTCCTCCATGCAGGGGTCACGGGCGGGTTCTCTGCCCTGTGCTGTGTGGGAGGTTGGACAATGGTCTCTTCTGCCTGCAACATCTATGGCCTGTGTCTTCAAATTTCCTAGTGATTTGGGGGCCAGCTTGAGTCACCTTAAAGATGTTCAGGAAGTGCCGAGCACCCCTCTTGGAAAGCCAGGCTCCTTCAAGGGCTTCCCACTTGCCCACTCAAAGGATGAGTCACTCTGGAAAATGGCGTGTGTGCAGCCCTGGCGGGGAGACCTGGAGCTTGCACTTATCTCTGGGTCTCTTGGTGCCAGAGGCCTCCCATCCCAGAGCTTGGAGGGAACAGTTACTCGCTCTGGCAAGACACCCGCGCCCCAGGAATGTTGGGTTCAGTTCCAAACACCAAAGTACTAGAACAGGTTCTCAAACGGGTTCAGGATCCTCAGGGGATCACAAGCTGTCAGCCTCCAGCCCAAACCCTGCTTTGCCGCCAGCATTTATAGTAGTGTTAAATATATAAAAACATGTCTTTAATTTATAAGGGGGGTTGCTCTCAGAGGCTTGTGATGTGAAAGGGGTCAGCAGTACAAAAGTCTGAGAACCCCTGGACAAGAAAGACATGGACAAACTTGAAGGAATTCAGAGAAAGCAACATGAAGGCACAGCCGTAGTCGGCTGGGTCTGAGGAAGATAAGAGCTGAGTCTGTATGTGGTCAAGTGACCACTGGGAGGGGAGAATGGTCTGCAGATGTTGGGATGGGGCAGGGGTAGAGATGAGTGACTTGGAACAGAGCTTCTGTGTGAGAGGAGTGGTGCTATGGGTAAAGATGCTCAGATTTTGCCACATGTGTTTATCCTGTTAAGGAACCTCATGTGTATCTGCCAGGCAGAGGCACTGCTGCAAATCCAGGCAGCACCTCTCCCAGCACCCTGGAAACAGTTTTTGGTTCCTAGTGGAATGGGCAAAAAGTTTCTTTATCTGTCCCCTGGACTCATGCTCAGATTCCTTCAATTCGCCAGAGAGCCTCTTGGACTGACTCTCTGTTACTGAATGGCATTAACTGGAATCAGATCTGGTACAATTGTGGTGATGATCTGGACTTCGGGAACTGGAGGGCACTTGCTGCTCCCACGGCATTGGCTCCCGTTCGGCACTCGCAAGTTTTCCCTTTCCTCTCCTGCCCTCAGAGTGAGTCCTTTCTGCGTCTCCCTCTCGCTGTAGCCTGCCGTGTTGGACAATCTACTCAGCTCCATGAAGTTGGTTCTCCATGGCATGGGGATTCTGCACATCTACCTGACAAGCAGCAAGAATCAGGTAGCTGGCCTGCTGTGGGAGGGAGCACATGTCCCCTGTGTTAGAGGGCTCAACTGGATAGGGGTAGGGGACACAACTCCCTCAGTGAGATCCACTCAGGGGACTGATTCCAGGGGTTACTCCTGTCCAAACACCTTTGTGCGCTCACATTTGGCCCCCGTCCATGTGGTTTCTGTCACCTGCTTCCTGAGTGCCCTACCTTTGCTAGCTATCCCACTTATAACCTGTGCAATTGTCTCCTTTCTGAGCCACATCTCCCAGGAAGGTTGCAGGGGAACAATTTGTACAGTGGGGGTGCTGAGAGCCATTGAACCCAACTGTAAACCCTGTATATGATGGAACCACTTCAACCCAGGGAGTGCAGCAGCTCCCCTAGCTCCAGCACCTATAAACGGTTGTCTGTGTCAGGGAACTCGTACTGATCAGCACCCGGTGGTGTGGTTATGGGGTGGAGGCGGCTCTTCAGTGTTATTCCCAATCAGGGGTCTGTTGGTCTCTTAATGCAAATTTTACAACAGGTCTCCACCCCAGCTCCTGGATGTTTCCCATGCCCATTGTCCCCCTTAGTTTCCAGTGTCTGTGATTCCCCACCTCCAGTTCCTGCAGCCAGGCCTGTGGGGCAGGAAGATCAGCACATGTTCAGATGAGTTGAGGGAAGAAAGCCTTACTGAATTCACCAGAAAACAAAATAATGCAGCGAGTGCAATAGTCCGTGATGTTGAGCATGATATTCAATTGCATTTGTTTTATGCTGCCTGTATTGTCAGGGTGCTGCAAGGCTCTGCTTTGGAAGTGCAGAGTGTCACTGCAGCAGTTTGGGAGTGGGGAAGGTGGAGATTTGGGCAGCTGGGTAGATGGGGGGCAGGTGGGTCTCGCTAGAACAGCTCACTGCTGAGACTCAGTGTCATCATTATAAAGCAGGAGAGTGCAAGCGATCTTGTAGGCTCTACCTGAGTGGGGTCACCCAGTATTGCAGAGGTGTGTGCAAATCTTATGTCCTCTTCTCCCCCGCCCCTACCCCACGTCGTGGGGGAGCGGGTGTGTGTATCTGTTCCCTGTTGCGGTTGGTGTGTGTGTGGGGGGGGGTACATGTCTGTGACTGTTAATCTCCAAGGCACTGTATTGGCATTTCAGTAATGACTCTTTTCAGAGTAGCAGCCGTGTTAGTCTGTATTCGCAAAAAGAAAAGGAGTACTTGTGGCACCTTAGAGACTAACCAATTTATTTGAGTGTAAGCTTTCGTGAGCTACAGCTCACTTCATCGGATGCATTCCAATCCATGACACAGTTGCTCTTGGAGCCAGGAGACCTGTCACTGGGGGAAAGATTTAAGCTTTAGAAGGGGGTTGTGATTGGGAGGGCCTGGGAAACTTTCAGGGAACATCTTCTCCCCCCTCCCATCCCCCCGCCACATGAGTGAACGCTCTGAGCCTTCTGAGGAAAATGTCAGTCCCTGGAGTGGCTTGGAGGATGGAACTGTGGGAGGCTCCATCCCTCTCTCGAGCTGAGCAGAGGGTGGCCTGGAGGCTTTGGGCCCATTCTGAAGCCCTCCTATCCGATGCTTGCCCCAAGCCAAGATGCTCCAGCAGTTCCCAACTGATCTGGGTCCTTCTCTCCCTATCCTAGGTGCATGCTTGCTCCGTGCTGTCCTGCAGTCACTGTTTGGATGAGACCCAGATGGTGCTTCCCTGGGTGTCAGATGCTCTGTGCTGCCCCTGGGCTGATGCTGGAGTGCAAGCAGCAACCGGGAGAGGCTACAAATATGGGCTCAATGACTCTGCACTCTAGTGAGTACTGCAGCCCCATGAGTGCACTGCACCGTGGCTGTCCTGCTGTGTGTGGGAGGGTTTGAGCCCAGAGCTGCTGGCCCCTCCTGCCCATTAATCATCCTCTGTGGCCTGGCTCCATTCCCCTGCCACCTCAGCTGTGTGTGTGTTCGCAGCAAAACATCCTCTTCCCCTTCCTGTGCTACGCAGATTACCCCAGGCAGCTGCATTCTGGCAGGGAGAGTGGTCCCTGTCGGTGGAGGCTCGGGAGTGGTTTGGGACCCCCCCACAACAGCTGTAAAGTGACTAGAGCTGGATCAACGGCCGGGGAGAACGAAGACAAGAGCCTGCTGCAGACTCTGTGGTCTCTGCCGAGCCTGCCAGGCAGCAGTGGTTTGTAGGGGGATCCTGGTCCATGATGTTCTCTGCAGCCTCCCAGCCTGGAGTGGGGCTTTCTCTCCTGATCGGTGTCGGTTTCTGCTGCCTCTGTCTCTCCGTGAGTTCAGCTCGTCCTTCCCTCACCCAGTTACTCAACGCTGGGCAGAGCAGAGCCCTGGGCCTGGGAGAAAGGGGCCCCTCATTGCACTGTGCTTGACCCACTGCCCAGCCCCCCCTTGGGGGGTGAGGTCGTGGAGGGGCCCCACCCCACTGGTCGCTGAGCTGATGAGGCCCGTGGGGCTGTGATCGGGTGTTGGGGGCTGGGCTGGAGCACGCTGCTGGTTCCATCCATCGAGGAGGACTTTGGGCTTGTTTGTGCTGGAGAGGGGTTAAGGACACAGAGCAGTGGTTCTGGGGCTGCTCCTTTGCCTATCTGTGGTGTGGGGGAGGGGAGCACTGGGAAAGAGAAGCAGACTGGAGAACCCCAAGCAGAATGGCAGCTGCACTGGCCTCAGCAGGGGCTGTGGTCGGGGGGCAGTTCCTGGGGGGTTGTCTGGATGTGGCCGATGCTTTATTCTGGACTTTTATTTTCTCGTTGTTGGTGTCTGACACCACCACACCTGCCGCTCGTCTCCTAGCCACATCTCGGTGCCTCTGCAGATCCATCAGCTGCTGCCTTGCGCCTGCTCTTGCCTCAAGCTGCCAAAAGGGCAAGTTGTGTCTCCTGAGCCACTCTGGGCCTTCCTGGAGCTCAGCTTTTGTCTTGGGGTGGGAGTGTTCCCATTTCCATATTCATTCCCTGGCGCGGTGAGACCTGTCAGTTCTCGGCTCCCTCTGCAAAGTCAGACTCAAGAAGAGTTTGTCATTAAATACAAACAACCCAACAAAAGTGTCAATTCTACCCCCGGCTGAACATTTCCATAGAAAGATGCTGCCTCTGGGCCCAAACAGTTGCAATGGTTATTAAAAATGTCAATGTTATTTAATTTTTGCTCTCCCCAGTGCTTCAGTGCCTGGCTGCTTGTATCACTCGTTTTCTCAGGAACTTTGGCTTCTCTTGATGAGATGGAATAAACAGTGCCTGGCAGAGCTTCAGTTCCTTGCGGCCTCTTATTGTGATTCTGAGCAGAAATCTTTTTGCATTTTATATTCTTCAGTCTCCTAGTGCCTCCGGGCCCCTCTTTTTCTGTGCTTGTGTTTGCTTGCGGCCTGCGAGTCCTGGGGGAGGAAAAAACATGGAGTTAAATTGGGGGAAAGGCTCATGAATTTCAAGTTTGGTCTTTGATTGTTTTCTGTTTCAGAGTTGTTCTTGGAAGTTGTGGTTACTGTATGGCTCCGCTGAGGCCCTGGCTTCCAGAACGCATGCAGGTCAGTGCACCTGCTCTCAGAGTAACCGGGCGCCCCTGGAGCGGGCCCCCCAGCTGTGACCAGAATAGCTGTGTTCTCTCCAACTCCCATTAATGCTCCAGTGCGTCCTGCTGTGGGGGCAGGGACAGGCCATAATATAAACTGCCCCCAATTCTGCAGTCAGTGGTGCCAGTCCCACAATGTCACCTGCTTGAGAGAGCCTGGGACTGGGGTAGCTTTCGGGGGGGAAACCTGGGGCTGCATCGCATCTCTGGAGAGATCTGAGTGTTTGTCAACATGCTCGTCTCTCCTGGGGCTTGGGACTTGTTTTGCCCTCAGCCAAAGCTGCCAGACCAGGGAAGTAGAATTAAAGGGCAGATTTTGCTGCATCCTTCTGCTGGTGCCGCTGGGGAGGAGGAGAGTCTCAGCCTGAGACGGCAGCTCCTGGGTGTCTGCCTTGGCATCGCAGAAGCAATTTCAGCTCCTGATCTGAAGGATAATTTTCACTGGCTAGCCAGGCCCGTTGCGGGAGAGCGTCCTGAGCTGAGTAAAGCCGGGAGAAGGAAGCATCAGCTGTTCACCGTCAGTGCTCTGGGGTTCTATCTGCAGCTAGTGCCAAGGACACAGGGTTGGGGAGCTGCCACATCTGTGCTGAAGCCTGGGACGCACGGGGGGCAGCAGCACTACTCCGGGGTCTCCCCCAAGATGTTGGAGGGACGTGGGGGGGGGGTGGACAGCCACTTGTCATCCCCCCCAAGGGCAGAGGATTGGGATGGGGCTCTTGTCCAGAGGAGTGTTTGTTTGGAAATCCTGTCTGCGGTGTGGGACGGCTCCTCCTGGCTGGGGAGATTAGCATGGAAATTGCCAGCACATTATTGCTGCTGGAGGGAAGCGCTTTGTGTGCTTGTCAGCCCCAGCAGAGCAGAGACTGGGAGAGTCAATAAAGTGTCACCCCTGCCTGCCGGGGGATTGACTGGGAGCTGCCGAGTCGTTTGTGGCACGTGTGAAATTATGGAAATGCGCCTGCAGCACCGTGTGTAGTGCGGCTTCCGAGACGGGCTGGGGAGTGCGGGGGTGGCGGAGCCCTGGGCTGCACCAGCAGCTTCAGTGACTCTCCCGTCAGGAGCTGCCACCGACACTGCCAGGCTTTGAGCTCATCTTCCCGCCTCGTCGTGGGGCTTTGCTCGTCCATGGCCTCAGGTGTAGCATGAGCCCCAGTCCGGTGACCCCTGCTGGGCTGGGGTGGGTGGATGTGTTGGCTTCTCAAGCTGCCACCCCTTGACCCTGTGATGTTCCATCTCCCTGGTCCCAGGCCCCTCTTCTGGCCAGTGAGCTCCAGGTTTGTGGGGATCCCTAAGTTCTCAGCTGGACAGTCCTGCAATGCCTCCCTGCTTCAGGATCCCTAAGGGCAACCGGCATCTTCCAGTTCAGGGGTGTATGTGGCGCTGGGCAGCAGAAGGGGCTGTGCTGAGGGACCCCAGCATCTACTGGGTGTTTGCTTTGGTTAAAGCTGCAGCGGCCTGGAGTCGGTGCAAGGCCTAGGGTGGGCCAGGGCATGGGGCCAAGCATGCTCTTTGTGGGGGTTGGTGCTGTTTTGCTTTGGAAGGAGCTGCCTGTTACCGCCAAGGGAGCTGGACCATTGGCTGGAGGCTAGAAAAGGATTTGACTTGGTTTCTTTCCTGGGGGGTTCAGGGGCCCAGCCCTGGGTCAGTGAAACTGCCTCAAACACCTGTACTGGGGTAGGGCACAGCGTGGGCACTGGAGCGCTCCCAAGCTTGTGATGTCATCTGAAGGCCTTGAGAGAGGCCTGGGGTGGGGGAGAATGTGGGGCTGAAGGAGGGCTGGGCAGTCTGGCTGGGTGAGGGAGGGGCATTGGTCAGGCTCTGTGGTGGGGAGCTGGCTAGGGAGGAGTGGACAGACTCTGGGAGGATGCTGTGTCGATGAGGGAGGCTATAAGGATCTCTCCCCCGCTCTCCACAGTTTCTTTGAGAACATGGAACGGCTCGTCCATCCCAAGTTCCGGCCGACGCCAAGTGACGTGCTTCGTGTCCAACTGCGCACAAGTGGCGTCGTTGAGACTCACTTCAGGATCAAGGACCTGGCGTTTCGGTGAGATGCGTGGCCAGCGTATGAGACTCACTGGGGTAGGGAGTGGCTGGATGAGTTGTGAGGGGAGCATGGGGTCAGGCATGGCCTGGCAGCACCCAGAGCCCTGGGGAGGTGGGGCCGGAGGAAATCAGCCTGCTAAGCAGACACTTTCCTAATAGTCACTTGACGACTGCGCTAACTGGGAGACTGGCCCTGACCAGCAAAGCCACACTGATTTCCCATTAATCCCTCTGTGTGGGCTTATCTGGCACGTGGCTCTCCCTTGTCCTCCCTGAGCAGCCCTGTCATCCCACACAGAAGGCTTCTGAGTCCTTCTTGCATTGATAAAGACCTAAAATGTCTCTAGTAGCTGACAAGTTTCAGAGGAGCAGCCGTATTAGTCTGTATCCGCAAAAAGAAAAGGAGGATATGTCGCACCTTAGAGACTAACCAATTTATTTGAGCATAAGCTTTCATGAGCTACAGCTCACTTCATCGGATGCATTCAGTGGAAAATACAGTGGGAAGATTTATATACACCGAGAACATGGATCAATGGGTGTTATCATACACACAATAACCAGAGTGATCAGGTAAGATGAGCTATTACCAGCAGGAGAGAAAAAAAAACGTTTTGAAGTGATAATCAAGGTGGGCCATTTCCAGCAGTTGACAAGAACGTATGAGGAACGGGGGGGGAATAAACATGGGAAATAGTTTTACTTTGTGTAATGACACATCCACTCCCAGTCTCTATTCAAGCCTAAGTTAATGGTGTCCAGTTTGCAAATTAATTCCAATTCAGCAGTCTCTCATTGGAGTCTGTTTTTGAAGTTTTTTTGTTGAAGAATTGCCACTTTTAAGTCTGTAATTGAGTGACCAGAGAGATTGAAGTGTTCTCCGACTGGTTTATGAATGTTATAATTCTTGACATCTGATTTGTGTCCATTTATTCTTTTACGTAGAGACTGTCCAGTTTGGCCAATGTACATGGCAGAGGGGCATTGCTGGCACATGATGGCATATATCACATTGGCAGATGTGCAGGTGAACGAGCCTGTGATGGCATGGCTGATATGATTAGGCCCTAAGATGGTGTCCCCTGAATAGATATGTGGACACAGTTGGCAACGGGCTTTCTTGCAAAGATAGGTTCCTGGGTTAGTGGTTCCGTTGTGTGGTGTGTGGTTGCTGGTGGGTATTTGCTTCAGGTTGGGGGGCTGTCTGTAAGCAAGGTCTAGCCTGTCTCCCAAGATCTGTGAGAGTGATGGGTCATCCTTCAGGATAGGTTGTAGATCCCTGATGATGTGTTGGAGAGGTTTTAGTTGGGAGCTGAAGGTGACGGCTAGTGGCGTTCTGTTATTTTTTTTGTTGGGCCTGTCCTGTAGTAGGTAACTTCGGGGTACTCTTCTGGCTCTGTCAATCTGTTTCTTCACTTCAGCAGGTGGGTATTGTAGTTGTAAGTTGAAGAAACAGATTGACAGAGCCAGAAGAGTACCCAGAAGTTCTTGTCAGCTGCTGGAAATGGCCCAACTTGATTATCACTTCAAAAGGTTTTTTTCTCTCCTGCTGGTAATAGCTCACCTTAAGTGATCACTCTCGTTACACTGTGTATGGTAATGCCCATTGTTTCATGTTCTCTATGTATATAAATCTCCTCACTGTATTTTCCAGTGAATGCATCCGATGAAGTAAGCTGTAGCTCACAAAAGCTTACGCTCAAATAAACGTGTTAGTCTCTAAGGTGCCCCAAGTCCTCCTTTTCTGCTAGTAGCTGAGGTGGCGGTGGGAGGGGAATACCTGACAAGGTCGAGGTGTTTGGCACTGGGATCTGGGGGCTGGCAGTGGTATCTGGACCCAGTTCCATGTGGGCAGGTTTCTGTCTGTCTCTCCACCCCACGCAGCACTGACTGCCCCCTCACTGGCCGCCTCAGCAGAAGCAGCAAGAATTGATGGGCCCTGGGACTCTTGGCCCAAGAGGGGCTGGCATGGTGCTGGTGAGGGCTGGGGCGGGGGGCAGGTTAGAGCCTGCCTGCCCACACTGAACACTCTTCAGTGTTCTCAAATGCAGCCCGAGGCGTCTGCTCTCCAGGGGTGGGTTGCAGAGTGCTGGGGCTGGTGGGTTGCTGTGGAGAACCCCTCAGGCTGGGGGCCATTCCCTCTGCTCTCGTGTGGAATAGCTGAGTGCCAGATGCATGTTGGGGCTCCTGCAGATGGAGGGGCTCTGGGCAGGCACAGTGCGTGGTTGGGGTTATTGTGATGAGCTGTTTGGATTCGCTGGTGTGAATCTGGCCATCCAGAGACCCTCCCCTGAGGGCACAGTCCCTGTTTCTGTGCTGCTGCCTGCTGTGAGGCACTAACCCAACAACTGGAGCGGGAAGATGCTGCTACGTCTGACATGGCCTGGGCCACGCATGGGAGCGTCTAAGCCCCGTGCCTCCCTCATAGGGCTGGGAGTTTCTTCTTGTTTTGCGTAGCTGCTATAACTTTTGGCGTGAGCCTGACACTCAGCTCTCCCCACACGTCCCACAGCCCAGGGCATGGCTGCTGCCCGGAGCCCCCCAGGCCCTTGGGAAATGTGGCAGACACCAGTTTTAAGCTCTCCCTGCTCTCCCATCCCTGTGGTCCCCAGCTGGCAGGTGCCAGGCCGAGGTGCTGGTATCCCTGTTGGTGCCAGTCTCTGGAACAGAGGGGAGCTGGGAACAGCCTGTCCATGAGCCGCCAGTGACTCTGAGCACAATCGCTCACCGGGGAATGGCGCCAGGTTTATGAGCTGTGGACTGGGCTGTAATTTGCCCGTTGCATTCTGGCAGTAATTTTCCACTGGCTCATTGAAGCTTCAGCTGCCATCTGGAGGGAGCTGATCACTCGTGATTGTCACTCACTGACTTGGGCACCAGGGCTGCAGAGCGGGTTCCGTGGAAAGGGAAGGTGCAGGGAGCCTGCCGTCTGGCAGCCAGTGCTTTCCACATAAACTCTCCTGAGCAGGCCGGGTGGGACTGGGGCTGGGGGCTGCTGTTGAGGGCCTGGGCTGGGGCTCCAGTGGAGACTGACGGGTCTCCTGGGGCCAGAGCTGTGGGCTGTTACTGGGGGTAGGCAGTCAGTCTGGTGGGTTTGAGAACGTCCCCAGCGGCACATCACTAGAGCCGGGCTTCTCAACCTTTTGCCTCATGAGCCCCCCCAACATGCTGTAAAATCTCCACGGCCCACTTGTGCCACAGCAACCGGTTTGCTGCATATGAAAGGCAGGGCTGGCATTGCGGGGCAGCAAGCAGGGCATTTGCCTGGGAACCCCATGCCACAGCGGGCCCTGCAAGGCTACGTTGCTCCAGCTTTGGCTTCAGCTGGGGCTTAGGGTCCCGGGCTTCAGCCCCATGCGGTGGGGCTTTGGGTTTCTGCCCTGGGCCCCAGTGAGTCTGATGTTCGTTGTGTTTAGCGGACTCCCTGAAACTTGCTCGTGGCCCCCTAGGGGACCCCAGACCTCTGGTTGAGAACCACTGCACTAAAGATCAGTGAGGAAGCAATTTCTGGTGAGCACAGTGGCCCAGGAGCCCTGGGTTCCACTCCTGGCAATGTGACCTGGCTGCAGCCCCTTCTCACATGCCTCCTTCCTATATCTCCTCTCCGGGGATAGTGATGCTGAGCAGCCTGATGGCGCTGGGAGGGTTAACCCTTCACTGTCTGACCTGGCTGCTCAGTCCCCTTCCTGGGGAAGCTGTTTGCCCCTCGCTGGGCGGACCCTCTTGGCACTACGATGTGGGTGGGCAGCGCACTGAGCACCAGAACTGGCTCGGCTGCTTAGAGGACATGTGAGCTGTGCTGTTTGTGGCGTCTCTCCGCACACACAATGAGGCCCTCCCAGAGGAGCCAGCGCTGGTAAGGCCAGGCTCGGTGGGTCAGGGGGCCCAGGGGCTTTCTCATGCTCAAGGCACTAGTGTTCTGCCGCTGCGCAATCTGGGGCTCGCTCTGCGCCTGAGCTGCTCCTCTCCCAGGGCGTGAACCCTCATCCCTGCTGCACGGCAGCAGCCTGCCAATCCCACCTGTGGTCTCCCCTGGGTTGTACTGTACCAGCCAGTCTGCCCATGCCCAGAATCCCCCCTTTCGCCCCTGCAGCCTCTCATAGAGCCAGTGATCCAGCTGCAGCCCTGGGCTTCTGGCTTCTCATGCCCTGGCCCACAGCCCTTCGTTATCCATCTGTACATCTCTCCTCACTCCCCTGGCCTGTGCAGTTTGCCCCCTTCCATGTTCCTCGGGCCCTTCCTAAGGAGAGAATGCAGCCAGCATGCCCCCTTGCTCCCAAGTGCTGAGCAGAGCACAAGAGTGGGGTGCTGAGATCAGGACCCAGGGGCCTGCAGGTTGGGGGAAGAAAGCAGAGGGGTGCTCCCTGTCCCCAGGGAGCTGGCTGGCGTTGGCCACTGGCTCTGCTGCTGATTCACTGCAGTTCCATGGTGTTCAAGGTAGTTTTCCTTCTTCCTCAGAATCGGCTTCAGGAAAGCATGAAGCTTTTCTCCTCTGTCTGCAACAATGTGTTCTTCCAAAGCACTTCCCTGGTGAGTCCCAGCAAGAGGCACCATAAGGGAGCAGTGCAGAAGCCCTGGCTGCAGAGGTTCCGGTCCCAGCCTCCCCCAGCAGGAGGAGCTGTAAGGAATGGGGCAGCGAGCTCACCGCTCTCCCCACCCTGCACTGTCCCAGCATCAGGTGGCGTACGGGCAAGCTGCAGCACATGGCAGGGGTGGGATGGTCCTGCTATCCCATTGCTCCCCTTACCTGAGCACAGCAGGCTCTTGCTCCGGGGATCCTGGCACTGTGATGAGACACTGGGACCACTTCTGGCAGCCTGGACTCCAGCTCCTTCTCTGCCTGGCGCTGCCACTTGTAATTAAGAAGCAGCTGCTGCTGTCTCTGTGGAGCTGGGACTGGTTCTGCCTGACAGTGTTAGTTAGTGCCGGGCCTGTCACTTATCTCATTCGCTAATTGGTTAATTTATTTCTGCTAATGAGATAATTAAACAGTGGCATCTGCCTTATGAGCACTGAGTTCCTGCAACTCAAGCCAGGGGTGGTCAGTCAATCCTGTTCCTGACAGGATAACTGGGCCCAGAACCGGGACCTCCGGTCACCTCCTCTATTTCCCACAAGGGTCCCCTGGCTGCCCCCGGTGGATTTGGCAGAGGCAGGAGCCTAGTCTAGTGATTAAAGCAGGAGACTGGGAATCTTGACTCCCGGCTTTGCCACTGACCACATGACCTTGGTGAGTCACTTCCCTCTCCCTGTGCCCCATTGATACAACGGGGTGAACTCTCCCCTACCTCCCAGGGCACTGTGAGGATTCAGGGCCTGTTGTCAGGGCCCTCAGGAGTCCTGGGTTCTGCTCCTGGTTCTGCCACTGGCATGCTGGGTGACCCTGTGCATAGAGATGGCAGGGGACCCTTTGCCTGTCTTGTCTCGTCACTGGGAGCCCTTTGGGGCAGGGACTGTCTCTCGCTGTCTATGCAGCACTCTCAGCATGAGGGGCTCTGATCTTGGCAGGGGCTTCTAGGTGCTACTGTCAGACCAACTTTACTAATACTCCTTGCACCCAGCCCAAGTTTGGTGCTGGGCCCCAGGCAATGGGAGAGGTGGCTTCATGGCGCCTGTGGGGCCGTACTGTATTGGCACCAGCCTCAGCATTTGCCCTACCTTGCGCCCAGCTGCCTTCTGGCAGTAGCTGGAGCACAGCAACATACGAGGGAGCAGCGCTTAGCCAGCCAAGGAATCCCCCTGCGCTGGACAATCTCCTGTAGTCTGGCTCTGGCAGAGTAAAGGAGCCACGGGACTACCATGAACCAAGCCCTAAATCGCTGCTGTTTGCCACTGGCCTGCAGTGCTGGGCTGGAAGATGGTGTGGGAGGGAGAGATGTTAAATCTCCTCCCCCCACAAAGTGAGGATTCTCAGTGGAGACTAGGCAAAGCTGCCCCTTTAACCGTCCCAGCATCGTCCTGCAGATAAGGCATTGGGGGTGGATGGGGTCTATGCTGCAGTGCCATGGTCGGGAGGGGAGGAGGGGACTTGGGGAACAGGACCTGTAGGGCCAGGGCAGGTTCTGATCGTCCTGCTTTTTTCACAGATCTTGTTTCTGAATAAAATCGACCTTCTCCAAGAGAAGATCCTGCACCTGGGGAGGCTCCTGTGTCTCTCCTTTCCTCAGTACCCAGGTAGGTTCCCTCCGTCCCGCTCTGCCCCTGGGCACTCACCAAGCTTTGCTGCTGAGGTGGCAGGGCATGGTGCTGCTTCTCCTCCTGGGTGTGCACAAGGGGCAGGTCCAGCACAGAAACAGACTGCCAGAGGAGCAGGGGTCCCTGCTGTGACCTGGTGGGTGCCGTGAGCAGTAGTGAGCCAGGTGCAGGATGGGAACCAGTTTAGCTGACTTCCCTGCCTCTTCAGATTTGTCTTTATAAAATAAACATCTCCAAGTGGATTTTGTCTCTAAGCGCCTGCTTCTCTGCCTGAGCTGAGATTAGCAAGCTGAGCCTCAGCGCAGGGAAGATCCTCTCCAGCTGCTGAATTTTGCAGGAGATCTTGACGTGGCAGGAGTAGTCAGTGTTAGGAAGTTTGGTTTGTTGCAGCCTCCCTGTTCTGGGGTCTGACAGGGCAGCATGCACACTCATGACACACTAATTAGCCTCCAGCATGGGGGCTAGGGTCCCATGTGTTCACGTAGCGAAGCAGTTTACCTGGAGCTGCTGAGCTCTGGGGCCTGTGAATCCTTAGCTTTACTGTAAGACCCTCATCCCCTCTGCTGGAGCCAACCAGTGGGGAATGGTTTCCTTAGGGCCAAGTCCTACAGTGTGCGGAGCAGCCTTAGCCCCCGGGAACCTCACTTTGCAGGGCATGGCCTTGCTCAGCTCAGGGAGGGGAAACCACAAGATGGCGAGGAGCTGAGGCTTTTGTGTCCTGTGGAGCATCACAGCCCACACCTGAGCCTTGAGAACATCTGCACTGAGGGCCCCTTTGGCTTTTCTCAGGGTCTGTAGTTGGTGCCATGTGGTCCCAAGGGACAGAACCATTCCAAGGGGTGCTTCTTGCTGGGACTGAAATCCACATGTTGCAACCCAGCTTAGTTCTCTCTTCTGGACACTCGCTAATCTGTTGTACTTGGGCCCTACCCACCTGTCTTTAAGCCCGAGGCTCTGGGTCTCTAGAGCACTCTCCTTGTGAGCTTTTCTTTAAGTCATGGGGCTTTGCAACCCCAATGCCCTAGTCCCCAAAACCCGTGCCTCATACTTCTTGAGCCCCTAGTCACTCACACATTATGCCCCATTGACAGGTTTCAGAGTAGCAGCCGTGTTAGTCTGTATTCGCAAAAAGAACAGGAGGACTTGTGGCACCTTAGAGACGAACCAATTTATTTGAGCATAAGCTTTCGTGAGCTACAGCTCACATACGCATCCGATGGCTCACGAAAGCTTATGCTCAAATAAATTGGTTAGTCTCTAAGGTGCCACTAGTACTCCTTTTCTTTTTACATTATGCCCCAGAGTTCCACCTAGCTGTAGATGCTCTGGCTTCTAGTTTAACCCCTCCAGGGGCAGCATGGTGGGAAGGCAAGGAACACAAGCTTAGCAAGGGGATTTCTTATCCACGGTCACTTTACTCTTATAAGTGGTAGAGAGTTATGGATCTTTGCAAACTGACAAACAGTCCTCAGACGTCCCCTCCCCTACTCTGAGCTCATCCCTTCTAGGAGTCCGAAGTCTGCATGTCAGGCCAGGCAGAATCCCTCTTGCCTTCTGTCTCCTCTCCAGCCCAGACTTCTGGCGTGTGATGACCCCACTTCTCTGAGAGCACCCTCTCTAAAATACAGTCTTACTCCCTTTAGCCCTGTGCCCAGACTGAGAAACTCCAGTCCTGCCCCTCCAGTCAGGCACCTGTAGAGAGTTATTTGTGAGATGGTAGGACCAGCAGTGAGAGGCAATCCCTGCTGATGGTCCTAGATAGCTCTCTGATGGCTCCTCAGTCACTGTTGTTCAGCTAGGTGTCCAGCACCTTGCCTGAGCCAGGCTCCTGGCTGGACTGCAGCGTAATAGACTGGCCCCTGTCAAGGCCAGCTGGTTCTTCAACACAGAATACAAAATGGCAGGCAGCACACACTAGGAAAGCTGGGGACATTACAGCCCTTGGTGGAGAGACTGAATAAGCATGAGACAAGGAGGAGGTGTGTAAGGTGCTGGCTGAGCCCAGCCGAAATAAATAGCTAGGAGCAGAGAGCAGGGTTTGCTGGGGAGTTGAGGGGTGGTCTCAGAACACTGCCAGACTCTGTTCTGCTCCTTGGCAGATATGTGTGTGTGGGGGGGGGGGGCAAGTGCAGCTCCCACTGAGTGGAGCCAATTCTCCCCTGAAGAAAGAACCTTGTGTCCCTCCTGGAGCTGCGGAGCAGGCAGTGGGAGACCTGGCCCCGAGGTCAGCCAGGATTAAGCCTTGTGCTGACATCTGGCCTTTTGCCATTTTCCTGCTGTCTTCCTTAAATTCCTTTCCCAGCATTGCCCCTGGTTAGACAGTCTCCATTCTAATTAGTGATGTCACAGACGGACATGACACCAGTAGAGTCCATGGCAGTAAATTGTGATGTCACACTTGGTTACTGGGTGGCTGGTTTATAAAGGCAGACGTGCCCCTCCCTCCAACTCTGGGATGCAGGCAGGGCTTTAGTCAGCCATTGTGCACCGGCTCAGGGATTACCCTGCCCGAGCCTCTCCCCTGTCTCAGGCCTGCTGCTGTCCCAAGACCTGGAACAGCCTCACTCTCCCCTTTCCAGCCTCCCCTTAAACTGCACTTTCTCCATTGCTGATAGCTCCCCCGCCGCAGCCTCCTTGTGCCCCTCTGGATGGTGAGCTCCTTGGGGTTGGGCCTGTGTCCTGTGCTGGCCCACGTGGGCTCCTCCATTAGGGACAGGCCAGGACCGTCAGTGGATTGCTCCTAGAAGTGGATTCCCTATGTACCAGATGGGGCAGAGGGCTGCCATCTGGTTACAAGCAGGAGCACAGGTGCTGTCCAGCCCACCCCTGCTTGGGGATGGCTGTCTCCTGTTGCCCTGTCCTGGGAGAGCGCGCTCCTGCCTGCTGTGGGGATGGGCATTTGCATGGTGCGTGTGCAGCACGCGGGAAGTGGTGCAGATTTCCCGTCTCACTTGCCCTCATCTGCTCCCCCGCAGGTGCAGACTGTGATGTGGGTGCTGCAGCCCGATGTATCACCAGCCTCTTCCTGTCGTGCAGTGAGACCCCCCAGAAACTGATCTACCACCACGTCTCCACCGCCACAGACACATGCAGTGTGCAGGGTGTATTCCACGTGGTGACGGACACCATCGTCCAGGAAAACCTGGAGGCAGCCGCTCTGCTGTGAAGCGCAGGCTGGGGAGCTGCAGTGCCAGGGGCTGCTTTCTGCCTCTGCGATTCTGGGGGGAGGCTTGCTGCTAGAATTCAAGTGAGATGCCGTTTGCTACAGATAGGACTGCTGACTGGGCAGGAGAGGGACATATGATGGCATCAAGGGGCCTGCCTGGCTCCTGGCACCATCATCCCTAAACCTTCTGTTCTTCTGGGACTAGCTCCTTCTGCTTGGCTCCATCTGGGATAAGGACCTCTTCCCTCCTCCCCCCAACATTGTGCCCAAGTTGAGGTAGCACTACCCCATGCATGGTAACTGTAAGCCAGGGGCTCTCAAACTTTTTTACGGGTGTCCCCTTTCACATCGTGAGCCTCTGAATGCAACCCCCCTTATAAATTAAAAACCTTTAACATATATTTAACACCATTATAAATGCTGGAGGCAAAGCAGGATTTGGGGTGGAGGTTAACAGCTCACAACCCCCCCATGTAATAACCTTGTGACCCCCTGAGGGGTCCCGACCCCCAGTTTGAGAACCCCTGCTCTAATCCCTAAGGGGCAGGGCTGAGGTGGGGTGTCTGGGGTTGTACATGGGCTTTGAATCTCCCATTTTCCTCTGCATGAGGCACTGCAGCAGCTCCTGCCCCCAGTCTATGCTGTGTCCTGACAGTGCCCTGGTTAAAGACAGGGGAGTTGTGGGCTGGCTTGTTGCCTTTCAGCAGCACCACACTGATCCAGTTGGAGGCAGGCTCTCTGCAGGAGCAGTTGGAGCCTCCAATTTAAAACCAAGGGCTGGCCTCCCCCACACCTACCCTGGGCCCCTGGTGCAGATCAAGCTAGGATGGTCAGTAGGCCCGGGGGCTCGGCAGAGGCTCTGTCCCACACTCCCCACCCCTTTTCAATTAATGGGGCTGGGGGGAAGCCCCCCTTGCCCACAGGAGCCTGCTGCCTTCTTCCAGACTTCGGGGGGTGGGGGGTGGGAGAAAGGCCTGGACCCAGACTTAGCCCAGACCCCTTGCGAGAAATTCTGAGCTCCCTGCCACTGCAGTGAGAGATGTAAATAAATGCTGTTTCCACCCCCACCCCCATCTGTGCATTAAAGGGGAGGAAGGGGGGAAGAGCTGGCTGAATGGATGGCATTTGGGCCAGGGCAGTAAGATAACTGGGGAAGGGCCTGATGCTGTCAATGGGAGGCTGCTGTGGCCTGAGTCCTGCATGTCTCTGGCTGGCTAGTGTGACTGGTCCCATGCTGAGTGGGGGTCTTTGGGGGTGGAGTGATGCTCAGCCTGCCCTGGCTGGTGGGGTAGGGAGCAAGTTCCCAGCTGTGGCCCCTGCCTCCTAGCATAGCCTCTTAGGGATCCCCATGGGGTGAGCAGGGGCAGGTCCCTCCAGGGGGAAGCAGGTGTGAGCAGAACCCTGGGGGCAGAGCACTCCTAGGGCTGGCATCTCCTCCCCCCGCCCCAGGCAGGAGAGAGAAGAGATGGTTTAAAGGTGCCTTTATTGTCAGATGCAGAGGATAGGGTGCCCCTCCCCCATAGCGTGGGGCAAGGGGGATTAGGTGCTGGTACAGTCTGAGGGGTCCAGGGAGATGGTGACATCAGCCTTGCACTGGATGGTGCTGGGGGCTCCAGATAGCAGCTGGCAGCTCTGCAGCTCCAGGGCAAGGTCCTTCACACAGACAGCCTGGGGGCAGAGAAACGGGTGGTTACAGCCTGCAAAGAACCGTCCGGGACACATACCCCCTACCCCTGCCCATGCAGCATGAGGGACTGGCTGGGCAGCCCAGCGCCTGCTGCGTCTTCAGAGGTGAAAGGGAGGCAGAGTTCTTCCCCCCACTCCTGCCTGCTGGGGCCAGGGGCTGCTGCTGCCCCGCCGGGGGGCGGGGGGGCTCCAGCCTGCAGGGGCGGGTCCTGCAGGTGCAGGCTGGAGGGGCTGCTGGGGGTCACTCTGAGACAGGGGGGCCCTGGGGCAGCACCCCCCCCGGGGCTCTGAGTGGGGGCCTGGGGACAGCCCCGGGGGCTACTCACCATGCTCCTGAGCGCGGGGTCCGGCTCGGGGGGCAGCGGCGCGGCGCGGCGCTCGGCGCTGTCTGTCCCGCTCTCGAGGCGGCGGACGAGGGGCGCCCGGCGGATCCCGGACAGCAGTCCCGAGGCTCTGCCCACCGAGTAGTAGCTGGGGCCGGCCGCCTGCTTGTACCACGCCTCGGCGGGCGGGCCCAGCAGCGCGGCCAGGGCGAGGCAGAGCAGGGCGCGGGCTCCCTGCATGGTGCCAGCGGGGTCGGGCGGCGGCGGCTCCGAGTGAGGCGCTGCCATCGGCCGCCCCTTATAGCGGGGAGCGGGCGGGGGGCGGCAGCCGGGGGAGGCGCCTGGCGCTGCGCGGGGCCCCGCGGAGGCGGAGACGCGGGGCCCGGGCGCACTGGGGGGGCTCGGGCGGGGCCGGAGCCAGGCCGTGGGTGGGCTCGGTGCAGGGGCCAGGGGCCCCGCCGCGGGACAGAGCCGGTTTGTGGGGCGCAGGGATAAGCGCGGCCCTGCACCCCCGGCCCCGGCCCCGGGGGACATGGGGGGCCGACAGACGTATGGCAGCTCTGAGCAAAGGCGACTCAGGCTCCGTAGAGCGGCCGGCTGAGGCCAGCGGCGGGAGCCGGACCCCGGGACACAGCCCTGCGCTCGCACGGTAACGGGGGGCGGGCGTGAACGTTTGACAAACGGCTGCGAACTGCCCGGGCTGGGTCCTGCTCCCGGGGCCCCCGGCGTGGACAGTCACCGCCCTACAAGCTGCAGTTCATAGCCCCAAACCCCTTTGCTGAACTCCCCCTGGCCGGGGGCCCAGGGCTCAGCCTCTGAGCGCGGTACGGTCTGTGCGGGCCCCCAGCCAGTACGAGTGCCCCCCAAGCTGGAAAGCGGCGGGTTGGGGGTCGATAAAGCCGGGTACCCTCCGAGGCTCCCGGGGGTTGTCCCGTCCCTGGAGCGATGACCTGCCCTCTTGGGAGCTTCCCCGCCATTCTTTCATTCCTGGAGCTGCGCTGCCTCCAACCAGGCGCGCTGGAACAGTTTGCTGGTGGGGATGCTGAGAGCCATTGGACGAAACTTTTCAGAGTAGCAGCCGTGTGGTCTGTATTCGCAAAAAGAAAAGGAGGACTTGTGGCACCTTAGAGACTAACCAATTTATTTGAGCATAAGCTTTCGTGAGCTACAGCTCACTTCATCGGATGCATACTGTGGAAGCTGCAGAAGACATTATATACACAGAGACCATGAAACAATACCTCCTCCCACCCCACTCTCCTGCTCGTAATAGCTTATCTAAAGTGATCATCAAGTTGGGCCATTTCCAGCACAAATCCAGGTTTTCTCACCCTCCGCCCCCCCCCCCCCAACTCACTCTCCTGCTGGTAATAGCAGTAATAAGTAATAGTGGGGTGGGAGAAGGTATTGTTTCATGATCTCTGTGTGTATATAATGTCTTCTGCAGTTTCCACAGTATGCATCCGATGAAGTGAGCTGTAGCTCACGAAAGCTTATGCTCAAATAAATTGGTTAGTCTCTAAGGTGCCACAAGTACTCCCTTTTTTTTTTTGAACAAAATTTGAAACCCTGGATATGATGGAAACCACTTCAAGCCAGCACAACCACCTCCCCCAGCTGCCCCCTACGCAAGGAAGTAGCCCCCTTTCAGACTAGTGGGATGGGCCACTGCACCGGCGCTGCCTGTGGCGATGGCACAAGTGGTTTCGGGAGCGGACTGAGCACCCCTATGCTGGTGTGCCCCGGTTTCCACTAACCGCGAGGGCAGGGCGAGGCAAACAGCCCGCGGGCTCTCCCTGTCGATCGCCTGGTTTCTGGTGCCCTCTAGTGGATCGGACAGACCCTGTGTATGTACACAGAGGGCCGCCAGAGAGAGGGCACAGCATTAAACTAGGGGCTTGGGACTGAATAGGTGAGGGGCTTTGCAAGCTGCACTCTGGCTGGCTCAGGTATCAGGCCGAAATGAGAAGCCACCCCATCCTTTTGGTCCCACTAATTGATTCCCACTGTGTATCATTCTCCCCTGCAGAACCCCACAAAGGGATCATTGTTACATCTTGTGTCTTTGGTTCAACTAGCAGCCCCATCCTTAAGGGGACACATTGTACTCTTTGCCCCCACCCACTGCCCATTTAATAAAGGATCCCCTCATGTCACATTTCCAGGTGAAGTCCTTGTCCTAGGCTGATAAGCATCCATCACATGCCAGGTTCCACACTAAGAGGCTCCCATTATACATTCCACCTGGGGGTGGGCTACATGGCAGAGAAGACTGACATACTGGGGAGGGATTTTGCCAAGGATGAAGCATCAAGCACAGTTGGTCTGTAGGACGTGAGCAATATGCCAGGGTAGTGCAGGGCCCCCTCCACATAGCAGGGACAGCCAGAATGGCTAAGTTAAAGCCATAGGTCACATTCTACCACCTTGCCGCACATCTAGGGAAAGTCTTTGTTGATGGCATGGCAACAATCTTTCTCTGCTGTTTGTGGTGTGCTTGTGGGTATCTGATCAGCTCTGGAGACACCCCCCCACTTGGCTCAGAGGCAAAAAGCATGAAGAGAAATTAATCACAGCCATGAGTTTATTGAAACCAGTCCAGTGATTGCCACCTTACAGCTGGAAACTGACTTACACTGTTGGCAAGGGGTCTAGTCCCAAAGCAACTTGGGTTCAAAGAATTTACATGAGTCTGGTGCTGAACAGCACACCTGACCTGTGGATGCGTCTCTGGCTGGGGTGGGAGGTAGGCCACTTATCCTACTGGCCACACAACAGCCTTCACTTCTCTACTGCTGTATTTGAAGGCATCAGTTCAGGGCCCAGCCTGCCCGTGGTGCATGGGGAAATGGTTGCCAAAGGCATCAGGAGCTGAGCACCTGGATGGAGAGCTGCATAGGGCCCTAAGAATCCCATTTCAACTAAAGAAAGCTTTGAGATGATGTGACCATCTCTCACCAGTAAGGTACAGAATACCCACATCACTGGATAGTGGTGATTTCTCAGGGAATGGAGGGAGGCAGCATCAGGACAGGTCTGAGAGGTCTCTTCAGAGAATAAGGATGGGAAGGTTCCCATGATGCAAGAGCTGGGAGAGGGTTTATTTAAACAGGAAGGTCCCTTTTAGTTAAGGAAGAGCTGCCACAAGAAGCCAGCTTTTCAAAGGTTCCGAGCTCCTGCTGACTTTGGGTGGAGTTGTGAAGGATACTAAAAAAGATCAGGTCCCGGGTGTTTTAAATAAGGCACCCAAACCACAGACCCATGTCTGCATGGCAAAAGGAGCCCTTATCATAGAAGGGCCAACATGAGATGTACCCAGGCCAACCCCTGGCTTTTTACTGAGGCCCACATGTGTTGTGTAGACCTTATGGGAACAGAGAAAGTTGAGATGCTGACTGTGCCCAGGATGAAGCAATTAATAATACTGAAAATTTTGACAGTGTGTGGAACCAGCATCATGGTGGGAAAGGTTAACATGCACCACTCAGAGGCTTCCAGTCATGTCTCCACTGCTCCTTCTGCCCCAGGCTTCCTTTTCGCCTATGGTGAGTCAATTATTTGGAGACAAGAATTATCTGCTAAAGTTCTCTATAAGGGCCAGGGATACATATTATGCTGTATAAATAATTCACTGTTCCAGGATGTGGAGAGAGGGGCTGAATCCCAACAAAACACTTTAACAACAGCCCATTAAATCCAAGTAGATCTGCTGGCTGCAGGGGGCTTTGTCACTCCTTGAATTTCCACTCTTGCCGGCACATAGGACAGTGCTGCTGGACTTGCTGTGAATTCAGCCACTTGAGAATGCAGTGCATGTGGAAGCAGTGGGAGCACTGGCCCCACACCAGGGGGCAGTCATCTCCAGGCACCTTACCTACAAAGGGACAAAACTTATGAGGAGAAAAGGGAGCACCTGGGCTGAAATACTGCAGGGGCCAAGGGGCCTGGGTTACTCACAGTCTGGGCAGCAGCCATTAAAGGCCATCCGGCAGATGCCACAGTTCTCATCATTGGCCACCCAGAGCCAGGAGGCTACACCATTCCAGCTCTTTATCTTCACCTTCATCCTAGCCAGGCTGTGTGCATCAGAGTCAAGTCAGCACCTGGCAGGAGAACCAGTTGCTCAGATTGAGTTTCATTTCTAACCCTTTGGTTTCCCAGCTGAAACAGCTCATCTCCCCAGGGGCCATGCAGCCTACCAGCATTGCTTCCTCCCCTAGGGCAGTTCAAAGCAGGATGTGGATGGGCTGTTCCCTCCCCCTCAGCTCAGTGGCTACTAGTGAACTCTGTCCTCAGGAGACTCTCACCCCAGATTTTATACCCTGGCTCACCAACACCCATTTAGTGACCTTGCCCCATCATTGGGCATATCAGGATCAGCACCCCCCACTTTACAGATGAGGAAACTGAGTAACAGTGAGAGGAACGGATTTGATCAAGGTCAGGCAACTAGTCTGACTCCGTGGTAGGAGTAGCAGGAGCCTAAGAGGCCTGAGCCCCCTGCCCTTATGCTCCAGGCTTCCTCGCTGCACTGCTGAGAGGATGTGGGCACCTTTGTGTTTCCATGGGCCAGAATGAAAATGGATCTCAGGAGCTCCTATTAGCATGTTACTTGATCGCTTCCTGCCAGGACCAGGGCTGAGAAGGAAAGGCTTCCCCGCACCCCAAGGGAAAGGTGCTGACATGCCGAACAGGGGATCTGCAGCCCCCCAGAGCTCAGCGTGACCCGGCATGCACCACTGCAAGCCGAGGCTCAAAGGAGTCTGACGCCCCCTCCCCCGCGGATCTCTCCCGCCCCCGGGGAGCCCCCCATAGGATCTCTCGCCCCGCCCCCGGGGAGCCCCCCCCCGATCTCTCCCGTCTCGCCCCCGGGGAGCCCCCCCATAGGATCTGTCCGGCTCCGCCCGCGGGGAACCCCCCCCCCGCGGATCTCTCCCGTCCCGCCCCTGGGGCGCCCCCTCCCCCCGGATCTCTCCCGTCTCGCCCCCGGGGAGCCCCCCCCCGATCTCTCCCGTCTCGCCCCCGGGGAGCCCCCCCCCCGATCTCTCCCGCCCCCGGGGAGCCCCCCCATAGGATCTGTCCGGCTCCGCCCCCGGGGAACCCCCCCCGCGGATCTCTCTCGCCCCGCCCCGCCCCCGGGGCGCCCCCCCACATGATCTGTCCGGCTCCGCCCCCGGGAACCCCCCCGCGGATCTCTCCCGCCCCGCCCCCGGGGAGGCCCCCCCAGGATCCCGGCTCGCATCCCAGCAGCCCCACCCGAGACGACACAACCGACTCCAGCTCACAGGCTCGGGCCGGCGGGAATCTCAATGGCCGCGTGCCGGAAGTCCCGCCCCCCGCCAGACGCGCCCCGCCCCCGCCCCAGCCTCGGCCCTATAGAGCCGGGCGTCCAGCCGCTGCGCCCTCGTTTGGAGCCCTGGCCCGCCCCTTCCGGTTCCGGCGCCGGCGCAGCGCGGCCGGAAGTGCAGGCCCCGGAGCGGAGCCGCCATCATGGCCGACAAGATGGACATGTCCCTGGACGATATCATCAAGCTGAACCGCAGCCAGCGGGGGGCCGGTCGCGCCGGCGGCGGCCGCGGAGGCCGGGGCCGCGGAGGCGCCGCCCGCGGAGGGGGGCCCGGCCGGGGCAGCGTCGGAGCGGGGCGAGCGGGAGGCGGCGGCCCCCTGCGGAACAGGCCGGTCATGGCCCGAGGCGGCGGCAGGAACCGGCCCGCGCCCTACAGCCGGGTACGGAGCGAGCCGGGGGCGGGCGCCGGCCGAGGCCCCGTAGCCAGGGGCGGGGCGCCGCGCGTGGACCCAGGGGCCGGGCCCCCGGAGCCGCAGACTGGATTGTGGGAGCCGCAGGCGCGAGGGGCTGGGGCTCGGTCCTGGGGGGCAGGCGGGCCCGGCGGGAGGCGCTTTGTTCTCTCCCAGCAGCCGGCAGTCGTCTCGTGGCCGAGCCGGGGCGAGCGGGCTCAGGGGCTCGGGAAGAACGAGTCCTCCCCGCAGCGGATCTAGAGGGGAGCGAGGAGGAAGGAGAGCCGAGGCCCTGGGGGGTGGCGGGATCCCGGGCGGGGGGCTTGGTCCGGGATAGTCAGTGAGAATATTTGTTCTGTTTCAGCCAAAGCAACTCCCCGAAAAGTGGCAGCATGACCTGTTCGACAGCGGCTTTGGGGCTGGGGCTGGCGTGGAAACCGGGGGGAAGCTCCTGGTTTCTAATCTGGACTTTGGTGTGTCGGATGCAGATATCCAGGTAAGAAAGCCCTCCCCACCCCCTTCCAAGTGTTGGAAAAGCCACAAGGGAGACACTTTAGGGTAGTTGGCTTGGGCATTTTGGGGTAATGTTGCATTTTCTGAGGTCTGTGGACCCTTCCTCATGGAATGATACAGTGATCTCTACGGCAGTTAATTCTGGACTCTATTGTTGATTGACTGTTTTAGTACTGTCTGATGTGAGTGGAGTGCAAAAAAAATTGTATTTTGTTCCTCTCTAGTTCATTTAATGTGTAATAAATGACTGAGCAAAGGTGCCTGTGCGGGAAGGCTATGATGTTTGGTCTGAAAATTTAATGTAACTTGCCCAAAATCTGAGACTTGCAGATACCAGTAAATGCATTTCTCCCAGTTCTGAACTCATATGCTGCTCGACAAAACATGTACTGACTTGTGGGGGGTTTCTAATCAACTGAGGTGGGGACATGCTTTTGTAGAGAAGGGATATAACAAAAAGCATATGAATTATGTACTGTTCCTCAATAGCATCTGTAACTCTCATGATACTGTAAAGGAGCCAAGATCTCACAGCTGAAATGTGGCAGCCCTTGTGTTTGTCATTTGCTGTACCCATCTTCATCGAGGCATATGGAAAGACTCTAACGGCTAGTCTTCATTGACAATTGAAAAATACATCCTAAGTATTTTGAGTTAGCCTAATACAACTAAAATGCAGGCTCACAGGTTTGAAGGCTAGCTTCCCCCTAGTTACCTAGGCCCAGATTCTTGAACATAGTTAGGCCACTAAATTTCATTGACTTCAGTGGAAATTAGGAGCAGAAATACTTTTGAGGATCTGGGCCCTAGTGGTTAATTAAAGTGACCTCAGATATACTAACCCACAGCTTAGGAGCATTAAGAGGTTTTTTCAAACATGATAAACAAGTTAGATGCCTTCAGGTTGGTAGGCCGTGATGAAATATATCCTTGAATACTTGAGAAACTGGCTGAAGAGATCTCTGAGCCATTAGCAATTATCTATGAGCACTCAGGGAGGATGGGAGACATCCCTAAAGACTGGAAAAAGGCAAATATAGTACTTAGTTATAAAAAGGGGCATAAGGATAATCCAGGGAATTATAGACCAGTTAGCTTAATTTGGGAACTGGAAAGATAATGGAGTAACAGGCAACATGGGTTTGTCGTCAAATCATGTCAAACCAACTTAATTTCCTTTGACAGAGTAACAAGCCTTGTGGATAGGGCTGAAGCAGTAGCTGTGATATATCTCAATTTTAGTAAGACTTTTGATACTGTCTCACTTGACCTTGTCGTAAGCAAACGAGGGAAATATAGCCTAGATGACTCTACTCTAAGGTGGGTGCACAACTGGTTGGAAAAGCATACTCAGAGAGGAGTTAGCAATGGTTCACAGTCAAGCTGGAAGAGCACTGAGTGGAGTCCTGCAGGGATCTGTCCTGGGTCTGGTTCTATACAATATCTTCATAAACGAATTGGATAATGGCATAGAGAGTACTCTTACAAAGTTTGCGGATGATACCAGGCTGGGTTGCAAGTGCTTTGGAGGACAGGATTCGAATACAAATGATCTTGACAAACTGGGGAAATGCTCTGAAATAAATAGGATGAAATTCAACAAGGACAAATGCAAAGTACTACACTTAGGAATGAATAATCAGTTGCACACATACAAAATGGGAAATGACTGCCTAGGAAGGAGTACTGCAGAAAAAGATCTGGGGGTTATAATGGATCACAAACTAAATATGAGTCAACAGTGTAATACAGTGGCCAAAAAAGCAAACATCATTTGAGGATGTAGTAGGAGTGTTGTAAGCAAGACATGAGCCAGTTCTTCCAATCAGCACTGATAAGGCCTCAGCTGGAGTACTGTGTCCACTTCTGGGCACCACGCTTTGGGAAAGATGTGAACAGATTGGAGAAAGTCCAGAGAAGAGCAACAAAAATGATTAAAGGTCTAGAAAACATGATCTAGGAGGAAAGATTGAAAAAACTGGATTTATTTAATTTGGATAAGAGAAGACACGGTAGTAGGGCATGATAACAGTGTTCAAGTATGTAAAAAGGTTGTTATAAAGAGGAGGGTGATGAATTGTTCTGCTTGTCCTCAAAGGACAGGACAACAAATAATGGGCTTAAATTGCAGCAAAGGAGATTTAGGTTAGACATTGGGGAAAAATTTCATAACTGTAAGGGAAGTTAAGCACTGGAACAAGCAATTTTCAAGTGATCCAACCCTTGTCATTTGCTCCCAGCTTCTGGCAGTCAGAGGCTAGGGACACCCAGAGTATGGGCTTGCATCCCTGAGCATCTTGGCTAATAGCCATTGATGGACCTCTGCTCCATGAACTTACCAGTTCTTTTTTTGAAGCCTGTTATAGTTTTGGCCTTCACAGCATCCCCAACAATGAGTTCCACAGGTTGACTGCGCTTTGCGTGAATAAGAACTTTGTTTTTTTTTTATTTTAAACCTGTTGTCAATTTCAGTGAGTGACCTCTCCTCCTTATGTGAAGGAGTAAATAACACTTCCTTATTTACTTTCTCCACTCCAGTCATGATTTTATAGACCTCAATCGTATCCCTCCTCAGTCTTCTCTTTTCCAAGCTGAAAAGTCCCAGTCTTTTTAATCTCTCCTCATGTGGAAGCTGTTCCACACCCCTGATCGTTTGTTGCCCTTCTCTATACCTTTTCAAATTCCAATATATCTATTTTGAGATGGGGTGACCAGATCTGCTTGCAGTATTCAAGGAGTGGATGTACCATGCATTTATACAGAGCAGTATATTTTCTGTCTTATTATCTATCCCTTTCCTAAAGGTTCCTAACATTCTCCTAGCTTTTTTGACTGCCACTGCACACTGAGTGGATGTTTTCAGAGAATTATCCACAGTGACTCCAAGATCTTTCTTGAGTGGTAACAGCTAATTTAGACCCCATCATTTTGTATGTATAGTGGGGATTATGTTTTGCAATGTGCATTACTTTGCATTTATCAACCTTGAATTTCATCTGCCATTTTGTTGGCCAGTCACCCAGTTTTGTGAGATTCCTTGGTAACTCTTCGCAGTCAGCTTTGGACTTAACTGTCTTGAGTAACTTTGTATTGTCTTCAAATTTTGCCAACTCACTGTTTACCCCTTTCTCCAGATAATTTCTGAATATGTTGAACAGCACTAGTCCCAGTACAGACCCCTGGGTGATGCTGCTATTTCTCTCTCTCTCCATTCTAAAAACTGACCATTTATTTCTACCCTTTGTTTTCTGTCTTTTAACCAGTTACTGATCCATGAGAGGACTTTCCCTCTTATCCCATGACTGCTTACTTTGCTTAAGAGCCTTTGCTGAAGGACCTTGTCAAAGACTTTCTGAAAGTCTAAGTACACTGGATCACCCGTGTCCACATGTATGTTGACCCCCTTAAAGAATTTACCTTTAGCCAGGGCCATTAAGTTTTCTTCTAGAGCAACTTCTTGTGTGACTTTGAGTTCCCTTCTTTCATAGGTGGTTTTTCCTGGACTGCTAATGTTTACAGTTTTGACAGCTGTAAACCTCTGAGAGATGGTACTTGTATTAGAGAAGCTGCCAACGCTTGTCCTTTCCTGTCTGGTGCTGGTGTAAGATAGATGTTCTAGCAGCAGTTCGGTTAGCGATAACAGCTCCCCTGTCTCTGTTGCACAGGAGCTCTTTGCAGAGTTTGGGACCTTGAAGAAAGCAGCGGTGCATTATGATCGGTCTGGACGCAGTTTAGGGACAGCAGATGTGCATTTTGAAAGAAAGGCAGATGCTCTGAAAGCTATGAAGCAGTACAATGGAGTCCCCCTGGATGGTGAGTCTGTTTGGCTGTTTTCACAGGACATTGCACTTGCTGGGTGGAGGACTCTAGATACCAGTGGCATGTGTATAAAGATTAATTATTGCTTTCTCTCTTTTAGGGCGCCCTATGAACATTCAGCTGGTTACATCACAGATAGACACACAGCGGAGACCAGCACAGAGGTGAGAAGCTTTTGTTTGATATGGACCTGTGCAATTGGCCTGTTGCCCCTGATTAGCATGGGCACTGAATTTGCATTTCTTTGTGGCTGTTGGGGTTGACTAGACTATACTGTGCCTGTAATACAGCTCTTTCTCTGCTTCACAGTGTAAACAGAGGAGGCATGACCAGAAACCGTGGTGGTTCAGGAGGATTTGGTGGTGGAGGTGGCAACAGGCGAGGTAACCGTGGTGGGAACCGAGGGAGAGGCAGAGGGGCTGGAAGAAGTTCCAAACAGCAGCTCTCTGCAGAAGAACTAGATGCACAGTTGGATGCTTATAATGCCAGGGTAAGTGTGGATGCTCAATCAGTCCTTATCTGGAAATGGAAGGGTTAGCGCTCAATGGCTGCACAGAAGAGGGTGGAGTATTTATCATAACATGGAACCAAAAAAGCCTCCTTGGGGCTAAGCAGTACCTGGTTCCTGTAGTTAATTTCATTCCCACAAATGCTCCAACTGCTCTTATTCATGATTGAGAAACAGCCATCTCTGGGGTGGGGACATTCTGCAACATCCAGGACCAGTTTTTCAAACAGGCTACGTGTTCACTTGGGCCAGACTCTCACATGTAATTGCACACTGCATGTTGCACATCCTGGGAACACATGAATGAACACAAAACTGCACATCAAACTTATTTGAAAATATGTATTCAACATCTTACGGGTAAATGAAGGGCTGGGGAAACTAACAAGCCTGAGGTGGTGTTACTCTTGTGATGAGGGGTGATGGGGAGTGGTTGTATTTATAGGCCTATTGCTCTGTACACCAGTAATAAAGAATAAAGTAATAGAAACAGAGAGGCAAACCAGAGTAGTCTGTTGAGGCTGCTAGGGAAAGTTGGAGCAGGATGGGGCTGTTATCAAGGGAGGAAGCAGGTCCCATGTATAAACCAGCTGATGTAATTAATAAATCCAAAGGCTGCATAGCTTAAATTTGCTAAAGAGTAGGTGATGAAGTGTGCTGGGGGGAGAAAAATACCCGCTGGCTGAACCATATGAAATACCTCCTGGCCTAAGGCAGTTGGGTGACAAACTTACTGTACCATTGACCATTTAAAAATCCAGTCATAGATAACTGGGGGGGGTGTGTGCCTGAAGATTGAAGTGAGTAGATTTGGCAGTTTAGCGGAATCAGAAAGTGTTCCTGTCAGCTACTGTCCAGTAAGACTCACTCACCACTGGTAAAATAATGGAAGAAATGTGATTTAAAAAATCACTCTATATCTAGAAGATGAAGCAGCAATAAGCAGTGTTGTGGGCTTATAAAGGGCAAATCTTGATAGGCAAACCTGATTGCTTTCTCTGATAGAACTACAAAAATAGCATTGGGGGAAATGCAGTAGGCATGGTCTCATGGGATTTTAATAAAGAATTGAAAAGCCTCATAAATCTCAGCTGGAAAACTGGGCTTGGAAACTGGCTCAACTATAAACAGGATCACAAACAACAGAGTAGGTAGTTATGAGAGGGCATTTCTGGTGATTGATCCAGGTTGGGACCAGTGTTTCTGAAACTCTCCCGTGATACTGAAATAAGACGACAATGAGGGAAAATGATACAAAGGGACCTAGTGATTAGAGCCATGGCTGAAGGAGACTGAAGGATGGATGGGCAGGAATCTGCAACATGACCAATACCATTTTGGGCTTGCCTATGCAAAACTGTCAGGTTAAAGGCCAGGTTTATGCTCCAAAATAGTAGTTCTCAACCTACCATTGTGGGCCGCATATGCATCTCTGTGTTATGTAGGCCACATCCACAAAATATATATACTACCGGTAGGGCCCTGAGGATGTCACATGGGCCACAACTATGTACTGATTGGGCCACAAGCAGCCCACATGTTGAGAACCACTGTTCCAAAGTTGTCAGTCAGGTGTGATGTGTGATCCCTGATAGAGTTATACCAGCAGTACTTTTGCCAACATAGCTTATTTTGCTCAGGGGCAGGAATCAGCTAAATTGTCAAAAGTGCCATTTTGCCAATATAAGCCGCAAACCAGTAGGAGCGTTTTGCCAGAACTGACCTGCCAAAGTGGGGAGGTGATAGGTGGGATCCAGTGTGTCCCATAGAATATCCTGAATGGAATGAATTTGTTTCACCATTGTGCTTTAGAATCTGAGTTATTTTACAGAAATAATTATTTCTTGTCTTGGTTGCAAAGAAAATACTAAATTGTGAACTGAATGCTCATTGATGCAGTGACGTCTGCTTGAGTCTGCAGGTGGGCTGAAGAAATAACATTGAGAGGCATGAGCTGTCCTAGTCATCTCATCAAACTATCAATGAGTCCTAACTGCTGTTTAAATGTCAACTTTGTACTGTTGATCACTGCAGCAAAAACATGTGCCTATCATATGCTGATCTCACAGTTCCTCCCAGACATCCTTGGGGTGTTGAGTTCCACCTGCACCTTACCCAGCTGCCAAAACAAGATTCTCCTTGGCAATTTCTGTAGGCTGTTATGTGAGATCACTACAAAAATCTGCAGCACATTGAAAACTGGTAACATTAACTTGAATTTAATATCAACATACAGCACAGGACCTACCATATTGACTATTCATTTTTCATAATTTAGGAAGATCCTACATTTGAGAGTATACCCCACAGCTCACCAATTAAACTAGAAGGAATAGGATGAAATTAGAGGTGATTGGGGAGAAAGGAGAGCCTTAGACAGAATAATACGTCTCGCTGTCAATGTTTTTTTCTGTTAAGCTGTAGAATCCGCTCCCTGGGTGAAGTGGTGGCATTTAAATGGGGTCTTTTAGAATTAGACTGGACACAGCACTAAAAAATATACAGTAGAGAGCAACTATGTATGTGCAGGGAAACAAAGGTCTTGTCTAAAGAAAAGGAGGACTTGTGGCACCTTAGAGACTAACAAATTTATTTGAGCATAAGCTTTCGTGAGCTACAGCTCACTTCATCGGATGCATTCAGTGGAAAAACTGAAGAATCTGAAGAAGCAGCTGACTAAAGAACTAGCCAAAGCCTTAAATTTGTGCAAACACTGTTGCTATGATGTAACTGCATTTGACCTAACCACTGCAAAAATTCATTCCACTGTAACGTTTCACAATATATAAAGCAGAAGCATGTCAATAGGATATTCTTCTGCATAAGGTTTTTGTAGTATGTCTTAGTCTACCATAAAATATTTTAGAGTATGACTATCTTTAATGTTTACATAACAGTATCAGCAGCATGCAATAATTACATCAAGCAGAAGCAGTCTATTGCAAGGGTTTTCTTTGCTGCCAGTTATTATAGGCTGTTAAGTTAGAAAACTGTATAGCAACACTGAATACTGTAATTAGAAATGGACGCTGATTTAATATAATTTAATTTTAAAATGTACCAAGTTAAACTGGTACAAATCTCTGAAGCATTAAACCAGTTTCACCTTTTCTTATCTAGTATCTTGCCATGTTCCACTGGCTTAACAAGAGAGTATTGAATCAATCTAGTTAAAATGGTGCACTTTTCTAGTGTAGAAAGGCTTAACTCCATCTGACAGACCTATATTTTAACAGAAGTTTCCGTGAGACACATGGAAAGCTTTTTCTTCGTGTTCTGTCTTGCAGCACTGTGAATAACGGAGCTTCTCTCTTCTTCTAGATGGACACCAGTTAAAGCAGTGAGCACATCCCCTGCATGGAAAGGACTCCAGACATCTCATTCCATGCTCTCCGGAGGGAGGGGTGTATGACTGTGGCCACTAATATCAAGGATGGAATTTGTTTTACTTTTATGTTTTGGAATAGGTTTTAAACTCATGTAAAGGTTTTTTTTAATTCTGAAACAGATCTGTTTTGTACTGAGTTATTTTTGGGATAAATTTTACTGGTTGCCTGTTGGGCTGAGGTGGTTTTTTCACCTTTGCCGTAATAAAATAGAAATGTGTCTAGAGCTGTAAACGTCTGCTTCGTGTTGCAGCTGGAGTCTGGGGATGGAGCCTGGCCTGGGGCTGCAGGAATATGAATATGATAGGTAGGGATCAGAGGAATTGGTATGCAGGCCCACTTCTAAATGTTGGTGTCAAGTCACTCTCATCTGAGGAAGAGGGGTTGCTGTTCTGCCTCAGATCTTCCCTGCCCCCACAATGTCAGTGGTGGCCTGTAAACTGCGTGCACCAATTTCCCTGTGCTGAGTAGATCCTGTGGGTAGCTGTACAATCCAATACTGCTCTATTTACACATCTGCCTGAAATGAAATGAAGACTCACTCCAGTGTAACGAGTTAATAAAGGGTGCACAAACCTCCTTGCTGGTCTCTGGGAGGAGGTGAAATTCTTGTTGAAGTTGTTTTGTATTTAACACTTGGTTCCAAAGTTCAGTGCTGGTCCCACCTCTTCAGTATTTTTACTGTAAACAGTTGCAAATTCAGTGACTCCAAAATGCCAAGTAAAGATTTAGTCTTTCAACTATCAATTCCCTATTGAATTATTTCTATAAATGGCTTTGGTGTTTGATTAAAAAACTTACAGCAAAAAGAATCTAGAGGTCATAATCTTCAATTTGTACTCATTACTAATCTACTGGCAGTTGGGCCTGGGAAAGAGCTATCTTCCAGCTCTTTGGGGAGATGCAGCAAGGGAAACCTCAGCTTGTATGGCTCTAAAAGCAAATGTGGCTGATAAGGTACAGGACACCTCTTCTACCTTCCCAGTAGTGTTCGCACTGGAGAAGAATGCTAAACCTAGAAATCAGGAGAAAGCAAATCATACACATGGCCCTTGTGCCAATGAAACCACGAGCACTTCATTTGGACTTAAGTGTTCATGCCCCTAGGCCCAACATATGATTATTAAGTGACAAAATACGAGGACTTTTCTAGACTGGTGAGGCTAGAGATGAGAACTTCTGCATCATTGGTGGGGGAAGTCAGGTATGGGAAGTGGTATCACTATTGTTCATGTACTCCACAGCTAAAATAAGCAATGAGAGTTAAGTAGACAGTTTTCAGCATGGAAAAGTTGAGTGTGTGCCCTAGGCATGAGATCAAGATTCCCTACCCCCAATGATGGTCCAGGGACATTTACATCGAACATGTCACCGGCCACTGACACTACCAGGTGAGAGCCGGTATGACATCGTGCATCAACTATGAGAAAGGGACTGAGACTTTTTCCATTGGACCATATGAACTGGAAACATAAATTCACTGAACATTAAATCTCACCAAATGAGGGTAAATCCATTCTCATCATCGTATCCACTCATTATACTCCACACCTGAACATAGCCATTATATGAACAACATACCCCCATATCTCAATGTCTGTACTTTGAGCTGTTAAACTTTTACCCCCAATTGGGGAGATTGCAGATTATGTATTCCTTACGCCACCCGTTCCTAAACTGAATTTTGCATCCCTTGATAATCTGTACCTTCCCTGATAACCAGAAACTTCTATGCTTAAACTCTGTACTGTTTTCTTTTTATTTCAACATCATCTTAATAAAATTATTAAATCTGTACTCAGGCATGGGCACCCAGGTTTGCCAAGCCTGCCTCTGAGCATCCACACTGCAGAATTGCACAACTCATACCTGTGCAGCCGCATCCATACTGGTACTTCTGTTACCTGGATTTGGCACTAGGATTTCTGTAAGTGTATTGCAAGGTACGTAGTGTCAGTGGACCCGCTCTAGGAATTGTTTTGCAATGTATTGTGGGAGAACTTGGGCCTGTCTCTTGAGCCTCTGTGCAGAAGTGTTCTTAGCCTACCAGCATATTTAATGGTGGCACTTCCAGCTCGGCATGCTCTTCAGTTGTCCGTTCCAGCTGGTGGTAAGGGATGCATGCAGCACAAGCTGTTCCTGGTTGGGGCAGGATGTGGGTAGAGGCTATGGGACACAGTGGAGGGCATTTTGTCAGGGGTTTCTGAGCTGTGGAAAGTAGTGGTGCATCATGGATATTGGATGATGGAGTGGAGACAGCTGATGCTTGCTATAACATTGTGATTCCCCATAGACACAGCATGCTGCAGGACAACTAGCACAGAGGTAGGATATCATCATGGAGACCTGGGATGAGCAACAGTGACTCTAGATTAACTTACCTTCCCCAGGCAGGTAAGCAAGCCCAGGTTCAAAGCGCATATAAGACCAGCTATAAGGGTTGTGTAAGGACAGTAGGGAAGTAGGGCTAAAACCTGGGTAAGAGCTTGGGTAAGTCTGCATTTAAGACACTTGAGACAAGGATGGGGCAGCGGGAACTGGCCAGGCTCGCTGCATGGGACAGACGCTCCCTCAGACAAAGGGAGCAGAGAAGGGGTCGGCTCAGTGCATCCCCACAGGCAGATAATGCTGGCAAAGGCGGAACACCCCACTGAGCAGAGCCTCCTGAGGTTTCCAGCAGGGGACAAAGGTATTCCGGAGCTTCCCTGTTCCAGCACAGGGGAATACTGCTGCCTACTCAGAATAGGGGCTTTGGGATCCCCTTTCACCCGCTCCAGGGGACTATGGGAAGCCTCTTCACGCCACGCTGATCCCCCGCGCGAGCGGGGGCCACCCCCTGTGCGCTCCTCACAGGCCCCGGGCTTCCCTTCAACCCTGCCGCGGCAACGGGGAGGCCGGGCGAGCTGCTCTCAGCGGCGCCCCTCCCCGGCTCTTGCTCAAACGGCTCGGGCAATGCAACAAACACGAGCGTGAAGGCGGGATGTTAACTCGCTTCCCTCCGGAGCGGAAAGGCGGCAGCTGAAAACGGACCGAGCGGCCCAGCGGGGCCCACCGAGCACCGGGGAGGGCGGCATTGAGGGAACCCCAGGCCGCGGGCACGAGGCTCCGCGGTTACACTGGACGGGGCGGCCCGCGGGCGGGCTCAGCAGCCGCCCGCGCCCGAGCCCGAGCCACGCTCCCGCCCCGCCTCGCCTCGCCTCGGTGACGTCAGAGCACAGGGGTTCAAATCCAGGTTCGGTGCTTCCGGTCCCGCCCGTCAGCCCCAGGGCTTCCGCTAGCAATTAAGAGGCCGGAAGTCCCCCGCTCCCAAGCCAGGAAGGTAACGGAGCCTCAGGAGACGCTCTATCCAGCAGCCGAACTCTATCATTTTTATTGTCGGTCGCGCGCCCCTCACGCTCTCCTCCGGCCAATCAGCGCGGCGAGGCCTGCTCGGAAGTGAGGCCCTGGGCTCCGTCCTCTTAAAACCGGAAGTGACGGCAACGGCCCGGAAGTGCGGGGGCGCGCGCGGAGGCGGCTGGGCGGATCTGGGTAGCGTTGTCACAGCAGCGCGAGGAGGCGAGCGGGCCGGGTAGGGAGGGGCTGGGATGCGCGGGGCGGGCCGGAGCTGCGGCCCTTCTCGGTCTCCGGGGCGGAGGGGGCGCGGCGGCAGCGGGGGGGGTCCTTTGCCGGGCCCGGGCCGGAGTCCCCTGGGGCCTGGCGCACGGTCCCCTCCGCCGCGCTGGCGCCGCGCCTCGCGCCCTCAGGGGCCGGCGGGGGCACGTGCTCGGCCTGCTGCGCGCGGGGTGCGAGGCCCGCGGGGCCGCGTGCGCGGCGGGGCCCCAGAGCCGCTCCCGTCACCGGCTCCTGCGGGATCGCGGCCACAGCCAGGCGCGGGCGGGGCGGCGACGGGCGCGGTAGCGGCGTCTGTGCGCTGGAGTTCGGGAACAGAGGGCACTTCCTGGTTTCTGGTATCCGTTCTCGCTGGCCTCCTGGCTAGCGTTCAAGGGAGTGGGAAGGGAGGGGCGCCTGGGCTTGTGCCGTCTCAAAAAAACCTTTCTGGCTGTCCTGAAAAAACAGGAATCTAAAGTCGTCTTGGCTGTTTTGCTGGAAATCTCTTTGACAGCCCCGAGTCATGAAGTGGGTGCATCCAAAAGCCTTCCTTGAAGGGGTTGGCTTGTTGATTAATCTCTTCTTCCAGCTGTTTCTTAGCTGTGGATTAAATACCGTTTAAGAATAAAGGGAAAACCATTTCTCTTCTTACTTAATCAGGTTTGTTTTTAGGGCATATGTAGTTTTGCAGTCATCCAGACTATTCAGAGAGAGAATATCAAACAGAATTCTTAATATAAGAACTGCAGAACTTTTTTCAGGCTTTTTATGTACTGTAAACTTTGTAAAGGACACTAACTAGGTGTTTTTCCGTTATAGCTTATCTTTAGTACCTGGAGTGGAGAGAGGCTGTACAACATGAGTGTGAATTTCACCCACTTCACAGCACAGTCCTTAGAGTCCTGATGGTGGAGTTTTTAAAAACTGGTGCAATGATGTGGGAGGAGCAAATTAAAACTTGTTGCTAGAGTTCAGTGGGAGGAAGTCTCTGGACTGCTGAGATGTTAGACTCAGAGCATTTGTATATGGGAAACAGCTTTATGATGGCTCATTACTGCTGTGTGCTGCTGCTCTTAAGTTCAGAGTTGAATCTGAGTGGCAACCTGCTTTTCTGAGTATCATTTAATAAGTGCAATGAATGTTCATATCCTTGTACTTCCCAATCAGCGAAGTGCTCTCCGAGCCTCTCTCAAATGGGGTATTTTCACTGCTTGCTTTTGGATTGCTCTGGTGATGGGGAATCCGGAAGTGCTTTCCCTGTGTTGCCTTCCTGCCTTGTTAGAATGGTTAAAGTAAGTCCCGCCGTTTCTTCTGCAATTCCAGACACAGTGCATTTCAAAGCTGGTATGCATGAAGAGTATGCGGTTTGGTTGTTAAGGTTCCTGATGTACCTGCTTCCAGTGTGTGAAAGCCCCATCAGAAGTTGGAGGTGGGGGGAGGGAGAGGGTGATCGGGGGAAGTCCCGGACGACTGGAAAAAGGCTAATGTAGTGCCCATCTTTAAAAACGGGAAGAAGGAGAATCCTGGGAACTACAGGCCAGTCAGCCTCACCTCAGTCCCTGGAAAAATCATGGAGCAGGTCCTCAAGGAATCAATCCTAAAGCACTTAGAGGAGAGGAAAGTGATCAGGAACAGTCAGCATGGATTCACAAAGGGCAAGTCGTGCTTGACTAATCTAATTGCCTTCTATGATGAGATAACTGGCTCTGTGGATGAGGGGAAAGCAGTGGATGTGTTGTTCCTTGACTTCAGCAAAGCTTTTGACACAGTCTCCCACAGTATTCTTGCCAGCAAGTTAAAGAAGTATGGGCTGGATGAATGGACTATAAGGTGGATAGAAAGTTGGCTAGATTGTCGGGCTCAACGGGTAGTGATCAATGTCTCCATGTCTAGTTGGCAGCCGGTATCAAGTGGAGTGCCCAAAGGGTTGGTCCTAGGGCCGGTTTTGTTCAGTATCTTCATAAATGATCTGGAGGATGGTGTGGATTGCACCCTCAGCAAGTTTGCAGATGACACTAAACTGGGAGGAGAGGTAGATACGCTGGAGGGTAGGGATAGGATATAGAGGGCCCTAGACAGATTTCTTTTGGCCTAATCCTCTAATTTGATGAGGTTCAACAAGGACAAGTGCAGAGTCCTGCACTTAGGACGGAAGAATCCCATATGCACCACTACAGACTAGGGACCAAATGGCTAGGCAGCAGTTCTGCAGAAAAGGACCTGGGGGTTACAGTGGACGAGAAACTGGATATGAGTCAGCAGTGTGCCCTTGTTGCCAAGAAGGCCAATGGCATTTTGGGATGTATAAGTAGGAGCATTGCCAGCAGATCGAGGGACGTGATCGTTCCCCTCTATTCGACATTGGTGAGGCCTCATCTGGAGTACTGTGTCCAGTTTTGGGCCCCACACTACAAGAAGGATGTGGAGAAATGGGAGAGAGTCCAGCGAAGGGCAACAATAATGATTAGGGGTCTGGAACACATGACTTATGAGGAGAGGCTGAGGGAACTGGGATTGTTTAGTCTACGGAAGAGAAGAATGAGGGGAGATTTGATAGCTGCTTTCAACTACCTGAAAGGAGGTTCCAAAGAGGATGGATCTAGACCGTTCTCAGTGGTAGCAGATGACAGAACGAGGAGTAATGGTCTCAAGTTGCAGTGGGGGAGGTTTAGGTTGGATATTAGGAAAAACTTTTTCACTAAGAGGGTGGTGAAACACTGGAATGCGTTACCTGGGGATGTGGTGGGATCTCCATCCTTGGAAGTTTTTAAGGTCGGGCTTGACAAAGCCCTGGCTGGGATGATTTAGTTGGGGATTGGTCCTGCTTTGAGCAGGGGGTTGGACTAGATGACCTTCTGGGGTCCCTTCCAACCCTGATATTCTATGATCTCTTCCATAATTTCTCAGCCTCTTTCCTAACAGCTCTGAAAATGGCAGCTTCCCTTTTTTTAAACTAAGTATATGAAACTGCAGTAGTGCTGAGCTCAGCTTAGCATAGTATAGGAAGTTCAGTGTAAGCATTCCCTACACAGTTCTGTTGCTGTTTCTCAAGCTTCACCTGCAGCACACCCTACTAATACAGCCTTGTGGCTCCCACACAACCCAGCAACCTGAAGCATGTATATTCTGGCCTAAACTGCAATTATAGTCCAGAATGCTCTGCTGTGTCACTCCTATGTTTCCCAGAGTTCTTGCAGTGCACCTCAGTCCTAATATTCAGCACCCCAGTTATTCTAGCCCTGTACTGGTTGTACCACCTATGGAACAATAGGGGCATCAAAATAAGCAGTAAGCTGCCTGTTGGGCAGTCGCACTTGCAACAGGTTTACATGGTTGTGAGATATTGGCAACATGTTGCTGCTACCTTAGGAAACTTGATCAGTCCCATGTGTGCCGCATTTGTTCCATTTGCAGGGTCGACTGGTGTGACAAAATTCCCAGTATCAAAATTCTTAATCATTTTTTGAATGTCAGGCATTCAAAGCATGCTCATTGAAACTTAGCTGCTTTGGTTTGGGAATCTCACTTGTATGGCCAACTCATGAGTACCCAAGACCATGTTTTATGGTCAAATAATGCAAGGCATCTGTTCTCATGGTGGCCAGTACAAACAGTGTAAAGACCCACTAAAGTCGGACTTGAAAGCGTATCAGGTTGACCCCATCAGTTGGGAAGCAACAGCCCATGACAGAGCAAGGTGGTAGCAGATTTGTCATGTTGCTGTTAACCATTTGATGCCAGGTGTGTTCACATTTTATGTGAAAAATGTGAACAGCGCACAGCAAATATAAAAGAGGCTGCAATGGTCATGGACAATCTTGTCTGTCCCACGCGTAACCAGGTTTGTGCGTTTTTCATTGGTTTGACCTTGCGTAGATCCTTCACTTATAGGGTTTGTAGAATCCCCTTATGTCGACATGAGACTCCATCATCATCAGTTGTACCACACTGTGGGGTGGCATTGTAATGTTTCCAGTAGGGAAATAAGCAAAGACTCTCCAAACTTTTTGCTTTTATTCTTGTCAATATGTGCAGCTGTGGCTCATGATGAAGAGCTTGTGCATTAACTGGTGTCACTAACCAGACTGCAGCATGCTTAGAATTCAGACAGTTACCTCTACTCAGTACAGGACTACAAGAGCTTTTAACGGGGAGCACAGCTAATTGGAGTCCTCTGCCATTGAGTGCTAACGGTCTTGACGTGACTGACTGACCGCTCCCCACTTGCTGAGCATTATCGAGTGTACTTACTGCAGCCCCAAACTGGGGTCATCTGCAAAGAGATCATAAGAATGGCCATATTGGGTCAGACCAATGGTCCGTCTAGCTTAGTATCCTGTCTTCCAACAGTGGCTACTCCCTCTGAAGCATCTGGGACTAAAGAGAACAAGGCAATTTATTGAGTGATCCAAACCCTGTCGTGCAGTCCAACTTCTGGCAGTCAGAAGCTTCTGGGACACTTGGATCCAAACTGCAGCGTTCCTGAGAGGATGGAGGGCACTTGTGGAGTCCTTTCATTATTCCTGATGACTGGGCAGTGGGTGTACTCAAAGCCCCCAGATAAGGTGGGAATCCTGACAGTTGGAATTCTGCAGTAACTTTGTGCCAGGGCATAAGAGGGGCTTTCCCTGTGGGATGATCAGGCTCTAACTTTCTTTCTTCTGAATTCTTGTGGGTATGGTCTTGGGAGCAATTCATGTGAAATGTCCTGTCAGCCTACCTGCTGGTGTGATTAGTGAGTCCTTATTTACTCTTTGCCAGGTGACACACCCATTTATGTTGCTGCCACCATGGGTTACCATGGTGATGAGCCCAAACTCACTTCTGACCCCCAGTCTCCCTCACTGAGCATAACACATTTACCCACAGGCCAACCAGAATTGTATCTCGCTTGAAGGAACCTTCTGTCAAACTCCGTTATTACTTATTTGTATTCCAGTAGTGTCTAAGGGCTTTGAGCAGGGATGGGGCCACAGAACTTCTAATGTAGAGCGTGTAGAGGTCTGCTCTGTAGAGGTCTCTGTTCTAGGGATTGTTCATGTAAAAGGCAGAAATTGTGGTATGTCTTCTCACCAGCAAAGTTCTTGGGTAGCAGGGACTGATGTCCTCCCTTGCAATACTGCTAGCTCCTTGGTTGCCACATCATTAATCAGGCTGTAACTGTAGCCAGGTTGCAGTTTCTTAGGAGCCTGGGTCTCTTTCTAGTGCTCATGTCCTGCCTGCTTAACCCTGGAGGAACTAACAGTTTGTAAGTTTTGAAATAGCAGGGCTCTTGGATAGAGGGATAAAGACAGTAAGAGTTCCCTCTGCTAGGAAGAAAAAACAAGCTGGCACCTTAGATACTAGCACATTTATGTGGGCATAAGCTTTTGTGGGCTAGAACCCCCTTCATCAGGAAAGCTTATGCCCAAATAAATTTGTTAGTCTCTGAGGTGCCACAAGGACTCCTCGTTGGTTTTGCTGATACAGACTAACACGGCTACCGCTCTGAAATCTGCTAGAAGAGTGATTCAGCCTGCTCCAGTTTCTCACAAGCATTGGTTCATCTTTTGTGATCTCCAAAGTTCTGGTTAGCATGAGGTGCATCTGAAGTCTTCTGCAGCTGCATCATTGCTTGGAGCAAGACAGTCTAGAGCCTGACTCTTCCAGAAGTAGTAGAGTCTAGGAGTTCTCTTCCCATTCAGAAGTGGCTTTAGCCAGCAACAGGCACGTGCTACCCTGTTCTAGATAATCGGAATCTCTCAGGAGCCTGGAGGCTCTTTAGCTCTGTTACAGATCAAGTTTGGTGAGAGACCCTGGAAGGTCCTGCCAGAACTGGCTTGAGGTTCTTCAGTACTGTAGACTCTTGTTAGGTGACATCATGGTAAATGGTGATCTGTCTGTAGTTAAATATCTGCCTGGTTTGAACTTGCAGTTGAAAATTGCAACTTGGGGGAGTCCGAAGGAAGGTGATCAGAGATGAGATGCTAGGCTGGCGGGAGGGAATCCGGTGTTCAGGACAATGGCAGTGACCAGGAGTATGGAAAGGATTCTAAGACCAGGAAGAAAATGACAGTCCATGTAAGGCAATGGTCACGTTGTAGATGCATTTCAGCAGCTGTAGGACAGAAGGTTCTAACAGTGAGCATTTCCTAAGCAGCTAGGATCTGAAGGTGCCTGAGAAGGGAGTTTTCCTGCAATAATGCCTGAGGTTTGACCTGTGATCTGTCGCACACTATCCATTATCACATCAGGACATTAGTCATTTTATTAGTTAAATGGAGCTCTAGTCCTTAGAAGAAGGGATGGGGGAGGGGACCCGCTGCCTCTTCTGCAGGAGGTCCTGTGCCTGCTAAAGATGTTAGGCCTGTGCTCCTGATGGTATGGGACTTGTGAGCACAGGCCATATGGTGTGTCTGGGAAGTTCAGTTACAATTGATGCCTTGATTTTGGTTTGTCTAGCAATCTCACCCAGAAATGAACAGCAAAGTGCCAGTTACTCTAAGGCCCCCTCTATCCTACTAACCCTGAACTGTGGTAAATGGCTTCTCCCTGCAACCCAAAGGAAGAGGTCAAGGGCCTTGGGAAAAGCTTTGTGTGCCCGGAAGCCTGCTTCCTTTCTGGCTTGATGCGTTTCCTGAAGAAGCAGCTGAGGAATTGTGACCTCAGGCATGTGCTTTTTAGCGTAGTCCATTTCTTCTGAGGAGAGATGAGCCCTATCCTGAGCTGCTGGGTGTAACAGCCCTGACCTCCCAGGTGACTGACGGGCGGGGGTTTGCTTTTCCCACCTGTTGTCTGCAGCAGCTTTTCATGGCCTTAGAAATTCTCTAGTTTATCAGTGTGAGAGGAAGGGAAAGGGCTGGTTCCTGTGTGGCTAATGGAGGACTGCAATGGTCGTTAAAGTATCCAGGTTCATCCAGGCGCTCTGGTGTCCCTGTCCATCCATGCCAGTGGGTCTAATGCTATAATGAGGGCAACAGCAGGTGGTGGTTAGCAGAACAGCTCCTCTGTCCCCCTTGAGGCAGGATGCTCATTCAAAATGTGTCTATTTTGGGGGCTGGAAGGCCTGGATGCTTGGGAAGATGGTGCTGATGGAGACTAGGTGCTGCTAGGGGAGGGGAAAACACAAGACACCCCAGCTGCTTTGTTGGGGGATGAGCAAATGGGACACAGTCCCATGCTTGGGTGCAGATAGAGGCCTGTTGAACTGATTTCCTGCTCTGACCAATGCAAGATTGCAGCTGGCCGTGGCGGCGGCGGCAGCAGCTCTTCAGTAATGTCCGAAGCCTGTGGACACACCCGTGCAGAGCCAAGCCAGCTTCCGGAGCTGAGTGGAGGACTGGGTGGAGCTGCATTCTAGCACTGTGCTGGGCTGCTGTGTTTTGCGTTGAACTTCTGACAGCTTTCCAGTGTCCAGCACTGGCCTGAGTGCAGGCAGTGAATGGCCTTAGAAAGGCACTCTAACTGGCCCTCTTTAACAAGTGTCCGCAGGGGAGTTCACTTCTGGATTCAAGTTCTGCCTTTGGATAGCTTGGCCTCCTCCAGGCTCCTTTTACTCTGACTTGAGGTTTAATTAGTGATTAATTATGACAACTCAAAGTGGAGGCTTCCCTTCCTCTGGTGTGAGGGGAATATTTGGAGTTTGGAAGCAAATGGCTGCATCATCCACCAAGGAAAAACAGGAGACTCTCCCTCTGCAGTGCATCTCAGTGGCAGCTATTGGGAGACTCTGCCTCTCCCTAGTCTCTTGTGAATAGCTCTTGTCAAACCTGATTTAGTTGTTGATGAAGCGACAGGTTGGTTGATAAAGGTAACTATGTAGGTGTAATAGACTTTTGTAAAGTGTTAGAACTAAACAGCATGAGTGAAGCACATGTTAAATTAACTGGCTAACTGAGAGATCATGAAGTAGTTGTCAGAGGGGAATCGTTAAGTGAGTGTATTTCTTGTGGAGTTCAGCAGGGATCAGTTCGAGGTCTGATGCTCTTCAATCCAGAAGTAAGTATAAAATCATTGCTGATAAAAACTTGTGGTGGAGTGGTAAATGGGGAAAGGGCAGTCCTACAGAGTGATTTAGATCCGTGGTTCTCAACCCGGGGTACGCACAGGTCTTCCAGGGGGTACTAAACTCATCTAGACAGTTGCCTAGTTTTACAACAGGCTACATAAAAAGCCCTAGTGAAGTCAGCGCACACTACAATTTCGTACAATGAGTTGTTTATACTGCTCTATATATTATACACTGAAATGTGAGTACAGTATTTATGTTCCAATTGATTTATAATTCTATGGTAAAAATGAAGAAGGAAGCAATTTTTCAGTAGTAGTGGGCTATGACACTTTTGTATTTTTGACTGATTTTGTAAGCAAGTAGTTTTTAAGCGAGGTGAAACTTGGGGGTACGTAAGACAAATCAGACTCGTGAAAGGGGTACAGTAGTCTGAAAGGTTGAGAGCCACTGATCTGGATCACTTGATAAGCTGGGCCCCTTCAAAGAAAGTTCATTAATACACCAAGTAAAAGGTGCGACATCTAGAATAAAAAATGTAGGTCATACCTATAAAATTCGGTACTATATCTTGGAAAGCACTGACTCTGAAAAGGATTTAGGAGTCAGAGTGGACAAGTTCCCAGTGTGATGCTGCAGCAAAGAGCTAATGTAACCCTGAGTTGCCTAAATCAGGAGTAGTGAGTCGGAATGAGGAGGTGGTTTTTACCTCAGACTGATTGTAGTGTGTACGATTCTGGAGTCAACATTTTTTAAAAGGATGTTGAAAAACTGGAGAGGGTGCAGAAAGAAGCCACAAAAAATGTAAGGGGTGGAGAAAATGCCTTAGAGTGAGACCAATCTGCTTAGTTTATCCAGAAAGGTGTGGTGTGTAAATATCTTGATGGAGAGAAAATACCGGCTACTAAAGGTCTCTTTAATCTAGCAGAGAAAGGCAGAACAAGAATCGATTGCTGGAAACTGAAGCCAGACAAACTAGAAATAAGGCAGTTTTTTAACAGTGAGGTTGATTAACTATTGGAAGGTTAACCAATAGAAGTGGTGGATTTCATCTCTGGTCTTCAAATCCAGATTTAGATGGATGCCTTTCTAAAAGATGCGTCAGCCAAACATATTATTGGGCTCAGTACTGGGGTAACAGGTGAAATGTGATATACCAGAGATAAGAGATCTTCCCACTGAATTCATAGATTAAGGCCAGAAGGGACCAGTAGATCATCTAGTCTGAAGAGGCCCTCTACAATGGTGCAGTGGCAGCAGAAGCATCTGCCCAGAGGCTGGGTCAGTGCTGCCAATTGTGGAATATCAAGTGCAGACTGGCCATGGAAAGTTTTCTTGTTCACCCCCAAGAGCCACCTGCTTCCCATCCATCCCTGGGTTAGAAAACCTGTGTAAGAATAATCCTGAATGCTTTGGCTGTTCTCTCCTTGCCTTGTGATGTGATCCTGAAGCTTTTCTCAATACCAAATGCATCACAGCCACCCTGTCAAGATGCTAGCTAAGCAACTCCATCCTCAGTAGAAGAAGCTGCTCCATGCTTGATTCATGCTTTCCTGTGGCTAGCCAGAGTAGGCAGAAAATCTCTACCTCAAGTCTGTATGTGTTGCGTGAGCACCCTAATGTGCTATCTGAGAGTACACTGAAACTGCCACCCCAAAAAGCTAGTTCCTGGGAGCTTTGGCCAGCTCATCAGAAATGCACAGCTCTCTTCCCAGGTGGAGATTCTGTGCTTGTGCCATGCTTGGGTTTCTAGTCTCTTTTGTTGATTTGCAGGCTACGTGAACAGCCATACTTGGACCCAAGAGCCCTGGCAGCTAGAACTTTCTCTTGTCTATTTTGATGGTCCTGCTAGGGCTGTTTCTCTCGTGTATCAGAGAGGTTGTGGAGAACATCACAAAATGGAGCAGAACTGGTCCCTCAGTCTTATTCCCAAACAAGACTTGCATAAAAGTCCTGGTTGAATGTTTTGCGTGAGTCCATCTAGCACCCCCACACGCTTCCATTGGTCCTGCTTTGAGCAGGGGGCTGGACTAGATGACCTCCTGAGGTCCCTTCCAACCCTGATATTCTATGATTCCTTTACTAAAACCTCCTCCCAAAGGAGTCTGGAAATGAACGGGTCCAGCCAGGTCCCCACTCTCCACCTGACTCACTCTATACCTGACCTTGACGTATCTCTTTCTAGAATGCAATATATGCTGTGTGTCACTCGCATGTATAAGATGTGTAGTAGAAGAAACTAATTGATATATAATCCCAGGGTGTGTGTCATGTCTGAGTTCTGGGAGCTTTTTCCTTAGGCTGATCTATTGGGGGAGTAGAAATGAAATAATTGATCTTTGGTTATGAAACGTGCTGATTAGAAGGTTCATAGATCTTTAAGATCCGAAGGGACCATTATGATGATCTAGCCTGACATAGGCCAGAAAATCTCACCCAGTAACTTCTGCATCAAGCCCAGAACTTGTTTGAGCTATAGCATATCTTTCAAAAAATAAAATAAAATACTGATTTTAAGACTTTGAATGAGTAAGAATCTTCTTCATCTCTAGCTGAGTTTTCCCAGTGGCTAATTCCTTCACTTTTAAATTGTGCTTTGTTTCTCACCTGAATTTGTCTAGCTTCAAGCACCAACCATTGGGTATCTGTGTAGAGGTGTGGTAGGTGTATATGGTCCTTACAAGTTTGTATTTAACTGTATTGAGTATGGAGTATTCTTGTAGTATACGTGATGAAGTATATTGGAAATGGCTCCCTTGAATAGTGAACAGGATTTTATAATTGTCTTATCTGTTTTTGACCTCTGCATCTATATATGCAAAATTTTAGGAGGCAAAATGGTGAATGGGAGTAATGAAGGATTTAGGGTATGTCTACACCACCGCAGCATCATAGCTGTACTGCGGTTGTCCTGTAATATAGACACTTCGTACATTGACAGAAGGGGTTTTTCCATTGATATATTTAACCAGCCTCTCCAAGAGGTGGTGGCTAGGCTGGCCTGGCTGAGTCTACACTGAGGGTGAGGTTGATCTTAATCACACTGCACAGGGAACAGCATTTTTCACAGCCTGAATAATGTAGCGAGGCCGATCTAAGTGTAGACCCGGCTAAAGGCTGGGGAAATGGCTGGATCCCTTCACTGCTTGTTTGTAAAGGGTGATACTTCTGGAGTGTTTGCAGTTGGGGAGCCCACTACAGGGAAGCTTCAAACAGTCATGGGTTTTCAAAGTCTTCACCATTGACTTTAAAATCTTCTGATATTTTTCTGAGGGAAAACCTCGCCTTGGATGATGTGGCCTGTGAGGCTTGAGAGGGGGATTGTGGGGTAGGAGTGGAGAATGGCTTTTATAATGAGAATGGAGCTTCACCCTTAACGATGGCTACTCCACACACCACTACTTATTGCCTATTCAGAAAGTGGCTGGAGACTTGCACCATTGAGCTAAGTTAGTACAAATGCTATTAATCAGATAGCTGCTGCTTTTCATTGGCCTTGCCTTGGCTCAGACTTTTGGAAAGGACTGAGTGTGAGATCAGCCAAGGCAGGTGCCTTTCCCAGCAATTTGGGGACAGACAGTGCCCCTTTTAAAACAGACTGATCCAGTTGCATTTTGAGCCACAGGCCTGTTGATCATTGCTGAGGCCTCTGGGACTTGGGCCAACAATGGAGCGAACATCTCTTCTTAGATAGATTTGAGTGCTGTAGGGAAGTAGACTGTAACAAAGGCCCCAGATCTACTCTTTGGGTTTCTCCACTCAGCTGTTCTTGTGTGCAGAGGGTTTATCTAATCACACTTCTCGAAAAGTTATCTGTTGTCCTGGCAATTTGACAAACAAAATGCAGAGATTGAAGTCTTCTCACCCCCTGGTGCAGTTGGGAGTCCATGGGTTAACCAAAGATTCTGCACCTGCTTGCCAAACTCTGACTCGGGCACTTGTAAGAGGGCACACACTGCAGAGAACTAGGTGTTCTGGGAATGTCCTACCCAGTTCATTCCCCTGAGACAACTACCAAGACCTTCCACAGGCATTTGGGAACAAGGGTGCATTGAACTGACCCCTCCGAAAGCTGGAGTTACTGGCCAACTATTTGTGGGGAACCCTGCTTTAGCCAAGGAAGGAATGAGGTGTCTATTGAGGAGCCCTGCAGGACTTCTCAGCAGTGCGGGAAACAGCTGCATCAGGCCACTGATCCCATTTCCCATTCTCCCCTCCTAGGTGTAACTCACGTGTGTAAAGATGGCAGAGCAGGAGCCGACCGCAGAGCAGCTGGCGCAGATTGCAGCAGAGAACGAGGAAGATGAACACTCTGTCAACTACAAACCACCTGCCCAGAAAAGCATCCAAGAGATCCAGGAGCTGGACAAGGATGATGAGAGCCTGCGCAAATACAAGGAGGCTCTGCTGGGTTCTGTGAACATAGCTACTGGTGAGTCCTGGTGTCATCTCAGAGCATGTGGTTCTATCTGTGCAGACATTAAACAGCTACAATAGCCAAGACCCCTTCTCTACACCTTTAACTGCTTCAGGCAGACACTAAGAACTCTCCTACCCTCCTCCCAGATCTCTTCATACATGCTGCTGAAAGCCCAGCTTTAACTCGAGGATGCAAATGATCAGTTGGGAGTAACCCTCCAATATGAGCACGGCTAGCTGTCTGGTCTGCCAGTTTTTACCTGGCTAGCTTAAGTCAGTCATTGGTCCTTTGAATAAAGCTCGAGAGTCGATATCTTCTGGGATGTTCCTTCTGAATGGAAGATTCTGAGACCTCTTTCTGCCCTGAGTATAAAACAAGGGGAACCCTGGATCTCTGCTCCAGGCAGGCCCATTCTTTCTAGTTCTTACCTACTCCTTTGCGTTTCCAGGAACTGAGTGAAGGGAGAGAGAAGGATGTAGATGGGCTGGGCCTTGGGGTGGGGATGTCATTAGCACTTTTAGAACTTGTCTAACAGCCTCTTCTTCGTCTTAGACCCCAGCACCCCTAATGTGGTCGTGACCAAACTGACACTGGTCTGTGCCACTGCCCCTGGGCCTCTGGACCTGGACCTGACAGGTAAGCAGGAGATGGGCACTGTGGTCTGCCTTCCGAGGGGGACAGGCCTTGGCTAGCTCAGTGCAGACAATCAGGAGCCCTGGTGGGGGCCAGGCTAGGGCCACTGTCCTGTCTGGCCTGGAGCCCAGAGGTGGAAGTGACCTGCTGAAATATGTATTTCCAAACATAACTTGCAGGGGGCCAGGCTCCTGTGAGTTTAGGGCTTCCAGCCTGGTGGTCAGTACTGCAGCCTCTCTGCTTCCTGTACCTGAACTGCAGTGCGAAGGGCCCCAGCACAGTGCCTTTTGGACTCCTGTTGGTTGTGCACATTCAGTCCTGCAAGCGCTACTTAGATGCTACCAGCTGGAGGAGCCCAGGAGCCACTTGGCAAGCGCTGGCTCACTGCTTTCCTAAAGATAGGAAACCCACAGACCTAATCCTGCCATAACTCCTCATTCCTCCCACCAAACTCAGCTCAGGCCATGGGGGGGCAGGACCGAGCCCTACGCTAAATGAAGTATTCCAAATTGCTCCACAAACAAGTTACTGTTGCCAGAACTCTTTTAAAAATACTGCCCCAAAATAAGCTATTGAATGAAAGGCTTCTCTGGGCTCTAATCCATGAGGAATGTTGCACCAGCCTCCTCTAGTGGCATGAGGCTGGAATCCTGATAATGGGCCCGGGGGTCCCACTGGGATACCTGATTTTTAGTCAAGCAGGGTCTCCAGGTACTCCATTTGAGGATCACGTTTCTTCCTGCTGATTCTGGGAAGAGGAGCTTGGTGTTGAGTCTCCTTAAGAGAGCTAGTCATTCTGAAATTGAGCCATATCCTCTGGTGTGGATAGATGGATTCCTTAGGGCTTGCATGGACTAACTTAGAAATGGTGGTAGCTTCCAGCATGGGTGGGTGCGAGGTGGCGAGGTCTCTAAACAGGGACACCCATGAGTAAATCACATTTCTCTTCCTTGTTGGGAGGAGAGTGTGTTTGGGATTCCCTTCCCGCATTGGGCTTTGTGCACTCTTCTGTGGAAACCAAAGGAGTTAATGCAGGAGCTGGAGCGAGGGAGGACCCGACATATAGGAAGGGACACTTCCCCTGCCTGCAGCCTCGCACTTTATATTCCAATAGCTCCAGTCTCTGGTACAGGGCCCACCCCAAATGCATCCCACAGCACAGTCCCTAGGGAGTCTGAGCAAACTTCTCCCTTCTCTGTAGGTGATCTGGAAAGCTACAAGAAGCAGTCGTTTGTGCTGAAGGAGGCTGTGGAGTATCGGATAAAAATCTCCTTCCGGGTAAGAACTTTTGAGTCACTGGCCCAAGCCTGTCTGTATACTCCGGGCGTACAGCAACCAGACATCCCAAAAGAGGGAGGTCACCAATCCCAAGGAATGCATTGGGAGACAGGGCCCTGCCCTGCCCTGCCCTGGATATGGGGAGGGCTGTGGCCGCTCTGCTGTGAGGTCTTGTTTATCTCTGCAGGTGAACAAGGAGATCGTGTCGGGGCTGAAGTACATTCAGCACACGTTCAGGAAAGGTGTGAAAAGTAAGTGCTTCCATTGTTCCAGACATTGCTTTGCAAGGGGGGGTCTCCCAGCCAGCCCAACTACAGTGAGATGCATGTGCCACCCCACTCTCCAGCTGGCTCTGGCATGGTGGGAGGAGACTCTTTACTTCAGAGCAGGGGGTCTCAACCTTTTCCTTGCTGAGGCCCCCTTCAACGTGCTACAAAAACACCAGGCCCTGGTGGGGAGTGCAGGGGAGCACGGGGCTCCAGGCTGGGGCGGGGGGGGGGTCTTTGGGCATAGGCATAATTTTATTTCTATTTGGGAGGTGGGCGCAAGGCCTGGCAGGGCTCGAGCCAGCTCTGCACAGCAGGGTCCAGGGAGGAAGTGCCACCTCCACCCCATGACTCACTCAGGAGGCCACCTAGCCTGTCTGGGCTGTTGGGGAACGCAACCAAAGGGGGGGGACTCAGTTCAAAAGTCTGAACACCGCTCAGGGTGCAGGGACGGGGTAGCTAGGGGCTGTGTGCAGGGGCTCAGAGCACCGAGTTTCAGCCATGGGGCTCCGCGGCCCCCCTGAAAGGGTTCGTGGGCCCCCCGCGGTTGAAAACCACTGCTCTAGAAGGCCTCCTCATGTGCACCTTTGGCTCAGCACTGGGGGTGGGAAACCTCCTTCAGGCTCTGCAGCAGTACAAGGGCCTGGCTGATGTCAGTGGCTCCGGCTGCATTTGAGCCGATCGGCCTTGAGTGAAGCAAAACTTAGTGCTGAATGAACAGCAGCTTCTTCCCCTCCTGTTGCTTGGCCAGCGGCATGGGGTGGGCAGGTGTCCATCCCCATGTGGAAGGGGCTCAGAGCTAGCATCGAGTGGCTGAATTTCCTAGCTCTGAGCCCAGCCGTGTGCCTTCTGTGGGGAAATGGCACGGCAGTCGGGAGGGGCTAGAATCCGTTCATGCTCTTCAGCACCAGCTCTGGCGGCTCATTCTTTTCCACCCCACCCCTGTCTCCTTCCAGTTGACAAGACTGACTACATGGTTGGGAGCTATGGGCCCCGAGCAGAGGAGTATGAGTTCCTGACCCCCATGGAGGAAGCCCCCAGGGGTATCCTGGCCCGGGGCAGCTACAACATCAAATCCAAATTCACAGATGATGATAAGACTGACCATCTGTCCTGGGAGTGGAACCTGACCATCAAGAAGGAGTGGAAGGAGTAGCCCTTCCACAGGCCAATCCCCAGAGAGAGAGTTAGCCAGGCAGTGGCTACAGTAGAAATCCCACCCTGTACCAAAGTGCTGACATTGGAACCCCACCTTCCCTTCCCATTTTTTAAGTCAACAAGAAGAGCGCTCAGCTCAGTAACCCTTCCCCTTCCCTCCCCCCAGAGAATCACTGAATGGAGCTGACCAAACCATGCTGTCTGCATCTGACCTCCAGCTGCCTGCCTCAGGGGCATCTGTCCCCAGGCCTCTCCACCATGCACAGAAGTGGGAGAGCTTCCTGCCCTCCCCAGGGCCCTGATCAGAGTCTTGTCCCATTGCTGCATCTGACCTTTCTTCATTGGAATAAACCACAGGCAGGTGCTGAGGGAGAGGGACTCTGCAAGCTGCTTCCCACACAAAGGGGGCTTTTCCTAGTGCTCCTGCTCATGGGGTGGTGCCTCATTTTGGGTGGCTGAGGAATTGTGATGCCAGGCAGCTGCTGAACCCTTCTGTAGGCTAAAATCATGTCTGTGGCCTGCCCCTCCCCTCCAGCCAGTGTCTTGAACACTGGCTGGCAGCTTCATTTGTGGCGGTTTCCTGTAACCATGATGCCTTAATGTGTGTAACATACATTCTCTAGGAAGGGGCCCTGATCTTGTTAGCTCCCACCCCATAGGTTTGTTAGCATGCCGCCCTCTCACCTCAGTCAGTCTCATTGAATTGGCTCATTAGAAACGAGTCACAACTAACTTTGCTGCTGGCCCATTCTCCTGAGCCTGCTGGCCTGAGAGGAGAAGGGCTTGTGGCGTCCTGTGCTGCTCCCGGCCCACACAGAGCCATCCCTGGGGATGTCCAGAGAAAGCTGTACTGGCAGAACTCTCCCACTTTCTGCTGTGGAGGTGTTGGCCCTGTTAGTGTAGATCTCTCAACAGCCCAGTGCCTTCCTGTGTCTGCCCCAGCATCTTTACTGCGCTGGGTCTGGGAGTCATGAGTGCTGCTGTCACCTCCGAATTATTTCATTGGAGCCATTTTTGGCTGTAAAGCACTGAAATGCCAGGGCAGCTCCTGCCCCTTCTCTTGGTTTGGTTTTCGGCTGGGGGATAAATCCGTTCAGTTCTGCAGCTGCTTTCACAACCTGGTCAGAACAAAGAGCTTGCAATGGACAAATATTCAAGAGCAGTTAATGCCTTATGTATTAGTTCTGCCTTTGAAATCTCGTGCCTGGCCTGTCAGTATTTATTGCCTTGACAAGTAGACTCCATGTCCCCAGAGCAGTCCCTCTTCCCCTTGCATCCTCACAGCACTGCAGCCTGGCATCCCTAACACCCACACTGGCCCGGTAGTTGGGGGGCAGGAACTCTCCAGGACCCTCCAGCTACTGGACAAGCATGTTCCAGCTCTGCAGCCATCTTCTCTGGTTGCTTTGATAACACTGATGTTGTACCAGAACTGGGACCAAATGTGTGTGGTTTTCCTGTAGCTACGTCTCCTGCCCCAACTCTTCCTCTCCCTCTCCCCCTGCCCTTTAGAGAGATTTTTGTTAATTTGATTTGGTGCATTTTGTCTGTAAATCTTAGACCCAGATTAACAGATTTGGAATCATCATCTGCTTCCCCTTTTATGACCGTTAAATAAAATCTTCAAACTGACCATGCGCGCTGTCCCTTTGAATCCTCTTACTCTTCTTCCAGGTCTCCAGAAGGTAAGTGGCCTGTAAGAGGGGGACATCACTAGGACCCCAAATTCACTAATTCCTTGTACACCAGCAGGTGCTGGGAAGGGCTTTTCCCTGCAGTGATCTTTGGAGGTGGTGGGAACAAAGATTGGGAAGGTGCTTCCCTAGGACTGTTTTCAGAGTAGTAGCCGTGTTAGTCTGTATTCGCAAAAAGAAAAGGAGTACTTGTGGCACCTTAGAGACTAACAAATTTATTTGAGCATAAGCTTTCGTGAGCTACAGCTCACTTCATCAGATGCAGCTTCTCCCTTAACACTGTCCCCTTCACTGCTATTGCAAAGGTTTGTATGTAAAGAAAACCTGCCCCTTGCAATCAGCTTCTGCCTTTCCTGTGGCCTCCACTAAGAGGCAGCAGTGGGGGGGGGGGGAGAAATGTGTTAAAATGGGACTATGTTCATACATGGTGCTTTCCAGGCAACCAAGGGGAGGAAGCCTGTGCCCCGAGGAATTAGATATCGAAGAGCCAGATGCAAGTGTCAGAGCAAAGTGCATCGCAGCAAAGAATAGTGAAGAAGGGAGCTAGTGGGAGGCATTAAGGAATCTGGTTGTGGGTGTACCTGGGAGGCCAGAGGAAACGTACTGACTGTAGGCAGAGTTAAGTGCACAGCACCTTGAAGGTGAGGACCAGGAGCTTGGAATGATGCCATGGGAGTGGGTTGGGGTTCGTGGAGCAGCACAGCGATCTTAGTCAAAAGATTTTTTGCAGAGAAGCATATTGTGATGGGGGGAAGCTGCAGGGGAAATTAACTTACCTGTGACAGAGCCACCCCCTTTTCTGTCTTAAGTGCTGCCCTAGGACATGTCTACATGAGCTCTTACTGTGTGGCAAGCTGGGGTGTAGGTCCAGCTCTATTGCTCTGGCTGTCCTAGTTTCCCCTGCTCACCCAGGCTGCTTCCTGGTCTTGCTGGATGAGCTGCCTTCCCTATTGGGTAGTGAGCCCTGACTTAATCTGTCACTAGTGCAGAGGGTTACTGCAGAACTGAAATTGGCCTGGAGAGGGGGATGTCCAGTATCCAGTCAGTTACAGTGGCCAGCACCAGTGCAATAAACCCACCCATAACTGGTAACTACCTGGAGGCAGTTGGTGGTAGGGTGAAATCCTGTCTGATTCAATCTTAGTGTCCTGCTGCTCACTAGACAGCCACCAGGTGGTGCTAGAAAGCAAGGTTCTTCCTCCCCTGGCTCAGGACTGCGGCTGGCCCAAGGAGCGAGTGGCCGAAGTCTTCCCTGACCATTCTGAACCTGAGTAAGTGGGTCCCTCAGTCTGCTGCTGGATGTTGGTCTGAGCCCATGTGGGCATGTGATTTCTATGCAGAGAAGATCCCGTTCTCCCAGGAGCCTGGCTTTTCAAACTGCGGCTGAATGTGCATACCAGTGTAATACGGGTGTCTGCTGGTTAGGCTGTTTGCATCACAGTGAGCCATGGTGCAGTTGAATAATTGCTCAGTCCCTCTGAAGGAACAGTTGCGGGCCTGAAGAAGAGATCTGTGTAAGCTCAAATGCTTCTCTCTCCAACAGAAATGGGTCCACTAAAAGATATGACCTCACCCCCCTGTCTGCTCAGCCTAAGGAAAGCAAAACTGCAGCCCCTGCCACAAGCCAGGGGTGAGTGGGTACCTGCTGGAGTGGCAGCCTCGGCAGGTCAGTAGGCTGAAGGTGGGGGGTTAGAACATGCAAGGGGGAGAGAACCAGCTCCTGGGAGCAGGGTAGGTCTGTTGAGGTGCTGGGTTGTAGAAGCCGGTCGGCATTGTGGAGTGCCTATGACACTGAGTTGGCATTTAGGATCCCTGCATTCTAGTCCCAGCTCTGCCACTGACTTCCTCCGTTGATGAAGGTGAGCTGCTAGGTGCCCTTTTCTCTGAACATAAGAATGGCCACACGGGGTCAGAACAAAGGTCCATCCAGCCCAGTATCCTGTCTGTTGACAGTGGCCAATGCCAGGTGCTTCAGAGGGAATGAACAGAACAGGCAATCATCAAGTGATCCGTCCCCTGTCGTCCATTCCCAGCTTCTGGCAAACGAGGCTAGGGACAGCATCCCTGCCCATCCTGGCCAATAGCCATTGATGGACCTTCCCCCATGAATTTATCTAGTTCTTTTTTGAACCTTGTTATAGTCTTGGCCTTCACAACATCCTCTGGCAAAGAGTTCCACAGGTTGACTGCGTTGTGTGAAGAAATACTTCCTTCTGTTTGTTTTAAATTTGCTGCCATTTAATTACATTTGGTGACCCCTAGTTCTTGTGTTATGAGTAAATAACACTTCCTTCTTTACTTTCTCCATATCCATCATGATTTTATAGACCTCAATCATATCCCCCCTTAGTCTCCTCTTTTCCAAGCTGAAAAGTCCCTGTCTTTTTAATCTTTCCTCCTATAGACGCTGTTCCATACCCCTCGTCATTTTTGTTGCCCTTTTCTGTATCTTTTCCAATTCCAACATACCTTTTTTGAGATGGGGCAACCAGATCCGAATACAGTATTCAAGATGTACCATGGATTTATATAGAGCAATATATTTTCTGTCTTATCTATCCCTTTCTTAATGATTCCCAACATTGTTAGCTTTTTTGACTGCCACTGCACATTGAGTGGATGTTTTCAGAGAACTATCCACAGTGACTCCAAGATCTTGAGTGTTAACAGCTAATTTAGACCCCATCATTTTATATGTGCATTACTTTGCATTTATCAACATTTAATTTCATTTGCCAGTTTGTTGCCCAGTCACCCAGTTTTGTGAGATCTCTTTGTAGCTCTTCACAGTCTGCTTTGGACTTCACTATCTTGAGTAGTTTTGTATGATATGAAAATTTTGCCACTGTTTATCCCTTTTTCCAGATCATTTATGAATATATTGAATACTATTGGGCCAAGTACAGATTCCTGGAGGACACCACTATTTACATCTCTCCAGTCTGAAAACTGACCATTTATTTCTACCCTTTGTTTCCTATCTTTTATCCAGTTACTGATCCATGAGAGGACCTTCCCTCTTATCCCATGACTGCTTACTTTGCTTAAGAGCCTTTGGTGAGGGACCTTGTCAAAGACTTTCTGAAAATCCTAAGTACACTATAAACATTATCCCCTTGTCCACATGCTTGTTGACACCCCCTCCCCCTCAAAGAATTCTGGTAGATCGGTGAGGCATGATTTCCCTTTTCAAAAACCATGTTGATTCTTCCCCCAACAAATCATGTTCATCTATATTTCTCATAATTCTGTTTCAGCCAGTTTGCCTGGTGCTGAAGTTAGGCTTACTGGCCTGTAATTGCTGGGATCACCTCTGGAACCTTTTTAAAAAAATTGGCATCACATTAGCTATCCTCCAGAATCATGTGGTATGATTTAAATGATAGGTTATATACCACAGTTAGTAGTTCTGCAACTTCACATTTGAGTTCCTTCAGAACTCTTGGGTGAATACCATCTGGTCCTGGTGACTTATTGCTGTTTAATTTATCAATTTGTTCCAAAACCTCTTAATGACACCTCAATCTGGGACAGTTCCTCAGATCTGTCACCAAAAAAGAACGGCTCAGGTTTTGGAATCTCCCTCACATCCTCAGCCCATGAAGACCAATACAAAGAATTCATTTCGTTTCTCTGCAATGGCCTTATTGTCCTTGAGTGCTCCTTTAGCATCTCGATCGTCCAGTGGCTCCATTAGTTGTTTAACAGTCTTCCTGCTTCTGATGTACTTAAAATTTGTTTTGCTGTTTGAGTCTTTGGCTATCTGTTTTTCAAATTCTTTTTTGGCCTTCCTAATTATATTTTTACATTTCACCTGCCAGAGTTTATGCTCCTATTTTCCTCACTAGGATTTAACTTCCACTTTAAAGGATGCCTTTTTGCCTCTCCCTGCTTCTTTTACTTTGTCATTTAGCCACGGTGGCACTTTTTTGGTTCTTACTATGTTTTGTAATTTGAGGTATACATTTAAGTTGAGCCTCTATTATGGTGTCTTTAAAAAGTTTCCATGCTGCTTGCAGGGATTTCACTTTTGGCGCTGTATCTTTTAATTTCTGTTTAACTCACTTCCTCATTTTTGTGTAGTTCCCCTTTCTGAAATTAAATCTTACCGTGGTGGGCTGCTGTGGTGTTTTCCCCACCACAGGGATGTTAAATTTAATTATATTGTGCTCACTATTACCAAGTGGTTCAGCTATATTCACCTCTTGGACCAGATCTTTTGTGTCACTTAAGACTAAATTAAGACTTGCCTTTCCTCTTGTGGCTTGTTCTGGTCAGTCACTTGGTTTCACAGCTGGCTGAAAATGGATGGAGAGCTGATGCCAGAGGTCTTGAGTGGGAGCACCACAGTTCCCCACAGCACATGCAACATCTTGAGCAGCAGATCTGTTCCCTCTAGCACAGTGGTTCTCAGCCAGGGGTACTCAGAGGTCTTCCAGGGGGTACATCAACTCATCTAGATATTTGCCTAGTTTTACAACAGGCTACGTAAAAAACACTAGTGAAGTCAGTACAAACTAAAATTTCATACAGACAATGACTAGTTTGTGCTGTGCTATATACTATGCACTGAAATGTAAGTACAATATTTATATTCCAATTGAGATTTATAATTATATTGTAAAAAGGAGAAAGCAAGCAATTTTTTCAGTAATAGTGCGCTGTGGCACTTTTGTCTGATTTTGTAAGCAAGTAGTTCTGAAGTGAGGTGAAACTTTGGAGTACGCAAGACAAATCAGACTTCTGAAAGGGGTACAGTAGTCTGGAAAGATTGAGAGCCACTGCTGTAGTGGACAGTCTGCTTAGGGTGGGATGGTTCCCTTCCAGACTGGAAAGTTCTTGTGGCTTGTTTTTCTCACCCTCCCCAAGTGAAAATACTCAGATTCAAACTGACCAGTCTGTGTTCAGTGTGGCAGAGCACAGACAGAAGCTAAGTCTCCTTCTTGTGTTTAGGCTGGTGGTGGAAGAACCCTGGTTTGCAACCAGTGCTTGAGATCACTGTCCTTTGTGCTTAGTGGGAAAAGCACCAGGTCCTTTGGAGAGCAACCATGTCTCTCATAGGGAGGGCAGCACGTTCATGGCCTTTGCTTAGCTATTGACACTGACCTGTCCTCAGTCTTCTATTCTAGATAAGGCTGGGGTGAGAGAAATCTGGAGTGTCCTTAAACGGCTGTGATGAATCCTAGAGGGACTAACCTAAGCTAGGTATATGGGCCACATGAAGGGAGATGAAATTCTATGTTGACAAATGTAAGGTGATGCTCTTTGGACAAATAGTGTGAATTACTCCAACCCATTGCTGAATTCTAAATTAACTCTAGAAACTTCAGCTCACCATGCAGCATAGTCAAAGATAGCAAACAAAGCATGAGGATGGATAAGGCATGGGATGGAAAAATACTGCAAATGCTGCCCAATAAATTTGATGACATACCCTCCCTGAGGATATTGCATTAGATAGTGGTTGCAACTTTAGCGGGGGAGGCCAGAGATGGCTGACTCTACTGATTAGCAGCCTGGAGCCACTGGAAAGATTGGGACTGACTAGAGCATGTGTGATACTGAATGGCACAGAGGTGGGACACTTGCCCTTTTTCAGAAGCCTGAGGAGGTGAGTGAGAAGAGGATGCCAACAGGACCAGGGAAAGGCACAACATATGGATGGTTCAGCAAAGCATCATACAAATCAGCCTGGAAGCATTATGCTCCCTTCGTAATTGGTCTTCCTGTGGCTCGGCTAGTTGTGAAAGGCTGGTGCCTGGCTCCCCAGTCTCTAGCTCAGAGACCTGCCTCTGTTGAACCGGTCCTAGTAAATGCACTCCAGTTTTGGTGTATAAAGCAAGAGGGGTTTCTCTGCTCCTAGTGTTGCTGTTTTGATCTCCCGTGGACTGGGTCAGAGCCAGTGGCTGAGTCAGATGGAGAGGGCAGCTCATAGATGCACGATCTGAATGGACTCTGCTGTCCATGGGTGAAGAGAGGACTTTGTCCTGTGAGAGCTTCCTTGGCTGTGCTTAGCCCCATGTGCACCCTAGCTGGTGGTGAGGATGCTCTTCAAGGGCCTAATTGATCCTCAGCTGTTTCTTTATGAGGTGCCTTAGGGTTCTGCTGCCCCCCAGTGTAGTGAGAGAGGTGGTTGCCCCTAGCTGGGTCATGGGGCCTCTCAACCTCTCTCTCTCCAGCTGTACCATTCTCACCGGTTTCTGCCAGCACCCTTCCTGTGCTAGGCACAGCACAAACCGTCAGCTCTGCTCTATCCTGTTCACATGCTTTTTATTGAAGTCCTAAACCCGTTAGCTGTGGTAAACTAAGCTCCTGGGGTGGGCAGCGAGTGTGCCCTTACAGCAGGGCCTTCCCCACATGCTCTACACTGTTTCCAGCCCGCAGAACCAGTAATGCTTGCCTGTAGATTTCCTCTTTGGCTGCTCAAAAGAAGCTAATTCGGCTGACTAAGCTAAAGCAGTAGCAGCTGCACTTGGTTTTCAAGAGTGAGGCTGACACATTGCCCCACACCTCAGCAGTCCTTTGGCAGCAGGAAAATCCACATACCTTTTGCTCTGCCTGAGCCCGCCTGACTCTCACAAGAGGCTTCAGCCTATTCTTGTGCCCAGTGAGGACTTTTCCATTGGGCATAATCCTGGTTCAGTCAGTGTCTGTCCCTGTCTGCACTAAAGTGCAGCTTCCTGAGGTCTAGCAGGACCCAAGGAAGAGCCACTACTCTCTCTGGGAAAAGCGAGTTTTTCTCAGGGCCTGGCCCACAGCTCCTAACCACTGTTCTGCATCTTGGAGCCCAGACAGGTTTGGATGTACAAAGGTATTAATTAATCTCCTCACAGCTGCTTTAAACATTACCCTGTGCCTGAGCAGACACACATGCTGTGTTAGCCAGGGAGTGGTGGCAGGGTGCTAGGTGCTTTGCTGATTAGGATAAAGACAAGGGTGGAAATCTGGCAAAACTCCCCTTAAAGTCAGTGGAGGCTGGATTCCACCAAAGCTCCCTACCCCAAGAAGCTTATCACACTGCTCCATTTGCCTGACTCTCTCTCTCTCTCTCTCTGCATTTAAAGACTGTACAGGGCCCTTTCCCTGATGCCAGGCAGGTCAGAATGAGGAGTGCTGAGCTCACACCTGATTCCAAGCTTCCTAATGCACAGCAGCTCCCCAAGCTACCTGTGGAAGTAATTTAATTATCCATAGAGTAACAGCCTAATCATCTGTGAAAGTCTTTGAATCAGGGCTGGTGGGACAGGGCCTCAACAAGGAAGAAGTGGGAGGAAAGTTAGATAGTAAGAAAGTGGTTTAGTCGCTTAGCAGCCACTCAGCAGGGCTTGGCCCTGGAGCTGTTGCAATAGCTGCTCCAGTGACCCTGTGTGGACTGGCCATATTCTCTGGATCCAGCCAGTGCAATGGAAGGGAGATATCGCACTCACTCAAGCCGAGGCTCCTCTCATCACACTGTGGGACTTAGGCTTGAATAGAGACTGGGAATGGATGTGTCATTACACAAAGTAAAACTATTTCCCCATGTTTATTCTCCTCTCCCCTCCCCTCCTCTTTATCACTACAAAAGGTTTTCTTCCCCCCTGCTCTCCTGCTGGTAATAGCTCATCTTAAGTGATCACTCTCCTTACAGTGTGTATGATAACATCCATTTTTTCATGTTCTGTGTGTATATAAATCTCCTCACAGTAATTTCATAGAATCATAGAATATGAGGGTTGGAAGAGACCTCAGGAGGTCATCTAGTCCAACCCCCTGCTCAAAGCAGGACCAATGCATTTTCCACTGAATGCATCAGATGAAGTGAGCTGTAGTTTACGAAAGCTTATGCTCAAATAAATTGGTTAGTCTCTAAGGTGCCACAAGTCCTCCTTTTCTTTTTGCGAATACAGACTAACACGGCTGTTACTCTGAAAACTGTGGGACTGGGGTGCTAATATAATCTCAAAACCTCAAACTCTCCACCAGCTGGGCCCCTGAATGCATGACCTGAGTATGAAGCTGCAGTGAGGACACCTGCAGAAACTGAACCAGGAAGGGATGGGGGTGCAGACTAGGAACTGCCCCCCATTACGTCTCCTGGGGTCCATGTGTGCAGAGATGGCAGCTCTGCCTTGTAGCTAGTTGTCATAGAGGGGTTTCCAGGTGGAATGTAGGTTCTTCCGCAGATTGGCTCAGTGTATAACACACTGCTCTGAACGATAAGCCATGTGTGCAGACTTCCTGCTGAGTACCTGACATAGCAATAGGCAGGCAGGGAGTGCAGTGGGTCTTGTGTGCATGTTGCTTTGCACTGTGGTTTTGCATGATTGATTTTGGTCTATAATTAAAAGCACCTTCTCTGACTCCTGTGAGATTTGCTGCAAGGGAGTGCCAGGGGGTTTCATAGCTGCACTAACTTCATTTGGGTTCTGTAATGTTTGCTGGGGTTAAGGAATTTTGTACAATTTAATTCCTGGCTCTGTCTATACTCCACTGATGATTTCCAAAGTGCTGTAATGTACCAGGGCCTTTAAACAAATAAGGCAATGGCCTTGTCAGATGTATCGTGATTTGAGATGCGAGAAGGGTCTGTGGCTGGAGTGAAGGCATGGGCAAGGCACACAGGAGTGCAGAGCTCCTGGGCCTAAGAACATGCAGTTGCTGAAGAGGTTGATGCTTGGCACCATAAGTGTTGATTTGTTTTTGTGACTTAGCTTCCCTTCCCCTTTGAGCGTGCTGGGCCTGGGGGTGGCAGGGAGTCGTCTCGCCCTCAGGACCAAGACCGCCAATTGACCCAGGTCGTGCCTGTCTCCAGCTGAAGAACAGGGACAGTAGCAAGTCTGCAACTGCGTGCACTAAAGCAATTGGAAGCTCGAAACAATTGAGGCTAGCTGTTAGGGCTCACTCTGGTATGAAACCAAGGGGCTGCTTGTAAATCAGCTGTGCCTTAATTAAATAAAAGAGAACACAAAGCAAACCAAGGAAGATCAATTCCTGCTGTTGCTGAACAATAGTGCCAGTGTTCGTTGGCAGCATCTTCTGCATGGGTTGCACAGATAAGTGGTGCTTATCTGTGCTCGTGTTCCCCTGCTGCTCCTATGAGCAAGGTGGTAATAAAACCCCTCTCGTTCTGTTCCATTACACCAGTGGTAAAGCAGAGGCCTGGGTCGTTCCACCAATTGCAGCCAGCCAGCTCATGAGCTCTGGCTGGTATCACAGGCTCTGAGCTTTGAGGCTGCCTAACCGCTAGGGCCACGTCCACCCAGAACAAAGGAAGCAGTCCCATGTTGAAATGGTTCAGGTTTGCACAATCAGGAAACAAACTGCTGATGCTTCCACCCTCCCAGAAACTGGTTTTTCCCAAAGTGAATGTGGTAATTGCAGGGGCTGGGTGCTGGGTGTGGGGCTTGCTAGGCTCTGCAGGGACCTGTGCCCACCCTAGTCTCCATTGCTAGAGGATGGTAGCCGTGTCATGGGGCTTCCTAGATGGGGTGTGGAGGTGGTGTTGGGCTCTGCCTGGTTTGTTTGAGTTACAACATCTTTACTGATACAATCCTGTGTGGCAGGGCTGCTCCTCGGTGCCTGCCTGTGCCGGCCCACCTATCAAGGCTGCCAGTACAGGCATTGCCCCCTCCAGGAAGCAGCTACTACTCCTGCCAAGTGCAAGGGGCTTGGCTTCTGAATAGAGTGAAACTATTAAGGGGCTGTGGTCCTGCTGTGGTGGTTAGTTCAGTCCCCCACCTCTCCCTCCTTGTTGTATTTTTTTGGCTGAGGAACAAGAGGTCCTATCTTCAACTTGTTGGCATTTGTCTGCAACATGATAGCTTTTGGATGCTGCAGTAGATCCCTTCAGAAACTCCACAAAATGTTCTAGGCATCAGTACGTAAAACTCTGGCCTTTGGCGACAGCTGGAAGGGGAAATGGGAGACGCAAACTCGGCACCTTCAACCGCCTCTCTGAGGGCAGTAGATTAAAGAACAGGTTGATGATAGCCCCTGACACCTTCCAGCATCACAACCCCCCCAGACTCAGTTTAAAATGTTGATGCCTTGAATGACTTACCTCACCCCCTAGTCTGGGAGATAATAGCTTTTATTGGACCAACTTCTCCCAGACAGAAAAAAGAAATAATCATAGAACTGGAAGGGAGCTTGAGGGGTCATTTAGTCTAGTCCCCTGCACTCAAGGCAGGACTAAGTATTATCTAGACCATCCCTGACAGGTGTTTGTCCAACCTGCTCTTAAAAATCCCCAGTGATGGAGATTCCACAACCTTCCTCGGCAATTTATTTCAGTGCTTAACCACCCTGACAGGAAGTTTTTCCTAATGTCCAACCTAAACTGCCCTTCCTGCAATTTTAAGCCTATTGCTTCTTGTCCTATCCTCAGAGGTTAAGGTGGAGGAGGCATGAAGGGAGAATGGAGAACGCTGACCTGGGGCATGCGCACAACCCCTGGCAAGGACAAAGAATGGAGTACCTGGAGTCAGAGGAAGAGGGAGTGCATGGTGCCCCTGGCAGCAGGGTGAAGTTGCAGGAAGTCCTTGAAATAGAGGGGGCTGGGAAGACACACATGAGCTTGTGGGAAAAATGGAGGGCTAGAAGGAGCCCGTGTTTGAAAGAGCTCAGCCAACAGAAGCTACACTGAGTGTGTTCTTCTGACAGGACGCATTAATCACTATCAAAATGTTTTGTTCCCCTCCACGTCTTCTTGGAGCTTTCCTCTCCCTGCTGATTTACTTCTTGCCAACTGGGGGAGGGGCCCTTTCAATGGGCGCCTGAGGAGTGTCTGTTTCTGTGGCGTTGCGGGCTGGGACAGCCTGACCATTCTGTTCCACTGGGGAATTAATTACTGTCACAACTCTTCCCCCTCAGCTCCCAAACAATGAGTCTGCCCTCTAGAACCCTCCTCACGTGTCCTTAAACCTGACAACTCCTGTACACTTAGGCCAAAGGGTGCATGTTAGTCAACCTTATGTGAGAATCCTGGGTGCCACCGCTGGTCTAAAAGAAAACAATGAAAAAGCTAAATTTTAAAATGCCCAAGCTCATAGGTGGGCCTAGGTCCCCTTGCTCCCCAAGGCTGGACCTGTCTCCTCTCAGAATGGTGGCAGGAGGTCTGGCAGTGCTGGCTCACTGCCCCTCAACAGCTGGGCAGGACTTTGACCTAAACTTTTCTTCAGCTGGTGTTTAGAATGAGGTGGCATTTGCTGAGTGTCTGGGATGTGTCCCAATGGTACCAAGTCTAACCCACGCCTCCTCTCCCACAAACACACCCTGCATATAAAGAGAAACCTGTTTGCGCAGCTAGATGGGCCAGCTTTGTGAATGCCACAGGCAGAACTAACACCCTAAATAAGTATTCAGAAGGAAGGTGCAGCTGAGCCCTGGAGAAATACTGAGCTTTGTGCCCAAACCAGGCTATGTTGCCCCCTCTCCTCCTTCAGTCTTCCCTTGCCCCATCCTGCCTTCTTCCTGGGGATAGAACAGACCTGTTTGTTCTATTCATTCCTGTCCTTCCTCCTTGAATGTTCATTCCATTAAGTACACCACTTAAAAGGATAGTGTCTTGTCTATACGGCAACCCCATTGTATGAAAGTTCTGAGCATAGGCTGGTTATTAGCAACTCCTTGGGACACTTGATCTGAGAGATGCTGGGCAAAAAAGAATCCCTTTGCTCTGTTTGTTTCCTTTGTGCGTCTCATGGCACCTCAGCGAGAGTCAGCTCAGTCACGTCCCCTGAACCACTGGACTCAATCCTAGAGATCATCAACCCCACCAGCAGGGAGCCAAGGCAAATGATTCCCAGCTACATGAGTAAAGGAGTAGGGGCTCTGTGGCTCTCAGAAACTGGAATTTTTGAAAACTGGTCAATTTAAAATTTACAGGGTGCCTTTAAGAGGCCTGGGGCTGTCACAGAAGAACTTGTTGTGGCCTGCAGAGGTCCACTGCAGTTCTTCTCAGGTAAAGCTCCTGCTTATGCCATTCCCTCAGCATTGCCAAGCCATTGGGAGTCTGCATTTGATCCATCAGCCCAGGGCGCAGTTCAACTCCACTTAGCAGCACTACAGGGGTAACTCAGCATTTCACTGCATGGCATTAGGCATCTCAGTTAGCAGTAAGCATGACACAGTGCAAGGCAGCGTGGGGACGAGGAGCAGCATGGCTGTGCACACAAACACCTTCCCTCCTCACCCTTATGGGACTCGTATTTACACCTCATCAGTGTTGCATGAACATGGTCCCATCAAGGTAGCCTGTATTGCTACAGAAAACCCTTCCTGTTCTGCCCCGGAGGTTCAACTGAATTTCTGTTATTGCACTCAACGGTGTCATATGGAGAAATTCACTTCTTAGAAGTGGTCTAGCTGCTACTTAAGAAAACAATAATCTCAGAGAGCAGCATGCTGCTGAACAAAAAGGGAAGCAGGAAGGCAAGAAGCCAGGCAGCCTGGTGAAGGGCAAGGTTCAAAAGGTTACTTGAGCCAAACAGAGATCCTTACACATTTGGAAATCTGACCCCAGTGAAACCAAAAACAGGAGGATAAATTACAGCACGGGCTGTATGAGAGGGAAATTTGGAGGGTGACAATGGAATTCCAAGAGCAAACAGCTGAAAGTATCAAAACTAACCACAATATATTCTTGATGTATCTCAGAAGTAGGAAGGCTGTAAAAGAATTGGCGGGTCCGCTGGATCCACAGGGATTAAAGGAGTAAGAACTTTGCTGAGAAGCTACATTATTTCTTTGCAGCAATCTTCCTTGCGGCAGCTGGTAGGGAAATACCATGCTGTTTTCTGTTACTGAAAATGAGGGGGTTTCAGCCTGATGTGCTAAAAGAGGTGCTGGAACAAAGTGATAATTTAAAAAAATAAATCCCCAGGACCAGATGTACATCCCAGAGTTCTCAGAGAACTGCAGTATGCAGTAGATGAACTGCCAGCAAAAATATGCAATATCTCATTAAAAACATCTACTGTACCAGAGGATTGGAGGGTAGCAAATGTTGTACCTCTATTTAAACAAAGTCTCTAGAGGTGATCTAGGGAATGACAGACCAGGAAAGCCTTACATTCGTATCTAGTAAATGGGTTGAAATGATTAAAAAATAGAACAAAACACCTGGAATATGGGTGTAATTATACAGAAAGTCAGGGTAGATGACCTAATGGTCCCTTTCAGTCTTAATATCTATGAATCATATGATGGGGTCTAGCCAGCATGGTTTCTGCAGCGGAAAACCAGGTCTGGCTAATTAGAATTCTTTGAATGTGTCCAGAGTAGCAAATAAAGGTTGACAACATTTATTTAGACTTTCAAAAGCCTTTGACAAGGTCCATCACAAGTGGCTACTAAAGAAACTAAGTCGTCAAGGTGAGAGAGGCAAAGTAGCATCATAGATCAAAAACTAAGAGAGGAAACAAAGAGCATTAAATGGTCAATTTTAATCTTAGCAAAAAGTTAATAGCAGGATCTCAAGAATCTTTACTAGGTCCAGTGTTGTTGACTGTATTTATGTATGATCTGGAATGGGGGTGAGCCGTGAGGTAGGAAAAATTTCAACCCAGGTAGATGAGCAACGTTCTGTTCAATTATGGTAAATGCAAAGTAATGCACACTGGAGGGAAAAACATGCACTACTCCAACACATTGCAGGGGTGTAAACTCAGAGCATCAGTTTTCAAAAGGGACCTGGGCAGCACTGTAGGCTAAGTTAAGGCCTCTGTTCAATGTGCAGCTGCAATCAAAATAGCAAAGGTGTTAGGCTGCAGAAGGAATGGAATAGAGATTAATATGGAAAATATTATAGTGTCATTATGTAAATCAGTGCTATGTTCTCATCTGGAATGTGTGCAGCACTGGCCATCCCATCTCAAAAAGGCTATTACAGAATTTGGGGGGCTGGTTCAGAGAAAAGTGGCGCAATTCCCTTTGGTTGAAGGTATACATCCACAGTTACTCCATTAGATCCATAGCTTAGGAGTATTCTTGGATTCCTTGCTGATGCTGAGATCTCACAGTAACAGCCACGAGTAATGCCTTCTGCCATCTTGGGTTGGCAAGGAGGCTCTGTCCCATCCTAGCGGACAATGACCTGGCTTCAGTTATTCACGTCTTTGTGACCTCTTGGCTGAATTACAGTGATGTGATATACCAGAACATGAAGCCTTCAGCATTTAGGAAATTCCAACCTGTACAGAAACTACTGCGTATTTCCTCAGTACCACAGACTACTGCAAACACACCAGACCTGTCCTCTGCTTTCTACACTGGCTTCCCAGAGAATTTCAAATCAAATTCAAGGTCTTGGTCCTGATCTCCAAGGTATTCAGGGGTATTCAGGATATCTCAAAGATTTCCTGAGCTCTGGAACAAAGACCATAGTCAACAACTCTGTTCCTTAGGCACAATGGGACTCTCTATAAGTTAGCATAAAGCATAAAGTTTGCCTGTGGAGGAGCACGCACTTTCTTGGAGGCCAGTCCCAGACTATAGAATTAACTCCTCCAGGAACTAAGACCATCACAAAACTTGCCACCTTCTGCTCCAAGTGCAAGGCTCATTTCTTTGACCTTGTCTTCTCTAACACAAACACATAGCAACAGGTATATTTAAATAAATAATTTAAAAAAAACCCCTAAAACCCAGCCAAAACAAGACATTCTGCTGCACATACCTTCTCTCCCTAGGGAGGGGCTGAGAGAACCAACACCACATGACAGATGCGTAGTCACATTGTTTAATCCACTACTTGAAGGCGCTCAGATACTGCAGTGATGAACATGATATAAGATCCTCTATAGAATAGATAATGACTAGAGCATGGAAAAAACTCATATGAAAAGAGACCAGAAAGACTCGGCTCATTTACCGTAGGAAAGGAGATGAATAAGAAAGGACATGAAAACGTGTATGAAATAATGAATGCTCTGGGAAAGGGAGATTGGGAGCTTGTTTTCCGTCTCATAACACAAGAACAAAGGACAGCCCACAAAACTGAAAAATGGCAAATTCAAAACTGGGGAAAGGAAATACTTCTTCATGCATTGGATAATTAGAACTCTCTGCCACTGGATGTTGTTGGGGCTTAGAATTTAACAAGATTCCAAGAGGGATCAGATGCTTATGTGGATAAAACAACTCTGCAAAGTAATAACTAATGCTAAACAATATTTGGAGGACTATAAAACTTAATCTTTCAGGGTTTAAATGATCTCTAATTATTAGAGATCTGAATGAGAATTTCATGGGGAGGAGGGCGGATTATCTCACATCTTCCTATTCTAGGATTTCTTGCACCTTGCTCTGAAGGCTCTGGCACTGGCCACAGCAGGGAACAGGGTACTGGACTAGATGAACCATAGGTACAATACATTGGGGCAGTTCCTATATCCCTGATAGGACATTGCTCTGAAGAAGCTCTCACAGGCTAGAATTTGAGCTAGCAGTGTTCTGCAGAGTTCATATGACTAGGAATTTAGCTGATATTAGCAGAGCACTAGGCTGGAAAGCTCATCTAAATATCTCATTAGCCATTTCAAACATAACTAAGTCCATTCTGGAACAGGGCAGCAGGCCCCATGGTATCTATCTATGGGGCTGGGTGAACACTCGGGGATCTTCTTTCACCACGGATACGTGTGTTGCTTTTTATTCCTGCCCTCATTCGGGACATGACACTATGGGGCATTTTCAGCATCACAGAAGGTCAGGGTTGGAAGGGACCTCAGGAGGTCATTTAGTCCAAACCCCTGGTTGAAGCAGGACCAATCCCCAATTTTTGCCCCAGATCCCCAGATGGCCCCCTCAGGGACTGAGCTCACAACCCCGGGTTTAGCCGGCCACTGCTCAAACCACTGCGCTCTCCCTCCCCCCGATGGTGCCGTGAAGGCCAAGACTGTAACAGGGTCGAAAAAGGAAACAGCAACGCTGAGGGCTGCAGAAGCTGGGGACGGGGCCGAGGCGCAGGCCTGCTGGACGATCCGGCCGGCCGGGGACAAGGCCAAGAGCAGGCTCTGGGCCGGGGGGGGGGGAGCAGCGAGGGGCGGCGGCCGCCGGGGAAGGGAAGTCCGCGGGGTCCGGAACGGGCTGCGGCAGAGCCGGGTCCGGGGCAGGGCCAGGGAAACACCAGGCCCCAAAGAAAACCTGCAGCCGCCACGGGCGCGGCCCTTCCCGGGGACACCAGGCTCGGGCTGCCCCCAGGCCCCGGCGGCGAACCTGGGACCCGCCCGGCACCTCTGGCCGGACTGGGGCCCTCGCGCGCCCCAGGCGGGGAGTCGGCGGGGCGGGCCGGGCCCGGCCCAGCCTCCCGCCCTGAGTCCGGACAGCGGGGAAACCTCGGCCGCGGGCGCCACGCGCAGCAGCCACTTCCGGGGAGCTCCGCTCCCTGCCCGGAAGAGATTCCCCGCCCTTCCGGGTCAGAAGGCGGCAGGGGCAGACGCGGCCCAGTCAGAATCCAACACGAACGAGTTCCGCTGTCCCTCACAGCGCATGCGCAGCAACCGCCCTTTGCGGGGGGGGCTGCCCGAGTGCCACGTTCAAGAGGCGCCGGCGAGGGGCGGGTCTGGTCCAGTCACCAATCAGAATCGGTCGCTGCGAGCCTGAGGCGGTAGCGTTGACCAATCGCAGGTGACAGAGCGGGCGAAACGACCAATTACAGGATGCTAAAAGAAAGCGAGGCAGGAGGTGGTCAGGAAGGGGCGTGGCGTCCGGATCAGCAAATAGAAAACGAAGAGAGTCCCGGGCGCTCGGCCAAGCCAATGGGAGAGGAAGGCGAGGGCGACGGGCTCAGCCAATAAGGAGCGCCGCGGCGGGGAGGGGGCGGGTTTATAAGAGGGAGGCGGGTGCCGAGGACTTTCCTTCCGCCGCGGTTCCGACTCGTCGCTGCCCAGCCTGTCCCCGGCCCGCCTCTGACACCGCCATGAAGCTGCTGAGCGCCCTGGTGCCGCCGCTGCTGGGCCTGGCGCTGCTGGGCCTGGCCCGGCCGGGCCGCGCGGAGGCCGCCGGCGAGGAGGAGGAGGAGGACGGGGTGCTGGTGCTGCGCGCGGCCTCCTTCGAGCGCGCGCTGGCGGCCCACAAGCACCTGCTGGTGGAGTTCTGTGCGTGCGCGCGGGGCCAGGCCCCCGGGGCGGGTGTGGGGGGCTGCGCGCGCGGGGCGGGGCGGGTGTGGGGGGCTGCGCGCGCGGGGCCCGGCTGCGGGGGGAGGGAGGGTCTGGGGGGCCAGGCTGCGGAGGTAGCGGGGGGGGCTGCGCGCGCGGGGCCCGGCTGCGGGGGGAGGGGGGGTCTGGGGGGCCCGGCTGCGGGGGGAGGGGGGGTCTGGGGGGCCCGGCTGCGGGGGGAGGGGGGGTCTGGGGGGCCCGGCTGCGGGGGGAGGGGGGGTCTGGGGGGCCCGGCTGCGGGGGGAGGGGGGGTCTGGGGGGCCCGGCTGCGGGGGGGTGGCTGCGCGCGCGGGGCTCCCCAGGCGGCTCGGTTGGCCGCAGAGGCCCCTGGACGCGGCGCCTCCGCCCGGGGGCTGGTGGGCAGCAGCGGCCTGAGCCCGTCCCGTCCCTTCCCTTCCAGACGCCCCGTGGTGCGGCCACTGCAAGGCGCTGGCCCCCGAGTACGCCAAGGCGGCGGCCCAGCTGCAGGCTGAGGGCTCCGGGATCAGGCTGGCGAAGGTGGACGCTACAGAAGAGTCGGAGCTGGCCCAGCAGTTCGGGGTTCGAGGCTACCCAACTATTAAATTCTTCAAAAACGGAGACAAATCTTCCCCCCGAGAGTACACGGGTGAGCGAAGGCGCCTGCCCTGACCCTGCTGCCGGCGCCTCGCCTGTTCAGTCTCGGCGGTGTCGCTGAGCGGTCCTGAGATGCGTTGGGTTGGACTCCACTGTGTTGTAACGCCTCTGCATCGAAACCAGAGCCCCCACAGCGATCCGCCCCGACACCGGGCGGGCAGGTCGGGCTGAGCATGCCACGTTCTTGGGGGACATACTTCGATCTGTTTTATGCACCGATTCTGCAGTACAGAGATGTGGATTGTATCCGAATGGAATGAGCTGATGTGCTTCTGTGTCTTGGGTATTAGTTGTGGTGTGCCTCTCCAGGGTCAGGAGGAATGAGAATGTAACTAGACTGTGTTAAGTGTGTCCAGAACATGCTCTGGTAGACGAGGAGGAGGAGATCTCTTCCAAAAGAGAAGTAGTTTACCAAACTTGTGAATGGGGGCAGGGTGTATTGTTGCTGGTGGAATAAGTAGGCAGTGTCAGCATCTGGAAACAGAGCAGGGCTGAGGTGAGAGGTTTGCTGAAAACAGAACTGTAGGCTTTGCTGTCTATTCATTCAGTTTTTCTTCCATATACTGAGGTGAGCTCTGTGGTGTCGCTCTGGGCGGAAATGTTAGAGGAATAAGTTTGGAGACACCCTATAGCAAGTTCCCTAAAACTTTAAATAAAAGATAAAGAAGCCATAAATTCTACAGTGCTAGAGAGTAGAAGTCCCAGTGTAGATTTTGTCACTTAAGGGTGTGCATCTCTCATCCCTGACCAGCAGAAAATGCTGAGTCCGTACATGAGCAGTGCATCCAAGCCAGGGTGTATGATCATGTGTGGACTCCTAGGGTTTAGTGATAAGAAAGCAGCATGATTAAAGCTCAGTTTGTAATGATTATGTAGTGATGTACAAGGCTGGAATCAAACTACTTGAGGCAGCTGCTGTGAATGATAAATGTAAAAGTCTTGGGGAGGGAATGTTTGATCAACCTGACTAAAATAAAAGCTCTCAAAGGCTGTAGTAAGTTCTAAACATTTAGATTCTTTTGCAGGCAAAAACATCTCAGTGTGCTAAAACAAGATGAAAAATACTGATATTTTTCTATATGAAAATCCCAGAATCCTTCAGGAGGTCTACAGTGCTGATAACACTGGTCAAAGTCTAAATGTGCTTAGGCCAGCCTGGTGACTGAAAACAGTATGTGAAAGGAGTGGATTCCAGAGAATCCTTGTACCTTGGTTCAGGGTGGTATGGGTGGGTATTAGTTGCTACAGAGAATGCCTTGGACTTCGTAGGTCGGTGCAGGGCTTTGCTTGGTCCAGGAATCAGCTCTGATGGAAGGTGAAAAGAAAAGTAGAGAAGATTTGGGCTGGGGGGGGGGTGTGTGTGAATGGACCCCTTGTTCCTCACGTCCCAGATCAGGTGCTCTGAAATGTCCTTAGAGTTAGGACACATACTCATGCCTTCATCTGTAAAAGTAAAGATGAACACTGAACTTTCTCATCTTTCTAGCTGGCAGAGAGGCTGATGATATTGTAAACTGGCTGAAGAAACGCACTGGTCCAGCCGCCACTACCCTGGCAGATGCTGCTGCAGCTGAGGCACTAGTGGATTCCAGTGAAGTCACTGTGATTGGGCTCTTCAAGGTAGTGTTTGGGTTTAGATCTCAGAAGGGCACATTGCATGTCTGCTGCAGATTTTCTGCCTGTGGCAACTCTGGCAGCTTACTAAATCAAGCACAGCTGTTACCTAACATTCCCTGTCCTGCTGTGCTGAATATTCACTGGACACCTCAAACTGACATGCAGTGTAAAACACCTTTTTTCCCTTCTCTCCCAGGATGTGGAGTCAGAGGCTGCCAAGCAATTCTTGCTGGCAGCCCAGTCCATTGATGACATTCCTTTTGGGATCTCTTCCAGCAGTGATGTCTTCTCCAAATACGAGCTCAGCAAAGACGGTGTTGTCCTTTTTAAGAAGGTAAGGAGTGGTTCAAAACACATGCCACGCTTAATCTGAATTTCTCTACCTATTAATGTTCCAGGTGACCATTTAAGATGAGTGTCTGAACTCTGAGCATTTAACAGTACTCTCTGTAGGGTAACTTTCACTCTTTCCCCTGTATAGTTAATATCCCTGTTCATGGATCTTTCACAGCAGTTGGGAGGAAAACCTTTTTCTGAATTTTAAAAAAAAAAAGTTGTAAAACTGCAGACTCTCCGGAGGACACAGTATGGGTGTAGAACCTGAAACTAATGATAAACCGCCTAGATTTCAGATTTGAAATTGTGGCTCCCCTGTTCAGCAGGGGGCAGCATTGTCAGTCATCTGGACAGGGTGTGGTGTCTTGTGCATGTTCCTGGAACTCACTGGACATGAGTCCTGAGTTACCTTTAGCTTCTGCCTTTTTCTTGTCTCAGGTTTCTGGCTGCTGTGAAGTTTAATGTTCACTGTGAACTCGGGTTTCAGAGTAGCAGCTGTGTTAGTCTGTATTCGCAAAAAGAAAAGGAGGACTTGTGGCCCCTTAGAGACCAACACATTTATTTGAGCATAAGCTTTCATGAGCTACAGCTCACTTCATCAGATGCATTCAGTGGAAAATACAGTGGGGAGATTTATATAGATAGAGAACATGAAACAATGGGTGTTATCATACACACTGTAACGAGTGATCACTTAAGGTGAGCTATTACCAGCATCGCAAAAAGAAAAGGAGTACTTGTGGCACCTTAGAAACTAACAAATTTATTTGAGCATTTATGGAGTTCACTACTGCTGCCTCCTTCTGCCTCTAAGAGCTGTTGTACAACAGCATCCAGGGCCCTACTGCCGTGCCTCACTTCCCATGCCATGCCCTTCTCAGCTTGCTCTTCTTTTAGCTGAAGCATCCTTAATGTGCGCATCCTTGTCCTCTAGTGGGCTCAGCTGTCTGACATGTTTGACATGCCCAGTAGGTGGATGCAGCTTTAGCCACCTTGGGGTTACAGCAGGGTGGGTTAGGAGGAGGGTTTGCATATTCTTGTGGCAGAGTTAGGGTGCACTACAGAGTCATGGTTTTGGCAAGATCTGCAGAATTGCAAGATGTGAACTGGCGGATGCCTCCAGCCAATTAAAATAGCTTGTTACCCTTCAGCCTCATGGGGAACAGAGCTGAGGAGTAGGGTTGGGGAGCTGAAGCTCCCTGGGAGAAGAGCTGGTGGTGCTAGTGCATTGACATGTGGTGAGAGGCAGGGCAGAAAGCTGCTTTGGGTTAATTCTGTTTAACCAGGCTTTACTCTCCTCCACTGTTCTTCCTGTAAATTAAAAGGCTCCAAAGTTGTTGCAGTAATTGGACTGCAGCTCCTAAAGCTGTTATACTTAAACCGGATTCATGAGTCTAGGGGCTCAGATTAGAATGGTTTGAAGATGCAGCACCTGTCTGTGGAAAGCAAATAGCTATTCCAGTGGCTGTTTCTTTTAAAGCTTGTAGGATCCCCCTCTGGTTTTCTCTGAGGCTATTCCAGTTGTACCCTGCCCTTAGGGAATGCTGCTTTCACTGCATGCCAGAGGGTGTCTGATGGCTGGCTGTTTATATGGAGTCTTCACACCATTTATTTCGGCTGCTGCTAACTGGCTGAAATATCTTTGTAGAGGGTTTTACAGCTTCTCTGACAAGGGTGTTAGGAGCGAAGACCTGCGTTCAAGTGAGCGAGTCCCTTTGAGTGAAGGACTTGTTCTTTTCACCACTGTCACTATTGACCCTGGTTTATAAACTCCAGAGTTGTCTGTGTAGGAAGTGCTCTTGCTTCCGAGGCCGGTGGAACAGAAAGGCGTTTGTTTGATTTGTTCCTTATGCTAACTCTCAATGAGCTGACCAGCGCAGAGGAAAGTGACGATGTCCTTAAGCCTCCAAACATGCCCTGTCTCCGTCAAACCAAGCTTGAAAATAAGCAGTGACAGTAAGCAAGAAAGGGTTAAATAAGAATCATGCCACTCTCCATTTAACCAGGAGCTATACACATCTGTGGAATTCGGCTCTGATTCCAGGTCCCTGCAGTTAGTCTGGTCTAGGCTGGGAAAAGGGCTTACCAGCTGGTCACCCTTCAGTCTTTGTGGCTTGTCTGGGTTTGAATGTTGCCTTTTAAACAAGCCTCTTGAGGATATTAAGGAGCTGACCTAGTTACCCTTAGAGAAGTCATCCAGCTTGCTTCTCATTTTAAACACCAGCATTCTCTTGTTCAGCTTCACCTGAAGTCTGTTCAGCACTGCCATTTTGGGTTACTTCATTCCACCATCTTGCTGCTGCACCCCTCATGCATCTTGAATATTGCATGCAGATATGGTCACCCCATTTCAAAAAAATATATTTGAATTGGAAAAGGTTCAGAAAAGGGCAACAAAAATGACTAGGGGTATGGAACTGCTTCCATATGAGGAGAGATTAATAAAACTGGGACTTTTCAGCTTGTGGAAAAGACAACTAAGGGGGGAATATGATAGAAGTCTAAAAATCATGACTGGTATGGAGAAAGTAAATAAGGAAGTGTTTACTACTTTTCATAACACAACTGGGGGTTACCAAATGAAATTAATAGGCGGCAGGTTTAAAGAAAAAAAAAAAAGGAACGGCAAAGAGTCCTGTGGCACCTTCTAGACTAACAGACATATTCGAGCATAAGCTTTTGTGGGTGAATGCCCAGTTCAAAAGGAAGTATTTCTGAACTCAGTGTGGTCAACCTGTGGAACTCTTTGCCAGAAGCTCTTGTGAAGGCCAAGACTGTAACAGCGTTTAAAAAGAACTAGATAAATTCATGGAGGATAGGTCCATCAATGGCTATTAGCCAGGATGGGCAGGGATGGTGTCCCTAGCCTCTGTTTGCCAGAAGATGGGAATGGGTGACGGGATGGATCACTTGATGATTGCCTGGTCTGTTCATTCCCTCTGGGACACCTGGCATTGGCCACTGTCTGAAGACCGAATACTGGATTAGATGAACCTTTGGTATGACCTGTATAGCCGTTCTTGCTTGCACATCCTGTTTTTTAACCTTGATGCTCCTCTGCTGTTCCCCTCTTCAGGCTGCCTGGGAAGGTTCTGAGAATCGAGGGCAATAATAGGTGGTGGTCTAATAGAAAATGGGACTTGGCATCTGTTCTGCAGCTTCTCCTCCAATATCTGTTCTTGTGTCACTAACAATAGAGGGTGACACATCCTCAGTACGTTGAGTAAACTGCTATTTATTAGCAGCTGTGTTGTGGGCTTTGCTGCTTGACACCAGCTCCTTTCTAATAGCTGTTTATTGGCTAATGTATGTGCTTCAACTCAGACCTGTATGCTGACTTCTGTTGTGCAGAGTGCTGCCCTTGCCCAGTCATTGACTCTAGGATTTGCAGCAGCTTCTCACTAGTTTGTCTAGCACTGCCTAGAATGCTGCGAAGCAGCTGTTAAATTAGAAGTCCCCCTCCAAGGCATGTCTTCCGAATCCTTTTGTATTCTTGCAGAATAGTGCCAAGAGCTAGGTGCAGTGTCCTCTCCATTGCATCTTAGCTTACTGTCTAGGGAACTTCATGTCTCCCTGCTCAGTAGAATGAGAGCTTTGGTTTAGATTACATCAAGGATTAAATCTTGAGTATTTTGTTTCTTGCAGTGTTAGCTGGAAATCTGCTTCCTTGTCAGTAGGTGGCAGAACCATGAAGTTGGGCTGGCCCCTCCCAGGCCTTGGTTCTTTACTGGGATGTTTCTGTATGTGGTTTACTTGGAATGTGCTGTACTTGCTGATCTCTCTGAATGCCAAGGTAGTAAGTGTTTCTGCATGTAGGGATTAACTTTAACCCTTAAGAAAATAACCCCTTTGTCTCCCCAGTTTGATGAAGGTCGCAACAACTTTGAAGGTGACATTACAAAAGAGAACTTGCTGAACTTCATCAAGTCTAACCAGTTGCCTCTGGTAATTGAGTTCACTGAACAGGTATGGCCTTCCAGTACATAATTAGCTCTTCAGTCTCTCTCACATGTTCTGAGCCCATAAGACTATGGATGGGAAGCTTTCCTTCTGGCCTGGAGCCTACTGTGCCTAGATTAAGCAGGAGACCCAAGAGGGAGCCAGGGATAAGTTTGCTCCTCAGAGTGGCACTTATATTCTTGGTGACTCCCTTGGCACCATCAGGGCAGAAAAGCCCATTGGCTCTGGCCCTGGGATTATTTGTCCTCCTAATGTGGAGTTTGTTGTATTTCTCCCAGACTGCTCCGAAGATCTTTGGAGGAGAGATCAAGACTCACATCCTGCTGTTCCTGCCAAAGAGTGTTGATGACTATCAAGAGAAACTAGACAACTTCAAGACAGCAGCTGGGAACTTCAAAGGGAAGGTGAGAAGGGCAGTCACTCCTAGCCCATGCAGAGCATTAAGTAGCACTGATTTCTAACATCTCCCTCAGTCTCCTTTTTTCTGTATTTGGATCTCCCAATAGCCAGGTGCCTTAGTCACTTGCTGCTATATATAGATCCCATTGAGGAGGGTGTATTAGGTTAGAGTGGCAGCTTGACTCTTGATTTTTTTTTTTTTCCTTCTGACTGGTGTAAAATAGCCCTCTAATGTAACTTGTGGCACACGAAGGTGTTTGTCTTCATGCACATTGCTTTGGCCACTACAGCCCCAGAATTGTACTGGAATAAAGTGGCCCACATTCTGCCGTGGGCTCAAGGGGGTAGGGAAGTGACTTTATAGCAGAGTTGCTACCATATAAATTCATTCATGTCTTTAATATCTACATTTGACTTTCCTCCAAAGATCCTGTTCATCTTCATAGACAGTGACCATAGCGACAACCAGAGGATCCTGGAGTTCTTTGGCCTAAAGAAGGAGGAGTGCCCAGCTGTGCGCCTCATCACTCTGGAGGAAGAAATGACTAAATACAAACCTGACTCGGATGAACTGACAGCAGAGAAGATCAAGGAGTTCTGTGACCAGTTCCTGGAGGGCAAAGTCAAGGTAAGGGGCCGAATGCTGTTCTTTGGATCCTGACATAAGCAGAGATGTGGGAGTGATCCCTGCTCTAAGAATTTGTGTGAAACCTTTTACAGGTCACATGGGGAGAGTCCTTTCAAATTAGCTTTGTAGTATGTTTAATGGCATAGTATCTAGTGAGCCACATGCTGACATCCAAAGGGCAGAGCCAGTGGGGCATGGTGCCAGCACAGAAATAACTATTTTATCAGCATATGAAGGCAATCACAATAAAGCGTGGTTCCTGTCTCTGCACTTCATATGCCCTGGTGGTGCATGCTGCAGCTGCTACTCCTGTTTTCTCAGCCAGCTGAGAACTTTGTAGCCTCTTGCTCATGGTGGGAATCCTCAGTCTTAATCTGAAGATTGAGGTAGCTATGCACAGCCTAGCACAGTAGCGATTTCAAATGGGGCTCTGTTCCAATGTCACACTGGGAATGACTTTCTCAGTAATTCACACTTAGTGAACAAACTTCCCCTCTGAAGAACTCAGCTGCAGCCTTTCCCATGCAGGGGCACCAGCAGTTCAGACATGTCCAGGTTAGGGGGTGGGGGATTCTCCATGAGAGGAGGAAATGACTGATTCAGCTGACTGCTTATAGCCCATGGCTGATCTGTTCCATGTCTGGGAGAAGTCGGGTTTTCCTGGGAGCATGATTTTGTCTGCACATTCCACATTGCTATATGCATGCGGGTTCAGTCCCTCTTCTCCAATTCCAGCCCCACCTGATGAGCCAAGATTTGCCTGATGACTGGGACAAACAGCCTGTCAGAGTTCTGGTTGGAAAGAACTTTGAAGACATTGCTTTTGATGAGACCAAGAATGTGTTTGTGGAGTTCTGTGAGTATTTTGAGCATGCTGAATAACAAATTGCAGGAAAGCAGCCCAGTTGGGGATGGTATATGGGGAGGAACCTAGAGAGAGAGAGATATATGCTGGATGACCTGGAAGGGGAGATTCTCCTTTACTGCAGGGCTAAGACTAGGCTGGCAAGCATCAGAGTTGAGCACCCAGCCCTTCCCCTTGTCTGGGTGGCCTCCAAGCTTCATATTGCCTTTTAATTTACAGATGCTCCCTGGTGTGGTCACTGCAAACAACTGGCTCCTATCTGGGACAAACTGGGAGAGACTTACAAGGACCATGAGAACATTGTCATTGCCAAGATGGACTCAACAGCTAACGAAGTGGAGACGGTGAAAGTCCACAGTTTTCCCACACTCAAGTTCTTCCCTGCAGGCCCTGGCAAAAATGTAAGCAGGCTGCTGAATTCCAGGGACTTGTGGGTGGATCATCTCGAGCAAGGGAGAGTTAGAAACTTAAAGCCTCGTTCTGCTCTCTTGTGTGCCTGGGGCTCTAGCACCCATTTGGGAGATGTGCTTTCAGATTTGAAAAGGTTGGTTTGGCACATTCCAAAAGGCTTTGGTGGGCCTTTGGGGGATGGGCTGAGTTGCAGGAGGGTGAGGGAGACAGCCAGGGCAGACATGGGTGCAGCACTAGATGAGGCTGGGGGAAGTGCAGCAGAGGACAGTGTGCTCATCTGCGGGCTGTCTTCTCGCAGCAATCTCTGAGGTCTAGTGGCTGAGCTGCTCCTTCGTCTCATGTGGGTGAGGGTGAATTTTACATTTCCTCTTGCTTGGCATTTTTGAAAACTGCTGTTCAGAAAGAGAATTGTTCCCCCCAAGGGCTTGATTCTGTTTGGGTTAAGCAGCATCTCTCCTGGCTTTTCCCCTACAGGTCATACACTACAATGGGGAGAGGACGCTAGAAGGCTTCCAGAAGTTCCTAGAAAGTGGAGGCCAGGATGGTGCTGGGGATGAAGAGGTGAGTAGCCCATTCATTGGGGAGCCTTGGTTTGCAGTGCTTGCAAAGTGTGTGGAGTTGGTAGCAGCATTAGGACTTAAACCCCTACAATAGGTCCTGGCTTCGAGAGCCACTTCTGGTTCTTCCCAGCAGGATAAATGCTGTGTGGGCAGTGGCAACACTAAACAAATCCCTGCAAAGCTGGAAGTCTGGCTGGCCAGTGCAGTCTGATGGGCTGCTGCTGGCTGGGACTGTCAGGCTGTGAGGCATGAACACATGAATGTGAACTGAGGGATCATTAATCTGTTAAATCCATATAGCCCTGCCTTTCCCATCTCTGGTCACAACAGTGAGGCTGCTTGAAGGCTCAAGGCCCGTACTTGGTTCAGGATCTTTTCCTCTCCATATAAATCCCTCTGCCTTGGCCAGCTATGTCTGTGGTTCTAGACCCATGTGAGATTGCTGCCTTTGCTGTTAGGCCCACCATGATGGCAGGACAGCCCATCAGCAGGTGGTAGTGCCCTTTCTGCTTCTGGAGTAAGGCTGCTCCCCTTCCTGCCAGCCTGTGCACTATTATTCTTAAATTCAGTTTCTCTTTGTTCATTTTAACAGGTTCAAGTTCTGAAGGGAGAGATGCTGGTCTCTTGTAATTATCTGTGGCCAATGCATTCAGATTCTCCTATCCAATCCCTAGTAACATGAGTAGTCTGTACTGCATATGCAGTGTCATGATTCACCACTTCCTTCTGCCTTTAGGGCCCCTGTCCATTGTTCTCTAACTACTGGCTTTTATGTGACTCTGGGATTTTTTTCACACTGATCTCAAAAGAGTTCCCTGAATGGCCAGTGTAACGATTGTTGCCATTAACATGCCAGGTGGAGCAGAGCATGGATTGGACTGGAGTGCGTGGGATAGGAGATGGTGCTTCAGCAGCCTGACTGCTGTGCCTAAATCTGGGGCTCCAGGGTCCTGTCTGCATTGTGCCAGATCAGAACCAGCAGCTGTTGACAAATGTTATATTTTAAACAGGATCTGGAGGACCTGGAGGCTGATGAGACTGATCTTGAGGAAGGTGAGGAGGACCCGAAGATCCACAAAGATGAACTGTAAAGAGGAGACTCTAATCTGCATATCCCAAAGAGCAGACACTACACTGGCTGCCCTGTCACAGGGCCTAGCGAGTCCAGAAACCCATTCGGATTTAAACTAGAAGGTGTTGGCTGGAAATGCAGGGATTGGTTTAAAGTAACACTTCATCCTAACTTGTCTGTACACTTGACTGTCTCCTCTTACTTTTCAGTTCTGAGAAGGGGTCTGTCGCTAGGTAGCTGCCCAGGCACCTGGGCCTCTTACTTTTTTTATTGTGATGTACTTTTTTTGTACATGGATTTGTTCCAAGTGTTCTGTTCTTCTGGGTAGAAGTGGGCTGTGAAGTGGCAGCATGAGTCTCACTGCCTGACATTTCAGAGCCTCACCAGTAATGCCTCCTAGACAAGCTTAGTTTTTTCTCTTCTAGATCTAAAGGCCATAACTACTCTCCACCTGGCAGAGCCCTAACTATTGTCTCAGCTCTTCTTCCCTGGAATTGCCATCCTTCTGTGGGAGGAAAACCACTAACCTGACTTCAGGGGTCCCAGGGGCAGGGGAGTGGGCAGATGTTCCCCTTTAACACATCATTGCATGGCTAAAGGTCTCATTTGCCTTTCCCTTGGAAAGACGAATGGAGATGACTGTTCCAAAGATCAGGAAGGGTGGAGCATTCTGCCAGCATTGGCTGTGGCAGGCTCTGGGGAGGGAAGACCCAACTGCTGGCTCACCTGCATAGACAGGACCTAATGGCATTGCCACCATCTTCCTGGTCAAACAAGACTCTGTTCCTCAATCATTTTCTGTGCATTTTTTTGTGTGTGTGGGAGAGGGTTTCTGGGCAGACAGGGTGGCACTGGGGTGGGGGCCTGATAGAATGCAGCAAACAGGACACTTCTGATTACTGGGTTGTAGGGAGCAGGGACTTGGGAACAGGGGAGTGCTGTGAAAGTCTGAGTGAAATCAGGCTTGTTCTAAGCATTCCACCACAATGTTGGAGCTGAACTTGTTGGCCAAATAAAGTTGAGATTTTAATACTATCCTGTGTCTTTAACGCTAAATGTCAAACCCAGAGCTCATTTTATAATCAGCCAGTTTCCTGATCCCCCAGCTGGAATTCTGCAAGAGACTCAGAGGTCTGAATGTGGGGGAAGGAGTCCTGCAGCTGACTTGGTGATCAGGATAAAATCCCTAAACTCCTTTTCCCTGTCCTTACAAGAGTGATATTGACCCTCCACTTGAAACATGCAGTGCTGTACAGGAGCCAAGGACTAGGCCTTGCTGAATCATTGCCATGATGTGCAATGCAAGAAGTTGGTGAGAGTAGCATTGAGTCAATCATTTATTAAAGGGATCCATAAAATAAACTTCTGCAATACCACACCAGCTTGCCTTCAACTGTCCAGCCAGACATTGTGATGGTCTTAAACCCAAACATGCTTGGCCCAAAGGCTCAAGCCTTGTCCCCTTGCAGACCAGTGTTGGGCCAATACCATATACTTGGAAGCCAGAGTCCACTTTGTTCACCTGCCCCACAGCAGTTCATGCCACCTGGCTGTTGGAAGTGAAATGTCTGGACTGCCATAGGTCTGAATGGGAGCAACTAGGGAAAATCTCCCTTGTTCCTGAGAGCAGCCTCTGGGTGCAGTTGGAATACAAATAGTATTCCAGCCATTTTATGCCAGGATCTCTAATACCCTGCCTAAACCTGCCTGCACTTGTGGTAGCTGCCTAACAAGACACAACCTGTGTTGCCAGCAGGTGAGCATGGATGTGGATGCTTGAGGTACTGATCAATCCCAAATGCCCCTGGCTGAAAGCACTGTTCTAGAGCAGTGGAAATGATGGGACATCATTATCCTCAGAGTTAATCCCAGGAACCTGCATTCAGAGAACTTGGTGTTTGTTGCTATGCTGCTCAGGGTCACATGATCCCACTGAGTCTCCCTGCTATTACCAAGCTAGCTACTGACCACTAGAAATATTCTTGTAAACAAATATTCTGGGTCACAGGAGGGAGGAGGGTCATGCCACATCCTCCAGCTGCCTTCCCTTCCATGTGGGTGTAGAGAACTGGTGCCTCCAGCAGCTAGGGGATGGGGACAGAGCCTCACACTGAGTTGTGATCATAACAACTCCCTAGTTTCTCAGTCACTCCATGTGCACAGGCATTCACCAAGCAAAAGCCACCACACTCAGTAGTAAGGAGGCCACCGGATTCGTCTGTAAGGTGGGTCCTTCTACCTGAGCCACAAGGCCTGCGCGGGGCGCTTTGCTTTGCTGGTTGAGCTGTTAGGTGGAGGACTTCGGTCTCCAAGGCGATTTTCTTTAAGCATGTAACATGTGAAAGTGCTACAACTTCCAAAGTAGGTGTGTGCTGGGGTGTTCCCCAAGCTTTCCCCATCTGCTGGCTCTGCTGCTTGGGCTCCATCCTGCACAGGGAACCATAGGAAGTCCTATTACCACTCGGCTACCCCACTATTTACCAGGCAGCACCTGTGCCCAGCGGGAAGCTGGCCACTGATACCTGTTCCCTTTGTGGAAGCAGCTGCTTTGCACGTGGGGGCGGGGGGGGGGGAAGAGTCTTAAGATGGTTACTTTGCAAAGGCTTTTTGGCTGGTTACCTCCTCCAGAAAATCCTGTTTTGTGGGTGGGTATGTGGCCTGAGCCCTTTACACCTGGGTTTGTCTGACACAAACAAGGCTGAGCTCTTTAGAGGTTGCCCTCTGAGCACAGGCATGAGCCTGGACAACTGATCCAGTGGTGTGAGCTGCCTCTCCCCAAATCTGTGATCCGAGGGGATCGCTCCTAAGCCTCAGTCTCTGCCCTAAAGAGCCTAGAGTCTGTCTAACAAATGGGGGTGGGTCTGGGGGAAGCAAGGAAGTAAATAGTGTGAGTGATTCTCAGCTGAGCACTAGCAGTGATGACCATTTGCTGCCTGCCCAGCTGTTGAGTTCACAGGAGTTGCTGCATGGCTGACTTCGTGCTGGCAGCTCCCAAAGGAACATCATGTTTTTGTCGGCCCTTGCCCTCTGGCAAGGCTCTCCAGCCAGCATAGGGCATGGAGAACCCCTGGGCATCGAGATTAACAGAACTAGAACAGTTTCAGCATAGCTGAAGCAATCACCCTTGCAATGGGAGGGGACTGGGAGAGCAGATGTTGCTGGAACCCCTCTGCTGCTCTAGTCACCGTAACTAGGGCTGTGTCTGTTGTGGATTGTGATTTTCCCATGACCTCAGGGACTTCTGCAGCAGCCAGTGTGGCTGATCCCAGGGCCACCCAAGCAGCTGGCCTTAGGGACAGGCACACCAGCTGCTGCGCGGATGGCCCCTGACAGCAGGCCCAGGGTGGCGTGAGCAGCCATGGTTTGTGGCACCAGGTGGCTGGCCAGAGCAGTCACTGGTGCTGCTGGGCCCCTGAGCAGCATGCCCTCCCCACCCCCCCGATTTAGTCACAGGTATAAGTCATGGACAGTAATTTTTGTTTATTGCCAGTGACCTGTTCTTGACTTTTACTAAAAATACCCATGAGTAAACCATAGCCTTTGACATAATTGATCTGTGAGGATCCTCACCCAGCAGATGGTCCAGTTCAGCCCTTTGACCGGTGCTGGGGGAGTAGACAACGCAGTAGGTGTTCCTGGAGTCTCTGAAGCTCTGCTCTGGGCGCTATTCTCTTGCCTGGCCCTGCGAGCAGCCTGGGCCAGCAGTTCCTGGGGCGAGCTGACCTCCAAGAGGTGCTGCTCTGCTGCTGGGCTTCTGCTTCCAGGACCAGCGCTCATGCCCACTGTATGGGATCTACAGCTCTGACGCTCAAGCCCAAGCACAGCCATGAACTGCAGCAGCGCAGCTCCAGCCTTGCAGGAGTGGGGATAGGCCACAGGCACCTGCGAGGGAATGACCTCAGCACTAACTTGGCTTCTGTGGCTTCGACACATCACTGTTTCACGCCTCTGCAGGCTGCTGCATGCATCAGTCTCTGGCTTCCCAGGCCTGTTCCTAATGGACTCTTGCCTTTTCTTTTGATAGTCCTGGTTTCCATGCCACAGGGAGCCTGCAGCGGGGCCAGGTACCGGGGCTGCATGTGCATAGGCAGCAGACAGCTTGACCCTTTAGATGGGCTCGTCAACAAGTAGGCTGTAAGATGAGACGCTAACTTGTGCCAAAAGTGGGAGGCTGGAGGGCAGGGCAGCTCTATTACAGCACCTCATGGCAAATAGCATGAGCTGGATGTCCCCAAAATAGCCAGCAGGCGGCTATATAACGGGGGCTGCTGGGGGAGCCCTTCAGCCCTGAGCAGGGAGTCTGGCACCGAGCTCGGCGGGGACTGGGAGCGCCCAGCTTCCTCGCTGCTCTAGAGGGTGGCTGCTTGCGGCTGCCAGGAGAGGCCCCTGCAGAACTAGCGGCTCCGGCACACTTTGGTCGAAGGAGGAAGTGACCAGAACAGGGGAGAAGAGTGCGCAGTGCTCTGACACAGAGTGGGGGGGTCCGTGCTGCCCCCCGCACCTGCTCACCCAGGCTGTCACAGTCTCACTGTGTCTCTGCCCTTGTGCCGTCTCACCGGCTTCACAAGGTGCCCACCAGTATGAAATACTATGACCCGGCCTCACTGCCCCAGTACCGCGGGTGCTCCCAGCGCCCCAAGCCTGCACGGACGGTGCGCTTCCCCAACGACATTGTCTTCCAGGACAACATCAGACTGGGGGACCTGGAGCAGGTGGGCAGGTTTATCCGAGCCAGGAAGGTCACCTTGAGTACCCTCTACCCCTCCGGTGAGTAACACCTGCAGTGCTGGCAGAGCTAATGGTGGGCAGCAGCAGGGGGTTCCCGGGTGGGGGAGCCTGTCCCCTGCAGGGGATGTGCCAGGCACAGCCTTACCCCATGCAGAGCAGGGCGTTAGACGTTCACCCCATTGTAATTCAGTCACAGGGGCTGGTGGTGGTGGAGGAGGTCTTGCTCCCATCCCTGTATAGCATCAATAGGAGCCAAGTGTTTCAATCCCACTGGGAGGAGCTAGCCCAGTGCCAGACGCCAGGCTGATGGGCACCCAGTAGTGTGGGAATGCATCACCCCAGCAGACATGGACAGAGCCAGCCCTTCAGTGCAGAACGGTGAAAGCCCAGGACCTTGCCTCTTGATGTGCACAGCACCATGTACGGTGACTACAAAGTGCGAATGGCCAGAGTCAGGGAGGGGAACGGCAATGGAGAGGCCCAAAGAAGTAGCATGAGCTGGTGGCTAGAGCACTGGACTAGGAGCCAGGACTCCTGGGTTCCCAACTCTGGGAAGGGAATGGGGCCTTATGGTTAGAGGAGGTGCAGGAGGAGCCAGGACTCAGCTCTGCTGCTGACTCACTGAGTGACTTTCCCCGTCCTCTGCTGCCTGCGTGTAGGGCTGGGGCTAGTCCGAGGAATAGCTGGTGCGGGCGGGGACGGTGTGACGGCCTGTGCCATTATTACCCGGTTGCCGCTTGGGGGTCTGCCTCAGCCTCTGTCAGAAAAGGCCCTGGAGACCCTCTCTAAAATAGCCTGGCTTGGGCGCCAGGCTCCCACCCAGCCACACAGATTACGTCAGCCCTGGCTCTGAACTGTCGCCCACACCCAGCGGTGGGGGACTCAGGGCGAGGCCTGGAGGAGACATGCAGGCTATTAGTGGCAGAGCTCGGGGGTGGGTTGGCACGTCACTGACCAACCCCTTCCCCCCCCCCGCCCCAGCTCTCCCTGCCTGGCTCAGTGGAGCGGGGGGCTACAGAGCCTGAGCCACTCAAGGAGCCATTTACCCCACTAAGGGGAAAATATGACCTGATGCCAGCTCCTTTCTGGGGTGGGGGGGGAGCTGGGCGTTTCCAAGCTGGGGCCCTTTCCCCTCCCTGCCCTCCACTGTCTCCTCCCAAAGCTCCTGCCGCCTCATGTCCCAGAACCCAAGGGGCAGCGCCCTGGCCCAGTGTGGGCAGGTCCCTCTGCTCCCCATGGCCAGGCAGGTCAGGCCCTGCAGCTGATGAGTCCCCTCTCTAGGCATGGCAGCCCTCCATGAAGCCGTGCTCTCCGGGAACCTCGACTGTGTCAAACTGCTGGTGCGATACGGCGCGGATATACACCAGAAGGATGAGAATGGCTGGACCCCCCTGCATGTGGCCTGCAGCGATGGCCACACCCACATAGCCAGGTCAGCACCCACCAGTCACCATGTGCTTGGCTTAGCCCTGCTGACAGTTACCTGGCCAGCCTGGGCTCCTGGAGAGGAGAGGCAGGGTGTGCTGGCTTGGGGCTCTGGGAGCGGGGGGACTGGTGCGCTGGCCTGGGGCTCCAGGAGGAGAGGGGACAGGGTGTGCTGGCCTGGGTCTCCAGGAGGAGAGGGGAGGCAGGGTGTGCTGGCTTGGGGCTCTGGGAGGAGGGGGGAGGCAGGGTGTGCTGACTTGGGGCTCTGGGAGGAGGGGGGCAGGGTGTGCTGGCTTGGGGCTCTGGGAGTGGGGGGACTGGTGCGCTGGCCTGGGGCTCCAGGAGGAGAGGGGACAGGGTGTGCTGGCCTGGGTCTCCAGGAGGAGAGGGGAGGCAGGGTGTGCTGACTTGGGGCTCTGGGAGGAGGGGGGGGCAGGGTGTGCTGGCTTGGGGCTCTGGGAGGAGGGGGGAGGCAGGGTGTGCTGACTTGGGGCTCTGGGAGTGTGGGGGCAGGGTGCGCTGGCCTGGTTCTCCAGGAGAAGGGTGGGCAGAGTGTGCTGACTTGGGGCTCTGGGAGGGGGGGGGGGCAGGATGTGCTGACTTGGGTCTCCGGGCGTGGGGGGGCAGGGTGCACTGGCCTGGGGCTCCAAGAGGAGAGGGGGGGCAGGATGTGCTGACTTGGGTCTCCGGGAGTGGGGGGGCAGGGTGCGCTGGCCTGGTTCTCCAGGAGGAGGGGGGGCAGGGTGTGCTGGCCTGGGGCTCCAGGAGGAGAGGGGAGGCAGGGTGTGCTGACTTGGGTCTCGGGAGTGTGGGGGCAGGGTGCGCTGGCCTGGTTCTCCGGGGGGGGGGGGGGGGGGGGCAGGGTGTGCTAACTTGGGGCTCTGGGAGGAGTAGGGGGCAGGATGTGGTGACTTGGGGCTCTGGGAGGAGTGGGGGGCAGGATGTGGTGACTTGGGTCTCTGGGAGTGGGGGGACAGGTGCGCTGGCCTGGGTCTCCAAGAGGAGAGGGGGGGCAGGATGTGCTGGCCTGGGTCTCCAGGAGGAGAGGGGAGGCAGGGTGTGCTGGCTTGGGGCTCTGGGAGGAGGGGGGCAGGACGTGCTGGCTTGGGGCTCTGGGGAGGCAGGATGCTGGTCTGGGTCTCCGGGAGATGGCGGGCAGGGTGTTGGCATGGGGCTGTGGAGGAGGAGCCTGCCCTACACCCTGTGTATCTAGGGTTGCCAACTCTGACTGAAGCTATTCTGGGAGATTTTTTTCCCAACATGTCGTAATGTTATTTTCTTAAAATCTCCTGGGTTACTCTCAATAGTCACCGGGAGATCGATGCCAATTCCAGGAGACTCCAGGCCAATCCTGAAGGGTTGGCAACCCTATGTGTACCTGGCCCAGTGTTTCCTGCTGAGGCCTGGAGCCCCGTATCCTGCAGGAACTGGGGCTGCCTACAGGGAGTGGTGTTGGCAGCACGTCTGCTCTCCCCCGCTGGGTGCCTTGCCCACCCGCCAGCATAGGTGCTGGAATTGGGTGCTGCCGCGTCCCCTGGCTTGCAGTGGATTCCATTATACACAGGGTTTGCAGTTTGGGTCAGAGGCTCTCAGGCTCCCCCGGTACACATTGTTCCAGCCCCCCGCCCGCCAGTGCAGCCCCTTCCCTCTGTATCCTGCAGGTACCTCATCTCTTTAGGGGCCAGGCTTGATGCCACCAGTGACGAAGGGGAGAAGCCATCTGACCTCATTGACGCTGACTCCAAGGACCTTGTGGAGCTCTTTAAAGCTGCCAGGATGGACTGAGGAGTCTCTTCCTGGCGTGGGGCTCCTGTCACTCGGACTCTCCAGCAGCGGAGGTGGGGAGGCGTGGGCGTCAGTCCTGGAGGCTGCTGATCAGGGCAGTTGGGACGTCTAGGGAAAGCAGAGAGTTTTGCTGTAACGTGTGCGTAGCAGAGCCTAGAGACAGAGAGAGTTCACCCAATAACTGTACTGCAGGACCCCTGGATCGCCAGGTGCACCATGGGGAGAAACTGACCCTTCTCCACTGCTCTCAGCTCCACCGCAGAGCCAGTGTCCATCTTCAGCTAAAACTGGATTGGCCAAAAGGGCAGTGGCTGGACGCACTGGTTCTGGCTGGCGCTGGTGTGTGGTCACTGAAGCAGCGGGGGTGAGCTGGCACTGGGTGGGCTCTGCTGTGTGGAAGGGGTGTGCTGTAGGGCCCAGCTGGCGCTGTCTCCCTGGAAGCATTAAAGCTGTTTCTTTGAGCTGCAGCTCCTCAGAATAACCCTTGTCCATCCAGGGGCAGAGAGAGAGAAGGTTAGCCCAGCTCTCAAGGGGGCATGTGATGCTGTACAGATTAGATATCTTGTCATAATGTCAGTGTTAAAAGACCTATTTTGGAGTGAGCTTATAGCTTTGCTTTTCTACCATAGCGTCCAATGACCTGGTGGCTAGGTTCTTTTTGTTACTTTGAAAATACTTTTTACTTTTTCAATAAACTGATTTCCGGACAGCCTGGTGCTGCCACCATCGTTTTGTTTCTGAGATGTAGGGGGTAACTCTTCTTGCCTAACAGCACAGTTGTCCCAAAATCACCTCTCCCAACCTGCTTCAGGATCCCTATTAGGCAGAAGCAACCATGACACGGGAGCCACATGCTCAATTAAAAGAAAGAACCAAGAATCAACAAACTCATTGCAGCTGTCAAGGAAAAATAGTGTGTCCAACATGTGACGGCAGAGCTTGGACTCAAGCCCCAGTCGTTTCCAGGTTCTCCTACCTAGGCTGTTCCCCATCATGGGCACTCACGGTCCACCTAGCCAGGGCTTGCTGGAGAGGGGTTACTCTAATGGCTGCTCTGGGGAGAGGGAGCGGGTATAACACAGCAGCACTTGTGCATGTCACCACACCTGGAACCCTTGCACTGGGCCCTGTGCACCAGTACAAATCAAGCAGATCCACTTGCAGACCAAACGGCAAGCCCTGGGAACTCCCACCCCTCAGCAAAGGGCTTGCAGGGCAGCCCCGCTCACTCAGCTCTGGCATGGGCACTGCTGGGTGGCTCCACTATTATTCCTCCCCTGTGGGCATCAGAGAAGGACAGGGCTGAGAGCTGGGGGCTGAATGAGGAGAGAGTGGCTTGGCATGGACCTGAGCAGCTGGTGAACGGAGCCTGGTCAGTAGGTGGGGGCCTTTGAGGGAGGGGCCTTTGACAAGGGGCAGGGCTAAATCAGGTTGAATGGGGAGGTTAAAAAAACCAGCTCCCAGGTGAGCAGAGGAGCAGCAAAGGGAGGGAGTTTAGAGCAACATTCCTGCCAGGTCCTGCACCAAGCAGAGAGCCTTGACAGTGAGAGAGCACCAGGCAGAGTGAGCTGCCCAGGTAAGGAGAGTTTGGCTGGAGTAAGAGTTCAGCAGCAGGGCAGGAGACCGAGGCACTATAACCTGCCACAAAAAGCTCCCTATAAAAGAAATATACCGGGGGGAGGAGGGAGGATACATCTCACAAATGTCCTCTAAGCTTAGCCCAATAACACCCCAAACCTGCTAGCGTGAAACTAACTCCATGCTTGAAGACTGAGAGTATAGCAGTGGGAATACACTACTGAGCGCCTGACGAGGGAGGATGGGGACAGCGACTGTGAAATGCTCGGGGAGATGAGGGAAACTACAAAGGAAGAAAACTCAGTAATAATGTGGGATTACAACTAGTCTAATATTGACTTGGTATGTGCCACCTCAGGAAAGGATGCAGAGATAACACTTCTAGACACCATATATGGCAGCCTTTGGAGCAGTATGTGCTAGAACCACAAGGAGAGAGGTAATTCTTGATTTAGTCCTAAGTGGAGCGCAGGCTCTGGTCCAAGAGGTGAAGATAGCTGGACTGCTCAGTAAGAGTGACCATAATATAAATAAATTTAACATCCCGGGTAGGCAGAAAACTGCCAAAGGAAACCCACCACAGTAGCATTTAACTTCAAAAAGAGGAACTACACAAAGATGAGGGAGCTACTTAAATGGAAGTTAAAAGGAACAGTCCCAAGGGTGAAATGCCTGCATATTGCCGGGAGATCTTTTAAAAACATCATAACAGAGGCTCAAACAAAATGTATACCCCAAATAAAAGAAAAAAAGTAAGAAGACCAACAAAACGCCACCAGGGCTAAACAACAGAGTAAAAGAGGCAGTTAGAGGCAAAAAAAAAAAAAAAAAAGCATCCTTTTAAAACGGGACGTCAAACCCTAGTGAGGAAAATAGAAAGGAGCATGAACTCTGGCAAATCACGTGCAGAAGTATAAATGGGCAGGCCCTGAACGAAGCTGAAGAGAAACTAGCAAAAGACTTAAAAACGAACAGCAACAACTGTTTCAAGCACATCAGAAGCAGGAAGCCGCCAGTCAGGGGGGCACCTGGTGAATGAGGCACTAAAGGAGCACTCCAAACAGGCAAGGCCATTGCAGAGAAGCTAAATGAATCCTTTGCATCAGTCTTCACTGCAGAGGATGTGAGAGAGACTCCCACACCTGAGCCATTCTTTATAGGTGACAAATCTGAGGAACTGTCCCAGATTGAGGAGTCAATAGCGGAGGTTTTGGAACAAACTGATAAATAAAAGAGTCACCGGAAGCAGATGGCATTCACCCAAGAGTTCGGACAAAATGCAGATACGAAATTGCAGAACTAACTGTGGTATGTAACCTACTGCTTAAATCAACCTCAGTACTAGATGACTAGAGGATAGCTAATGTAATGCCAATTTAAAAAAAAAAAGTCTCCAGAGGCAATCCTGGCAATTACAGGCCGGTAACCCCAACTTCAGTACCAGGCTAACTGGCTGGAACTATAGTAAAGAACAGAATGATCAGATTCACAGATGAACATGATACACTGGGGAAAAGTCAACATGGCTTATGTTCCAGGAAATCCTGCCTCACCAATCTATTAGAATTCTCGGAGGGGTCAATAAACATATGGCCAAGAGTGATCCAGGCAGCATACTGTATTTGGGCTTTCAGAAAGCCTTTGACAAGGGCCCTCACCAAAGGCTCTTCAGCAAAGTAAGCAGTCACGGGATAAGGGGGAAGGTCCTCTCGTGGATCAGAATCGCTTAAAAAATAGGAAATAAAGCGTAAGAAAAAAAGACCAGATTTCACAAGGGAGAGCGGTAAATAGCGGGGTCCCCTAAGGATCTGTACTGGACCCAGTGCTGTTCAACATATTCATAAATGATCTGGAAAAAGGAGTAAACAGTGAGGTGGCAAAGTTTGCAGATGATACAAAAATCACTTAAGATAGTCAAGTCCAAAGCTGACTGCAAAGAGTTACAAAGGGATCTCGCTAATTTGGGTGACTGGACAACAAATATGGCAGATGAAATTCAATGCGGATAAATGCAAAGTAATGCACATTGGAAAATATAATCCCAACTATACATACAAAATGATGGTCCTCTGAAAACATCCACTCAATGTGCAGCAGCAATCAAAAAAGCGAACATTAGGAAAGGGATAGATAATAAAACAGAAAATATCATAATGCCACTATATAAATCCATGGTATGCCCCTATCTTGAATACTGCGTGCAGTTCTGGTCTCCCGATCTCAAAATAGATATATTAGAATTGGAAAAGGTACAGAAAAGGGCAACAAAAATGATTAGGGGTATGGAATGGCTTCCGTATGAGGAGAGATTAGTAAAACTGGGACTTTTCAGCTTGGAAAAGAGACGGCTAAGGGGAGATATGAGTGAGGTCTATAAAATCATGGTGGGGAGAAAGTGAATAGGAAAATGTTATTTAATCCTTTCACATAAAACAAGAACCAGGGGTCACCCAATGAAATTAACAGGCAGCTTTATAATGAACAGAAGGAAGTATTCCTTCACACAACGCAGTCAACCCATGGAACTCATTGCCAGGGAATGTTGTGAAGGCCAAAGCATAACTGGGTTCAAACTAGATAAGTTCACAGAGGACAGGTCCATCGATGGCTATTAGCCAAGATGGTCAGGGATGCAACCTCATGCTCTGGGTGTCCCTAAAGCTCCAAGTCCCAGATGTTGGGAAATGAGTGACAGGAGGGATCACTAGACAGATGCCCTGTTCTGTTCATTCCCTCTGGGGCACCTGGCATTGGCCACTCAGCAGACAGGATACTGGGCTGGATGGACCTTTGGTCTGACCCAGTGTGGCCATTCTTACATTATGTCTCTTTGACCAGCACAGGGGGTCGGTGCTGGAGGTGGCGGGGGGCTCTTTGCTCAGCTGAGGGGGGCCAGCATTCAGGGAGGTGGCAGGAGGGCTCTTGGCCCAATGGGGGGTGTCTCTTTGCCTGACAGGGGTGTTGGCACTGGGAGGGGGGTCAGGGGCCTCTTGGCCTGGTAGGGGGGGTAGCCCTGGGAGGACTTGTCAGGGGAGTGGCTCGTTGCTCTGTGGAGGGAGGCCAGAGCTGCAAAAGTGTTGGGGGGTGGCTCTGGGCCCAGCAGGGGGGGGGTCGGCACTGGAAAGGGGGGGCATTGAGATGGGCTCTTTGCCCAGCACGGGAGGTCAGCTCTGGGGGGCTGTCGGGGGGGCTCTTTCCTTGAGGAGGATCGGTGCCACAGGGCTGTCGGGGGGCTCTGGGCCCGGGAGGGGTGGGCGCTGGGGGGCTGTCCGGGGGGCTCTGGGCCCAGGGGAGAGGGCAGTGCTGGGGGGCTATTGGGGGGGCTCTGGGCCCGGGAGAGGTGGGCGCTGCGGGGCTATGGGGGGGGGCCTCTGGGCCCAGGAGGGGTGGGCCATCGGGGGGGCTCTGGGCCCCGGGAGAGGTGGATGCTGGGGGGCTGTCCGGGGGGCTCTGGGCCCGGGGCTGGAGGGCTGTCAGGGGGGCTCTGGGCCCAGGAGGGGTGGGCGCTGGGGGACCGTCGGGGGGGCTCTGGGCCCGGGAGAGGTGGGCGCTGGGGGGCTATTGGGGAGGCTCTGGGCCCGGGAGGGGTGAGGGCTGGGGGGGGGCGTTCGGGGGGACTCTGGGCCCGGGAGGGGTGGGCGCTGGGGGGCTGTCCGGGGGGCTCTGGGCCCGGGAGGGGTGGGCGCTGGGGGGCTGTCGGGGGGGCTCTGGGCCCGGCGATGGGGGCCGTCGGGGGGGGCTCTGGGCCCGGGAGAGGTGGGCTCTGGGGGGCTGTCGGGGGGGCTCTGGGCCCGGGAGGGTGGGCGCTGGGGGGGCGTTCGGGGGGACTCTGGGCCCGGGAGGGGTGGGCGCTGGGGGGCTGTCCGGGGGACTCTGGGCCCGGGAGAGGTGGGCGCTGCGGGGCTATGGGGGGGCTCTGGGCCCAGGAGGGGTGGGCGCTGGGGGACCGTCGGGGGGGCTCTAGGCCCGGGAGAGGTGGGCGCTGGGGGGCTATTGGGGAGGCTCTGGGCCCGGGAGGGGTGGGGGCTGGGGGGGGCGTTCGGGGGGACTCTGGGCCCGGGAGGGGTGGGCGCTGGGGGGCTGTCCGGGGGACTCTGGGCCCAGGAGGGGTGGGCGCTGGGGGGCTGTCCGGGGGGCTCTGGGCCCGGGAGGGGTGGGCGCTGGGGGGCTGTCGGGGGGGCTCTGGGCCCGGCGATGGGGGCCATCGGGGGGGGCTCTGGGCCCGGGAGAGGTGGGCTCTGGGGGGCTGTCGGGGGGGCTCTGGGCCCGGCGATGGAGGCCATCGGGGGGGGCTCTGGGCCCGGGAGAGGTGGGCTCTGGGGGGCTGTCCGGGGGGGGCTCTGGGCCCGGCGCTGGGGGGCCGTCGGGGGGGCTCTGGGCCCGGGAGAGGTGGGCGCTGGGGGGCTGTCGGGGGGGCTCTGGGCCCGGCGCGGGGGGGCCGTCGGGGGGGCTCTGGGCCCGGGAGGGGTGGGCGCTGGGGGGGCCGTCGGGGGGGCGCTGGGGGGGCCGTCGGGGGGGCTCTGGGCCCGGGAGGGGTGGGCGCTGGGGGGCCGTCGGGGGGGCTCTGGGCCCGGGAGAGGTGGGCGCTGGGGGGCCGTCGGGGGGGCTCTGGGCCCGGCGCTGGGGGGCCGTCGGGGGGGCTCTGGGCCCGGGAGAGGTGGGCGCTGGGGGGCTCTGGGCCCGGCGCTGGGGGGGTGTCGGGGGGGCTCTGGGCCCGGCGCTGGGGGGCTGTCGGGGGGGCTCTGGGCCCGGGAGAGGTGGGCGCTGGGGGGGCGTTCGGGGGGGCTCTGGGCCCGGCGCTGGGGGGGCGTTCGGGGGGGCTCTGGGCCCGGGAGGGGTGGGCGCTGGGGGGCTCTGGGCCCGGCGCTGGGGGGCTGTCGGGGGGGCTCTGGGCCCGGGAGAGGTGGGCGCTGGGGGGGTGTCGGGGGGGCTCTGGGCCCGGGAGGGGTTGGCGCTGGGGGGCTGTCGGGGGGGCTCTGGGCCCGGCGCTGGGGGGCCGTCGGGGGGGCTCTGGGCCCGGGAGAGGTGGGCGCTGGGGGGCCGTCGGGGGGGCTCTGGGCCCGGCGCTGGGGGGCCGTCGGGGGGGCTCTGGGCCCGGGAGGGGTGGGCGCTGGGGGGCTCTGGGCCCGGCGCTGGGGGGGTGTCGGGGGGGCTCTGGGCCCGGGAGAGGTGGGCGCTGGGGGGGTGTCGGGGGGGCTCTGGGCCCGGCGCTGGGGGCCGTCGGGGGGCCGCACCTCCCCCACGCCGCGCGGCGCCTGCGCGGGCCGGGCTCTGCGCTCACTTCCGTCCCGGCCTGGCAGCGGCGAGAGGAGCCGGGAGCGGCCCGGGCCCAGGTGAGCGGAGCCGCGCGGCGCCCAGACCCCCCGCCCAGGGGCCTCCCGAGCGCCGCGTCTCCATGGGAACGGGCCGCCGAGCCTGGCGCCCCGAGTGACCCCCGGGCCCCCAGACCCGGGCCGGGGCAGGGGAGCAGCACGACAGCCCCCCCGCCTCCTGGCACCGCCCCCGGCCCCCCCGGGCCATGCAGTGACCCCCCCGCCTCCTGTCTCTGACCCCCGCCCCCCCCGGGCCATGCAGTGACCCCCCCGCCTCCTGGCACCGCTCCCGGCCCCTCCGGGCCATGCAGTGACCCCCCGCCTCCTGTCTCTGACCCCCGCCCCCCCCCGGGCCATGCACTGACCCCCCCGCCTCCTGTCTCTGACCCCTGCCCCCCCCGGGCCATGCAGTGACCCCCCTGCCTCCTGTCTCTGACCCCCGCTCCCCCCCGGGCCATGCAGTGACCCCCCCACCTCCTGGCACCGCCCCCGCCCCCCCCGGGCCATGCAGTGACCCCCCCACCTCCTGGCACCGCCCCCGCCCCCCCCGGGCCATGCAGTGACCCCCCCGCCTCCTGTCTCTGACCCCTGCCCCCCCCGGGCCATGCAGTGACCCCCCCGCCTCCTGTCTCTGACCCCCGCTCCCCCCCGGGCCATGCACTGACCCCCCCGCCTCCTGTCTCTGACCCCCGGTCCCCCCGGGCCATGCACTGACCCCCCCCGCCTCCTGTCTCTGACCCCCGGCCCCCCCGGGCCATGCACTGACCCCCCGCCTCCTGTCTCTGACCCCCGCCCCCCCCGGGCCATGCAGTGACCCCCCCCGCCTCCTGGCACCGCCCCCGGCCCCCACGGACAATGCACTGACCCCCCTGCCTCCTGTCTCTGACCCCCGGGCCCCCCCTCCGGCCATGCAGTGACCCCCCCGCCTCCTGTCTCTGACCCCCGATATCTCCGGGCCATGCACTGACACACGCACACACCTGATACCTCCAGGCCATGTACTGACACCCCTACAGATACCCCTTGGGTCCTGGCACTAACAGCACCTCCCGTGCTATCCCCCCTCAGCAGTGATGCCCCCCCATGATAACTGCCCCCCCAGGTCAGCCTCCCATGCCCTAGCGGTGACAGCCCCCCAAGATACACCCCATGTACCAGACCCCTGGGGCCCCAGGCAGTGACTGACTGCTACCTGTGCCGGCCCCTGGGGCCCTGGCAGCAACAGTCTGCTATGATAATTTCCCCACCCACCGTCCTTCCCAGGCCCGTGGCAGTGACAGCCCCCAGCCCCCCTGTGACAGCCCTCCTGGACTCCTAGCACTGACAGCCCCCCTATGATAACCCTCCCCCCATGCCAGCCACCCTGAGCCCCTGGTAGTGACAGCCTCTCGTCAATTGGCCTGTGCTGAGCACTCTTGCCTGGATCCTGGGGAAGGGTGGGCCACAAATGCAGGGCCCTCATGGGGTTAGGAGTGCCCCTTCATAGAGCCATGTGTCCCCACTCTTCCTGCAACAGGCTGCTGTGTGCCGGGGACGTTGCCATGGCAATGGGTCTGACACATCTGTGCATATCTGCCTACATCCAGCAGGAAGAAATCTCCTTTAATCCTAAAATAGCAGGCACCTCCCCTGCCCCCGCACCCCCACCTCTACCCCCACCTGCCTACAGCTTCTTGGCTACAGCTGAGGAGGGCGCAGGACGAGTGACAACAGCAACACTGGTACCCCCACCCCCAGAGGTGTTACAGCTCTCAGCCCCTCTGCCTCTAATCATAGAGCCTATCTTCAAAAATACCCTGGGGAGAGCCCGGGTTGGGGATGTGCGTGCTGGGAGTAATGCCAGCCAGACCTGGTTCACGGGCGCCTCTGTGCGCAGCTCTGCAGCAATCCCCACCCCTTCCCACAGTCCCACTGCAGCCAGAAGTTTTGTTCTGCTGCTTCCCCCCATTTCCTAGTGCATTGGCCAGGATGGTTTTAAATGTCCCAAGCAATGGCCATCCCCCCAGCAGCCTGCGGGGTCTTGGAGCCAGGAAGCTGATCCAACTCTTCAGCCTAATATTTCCTTTGTTTGTTCTCCTTGGCAGACTTCAGCATCACCCTGGATGTGTCTCCCCTCTCTTTCAGGGTGACGCCAAGTTTGCTGCCGTTTTGCACCTGAAGGCCTGCTGCATGCACAGTATCTGTGCCTGGAGAACTGTCAGTCAAGGGCTGAGTTTTTTACCAATATAGTTATACCAGTATAAGCCATAGTGTGGATGCAGTTACACTGGGGCAGAGATGCCTTGTCCGGCTATAGCTTGTTCCCTTTGCTGTGTGGGAATAGCTATCCTGGTTATAAGCACTTTTATACCAGTATAACTATGCCCACATTAGGGAAGTTGTACAACTTCATCTGTACTGGCATTGCCCTGATCACTGATGGCATTGAGCCCCCTGGAATTGCCAACAATGGGGTTAAGGTAGTAAGACCCGCATCTGAAATCCTTCTCATTCACTTCTTGAGGAGCGCTGCAGCAGCTGGGGTCAGAATGCAGCCACCCAGCCCTAAGCTAAGGAGCTGGCTCCCTGGGTCTCTCTGTGACCTCTCTAGGCTTTGATGCAATGCTCTTAGCTGCAGTATGTGAGCGCATTAAGCCCCAGCTGGGGGTGACTGCATAGAGAAGGTGCTGGCAGTCTGGAGACGCTGTGGCTCCCACACACACTTAGCTCCGTTTCACTTTGTTTCAGCATCCATCTCCTATCTGCCAAGGTCTGCGCTAACAAAGGCAGGACTAGAGAGGTCTGAGTAAGGAGGCAGCCATGACCAGGTGAGACACTTTCACACATAGCAGAGAGCCTGTGGATGAGGGCAGGGCAGGGGGCAGGGGCATGGAGTCCCTTTGCGGGGAATGCCATGGGGCTAGGCAGGGCGTGAACAGTAATGGCTTTACTTTTCCTGAGCTTGGAGCCATGCTGCTGGTTTCAGGGTTGGGGAGGTGTGAGCTTGCATGGCTGCTTGCGCCAGGGCCTTTGCTGCAGGATTTCCTGCACTCCCTCTCTGAGGTTCATTCCAGAGCTTTGCACTTCTCCCCATCTGCCCATGGGCTCTCATCAGGATTTGTGCTTTGATTTCAGCTCCCCTGTCTCCAGGGTCGTTTACAATGGCAAGAGGAACAGCAGCCCTCGCTCCCCAAGCAACAGCAGTGAGATTTTCACCCCTGCTCACGAGGAGAATGTGCGCTTCATTTACGAAGGTGGGTGAGTGATCCAGGATCTGCAACTCCCCCAGTCCATGTTTTCTCCCAAGGCTCCCTTCCTCTCTGGTGCCACTTGCTTTTCAGCCTTGGAATTCCACAAGGGGCTTCCTGCCATGGTGCCTCATCAGAGCAGCGGGCAAGAAGCAGTCAGAGAATGGTGTGGCCGCTGCTTCCTCCCCGAGCTGAGGAGTGTGGAGCTTTACTCATCCCATCGCGTGCTCCTGAGCTGTTCTCTCTGCGTTGATAGCCTAGGGCCCGTTAGTTTCCATTCCCTATGGAGTGGTGGTGAGGAGAGGGATGCGACTACTTAATATGCCTTGCAATGATAGTCTACGTTGCTGTGTGACTCTGCTACCCACCAATTGCTATGGCAGAACCACGACACTGGAATGAGCCCAGAGCAGGCACTGGGTGGTGGCCTCTGCTATGTGGCAGGCATGACTTTGCTCATTCACAGGCTCTCAACAGACATCTCAGTCTCTCAGCCAGAAGAGTGAGGCCTTACTGCGAACATGAAGCAAATCAAACCAGGCCCAGGTAAAACTCCCTTGTGGGACAGTCCCTGTCTCAGCAGCCGTTGGGCTGTCTCATGTCTCCTGAGCCTGCTGAGCTGAGGAAACCCCTGTCAGACAAGGAGAGAGGAATCAAACTGATTTCGAACTGACCAAGTTAAGAGGACCCAGTGTGTGTGGAAGCCCCTTCCATAGCCTGGCTGAGGCTGGAACAACCCTTAGGAGACTCTTCTAAGGGCTTCTCATCCCCTGCCAGTGTCTGGGATGGTCTTTCCAACAACAGCCCATTGCCCAACAGCAACGCCCTCTGACTGAATGAAGCCATTGCTGGAAACAGGCAGTCTTTGTGTTGCTGAGTCCCCTGGGGTCATGTGGTGCTATGGAGGGGAGGCAAGGCCTGGTAGAATAGGATTTTCACATGCTTGGTGCTTATCTCTGGAGTGCCTTTGGCCCTGGCCATTTCTGGAGAATTTAGTCCTTCAATTAAAAAGTAAAATGAAGCTTCGATCCCTGAGGTTTGCAAAGAAACTCTTTGAATGTAACTGTGCTGTGTCTGTCTGTGAGCTGCCACCTATAGGGAGCTGCTGGCGAGTGGCCTCTGGAGTGGGGTGCAGTCTGGCTGGGGGGAGGTTCCAGCCTGCAAGTGCATATGTGCCATTTAAAGCGGGAGCCTGGGTGACTGTTCATGGGGTACTTAGCACCCAGGCCAGACACATGCCAGGTCCCCCGTGCTCTTGCAGGTATCTGCCCTCCCCATCCTCCTAGTGCAGTCTTTCCTCTTTACCAAGCCCACGGTGAAGGCACTTTCATGTATGTGATCCCACTGTGAAGTTGGAGGGAGACACATTGGACTGTGGAGCAGGGTGATAAGGAAATGGGGACTGGGAAGGTGGGGTTGGACCTCATTCTGATGGACAAAGAATTGTTACTTGGTGACCTAAAAATTACCAGTAGCCTAGAGTACCAGTACCATGATCTCATTACATTTATGTTGTGCAAACAGAACATGGCACCAAACACTAATATATATACACCGGACCCTCGCTAGAACACGGGGTTCAGGATTCATGCGCGTTACCATGGATCCCGATTTAAATATTTAAATTTGGGATCCGTTGCCATGGCCGTGCTGTATGCGAATCCGCACTATAGTGACACGCACTTTAGCGAGTGTCCGCTATATTTAGAACTTTAAAAGAGTTCATTTTCCAAAGCTAAAAGCAATTGTTGCCATAACTGTCTGGGAACATTAAATTTAAAGTATGAAGTGTCAGTGGAAACTGGGACTTGTTCAAGGATATCCTATTGGATGTCCAAAAAGCCATGATTCCACAGACACAAAAAAAGTTATGCTGGTCAAGAAGCCAGTCTGGTTAAAAGGAGTTGTGGAAGAGGCAATAAAACAAAATTTATATATAAAGAATGGAAGTAAATAGCAATTTATAGAAGTTAAAAGTTAAAAAATGTGGATGATTGGTAAGAGAAACCAAAGGAATCAATGAAATATCAATGGGCAATAGAGTTAAAGATAAGGCATTTTTAAAACATAGAACAAGAAATACCCCATGACGGATGATAAAATTGTAAATAGAGAAGCAGAAATGTTCAATAGATATCTCTGTACAGTATTTGGAATGCAGGAGGATATATAGTGTAGTCAAATATAGTAAAAATCTTAAAATCAATCAAACTGTACTATAGAATCTCTATGGGTAGAAATTCCATGCTTCAATAATAAGATTATAGCTGTAGGAATATACTACCAACCACCTGACCAGGATGGTGACCGAGACTGTGAAATGTTATGGGAGATTAGAGAGGCTACAAAAACAGAAAACCCAATAATTATGGGGTATTTCAACTATGCCCATATTGACTGGATACGTGTCACCTCAGGACAGGATGCAGAGATAAAATTTCTAGATGCCATTAATGGCTGATTCTTGGAGCCAGCTAGCCCTGGAACCCAAAAAGGGAGAAGCAATTCTTGATTTAGTCCTAAATGGTGCACAGGATCTGGTCCAGTAGGTGAATATAGCTGAACTGCTTGGTAATGGTGACCATAATGTAATTACATTTAACGTCCTTGTAAGGGGAAAAATAAAGAAATTCACCACATTTAACTTCAAAAAGAGGAACTCCACAAAAATGAGTAAGAGAGTTAAATGAAAGTTAAAAAGAACAGTCAAAAGGGTGAAATGCCTGCAAATTATAGGGAGAGTAGTTAAAAACACCATAATAGAGACTTAAACAAAATGTATACCCCCAAATTAAAAAAAAATAAACCAGTAAGAGGACCAAACAAATCCACCATGGGTGAACAACAGAGTATAAGAGGTGGTTAGAGACAAAAAGGCATCCTTTTAAAAATTGGAAGTCCTATCCTAGTGAGGAATATAGAAGGGGGATAAACTCTGTCAGATCAAGTGTAAAAGTATAATTGGGCACAAAAAAATTGAGGACCAATTAGCAAAAGCAACATTTTTTTAAAATACATCAGAAGCAGGAAGCCTGCCAAACAAAAAGTGGGGCAACTGGATGATTGAGGTGCTAATGGAATACATGAGGAAGAAAAGGCCATTATGGAAAAGCTAAATTAATTCTTTGCATCGGTCTTCACTACAGAGGGTATGAGGGAGATTGCCACACCTGAACTGTTCTTTTTAGGTGACAAATCTGAGGAACTGTCCCAGATTGAGTTGTCATTAGAGGAAGTTTTGGAACAAATTGATAAACTAAACAGTAATAAATCACCAGGACCAGATGGTATCACCCAAGAGTTCAGAAGGAACTCAAATGTGAAATTGCAGAACTACTAACTGTGGTATATAACCTATCATTTAAATCAGCTTCTGTACCAGATGGCTGGAAGATAGCTAATATAATGCCATTTTTAAAAAAAGGCTTTAGAGGCAATCCTGGCAATTACAGGCCAGTAAGCCTAATTTCAGTACCAGGCAGATTGGTTGAAACTATAATAAAGAACAGAATTATCAGACACATAGGTTAACACAATTTGTTGTGAAAGAATCGATGCAGCTTTTGTAAAGGGACATCATGCCTCACCAGTCTATTAGAAGTCTTTGAGGGAGTGAACAAACATGTGGACAAGGGTGATCCAGTGGATATACTTGGACTTTCAGAAAGCCTTTGAGAAAGTCCCTCACCAAAGGCTCTTAAGCAAACGAAGCAGTTATAGAATAAGAGGAAAGGTCCTCTCGTGGATTAGTAACTGGTTAAAAGATGCGAAACAAAGAGAAGGAATAAATGGTCAGTTTTCAAAATGGAGAGAGGTAAATAGCAGTGCCCCTAGGAGTCTGTACTGGGACAAGTGCTGTTCAACAGATTCATAAATGATCTGGAAAAAGGGGTAAACATTGAGGTGGCAAAGTTTACAGACAATACAAAATTACTCAAGCTAGTTAAATCCAAAACTGACTGTGAAGAGTTACAAAAGGATCTCACAAAACTGAGTGACTGGGCAACAAAATGGCAGATGAACTTCAGTGTCGGTGAATGAAAAGAAATGCACATTGGAACACATAATCCCAACTACACATTCAAAATGGTGGGGTCTGAATTAGCTGTCATCGTGGATAGTTCTGAAAGCATCTGCTCAATGTTCAGCAGCAGGCAAAAAAGCTAACAAGGTTAGGAACCATTAGCAAAGGGATAACTAATACAACAGAAAATATTATAATGCCACTATATAAACCCATGGTACCCCCCCATCTGAATACTGTGTGGGGTTCTGGTTGTCCTCATCTCAAAATAATATATTAGAATTGGAAAAAGAAAAGGGCAACAAAAATGATTAGGGGGTATGGAAGAGCTTCCACATGAGGAAAGATTTAAAAGGCTGGCAGTTCATCTTAGAAAAGAGATGACTAAAGGGGGATATGATCGAGGTCTCTAAGATCAGGAATGGTGTGGAGAAAGTGATTAAGGAAGTGTGATTTACTCATCCAAATAACACAAAAACCAGGGGTCACCCAATTAAATTAATAGGCAGCAGGTTTAAAACAAACATAAGGAAGTACTTCTTCGCATTGTGCATAGTGCCTTGAGTGCAGGGGACTAGACTAGATGACCTCTCGAGGTCCCTTCCAGTTCTATGATTTCTATACCGCAGTCAACCTGGGGAACTCATTGCCATGGGATGTTGTGAAGGCCAAAAGTGTAACTGGATTCAAAAAAGAATTAGATAAGTTCATGGAGGATAGATCCATCCATGGCTATTAGCCAACATGGTCAGGGGCGCAACACCATGCTCTGAGTGTCCTTAAACCCCTGACTGCCAGAAGCTGGGACTGGATGACAGAGATGGATGACTTGATAAATTTCCCCCTTCTGTTCATTCCCTCTGAAGTATCTGGCACCAGACACTGCTGGAAGACAGGATGCTGGGCTAGCTGGACCATTGGTCTTACCCAATATGGCCGTTCTTATATGTCCAGCTAATATGATGTGGATGGAATAGAAAGTTTACTATCTGTAACAAGATAGGAGAGTGTGAGGCAGCATCTGCTAAAATTAAACATTTTCATATCAGCATGCCCAGATAACTTACACCCAGAAGTCTTAAAGGAACTGCTGAGGATCTTGCTGAACCATTAATATTAATATTTAACAAATCTTGGAAAACTGGGAAATTCCAAAGGACAGGAGGACTGCAAATGTAAATTTTAAAAGGATAAAAGGGATGACCCAGCAAGATTTAGACTGGGAGCCTGACATTGATCCTGGGTAAAATAATGGAATGTTTAGTTCAGTTCAGGACTCAGTCGTCAAAGAATTAGAGGCTAAAAATATAATTAATGTGAAGGCAAGTTTTGTCAAACAAACGTGTTGTCTTTTGACAGGATTAGAGGTGTGGTTGATAAAGGCAACTGTGTTGATATAGTAAACTTAGATTTTTCCAAGGCATTTCACTTGGTACCACATACAATTTTGATTAAAAAACTTGCATTATATAGAACTAACAGGACATACACGTACAATGGATTAAAAACTGTCTCACTGACAGATCTCAAAGTGGTTGTTAATGGGTGATATCGATGAGTGAGGTAATTTGTGATGGATTTTCCCCAGTATTCCATGATTTATTGAAAATCAACATTAATGGTCCAGCAAGTTCCTTAGACAGCTCTTTTAAAACTCTTGGATGCAAGTTGTCTGGACCTGCTGATTTAAAAATGTCCAACTTTAGTAGCTTTTGTTTAACATTCACAGTTGGAATAGAAAGTGTTTCTTCATCATCATCATATGATATGACTGCATCATGTGGCTTTTTCCCAAATACACAACAGAAATATTATTCTTCTGTTTCTGAATATTTATTGACAATTCTGCCATTTCCATTGAGTAATGTACCAGTACCATTGTTTGGATTCGATTTAATGGCCTGTGACATACAGGAGCTCAGACTAGATGATCTAATGGTCTCTTCTGGCCTTAAACTCTGTGAAACGGTGAAGTTACCTGGTGTGTGCAGGGGAATGGGGTTCTTGAGGGCTGGGATGAGAGTGTGGGAGCAGCTGGAGGGAGCCCTAGGCACGTCCTGTAGCAGGCACAGCACCCTCCCTTCCCTCTCTCGCTGTGCTCCTTCCCCAGCCTGGCAGTGTGTGGAGCGAGACCTTCGCAACCAGATGTCGGGCAGTGAGAGGGGCCTGGTGGAAGAGTATGTGGAGAAGATACCAAACCCCAGCCTAAAGGGTGAGTTTGCCTGGGGGGTCTTTGGCCCATCCAGGGGAACAAGTGCCAACGGTGCTGAAGTAAGTGGAGCAGAGCACGGGCTGCTGAGAGGGGAGGAACCCCCTCGGGACACCAGTGTCTCATCCTAACTGAATGTACAGCTCTGGCCACGCCATCCAGCCACACGAGGGTGAGTGAGGGTGGCCAGATTGGGAGCCTGCAGGCCAGTGGGGCAAACGGCATTTCATGAGGGGGGGCAGAGGGGACCTGTGGCTCTTGAGCCTGGACTCCTGAAGAGTGTGTTGGCGTGGCGGGTGCTGGCAACACTGATCTTGTGCAGGGGTGATGCAGGGCTGAGTCCTGAGGGGGGTGGGGTGATGCTGGCAGTGCTGAGTCCCCAGGTGAGGAGGGGTTGTGATGCTGGCAGTGCTGAGCCCAGCCCCGTACTGAGTTCTCCTCCCTTCCTCCTCACAGCATTTAAACCTGTTGACTTGAGCGATCTGAAGAGGAGAAACACACAGGATGCTAAGAAATCCTAAGGCAGGTTCTGCCTGCTGATTGGCTGGTGTCCTGAGGTCCTCAAGCAAATTTAATTTGAAGATTTTGTGTTGATTTCCTCCTCCGGTCTGTGTTCTGCCCGTGGAAGAGCTGGGCGCTTTGGGGCTGGCTCTGAAGCTGCCCAAGTTTGAACTCCATTGCGGATGCCTAGAGCATGTTGTACTGGATTCCTGCCCCTTCCCTGTAGCCTCGTCTCGGGCTGCCTTTCTCTACCATGTGTTGGGCCCACAAAGTCAGCTTACTCTTCCTCCCAGCTCTGTCCTCAGTCGGCCCTGGGCTGCTCTTTGGCTGCCGAGTGGTTGGTGTGGTCCCTGGGGCTCTGGTGCTAGGGAGGACAGAGCTGAGTGGCTGTATTTGGGCCAGTGGAGGGCAAGCCTTGTTCGCCCCTTCCCCCAGGTATCGAGGAGCAGCTCTTGCTGCAGACAGGCTGAGAGGAGAAGGTGGGGCATGTTCAGAGGCTGGAGGAGGAGCATGCATTGTTGGTCCCTGCTGTGTGCCCCATGCCCATGGCTACTCGGTGCCAGTGGGCTTGCAGGCCTTCCCCACAGCCGTGCTGCTGGGCACGCGACCCTTCCCCCTCCCCTTGCTTGTCAAGTGGGTGAGGTTAGTTCGCAGCTGAGCCCCTAGCACTTGGTTGCTAACAGCTTCTGGGTTTGTGGGACTCTAAGATATTGTCCATATTAAAGAGCTGACTGGCTCTCTTCCCCATAACTGGGCTGAGGCAGGTCCCATGGCTTGGAGGGCAGAGCTGCTTCCTGCCAGGCCTTGCCCCGCTGGAGCTAAAAGGGGTGCATCCTTGGCCCTGAGCCCCAGAGAACAAGGTGCATTTACAGCTGGAGCCGTGGATTATTCTCCGCTCCTTGCTAGGTGCCCTGACAGCTCCTTCCAGGCAGGAAGGGTGGGGTGGAGCAGCACTTGCTGAGGGAGGCTTGGCTGTGGGAAGTTGTTTCTATCTGCGTCCTTGCCTGGACGACATCTCCCAACGTTAGTACTAGAGGGATTCCCCAGCCCTCCTGCCCCCTTCCTGTCCCCCTCCCTCCAGCTGTCTGGGCCCTCTGTGCAGTAACCCCCTTCCTGGCCAGGCCTGTTCTGTGGGTTGGGCCTGGAAGGGAGGTAGTTACACAGCCCCTAGTGGAGCCCAGCTCACTTCCTAAACATCCCTTAGCGAGGGCAGTTTATAGTAGGCTGCTGCTGCAGTGCCAGGCTGAATGCCCCCTCCCCACCCCTGGGCTTGGAAAGCACTTTGGGAGATGGCCCTCTTGGGACCCTAGTACCTGACAAGGCTCAGGGGGTCTCAGCATGGCCCCACTCTGAGTGGTTCTGCCATCACTATTGCCCTGTGAAGCACAACCCCTCCAGTCAGGCAGCTGTCACCAGCACTGCAGGAGCATTGTGGTCCCAGAGACCAGCATCCTGTCCCTGCAGTGCTGCGGGAGCAGCCCCCTGCCTGGGCGCTCGCAGGGAGGGGAGCTGCCAAGTGCTCTGCCCAGCACAGATGGTGGCAGGCACTGGCAGCCAGCCACTGCAGGGCTAAGAGCGGTGCAGGCAGGATTTGTGGTCACTGTTACCTTCCCTTTGTTGTTAAGTCAATGACCTATGTTGTTCTTTCGCTCTGTCTGTCACTTGAGGAGTGTTGTAAATAAAAGCTGGTTAGTCCTTTTGAGCTTGTCTCTGTGCACATCTGTCCATTGCTCCCAGGCTGCTCCATGGCTGGCTCTGGTGGATACGGGGGCTGATTTACCACCCATGCTCCCACTTCTGTTCAGCCACTGGTCTGCTGGCCAGTGCATGCAGAGCTGGGGAATGGCTGAGAGGACACCCTGACCCAGGGGAATGGCAGGATGGGCCTTGCATTACTGATGGCAGCTCTGTGGAGACATGCTGAACTGCCCCATGGGGGCCCAGCTAAGGAGCAAGGAGACGCCTCACAACAGGGCTGCAGCCAGGCACGCTGCCTTGTCCCTCTCCAGATTCCACATCAGTTTGCTCTCAACCCTCGAGCTGTGTCCGTGCCCGTTGGTCATAGCTGGACACCGCTCAGACAGAGGTCGAGCCGTGCACGCACACAGCTCTTGTGCACTCAGATGCTTTTCCAGTGACTCTTCCTAGTTTTCCCCGTTTTGATGTTTCAAGTCTCTCCATTATCTGTTTGGGCTGCAGTTCTGAAAGGAGCGTCAGGGCCCAGGTCTCTGGGGTGGAAGTGGGTGCAGCCCCAGCCACTGCAGGATCTTTTGGCAGCTCAGCCAGCTGATGCAAAGGGAGGCCGTGGACAGCTTTAATGTTGCTGTCAGCCTGAAACCACAGCTGCAGCTCCTCCAATCACACAATGTGTAGCAAATGCAGCCCCTCTTTCCCGCACTCCCACACTCCAGGCTGCGGCTATGCACCAATTGCATAGAGCACCTCTGAGCTGGGAGGTGCTGTATTAATTTAGATGGAATCAATGGGCCCAGAGTCAAAGCTGTTAACATGACCCTGAAGATGTTCAAAATTAAACAGTGTTAAACAAGGTTGTTGACAGGTTTCAGAGTAGCAGCCGTGTTAGTCTGTATCCGCAAAAAGAAAAGGAGTACTTGTGGCACCTTAGAGACTAACAAATTTATTAGAGCATAAGCTTTCATGAGCTACAGCTCACTTCATCGGATGCATACAGTGGAAAATATAGTGGGGAGATTTTATATACACAGAGAACGTGAAACAATGGGTGTTACCATACAGACTGTAACAAGGTTGTGTTCTTTTCCATCCTCCTGGTTGAAGACAAGGGCCCAGGCAGGGGGGGACACATCCTGAAGATGAATGCATGGCCACAGAGATGGTGTCTGTGGGACGGCTTTGGCTTCCTCCACTCTAGGATGCTGTTCCAGGAAGAAGGCCTGCTGGAAAGAGTTGGGGGCCACCTGACCGAGAAGGGGAAGAGCATCTTCATGAACCAGCTCACTAACCTAGTGAGGAGGGCTTTAAACTAGGTTCAAAGGGGACAGGTGACAAGATTTTTTATGATCTCTTTTACCCAAATTGCCTTCCACCATCAGCTTGACCGCCAATTCCTTCCTCTTACATAAGAACAATCACATTGAATCAGACCAAAGGTCTATCTAGCCCAGTATCCTGTCTTCCAACAGTGGCCAATGCCAGGTGCCCCAGAGGGAATGAACAGAACAGATAATCATCAAGTGATCCATTCCCTGTGACCCATTCCCAGCTTCTGGCAAACAGAGGCTAGGGACACCATCCCTGCCAATCCTGCTAATAGCCATGGATGGACCTATCCTCTCTGAACTTATCTAGTTCTTTTCTGAACCCTTTTATATTCTTGGCCTTCATAACATGCTCTGGCAAGGAGTTCCACAGGTTTCTTGTGTGTTGTGTGAAGAAATACTTCCTTTTGTTTGTTTTAAACCTGCTGACTATTAATTTCTTTTGGTGTCCCCTAGTTCTTGTGTTATGAGAAGGAGTAAATAATACTTCCGTATTTACTTTCTTCATACCAGCCATGATTTTATAGACCTCTAGCATATCTCACCCCGCCCACCTTAGTTGTCTCTTTTCCAAGCTGAAAAATCAATTTGTAAGAACCTATAGGATAACAGGGTTATAAGAAATAGCCAGCATGATTCTGTAAAGAACAAATCATGCAAAAAATTAACCTAATTTTGTTCTTTGACCAGGTTACTTGCCTAGGGCATATTGGGGAAGCACCAGATGTGATATATCTTGATTTTAGCAAGGCTTTAGACACAGGCCCATGTGACATTCTCATAAGCAAACTAGGGAAATGTGGTCTAAATGAAATTATTACAATGTGGATGCACAACTGGTTGAAAGACCGTACTCTTTATCAGTGGTTTGCTGTCAGGAAGGGCATATCTAGTGGGGTCTGCAGGGTCAGTCCTGGGTCTGGCATTAGTCAATATTTTCATTTATGACTTGGATAATGGAGCGGAGAGTGTGCTTGTAAAATCTGCAGATGACACCAAGCTGGGAGCAGATGCATGCAAGCATGTTGGAGGACAGGGTTAGAATTCAAAATGACCTTGACAAATTAGTGAATTGGTCTGAACTCAATAAGATGAAATTAAATATAGACAAGTACAAAGTATTACGTTCAGGAAGGAAAATCAAATGCACCACTACGAAATGGGGAATAACTGGCTAGGTGAAAGACTGATGAAAAGGATCTGGGGGTTGTAGTGGATCACAAATTTCATATGAGCTAACAATGTGACGCAGTTGCATAAAAGACTACTATTCTGGGCTGTATTAACAGGATTGTCCCAGGTAATCCATGGGAGGTAACTGTTCCACTGTACTGGGCACTGGGGAGGCCTCAGCTAGAGTGCTGTGGCCAATTCTGAGCGCCACACTTAGGGAAAGATGTGAACAAATTGGAGAGAACCCAGAGGGGAGCAACCACGATTATCAAAGGTTTAGAAAACCTGGCTTTGAGGGAAGGTTAAAAAAACTGGGCCTATTTAGTCTTGAGAAAAGATGACTGAAGGGCAACCTGATAAGTCTTCAAATACATTAAGGACTGGTATAAAGAGGACTGATCAGTTGTTCTCCATGTCCACTGAAGGTAGACAAGATGCAGCAAGAGAGATTCAGCTTAGCTATCAGGAAACACTTTCTTACTCTCAGATAGTTAAGGCCTGGAACAGGCTCCCAAGGGGGGTTGGGGAATCCCTGTCATTGGAGGTTTTTAAGAACAGGTTAGACAAACGGCCATTGTGTTTTAACGTCATCCTGGTGGCTGTGCACAGGCTGGGTGGTTCCCCTGGGAATTTTCATCTCTGAGCTCTCACATGCTCTTCAGCCTGAAATCCCCATGAGGACTGGAGAGGACACAGGCCCCTTTCTCTTTGTTTGGGTGGAATAGCGATTTTCCCCTTGAGCGGGCCTGACACAGCCGCCCCAGATGGGAGAATGTTCCCAGGGTCCCCATGGCTTGGGTCAGCCAGCGTCATAGTGCTAAATAGCCCCTTGTGGTTAGTGCTGGTCACAACTCCAGGGCTGGTCGGGCTGCCAGAGTTACTCTGCCCGTCTCTGCCTTCAGTCAGTGTTGGAGCTCTTGACCCCAGGAAAGGCAAGGCCATTTCTTCCCTTCCCTCCCCTGCAGGTAGGCAGCACAAGGGGGGTGTCTCTAGGATGTGCTGCTGAGTGCGGGGAGGGGAGCAAGTGCTGCACACTGAGACTGGGTCCTGCTGGAACTGCTCTCCCTGGCACCTGGCCTTTACCTTTCGCTGCCCCAGCTCGGCTCATGGAGCTGCCCCTGCAGAGCCACCCCCAGAAGCAGCCGGGAGGAGAAGACCTGCTTTGCTTTGGCCTTGCGGGTGAGGGGAAGCAGTGTTCTTATGCTGTGTAGCAGTGATTGGATGGTACTTTGGTGCTGTGACTCTACTTTCACTGCAGCATTCTCAGGGCAAGGGTCTCCTCTGCCCCAGTGCCAGTGGCTGCCACTGCAGAGCATCCTAAGGAACCAAGCTGCTGCACATCCCAGAGCGGCCGTGGGAGCAATTCCACTTTCCTGTGGCCGGAGCTGGGCTGGCTTTGTGGAATGCTGGCCTGCTCCATTCTTGAGGTGCAGCCAACCCCCATAGGGCTGGTGACCAGCTGAGTTGCAGACACCCTCCTTCCTGGTGAGAACGGATGGGTCCTTCCCTACAGTTCCCCACGCTAAACAGGCACAGCACTTGCTGGGACGTGCTGTTAGATGCGTTGCTACCCTCAGCACCCTGATGTGAAAATTCGGAGCTGTCCCCTCCGTCGGTGCACTCTCAGCCTACCTGGCTGTTGGGCTCTAGCTTGGATGAAGCCTTTTGGGGGGCTTGCTGAACCCTGCAGCGTTATCACAGCAGTTTGCTCATTGCATGTTAACGTCCTCTGTCCTGGCCCCTTCTCTACGGATGCGAGCTGCCTGGTTTGGGCGCTGGACATGCTGCTTGTCTGCGTGCACGGTGTGAACACAGACACCGGGTCCTGGCACCGGGTGTCCTTCCTGGGTTGTGCAGAGGAGCTCAGAGTGGCGAGGGCATGTGACTGGCAGTGCTGTGGCACCAGGCTGGATCTGACACCACTCAGCCAGTGGCAGGGGATGCTTGGCTCCCCTAACGTTGCCATTTGGCCCCTGGAGATTCTAGTTCTGTCTCCGTGGGTGTGTGGAGCTCAGCAGCATGTGGCACTTCTTGCTTCCCATGCTCTTTGCCTTCAACAAGGCTCAGAACAGAGGCTTTGGCCTCAGTGGAGGGGTTCAACATCCCACCTGGGCTGGGGGTGCAAGGCTCTGGCTGAGCAACGGAGGTAAAGCCATGGCCTTGCTGTTCACTCCACACCACTGGCCTCCCAGCTAAATCTCACCCCCAAACAGAGCCTCCCTTGGTGCATCAGCACGTCCCCTCTCCAGCCTCTTTCCAGGGAGACCCTCTGCTCCGGCCTGAGCCCCCAGCTGGCCTGCACTCCCTCCACTTTAACTGTGGGCACTAAGAGGGGACCCTGCACTCCAGCCCTGTGCTCCCCAGGCTGGTGGGCTAGGAGCACAGTGCCCTTGGGCTTCTGTAGGCCTCTCCTGTGAACCGCACCTGGATGCTGCTGCTGGAGCAAAGATTTCAATGTGACTCTGTTAATACACTCAGACCCCTTTTCCTCCCCTGCTTTAATGCCATTTAACTATACTCAGCATGGCAGCATTGCTCCCCAAGTGCATCTCTTCACACTGAGACCCTGAACACATTCAGCTTCCACCACCAACAGCCTCTTGCAAACAGCAGTGGCCTTGGAGCCTGCCCCACTCCCACTGGTTTGTGACCATCGTGGGACCACAGCTCCAGCCCCATGGAAGCCGGTGAGTCACCTCACCTAGTCCAACAGGAAAAGAAGAGGCAGCCGTTATGGCAACATTTTCTCTTTCACACCTCTGAGAGCGGTGGCTTTGCTGAATGTCCCCTCAGCAGTGCCACAAATGTTCCCTAATGGCCCTGCGTCGTTCCTGGGGCCCTGCCATAGAAACCCTGGGGCTCTTCACAGCTGTTTCCCAAGCATTGTTAGGAATGGCTCACAACTGGCTGCACAGGTGAGTGTGCGCCAGGAGCGTGAGAGCGTATGGCAGGTCATTCCGGGCCCAGCGAGTGGTTGGGCTGGGTTGGGCTAGATCCATATGGCAACAGGGAATCCGGGGGTGGGGAAGGGGTGCAATTTCTGAGCTCCCAGGAGCAGCTGATGGATCCCAGAGGGAAGGCTGCCTCTCTCACCCAGCAGGCGGGGGTGACCTAGCTCCTTAGGGCATCCGGCATTGAGAGCCCTATGGGGAGGTCCCTAGTAACCTCATTGCCCTGGGCCGGGGGGTGGGTATGTGACTCCTTGTGATGTCTGGGGTGAGCCTGTGCCTGCATTGCCACTGGCCGTTGGGGGTTGGCCCCGGTCTTGAGTTGGATTGCTGAAAGGCAGCGAGGCCTGGTGGCCAGGGCAGGGGGCTGGGGCTCCAGAGAGGTCCTCAGTTACCTGTCTGGCATGTCTGTTGCCCACCCACCGGAGCCCTTATCTTACCCCAGACATTTGGAGGGGCCCGTTCCCAATCCTGGCCAGAAGGTGGCACTGTTGATACAGATATAAGTGTCAGGCCCTGCCCGGGCCTGTGCCCCTGTGTGTGTTCCACACATGAGCTGGCCCCTGAGGAGCTGTTATTCAGCATGGCTAGTGCGGTGGTGCCCAGGAACTGCTATGCTGGGCGTGGCACGGGCACGCACAGAGACGTGGCCCTTGCCCGCAGGAGCTCACATGGGCAGCGCTCGTATGTGCGGGTGGCCATGTGCACAGTGGGGCTGTGTCAGGAGTGGAAAAACATGGGAGTTAGATGAGGTTGCTACAGCCTGTGTTCTGCCCAGCCCAGTGTGTGCTGGCATGGGGGGCGGGCTGAGGGCAGGCAGGCAGGGGATGTCCTGGAGCATGTAATGTCCTTGCCCTTTCTCGCACCCCCAGAGGTGCTGGGCCTGGGTAGTGTCATTCAGCTATGTGCTGGGAGCCGGAGCCCTGCTTGTGCTGAGCATGAGCTGTCCCTGGTCCACTGCGCCTGCTGGTGCTCAGTGGGGGGCTGGCGGCACGGCCCCTCGTGCTCCCTTCTGTCTGGGTATGAGCTCCTGGGGAAGCAGGGGTCCCTTTACCATCTCCGCGGCTGGCCAGGGAGCTCCATGCTCAGCCATTCACTGCTCCAGCCCCTGGCTGGCACTGCCCTCCAGTGGACCAGCCTCCTTGGGAACACCAGCTAATCCACTCTGCAGCCAGGCCTGTCCATGGGACAAGGAAAGCAGCCCCCCCCGGCCCCGTGTGAGAATCTGCCCCACAGGGTTCAGCGTCTCTGTTTCAGCAGGGGACACTGCAGGCGGCAGGCCAGACTAGGAGCTAGAGTAACCCTGTGGTCTCCAGCAGGGTGTATGGGGCGAAGCTCCTTCAGAACAGATGGGAGCACGGCCTCCCTGCACTCGCACTGGAGGGAAGCCTGGCTCTGGGACATGGCTCCTTGCCACGAGGTCCCCACCACCCCCACAGCCCCTGTGACCTAGTGGGCCGTCTCCCATCAGCCTCTGGTGAAGGAGAGGGATTGTTCGTTCTGTTTCTGAGCACTGAGGAGATGCCAGCTGTGGCTCCAGTGAGGCAGAGTCCATCTCCCCATGCCTCTACGTGGGGCAGGGGCACTAGCTCCATTTTAAATGGGGCAGCAGCAGCCCAGAGGTTCAGGACTCACATTCAGGCAGCCAGCGCTGAGCCAGACCAAGAACCCCGGGGGCCAGGCTCCAGGTCTGTGCCCTCCTGCCAGGCCACACTCGCTCTGCCATGCCATGGCTGCACTGTCGCCATTTCTCAGTCAGTTTTGAACCAGTTGCTGACAGGTCTTTCAGGTGTCAGGCTGGTCCTGGGGTGGCAGCATGACCTGCAGGGCACACACCATTGCTAGAGTGGCCTGAGCCACCCCCACCCAGTCCTCCGATCGGTATCTCATGTCCGTGAGGATGGAACCAGAACTCGCCATGGTATCCTGATGTGGCTGAGGGCTGACCCAGCCCTGGCACTTTGGTCCTGGCATCCCACCGCTGCCCACAGGAGCCTGGTCTGCGTCACAGGCTGGGGACCCCATGGGGCCCTGGCAGCTGCTGAGAGCTGGCTGAGCTGGGACACATTGTGCTGGGTTCAGGTGCTGGAGCTGCCCACTCCCCCCACCCCCTGGGGGTGCCAACAGGGTCATCACCCCTACTCTGGCTCCAGCCACAGGGCCCCTTTCCGTGGAGCTGGCAAAGCCTCAAGCTGGTCTGTGGGGCTTTGCAGCCTGGTGTTAAGTGACCCCATGTGCTGGCTGTTGCCATGGGAACCCGTGGGTGGAGGAGGGTTAATCACTGCGCCTTTGTTCTGAGTGGCCTGTGCAGATCTGCGGGCATGGGCCAGGCAGAGCCTGGCAGCTACCAAAGCAGCGGTGCAGCACCCCCAGCACTGCCTGCCCCCCACAACATGACAGCCGGCTGACTCCCCTCCCCCACAGCATGCGAAAGCCTGGTCCGCGTAAACAAGGGGACGTGGATGCTGTTGAGCACTCAGGCTCCAGGTTGGGCACCCCGTGCTTCGGAAACAGCCCCCAAAAGTTCAGCTGCAGCCTGGCTGGCCTCGCAGCCCCCTGTCCTGGTGCAGGCAGCGCCTCCCTGCAGGGGAGCTCAAAGCACCTGCACATGGGACAGCTGGGCCAGATCTGTCCTGTCACTGGACAAGTGGAGAACCTGAGGCACAGAGTGGGGAAGGGACTCACCCAAGCTTGCACAGATGAATGGGACCCTATGTGCCTGGGGCACCCCTCCCTTTCCTGGGAGCGGCTCTAGCTGCAGGCAGCATGGGAATGCTGTGCCCCACCCTTGCACCAGCGTCATCAGGGCAGTTGGGAATGTGGCAAGGGCCCTACACTTTGCTGTGGGAGCCTCAGTCTAAATCTGCCCCTGCCCCTGCCCCAGCTGGCCAGGTGGTTGGCTGCAGCACAGCCCTGGGGGCTGACGAATGTGCCTGCTTGGCATACGCTGGCGAGCTGCACCAAGACAGGCTGCGCTAGGGCTTATGTAAGGCTCACGGCTGCTCTTTGAACCTGTCACTAAGCTGCTGTGTAACTAGCAGAGCCCCCCGATGAGCCGGGGTGCCCAAGGTGCCCGGCTTGCTGGGCTGTGACATGCTGGCAGCTCCGCTCAGTGCTCCAGAGCAGCTGAGAGGCTGCTCCCAGCGCAGCGGCTGCTCAAGGCCATGGAGCCAGCCCCAAGGCCCTGGCACCCGTCTGTGAGGGCTTCGGCTTGCGGTGGGGGCTGTGAGCTTCACTGCGTTCCTGCGCCTCTGGCTGATGGAGCAGCTCTGCAGACGAGTTGGCTGTGGGGAGGGCTGGCTCTGTTCCAGTCAGGCCGCCTCCTTGCCGGGGACACCTTCCCCTACAGGGTGTGAACCCCCCCCCCGCCCCCAGTGCAGGGCCTGCTGTTTGGCCCTGGCTTGCCGAGGCTGGGGAGGAGGCAGGGACGATGCAGCTCCCATTACAGCGACGCCCAGTCCCCAGTCCGGCACGGCCTGCCCTGCTGGGATTGGAGCACGACTCTGCCGCTCAGCTGGGCCAGGGCCCTGCCGCCAGCTTGGCCTTCCTCTGGTCCCCCCAGGCAATGGCTGCAGTCTGCCCCTTCCTCCCCTGCCTGGAGCCCCAGGGAAAGGGGGTGGGACAGTCCCTCATTTTTATCACTGCACCTGAGCCTGTGAGGCCAGCGGCCGCCCCAGCAGTCCCCTCCTTGCCACCCAGACTTGCCCTGGCCCGGTGAGTGGGGCTGGGGCTCCAGGCACAACGTGTGCCAGGGTGATGGCAGCGGGGGGGGGGGGGTCGCCATGGCAACACAGGGAGCCACACGCTCTCTAGGCCTGGTGCCTCACAGGGACTCTATTTACCTTCTCAGAAAGCGCCTCCTGCGCCAGCAATTTGCTTCAATTAGCCTCGTTAGCACATCAGGAGGCCCCCCAGTGATGTCAGCAGATGGCCACGGCAGGAAGCTCCAGCCCCCTGCTATCCCCACACACAGCACTAGCGCAGGGCCAGAGAGCCGTGTCGAGCCAGGGCTGTGCCCCGCCAGGCCTCTGGCTCCCGTCCGACGTTCCCTCTGATTTTTGGCAGGCCGTGTGCGCAAAAAATTTCTTCTGTGCAAATTGTTGTGCTTCTGTGCAAATTTGTGTGTGCACGGTGTTTCACGGGGTGCGCGGGGGTTAGGATCTGTGTGCACACGCGCAGCTTAGAGAGAACAGTGCTCCCGTCCCTCGCTGGCTGCCTGGGTCCTGGGTGGCATGTGGGGGGCAGAAGCCCCGTGAGCGGCCACACTGCTGCCCAGGCACCAGGCAGGGAAGTGGGGCGGCAGCGTCGCTGTCTGGCTGCCTGCTCCCGCCGGCTGGCCTTGGGCTGGCTTGTGTGCTCACGCTGCTCCCATTAGGGCCCCCACGCTGGCCGGCGGGGCTGTGAGCTGGTCTCTGGGGAGCTGCTGTGATATGACACCCGCTGCCTGGCGTGTTAAGCTGTGCGGGGTGGCAGCGGCCTGCGCCTGCTGCTGGGTGGGCAATGCCACAGAGTATGGGTCGTCAACAAGCGGACTGCGGGCCAAATCTGGACCACCAGACACTTTTGAATGGACCTCGAAATCTGTTTATTTACTTATTATCATTATTGTGTTTTTTAAATATTTTCTCTGGAGCTTGGCCCTTGACTAGATCTTGACCAAGAAATTGGGACCATGACAAAAAATTGTGGACTACCCCATGCCACAGATCCTCTAACTGCCCCCCAACCTACAGACAGTAAGCTGGGCTCCTGTCTCCTCCTGAGGGCTCCTGGCCTACGAGGGAGGCTGAGCCCAGGTCAGTATCCGCTCAGCTTTGGACCAGCCCAGCCTTGAACCAGGCCGCTGCAGGCCAGACCAAGCACTGCTCTGTGGCTGCGGTGGCCTGGCTTGGCTGGGGCAGCCTGGGAGCGGGCGAGTAAACAGCGGAAAATTACTGTGTGCTCAGCACAGCCATTATCCAAATGAGCTGAAAGCAGCACATCTGGGCTGGGGAAAACCTGGGCCCAGGGCTTTGCAGTGCGGACACGTTAATCAGGTCTGGGCTGGCTCAGTGCTGGAGAGGAGACCCCCCACCCCCCAGGAGAAAGGCAGGGGGCTGTAGGTGACTCAGTGCTGCCCCAGGCAGGAATGAGAGCTGCGCATGCCGCCTAAGGGCGAGGTGGGCTGCTAACCCCAAACTCAATGCTGGTTATTATCCCCTCCCCTGCCCCTGTAGCGTGCCCAGGCTGAATCACTGACTGCCCTGGAGGAGGCGGGTAATGCCGCTGTGCCCTGTTAAATGCTGGCCACACCCTGGCTGGGCGCTGCCTGCGTTTCAGTGCTGGGAGACGGTGCCTGCACCCTGGAGCTTCTGCCCTTACCTTCCTGCGTGACAGACACAATTAGTTCACGGTTATAAAATGCTTTGAGCTCATGGGGGAGCAATGGGACACGCGTGCGACGGGTGTGTGTGAACAAATGCCCCTTCACCCTGCCCCACAGTACGAACGCATCCCCTCTTGTTCCCCACTTGCACAGCGACCTCCCCTGGTAGCAAATACATACCCGCCCCCCCCATCCCAGCTTCTTCCAATACCCACCCCCAGATCCCCTCCCAGGCGCCTGGGCCTAGGGCTGCTGCTGAAGTCACACGTGATCAGCACAGGCTGGGCCTCGCATTGGGCCTGGTGTTGGCAAACAGCGTCAGTGCAGTCTCGGCCCAGGCTGCCTGAGTGGCACACACGGTGCTGCCTGGGGGCTGGGGGAGGGGGGCTAGGGCAGGGACCCTGGGTGCTGTGGAATGTGCAGGTCCCCAGAAGCCCTGCTTGGGCTGAAGCAGGGTCAACCCCAGCCCCATGAGAGGCAGTGCATGACGTGAGCGCCCTGCAGCACAGGGGCAGGGTGTCATGCAGGCCACAGGGGTGGGGGGGATGCTGGCCTGCAGGGGGCTGGGGCAAGGCTCAAGGCCGGGGACGTGATGGGTCTCACAGAAAGACGTGGCTGAGGCTGGCCCCAAGGCACCAGGGCAGTTCTGCTGACCTTGGGGCAGCCATTCCTGGGGACAGTGGGGCTAGGACATGGAGTGCGAGCTCCGAGGAGCGTGATTTGGTGGAGATGTAAACAGCAAGGCTGGCCTGGCGCCCTCTGCGCTGAGCAATGTTTATAGTGTGGGGCTGTTTATGGTCATTCGGGCGGCTGGTTCCCAAGTGCTCAGCCAGAGCTGTCATGTCGGGCTTGCCAGCTGCAGGGGCAGGGTTAGCTATGCACGGGGCGGCTGGCTCTGCAGTGGACCAAGGCTGCTGTGGCACTAGGGTCAGGGAGGGCACACAGTGGTGCTGGGCTGGGACAGCTGGCGTGCCAAGAGCACCTTCCCTAGCTTGCTGGTGCCAGGCTAATGGGGCAGGCGGCGCTGATGGGAGATCTCTGGTCATGATGGTAGTTTAAATCAATAAGCCCAGATGAGGTGCAGTTTTGGCTACTTCCCTGCAGAGGAAATTAGGGCCACTTTGCAGCAGGAAATGCTCCTTAAATGCATCAGGAATTTCCCCAAGCCACAACTGGGAGGGTGAGCATGGCCCGAATGCCCAGAGTGACCCCCAGCCTCCAGGTCTGGTCAGTAAGCAGTAACCCTGTGCAGACCCACTCACTGCGGGCACCAATCTGCCCCCCTAACCCCACCACCTCCAAGCCTGGCCTGTAACCCTGTGGATGCCACCTTGCCGCCAGATATGTTAGTACACTCCTTGCGGCAAAGCGAGCTGGGACCAGAACCCAGGAGTCCTGACACTGTCACCTGCTCAGGCCAGGTGTGTGCTTGGGAGTGCTGCCAGGCTGTGCACATGGGGCAGAGCTTGCACGCAGGCAGGCCGGGGCGCTGGGCTAATCCCCCACACAAGGAGATTGTTCCATTCCCAAAGCCGCCACGTTCAATGGCTTAGCGCTCACATGGGGTGCAAAAGCACCTTATGAGTGATTGGGGGGGCTGGGGGGGCTGGGAGGTACCCAGCATGTATGTGAATGCCTGTGGCTCTGTGCAGGGGCCCACAGCTGTGTGGCAGCGTGCCTGCTAGGCTGCTGCTGGCCCTGCATGACTCCAAGCCAAGTGCCAGCAGCTGTGTTTTTGCTCCTGGCCAAAGCTGACTGGGGGGGGCCAAGCCTGCAGGAGGGTCACCTCTTGGGCCACCATCCGGCCAGTGCCAGCCAGAGCCCCCTGCAGCCTTGAGGTGTCTAACTCTCGCAGCTGCAGATTTTCTGGCGGAAGCCCTGGGCAGATGCTCCAGCGCATGCTTTGCTTTGGGGACAGTAGAGCTGCAGCTGCTGCACTAGCCCCTCCCCTGTGCGTTACGCTCTCACACCCTGATGTCCTCCCAGCCACACTGCTGGCCCCATGCGCAGCTCCCTGGCCCAGTGCACGGGGAGTGCGCCACACAGCGCGCACAGCCACACTGCGCCCAGAGTAACTGCTCGTGGCCAGGCAAGCCAGCCTGCCAGGGCAGCTTGGCATCAGGTGCCGAAAGTGCCAGTTTGGGGAGACGCAGCCCCCCCAGAGGCTGGAATGGGCTCCCAGGGCAGGGGCGGCATTTGCTTTCTCTGCCCTGTGCCACGGGCCGGGGGGAGGTCCAGCTGGATGGGGCTGCCAGGCAAGCACAGGGAGGAGGCGGATGTGTGGGAGTGAGGCTGAGCCTGTGTCACAGGGTCCCCGGGCAATGCTCTGGAACTGCTCCCTACGAAGCCAGGCAGGACTCTGGGGAAGTCTCTTCTCTTGGAGCAGCCTGTCTTCAGGGCAAGAAGCTCACACAGCTTCCACCTTCCTGGGTCTGACCTCGGAGCATTCAGCATCCTCTGCCCCTCCGTGCGCTTCCCGCAGCCAGTCCACCCAGGCGGGGCTCCTGGGGAAGCCAGAGGGTCCTGCCCCACAACTCCGCAGTCAGACGGGCCTCTCAGCCAGCCAGTAAAACAGAAGGTTTATTAGATGACAGGAACACAGTCTAACACAGAGCTTGTAGGTGCAGAGAACAGGACCCCTCAGCCGGGTCCATTTTGGGGGGCAGTGAGCCAGACAACCACGTCTGCACTTCTCTCCACAACCCCAGCCTGCCCCAAACTGAAACTCTCTCCAGCCCCTCCTCTTCTGGGCTTTGTTCCTTTCCCGGGCCAGGAGGTCACCGGATTCCTTTGTTCTCGAATCCTTTAGCTCTCACCTTGCAGGGGCGAAGGGCCCAGGCCATCAGTTGCCGGGAAACAGGGTGTTGGCCATTCTCTGTGTCCAGGCCCCTGCACACCCCTGCCCTCTAGGGCTCTGCAATGATCATACACCCTTAGCCCACCCCCTAGATACTTAAGAACTGCATAGGGGAAACTGAGGCACTCGTACAGTATTCAGAGGAGACATTAACAGTCCCACTTCATCACAGCCTGCAGCTGGGCCTGGGTGCCACAGACGGGAGCAGTGCTGACCCCAGCTTGGCAGTCTGGGGCGGATGGGGCGGGCTCGCTGGCTGAGGCAGGAGTTGCTGCTCAGAGTGGCAGGTGGAAAAGCCCAGCGAGGGCCAGCCAGGCACAACCCACTCCAGGGGCCTGCTCTCCAGCCAGGGTGGGACTCAGAGCTCCGTGGTCGCAAGGAAGGGCAAAGCCACAGGGCAGCTGGCTCTCTAGCCCCCGTATGGGTTGAGACGGGGGGGTCTCAGACTCTGGGGTGCTGGGTGCTTTCTCCCAGCCCAGGGCCGGTTGGGGGTGGCAGCCGGTCTGAGGCCCATCTGACCCTGTCTTAGTGTGTCCCCGCCCCCTGGGTCCTGTGGCCTGTGCCAGGCACATGGGAGAGCACAGCGGGTGGAGGAGCTGGATGGAGATGACTGAATCAAGGCTCTTGGTGCTGAGAGCCATAGAGCCATTAGCTGCTGGCTGGCAGGGATGGGAGAGGAGCTTGCAGGCCCAAGCCAGGCTCTGTTGACTCCAGGTGCAGCCTGTGCCAGCCCCAGGCCTTGGCCAGCTCTCCTCCAGCTCAAACCCACCTCTCACTGACCCACCTCGCTGGAGGGCTCCCACCCCAGCCCCAGGCCAGAAAGCACGAGGCGGGTCGGGGTGGGCCGTGGCTGAGCAGGAGTCTCGCACTGGGAGGCAGGGACACATTGAAAGCCCCTCAGGCCCACTACCCCTGCTGGGAGCTGGGCCAGCGGGTCAGGGGTACGGTTTGCTGCCTGTTTGCAGAGCGCTAACGGGGCAGAGGGGGCGTCCAGGGCCAGCTCCTGTTGGCAGGATGGTTGGGAAGGCAGACAGGCCTCCCTGCTTGGCTGACTGCAGCTGTGCCAGTGCAGCCTGGCCTCTCCCACTGCTCCCCCCAAGGAAGTCGCTGCCTTGCCCAGGGCATCGAGCAAGGAGAAAGGCCAAGTGCACTGCTCTCCAGCAGCCCTGCCCCGGGGGGAGTGCCCTGGGCCAAGGGTGACTCAAGGCGACCCACCTGCCCAGCGGAGGCCCTCCGGCCCGCCTTTGTGCATGCACCCCCTCTCCCCTGTCTTTGTGCAAACTCCCCCCTCTTGCTCACCCCCTTTGAGCAAGTGTTCCCCCCCCCCCGCCCAACAGCCTTTGTGCCTTCCCCTCCCTGGGCTGTGCCGGCCTTGCCCCCTCCCCCGCCCTTTCAGCTCCCAGTCAGGAGGCTTCAGTCCCTCATTGCCATGAGACACACTCCAGGGTTTATTGGTGCCCACGTCCTCCGGAGCGATGTCGCGCCGCACCCAGACAGATGCAGACAGATCCTGCCCCGCCACCCCGTGGACCCCATGCCTATTTACACAGCTACTGCAGAGATAAATTAACCTCGGGCACAGGGGCTGGCGGGCAGCAGAGCAAGCGCAGGAAGCAGCTGTACACATGGCCCGGCAGGCAGACACCCTGCCCCCACACTCCAGCTGGCACTATCCCCAGGCTCCCTACACCCCGCCAGGCTGGTACAGGGTGCTCTGCCCTCCATGTGGACTTGTGCTGGGGTGCAGACCTTGTGCACAGACACCATCACGTGCCCACCTGGCACGTGCCCCCGAAGGATGGATGGGGCAGCAGGGCAGGCTCCATCCTCAGCATGCCTGGCATCAGGCCCTGGCACCCTGGTGTGCACCCCGATCCCCAGACGGCCCCAGGAAGGGGGAGGGAGGCTGGGGCTGAAAGGCACAGACTCTCGCTTTGTGTCCCTGCAAGCCTGCTGCCTGAGCCCTCAGCTCCCTCTCCCTGCCCAGCAGAGCCTGCCCGCGGGCGGGCATGGGCCCAGCGCCCTGGCTGCGTGGCAGGGGGTGGGCTCAGAAGTTGCTGGCGGCTGTTTCGGGGAACTCATAGCACTGGTGCCTCTCGCTGGCGCTGCAGCCCGTCTTCTCGAGGTAGTGGGTGCTGGTGTGCGCCGTGGGCTGACTGCGCCCTAGCCCAGTGATGCAGCTGCCCACCAGCCTGTGCTTCTCACAAGTACTGCTGCCCCCGTTGCGGGCATTGGGGGTCTGGCTGTACGTATGCTTGTACTCCTCCTCCAGGTCCTTGCCCAGCTTCCAGCGCTGCCACTTCTTCAGCAGCTCCGACTGCACCTGCAAACAGCCCCAGACGGGGTGAGCATGGCCCGGGGCCTGCGACAGCCGCTTTCCGGCTCCCACAGAGCAGGTGACAGCAAGACAGGCCAGGCCAAGCCCAGAGCCCCTACTGGGGCCCAGATGGCACAGGGCAGCAGAGTCCTCCCCACCGGGCCTGTGCTGCAGAATGCTGGTACGGGGTCCCGAGTGGACGCAGTCATGGAACGGGCTCCCCGTGCCGGGCCCAGGGCGTTTGCACTCACCTCCTTGTTGACAAAGCAGTAGAGAATGGCCACCAGCATCCCCTAGGGCAGCAAGAAGAGAGGGCATGAGAGGGGCACGGCCCAGGCCCCTTGATTTCTCCCCAGGGTCATGAGAGGGGAGGCCACAGAGCACGGAGGCTGGGCGAGATGGTGCTTGAGGGCGCCAGGCCCAGCTCACCTGGAAGGAGCTCAGGAAGAGGTCAAAGAAGAGCTTGACGTAGCGCAGGGTGCCCTGGGCGTGCTCGTCCGTGACAAAGGCAAACACCACCTCGTGGATGCCCAGCAGCGGGATCAGCGTCAGTGTGGACTTCGCCAGCCTGCCAGGGAGACTGACCAATCAGAGCCAGCCACTCCCCACCCATTTCGCCTCCCCGCTCAGACACTGCAGACATGGGGTCCCCTGGTTAGACGGGGACCACAGGCACAGAGGCGGGTCCCATGGCCACACGGAGCCCCCTCTGGCACAACAGGGCAGCGGACACACACACACAGAGCAGGGGGCCTGCGGTGCAGCGGCCTCTCCAAGGTGTGAGAGGGACAGCTGGGCCTAGGGCGGGGAGAGGCCCACCTGAACTTGTAATCCGTGTAGCGCATCTGGTGGGCACGGAGCTTGGAGACCAGGATCTGGATGATGCGGATGAAAATGAAGAAGTTGATCTGAAAGGGAGAAATAGGGTGAGAGGCAGATGGGTATGGGGACCAGGGACTGGAGGATCCCCACCCCAGCAAGGGAGTCCTAGTGGGGCTGGTGGGCCTAGCCCCATGAACTATCACTGGGGAGGAGATGACCGTGCCCAGCCCTGTCCCAGATGCACCCTGGGGAGTCTAGTCAGCCCCAGGCAGCCAGTGCAGGATGAAAGGGACCCTGCCCACAGTCGGGGCTCTGCCTGGGCAGGGTAGGGCAGCTATGGAGGGGAACCCAGTGTCACCAACTCTCACAATATTTGGTGCTTTTCTGAAAGCCCCAGCTCTTGGAATCACGTGATTCTGGGAGACTCGCTCTCATTGAAAAGACAGGCCGCATCCAGGCACCGTGGCTGTGGAGCAAAGTGGGAAAACGCGCCCCGACTGCAGCCCAACAGCTCCATGAGGAGGAGGCAAAGGAAGCCGAACATGAAGTTGTGATCTGTGAGCAGCTGGGGCATGCGAGAGAGAGCTAGGGTGTGTGTCAGGAGTAGGGCCGGGCAGGCGGATGGGGTGCCTGGGCTGGAGGGAGGGAAAAGAGGGGGAGCGTCTTGCAGGAGGGGTGCCCACGGTGCGGAGAGGGGGGGCCCCATGGTGCGGAGCGGGGAGGAGACCAGCGGAGCCGGGAGGGGGGCGAGGGCGGGCTGGGACTTACCAGGATGGCCAGGAACACGGGGAAGCGGGGGATCCACCAGAAGCCCATGTTGTTGTTGGTGCTCCAGCACCTGGGAGGTGAGAACGAGGGGTGACAGGGGAAGGGGCACTTCTGTATCGATGTGCCACGTGCCATGTGCCCCGGCAGGAAGCTCAGCCCAGCCCTAGCACAAGGTGGTACAAGGCTCCTGGCAGGGATTTCCAGGTAACACAAGGGACATGAACCAGGCCAGGGCTCTCCCGCAGGCACAGACCTGCTCCTGCCCGGACACATGCCCCTTGCCCTAGGCACAGACACCACCCCCATGAGCGCACAGACTGTCTGCAGCCTCTGCCAGGCACACAGGCAACTACAGATGCACGTGCCCCTAATGAACCGCCATGCACAGCACTAGATAGATGGGTCAGACCTAGGCCCATCCACTCTATGCCTGTCTCCAGCAGGAGCTGGCAGCAGCTGATTCAGAGGGAGGTGTTCGAACCCGCAGGAGAGGCTGAGGGCTAATCTGCCCCCACATGCAGGCTCAGCCCAGTCTCTAGCCAGCATGCCCTCACAAGCATAGCCCACCCATACCTCACACGCACAGCTGGTGCAAACCCACACCTTGCACGCATGGCCCGCCCACACCCACACCTTGCACGCAGAGCCTGCCCATGTCTCCCACACACAGCCAGCTCATGCCCACCCCTCGCACATGCAGCTGGCACATGCAGCCCACACCTCAGACACTCACCTTACACACTCACACCTTACACCCACACTTCATGTGCCCACATCTTGCACATACACTTTGCATGTCCACACCTACACATGCAGCCTGCGCATGCCCACATTTTGTACTTTCACTTTGTGTGCCCACACCTTGCACATGTACCTATCACACCCACACCTCACACAGACCTCACACATGCACTGCATGTGCCCACACCTCGCACACCCATACTTCTCACACACATACTTTGCATGCCCACACCTCACTCCCATAGCTCACACTTTGCACACGCACTTTGCGTGCCTCTACTTACTGAATGTTTTCATATAAAAATTTCACAACCACCCAGGGGATGAGGAACAAGATGGGGGCCCCTGGGGAAGAAAAAGAGACAGAAGCAGGTGAGAAACCCCTAGAAAGCACAAATACATTCAGGGGCAGCTCCTCCAGGGGCCATAGGCTGAGACAGGGGCACCAGGTGCATGTCCTGGGATGGAAAGCAGCCACTGCGTCCACCATACCACCTTAGCATGGCCTTTGCATCTCTGGGCAGGCGCTGTGCCGTGGCTGTTGCCTGCCCCTCTGTGCCCAGGCGCTGTGCCATGGCTGGTGCCCGCCCCCTGTGCCCAGGCCCTGTACCGTGGCTGATGCCCGCCCCTCTGTGCCCAGGCGCTGTGCCGTGGCTGGTGCCCGCCCCCTGTGCCCAGGCGCTGTGCCGTGGCTGGTGCCCGCCCCCCTGTGCCCAGGCGCTGTGCCGTGGCTGGTGCCCACCCCTTTGTGCCCGGGCGCTGTGCCGTGGCTGGTGCCTGTGCCTGGGTGCTGTGCCATGGCTGGTGCCTGCCCTCTGTGCCCGGGCACTGTGCCACGGCTGGTGCCCACCCCCTGTGCCCAGGCACTGTGCCATGGCTGGTGCCTGCCCCCTGTGCCCAGGCGCTGTGCCGTGGCTGGTGCCCACCCCCTGTGCCCAGGCGCTGTGCCATGGCTGGTGCCCGCCCCTCTGTGCCCAGGCGCTGTGCCGTGGCTGGTGCCCGCCCCCTGTGCCCGGGCGCTGTGCCATGGCTGGTGCCGGCCCCCTGTGCCCGGGCGCTGTGCCATGGCTGGTGCCGGCCCCCTGTGCCCGGGCGCTGTGCCATGGCTGGTGCCCGCCCCTCTGTGCCCAGGCGCTGTGCCATGGCTGGTGCCGGCCCCCTGTGCCCGGGCGCTGTGCTGTGGCTGGTGCCCGCCCCCTGTGCCCGGGTGCTGTGCCGTGGCTGGTCTCACCCCCTCCCCAGTGCCGTGCCCAGGTGCTCACCCCAGCCAATGCACAGGTAGAGGGTGAAGTAGCTCCGCTCGGAGAAGACAGCGAGCACCAGCAGGTTGTGGAGATAGATCCCCTCCACCAGCAGCCAGCAATAGTTGGCCACGATGCCGTACTGCATGAAGACGGTGGCTGCTCGACAGCCGGCAGCAGCCTGTGGGGGCGGGGGGGGATGATGAGTGGGTGGGGCTCAGTAGGGCACTGGCCCCATAGACCCACTAGCACGGCAAAAAGGCCCGGGGAGCTCACCTCGTTGCTGAGCCAGATGCCCACGTTGTAGTCGTCAATCTTCTCGTTGTAGCGGGTCTTAAGCAGGGTGTCGATCACCAGCACCGAGACTCCCTTCAGGACGAAGGAGGCGAAGAGGTTCATGTGGATGTAATTCCGCATGCAGTGCAATTTGCTGCCGAAAGCAGGAGCCCCCAGTCAGTGTCCAGCAAGGACTGTGCCCAGCCTGGCTCCTACAGCCCCGGCTAAATCCAGCCCTGGCCCCATCTCCCAAGTCTCCCCACCCCCAAGCTCCATCTTCCCCTCTCCCGGCTGCCTCTCCTCCCCTCCCTCCCTGTCCCTTCAGGTAGCTCTCCCCCAGCCCTTACCTGAAGCCCAGCAGGATGGCCAGGGCGAGGAGCAGGGTGCCCAGGGACACCGAGTAGCCCACTGTGTACATGATCTTAAAGCTGCCATAGGTTTTGGCAAATTTATCCTAAAAAGAGAGGGAGAGAGCTGCTGAGCAGGGCTGGGCATGTCTGTCTGTCTGTCCGTGGGCTGGAGCGACAGAGCCCAGGCATGGGAACGGCCCGTACCCCCCTGGGAGGCAAAGCTGCTGGGCCATCCCAAATTCTCAGCTGCTGTGGGGCTAAGCTGAGACTCACTCATACCATCCCATGGGGGCTGGACGGCTCAGCCCAGCCCCAGACCTGCCCCCACTGACCTGGGCTTCAAGGTCTTCTGCGTCCATCTCACACTCTGTGCTGTCCCGCCAGGGCTGCCCATTGGGGCGCTTCACCCACTCCCCGTCTGGCCCACACTTCTTGAAGACATATCTGTGCTTCACTGCAGGGGGGAGATGGGGACATGGAGAACTGGCTGGTTAGAGACCACCGTGCTCCCCACACCGGGCCCCCGTGCTCTCCCTGCCAGTCCCCCCAATCTGCCCACGCCAGCCCCCCATAAACTCCCCTCCCTCCCCAGGCCTGCCAGAGCCCCTGCGCTCCTCACTGTGCCCTGCTGGCTAGTTCCCCACGCCCCACACTTCTTGGTCCCATCCCTGCCAGGTCCATCCTTGCTGCCAGTGACAGGGTCCTGAATGGCCGACAGCGCCCAGAGCCAATGAACCCTGCCCTTCCCCATTAGCCATCTGGGGCAGTCGAGGGTCAGGCAGTGAGTATCCCAACTCTCCTCCCCACACTCCGTCCCCGGCCAGCACAGGGCTTTCCTCAGCACCCCCTCCCATGGCTCCTGGCACTGCAAGCCACAGAGGGCACCAGAAGGCCTCCATTCCCCACCCCTGCTGACCTACAGCTGCTCAGAGCGCCCCAGAGCCCAGGGAGAGCAGATGGCAGCCACTGCCCATGTGCGATGTGCGCCCAGCAGCACAGGACAGCACGGCCGGACCAGGGGCCAGCCCCAGGTAGCTACCTTTCCTGTGCCACGGCAGGAACCAGGGGCAGGAGACGTTGACTGTGGTGTTGGGCAGCGTGTCGGGCCAGCAGGAGAACTTGTCAAAGGTTCGGTTACAGACCAGCTCTGCAGGGAGAATAGAGGCCCTGAGCAGGGATGGGGGTCACAGCGCCTCTGACAGCCCCCCACCATCCAGCCCCCCCCTTAATGGGTGCCCCCCTGGCTGAGAGGCCACTGGAGGGCAATGGGGGGGGGTCAGGTGAGGGGCCATTGGGGGAGTTTTGGGGAGAGTGGGTAGAATCAATATTTTCTATAGTTACAAAACTAATCCTGAATGCCACCCTGTGTGCCCCAGAATTGCCCCCTCTCTCCCTGTGTGCCCCTGAAATTGCCCCCTTGCGCCCCTGGAATTGCCCCCTCGAACCCCCATGTGCCCCTGGAATTGCCCCCCAGCCCCTCCTTGCACATGGTGCTTGTCTCCAGACCATGTGAGCTCCTGAGGTCTGTGCAGCGCCAGGGCCCGGCACTACCCCAGCAGCCCTTCGAAGGGGCAGGAAGCCCTGGGTCCCATTCTCCTCTGCCACCCACTCCCCTGCCCAGGCAGCTGCTCCTGGCCGCAGCACACCCAGGGGTGGAGAGGGTCTGTCCCCGGCCCCTGCGCTCCCAGGCTCCCCAGCGAAAGCTCAGCTGCCCCTTGCACGGGGGAGGGGAGGGGAGGCATGCGGGGCTCACGCTCACCTGGTCTCACCTGTGGGTGGGGGCTGCAGGCTCATGTTCTGGTGACACTCCTCACTGTAGGCCTTCCAGCTCTCAAAAAGGAAATCCATGATCTGGGCTGAAGGTCCCTGGAGGGGGTTACAGTAGGGGGCCCGTCAGTGACCAGCCAGCAGCACTCCCCCAGGGCCAGAGAAGAGGGGCAGGACCCCAGAGACCAGGGATTCCCCTGCTGTTCCTCAGCCTGAGCTGGTTCTCCCCCTCCCAGCAAGGAGCTGGGCATGACAGAGCCATCCCGGGCAAGGCAGGTCCAGCAGCGGGCGGGCTCAGCCCCAACGGGAGAGGCCGGGCCAGCCTAGCCCTTACCTGGCAGTAGAAGACCAGCGCCAGCAGGAGGCTGAGCAGGCACGGCTGGGACATCCCTCTGTAGGGCTGCAAAACCGCATCGGGAATGGCCTGGAGCAACCTGCTTCCTACAGAACGGCCCAGGCCCAGCTGCTCCCCCTGCTCCTGGCTGGCTCACAGGAAACCCTGCACGAGACAAAGGCAGAGAGTGCTTGGGGTGCTCTGCAGATGGGGAGGGGGCCGCGCTGCCGGGGGCCAGCCTGCATGCAATGGTGCAGGCAAGGCGAAGTGCAGTCTCTCGCTGGATGGCCCCTGACTGAGTCGAGGGCCCCAGGGGCTACACACTGAGCCCAGCCACGTGCTGGCAGGACTCGGCACAGGGGGCACAGCTGCTGCTGAGACCCTCGCTGAGCTCTCTGAAATCCCACCCTGGTCGCTGGGCCCACAGGAGCAAAGGTACTTGGCCCCTGGCAGGGTCAGGCCTGTGAGAGGGACCCGAGCCAGTCGCTCTAGCGGTGCAGACACCAGGCCCCTTAATGGGAGCCCGTGGGGAGAGCTAGCTCAGCACCAACGCCCAGCACCATTGGTAGGGTTGTCAGGTGTCCGTGGCGGCTCTGGTCAGCACTGCTGACCGGGCCATTAAAAGTCCAGTCGGCAGCGCACTGGGGCTAAGGCAGGCTCCCTGCCTGCCATGGCTCCACATGGCTCCCGGAAGCTTCGATATGTCCTCCCTCCTGCTCCTAGGCGTAGGGACAGCCAGGGAGCTCTGCATGCTGCCCCCCGCCACAAGCGCCGGCTCCACAGCACCCATTGGCTGGGAACCATGGCCAATGGGAACTGCAGGGGCGGTGCTTGTGGACAGGATGGCCTGGACGCGCTTCCGCATAGGAGCCAGAGGAGGAACATGATGCTATTTCCAGGAGCTGCCTGAGGTAAGCGCCGCCCGTAGCCTGCACCCCGACCTCCTGCCGCACCCCAACTCCTTACTCCAGCCCTGATCCCCCTCCTGCCCCAAACCCCCAGCCAGAGCCCTCATCCCCTGCACCTCAACCCCCTGCCCCAGCCCAGAGCCTCCTCCTGAAGGCCAACCACTCATCCCCAACCCCACCCCAGAGCCTGCACCCCCAGCCAGAACCCTCACACCCCCTGCACCCCAATCCTCTGCCCCAGCCCTGATCCTACTCCCACCCTCTGAACCCCTCAGTCCCAGTCGGGAGTGCCCTCCTACACCCCAAACCCCTCAGTCCTAGCCCCACCCTAGAGCATGCACTCCCAACAGCCCTGGCTGGCTTGGGCTTGGCTGCTCCCACTTCTAGGGATGGTGGGAAAGCCAGCCAGCCAGTGGCTGGGCCCACCATGCACCTGGTCCAGGCCTGCCTTGCCAGTCACCTGCAGGCTGGACTCTGCACCATGCTCTGCATGGGACTGCTCCCAGGCTAGACATCCCCACAGCACCATCTGTTCCTGCCCAGCTCCCAACTGCTGCTGGGGACAAGTCAAGAGCTTGGTTCAGATCCAAAGAGTTTCAGGCCAGAAGGGACAACTGGATCATCCAGTCTGACCTCCCGTATTTCACAGGGCACTGCATTTTACCCAGCTCCCCCGTACTAAGCCCGATAACTTGAGTTTGGCTAAAGCATCTTAAGTCATAGAAATGTCAGGCTGGAAGGGACCTTGAGAGACCATCAAATCCAGCCCACTGTGCTAAGGCAGGACCAAGCAAACCTAGACCAACCCTGGCAGGGCATTTCTGAGGCTCTTTTCTGCACCCCCTCCAAGCTTTCAATGTCCAAGCTTTCAATGCCCTTTAAAAAGCAGACCCCCAGAACTGGATGCAGTATCTTAGATCGGTTTTACCGAGGCTGCACCTCTTCCGTGCTCCTACTCCCCTGTTTATGCACCCCAGCGTCACAAGGGGAGCTCAGACTCAGTTGCAGTTCATGGCGACCCCAGAACCCTTTTCAGAGTCACTGTTTTCCAGAGTACAGCCCCACAGTCCATAGGCAGGGACGTCAAGCCTCTTTCCCAGATGTCTGCCCTTGCCTTTGGGTGTCTGACTAGGCCCAGCCTACGAAGTGGTCCAGATAGCTCTGTATTACTGCCCTGGCCTCATGGATATTTACCAGCCCACCAACCTGCATGTCAGCCACAAATTCTATCAGCAGCCAGTTTGCATTTACCTCCGGCTCAACGGTGCCAACACTGGACAGCGTTGGGTCTAGAGCTGAGCCCTGCAGAACCCCACCAGTGCTAGCCCCCAGCTGGCAGGCTGAGCCAGCTCCACCCCAGGGTGGATGAGCATGGCCCAGCCACTGGGCAGCGGGGTCAGCGGCCTCTGTGCTTGAAGCCTCATCTGGGTAGCCAGGCGCCAAGTCTGAGCCACACGTTCCATTGCACCGGCAGGGCCTGTCCATGCTCCGGGAGCTCGGCCTGCAGCTCTCCACTTTCTCTGGCAGGGAGTCGCCCCTCTCACCCTGTCCCCTTCTAGGTAGAGATTTACCAGGGCAAGAAGTGAGCAAGGAGCACCCGCAGCACCATTGCTCCCCCTTGTTTACAGATCCCAGCGGAACAGGGAGCTGCTACCTCCCCGGTGGCCATTAATGATTAACAGCCGCGATCCCCTGGCTCAGGGTGAACCAGGCAGACAGTGACTCCTCCCTGCACCATCCCGGGCCCAGCTCCTACACCCAGAGCTTTGCCCTGCTCCCACGTGCTGCAGGGCACAGGCTGCGTCCCTGCCAAACCCACAATATCCCTGCCTCTGGCTCAGAGGGACTCAGACACAAAGCCCAATTCATGAGGTGTTAATTCCCTCTATCCTGCCCTAAGCTGGTTAAAGGGCTCCTGAGCGGGATTTCTGCTCTGCTAACAAATGGGCCATTCTCGTTGCACCCCCCGCAGCACAGCCCAGGCCCCGAACATCCCTTAGCACAGGAGGGCCAGCGCTGCGGGCACAGCCTGGCATTGCTCGGGCTCTGGGCATTCCGGCTGCCCCCAGCAACAGGGCAGGAGTTCTCCATAGCCAGCAGCTTGCCCGCCCTCTCGTGCTCTGGAAAGCCCCTCACACAACCCCAAGTGTGAGGGCCCGGTGGCTGCCCTGGGCCAGAGCAGTCAAGGGGCTGTCTGCCCATCAGAGGCGGCTGTGTGCCCAGTAGCTGGCACTGGGCTGCTCCTTCCAGGCTGGGAGTGGGTTCTGCCTCAGAGCGCTGGCCACATGCTTTGGAGCAGCACTGGGGAAGAAGGGGAAATCACCTGTAATTGCTTTACCAGCCATGCCCTGACTCCCGCCCATCACAGAAACACCCAGAACCCTGCAGTCCTGCCCCCCGGCGCCTGGGGCCACGCTGCCTGCCGGTGTCTGCGAGCTGGGGCACCTCCATGCAGTGACAGTGGCTAGTCTGGCTACTCCAGCCAGGGACAGAGCCCCGTTCTCAGAGCCCTCTGCCCGCCAGCCTCCCTTCTCATTCAGACATTCCCCGCCCGCTGGGGGGAGGGAGCTCGGTGCCACCCAGGCACAAGGACTCTCCCAGGACTCTCCCCTATGCCACTCGCCTATTTTTATCCCTGGGAAAATCGCCTGTCCTCTCCCCAGACCCTGGGAGCTGGGGAGGAAGCAGCAGCTGTTTGGGAGCCTGAGAAATTCATGAATCAGGGCTGGGAGCACCAGATGCTGCCTGGGGCTGGGCTGGACACACAGGCTCTCTCCATATTTAGAGAGCACCAGGACAGGGGAACCGTCCGTGTTTCCCACAGCACAGGCCCCTGGCTCACCTGCTGCAAGGGACTTGAGATGGCAGCCACCCCTGGGCATCCGGTCTGTTGCCCTCCCTGCCCTGGCCAGCCCAGGCCCTACAGGGAGTTCCCCAGGCCTTTGCCTTGCCCTGGTTTAAGTCCCAAGTTGTGGGCCCCCAGCCCTTCCCTGGGGAGGCTGCCCCACACTGGCCAGCTCACTGCCAAACCCTAGGACATTTTCCATTGATGCTGGCTGTTGCCCCATGGGCCCTTGTCACGGAGTCCCCGGGTGATGCTCTGGAACTGCTCCCTACGAAGCCAGGCAGGACTCTGGGGAAGTCTCCTCTCTGGGAGCAGCCTGTCTCCAGGGCAAGAAGCCCACACGGCTTCCCCGTTCCTGGGTCTGACCTCAGAGCATTCAGCATCCTCTCCCCTCCGTGCACTTCCCACAGCGAGTCCCCCAACTCCGCAGTCAGACGTGACTCTCAGCCAGCCAGTGAAACAGAGGCTTATTAGACGACAGGAACATGGTCTAACACAGAGCTTGTAGGTGCAGAGAACAGGACCCCTCAGCCGGGTCCATTTTTGGGGGGCAGGGAGCCAGACAACCCCGTCTGCACTTCACTCTGCACTTCACTCCACGTCCCCAGCCAGCACCAAACTGAAACTCTCTCCAGCCCCTCCTCCTCTGGGCTTTGTCCCTTTCCCTGGCCAGGAGGTCACCGGATTCCTTTGTTTTCCAACCCTTTAGCTCTCACCTTGCAGGGGGGAAGGGCCAGGCCATCAGTGGCCAGGAAACTGGGTGTCGGCCATTCTCTGTGTCCAGACCCCTGCACACACCTGCCCTCTAGGGCTCTGCAATGATCATACACCCTTATCCCACCACCTAGATACTTAAGAACTGCATAGGGGAAACTGAGGCACCCCTACAGTATTCAGAGGAAACATTAAGAACAGTCCCACTTCGTCACATCTCTCCCCCCTTCGAGACCGAACTGAGCGAGGTCACTTTAGCCAGTGACCTGGGGAAATTCAAACCCACCAACGTTCCCATGGATGCCCCAGCATCTCTCCCATTCCTTGGTGGGAATTACACCAGGCCCTTCCAGTTTTATGCCCTTCCTTGGTTCAGGTGTGCTTGCTGGCACTTGCTGGTGGCATGTGGGAAGGTTTATGTGGCCCGTGCCCTTTTTCCACCCCAAAACCCCTGGGGTTCAAACTGAGATCAGGTCTTCTCCCAGCGCTCCAGTTTGGAGGGCTGTGATTTGAGCTCTCTTGGTTAAGAGCCCCCATCTTGACCTTGGCCAGCTCTGGGCTTGGGCAGCAGCTCCCCACCTTGTGGCCCAGGTACGACACCTCTGCCATCCCCACCTTACACCTTCCAGCTTTTACCATCAGTCCTGCCTCCTTGAGGCAGCCCAGCACCCTCTTCACCTCCCAGATCTGGTTAAAGACACAGATGTCATCAATGGACGCCAGGGACAGGTACGATAGCCGGCGGTGATACTTCTAGGGCACCACTGGCTGCCTCCTGATTCCCCATGGTTCTAGTTCCCCTGGGGGAGCCATTCCCAGTACAGGAATCCCTTTTCCCACAGGAATCTGTCCCTGCAGCCTTCTCCAAGGGGGTTTGCAGCGCTGTGGCCAGCAAATTCCCTCAGCTCCTCCAAGGAGGGATCCTTCTGCAGCTCGGTCTGGACTTCAGCTGCTGAGGAAGGGAGTGGGACCTGTTCCCTCTCGCTGGCTGGGCCTGGGGTCACAGCCCCACTGAGCCCTGTCCCTGGTTGCTCCCTCCCTGCCCTGGGATCACTTCCCAGCAGCGCCTCTGGACCAGGCAAACCTGGTTGGCAGCCGACCTACCCTGCCTGTGAGTCCCCCCCTCATCTGGGGTCTCAGCTCCCCCCATCCTCAGCGCTGCCCTTGCTGTCCCAGTGGGGGCAGACAGCGAGCTTGCTGCTTTCCTCACTGCATCAGAGCCAGCGGGAGCCCCCACTCCATCCCACGCAGCCCCAGCATCTCTCCATCCCACGCAGCCCCAGGGGTCTCGTTACTGGCAGGCAGGTATCCCCAGCCGAGCAGCTCCTCCCCCTCCCCCCATGCAGAACCCGATCGTGAAGACCCCCGCTGGGGACAGGAGTCTTGGGGATGCTTGGTTACCACTCCAGATGCTCCCAGATCCTCCCCAATCTGGGTCAGGAATCTGCTCCTTAGAGTGGTCATCATCCTATAGCTGCACGATGAACTCTGCTTTGATGAACTTTCCAATGCTCAACCCTCTCTTTCTGCACAGGGTTACAGTGTCCTTCTTAAGGAGATGGTGACGGGCCATCACTCCACTCTTCCCAAGTTGTTGTGGACTCACAGGCCTGTGTGCTCTCAGCTCCCCACGGTTTCCAGGGAGAACCCCTAGTGTCCCAGCCCTTCTCAAGGTCACCACCTCTTTGCCAGGGTTGAGCTGCAGACTTCACCCCTGGGACCGCTCGCTGCAATCCCCAGGGAGACCCTGTTACTGCAAAAGTCCTTCTCGCTGGTCACACACTCCCAGGGGTTAATCGCCCCCCCCCCCCCCCCGAAACTGCTCCTCTCTGAGCCTTCAGCACGCCTGGTCCTCGTCAATCCCCCTTAGTTTTACTGCTCCCCAGTCACTCACTGCAGAAAGCGCCATCCGCGGGGTGCAGTACATCCCACCTCTGCCACCAGTTGTCACAGAGTCCCCAGGTGATGCTCTGGAACCGCTCCCTATGAAGCCAGGCAGGACTCTGGTGAAGTCTCCTCTCTGTGAGCAGCCTGTCTGCAGGACACACAGCTCACACAGCTTCCACCTTCCTGGGTCTGACCTCGGAGCATTCAGCATCCTCTGCCCCTCCATGCGCTTCCCCTAGCGAGTCCGACCAGGGGGGGTCCTGGGGAAGCCAGAGGGTCCTGCACCCCAACTTTGCAGACAGATGTGACTCTCAGCCAGCCAGTAAAACAGAGGTTTATTAGACGACAGGAACATGGTCTAACACAGAGCTTGTAGGTGCAGAGAACCGGACCCCTCAGCCGGGTCCATTTTGGGGGCAGTGAGCCAGACAACCCCGTCTGCCCTTCACTCCATGTCTCCAGCCAGCCCCAAACTGAAGCTCCTTCCAGCCCTCCTCCTCTGGGCTTTCCCCTTTCCAGGGCCAGGAGGTCACCTGATTCCTTTGTTCTCCAACCCTTTAGCTCTCACCTGGCGGGGGGAAGGGCCCAGGCCATCAGTTGCCAGGAAACAGGGTGTTGGCCATTCTCTGTGTCCAGACCCCTGCACACCCCTGCCCTCTAGGGCTCTGCAATGATCATACACCCTTACCCCACCACCTAGAGACTTAAGAACTGCATAGGGGAAACTGAGGCACCCCCGCACTATTCAGAGGAAACATTAAGAACGGTCCCACTTCGTCACAACATGGTCTAACACAGAGCTTGTAGGTGCAGAGAACAGGACCCCTCAGCTGGGTCCATTTTGGGGGGCAGTGAGCCAGACAACCACGTCTGCACTTCACTCCATGTCCCCAGCCAGCCCCAAACTGAAAGTCCCTCCAGCCCCTCCTCCTCTGGGCTTTGTCCCTTTCCCGGGCCAGGAGGTCACCAGATTCCTTTGTTCTCCAACCCTTTAGCTCTCACCTTGCAGGGGGGAAGGGCCCAGGCCATCAGTTGCCAGGAGACAGAGTGTCGGCCATTTATGTTCACTGGCCCTTTGCTCTGCAACAATTACACCCCCTTATCTCACCACCTAGAGACTTAAGAAATGCCTAGGGGAAACTGAGGCACCCCTACAGTATTCAGAGGAAACATTAAGAACAGTCCCACTTCATCACAGCCCTACACCAGTGAGGCTCAAGCTCCTTGTGTGGAAGGCAGCTCCACAGGGAGAATGTCACCTGGCCCCACTTCCCGGCCTGTTCCCCATTCTCCGTTGCCCAGCCGCCCTTGCGCAGTGTCTCCCGCTAGGCCGGCACGTCCTGCCCTGAGGCACCTGCCCGACATGAGCCCCACTCACACACTGGCAGGCCAGGCCACAGCCCTTGCGCCCTCTCCTAACCCAGCTGGCCAGATTTCACTGCCCAGCTGCCTCGCAGGCCCCATGCTCCCCTGCCTGGCCTGCGCTGCCCTTCCACCGTCTCCAGCCGCCTGGTTTGGTCCCCTGTTCTCTTGCATTGTGGCACCTCCCCAGGCACCAGCCAGGGCCTGTTGCTGCCCGGCCCCATCTCCAGGGACCCTCCTCATTCTGACTCCTTGGATTCGCGCAAAGGTTTTCAGCCTCTTGGCTGCGGAAGGACAGAGCAGGCTCCCAGCCCCCCTTGCCCCAAGGCTCCCACACCCCTCAGTCGGGCCCATCTCCCTGGCGACGGCCACCCTACGAGCTGGGGCTGCGATTCTCTGCCCCGCACATGTCCGCAGTGCCAGGGGAAATAGCAGCTCAGCCCCGGCTGAGCTGTGCCCAGTGCAAACCCGTACGTGGCATGGCTCAGCCCTGTGGCCTGTGCTCTAACCCTGGGGCTGCCCCTCAGCTCATTCGCCCCGCTGAGCATCACCTCAGCTTCTCAGTCCCATCCAGGCAGCTATGGGGCAGCCCAGTGTGAATACAACTTCTAATGCCTGGTGGGGTGAGCGGTGCCCTCACCCCCCAGAGCCCCAGCGGAACTGAGACCAGGGTAATGGGGGAGCCTCCGTGGTCCACCGGGTTTAGCACGTGGCCTCCTTTCCATGGGAGCAGGGAGCTCAGCCAGTCCTGGCCCTGCCGCCCACCCCGCCGGGGCTCTGAGCACACCCCTTGCTTTGGCAAGTCTCGTTGTCCATCCCCTTGCTGAGGAGGGCTCTGGCCCTGCGTGAGTCTGTGAGAAGGAGATTTCCACAGGGACTCTGCCAGGGAGCTGACACATCGGCCCCAAACCACGCCGTCAGCCTGGCAGTCCCTGCCGGGTCCCATCGGCGGGTTCGCTCACCAGTGAGGCCCAGAGAGCTCCCTGCCCCAGCAGTGCCGGCTCTGTCAGGCCACCAGGCGTATGGCACTCAGTCCTCAGACTGGGGGAGAGGTGCCCTGTGATGCAGGTTGGCCAGTGGGGGGAGGCTTTGGGGAGGGGGCTCAAGCTCAGAGCCTGGGTGCAGCACAGTGGGGGTGGGGTGTGCACGGCCCCCAGCTCCCGGGGCCTAGGGGCCACGCTCTCTCCAGGTTGCTGGGACTACAGCATGGAGAGGAGCTGGGCTGCCCACTCCTGTGCCCTGTGCACTGGCAGCTTCTGGCCTCTCCCTGCTGCGGATGCGCTCCCTGGTGAGCCTGGCCACGTGCCGACTGCGTGGCCAGGACACGGAGCGGCTGCCGCTCTCTTGGGGAGGAGAAGTAGAAAGCTGTGTACACAGATGCACCGGCCTCCGCCGAGACCCTGGCTGCCTTTGTCTCCCCACTCTGCCAGCGAGCTGGGCCCATGTGGACACATCACTCTGCCCCCCAGCAACACATGGGGCTCCAGCAAGGAGGAGCCCCCCAGCCAGCTCTCCTCGCCGCCCCCCCCGCCTCCAACACGAGGGATATTGGGGCCACCAACCCAGCCCCGGGCAGCCACAGGATGGGCAGGCCCAGGTGTCCCCAGCCTCCTGTTCCGATGCTGAGGAGGATCCCTCTGTCGGTCCTTGGGGAACAGACTCATTTAAAGCCTTGTCCCCTCCAGCCTGGCCGGGTATGGGGGCTCCATTGCCCCTGCTGGATGGGTCAGGGGCCTCCCACAGGCCCCCTGCTAGCTCAGGGGCTGGGCTGGGCATGGCGTCTGCCCCGTGCCCTGCAGCGCTGGAGGTGGAACCCCTGCTGTGGTGGGGTGCAATCCCTCACACCCCCTCGCCTCTGCAAGGGCCGAGGAGGGGCCGGGGCGGCAGCTGGGTGTCCCTCCTGCTGAGCCACGTTGGCCCAGGGCACGGCCCAGGGGCACCTCCGGCGTGGCCCAGGCAGTGTGCTCTGCCAGGGAGGGCTGCCCAGAGGCCAGAGCTCTCCTGCCTCCTTGGCCGCCGCCGCTGAGCTGGGTTGAAGGGGTCTGAAGAAGAGTAAGAGCATCTGGCACCATGACTCCTGGAAGTGCCGCAGGCAGGGGTGACACTGGGCCGGCCGTGAGCCAGGCTCCTCGCACGGGCGAGCCACAGTCAGACAGCGTAGGCTGCCCTGCCCCACCAGGGCTGGGGAGGGGCTCGGGCACTAACGGCCCGTCAGAGATAATCAGGCTCCTGGGGCTGAGGCTGCTCAAGGAAAGAAAAGCCCCAGAAAGGAGGGATGAAGCAATCCGACCCCTCTGCTTGTCCCCACGCTCCGGCCTACAATTCCTCCGTCTACGGCTCCCGCAAACTCCAGAGCCTCAGACATGAAACACTGAGGGGGCACCAGAGCCGGCAGCTTCTCTGGGCAGCAACAGGCCCACACCCCTGAGCCCAGCCCCACTTGTGGGGGATACAGGTCCAGGGACCCAGAGCAGGCTCCATACATTGCCGGACAGCGACAGCCAGCCAAGAGGCATCGGCTGTGGGGGAAGAGAAAGAGCCAGGCCGGTCTCAGCTTGGGGAAAGCTCTGCAGAGCTGGGGGGAAAAGGAGCACTTTGCTGGAATTGCTCTCGCTCTGGTAGCGCTCAGAGGCCCCGGGAGCCCACAGTCGGAAAGGCCAAACAACCACCAAAGGGCAGGCAAACAGTTACAATGCCCCGTACACACAGACATCAACAATCCAGGCAGCAGCGGGTGTGGGGTGGGGGGTCAGAGACCTGAGCAGTGCCCCATGAGTGGCCTGGGTGGGATTGGGGTGGGGGTGGGGATTAGCACTCTGTCTTGCCAATACCAATTTGGGAGGGACCCCCACACTCCCAGGGAATTGGAGTGCTCAGATCTGCCGCCCATCTCCCGCTCGCTGGGAGGTGTGTCTGCCCTGGCTGCGGACACTGGCTGGGGAGCCTGCCATGGCTTTGGGGGGCTCTGGGCCAGTCCTACAGCCTGGGGGAGCAATGGAGACATGGGGTGGCACATTCATTCCACTCCCCAAAGCTAAGAGCTGGCAGCCAATCGCAACAGCGCCAGCTCCACTCAGCGCCCTGGCTGCAGAGGGAGATGGGCTTTGCCCCCACTTCCCAGGCTGCCCCTGGGGATTCTCCTAGCCAGCCAATGCCGAGGGCCCGCTCCTGCCAACACCTACTGCCCCCTCCCGTGCTGTCTCAGGGCTGTGACTCAGCCCAGATCTCACACACACGTGTAAGGGATCATGGCAGCTCAGCACGGCGTGGATCTCCATGGGGAAACCTCTGGCATCTGTACCACGCCCTCAGACCATCCCAGTGTGGCAACACCCCTGCCACACTAGGGCAAGAAACCCCAGCATGGCCCCTCGCTGCTCCAAAGACTCGGAGCAGAGGCACCACCCCATTGCCCCAAGTGTCGCCCTGAGCCACCGGAGACACCCCATCCCCACTGGGCCCATCGCTGAGCAAACAAGCAGTCAGGCAGCGTCTCCCCCAAGCCTGCTGTCCCCTCCGAGGCAAAGGGATCAGCCCCCGGGGGCTAATGGAGCACTCGCCATGGCTGGCTTGGCTCTGACCTCGGAGATAGGATCTGGCACAGCAGGGGCTTCGGCACTGGGCAGGGGAGGGGCCGTCAGAGGGCAGGAGCTGATGTGATGCCAGCATGAGCCTGGCTCTTCTGAGAGCACTCCTAGGACTACAGCCAGCAGCCAGGCTGGGGGGCCTGACAGGGAGGCTGGTCAGGTATTGCCACAGAGCTGCTGCGGCCCCTCACTCCTGCCTTAGAGCCCTCAGCTATTCAAGCCCTGGGCTCCCCACACACCCAGCTCTGTGCTGCCCCGACCCACAGCCCTGGGCTCCCCCCAGCTCTGCGCTGCCCTGACCCACAGCCCTGGGATCCCCCAACACCCAGCTCTGTGCTGCCCTGACACACAGCCCTGGGATCCCCCCAGCTCTGCGCTGCCCTGACCCACAGCCCTGGGATCCCCCAACACCCAGCTCTGTGCTGCCCTGACCCACAGCCCTGGGATCCCCAACACCCAGCTCTGCGCTGCCCTGACCCACAGCCCTGGGCTTCCCACACACCCAGCTCTGTGCTGCCCCGACCCACAGCCCTGGGATCCCCCCAGCTCTGCGCTGCCCTGACCCACAGCCCTGGGATCCCCCAACACCCAGCTCTGTGCTGCCCTGACCCACAGCCCTGGGATCCCCCCAGCTCTGCGCTGCCCTGACCCACAGCCCTGGGCTCCCCCCACACCCAGTTCTGCGCTGCCCTGACCCACAGCCTTGGGCTCCCCCCAGCTCTGTGCTGCCCCGACCCACAGCCCTGGGCTCCCCCCAGCTCTGCGCTGCCCTGACCCACAGCCCTGGGCTTCCCACACACCCAGCTCTGTGCTGCCCCGACCCACAGCCCTGGGCTCCCCCCAGCTCTGCGCTGCCCTGACCCACAGCCCTGGGCTCCCCCCAGCTCTGTGCTGCCCCGACCCACAGCCCTGGGCTCCCCCCAGCTCTGCACTGCCCTGAACCACAGCCCTGGGCTCCCCCCAGCTCTGCGCTGCCCCGACCCACAGCCCTGGGATCCCCCCAGCTCTGCGCTGCCCTGACCCACAGCCCTGGGATCCCCCAACACCCAGCTCTGCACTGCCCTGAACCACAGCCCTGGGCTCCCCCCAGCTCTGTGCTGCCCCGACCCACAGCCCTGGGCTCCCCCCCCAGCTCTGCGCTGCCCCGACCCACAGCCCTGGGCTCCCCCCCCAGCTCTGCGCTGCCCTGACCCACAGCCTTGGGCTCCCCCCAGCTCTGTGCTGCCCCGACCCACAGCCCTGGGCTCCCCCCAACTCTGCGCTGCCCTGACCCACAGCCCTGGGCTTCCCACACACCCAGCTCTGTGCTGCCCCGACCCACAGCCCTGGGCTCCCCCCAGCTCTGCGCTGCCCTGACCCACAGCCCTGGGCTTCCCACACACCCAGCTCTGTGCTGCCCCGACCCACAGCCCTGGGATCCCCCCAGCTCTGCGCTGCCCTGACCCACAGCCCTGGGATCCCCCAACACCCAGCTCTGTGCTGCCCTGACCCACAGCCCTGGGATCCCCCAACACCCAGCTCTGTGCTGCCCTGACCCACAGCCCTGGGATCCCCAACACCCAGCTCTTCGCTGCCCCAACCCACAGCCTTGGGCTCCCCACACATCCAGCTCTGCGCTGCTCCGACCCACAGCCCTGGGCTCCCCCCCCAGCTCTGCGCTGCCCCGACCCACAGCCCTGGGCTCCCCCCCCAGCTCTGCGCTGCCCTGACCCACAGCCTTGGGCTCCCCCCAGCTCTGCGCTGCCCCGACCCACAGCCCTGGGCTTCCCAAACACTCAGCTCTGCGCTGCCCCGACCCACAGCCCTGGGCTCCCCCCAGCTCTGCGCTGCCCTGACCCACAGCGCTCAGCTAGTCCAGCCTTGGATATAAAAGAGGTATAATAGCGCATATTTACGCAAGGAGCCATCCAATTGGCTGAGGCACCTCTGATGTCACAAGTGGACTGACACTTATTTGCATACAGTTTTGCTATTGATTAAAATGCTGTAGTGGTTGCACAGGGAGAGGTTATGATGTCACAAGGCCTCAGTGACATCAGCTTTTACATCACAGTGGTCCAAGAAAACCCAAAGCAACTTTTATAGCATTTCCACCAGTAAGAATGCAGTATGCAAATGAACTAAATCAACTGTAAAAAGAACAGGAGGACTTGTGGCACTTTAGAGACTAACCAATTTATTTGAGCATAAGCTTTCGTGAGCTACAGCTCACTTCATCGGATGCACACAGTGGAAGTGAGCTGTAGCTCACAAAAGCTTATGCTCAAATAAATGTGTTAGTCTCTAAGGTGCCACAAGTCCTCCTTTTCTTTTTATGGATACAGACTAACACAGCTGCTACTCTTAAATAAATCAACTGAGTACTCTTTGGCGGTCAGCATCTCTCCTCCAGGATGAGTTGTTCAGAACTGCAAAAAGCAAACCATCCCAAGCAGCCACCTTCAGCTCCAGCAACCCCCTGGGGGTGAGAGTCCTAGCAAGAAACAGAGCCCCATGTGCAGGTGGCAAGCTCTGGGGTGCGGATAAGGTGCCCTGCAGGGAGGCTCCGGGTGGGGCAGACGGGCTCACCAAGTTGTCTGAGTCAGGAAATGAAAAACCATGCAACTCAGGGAACTAGGGCAGACACGCCAAAGCTCAGAGCAGGCCAGTGGCATGGTTGTGGTTAGCATGTCCAGCCTGTACTGGGAGCTCAGTACCTGGGAGGGCCTGGGAACAGCTCCCTGCTGTGCGGATGGGCTTGCAGACCCTCAAATCCCATCTTGCCCATTTAACTAACAAACGCTTTGGGTCTCACAGAGCTGGAAGACATTTCCTGGAATGTCACCAGGAGCACGAGCTGAGAACCCCACTGTGCTGAGGACTTGGCTGGTCAGTCACAGTGCAGGGGATCATCCCCCTTCCCTGCAGCACAAGTGCCCATGTCCCAGAGAGCGAGGGAATGAGACCACTAGAGCAAGATGCTGCTGACATGTCAGCCCTGGCTGCACAGGAATCGCGAGGGGAGACGCTTCCCCAGATACGATGGTTCCTTCCTGCATCACCCATGTGGATCTCAGAAGCAGACACTGCTAGGTGGATGCTGGCTATTGCACACAGCCATCAGTCACAGACTGGTTCTCCAAACACTGGGCCTTCGCAGCCATGACAGGAGAGCTGACAGGCTGAGTGCACAGAGCAACGGGGCAGAACTGGGCACAGGAGCAGCAGGGAGGGGAGGAGCGGAGAAGCTGGTACTGGCTTGTGGACCTGGTATGTGGGAACACCCCTGCTGGACTGGGCCTGATCTCCCCCAAGGCTCAGTGCAAAACCCATCTGGGGGACAGGACTCGAGGGCTGCATGCTCTCACCCTTGTGCTGCTGGCTGAAGTTTGCAGGTTACAGGTTTCTTGTTATGTATTTTTAATCCACATTTTGTCTCTTTCCTGCTCAGTCTATTTTTCTCTCTTGACGCAATGGAGCCCAGAATACTGAATTCAGCAGGGCAGTGCCAGTTTCGGGGAGGAGGTTGTGGGGAGGGCTCACAAGGGCTCACAGTTGGGGCAGCACCAACACGGCCCCGGGGAGACTGCAGGTGCTCACATTTTCCTGCAGACACCCAGATGAAGCAGAAGGAATTGCAGGGGCTGTGCTGAACCTGGGTGAAAGCAGCAGAGTACATTCACGGGGCAGGACAGGCCCCAGGCTGGGCACAAGCAAACACCCAACCCCCAGCACTGGCTACAGAACAGCAGGGCAGAAAGGAAACTACGTGAGGGCAATGGTTTGTAAGCCAAAGCCCTCTTGTGTCCCCCTCCTCCCCCAGAGCTTGGGCTCAGCTCTGAAGAAGTCCCTTGCTCAGGAAGTGACGTGTCAGGACCAGAGAGAGCAAAGGTGAACTCTCTGCACGGGCTTCACAAATGCACATGCAGCAACAAGGTCACGGACTCAAAGGACCTGGTTAAACAAAAGCTTTACAAACACTCTGTTGACACAGCCTAGTTCAGAACAGAGTCACAAAGGGCACTCGCAGGGGTGCTGCTATGTGGCCCACAAAGATAGGGCTTGGGGCCTCCACTCCAGGGTCAGGGGTGACCCCACCAGGTCAGATTCACCTATAGGAATAATCCAAGAGCTTTCACTCAGGTTCTCAAGTCAGCACAGTTCCCCCCACACTGGTGTGTAAAGCAGTGTAACCACTGGCTGTTTCCAGCCTCATTTGAGAACATCGGATTTACACCAAGTTCTCCCAGGTTTGGCCCATCTACACTAGCGTTTCCCCAGAGTTCGATGCAAGCTCAGGGCACGCCCTGACTGGTCATTCCCCTCATGTGGGTGGGACCCTGCATGAACTGTTCCCATTACATCGCACATCAAAAGCAAAGTCATTTGAAAAGCCCCTTCCCAGAGGTGCCTGGGGTCTGGGCAACTGTCACAGGCTGCCAGAATTGCAGAGAGAAGTGCACTCACCAGCCACTGCCTGGGGATATGCCAATGACACATAATCATTGTGGCCAGTCAAGAAAGGGAGGGACTCAGCCCTGGGAGAACCAGGTACCTAGGCAATAAGATGGCAGAGGGCACCCAGCAGGGGAAAGCCATGGTCAAGCCCATGGTGAGGGACAGTTTCGCTTCTCAGTACACTGCTCAGGTCACAGCTGTAAAACCAAAGGGAAGAGGTCTGACGTCACTGCAGGAAGCCGTCTGATCAACATGCAGCTAGGTCGAAATGAGGACCAAGAGAAAGGGCTAGAGAATAAGATGGATGGACAGTGCCGTGGCCTTTCTCCCAGCCCAGGAGGAGCTGGTGATACCAGCGATACCATGATCAGCATCTCCAAAAGGGCAGATAACCGGGGAGTGCAGAGAAAGGCCACACACCGTGAGGAGAGGGAGCAGTACTGGAGACACGGGCTAGTTCACACGGACAGGAGAGGAAGAGAAGAGGTTCTGGAGGGAGATGCTGCTATTCGCACCATCCCATAATACTAAAGCAAGGTGGCACAGCTGTCTGGTCACACAACCAACCTTTTATGGTGCCCCAGACAAATCAAAATAGCCCCATTCGACCAGGAAAAAACTCCTTATTTGCTCCCACCCGCTGCACCATTCCGTAGGGCCCGAGAGCACAGAACCGGCTCTGGGAGTGGTTGCCAAGCAGGGAGCTGCTTCCCTTTCTCCAGCTGGGAGAAATGCAGAAAGGTAACAAGCAGCACCGAGCCAAAGGCCAGGGAGAGCTTGCCAGTCCCTGCCGTTTTAGCTGTCTCCTGCATGCCCTGTGGCACAGGGCACGGATACGGCCAGCTCCCGCCTGCACAAAGCCTCCTGCACCAGCAGGGGCACTGGACCATGGTTTTTAACCTTTAAAACCACAGCATCAAACCCCAGGATGGGTTTTGGTTTTTTACACAATGGATCATTAACCCTTGGGACTCACTGCTGCAGGGTACCGGTAAGCGAAAGAGCTCAGTGCGTTCTAAATCAGATTAGACAGTAGGATGACTAAATATTTGCAGTAACACCAGCCAGGATAAACAGCTGTGGATTGACATGGCCCAGAGTCTAAGCTGCCAACCAGTTGGGATCATGAGGAAACCCCTCCCCCCCGTTTAGTTTGCCCCATGAGGTACATTGTTAAGTAATTTCCCTCTCAACTCACAGACGTCAGGAAGGTGCTGGGGTCCTTCCCAGACACCACAGGGGTCAACACTGCATGTGCCCTGCAGCATTTCTCTGGCATGCTGCACAGTCTGGTTTCACAGGGGCCACTTCCTTCCTCCTTCCCTACTAATGGGGACAGGCCACGGGCCAGAGGAACTATCTTTTGTTCCATTCTGGCTACCCCCGTGGATCTGGGCCCCACCAGATCTTGTTGGGGAGAGGGGCAGCAGGGACAGGTGGGGACTCTGCTAGGAGCCCTCTTCTGCTCCAGGCCTTGCCCCACCTCTTCTGGAGGCGCTAGATCTCCAGCTCCGTTGTCCTGATTATTAACACCAGCTAAGTGGTGCAGCGCTGACCCCCCCGCCCCCCCCCCCGAGTCTCGCCAAGGAGGGACGTTCTGGCCACTGCTCTGATCCACTTATCCCAAGAGTTACAGGGAGAGCCAGAGGTTGGGGGAGCAGCTGCCCTTGGTGCCCTGGAGGAGCCCAGCGGAGGGGAGCCGAAGCTCTGCGCACAAACATTTCAGACGCTGCCTCTCCTCTGGCAGTGGCTCCCCGGCCCTGCTGAGCTGTTTCCTGAGCCCAGCCAGCGGCCCGCCATTAGCATTAATTAGGCTCAAGCTTTGCTGCTGGTGGGTGACTTGCTGCTTGGAAGTGATTCCAGAGCGAGGCGGGGGTGTCGGGTGGAGACGATGGGGGTCACGGGTTGGGGCTGTCTGCAGGGGATGGCACTGCAGCCACTCAGCGTTAAGGGACAGGAAGGCAGCGAGATACAGCTGCTGGAGCGTGACAAGGTCCTAGGGCCAAGGGGATGGTGCAGCCATGAGCCAGGACTGGAGGGATGGGCTGCTGCATACCCAGGGACCTGCTAGCTCAGAGCATCTGGGCGTTTGTCACAATGATCAGCAGTGAAACAGTTAACAAAGTTATCTTTTAACCCTCATCACTAGGGTTCAGAGTTAAGGCCCCTGAGCTGAGTGGCACCTGTCTCAGGGGCTAGTGCTATTGCCCAGCCCAGGTCATACATGGCTCATGGGAAAAGGGGGGAAAGGAATCCTGCCTCTCTGACCCAAACAGCCAGAGCCGGGGGCTTTCCTGCCCCTCCTGTGCTGCTCCTTGGCCACTAACTAACCTCTCCCCGTGCCCCCCCCCACCCCGCGGCCTGCGCTCCCCCTGCTACTGGTCTGGGTCGCCTCTGAGCCTCTTGTCTGGCTCTGCCTCACCCCCCGCCCCGCCGGGACGGCGACACGTTTTTGAAGGAAAGTTTAGCTTCTGCACTGCAGGGGCGGGTGGGGCAGCGGGCCTGGACACCGCGGTGACGGGCGCTAGAGCCAGGGCAGAGTCCCGGCATCTCCCCGGGTACAGCCAAAAGATACCCCGGTCATAGCGGCGGAACCCTGGGCTGCCCCATCCTCTTCACCTGCCCCTAACCCAGGGACCGGAGCGGGGGGCGGCACCGGGTGAGAGAAACAAACCATCCAGAGACCAGGGAGAGCGACGTGCCCAGGAGCCCAGACCGGGACTAATACGGGGAACAGCCACGGAACAAAACACCCCTGGGGAGAGCGCAGCGCAGCGCCCCCCGTGCGCCTTTCGGGGAGGGCGCAGCAGCGACACACACCCCGGTGCGCCCCTGGGGAGAGCGCAGCGACACCAGCCCCCCCCCCGTGCGCCCCTCGGGAGAGCGCAGCGACACCAGCCCCCCCGCCCCGTGCGCCCCTGGGGAGAGCGCAGCGACACCAGCCCCCGCCCCGTGCGCCCCTGGGGAGAGCGCAGCGACACCAGCCCCCCCGCCCCGTGCGCCCCTGGGGAGAGCGCAGCGCAGGGTCTCCCGCCTGTTCTGCCCCCAACCCGTCTCCTCCCCTCCTGCTCCCCCAGGGCCTGTCCCCTCGTGTCCAGCCCTCTCCAGCCCGCAGGACCGGGGCGGTACCTCGTGGGGCGCGGCTCCAGGGTGCATCTTCCAGGAGAGGCTTCAGGTGCCCGGGCGGGAGCCCAGCCGCGGTCCGCCTCCCTACCTCTCCAGCTCCGCGGACAACTTTTGCCGGAGCTGCGGCTCAGGGGGAGGGACCGATGGGCGGGGGAGGGACCGGCGGGCCACGGAGCAGCTCTCGCTCCCCGCAGCCTCTGCTCCCCTCCCAGGCAGGAGCGGCCCCCAGGCCAGCAGGTGCAGGGGGAGATCCCCGCAGAGCAGCAAAGCTCCCCAGGCCAGGCAGAGCACCAGGGTAGCCCATGTCTCCTCCCCTAGAATAAAGAGCCCCCCACGGCACCCCCCACACGCTCAGGGTGGGAGGGGGGTAGCGCCAACCCCACTCCCCACCCAAAGGCCCCAAGGAGGTGTCCTGGGACCCTGGAGAAGAGGGTTGTGGGGCTTTAACTCTACCGTCTGCCCCCTCCCTTTGCCCTTTGTCCCGGTTCACTCCCCGCCCCTAGATGTGGAGAAGCCCCTGCGCCAGCCCTAGAGCTGGGGGGTGGGGGCCACCTTTGGGGAATGAGAGAATCCACCTCCGTTAATAGCCAAGGGCCCTGTCCTAGCGTCAGCCCGGCGCAGCACCCGAGGGGCCGGAATCGGCCGCGGCGTGAGTGCCGGTAACGTGTCATTAGCACTCAGGCAAACAGAGGCCAGTGCGGGATGTGACAGGGCTGCCAGAGGCCTGGGGCAACACAGACAGGGACCAGTAACTAGGGCCCTGACAAATTCATGGTCCCTTTTGGTCAATTCCACAGTCACAGGATTTTAAAAATCATAAATTTCATGTTTTCGGCTACATCTGCGATTTCCCAGTGTTGTAATTGTAGGGATCCTGGCGCAGAAAGGAGGGGGGGGTGTGGGGGGGGGTGTTGCAAGGTTATTGTAGGGGGGGTTGTGGTTCTGCTACCCTTACTTCTGGGCTGCTGCTGGCGGCGGTGCTGCCTGGGAGCTGGGATCCCGGCCAGCAGCCGCCGCTCTCCGGCCGCCCAGCTCTGAAGGCAGCGCAGAAGTCAGGGTGGCAAAACCGCAACGCCCCTAAAATAACCTTGCACCCCCCTGCAACTCCCTTTTGGGTCAGGACCCCCAGCTTGAGAAATGCTGGTCTGCCCCGAGAAATCCGTATAGCACAGAGTAAAAGCACACAAAAGACCAGATTTCACAGTCCATGAAGCATTTTTCATGGCCGTGAATTTGGTAGGGCCCTACCAATGACAAATGCAAAGGGAAGTCCCTCCAGGACGCGCCCGTGTGAGAGAGCAGGACGTGGCTGTGGCTTGCCTATAATGAGCGCCAGGTGCCTGGCCCTCTCGGGGACTGAGGTGCTGAGCCGTGAAGGCTCACGTGGAGGAAATCCATCCAGCACTAGCTCCAGGGTCAGCAGGGGACAAGGCGGGACAGCCTGGTGCAGCAAGTCTGAAAAGTTTCCTGTGAAATCTGCAGGAGAAAGTTCCAGAGCAGCTTGGGCTGGGCAGCAAGCGAGAGAGAAAACACCACCAATAACTGACCAGTGCTCACCCCACCTCGCCAGCCCCCTGGCCACACAGAACTGGCAGGGGGCTGCAGCTGGCCTCCTGCTGAGCATACGGCAGTTCCTGGAGACACGAGGGAGCCGGCAGAACTGTCAGACACGGACCCACAGACAGCCACCAGCAATAGCCACCCAGAGACTCAGGACAAGTGTCTCCACTGTGACCTCTCCAGTCTGCCAGTGTCCAGCCTGGCCTGGCCTCTGACACTGTCTGTCTCCAGCCCCCAGTTCTCAGCCAAGTCCTCTCCCACCCCTCCCACAGCTCTGCAGCATCTCGGCCTTCCCTCTGGGACAGGAGAACATACACCACTGAGCAGCTACACTGTGCTGGGTGGCTGTGTCCTAACCCTGGCTGTTCCGGGGACATCTTCCTTCACAGACCAAACCATCCTCCTGGGCAAGAGGATCCTCCTGCCCCCCTCCTGGGGGGAGGGGGGCTGCGGGTGGAGAGGGACTGGGGGATCCGAAGAGCCTCTGCAGAAAGCAGGGGATCTCCTAGAAGTGGGGCTGTGGTAGGGGAACGAGTTGGGGGATTCCAGTTGGAGAACCTGCTTATAGAAGCGAGAGGCCTGGCCCCCAAGCCCAGCTCCCACCAGCCCATCCAGACAGTGAACACCCAGGCTGAAAGGCCAAGTCTAAGCCAAGCAGGAGCCAAGGCTAGGGTGGGAGGGGACGGAAGGGAACGAAGAGCGGGTCTGTGGAGGCAAAGGGCTGGGATTAGTTCCAGTACCTGGGATCTCCACTTGTGTCCAGTGGCCCTGATGGAGCCTCCGTTCACTGCACGCACCGACTGTGCCAAGGCTGTGCAGCACCACAGAGCCTCACCGCAGATCTGTGCAGCCTGCACAATGGCAGGGCTGGGCTGGGAACCCCACCTCCCCACCGGAAGGTGGTTACCTTGTCCGGACCTCTGTGACTGTGCTGGCATTAGCCTGGCCTGGCTGTTACTCAGGGCTGGGCTCGTTTCACACCCTTGAGCAACGGAGCTGTGTTAACCTAGCTTTTAAGTGTAGCCCAAGCCTAAATAAACCCTCAGGGCCATCCCCGGCCCTGCGGGGCCTCCAGAGTAAGTCTGGCTAATGAAAGCAAATGGTCCAAGCCCTGGTGACATCTCCATAAGCTCTGTGCAAGGAGCTGCTGGGCAGGGAACCTGCAGGCCCGGGCTCCTGCGGGGGGGGCGGGATGTCACTTTTCAGCAGAGTTTGCTTTTAAAAAGAGAATAACAATTCCCTTGCCACAACCTCTCCTTGCGCCTGGCCCCCTGCTAATGGCTGGCACACTCGGAATCTGTCACCCTTTAAACTGCTTATTGCCACTGATTCTGTCAATACCGAGGGCTGCTCACACTGGCAGCAGAAATACAGACCCTGAATCCCTCAGCTCAGGCAGGGAGGAAACGTGGGGCCCAGGCCTGAGCCCCTGGCCAAGCGGCAGACGCTAATTCCTCTTTACAAAGCATCTCTGAGTGAGCAGCGGGAAGCGGCTGCCCTTTCCCTGGCACAGGATCGAACATGCGTTTGTTGTGGTGTCAGCTCAGCTGATAAATTCCTAGATAAGGGGCCTGCTGGCAGCAGGCTGAGCGGGGAGAGGGACTAGGTCTGGGAAGGCATTGGGAACGACTGTGTTGCCTCCAGGGTGATTGCAAGGTGCAGAGCCCTTCTGGTCGCTGGCTTTGCCTTCTGGTCGCTAGCTTGCAGCTGAACGTTTTGCCCAAGTCCCAGCCTTATGCAGCCTCAGCTCAGGCTTCCTGAGCCATTGTGGGACAACTAGGGCTGGGAGGGACACAGCTGGGGCTGGACGCAGCTCTCAGCAACCCCCGTGCCAATGCAGAGTCCCGCACTGGAGGCCACGCATGCTGCTGGCATGGCTGAGAGCAGGGTCCTGCCAGTCACCTTGCCCCAAGCAGCTGCAAGAGAGTGAGGGCATCCTCCCTCCTGCACCCCAGCGTGCAGGTGAACCACAGCCACGGAGAGCCCCACACAGCACTAGTGTCCTGCTGGGGGAGGGCAGAGGCCTCAGCCTTGGCTGGGAGGGACGTCACCTCCCTAGTGACCATAGGGATGGCTCAGGCCCCTGAGGAGACAGAGGAAGGGCACAAGACTTGGGGGCACAAACACCCACCCATAGGGGCAGAGGGCATGCCTCTCCTCTCCCCTGCCCAGTGCTTGGGGGTGGGGGCGCACTGGCTGTGGGGCTGAGGGAGGCGTCTGTATGGCAGGGTACAGGGTATCATCCCATCCAAGCATGACCTGGACTGTCTCACTCACTGCCCAGGCTGCTCCTTCCTGGCTCTGCACCACAGTCCAGGCTCCAGAGAACCAGCCAGCCAGGGCGCCCATGGCCAGAGAGCAGCTGCTCTGGGAGCGAGGGAGTTGGTGTCAATCGGGCATTAGAGGGAGAGTGTGCTGGGGCCTTCTGGGAAAAGTACAGAGGGACCCTGGCAGGCCCTTGGGAACACACACGTGTACACACAGCATGGCTGCTGATACACAGCGTGTGCAATTCTGGCCACGAACCATATCCCAGACAAGCCCTGCTACACACTCCACTTGTCGGTGGGGAGGAGGCCGGATCCCTGCTTGGCAGGCACTGAGGCAGGTCAGGGTTGGCACTGGCGTGTCGTGCTGCCCATGGGTGCAGGACCCTTCTGGGCACACAGGGCCCTGCACTGGCCAACTTCCCTTTGCTGCCTTTGGCCTGAGTTACTGTCCACGCTGGCTGCTGGCTCCGATTTCACTTTCCAGCCTCCAGCATCTCTCATCACTTCCCGGCTCCCAGCCACTGCGTCTGCTGGGAGAGGCCGGGGCTGGACTAGCCGGGAGCTCCTGCCGCAGCCTGAGCATCTGCCCTGCTCCCAGCAGCACCCCCTGCTGGGAGAGTCTAGACCTGCATTTGCTGTTTTGTGCACTGAAACCCCACTCTAGCCTTCTAAGTCTCAGGTCTCTCACTTCCCTGTGTGCAATCCATGGGCCAGGCACCTGTGTGGCCCCAGCCCACATGCAGCGAGGAGCTGCACTGACCCTCTGGTTCCAGTCTCTGCCAGCTGGTAGCAGGCCAGTCTGTCCTGTGCTGGCCCGACAGGGAGAGCGCGGCGTTCAGGTAAACACCATCGGCAGCAGCCCACAAACATCGCCACAGCCCTGCAGAGGGGCGCTGCCTGAGCTGGGGTGCTGGGATGGCGTGGGGAGAAGGGCCAGCCCACGGCTGGGGCTGGCGCGTAACTGACAGCTCCACTCAGCCCCACCTCCCGTCCCCTCAGGTTGCTGGGCACACCAGGTTTACCTTGTGCTTGACCCTCATGGCTCCAGGGGAGTGTCAGTAGAATCCCAGGGACTCTGAACATCTGCCCCCTTGGCATGGAACCAACGCTCAATGGCCTGGCCTCCTGCCCGCCCAGTGCAGGGCCCCCGTGCTGCGAACAGCCTCACAGCAGTGCCCTGCTCTCTCACCTCGCGTGCGGCATCTCCGCAGAAGTCCTGGCCTTCCTCTCGCTGCCCCGGAGCCGGCCTATCAAGCCCCGAAGCAGCAGAACCAGGCGTCCTGCTGCTTGTGCGTTAACCAGGCCCTTGGAAACTCGGACGGCACAGACAGACAGCCTAGGGCTCCACCGGTCCGGGGTGAAACCCACGGAAGTGCTGCCGAGCCACAGGTGCACTGGGGGCGTGAGAGGCTCTGGCTCAGGCCTCTGCCATGGAGCCTGCAGGAGGGAGCAGAGGCCAGTCCCAGTGCTCAGCCTGGTCCCCAGGGCAGCAGCAGGCAGCCCACATGCCCCAGCCTCCCCTACCCCCGAACATGCCACAATCGTGCGGGACCACTGGTGCGGCTCCCTCCTCCCCCTCACCTGGGCTGTGCTGAGCCCACCCTGGGAGCAGGGGCAGGAACAAAGTGCGAGGCCAGACAGCATCATTAGGCTTCGTTAAGGTGACGAGTTTTCCTTGCCTCCCCATCCCAGGCTGGCTGCGTTCCACCTCCTGGAGCCCAATTAGGGTCACATCCAGGACGCGGCTCCGGTGGGAAGTGAAATGCGTGAAGTCGGCGGGTGCCCATGGCACAGCCTCTGCCCGGCAGTTTCTCTCACCGCTGCAGGCGGGGGCCCCTTGGGGCAGCAATGTGGGAGCACCCACTGCTAGCAGCTTCCCCCGTCCCCTGCAGTGCCCCCGGCTGAGCTGGACGAGCCGGGGCACTGGCCAGGTCCCCGAGTGCAAACCAGGGGGTGGAATGTGAGCTAGCGGGGTACGGGCTGGACAGGCCTGTCCTGGGGCTCCCAGGCTACACGGCCCGGGGAGCACTCTACCTTCCAGACACTGCCACTGGGAGGGAGCTGTGCCGAGGCCAGGAACTGCAGGGAGAGGAGAGTGCCTGGCTGAGACCCCGCAGTGAGGCTCTCCCCGCCCCACACACCATGCGGGGGGACAGGGCCCCGGGCGGTGGGGACAAGGTGGCTTTGGGGCCTGTTTGACAGCTAAGATTTTTGCCCGTGTGCAAGGCTCTGGGGAGTTGGGGTGTCAGCTCCGTCCCCTCCCATCCCCCGTGAAAGAAGCAACAGTCACAGACCTGCAGCGGTTCCATTGGTTTATTATCAAGGTTACAAATGCTCCAGTTCTTTGATCCCACGGGCACCACACACGGGTCTGACACCTGGCGCACGGCTCATTGCCTAGGGCCCTACCACACATGGGCAGCAGCAGCACTGCGGAAGTGGCGGCTCGTGGGGGCAGCAGCAAGGAGCAGGCATGAGATACTAACAGGGTCACTTCACCAGCGGGGTCCATCGCCTGGCCTGGAGCAGCCCCCGCAACTCACTCTGACCCTTAGACAGACACTACAGCAGATTCTCACCCAGCAAGGCCAGCGCAGAGCAGCCCCAGGGAAGCTCCCAGCCGGAGGCCCGGTCTGCCGGAGAAGGCAGCTCTGCTGGAATGTGCTAGATGTTGGGGTCCCACTTTGCTGCACACCATGGGATGAGCGCTGGGGGTAGAAAACGGGTCAGATCTCTCCTGAACCGCTCCAGCTCCCTGGGTACATGGCCGGGGCACCCATGTGCCATGCAGAGCTCACACCCAACAGTCTGTCCATCCGGACCACTGTGTGCAGGCCAGACAGCACGGTCAGTTTGGACTGGTTTCCACAGCTACTTTTCATCTACGTAAGACACTTTCCAAGGTGACTCCCGCCAAGTCCCCATTGTGGCCCGAGGCATCGTGCGCCCCGGGTGGGTTTGAGGCAGACACAGCGGGTCAGGCACTGCCCGGCCCAGGACAGGAGCTGGGCTGTGTGTGGGAGAAGGACTTTCCTCTCCTGGTCCCTAGCCAGCGCTTCACCCTCTGCCTGGCGCAGCTGAGCGGGGGAGGATCCTTTCTCCATCATTGGTACAAAGCACAGATCCCTGAAGAGCCCAACAACCTTTGGGTGTCTGGGAGATTTTGGCTGAGCAAACTGATCTTTAAAGCATGAGGCAGCAGGTGGGGAGAGGGGCTGAGGGAGCCAGGCTTCTGGGGAGAGTATTACCGGGGGCGGCGCTAGACCCATCCCAGAACAGGGGCACCCGTGGACAGCAAGCCAAGGGCCTGCAGGGCTCAGGAAGGAGGGGAGGGGGGTGCCATCAGCCCGATAGGGGCAGAGATCACATGGGAATGGAGGCAGGGGCGAAATCGAACTGGTTCAGCACCCCAGCACCCTGAGCCTGGGTCTCCTTTCTCTGCCCATGAGAGCCTCTGGGGAAGCCCACGATCCCCTCCCCAGCTGCCACAGGTAATATTGCCACTAGACCCGGCTGCCCTGAGGGCTGGGGGAGCTGGCCCCACCTGAGCCCCGTCGCTGAAGAACCTTCCAGGTTCTGCTGTAAACAACAAGAGTGCCCTGGGACTCTGGGCCCATCACAGAGCAGGGGATGGACCGGCTCCGAAGAGCCTTGGCCTCCCAGGGCACGCCCCCGCCAGGGGGCCTGCAAGGTGCAGGGAGGAGAGGACGCATCCCTATTGCTATGGCAACTGTGAGCCCAGTCCAGGGGCAGGAAGGGGGGCCCTTTGGCTCAGCTGGGTTAGTGGGGGCAGGGAGGATGGGGAGGGGGCTTCTGGGACCTCAGTGGTGGCTTGCTGGCTCTCATCCCCCGGGAGGAGCCAGGTCTGGAAGGCGCAGGGCCCTTCCCCACTCAGGCCAGCACTTTGATCCCGAAGTATTTGCGCAGCTGCTCCAGGAAGACGAAGGTGAGGACGGTGTGAGGCACCAGGCGGATGGCAGCAGGAACGAAGCCCTGGAAGGGGACGGGCAAGAAAGGAGAGAGAGGAGGGTCAGGCTCTGTCCTGCTCGGGCCTCCCCAGCCAGGATGCTCCGGCACTGAGCAATTCATCCCTCTGGGGGCCGTGGGTGAGGCGGGTGGGTGGAAGAGAAGGACAGGAGGAGGCTGCGGGGAGCAGAAGGGGCCAGGCAGGGGAGCAGCAGCCGGGTCCAAGGGGAGGGGCAGCAGGACGGGGTGGGAGAGGTGCCGCAGACAGCCAGGGTGCGTGGGGTTCGCAAGGTTGATGAATCTGTCCCCAGGCAAGTCACTGTCAGCACCGCCCAGGCCCAGCGGGAGCCAGTGCCAGGGTCCCCGCCCCTACAGGCCTTTTCATGGGCTCCACCCCCACAGCCCCTCACCCACCCAGCAGGGAGGTCCTGGGGCTGCCCTTCCAGACAACCCTGCCCCGGGAGCCATTGAGTCAGCCCAGGGCGAGCCCAAGACACGGAGCAGCCAGCTAGAGCCAGAGCAGGCCCCCGCATCGCCCGCCCCCTGTGCTCCTTTTACCCTACACTCTGCCCCCCAGCTCCCAGGTGAGCACCCTCCTGCTCCCACACTTCTCCCACTCCCTACCGGCCCCCAACGCACTCCACCCCCAGCCTCGACCCAGTACCTTGTAGAAGGCCAGAGGTCCAAGCCTGGCAGTCTCCACTGCGCAGTGGACAACACCCTGAAACAAAAGAGGGAAATAAGCCAGTTCCCGCCCCGGGAACTGGTCTGGCTCGTAGCTGCCGTGGAGACGGGAGTGTCTGGGCTGAGATCTGGGGCAGGGGCAGCTATGGGGAGTGAGGAGTCAGGGATCCAGCCATGGGGCAGTGGGGAGGATACACAGGCAGCTAGTGAGATTGTGGCAGGGAAGGGGGGGGTGAACATAAGAATGGCCATACTGGGTCAGACCAAAGGTCCATCCAGCCCAGTATCCTGTCTCCCGACAGTGGCCAATGCCAGGTGCCCCAGAGGGAATGAACCTAACAGGTAATGATCTAGTGATCTCTCTCCTGCCATCCATCTCCACCCTCTGACAAACAGAGGCTACGAACACCATTCCTTACCCATCCTGGCTCATAGCCATTAATGGACTTAACTGGATAAATTCATGGAGGTTCTCTTTTAAACGCTGTTATAGTCCTAGCCTTCACAACCTCCTCAGGCAAGGAGTTCCACAGGTTGACTGTGCGCTGAGTGAAGAAGAACTTACTTTTATTTGTTTTAAACCTGCTGCCAATTAATTTCATTTGGTGGCCCCTAGTTCTTATATTATGGGAGCAAGTAAATAACTTTTCCTTGTTCGCTTTCTCTACACCACTCATGAGTTTATAGACCTCGATCATATCCCCCCTTAGTCTCCTCTTTTCCAAGCTGAAAAGTCCTGGCCTCTTTAATCTCTCCTCATATGGGACCCGTTCCAAACCCCTAATCATTTTAGTTGCCCTTTTCTGAACCTTTTCTAATGCCAGTATATCTTTTTTGAGATGAGGGGACCACATCTGTACGCAGTATTCAAGATGCGGGCATACCATGGATTTATATAAGGGCAATAAGATATTCTCCGTCTTATTCTCTATCCCTTTTTTAATGATTCCTAACATCCTGTTTGCTTTTTTGACTGCTGCTGCACACTGCGTGGACGTTTTCAGAGAACTATCCACAATGACGCCAAGAACTTTCTCCTGATTAGTTGTAGCTAAATTAGCCCCCATCATATTGTCTGTATAGTTGGGGTTATTTTTTCCAATGGGCATTACTTTACATTTATCCACATTAAATTTCATTTGCCATTTTGTTGCCCAATCACTTAGTTTTGTGAGATCTTTTTGAAGTTCTTCACAGTCTGCTTTGGTCTTTAACTATCTTGAGCAGTTTAGTATCATCTGCAAACTTTGCCGCCTCACTGTTTACCCCTTTCTCCAGATCATTTACGAATAAGTTGAATAGGATTGGTCCTAGGACTGACCCTTGGGGAACACCATTAGTTACTCCTCTCCATTCTGAAAATTTACCATTTATTCCTACCCTTTGTTCCCTGTCTTTTAACCAGTTCTCAATCCATGAAAGGATCTTCCCTCTTATCCCATGACAACTTAATTTACATAAGAGCCTTTGGTGAGGGACCTTGTCAAAGGCTTTCTGGAAATCTGAGTACACTATGTCCACTGGATCCCCCTTGTCCACATGGCTGTTGACCCCCTCAAAGAACTCTAATAGATTAGTAAGACATGATCTCCCTTTACAGAAGCCATGTTGACTTTTGCGCAACAATTTATGTTCTTCTGTGTGTCTGACAATTTTTACTATTGTTTCAACTAATTTGCCTGGTACTGATGTTAGACGTACCGGTCTGTAATTGCCAGGATCACCTCTAGAGCCCTTCTTAAATATTGGCGTTACATTAGCTATCTTCTAGTCACTGGGTACAGAAGCTGATTTGAAGGACAGGTTGCAAACTATAGTTAATAGTTCCGCAATTTCACATTTGCGTTCTTTCAGAACTCTTGGGTGAATGCCATCTGGTCCCGGTGACTTGTTACTGTTAAGTTTCTCAATGAATTCCAAAACCTCCTCTAGTGACAGTTCAATCTGTGACAATTCCTCAGATTTGTCACCTACAAAAGATGGTTCAGGTTTGGGAATCTCCCTAACATCCTCAGCCGTGAAGACTTGAAGCAAAGAATTCATTTAGCTTCTCTGCGATGACTATTGTCTTTAAGTGCTCCTTTTGTATCTCGATCATCCAGGGGCTAGTTTTTGGCTAGCTGTTCTTCAAACTCCTTTTTGGCTTTTCTTATTATATTTTTACATTTAATTTGGCAGTGTTTATGCTCCTTTCTATTTGCCTCACTAGGATTTGACTTCCACTTTTAAAAAGATGCCTTTTTTATCTCTCATTGCTTCTTTTACATGGTTGTTAAGCCACGGTGGCTCTTTGTTAGTTCTTTTACTGTGTTTTTTTAATTTGGGGTATACATTTAAGTTGAGCCTCTATTATGGTGTCTTTGAAAAGTGTCCATGCAGCTTGCAGGGATTTCACCCCAGTCACTGTACCTTTTAATTTCTGTTTAACTAACCTCCTCGTTTTTGCATAGTTCCCCTTTCTGAAATTAAATGCCACAGCGTTGGGCTGTTGAGGTGTTCTGCCCACCACAGGAATGTTAAATGTTATTATATTATGGTCACTATTTCCAAGCGGTCCTGTTATAGCTACATCTTGGACCAGATCCTGCGCTCCACTCAGGACTACTCGAGAGTTGCCTTTCCCCTTGTGAGTTCCTGTACCAGCTGCTCCATTTAAAGTATCGAGAAATTTTGTCTCTGCATTTTGTCCTGAGGTGACATGTACCCAGTGGTGGGGAGGGGCAGGACAAATTGTAGTGAGCCAGGGCAGGTTTACTCACCCGGTACTCTCCCTGCGAATTCATCAGGCGGGTCTTGAGTACGTCCATGGGCTGACAGAGGAACGTGGCACATCCACCCTGGGGGGAAGGGACAAAGATGGGTCACAGACAGGGAGTCCCTGGGACTGGTGGTGCCACCGGCCCTTTCCCTTCCAGTCCCTGTGCAGCAGAGGGCAGGTGAACGAGCACAGGAGCTGCCTACATAACCCACCCATGCTAGCAGAGTAGGAGTCTCTTGTTAGTCTCTAAGGTGCCACAAGTCCTCCTTTTCTTTTTGTGGATACAGACTAACACGGCTGCTACTCTGAAATCTTGCTCTCTAGTGGCTGCTCCACATGGGGCTGAGAGTCTACTACTGCTGCCAGGTAGTGGAGCGGCTCCTTTAGCTCCAGGAATACTACTAGGTCATGCATGTAGTGTGGAAGGTCCCAGGTTCAGATCCCAGCTCTGGGTCACTAATCTGCAGAGGGGAACAGGGAAAGAACCTACAGGCTGTGAACAGAAGAGACCTGCAGGCCTGTGGTGGGGGGTCTCCTCATACCACTGCCTCATTTCACTGGGGCAGGAGCACTGCAGCAGCAGCCTGAGGCTGTGGGGAAGCCAGAAGCCCTGTGGGGTGCATGCCAAGCAGGCTAGTGCCTGGCTGCAATTCCCCTGACTAGCACCATCGGGCAGCCCCCACCCTCCTGCCCTGCCCCCACTCACAGCGATGAAGCTGGCCAGGAAGTGAGTGAAGATGTTGTCGGAGAGAAACCCAGTCGTGAGAACCAGCTGCTTGGCCTGGTCGTAGCAGGAGAGCTGCAGGTATGGGGGGTGCAGTTAGCGGCTTGGCCCACCCTTCCTCCATGTCTCCTCACACCCCAGGGGACTGGCTCCCCCACCCCCAGGAGGTGGCCCCCAGGGCACAGCCAGTCCCAGCTGCCCCCCAGTGCCTGGCGGGGGGGGAGGGTTCCTACCTGTCCAACAGTGACCAGGGCCCCACGGCTCGACGCCATCGTAGCACCTGAGAACAGCTTCTTCAAGCCCTCTGGGGAGGGGAATCAGAGCACAGTTCAGGAGTGTGGATTCGGCCCCAGGCCAGCCGGGAGCTGCCACTCCCAGTCCCATCAGTCCTGCACTCCTGCCCCCCACCCCGCAGCAGCCGCCCCCACCATGGCCTGGGGCTTGTGCAGGGCGGCAGGCCCTGGCTGTGACTCCAGCCCCTAGACTCTCCACCACCCAGCGGGGGAACTCCCCAGGGGCTCTTTCTGAAGGCCGCCCAGCCCCGGCTCTGGCTCCAAGGGACGAGAAGTCACTCACCCTACCACTGGCTCCTTTCAGCCTGTTCTGGCACTCTCCCTCTCCACTGCTTGTCTGTCTGTCTGTCTCTTCTTCCTTTCTTTGAAAACATAACTCCCCTTTCAGGCTCCCCCTTCCCAGCTGTGGGCGAGGGAGTGTTTCATTCCCACCCCTGGAGGGCTCGGGGCTGGTGCCTCTCACTGCAGCGTCTGGTCTGGCCCTTGCTGTGTCATCCCACAGGACAAACCCAAACTGCCCAGAGGGCTGCTATGGCTGCTGCACTTCAGAGGCAGCATCTGGATGAACAATCCCAACCATGCCCCCAACCCAGCCTGCCCCTTGGGCCCTGCTCTTCTCCAGCACTTTCTCTACCTGGCCATTTGGACCCCAGCAATGCCCATGGCCTCCAGCCACACCACGACAGGGCTGCTAGCCAGGCTGCCCCTGTTCCCTGCCGGATCCAGCCCCACACCCAGCTGCCATTTGGCTCCTGACCAAACCGAGCCATTTAGCAGCCCTGGTGTCCCCCAGAAACAATTCCTGCTCTGAGGCTTCACAACACCAGCAGGGGATGCCCCCGATCAAGCCAGAGGAGATGCCAAGCCCCTGTGTCCCCAGGCCTTTGGCAGAGTCCTACCCTCACGAAGCACTCGGTACATGCCATCCAAGGCGTGGGAGTAACTGGAGGGACAAGAAGTGAAAGAGGTAAAGCCGTGAACCCTTCCCATCAGCCCTCATAGTCTCCGACACCCTACTCAATGTGTCCAGCGTTGCTGGAAATTCCTGCTGGAGGAGCAGAGTTGGGCTCACCCAATGCACTGCCCCCCACCCGGCCCCCTCCAGCCAGCAACGGTGGTGCTTGGAGCAATGCTGCCCCCCTGTGGCCACGCCACCTCACTGCAGCTCCCATCCACAGAGATGGGACAGGGAGGGCACAAAGGGAGGGGATCCCCTCAGTGCCATCATGTGAGCAGCCCCTTAGCATCCTATTAGGGACCCTTGCTACCCCCCTCTCCCCCCATCACATGCTGGGGGGGGAGGGACCCAAGCCAGTTGGTCTCAAGTCCCGGGGGTCCCCCCACTTACTGCACCATCACTCACTTCCGCCTCAAATGCATCGGCTGCTTCATGTCGTTCTGCATCCTACAGAGACAGAGCAGTGGGGGAGGTGAGGGGAGACAGACCAAGACAGACTGAGCGACCTGCCCCTGTGATCTCCTAAGGCTGAGCAGCCCCTGGGGCAGGGCTCTGGCCCCCTTGTTCTGAGCAGGCCCGAGCTCACCCAGCATGCGACTATGACCGGTGCTCCCTGGGGAGATGGGGCCACGCAGAGGGCGTAGCCCTGCACCCGTGGGGACGGGGACCTAGCTGGGCTTCTCCACTGCCAGCTCCTGTGATGTCAGGAGGGGCCACCCCCAGGGATCTGGAACCCCTGGCCTGGGGCAGCCCCAGGCACGGTTGGGGCAATTCCGGTCCCTCCAGGTGCAGGACGTAGGATCTGCCACGTTGGATCAAGCCACCAGCCCATGGAGTCCACGACAAGCTGAGATGGGGTGCCCCACAACTCCCCCAGCCCAGCGCACCTCCAGCCACATCCCCAGCGAGCAGAGCGTCCCAGACACATGGAACTGACCTGACGTTCACCATGTCTGCCGGGGTCCCCACAAACCCACCAGTGAAACCTGCAACCAGAGAAGATTCAGGGTCAAGGGACTCCTCAAGCCTGGCCACAGCCCATGGCCTGGGCTCCCCGGCCCCTGCTCACCTCCTGCAGCACCAAGCAGCACCTTCTGGTAGAAGGGCAGAGGTCCCTGGGTGCCTTGGCTCAAGCGGTCCCGAGCGGTCTCATAGATGGCGAAGCGGGTCAGGGAGTACGTCATCTGAGGAGAAGAGAGTCAGAGCACGGCCCAAGTGCTGCACTCCAGGGGACTCGCTGCCCTCCCCAGACAGTCACCTACGGTGCTGCCCAGCACGTGGCATCGAGCCCGCAAAGAGAGCCACAGCTGGCACCGAGCCCCTGGCTCCAGGGCTGGGCTGCTGCTCCCCAGCTCAGCCAGAGGGGCTGCCCCCGGAAAGGGCCAGCATGCTTGCAGCTGCACAACCAAGGGCAGCACCTGGATTTGGGGGGGAACGTGTGGGGCCTGAGTAACGGGAGGGGAGTGACCCCCATGGCAGGAAGCTTAGGGACTGGGTAGGGGGTGACCCCCATGGCAGGAGGCACAGGACCTGGGTAACAGGTTGGGGTGTGCGCTCTACAGCGGGAGGTGCAGGGCCAGTATGGGGAGTGCCCCCTCCTGGCAGAAGTGGGGCAGATGTGGCCCCTGGCACTCACCTGGCGGCAGAGCGAGGCACTGAGCCCGTTGTAGAGCGCCAGAAAGCCATCCGTGCGGATCACGCGCAGCGCCATGCCTGTCATGCGCATCTTCACCTCCTGCTGCGTCTGCAGATGAACCTGGGTCAGGGAGAAAGATGCCAGGGTCAGACCCAGCTCCCCCAGCACTGAGCGCACTGTAGGGCTGATCCCTCCATCCACTGAGGAGCCAAGACTGGGACAGCTGCTTGTGACCCTTTCCCTGCACATCGGGGACAATGGTCCTGACCCTTCTTGAGGTTAATCCTTAGCACATGTGCTGGGATGCCTCAGCAAGTGACCACAGCCCCATGAGCTCCCCCACGCGACCGGAGCTTGGGAATCAGCCCCACAGCCCGTCACCTGGAGCAGGGACCATGGCAGGCAAGGGGCTGGGGGGATACAAAAGCAAGTTAGAGGGCACCTGTAAGTAGTGAACCCCCCTCCCAGCATGGGGTGCCCCCACACCACGTCCCAGCTTTCAGCGGCCGCAGCACCTGGCAGCAGGAATCTCCCTAGCGTTTCCAGCGAGAAACACTGTCTCTCTTTCTCTGCTTGCCCAGCCTGGGGGAAAAGCAGAGCCAGGAGACAGACCCAGGAGTCCTGACCAGTCCCCAGCCCCAGGTAACTGTACATCTTCCACTTTAGTATCAGAGGGTGTGACGAAGTGGGACTGTTCTTAATGGTTCCTCTGAATAGTGTGGGGGTGCCTCAGTTTCCCCTATGCAGTTCTTAAGTGTCTAGGGGGTGGGGTAAGGGCGTATGATCATTGCAGAGCCCTAGAGGGCAGGTTTGTGCAGGGGTCTGGACACATAGAATGGCCAACACCCTGTTTCCTGGCAACTGATGGCCTGGGCCCTTCCCCCTGCAAGGTGAGAGCTAAAGGGTTGGAGAATAAAGGAATCAGGTGACCTCCTGGCCCGGGACAGGGACAAAGCCCAGAGGAGGAGGGGCTGGAGGGAGTTTCAGTTTGGGGCTGGCTGGACATGGAGTGAAGTGCAGACGGGGTTGTCTGGCTCACTGCCCCCCCAAATGGACCCAGCTGAGGGGTCCCGTTTTCTGCACCTGCAAGTTCATGTTCCTGTCGTCTAATAAACCTTCTGTTTTACTGGCTGGCTGAGAGTCCCGTCTGACTGCGGAGTTGGGGGGCAGGACCCTCTGGCTTCCCCAGGACCCCGCCTGGGCGGACTCACTGCGGGAAGTGCACGGAGGGGCAGAGGAGGCTGAATGCTCCGAGGTCAGACCCAGGAAGGTGGAAGCCGGGTGAGCTGTGTGTCCTGCAGACAGGCTGCTCCCAGAGAGGAGACTTCCCCAGAGTCCTGCCTGGCTTCATGGGGAGCAGTTCCAGAGCATCGCCCGGGGACTCTTGGACAGGGACAGAGGGCCCCCTGCAAGATGGGGCTCTGTGAGCCAAGGGATCCCCTACACCTATCCGAGCCGCCCACGCCCTCCACAGAGCCCCAGCATACACCAGCGCCTACAGCCTGTGGCCATGCTGTGCCAAGCCTGGGTCCAAAGTCCTCAGGAGAGAAGATTAACGAGTGCTGGGGACCAGGCTTCACTCGTGGAGTTATGGAGCATGGGCCCTGGAACGCAGCCGGAATATGGGGCCTGTGGTGGGGAAGGTGGCACGGGGAACTAGTCCTCCCTCTTCCCTATGCAGGCCTGTGCCCTTGGGATTCCAGCGAGAGCCAGGCAGGTGCTAACCGGGAGCTGCTCTGACAAGGCCAGAGCCCACTGGGATGATGTTGGGGAGCTGGGCAAATGGCCCAGCAATGCAGGAACCAGCCCGAGCCAGGGATTGTGTAGCCGAGAGCAGCCCCCAGAAACACACAGCAGCCAGGCCCCAGCACGGCCTCGGCCCTTACTGGGCAGCCAGTCCCTGGGCAGTGCCAGCCTGCAGACCCAGCCGTGCTGAGGGACCAGCTCCGGGGGGGCGGCGGGGGGGGCGCTATGGAGCCTCCAAACAGGCAGTTGGGGAGGTCAGCGCCAACCCTGCTGCCTGCCGGGGCAGTGGGAGCCCAGGGGGCAGAGGGGTCCGGGGGCGGGAGGGTGGTTCAGGGAGCTGGAGGCAGTGGGGGGCCTAGGAGGGGATCAGGGGAGCAGTGGGGGACCCAGAGGGTTGGGGCAGTGGGGGGTTGGGGGGCAGAGGGTTGGGGCAGTGGGGGGTGCTGGGGGGGGTCCCGGGGAAGATCTGGAGAGCAGAGGGCTGGGGTAGTAGGGGTCCCGGGGGGGCAGAGGGCTGGGGCAGTGGGGGGCAGAGGGCTGGGGCAGAGGGGATCCGGGGGGGCAGAGGGCTGGGGCACTGGAGGGGGGTCCGGGGGGCAGAGAGCTGGGGCAGTGGGGGTCCCGGGGGGCAGAGGGGGTCCCGGGGGGGCAGAGGGCCGGGCGCACCTTGAGCAGGTCCAGCGGGTGGGTGCAGCAGGCGGCGCCGCACGAGGCCAGGCCCCCGAAGTACCAGCGGGACACGCGCCGCTCCGCCATCGGGCCGGTCCGCGCGCCGGGGTCCGCGGCCCCGGGGGGTGCGGCCGAGCCCGGCGCAGCCCCGCCCCGCCTTAAACGGGCAACGCCAGCGCAGGGAGGCTTCAAAGGGCGACGGCAGCGGGGCCCAGGCCAGGCCAGGCCAGGCGCAGGGACCCAGCTCGGGGGGCCTAGCTCCCCCTCGGCAGGCCGGGGCAGCAGCCCCCCCCTCCCCCGCTGAGAACGCAGTGCTGTGGGTCACCCCCTTTGCCCCCCGGGCGAGGCAGGGCACCTGCCATGCTGCGTCGACAAAGGCGAGCACGGATGGGCTGCAGAGGGCTGCGCACACGGCCTGAGCGGGGTGCTCCTGGGCCTGGCTCAGGGCTTTGCGACTAACCCCGCCAGGGCCAGCGCGGGGTTCAGGGGTGCGGCGCTGGACCTGGAGCCCAAGCTTGCTCCAGCTGGTCACCTTTCAAAGCAGACGCGGCCTGAGCTCGGGTACCTGGGCTTCTCGGGCAGGGAGACTAGTCGCCTCCCAGCGCACAAGGCAGGCAGCAGCCAGGAGAAACCACAGGCCAGGCCAGGGTGTGGGCTCAGGCAGGGTCAGAAGCTCTAAGCCAGGGGGTTCTCAAACGGGGGTCATGACCCCCCAAGGGGATGCAAGGTGGTTCCATAGGGATCACGACATGTCAGCTCTGTGGGGCTGACAGCCCAAAGCCCCCCTTAAATTACCCCACTCTGTTTTCAGTTAATAAGGGGGATCACACTCAGAGACTTGCTCTGTGAAAGGAGTCACCAGCACAGAAAGTTTGAAAACCACTAATTCCCTTGCGGTAACACGTGCAGCCTTCTAGGGGCTGGCCAACAGCTGGAGAGAAAGCTCAGCTCCAAACCCTCAAACGGAGAGTAACCCTGGCCAGGCCCCACTCCCCAGCACCTTGGCTAGCTTGTAACACCCCTTTTAGATCTTGGCCTATCCATAACCTGAACACAGAGCTGCCCTCTGGCCAGGGTGCCCCTCTGCCTGGCAGAGTGGCAGCGAGGGGCTGGGCTTGCAGGCCATGGATTATTAACAGCTCAGAAAGGTAAGGCAAAGGGAGGGGCTGTGAATGAAGGTAACCACTGAAGTAGCCAGGATTAGTAAATGACACTGGAGCGGGAGGGTCATGGAAACAAGGTGCTGGCCTGGGTTCAGGGGGACTTTCCCATAGGCTCTGGTTCCCTGCTGCCCAAGCCAACCCCCATATTTATCTGCACCAAGCCAACCACCCCCACAAAGCTCATGCAGACTTTGTGCACTATTGCACAAGCACCCAGATGTACCAACTGGTATGAGGGCCCCTGTAGAGATCATTGGCTTGGGCCATGGCTACACTAGCACTTATGTCAGGAAAACTTTTGTCGCTCAGGCCCGTGAAAAAAACATGGCCCTGAGCAACATAAGTTTTGCTGGCATAAGCACTGGTGTGCACAGCGCTGTGGTGGCAGGAGCCGCTCTCCCACCACTCGCTGAGATGGTTTTATTATGTTGACAACAGAGCTCTCTCCCTTCCAGCTACACAAGCGCTCGTACAGCAGCAGAGCTGCATGGGTACAGCTCTGCCTCGGTAAGTGTAGACATGGACTTAGTTTGGGCTGGCAAATCTTCCCTCCAAGTGCACACCAGTCACCTGGATCGCCAGGTGCCCACCCTTCACAGCAGGCAGCTGAGCAGAAAGGAGGCCAAGCCTCCATGCTGTTCAGACTCCTCCCATTAGGGAGGAGGATCCACCCCAACCGGAAGGTCGCCCTGCAAAAAAAATACCCTTTCCCTTAGCTCCTCTGGGCCTCATCCATTCACCTGTAAATAATTAGCCACAGCCTAGTTTGAGATTGTCTGAGTTGCAGTGAAAGGTCAGACCAGTGCATTAGCACAGGATCTTCCCCCACCCCGCAGAGCAGGCACCTGGGAAGATACCCTTGGAAGGAGGGGGACAGGAGAAAGAGTAGATACATGGGGTGAAAAGATCAATGACCACAGCCTAGTGACAGGCCTGTTCAGTGGCACAAAGCCACATGGGCTGGTGCACAGGTGCACTCCACGCCCAGGCAGCTCTGCTGGCTGGTGTGCAGTCTGGTGAGTGGTTTTGGGGAGGACTGGTCTCTTACACATCACTGGTTCACAGACTTCCCCCCACACTTTTTTTTAATAGATTCAGAGTTCATTATGGTGCTGGTACAAATGTCAGGCTCCCCACTGAACACACCCAGCTGGCGCAGGGCCATCCTAATAGAGCAAAGCCCCACTGCAGAAAAGCAGGGCAGATCTTAGCCCCCTGGAAATGCACAGGAACCCCACAACAGTCAATGGACAGGGCCCCACATGGGCACGGGCAGGCGATACAAGCATCCCTCAGCCAGGGGCGTGGGCCATCTACTCCAGAACCACAGTCCCTCCTGCTGCCTCCAGCGCGGCTTTGATCTTCTCTGCTTCCTCTTTGGACACATGGGCCTTGATTTCCTGTGGAAGTGACTCTACCAGTTTCTTTGCCTGCCAGAGAGAGAGAGAGTCAGAAACTAGCTGTTTTCATTAACTAGATTAATAGATTTTAAAGCCATAGGGGACCATTATTATCACCTATGTCCTATATAACCCAGGCCAGAGAACCACCCCCCAATAATTTCTGCATCAAGCCCATCACTTCTGTTTGAACCACAGCAACTCTTTCAGAAAGCCCTTCAGTCTTGATTAAGTATTTCAAGCAATAGCAAATCCCCCATGTCCCTAGGAAAGCTGTTCCAATGGTTAGTTATCCTCCCTGCTAAAAATATTCACCTTGTTTCTAGCCTGAGTTTGCCGACCTTCATTTTCCAGCCACTGGATGTTGTTCTGCCTTTTTCTGCTAGACAGGAGAGCTGTCTGCAACCAGAGATCTGTGCTGCTTATAGGTACTTGACTGCCATAGAGTCATTGGTCCACCCTCTCTTGGTGAAATTGAATACACTGGGCCTCTTTAGTCTTTCACTCTAAGGCAGGTTTTCAGACCTCAGATCATACTTGTATCTCTTTTCCAAACCCTTTGCAATTTGCCAACAATCTTTTTGAAGTGTGGACTCCCACAAATAGACACAGTATCCCAGTAATGGGATTACTAAAGCTGTTTACAGAGGTAATGCCACCTCCTTGCTCCTGATGGATATTCTCCACTTTATACATCCAAGCGTTCATCCTCTACAGCAATGACTTGGGAGCTCACTTCCAACTGATTTTCTACCATGATTCTTAAGTTCTTTTCAAAGGACATGGTCCCCCATCTTATAATCATAACATGCACTTTGATCCTAGATGTGTGACCCTGGATTAGGCTGTGTAAAAACGCATGTGATGACTATGAAGCTGAATTTTAATAATGTATTAATATTGTATGTTGGCCTGGTTAGTGGGGTTGTAGTTTCCTGTATGAATATACTGAGTTAGAGAGAAAAGGTAGGTGAGGTACTATCTTTTATTGGAACAACGTGTGTTGGTGGAAAGTACAAGTTTTGAGCTACACAGAGCTCTTCTTTAGGTCTGGGAAAGGAAGCAGAGTGGCTTGGTGTAAGTATTTCTACAGGCAGGAAAGAGGACATGGCCCAGGATAGTCACCTATTAACTGACACTTAAGAATTGTTAATGGACAATGCCAAAACAATTGGTTCAAATGAATCTTGCTTGATTTCCTGCTGAGACTACAGAACAGGCGTGGCCAGAAGGGCCAAAGTCCAGGTTTACTAAAAGCACTCCCTCAGGAGAGCAGGGGGAAAAGACGGACACAAGATGGATACAGGAACTAGGAGGAGAGGGAAGAGAAGAGGAGAGAGGTCAGAAGAAGTTCGGCTTAGGCTATTGTCTACACTCAGACCTTACAGCAGCAGAGCCGTACCACCATAGCTGCGCTGCTGAAAGGTCTTCCCCGTAGCTGCTCCATGCCAGTGGGAGAGAGGTCTCCAACCAGCATAATCAAACCACCCCCAACCAGTGGCGGTAGCTATGTTGGGGAGAGAGCGTCTCCTGCCAACGTAGCGCTGTCCACACTGGTACTTTTGTCGATGAAAAGTATGTCAGTCAGGGACAGGTTTCCCCCCACCCCACACTCCTGACCGACAGAAGTGCAAGTCTAGACATAGCCAGATACATCACCACTATGGGATGGCAGGACTTTAGGTAAGATACACATTTGTGTAGGCTAGCTGCTGTTTTAAAATCACTTTTTTCTAAGTTTTGCTCCTACTGATTCTTTCCCAATAAAAACAGAAGTGTGTTATATATTTCTACCTTTTCTACATCCTGATAGTTTTTACCACCCTTGGCACATAGTGGGCCTTGAACACGGCTACTAAAGATGGCATGCAGAACAGAAACCATCCCTGCTCCTAAGGGTGTGAGAAACCCAGAATGAGACAACAGTCTCCTCTGAGAGAACAAAGTGCCCTGCCACAGCCATGTGTATGCAGGGAAGCAGGCCGGGGCTGGAATTTCAGCTTACAGAGGCTGGTGAATGAGAGGGATACATCCCTGAGTAACTCAATTAACAAAACTCCTTAGAGAGAGACGCCATTGCTGGACTGGATCCAGCTGCAATGAGAAGCCCTCGCTAGTCCAGAGAGCCCTGCAGGGGATCTTAGGATAAATTGTGGCATTGCCTGCTGGGGAGAGTGCACCTGAGTACAATGTGCGGTGATGCCAATTTACTGCATCCACAGGCACTGGTGACTGAAAGCACCTTGAAAATAACAAGGCTATTCAGGAAGTCCATAATGCTGTTGCACAAGAAGGCCAATGTCAAGTAGAGGAGGATAATGTGAACTTCCATTTTATTCTGTTGGTCAATGTGGATGGACACCTTATGAATTGAATGGACGCATGCCATTCCCTGTAAATCATGGAGAAAGTTCAGATGACTTTCTATTGAAGGGTTCTGCCAAGATCTGCAGACAGTTCACAGAATGTGAGAGAGGAGAAGTTTGCTTTTCTGCTGTGACTCTGTGCAAGTCTGCCTGAAAGGAGGTTCCAAAGAGGATGAATCTAGACTGTTCTCAGTGGTAGCAGATGACAGAACAAGGAGTAATGGTCTCAAGTTGCAGTGGGGGAGGTTTAGGTTGGATATTAGGAAAAACTCTCTCACTAGGAGGGTGGCGAAGCACTGGAATGGGTTACCTAGGGAGGTGGTGGAATCTCCTTCCTTAGAAGTTTTTAAGGTCAGGCTTGACAAAGCCCTGGCTGGGATGATTTAGTTGGGGATTGGTCCTGCTTTGAGCAGGGGGTTGGACTAGATGACCTCCTGAGGTCCCTTCCAACCCTGATATTCTATGATTCTATGAGACGCTGAAGAGAGAGTTGAAGGAAGGCAATCCAATAGCAGTAAATGCAGCCTCTAAATCTTTCATTGCTTCAGTGCTTGCTAAATGCAGCTGGTTTGGCCAATTTAAACAGTTCTGCAGAACTATTCCCACCTCCAGTACACAAGCGACATCAGAAGAGTTCAAGATAAATAAGCTCTGACTCTCATATGAACTGTTCTGACAATTCTGTCTTTGGACTCTTAGGCTCTGATTTTCACATGTTCAGTAAAAAATGCTTTACATGGCTTGTTTAACCTGTGCCTGTCAGTTAAGCTGTTGATTGTGATTTCCTGTACTTAACAGGATAAATAAACTCTTCTGCTGTTAAAGTGAGGGGGGGGAGGGGGAGTCTTCCTCCCATGGCCCCCCTTCTCTTGCAGATTTCATGTGGGGCTCAGCTCTCTCACATGGTTAGGTTAGAAAGAAAAGGAGTACTTGTGGCACCTTAGAGACTAACATTTATTTGAGCATAAGCTTTTGATGCATCCGATGAAGTGAGCTGTAGCTCACGAAAGCTTGTGCTCTAATAAATTTGTTAGTCTCTAAGGTGCCACAAGTCCTCCTTTTCTTTTTACAGATACAGACTTACACAGGTGCACTCTGAAACCCATGGTTAGGTTAGGTTTTTGCTGCCACCATCTGGTGAGAATGTGCATTATTGCTTCTAGAAACCAACCACCCCGAAATCCTGGGAAGAAGGGACACTTGTTTTGAAGGAAGCAGTGGAGACAAGTGCAGACACTTCGGCTATATCTACACTACAGGCCGGATCCATGCTCTGAGATCGATCTAGCAGGTCTAGTGAAGAACCTTCAAATCAACAGCAGATCGCTCTCCAGTCGACCCCTGTACTCTACCCTCCACCAGAAGAGTAAGGTAAGCCAAGTAGACCGGAGAGTTTCTCCCATTGACCTCCCACGGTAACTCGACCTAAGGTATGTAGCTGGAGTTGTGTAGCGTAGGTCGACTTACTATGGTAGCGTAGACATAGCCTTCCTGTTAGAGGCCTCACGCTCAGTCCCCATGCACTTGGGACACAGCTGTGCACAGGAAAGGGAGCCCATGGACAAACTGTGGTTCAAGGATACTGAGGAATCCAAGCGGCTATTCTGAAGTACAGCCAATGTCTCAGTTTTAAAAAGCACTTTTGAACATAGTTTGGGCAGAGGGGAAGAGGCTCAGAGCTTCCAGCACAGCCCCAGGGAGGTGCTGCTCATGCAGTGACCAAGATCATACAGGCAGAGGTAAGTGCCATCTCCTCACCTGGACAAGGTTAAGCCCCTGCATGCAGTTCTTCACTTCCTTGATCAGTTTTACTTTTTCCACAGCCTTCACCTCAGTCAGCTTGACAGTGAAATGAATTTTCTCCTGCTTCTTGGGGACCTCTTCTTCCGCTACCTGGAAGCGACACAAACCTAGTGAGGCCAAGTACAGCAGCATTCAGGACCCTTCCACCCTGCCACACACAGGACTTGACAAACAGCCCCTTCTGGTCAATTGGCAAACCTGCAGAGGGGCACAGCATTCACACAGAGAAAGATGCTTCGAGACTGATAAGCAGCTATATAAACTTCTACCAACACTCCAGTTCCTTGTCTAGGATCACTATAGATATAAAGACCCCTAGGAGAACCTGGAGTAGGTCTATTTAGCTCAGAACCAACCTTCAGAATCACAGGGCATTTTTGGACTCACTAGAACTAAATTTGCCAAAGTACAAGGTTAAACCAATGCCCATCTTCCTAGACAGCACTTCCCTTTCCCTGGCATTTGTCCAGGGGCATGGAGGAGGACCCTAGCAGAGCAACTGGGAGTTACCTGAGTGGCTGACTGCATTGCAGGTGGTGGCATCATTCCACCCATTGGCATCAGCCCCATGTCCTGGATCTTCAGTGTCTTCTGCAGAAGATGACAAAGTGTAATCAACAGCACTTCAAGCTTACCCTGTGTTCCCAGCAAGAAGAGGAACAACCACAGAACACCCCAGCCATAGACAAAGGACAGAGAAACAGCTCCATTCTGTGCCCCGACAATCAACCACCCCAGTATCCTGCCTTCCCTCCACGCCTTGGGAGCATGCATGCCCCAACTTAGTACAGCCCAGGCTATCTACCCTGCCCAACTATACAAAGTGGGGCACTTTCCAGAGGTGATGGGTGGGAGGGATCACATGTGCCCCCCCCCCCAACTTTCTGCTAGGGTTTGCTAGCTGGGCCTCCTTCCTGTGCAAGGAGAGGCAGCAGCAAACGGCTGGGAGCTCCATGAAGGAGCTGGTGAGGGAAGAGGGGAGACTTGCGGGGGGGAGATATGACTCAAGCTGCTGAGGGGCAAACTTCTTCATACGGGGGCAGAGCACAGGCTAGTCTGACCAGGCACCCTGCCCACCTTCAGCAACTCATTGAGGTCCGAGATCTCCAGTAGTGTCAGGCTAGCGATGTCCTGCACCAGCTGCTGGATCTTGGGGGAATATTCCTTCGGGGCATTATCTAAGGGGGCGCTGGCCAGGGCTTCTGTCCTCGCGTGGCAGCTGGTCCTCAGCATCCTCACAGCACGGACTCCCGGCAGCTGCCGCCTGTCACCATGGAAAGAGAGGCCCCGTCAGGCCCGGACTGCGCCGTGGGGGGCACACCGCCCGGGCAGGGAGCTCAGCCACGCACCGGGAGGGGCCCGGTCCCCGCCCCGCCCCGCCGGACGCCGCAGACACCGACCGGGGAGCCCCGCGCCGACCAACCCCCCGCCCCCGGGAACGGGCCGCGCTGGGCTCGCGCCTCGCGAGCTTGGTGGCGGGACCCGCAGGCCGCGCGCGTGGGCCGGGGCTGCAGGGGGCGCCGCCGCCCGCCCGGACCGGGGCTCCCGGGGCTCCCGCGGGGGCGCGGCGCCGGTACCGCAGCAGCAGGCGGGCGGCGGCCCGGAGCCCCCTCAGGCAGGGCCCCCCTAGGGGGCGGGCGGCGGGCAGCATGGCGGCGCCGGCACCGAGCACGCTGGCTCCCGGCAGCAGGAAGGAGACGCCCGGCCTCGGAGGCGGGCAGCAGCAGGCAGAGGACACGGCGGCGGCGACGCTCTGCCCCCCAGTCTCTATGGTCGCCGGGGCGCTCTAGCCCTGCCCAGGCCATGTCGCTGGCAAAGGGTGACAGTCTAGCCTCCGCCTCCCGCGTCTCTATGGCTCGGGCAGGTCCCCCTGCGGCAGGCGCGCAATCCTCCGAGCAAGGCCTGCACGCTACCCAGCATGCACCGCGTCCGCAACAAGGGCAACTTTATCGGCAGCGGCGGCGGAGGCGCAGACAGGGGCGGGGCCGGGACGCCTGGGTTCCCGGCCTGGTGTGGAGCTGCGAGGCCTGCCCTGGGCCCCGAGGCCGCTCCAGGCTGCCGGCCCCAGGGCTGGAGGGGCCGCTCGGGCCTTCCCGGGACGGGCGGGGCTCGGTGCTTCTGCTTCCCCCCGGCAGAGCCCGCCCGGCCGGCGCCCCGGCCCCGCGCTCACGGCGGCGGAGAGCAGCCGGGGCTGATCCTGGAGGCGCTGGCTGGCTGCGTGGCTGATCCGAGCCGAGCCTTTGGGCTGCAGCTGGGCTCCGGGGCCGGGCACCATGTGCTGCACTTTGCCCAGGCCCTGCCCGGTGCCACCCGGCAGCCTTGGGAATCAGCCCGTCTGCCCACGAGCGGCGCGTCTGGTCTCGGGGCTGCCAGGAGCCCTGGGCAGAGGCTGGGACCGCAGCCACAGCCTGCAAGCTGCTGGCGTGCCCACCCTGGCTGCTGGGATTTGGGGAGCTGAGGATTTCACTCCCGTGGTGTGGGGCTGCCTACAGCTCCGATCACGGACACAGTGGGGAGTGTGTAACGTGGAGCCCAAAGTGCCCTGACCTGCTGTTCCCACAGCATTGCCAGCTCCCCCAGCCCACAGGAGGGCTAGGCCCCAGCTCTCAAGCACCACCACTTCAGTGAGAACAGGGTTCTGTCAGGGTTCAGCAGGGGATTGTGCTCACTTCGCCTTAGGAAATTGCACAACCCCTGCTTAGCCTAAACCTGAACAGCCTAGAAGGACTTATCAGAACATATAACACCTGCATCGGGGCGGGGGAGGGCGTCTAGGAACGTGCCATCTTCCAGTGACTCCAACCCCCATGGGCTTGTAACAATTTTCATTGTCCCCAACGCAGGACAAATTCCAAGGGCAAGGAGACACATCTGTAGAGCTGGGGGGCTTAGGCTGCATGGCTACCTCACTTGCAATTCTCCTGCAGCCCTATCCCTCCTCTTGCACTCCCTTGGAGGCAGCTGCCATGCCGGGTAATTCTTGGTCCAAGCATCGGTGCTTACAGCACAACAGGGAGAGAGAAGGTGTTTGCCCATGGTCTGGGTGAGAGCAGCCACATATACCTGCTACAAGGCCTCACTTCCTGCTCCCTTCTGGCTTCTAGTGGAGGGGGAAGGATCTAGCTGAATGCACCTCTTCCCCACCTGGAACCAGCAAGACCGCCACTGCCTGCACTGTAGGGTGATGCTGGCAGCACTGTGGCCCTGGCAGTCGCTAAATGGATCCCAGGCTGGGACCTCAGGGCAGCTCCTGCAGCATCCCCCATTGTGAGAGCAAGAGGCGGCAGCCTCTGTCTGGGTGCAGTGCAGCACCACCAGGCAGACACCAGCAGCCTCTCCTCGTTTACCTGTCTGTCTTTTCCTCCAGCATCTCTAGCTACATCAGAGCCACCAAGGTGCCGAATGTGAAGCAGCCACTGGCCATTGATGTGTCTCAGCCCTGGGACCAGTGGGAGGCTTGAGCCAAGGCTGCTGCAATGTCATCATCATCATCAACCTGCTGCACTTCCTTGCCCAAGGCCTGGAGGTGTGCACGTGTGGACAAACTGAGCCCTACAGGGAACATGGGGGTGCTGCAGCAAGCAACCCTTTGTGGGAAAGACATCCTTCCTCCCACTGGCAGAAGGAGCCTGTGGCCCTTTCAGGCCTGCACCCCCCACCGCCCCAAGGGATTATTGCTCTGGAGGAGCAGTGCTGGCACCTTGTCTTGCTCCTACTGGGATATGGGGCAGGCCCTGGCCTCGGCTCACCCCCCACCCCCAGTGCCCAACTAGGTGATATCCTGCCTTTGTGTTGCAGGGACTATTCCAGGGTGTGGGGCAGCTGCTGAAGCCCGAGGGAGTTTGCCTGATCTATGGGATAAGTATGCAGAATAGAATCCTAACCACCAACCTCTGTCCCCCCACCCCCAAGCAGCAGGAGGGTATTAGGTCTTTCCAGGAATCTGAAGCCCAAGGCCCCTTTGTGAACCACCAGAGAGGTCTTGGGACCCCTGCACGATCTCCAGGAGCCTGTGTGTTCCCCTCCCCCCGCAGGGGATGCAAGTCCCCAGAGCTCTGCCCAGCTCCTCCAGCAACTGCTGTTGTCCTAGTCGATGCTGTACTACATCTTCCCCCTCCTGCGGTCCTGCTTGCTGGATCTAACAATGCCATGTCCAGACCCCATGGGAGAGGCTTGAAATCAAATAGAGCCTAGGGGTTAAACACCCACTAGCTGTTGCTGCCAGCTCCTCAGGGCACAGAAGGGAGGACTGGGGAAGGGCAAGGAATGAATCTGACTGCACTTTGTGCCCGCAGCCCTTTGCCATCAATGGGATCATCAGCCCTGAGTGCAACATGAAGCTGGAGGAGGAGCTCCAGGAGAGGTGAGGTGTGCCCCAGGAGCTGAATTCTTCTCAGGGGCTCCAGCAATTCTGCATTGTGGTAGCTAGGTGATGGCCTGCTGTGTGAAAGCCCTGAAGGGGCCAAATCTGCATCCAGCCCACAGGTGATGGGCTCTAGGCTAGACATAACATGCTCTCCCAGATGGGAGAGACAGTTGCACCTGGGAACAGGACATAAGTCACTTGTGGCAGCTTCCCCAGGCTGGGCTCCCCCTTACAGGCACAGGCTGTGCTCTGCGGGAGGCTCTTCCCCAGAGAGCATACCCCATTTGCATCCCAGGGCTGGCTGGAGCTCATCAGGTGGCAGCAGCTGGGGATGAGCCCAGCCCCACCCCTTGGAAAGTCTAGGGCAGCCATAGCCACCTGAGACTCACATGCTGCTCTATGCCTCTCCAGCTTTCTGTTGGTTTTTTGACTGGCAGGAATCCAGCCTGGGAGCTACGGGATGTGGAGGAGCTACGGCAGATGGCCACCCCCAACGCGCTGCGCCTTGAACGCATGGTAAGGTTCAGGGTGGTGTGGGAAACAGGCAGGTTTCAAGGCTTGGGGCTAAGCTGCTGAACATCAGTTCCTATGAAAACGAGGGACTGGCAGCACGAGCAGGGAGTGGCAAACTTTCTCCAGCCACAGGACTGCTGCAGCCCCCACCCCCAGCGCTTCAGCCCCCTTCCACACACATAGCTCTACTGCAGCTCACGCCTGGGGGCCTTGCTCGCTGCTCTCAAGCCCTTTAGAAGCCTGGTGGTTCTTCACCTTCATGCCTCTTTTCCTCATTGCCAGCTGGAAATGCCAGAATCCACCAAATGCCTGATTTTCAGAGGAGAGAGCTGGAGCTGGCGTAGGCCCAGCTAGGCTGCAGGATGTTTAGGCGTGTCTGCCTGAAGCTGATGGGATAGGGACACCCAAGAATAAACTGCTTTTAAATTAATCTGTCTCCTCCTGTGGGCCGAGGGTAGCTGCTCCCTGGGGCCTGCATTGAGGCCAGCATCCAAGCTCCTGCAGAGGGTCCTAGGCAGGGATCCTCCTTCCCTTCCGGGTGACCCTGTCTGCTCTTAAGAACGTGTGGGGGAGGAGGAGTGAATCTGGCTCTGCAGAGCCTTTGCTTGGCACTGAGGGCATCAACACTGGAGCATGTTACAGCCCTGCTTCACTACCTGCCAAGCAGCCTTCCACCAAACCCCTCTGCAGTGGCCCTGCTCTCACGGGAACAGCAGCACCACGACCTGCCTGGCCCTGGGGCAGAGCTAGCACCAGACCCAGAGCAACAGCTCTTTAAATACATTTTATTGTCACTGGTTCCATTCTGCCTACTTCACCACTACGTATGAGAGATGAGTGTTCAAAAAGCAGGGAGAGCCCAGGCTCCCAAGGAGGGGGTGGAGGATATAGGCATAGGTCATGCGGAAGGGCCTGAGCTCCCAGGAGCATGGAATGCAAGCACAGGGCCAGGCTCCCATGAAGGGGCAGGGGATCGGGGGGGGGGGGGGGGGGTGCAGGGTGTGGTGCGGGGCCCAGGCTCCTACTAGGGCAGAGGAGGAGCCCCATGGTGCACTGTGCAGAGAGGAATAGTGGCAGAGGCCGTGCTTTGTGCACGGGGCAGCTCTGCATCAGATCTCATTGCCCCATTTGCCCTAGGGTCAGGGCAAGTTCTTGGGGCATGTTTAAGTCTCTTGCCTGCTGCAGAGCAGGGAAGGGAGTCCCTGGCCTGTGCAATTATTGCTCGCTCTTCTCAGGGCTGGGTCCCAGTCAGAGGGTGCCCAGTGGGCCCCAGTCACCATCCTGCCCAAACAGCCCTGGAGGGGAAGCCCAGCAGCCAGTCTGCAGCCTCTGACTTGTGGAAATCTCTTCGTGAAGGGCTAAGCGCCCATTCATTCTCCACCTGCTGGGGTGGGGGTGGGGTTCACAACTTCCAGTAATCATGGCACGTTTCAGCTAGGTGGGGACAGGGCAGGGAAAAAGCCACAGGGAGCCAGAGCTGCAGGGAGGTCCCTGCCAGGCCAGAGGGTGCATGCCAGCTGGTGGGGCCCCAGAGTCCCACCCTCCCCTTGAGCAGGGCCGTTCCCCAGGGAGGGGGGCGGGGAAGAGACAGAAATGGCTAGTTAAAGTACATAGTGGTTCCTGCAGACAATAGTGTTACACTGGGAAGCCCCCCTCGCCAAGATCAGTCGAACGAGATGAGCTGGGCCTCGCCACTGCCCTGGGCCTGCTGTACCTGCGATGGGGCCTGCTGAGGCTGCTGCTGCTGGGGGGGGCCTGCTGGGGGCGGCATCTGGAACAGACAAACTGTTTGTTAGGAGGCAGTCTTCGCTTGGTACCCCCTCCCCCACACCTTACCCAGAGGGCCCCAGCTGGTCACTCCCACCCATGCCCAGCCCCCAGGTGAATGACACCTGGATCTGGAGGTCTCAGCACCCTGCATGGGGGAGGCAGGGCCACAGCCAAGGCTCCTGGCGATAAGGGTGTGGGGTGGGGGGGGGGCAGGGGGTAGTATCAGCGCAGTTTGTGACCGACTGCCTGGGGAGGGAGCTGAAGTGAGGGTGACAAGGAGATGCCGGGTTCGTGCAGGGCTGACAGTCTCACCTGCTGATACACGGGCTGCTGTCCCGAGAGGTAAGTCTGCTGGGGTGGCAGGCTGCTCAGAGCCGGCTCCTGCCCAGGAAGGGTCGACATGAGGCCCTAGAGCGGGGGCAGGGGAGAGCAATCAGACCAGCCGCCAGACCTCTGCCCCTTACCACAGGGGCAAAGACCCCTGAGCTCCCAGCCAGGCCCAGTGGGCCCATGCTGCCAAGGATCTGGGGCTCAGAACAGCAGCAGTGAAAAGCCAGGGTAGGTCTACATGGGTCAAGGGGATACAGAAAATCCAGCCCCATAGCCCTTCCCCCACAAGTGCCAGCAGAGGCCCCATTTACCCTCACCCCCTGGCTGGTGAGCGGCCTCCACAGCAACCAACACCCAGCCCCAAGCCAGGTTGCAAGAGGGCACCAAGCAGTTCACCCTTGGTGGGTGCTCACCTGCATGTTGTAGGGCTGGTACCCCATGGAGACAGACTGGCTCCCCATGTAGCCCATGGTGCCAGACTGTGGGGCCTGCGAGATGGCAGGGATGCTCTGCGACTGGGACGCAGCATTCTATGGGGAAGAGCACAGGGTGAGCGTGGGGCAGCCCCACAGCTCTCTCCCAACACCCTCAGGGTCCAGGGAGCAGCTGGCTCCCCCCATCCCACAGGGGACACCAGGGGCGACCCAGGCAATCTGGGACTGATCCCCATCCCCACTGTGCAGCAGGGGATCCCAAGAGCCCGGGAGGGGACAGCCTGTGCCACGCACTGCAGAGTCCCGCGTTCCAGATTTACCGTGAGTCTGGCACACTACGGGCAAGGGGGACCCAGTGCTCTGCTCACTTGCCTGGTAGCCCTGCGTCGGAGTCGGCTGATACGAGGAGTAGGCTGGGTTGGTGGTGGGAACCACCTGCCCTTGCGGCGCTGCCTGCCCGCTTCCTGCGCCTGCCTGGTACACGTAGGCGTTCACCATGTTGGGATCTGGAGCAGAGAGGGCGCAGTGAGGTGACTGGTGCTGCATTCCAACCCTGCCTACCTCTGCTTGGCCCAGGCTCTCACCTGCCCCTGCAACAGGCATTGGTGCATAGGGGCCAGTGCTGCCTGGAGCTGGCTGGTTCATGTACACACTGTGCATGGGAGAGCCCTCCACAGAGCCTGCGGGGCTGAAGGTGCCTGGGAAGCTGGTGGGACCGGATGGCTGATAGATCACCCCTCCTGCTGCTGGCATGGCCTGGAGCTGCAGAAAGGAGAGAGCGTGAAGGGGAGCGTTCTGAGGAGAGTGCTCATGGGAGGGCTCCCTGGCATGGCTGCTGTACCTGGGCATAGGGCAGAGAGAAAGCTGGCATCTGGGCTCTCATCTGGATAGTCTGCTTTTGCTGCTCCAGGCGCATCTGCCTCTCCTTTTCCTGCTCCTGCAGCCGCTGGATGGCCAATTGCCGCTGCATCTCCAGGTACTCCTGCAGGGAGCGGCACCACCGCACACACATCAGGAGCCTGGCCATGCAGCTCAAACACCAAGGCCAGCCCCAGAGACTCCACCCTCTCCACAGAACAGTGCTGCCTCCAGCCACCCAACAACAGACCAGCCCAGGGCACAAGCTGGGAACAGCTGCCATGGTCACCTGGGAATGGCGCTGGTATGACACCTGCCCTCCATGAGGCATCTGGAAAAGGCTTCCCTGCCTCACCTGCTTTTTCTGTCTCATGATCTCCAACTTCTGTGCCAGCTGGATTTGGCGCTGGCGCTCTGCCTCCTCGGCCGCCCGGCGCAGCTTCTCGCGGTGCTCGTCCCGCAAAGCATTCAGGGCCCCGCGGGCATCCCGGATCTGTGCCAGCTTGTCCTGCAGGCCCTCATAGTACACTGGGGAAGAGAAATGCAGCATCAGGCTCCTGCAGGGCAAGGGCCCTAGGCAAGGCAGCATCCAGGCCTGCGCATTAGCTGCCTCCAGATAGAGCAAGTGGCCTCCAACCAGACCTTCGATGGGGTATACTTTTCCACAGAGACCACCCCCCGAGGCAGTCTACCACACAGTCCCAGAGAGCTGCCCGCAAGCCATTGGCAGGGAGCAGTCGTGTCCTTCCCCGGGGAATGGAGCAGAAGCCACCTACACCTGCGCTCATCCAGCTGGTTGAGCAGCTCCAGCAGCTGGGGATGCATGTTGTTGATGGACTGGAAGAGGGAGAGCACGGCTGAGTCATTGGTGATGCTGCGGCCCCGCATGTGGTTGCTCTTCATACGGTTGACGAAGGTGGTGACAGCATTCTGCAGAGCCTTCAGGAACTGCTCGTGGTTCTCCTCGGACTCCCCATTCTGGTACTGCTGCTGGAGACACAGGGCAGCACAGTTAGCCCCTGAGCCCCACCCTCTCGGGAGTGGGGATCCAGAACCCACTCCTAGACTGGAGCCGGACCTGAGCTTCATGACTGGGGTGAGGCTGGTGCCAGGCAGTTCCCAGGGAGCACTGATTCAAACCAACCCCGCCAGACCTCAGAGAGATGGGTGTGGGATCGGGCCCTTATCTTACCTCCACGACACTGAGCGGGATGGGATGAGCTTCCCCAGGCTGGGCGGCTGGCTCTGAGAGGGACAGTGGAGCAGATGGGGTGGGGCTCTTACGAACCTCCTCCTGCTTCTTCTCCCAGTAGTTACGGTTCAGGTATCGAGCCAGCTGCCGGGAAAAGCAGAGGGAGAAGATCAGCGCCAAAGCCTGACTAGGAACCAGCCTACACTGTGCACCAGGGGGCCTGTGTCCTTACCTCGGGGTCGATGTCCTCAGCCAGCGGAGCAGAGGAGTTCTGGGGAGAGAGAGAGGAGGGGGGACATCAGATCTTAGAGACACAGGGGGATTCCGCAGCCCACTACACAACTCACTGCTATGACAGATACCTTGCCCAGACCTGTGCATATCCTGCCACCCAGTGCCAGGCAACAGCAGGAGTGCAGGACTGGGAGGGACAGCGGGCACGTCTTTCTTCCTTCCTTCAGCCCGGTGGTGGTTCACCTCCTGTTCATGCAGCAGAGGAACAGCGCGCCCAGTGTTCAGGTCTGAGTGCCCCCAGCACAGCAGTGTTTTCAGGAAGGGGCGGCACAGCGCCATACTCTCATGGCTATAGTTCCCTCCAAGCAAGGATTGACCCCTGGTGACCTGGCAGAGTGGCACTGACCCAACAGGGCAGCTGTGCACTTACCACAGGGGAGGAGTAGAGGGTGCTGACAGGGGGTGCGGTTGAGGTGACAGGTGTGGGCTCAGCCTTCGGGTACACGGAGTAGGTCGTTTTCTGTCTCTGCAGAGGGAGGTACAAGATCAGCCCTGAGAACTGTTCAGCTCAACAGCATGAGACAAGCCTGGCTTGGAGGGCGAGGCACCTCGCACGGGGCCAGGCCCAGCCACTGCACATTCACTAGCCACTGGGAGGCAGGAGCTGCTAGTGTCTGCATGGGGCCTGCCCCGCAGGCAGGATCAGCGCCAGCCCTCACTATCCTTGTGAAAGAGACCCTCACCCCAGATCCATGGGAGGGGTTAGACCTGCAGCACAGCACCCCCTCGACCCACTCTGCACCAGGGAAGGGCTCCGTCCAGCCCAGGGCTGGGGACCTGCTGGTGCAAAGCCGACAGCAGTAGCCCGGCCAGAGGCTTGGAGAGGATCCAGGCAGTGCTCCCTCCCGCAGCCCTAGAACTGGGTACAAACCATCCTCTCCTTCTCCTCAGCCTCTGATTGCGAGAGGGCGATGGCCAGCTGGAGCTCCTCCTCCTCCTGCAGGGCTGTCTCGTCACGCTTTGGGGGCAGCTGCAGATGGAGAGGGGGGCTGCTCAGTGGGACAGTGAGCAGGAGGGGAAGGGAACTGCTGGGGCTAACTCTGCCTGCAGCCCAGCTTGGACCCCTGGCAGTCAGGACAGCCAGCCGCTTACCTGGGACTGCTGAGAAAGGGGGCTGGTCAGGTACTCGGGTGGCAGCTCAGTGGTGGCAGCCGTTTTGCCGTCAGCTTTCCTACAATCAGATAGAGGTGACAGTGGAGACCAGGGCCTACAGGCAACATTCCTGAGCCCTGCCTGGCCCCAGCGAGGGCCATGGCCCTACTCCACGCCAGTCCCCATCCCAGGGCATGGCACAGCCCCGCCCCCAGCGAGGGACCCGCCCCGCCCCCATCCCCAGTGTGCAGCACGGCTCCCAGCTAGCAGTCAGTGGATGGGCGCAATGGAGGCAGCAGAGCGTCAGCTGTACACGCCCATCTCCTGAATCCCTCCCGTCTCCAAAGGGGGCAGCTCTCCTGCCAGGCTGCCAAGCCCCTGGGGAATCCGACTCAGAGAGGCTCCAGTGCACGGAGCCTTCCTTGCTCCAGAAGGCCAGCCCCATGCCAACCGCCAGCCCTCGCTGCTCCAACCCACATGCGGTGTGCAGAACCCCCTGGAGATACTGACTTGTTGAGGTGCTCGTAGCAGGGCTCACACACCCGCACCTCCTTCTCAATGCCAAACTTAGGGATGGTGGAGTACTTGGAAGAGCACTTTCCACAAAAGATCTGCCCACAGGCCCGGCAGTGATGCTGCAAACAAAGAGGGGGATGAGGTTAGCCTTGGCAGCTGGCACTAGGGGGCACCCGCCCAATACCCAGGGCTGTGCCCCTCCATGCCCATTGCACAGGGTGCTTGCTGACCCCCTTCCCCTAAAGCTCAGCTTCCCAGCCAAGCCCACCCTGCGGGGCAAAGGAGGAGGAGACCAAGTCCCCAGCGGTGTCATGCAGGGAAGGGAACTAAAGAGGAATAAGCAGCAGCACCCACCTTGCGGGTCACGACCCCAAACTGCACTCGACATCGGTGACACTCTTCAGCATCCACCCAGTCAGGGGCCTGTCACAGAGCACAGAATCCTGCATAAGGAAAGGACCAGGGCCTAGCACTCAGCCCTGACACTGGCTCCAGAGAGCCTCTCAGCCTGCCACCCTGGAGCTCCCACTGGCTAGCCCAAGCCAGGCCATTCCCTGGATGGGGAGACCCTCACAGCAGGAGGTGCTCTCCCCAGCAAGTCTCCTCCAGTGACCACTGGCTGCAGAAGAGAGTCACGGTCGGATGCCCCTGTGCTGAGCCAGTGATGCCCTCGCGTGCTGGGCAGGCTGCGCTGCTGGAGGAGCCCTTGGCAAGCCACAGGACGAGGAGGCTGCCCTCATGTGGGATCTCCAGGGGAGAGGGGATTCTGCACTTCCTTTCCTGAACCGTGTCTCCTGCCGAATCCAGGCAGTTGTACAACACACGTGAGGCGCTTTGGGATTCTGGGATTTGAGGTTATTTCACCACCAGCTGTAGGGTCGGACAGACGTGACAGCAGCGGCCCCCTCCATAATGCCAGAGCTCCTCCCCACCGCTCTGCACTGGGGAGCTCACCCTTTCTGCAGCAAACATGGCATCACTCTCCTTGAATTCTGGGAACACATGACCTGCAGGAAGAATGGAACAAGATCTCATTGTAAAGTGTGGTCCTACCACAATGGAGGCAGAGGTACCTAGTGCTCAGAGCTGGGGACAGAGGCAGGGCTCCTGGGTTCTAGTCCCTGCTTTGCTGTTTGTGCAAGAGTTCCAACCGATCATTTAACCTGAGCCACAGTCACCTGCCTCACAGGGGGAGCTGGGAGAGCGAGTGTCCGTACATCGGTGATGGGATCCTAGGGCATCACTCTGCTCCCAGGTCTGACTCAAGTCTACTCTGAATGCAGAGCACAACCCCAGCCCCATGCGCTCAGACTAGGCAACTGGGGCCCTTTGGTAAAACGTATGTTGGAACCTGAGATCAGGGTGAGAAATGCGGCATTTCCTGCCACTCCTGCGGATTCGCACTCACCCCAGGCAGAATCAGGGGCGTTCATGCCCCACATCACAGGCACTACCTCCAATGCACCTCGCACTGCTGGGAAACCCAGACACACAGCCAAGTTCTCAGCTTCTCACCCCAGGATCAGTGCCCAGCAACGGAGCCATTCCCAGGAGGATGTGCTCATCTACAGCAAGTTTCCTAGGAGAACATTCCAGCTCTGGCTTCCAGGAACTTGCTGCCAAATCACATCATTCCTAGGGGGCTGCAGGGCCAGAGTGACATAGCCACCTGGTGGAGGCTGCTCTGCAACAGGAACTGGATTCAAGTCACCCCAACGGGTCCATCAGGTAGCAGGGAGGTCACTGTGTGTAACCCCGTCTGTACCAGCCCTTCTCCCACACCTGGCTGGCACTGCCGCCTGCTCCCTGCCCTCCCATGGCTCATCCTCTGTGCTTGGCTGTCAGCGCAATGGGAGACTCACCTGCCCCTTTTTCCCCACTGAGTCCTTACCTTCCACCTTCATGATCTGGTAGGTGTCCTGCACCACCTTGTACTTGGGCTCGTTGCGGAAGGCGTGAGCCCAGGCCTGGATCAGGTACAGGATCTTATTGCGAACGTTCACTTCCACCTGTCTCTGCACAGAGGGGAAAGCATCTGAGCCCAGCATGGGCTATTGTGGGGGATCTTTGTGATACTCACCCTCCACTGTGTCCTGGTGAGACACGCATACCGTGGAGTGAGGGGCCAACACGAAACAGGCCAGCAAGGCACTGCTCACAGAGACCAGGATACTGGGGAGGACTCACCCCACTCACATAAGGCACCGAACAATGGAAGAGCACTGTATTAGAGGCAAATGCATGGCCCACTTCGCCCCCTCCCCTAACAGGATGGCTGAACACCACCCAAGAAAAGAACATGAGACCAAAGTCCTTTGGACCAAGGTGTTCCCCAGGGCAGCAGGGCTCAGCATGGAGAATGGGATCCTTCTCCAAAGCACCTTGATTGCACCCCACTTGCCCCCAAAGGTCTTTCCTAGTTGCTCCCCATCTATGAAGGCCAGGCTAATTTCTCAGGGTATCCAAGCATCCTCGATTCACTCGCATCAGCAGGAACTGTCACCATGCAGTCACAGCAATTCTTGAGAAGGACTAATCACTTCTCATTAGCCACAAAGGCTGAGAAATGCAACCTGCCTTGGCTCTGGGTCCCAGCATCCTCCAGCTCACAGACACTAACTCCAGTTCACAACCCTACCCTGCCAGGAACACTCCAAACATACCCCAGGCAACAGGAGGAATTCCTGACCTTCAGCAGGCAGGAGGGGCCCGGCCATCAGCTGATCATGTCATCACCAAATCACATGACTGACTGCTCCGGAAATTCCCTCAGCAAGCTGAGAAGCAGATTCCAAGCACTCTCAAGCTTCACATTCAATTGTGGGAGAGTTCAGTACAGGTTTGTAGAGACATCTGCAGCTCCAAACTCAGACAGACCTGAGAGGAGCCTGCACCACAAAGAGAGGGACGACAGAACCCCCACAGCCAAGGGATTCAGAAAAGTGAGAGTCCCTAAAGTAATGAGCAAGAACGCACCTTGGGCATTTAGGGAGCTCTGAGCACTGCTCACATAAGAACCTGAGCAGAATCAGAGACTGTTGATCTGATCCTATATTTGGGAAGCTCAATACCTACCCCAAAGCCCCTCTGAGCAGTCCATGAGCCTGTGTTCAATATGGTGTCAGTCACCAGAGAGGCAGTGACTGTGACATAACAGATGCTTTGCATTAGCAACCCACAGAGCCCAGGAGACAGAAAGCACCCTTGAGGAGAGGCTGCCCCAGGGCTCAAATGGACCGACTCAGAGCCCCCCATCTGCACAGGTCTGGGGAACCCCAAGTGCATAAGCACACACCCTCCCCCGCAGCACAGAAGGTACGCTCAAGCCGCACTGAACTCTAGGATACCAGGGCTGTCAGAAAACCAGCCCCTGCCACTTAACTTAGTGGCTGCCATTGTAAGTCAAGAGAGGCCAGGCTCAAGGCAGCAGTTACTATGTCAGGCCACATCTATAGTTGAACTAGGCCAGCCTCTTCCTAGGAAGAGGATAGTAGGAGAAGAGACCCCGCTTCAGTGTTTGAGATGACAGAATTAGCAAAGCTCATACAGGAGCTGCTAGACATGGCCAGTCACCTGCCTCGGATAGCAGCCAGTGGTAGATGCTACAGAGGAAGGAGTAAAAATCCCTTTACTGAACTCAGCTGCGTACTCCTGTCCCACTGTGTGCCTTGGAGATGGAGCAGGAGGAGAACATCTTCCTGCCTCCACCCAGCTGGAGAGGCACTTGTGCCCTGGAAAGCGAGCATCATCCCACTGATGTCACTGAACGTGGTGTTCTTGTTCATATCTGATCAAAGCTTAGTTCTGAATCTTGCTCAGCTATTGGCTTGACGGCAACATCCTGCAGCAGCTCGTCCCATAGATTAGTTATGCACTCAGAGTAAAGGGGTTTCTTTATCCATTTTAAACTTTCCATCTCATCTTGGGTTATGGAAAGAGAGCCCACATCCCCCTCCAGCACCTCTCCCTACCAGCCCCCCCCACCTTGCGTGTCCACCCCCATAGATGGGTATTTTCACTCGCCTTCACTGGCTCTGGCTAAACCAAGCCCAATAGCAAGGTGAGGACTTGCCATCAAATGGCCCCAAAGAGCAGTGTAGTATGTGCTGCAGTGTGACCCATCATTCCTTCCACAGTCTGACAGCAGGTTTGCTCTCATGATACTCCCTCCCCAGCAGCTGGTTCCTGGAGCTGCTTCATGAAAAATTTCACACAGATCCTGTGGTGCAACTGAGCAGTTCAGCTCGTTCCTTCTGACATGGATTTCTACACAGGGGCTCCCCACTCTGCTTCTCCCATGTCCTCCTGCTGCCCCATTTCCAAATCCCCAAGGACCTCTCTGTGTTAATAGCGACCTAGAAAGATGCTGCATTTAAGTTTCAGTGCCTCCACCTTTCTCTCTCAACCCCATCCAGAGGGAAACAAGTGAGCAAGGTGCTTCTACCTTGAATAGTTCTTTCAGCTCCTCCATAGTCTGTTTATTGGCCACCTCATCATGGACTGTCTGGCCACAATTCTTGACCACAGACTCCATGACCTGCAAGGAAAAAGAACTAGATTAGATTAATACCCTACAGAGTCCAGCATGAGAGCAGAGTCACAGCATGGACTGCGCCTGGCTGCAGGGCCCTGTAACCTGCACACAAGCCAGGGGGCGCCACCTAACCCAGAGCACTTCGTGCCAACTTCAGTCAGAGAAACATCTGATACTTCCAAAAGCCCTGCAGCATCTTGAACTGGGGGTCTTGACTTTTTGGTAAGAGTAGGGTCACACTTTAATGTAGAGATATAACAGGAAACATCCCCTAAACTTACTGGTGGCCTTTGCCTCCCTGCCATTTAGGATCCCATAATGTTCCAATTGCAGTTAAAGCAACCACCTGCTTGGTAGAACAACAGCATGACAGGATTTCATGTCTTTTTTTAAAGGTTTAATTCAGTATGGCAGCTGGAAATAAAGACACATGGTCAGCAGATCACAGGACATGGGTTGAGGCCCTCTAAGCTACAGCATCAGAGGAGGGTGAGCTCTGCACAGCTGTCAGCTGCACTCCTGGGGGGACAGTTTGCATAGACTTCATTCCTCAGAGAAAAGTCTGTGGAAGAACAAGTGTCCACCTGGGCTACATGTTACTAGAGGCCTGGAGAGACTTCACTTTGCTGGGTTGGCTTCAGGTTACCTCTAGTGCGTAGAGAGCCACATGGGGGTTCTTGTCATTGACTTTCTTCTTGATAGCACCAACTGCATATTTAGCTCTGGAAAAAGAGAGAGAGCATGCACATTTTTCAGGCAGATGAGAACCTGCAGGAAGAGTCCAGCTGCCACTTAACAGTCCACTAACCCCATCCTTGCAATGGGAAAGAACACAATTTATGGCATGGGCAACTCCAGAGGCCCAGCAGAAAAAGAGGAAGAACAGTGATGATCAAGGCCCACTTTCTCTCAGGATCCAAGGCAGATCATGAGCTGCAGCTTCCCCGGTCAGAAACATTATCTCAAGATGCTGAATTGCATTGTCACCTGTACCACAAAATAACAGCCTGGGTGGACCAGTGGCTGACCCAGGGGCGCCTAGTCCTATGTTCTTAGCCTTCATGCAGTGAGCAGGGCAGAAAAGGATGTCAATGCTTAGAACATATCAGGAAGCGATATGGCACTTACTGAGTGTCTCCCTGACGAATCATATCACAGATCTGCAGGATGGATTCCCAGTCTGTCTCCAGCAGAAGCTGACTGGTAGCTTTATCTGCAGGAATTGAAATACCCATTAGCTAGTTTGGAACTGGCGTGCCCCTGTTCTACCCTCTCAGTTATATTCACATAGGAGATCTCCCTCAGATGAGAAGTGACTCCCCATCAGTCATTCAGACCCTGAGATTCTCTGTAACTGCACAGATTCTTCACAATCCCTGGTATTTTTGTGCTGCTAATCAGAACTGCTTGGCTCCCTCCAAGTCCCTTGAGGTTTCAAGGTACCACAAGTTTCAAAACCCATAAAGCAAAACGAAGGTTGTTCTTACACATCCACTCAATGTGGATGCACTGTGGGCGAGTACAGGGTTTTTATGGTGTTCCCTCACCAAAATTAACCTGCTCCTCTGAAAATGTAAGGACTCAATCCCCAAACTTGTTACATTTCAGTCTGCAGTAAGTTTTTAGGAACAAGTTATGACCCCCAGAGCTAGGGCTATGAAGCTGCAGAAAGAGGTTCCTAGGTACTGCTAGCATAACTCAGGATTTCTATTTTCTGTACCTATCTAGGTTTCTATGGGGCAGTCTTACCACCCTGTCACTGCAGCTGTCCAAGCTGATGTCCATAACCCACACTCTCAATCTTTCAATCATAGTTGTTATTTTCAGGTTTGTCAAAAGAATGACTTAGTCACCACACCAAGATTCTGTTCATCCCATGACAGCTACACCCGTTTTTCTAGTTAACAATATTTTATGCTTCCTGAGTGCGTCACGCTCCCTGACACAGTTTTGAACCTCTCGGCCCACCCTGCTACCAGGCTGTTAGTCACATAGCAGAACCTGATCTTGAGCAAGGTGGGTTTTGCAAGGTAAGGGAGAACAAAGGGGGCAGAAACCAGAGGTCCCATTCTGCCGTGAGCATCAGGAGCCCTGTATTGGAGTACCCATACACCGGCTCACAGGTAGCGTGGGAGTCAGGCGTCAGGCTCGGCGGTGGGGCAGAATGGCGAGATACACAAGCGCTGCCCACGCTGATGCATGGGCTGGAGACATCGGTTATGAAGAGCAGTGAAATGATGGATGTTGATCTTTAAATCACGGTCACGGGGCTTCGAGGGAAACAGTGATTCCCTGCGCAGAGGGCTGTCCCGAGAGCTGGAGGACGAGGCGGGGAGAGGAGGAAGAAGCCGGCACAGAGTTAACCCCACCTTGGTCGGGCTCAGGCTAGAGAGCTGGGTTCGCGCTGTGCCCTCGGGCCCGGTACCGGCCCCTCTCACAGGGAGAGGCCAGGCCCAGGCCTCCGAGACGGGGGAGGGGTTCCTCGGGCCCGGCCGCTGTCATTCACCCCCAGCTCAGCCCCGCAGGCTCCAGCCCGGCGGCCCTTGGCGGCCCGCTCCCAGGGCGGCTGCCGGAGCCGGTGGACTCGGGTCTGCGGCCCGCCCGCCCGCCGGAGGCTCTGGGTGACCAAGGCCGACGCGCTCGCCGGCTGCCCCGGGGAGGCTCATCGCGGCGCCAGCCGGACTCGCTGGCCCCGGGCTCCGAACCCGGCCGGGCCCAGCCCCGAGCGGGCTCCCGGGCCTGCGGGGGCATCAGCGCCGGGGGGGGGGAATCCCCCGGGGTCGAGGGTCAGAGGTCAAGTGCCCCGACTCGCGCGCGCACCCCCGGTACCTAGGAGCCGCTCGAAGGTGCCGCCGCCTCTGCCCATGGTGCCCCCGGAACCCGCCGCCCCGGCTCCGCTCGGCCTCAGACCGCCACAGGCCGCACTTCCGCTTCCGCCTTCCGCTGGGGCGGGGCTTCCTCCGAACGGGTCGTGGTTGGATCCCAGGAGGTCAGAGAGACAGGACAGCCAGCCAGTGAGCGCTCAGCTCCGCGGCTGCATCCGCCAATGGAAGCGGCGCAGCGCATCTCCATGGCAATGGGCTGGCGCTGCGGGCCCGGGCCCCGCCGCCATGTACCTGCTGCTCGGGGCCTCGGGCGTGGGCAAGACGCTGCTGGTGAAGCGGCTGCAGAATATCCTGGCCCCGCCCGGGGAGACCCTGCCTCGGCCGCAGGGGCCGGGGGCGTCCGGAGCGGGGGAGGGGCGGAGCCGGGGGGTGTCCGGGGGGTTCCGGGGGCGGAGCCGGGGGGGTGTCCGGGGGGGGAAGAGGGAGCTTGTTCCCGGGGGGTGCCCGGAGCGGGGGAGGGGCGGAGCCGGGGGGGTGTCCAGGGGGGCAGAGGCGGCTTGTTCCCGGGGGGTGCCCGGAGCGGGGGAGGGGCGGAGCCGGGGGGGTGTCCAGGGGGGCAGAGGCGGCTTGTTCCCGGGGGGTGCCGGGAGCGGGGGAGGTGTCGGGGGGGGGGGGGCTCCCGGAGCGGGGGAGGGGCGGAGCCACGGGGTGTCGGTGGGGGGCAGAGGGAGCTTGTTCCCAGGGGGTGCCGGAGCCGGGGGAGGGGCGGAGCCGGGGGGTGTCCGGGGGGTGCCTGGAGCGGGGGAGGGGCGGAGCCGGGGGGGGGGAAGAGGGAGCTTGTTCCCGGGGGGTCCCCGGAGCGGGGGAGGTGTCCGGGGGGGGCGCCCGGAGCGGGCGAGGGGCGGAGCCGGGGGGTGTCGGTGGGGGGCAGAGGGAGCTTGTTCCCGGGGGGTTCCGGGAGCGGGCAAGGGGCGGAGCCGGGGGGCAGAGGCGGCTTGTTCCCGGGGGGTGCTCGGAGCGGGGGAGGTGTCCGGGGGGGGCGCCCGGAGCGGGGGAGGGGGCAGAGCCGGGGGGGTGTCGGTGGGGGGCAGAGGGAGCTTGTTCCCAGGGGGTGCGCGAAGCGGGGTTGGGGGGCAGCGATGCCCGGCTGTAGTCTCTGGCTGGCTGGCGCTGTGGGGTCCCCTGGGTAGGCGCTGGAGCAATGTGGGGTGGGGGGGCTGAGAGCCATTGAACCAGACTGCAAACCCTGTATACATGGAAACCACCTCAAGCCGGGGGGGGCACAGCACTCCAAGCTCCAGTCCCTGTGCGCCTGGGGGTGTCTGGTGATATTATTCCTTCCCCCCATGCTCCTTAACAGCTTCCTGCACAGCTGTGCTCCAAGGATGGGTCCAGAGAGCTTGGGGAGCCTCCCCCCACACTGCCCACGGTATGGCCGGGGCGACGCTCTGGCTCACTGGGTCTGTCCGCATTTCACAGTGTCAACGTGTTCAGTGCCGTTTGCTGGCCCGATGCGGCCACGGCTGAGTGCTCAGTCGAGACCAGGACTTCTGTCCAGCATCACTCAGCTAGTTGTAGATCAACCTTCTGAGGGGCCAGGCTGCTGCTCTCTGGGTGGGTGGGTCAGTGTGGCCAGGATTCTGTTGCATTTGTGTTAGTAAGGTAAAAAAAACAAGGAGTACTTGTGGCACCTTAGAGACTGACAAATTTATTTGGGCATAAGCTTTCGTGGGCTAAAACCCACTTAATTGGATGCATGCAGTGGAAAATAGAGCAGGAAGATATATATACACAGAGAACATGAAAAAATGGGTGTTGCCATATCAACTGTAATGAGACTAATCAATTAAGGTGGGCTATTATCAGCAGGAGAAAAAAAACTTTTGTAATGGTAATCAGGATGGCCCATTTCAAACAGTTGACAAGAAGGTGTGAGTAACGGTAGGGGAAGTTTTTTTGTTGGAGAATTGCGATCAATGTGATATATGCCATCATATGCCAGCAATGCCCCTCTGCCATGTACATTGGCCAAACCGGACAATCTCTATGCAAAAGAATAAATGGACACAAATCAGACAGCAAGAATTATAATATTCAAAAAACCCAGTCGGAGAACACTTCAGCCACCCTGGTCACTCAATTTCAGACCTAAAAGTCACAATTCTCCAACAAAAAAACTTTAAAAACAGACTCCAATGAGAAACTGCAGAATTGGAACTAATTTGCAAACTGACACCATTAAATTAGGCTTGAATAAAGACTGGGAGTGGATGGGTCATTACACAAAGTAAGAACTATTTCCCCATGCTAATTTTCCCCCTACTGTTACTCACACCTTCTTGTCAACTGTTGGAAATGGGCCATCCTGCCGATAATAGCCCACCTTAATTGATTAGTCTCATTACAGTTGATATGGCAACACCCATTTTTTCATGTTCTCTGTGTGTGTGTATATATATATATATATATATATATATATATATATAATATCTATCTTCCTACTGTATTTTCCACTGCATGCATCCAATTAAGTGGATTTTAGCCCACGAAAGCTTATGCCCAAATAAATTTGTTAGTCTCTACAGGTGCCACAAGTCCTCCCCCCCCCCCCTTTTTTTTTTTTTGCTGATACAGACTAACACGATTACCACTCTGAAACCTGTTAGTAAGGTGTTAACAGAAACAGGGAGACTCAGCCTGGCTAGCAGCTACACAGAACAAAAGGTTGTCCCTGCGGAAGCCGCACGTGTCAGAAGACATCAGCAGAAACCTTCTGATACCAGTTCAACCAATGTTGCTCCATTTGGTCAGTCCCAGGGAATCCCATCCCTATGTGACACCAGCTTAAACCCTGAATGGTGGGTGGGGCCCCTGCAGGTGACTGCTGACTGAACTTCTTCTGGGAAGTTTTTTCCCATAGCTTCCCCTGTTCTTTGATTTACTGCAGCCTTAGTAGTCCAATGCAATGCTCTTGCTTTTGAGGGTTCTCCCTTATGAATAGAACAGGGTCATTTACAGCACAGCTACCCCCACGCAATGGTGCTCTTTCGTAGTGTAGACAGCCCCCAAAGGGTCACTTCTAACCAGCAGCTCTGTGGTGTACTAACAGGAGATGGACTCGGTTGTGAGGAACACAAATGTCCCTACAGAGACTGACTCTGGCTGTTGTCTTCTAACCTTGCAGGTGGGCACAAATCTGACTGACCTTCTGATCCAGAAGAAGATCACAATTCGGGAGCTGGGGGGCTGCATGGGCCCTATCTGGTCTAGTTACTATGGAGACTGCAGCTCTGTCCTGGTGAGCGCACATCCCTTGGGTCTGGATTCTGAATGTGACCTTTTCCTGGCCCATCACCAACATCTAACCCAACATTCCATTGGCTCAGGCTACATTGGAACTGCCTTGCACTGCATGTGAAGGGCTGAGTGATCCACCATGTACGAGTAATGGTAACAGCTTCCTTTGGGGGAGGGAGATACATCCCATTGTACAGCTGGGCAGGCAGAGAGAGAGAGGAAGTGACTTTCCCCAAAGACCACACAGCAAGTCAATGGCAGAATGAAATAGAACCCAGGAGTCCTGGCCATGTTCAGACCATGCTGCCTCTTGTGTAAAGGTCTCTGCATTGTAACACTCACTTAAGGGGAAATCATGGGTGTTTAGACATAATTAGGCCTGACAGAAGTTGACTTTTTAAAATAATTTCAGCAGATAATGTCACTGTTTATTTTTAAGCATTTTTTCACATTTTTATTGGTTTAAATGCGGGGGGGTGGGGTCAGACAATTCTGAGTCTCACATTCTCAAGCAACATTTTTCTTACTTTGTCTATCTGTAAATTTGACTTATCAATGGAAATAATTTTTCACCCGTTTGTGTGTACAGTGAAATCGACATTTGATACTTATTGAAAAATCTAATCCTCCACAGTAGCAGTGTCCTACTCTCCCTGCCAAAAGCCCTCACATGAATGGAAATGGCCATGGAGTGAGGGAACGCCTCACCTCAGGGCCAGACTTCACTGGCCTTACATTTTTCATGCCTCAGCTCCTCCCTGCCACTTATCACTCAGGGCTCGTGAGATCCCTCTGGGCCACCTTGTGGGCTTGATTCTAAACTCACTCACCCATTTTACAGCAGGGTGACTCCATCATCTCGAGCTGTGCTACTCCTGAGCAACTGGCGCCCTGTGTGTTTATAGACATGGCTGGGGGACACATCACCATCAAGTGGCCTGTGGAGTAAGGCTCCAAATCCAGGGAAGGGCGTCCAGGCCCCAGAACTCTACACCAGGGTCTCTCACTTATGGGGGTTCATTTCATTTCCCTCGTGTTTTAATCTCCTCCCACTCCCTGTTCTGGAGCTGGTCTGTGGCGTAACCCGCATCTCCCAAGTGACTGTCTTACATTTTAATTAATTCCCCACCTGGATCTTTCACTCTGCTTCTTCCCAGTTCATGATTGATGCGGCTAACCCCACGCAGATCTCTTCATCCTGTGTCCAGCTCCTGTCACTCCTCTCCGCAGAGCAGCTTGCCTCGGCATCCGTCCTGATCCTGTTCAATAAGATGTAAGGCAAGGATTCCTCCAGGCTGAAAGTGATCAGTATCCATGGGGTAGGGCAAAGGGAGGAAATCTGGGACTCCTGGTGCAGTCGTTTCTTGCCTATATCATCATCTGCAGCCCAATAAGTCCCTGAGAGGCAGGTAGGCTGGGGGGGAATACGCTACCCATTTCAGACTATCCATTTCATCTGGTTCCACTGAGGGCCTCTGGTCATCCCATAGTGACCAGCTGCAGCGCTAGAGGTGCTGCTTCAGTTTCCCCAACCTCTTTGTAATTAAGTCCAAACAAACTTGCATTGAAGAATATCCCTTTAATTAACAGAACAAATCCCAAACAAGGAAAGAGCTTCCACTCAGGTCCTGGGTCCCACTCCTAGCTCCAGAGTCTCTTACATGGTTTCTGTGTCTTCCTTGTTCACAACTTCCATCCCCGCATCTCTCCTCCCCAGATCTGGAGTATCGGTCTCACCAGTCCTTCTGCCCTTACCATGAAATACTACCTCAAGGCCTTCCAAGTCCTCCCCAGAGCTGGGCAGTACTCTCACCAGTCCCTTGGCTACCATAGCATAAAGATCTCACCCAGTTCTACTCCCTGTAGCTGGGATTCGGCTCTCATCCGTTTTCCCATGATTGTATTAGGAATGCTCCCCTTGTTTCTTGCCTGGGGTCTCCTCTGTCCAGGAGCCTTCCCCCGATCACCTTGCTGTGTTCCCTTCCTTACTGAATTCTGGTTATTTTATTACAGACAGGTGCAACTCTAACTGAAGACTAATCAACCACATGAGCAATCAGTTAACCCCAAGGCTGGCTGACCGGCTTTAGTTGTGGGTAAATTGGCCCTAATACTCTCTAAAAGGCCAGTCACCCTGTGCAGCCCCTTGCTGGGATGGCTCAACAGGAATGGCAAATTCCAGTTGCTCTAAGTTGGGTCACTGATGGTTTAGCACAATCTCTCTCTCTCCCTTTCTTCCCATCCCCGAATGTGGCTCCAGTGACCTGCCCTGCTACATGTCCCTGGTGGAGATGAAATCGCTGTTCCGGATTCAAGATATCATTTCCTGTGCTAACCAGCCCATCACTGTGGTGGAGACCAGCGCCCGGGATGGCACGGGGCTGCCCGACGTGCTGCAATGGCTTCGCTCCACCCTCAAGGATCCCAGTTGAATTTGCTGTGTCCAGCTGTGGTGTATCCTGCCAGCTGACGGGGCTGACTCTGACTCCAGGCAGCTCATACCTACTCTGTCACCAAGACTAGGATCCAGGAGCAGTAGAGATAGCTGAGCAGCAGTCTCATCAGCCCTCCATCGGGGAATGAGAGCAGGGGGGCAGCAGCAAGCCAGAGTGTGCCCCCATCAGGTTGGTGGTAGGAATGGAGCTGCCCCAGACTTTTGGTACCTTGAATTGCAAAGTAAACTATGAACTCAGGACTTTCTCCCATTCGTTCCAGACTGTCAGTCAGCCTGCTTGCCCCCTGGGGTGGGAAGAGCGTATTGCCGAGGTGGGGGCTGGGATGTGCAGAGACCACAGCCTTGTGTTTACTAGGGTACCTTTGTCCCATGAATCCCCTGTCTTTGGAAGCCTTGCTGATGGAGCACCCCTGCCCCATCCTTTTCCGCTTTGACTGCTGGCCCTGGGCTGCTGCTCCTAGGCTGGGAGGTAATGGGCCTGCCCGCTGGAGCCCATCTGCAGGCAGGAGCTCTGGGGAGGGGTTTGTTAGGGACTAAACATTGCTCTCAGTTTATTAAAGAGTAGAATGTAGTTCCTTCTCCCTCTGGTTTAATGCTGTGTCTTCCGAGGGCAGGCCACTTTAAGGCAGGCCACAAATACAAAACTGTTGTTATAATGCCCCAGAAGGTGTGTGAGGGGCTTCCCAGATGCACAGGTCTCTGCCCCAAAACTTCAGATAGGTTAGGTAGAACCAGGTGAGTTTATTTACATACGCAAAAACATTCAATCTGCACAGGACTCCAAACCCATATCCGATAGACCAAACTTGTACTGTTTGCATTGCATTAGCACCTAAGGGCTGGGTGCTGTACCAACAGCTCGGAAGAACAGGTCCCGCAGCAGAAGAGTTTACAGTCTAATATAAAGCCACCTTCATGCCCACCACCTGCATTTCCAGTACAGCCGGCTGCAGTCCCGAGGTGCCAGACACACAAGAGCTCTGTTTCTGTGTAAGAAGGGGAAGCATCATCCACCAAGTGAGGAGGAAGAGCCTGGTCTTAAGTGGGAGCATACAGTACACCCTTACTATAATGAACCCCTTTGGTCGTTATAGCTAGGGGTTTGCTATAGGGAAAGAGCCCTGCTGGGAGGGGCTGACACCTCAAGCCCTGCAGCATTGCTGAGAGCTCCTTTGGTCCCGGAACCACACCTGGGGCTCTGAGGCTGGAGGAGCAATCTGCCCTGCTGTGACCTCAGGGCAGGTGGAGCTCTCTGCCCCCTGGGCGGGGCTGGAGGTGGGATCCAGGGACCAGGTTTGCTATTGCGCAGGGTGTTATAGTGAGGGTGTACTATACTTGGTGATCCTTGTCCAGGGAGGTGGGGCTTGGACACTCTGCAGCCCGAGGGACAGTTTGTGCAAAGAGAGGAGGTCTCACTCCAGGCTCATGACAGTTTCTGGTAATGGGGAATTCACAGTTGGCTGTCTGTCACTGACCGTCTCTGAACTCTAAAGGTGTCCCCCATGGCTCTGTTAGCTACGGTATCCTCAGAGAGTGCCGCTGGCCAAGTGAGAGCTGTGAGTGTTAGATTAGGTGCGAAGCAGCATCACCAGCTAAATGTCTGAAGGGTGTGAACATCTGGGAGGGAGCAGAATTGTGCCCAGGGGACCCATGCAGAATAAACACCGGGGAAGGAGATGATATCAAGAAAAGGGAAAGTTGGGAGAAAAGTTCTTGCCAGGGAGATGACTCAGGCTGTGGAATAGCCCCCTCCCCAAGCAAAGGGCTGGTTGAAGCACTAGAGAATGTGCAATAAGAAGCAGTCGTGTATTGGGCCCTGGGGATGGACTAGATGGGGTCCAAGATTGCAGCTCTATTGCAGGAAGGGACCGGTTCTAAATGGAGCCTCCCACAAGCACTGACAGGCTCCAAAGAAAACGCAGCTGCCAGTGTTAGTGTGATAGGCTAGTAACTGGGGTCTCAGTGGAGAGCCTGGACCCAGGAGCTGCATTAAAGCCTTAGCAAGTCCCCCTTGTTTCTCTTTTCTTCTAGAGGGTCAGGAGGTGGCGTAGGCTGAAGTACCAGTCAAACAGCTTCAGAGACCCATGAGCTGTGCCCCCCTCTACCACAATCCTTATCCAGTTAGACTCTGGGGGGCATGCTCCCTCCAGCACACAGACCCTGTACACCAGTTGCAAGCTTAAGCACCAGGGAGGGGCAGGGCTGAAGGGTATAGCATATGCACTCTGGGCAGTCTCTGCTGCTGTGGTCTGTGTTGGAGGGGGAAGTAGAACCAGAGCAGCCTGTGACCCCTGCAACAACCCCCAATCAGGAGGGTGCCTGAGCTGCACAGAATGCCAGCTTGACTCCCCCATCACTGCCATGCGCAGTCACTGGAGATTGAAAAACTGTAATGTCTTGGCCTTGAACTGTCTTGACCGCAGCCTCTTAATAAGACTTTTTTTAATGTCTTCCTCAATGCTAGTTGTGAAGTCCCTCTCTATGGCTTCATAGCTGTTTGGCAGAGGGGGTGTCCTTGTTGACCGAACCCCCTCCTCCACCACTCTGGTCCCCAGCAGGAGCTTGCTCAAGGACTCCACCTCAGCGCAGTTCCCATATTGCCACTTGTCCCCGGTTGCGGGGGTGTTGGGAGGGGGCCAAAAGTTCACATTCCTAAACATTTGCTGACACTTCCCACAGGGGGACTTCTCCTGATACTTTTGTTCTTCAACATTAAACTGAAAGGCCTGGCTCCACACCCCCTCAGGGAAGGTGATGGCCAGGCCAGTGTTCCCATGATGCACTGCATAGGCCATGGCCTTGTGCCATGTTTTTATAGAGGACAACTCAATCATGATGCGTCTTTCGTGGAGCCCCTTACATGAGAGGGAAGCGCCATAGAAGTGGTGGAGGTCAGTGCCACCCTGCGGATCACTGTAGAAGCAGCAAGCGATAACTGAGGCTGTAAATGTGAATTCAGTGGCATTCAGTGCATGAGGTCCCTCCGGTGATTGATTCCACAGTTGCGCATTAAAGCTCTGCAGAAAGCTCATTAGCTCCTGGGGGGTAGTGAATCGTTTCACTTCTGTCACCTGGAACATACATCATTAGTCACTAAGACTCTGCATCCAGTATTTGGTCCATGTTCCACTCCCCAGGGGACGACGACATTCTTAAGCAGAAGAAAACGACCAGAGCAGCAGGACAAACTAGCACCCCTTGAAAACCAGAATGTTGCGCCTGTGTCAGGCACAGAGTAGTTAAACAGCAGCTGGTCACTATATCGGTGGGAACTCTCAAGAAGTCTGTGACAGAGTCCCTCAGAGGAGCCATTTAAATACATGATGTAGTCGTCGGGGCGAGAAGGAAAGTGCTGTCTCGGGGCACAGATTGGCTACAAAACAGAAACCTAAGAACATAAGAGTGGCCATACTGGGTCAGACGAATGGCCCATCTAGCCAAGTATCCTGTCTGTAACGTGACAGTATCCTGACAGTGGCCAATGCCAGGTGCCCCAGAGGGAATGAACAGAACAGGGAATCATCAAGTGATCCATCCCCTGTCGCCCATTCCCAGCTTCTGGCAAACAAAGGCTAGGGATGCCATTGATGGACCTATCCTCCATGAACTTATCTAGTTCTTTTTTGAACCCTGTTATAGACTTGGCCTTCACAACCTCCTCTGGCAAAGAGTTCCACAGGTTGACTCTGCGTTGTGTGAAGAAATACTTCCTTCTGTTTGTTTTAAACCTGCTGCCTATTAATTTCATTTGGTGACCCCTGGTTCTTGGGTTATGAGAAGGAGTAAATAACACTTCCTTATTTACTTTCTCCACACCAGTCATGATTTTATAGACCTCAATCATATCTCCCCTTAGCCGTCTCTTTTCCAAGATGAAAAGTTCCAGTCTCATTAATCTCTCCTCATATGGAAGCGGTTTCATACCCCTAATCCTTTTTGTTGCCCTTTTCTGTATCTTTTCCAATTCCAATATATCTTTTTTGAGGTGGGGCGACCACATCTGCCTGCAGTATTCAAGATGTGGGCGTACCATGGATTTACGTAGAGGCAACGTGATATTTTGTGTCTTATCTATCCCTTTCCTAATGATTCCCAACATTGTTTGCTTTTTTGACTGCCGCTGCACATTGAGTGGATGTTTTAAGAGAACTATCACAATGACTCCAAGATCCTTCTTGAGTGGTAACAGCTAATTTAGACCCCATCATTTTGTATGTATAGTTGGGATTATGTTTTCCAATGTGCATTACTTTGCATTTATCAACTTGAATTTCATCTGCCATTTTGTTGCCCAGTCACTCAATTTTGTGAGATCCCTTGGTAACTCTTCGCAGTCTGCCTGGGACTTAACTATCTTGAGTAATTTTGTATTGTCTTCAAATTTTGCCAACTCACTGTTTACCCCTTTCTCCAGATAATTTCTGAATATGTTGAACAGCACTAGTGCCAGTACAGACCCCTGGGTGACGCTGCTATTTCTCTCTCTCTCCATTCTGAAAACTGACCATTTATCCCTACCCTTTGTTTCCTATCCGTTAACCAGTTACTGATCCATGCAAGGACCTTCCCTCTTACCCCGTGACTGCTTACTTTGCTTAAGATAAGCCTTTGGTTAGCCACCTTGTCAAAGGCTTTCTGAAAATCTAAGTACACTATATCCACTGGATCACCCTTGTCCATATACTTGTTGACCCTCTCAAAGAATTCTAGTAGATTGGTGAGGCAGGATTTCCCTTTACAAAAAACTCTTCACCCCAACATACTGTGTTCATCTATGTGTCTGATAATTCTGTTCTTTACTGTAGTCTAAGGGCTAGTCTACACTGCCACTGAAAGTCAATGTAAATTACACTGGTTAAGTTACATAAGTTTAATAACTTAAGTTGATGTAACTTCCGCCTCTCGTTGAGATGGAGTACAGAAGTCAAAGGGAGAGTGCTCTCCCATCAGCTTAGCACGTCTTCACCAGACCTGCCAAATCAGTGCCGCTGCACTGATGGCAGCGGTGCTGATTTAGCGCGTTAGTGAAGGAAAGCCCTCAACCAATTTGCCTGGTACTGGAGTTAGGCTTAAGGCCTGTAATTGCTGGGCTCGCCTCTAGAGCCTTTTTTAAAAATTGGTGTCACATTAGCTGTCCTCCAGTCATCGGGTGCAGAAGCTGATTCAAATGAGAGGTTACAGACCACCGTCAGTAGTTCTGCAGAGCAGTAGGAATAAATCAACTTTCAGGCCATCAGCAGGCCCCAGATTCAAGAGTCGTATTGGTGCTGTTTGTAATACTAATCGATACCGAAGAAGGGGTGAGCAGTGAGGGGGCAGCATTTGCAGAGGAGCCAGAACTTTTCAGTTACTGAAGACTGAACCGTTTGAGGGTCCTACCCTAACTGCATGAAAAGTCAGTAAAATGCAAACTGACAAAAGGAAACTTCTTTACACATCATATAATTAGCCTGTGGAACTTACTGCCACAGGATCTCACTGAGGCCAGGAGGTTAGTAGGATTCAAAGATATCGATAATGAGAACACTTCGTTACATTAGCTAGGAAACACATTCCTATATAGTAACACTCCTGCTTCAGCATGCAAGCAGCCATGAGCTGCTAGAGGTCAGGAAAGAACTTCTGCTGGGGGCCAGGCTATTCCTTTAATTATCCATTCTGGGGGTTCTGGCTCGTGCTGGCCCCATTCGGAGACAATTCTCATTCATTGACTCTCTCTTGCAGCCACTGCTTCAGCCTGAAGTCAAGGCCTGGCTCCCATTTGCTACCCTGATTTCAATGGAGCTGTGCTAATGACACCAGCGGAGGATCTGGCCCTGTATCTCAGGCGACTAGCACAAACACAGGACACACACAGAGATGAGGAGAGAATACATACGTAATCAAGAAGGATGGAGTAAGGTGTTTTGGTGGGAAGATGAGTTGTACACTGCTGAAATGGTGCTGGGTAGAGACATCTGAATGTATCTTGATGAGACTCAGGTAAAAACTCTCTGGGCTCTATGGGAATCGCATGTATTTGTCCGAAGAAGAATATCGCGTGCAGCATCTGGTAAAAAGTAGAGATGGACTCTGGAACAGGATTCTGGTGGACGCATGCCCCTCCCATTGGTGACACAGCAGCCCACCTCCCCTCCCACAGTCGTGATCCCATAATGTCCCCATGGCCTCCCCAGCCATTGCTCGCATGCAAAAGAAACAGCTCCATCCATCCTTTCCTGCTAACACTAATGCAATGTGTGCAGCGAGATCCTGTCCCTGCCTGTCTGCAGTTGCTCTCCAGTCCCTTTTGCTCTTCCGTCCGATTCTCGCTGCTCTCCTGCATGTGCGACCGTGCTGGCGAGTCCCCTCGCCACTCCAGACACAGCCACCTGGTCCCATTCTCAGAACACAAAATGTCCAGTAAGTTCTTGGAATGTACTGAGCACAGCTCTCGTTTCAGAAAGAGGAGACAGGAACCAGGGACAGCCATTTTAGACTTGTTCCTGACCAAGGAACAAAAAAGCTAACAATGTTGGGAATCATTAGGAAAGGGATAGATAATAAGATAAGATAATAATAGATGCCTCTAGATAAATCCATGGTATCCCCACATCTTGTATCTGCAGGTCAATCTGGTCGCCCCATCTCAAAAAAGATATATTGGAAATGAAAAAGATACAGAAAAGGGCAACTAAAATGATGAGGGGTATGGAACAGCTTCTGTATGAGGAGAGATTAATGAGACCAGGACTGTTCAGCTTGGAAAAGAAACTACTAAGGGGGGATATGATAGAAGTCCAGGTTCCAGCCCCAGGTTGCAGCAGGGGCTGCATCCGGGGCCGTGCGCCCCTGCCCTGTGGCTTCTGCAGTCGGGGCCATGCACACCCCCCATGGCTTCCCAGGGTCATATGCCCCCCCCCCCATTTCCTGTGGCTTGGGAGAGGGTGAAAAGGCATGAGCAGTGGGGGCTTCAGGGTAGGAGGCAGAGAGCTGCGAGTAGCGGCGGGGGGAGCCTTGGGGGAGGGGGGATGAGCTGGAGCAGGGTCTTGGGTAGAACAGGGATGGAGCATGGGTGGGGCCTCAGGGGGGAGGACACTGAATGGGGGCATGGTCACAGTCTAGGCATGCCCAGCCTCCCCAAATGTGGGGGGATCAGGCACCATCCATGCATCATGACAAATCAACTTAATTTCCTTCTTTGACAGGTTACTGGCCTAGTGGATGAGGGAAAGTGATAGATATGATAAATCTTGATTTTTAGTAAGGCTTTTGACACGGTCCCACATGGCATTCTTATCAGCAAACCAGAGAAATATACTCTAGATTAAGTTGCTATAAGGTGAGTACATAACTGGTTCAAAGACCATACTCAGCGTCATTGTCAATGTTTCATTGTCAGACTGGGAGGGCATAGCTAGTGGGCGTCCACTGGGCTCTGTCCTGGGTCTGGTATTACTGAACATTTTAACTGATGGCTTGGATAATGGTGTGGAGCAGGGGTAGGCAATAGGCAGAACACGGGCCAAATCCGGACCACCAGACACTTTTGAACTGACTGAGAAATATTTTTTATTTATTTATTATCATTATTTTTATTATTTTTGTATTATTTTCTCTGGAGTCTGGATCATGACTATACCTTGGCCAAGAAATTTGGACCTTGACAAAAACTAATTGATTACTCCTGGTGCGGAGAGTATCCTTATATAATTTGCAGATGACACCAAACTGGGAGGGGTTGCAAACACTTTGGAGAACAGGATTAGTACTCAAAACGACTTTGCCAGATTAGAGAATTGGTCTGAAATCAAGATGAAATTCAATAAGGACAAGTGTAAAGTACTACACTCAGGAAGGAAAAAATCAAATGCACTATTACAAAACAGGGAGCACGGGCTCAGTCAGTGATCACCAACCAGTCGCTCGCGATCTTTGGTGGTGTAGCGGGGCTGCCGCCAAGGCAGGCTCCCTGCCTGCCCTGGCCCCACGTCACTCCCGGAAGCAGCCAGCGCGGCTTGGGCGGAGGGGTGGGGGGGTCTCCACATGCTGCTCCTGCCTGCAAGCACCACCCCCACAGCTCCCATTGGCTGGGAACAGGGAACCGTGGCCAATAGGAGCTGCGGGAGCGGTGCCTGCAGAGAGGGGCAGCACACAGAGCCATGTGCTTCCCCCAGGGGCCACAGGGGAATGTTGGCCCCTTCCAGGAGCGGCGTGGGGCTGTGGCAGGCAGGGAGGCTGCCTTAGCTCCGCTGTGCCGCCAACTGGGAGACGCCCGAGGTAAGTGCCGCCCAGCAGAAGCCCGCACCCCAACCCCTCTCCTGCACCTTAAGCCCCTGCCCCAGCCCCCTCTCAGAGCCAGCACCCCATGCCCCCTCCTGCACCCCAAGCCCCTGCCCCAGGCTCAGCCCGGAGCCCCCTCCCACGCTGCAAACCTCTTGGCCCCAGCCCAGAGCCTGCACCCCCTCCCTAACCCCAACCACCTGCCCCAGACCGGGGAAAGTGAATGAGGGTGGGGAAGAGCAAGTGATGCGGGGGGGGGAGGTGGAGTGAGTGGGGCAGGGCAGATCCTGGATTGCCCTTAAATTCAAAAAGTTATCTTGGGCTTGAAAAGGTTGGAGACCACTGGGCTAGGAGGTCGTCCTGTTGAAAAGGATCTGGGGGTTATAGTGGATCACAGATGGACTATGAGTCAATGTGATGCAGTTGTGAAAAAGGCTAATTTATTCTAGGGTGTATTAACTGGAGTGGTGTATCTAAGGCATGGGAGGTGATTGTCCCGCTCTCCTTGGCACTGGTGAGGTCTGAGCTGGGTCCTGTGCCCAGTTCTGGGAACTGCACTTTAGGAAAGATGTGGACAAAAAGGAGAGAGCTCAGAGGAGAGCAACAAAAATGATCAAAGGTTTAGAGAGCCTGTGATGAAAGGTTACAACCCTGGGCCTGCGTAGTCTGGAGAAAAGAAGTGGGGGGAGGGAGAGATACGTCTTCCAACACCCTAAGTGCTGTTGTAAAAAGGACGTGAACAATTGTTCTCCATGCAAGGGGAGATTCGGGTTAGATATTAGGACAAACCTTCTACCGCTAAGGGGAGTTAAACTCTGGACGGGGAGGTTGGAGAGTGCCTGCGATTGGAGGTTTTTAAGAACAGGTTGGACAAATTCCTCTGGTTCTGCCTCAATGCAGGGGGCTGCACTTGAAGACTTTTCAACATCCCTTCCAGCCACACATTTCTATGACTCCCACCAAACACCAACACACCATGGGTCTCCTTGTTCCTCGCCCCTGCACATTCCCCTCCCAGGTACCTGGCAAGTCCGTCCCTGAGGCAGCTCCTGCTCCTCTCCTCCCTGCCCCATATGTAGCAGCACTGTCTGTTAGGGGCAACTGGGCAGACTCCTCCTCATTTCCAGATACATTCCTTGCAGTGGGAGCCAGGTTCCCTGCCCGTCCCTTCAGACGCAAGTGATCCAGACCACAGTGCATGCTCCTTATTCCTGAGCCCCCGCTGGGCCCCTTTCCCCAAACCCATCAAGCAGGAGGTGGTGGGAAGCCAGAGGTGGGATTGCGGGCTGCAGGGAGCAGCGCTAGGTGACAAGTGCTTACCTTCTGCAGGTATTTCTTTTTGGTGTCCTTGGGCACATCCTCCATTTCCTTCAGTAACTCCACAAATCTGTCAATGAACTGAAACCCACTCTTCAGTAAATTGCTTCTTGATTTCTCCTTTTGCCGGACTATTCTGCAAGGTACCAGAAAAGCATGGGGTCCTGGGGTCTCTGGCAGGCAAGGCATTCCTTGCTAAACAAAGAGTTCTTCTTGTGGGCTGTGGCCAGAGGCAACAACCCCTCCCTGTGGAGCTTAACTCCCCCAGCCCCCATGAGCCGGTAGAGTCCTTGCCCCATGCTCCCCCCACAGCATGAGTGCCCAGTTCATCCCTGGCTGGGGTCAGATTTCCTGGCAATTCAACTACAAAACCCCTCGGCCTAGATTCCTTAGCCTTGGCTGTTCCCCTCTGGGACCTTCTCTGCCCCAGGTCCCTCTCTCTAGAGCAGGGGTGGGCAAACTTTTTGGCCTGAGGGCCATATCGGGGGTGCGAAACTGGATGGAGGGCTGGGTAGGGAAGGCTGTACCTCCCCAAAACAGCCTGGCCCCCACCCTCTATCTGCCCCCTCCCACTTCCCCCTCCCGACTGCCCCCCTAAGAACCCCCGACCCATCCAACCCCCCCTGCTCCTTGTCCCCTGACTGCCCCCTCCCAGGACCCCCCACACCTAACCACCCCCTCCGGGACCCCACCCCCTAACCAACCCCCCCTGTTCCCCATCCCCTGCCCCCCCCCAACCTCCACTCCATCAAGCTGCCACCTACTCCCTGTCCCCTAACTGCCCACTGGGACCCCCTGCCCCTTATCCAACCCCCCTGCTCCCTTACCCTGCCTTTCAGAGCACCAGGTCTGGCAGCTGCACCGCCCGGTCATAGCCAGCCCTGCTGCCCAGAGCACTGGCGGCACGGCGAGCTGAGGCTGCGGAGTTGGGGGGACAGTGGGGCGGGGGCTCAGGGGCCAGGCAGGATGGTCCCACGGGCTGCAGTTTGCCCATCTCTGCTCTAGAGCCAGCTGTGTCTCCCTTATAGCCAGGCGAAGTTCGGGAGCAAACAAAACATCAACAGCCTTAACTCTGCCTCTTCTCAACATGCCCGGCTCACTGCAGGACCGCAGAGCGCCCGGCCTGTTCCTGTAGCAGGGGTGAGTGGGAGTTAGGGTGTCCAGCTCTATGAAGAGGGTTGCTGAGGCCATGAGAGGGTCTAGTCCACATGTGGGGACAGGAGGGGTCTCAGGCGCATTGGTGGGGGGGCAGGCAAGTCCCAGGGGCAAAGAGACATTTGATATCGGAACCCAACCAAAAGCATCTTGACTGGGTCATATTTAATGTTATGAATCGTTTCTATTGCTGTAGCACCAACTGGTGCCCTGGTGAGTGATACCCCGGGCTCACCCCGGGCACAAGGGGGTGACGCAAACAAGCACCTGGGAGGGAAGGGAAACAGAGTGACTCGGGGGGCAGCTCCTCCCTCAGCTAGAGTCACTCCTCATCGCATTGACTTCAGTGGAGCCTGACAAATGACACCAGCTGGGAATCTGACCTGGGCTGTGCTCGCACCACTCTCTCCTATGGCCAAGGGTCCTACAGGTTAGAGCACATGGACCTAAGAGAAGGGGGAGGTTGGGAACTGAGAGGGGAGGAGTTGAGGCATTTCCTGAGGAGAATCTGACAGCTGGGAGAGGAGTGGGGCTTGCTGGGGAGAGGGGAAGCATCCATAGGAATGTCCCATAAGAAGCCAATGTAGCAAGAGCTTGCATAAGCTTGAGGAGCAGGCCCGGCGAAAGGTCCTGGCAATGGCACATCCTCCTGCTCTAGAGCTGCATCCCTGGCGGGGGCGGGAAAGTGGCAAATCCCTGCTGGAAGCCGCCTTCTTCGAGTGGCTGTGGAGTCAGCCTGCCAGGTGCACAGCTGAACAACACACCGGCCTGTTCAAACGCAGGGGCCAAGCAGGGCCAGCTCCGCTCTGCTGGGCAGGGGGCATCCCTGGAGAGCAAGACCCCTTTGTCTCCTCCGCCCCTGGCTCCCACAGGTGGGAACTGAGGCACCAGCAGGTGGGAGCCCAACAGGATCCTGGGCATGGCCAGAGGTGACATGGGGGGGCACGGGGTTCCCTGGCCTCTGCTCAACTGGACGTAGGGGCACGGCCTGTGCCCCTCCCCTGCTGAGGGGTCCATGAGGGCCTGGGAGCGCCAGGGAGACACTGTGACTCTCCCACAGCGGGGTCTGTGCTCCCTGTGCCTGGAGCCCCAGCCCAGGGAGGTGGGGCGGGAAGGTTCCTCCCCTAGGCGGCACATGGGGTGGTCACGTGCCCCCCCCCCCAGCATGGGCAGCGGGTATTGTAGGCTGGGTGCGGCTATGCTGCCCCAAACAGCTGGCGTGGCCTCGCCCACACTCTGCCCCGAGGCCCCCTCCTGCTGGCCCTTCCCCCTTGGCCCCAGCCCAGGCAGGCTGCTCTTCTGGGAAGCCGCCTGGGCCTGGGGCTAGGGCAGCTGCTGACAGCCTGTGGCCGGGACTTGCAGTGGCTGGGGCCGCCCAGCACTCGGGGGCTGCCTGCCCAGTGCTCTGGGGCTGGGGGGACTGCACGCCTGGCACTCCAGGGCTGGGGGGGAGGAGAGGGGGACTGGTGGCCACAGGGAGGGGGGCAACTCTGGGCTCCAGCAGGGGAAGGGGGGTGGGACGGGCGGGGCTGGCCAGGGACTAGCCTCCCTGAGCCCGTGGTTCACCCGCCACCCATGCCCCCCAGAATCAGTAGGTACGAGTCGTCTCTGGGCATGGCGAGCCTAGTGGGGGCCGTGGAGTGGCTAAAGGAAGAGCTTCCCAGCTGGCCCTGTGGTGGGAGCCATCTCACAGCGTCTGCTGCCTTTCCCTGTGCTAAAGGCTGTTTGAGGGAATCCGAAGGGGCTTTGGGGGCACCCTGCCCAGACAGGATGGTGGGAAGAAGGGGATCAGCGGCTGCTCCCAGAACATAGGGGAGGATGTCAGGTGGTTTCCAAAAATGCTGGAACAAACAACTCCTGCCTTTACCTTTTCTGTTGCCACTTCTCCGGAGGAACGCCGGGCTCGTTCTGCAGGAATAAAGCAGAGAGCTCACAGCAGTCTGGTCCAGGCCAGTCATCCTGAGGGACCCACAGCCACAAGCACAGCGACCCCATGGTCAACAGTTAACTGACCCACAGGCAGGGAGCAGAGCTCAGAATCTTCCTGCCAGCGCATCGAGCACCCTGCAGAAATACCCGGCCCTCACCTGCTTTCCGAGCCACATCGCACTGGAACGAAAGCAGATGGAAACACTAACCCTTGTCTACAGCCACGAGCACCAGTTACCCAAAACCTGAGCAAAATCTGGTTCCATGCAGCAGTGGGCAGTGGTGAATGGACAGAAGTACAGTGTTGCCAACTTCAAAAGTCATGAGGCAGACCCCCCCCAAAATCGTGACGTTTGAAACAAAGATGACAGTGTGTGTTTAGGTCAGTTGATGTTTGAACTCCCCGGGCCCATGCCCATTGTGTCTCCCGCTCTCCCATGTGTACTGGGTAGGGGGATTTTGGACCCTGCTGCAGGAGCTCTCATCCCCACATCCACCCCTCTCCTGCCCAGCTATTCATCCTGTCCCCCAAACCCTCATCAATTCTGTCCCCACCCAACCCCCGCTCAATTCAGCTCCCCATCAGTTCAGCCCCACAACCCCATCGACCTCCACCGCCCTCAGTTCACCCTCCCAGCACTCACCCCATCTGCTCAGAACCCACCATCAATACAGCTCCTGCTTATCAGCGCTCACCCTCCTCACTTCAGTCCCCCCGCAACCTCCAGTCTCACCTCTGCCCCTTTGGGTTCTTCACCCTCCCCAGATCCCCTCTCACTTCCCAGGCAGGCAGGGAAGCAGCCACCCAGGACTGACAGCTGGAGCCCTGACTACGCCTGGACGAGGGGTGGCTGACAGGATTTCTAAGTAAAATTAAGCCTCACTTTTAAGAGCTCTCCAATGTCAGGATTTTTTTTTCCAGTTGATTCAATTGCTTATTTGAGGGATGGTCCTCCCCCTTCTTTTGACTGGAAACACATTTTAAGAATGTGCCATGGCTGGGGGAAAAAAAATCCTGAAAGTTGAGAGTTCTATCACGAGTGAGGCTTAATTTCACACAGAAATAGCAACTCTCACTATTCATTCACGAGAGTTGGCATATCTGGAAATACCAGCCGCAAGTGATGGAGATACAGAAAATCCCAAGCAAAAAGCTGGTCACCAGGGTCTGTCTCATTGCAGCCAAAGGGCCCTTTGCAGAACTGTGTGTTCACAAAACCCCATGGATATTGGGAATTCCTCCAGAGAACCCCCGAGAACACCACAGCAGCTGCAAACACAGCACTCAGGGTACCTGACAATCACGCTTCTGCCCAGCACCCCAGGGACAGTCCCAGAGTCAGTGTACCCTGTCCACCATCCCATGGGGACATCTCAGTGATCACAGAAACAGAGACCCCTACATCTCAATCAAATCACACTCCTGAGAAACCAGGGCTTTCCTCAGTGCTCCTGGCTGAAGGCAGGGACTGATTCTTTCAGCCTCCAGGTTTGAGGCGCTTTATGCCAGCAGCTTTCCTTAAGTTTTACACGTTTAAGAGTGCTGAGAGGCAGGGGCCCTGCAGACCAGACCATCACCCTCAATGACAGGGACTCGGTCTCTGTAACAGCGCAGTCCAACCTGCGGCTAAATGCCTCAAAGCACCTGCCGGCTGCTTGGTGGCCTGGCTGGAAGAAACGGACTTGTCTTGGTCCCGTCCCTGCTGGACAAAAGCACGACCAACTGGCTCCACACCTGGCAGCTTCAGCAAAGAGGCAAGGGAACAAACGGGAGATGGAGAGTGAACTGCTCTCTCAGTCCTAGAGCAGGGCGTCCCAGGTCACCGCTGGCCCATGGGGGGCGGGGCTGTGCCCTACCTGTGCGGTACCGTCCATGGCCCAGAGGACAGCCTGGCTGTCAATCCAGCACAGAAAGCACATACAGAAGAGTAAAAGACAGGCAATTATGAGCCTCCCTCGGGAACTGGCTGCCGAGCCCTGTGCCAGGCAGCAGCAGGCAGGGCTCCGTGCTGAGCCTGTGCCCCCTTGGCTGCCCTCCCGGAGATGGAGCTGATGCCAGCCTGGGACTCGTCATGGGAGTCCTGGGGGCTCAGGTGGGTTGACTGACACTCACCGCTGCTGTGGTGCTGTGTTCTGTGTGGCTATTCGTAACAACGGCGTTGGGGAGCATCGTCTCTTGGTGTTGCTGCCAGGCGGGATGGAGAAACAGAGCAGACTCAGAATCCACCCGCACTGTGAAAACCCCAGAGTTCACAGCTAAGAGGGGCTTGGTCCAACCCTCCCGGTCATGGAGCCCTGCTACTGTGTACCCCGTCCCAGCCCTGGGAGCCTCACCAGGGTATTCCTGGGACAGCCACACAACTCCAGGTGGGATTTCGCTGGGACTGTTCGGGGGACGGCTGTTCACTAGGGAAGTGCTTGCTAGCACCCCACTGCTGTTCTCCACCTGGAAGGGTCCCTTAGAATTTCCCCATCAGCCATCCCTAGTCGACCCCCCCAGTGGAGTGGGGTGCTCTTTCCATGCTCCTGTACCCAGCACAGTTTCTCTCCTGATCTTACCCCAAGTTCCCCTCCTCCCCAGGTTACAGGGGAAAGTCACTGGGGGCTGGAGGCTCACAAAACACTGACTGCAGTGGCACACCCCTTTCTGGGATTCTTCAGGTGTGACTGTCCTGACCTGCACACAACCCAGCCCAGGGCTGCTCTCCTCCCACGGGAGAACATGGTCTCTTTTCAGTTGCCAGCCACATATGTCAGGTCCTTCACATAACCGAGAGAGCCACTTCCCACCTTCACGGAGCCGCTTCCCACCTTCACGCTGCCCCTCTGGGCCTTGTCAGCCATAGATGCAGCAGGGGCTGCCCAGGAACGCTGGGAAAACTTGACATTTGGCTGCAGAGGAAACTCCGAATTCTGGCTCCAAATGCAAATCCCTCTCCCCAGAAAAAATACCCAGCCTTTCATCAGATGGGAAGATGATCACTAGCCCCAGAGTGCCTATGGGGAACCAGCTCCATGCTAGGAGCCTTGGCATGGCTCATCCCTGTGAGAAATCTCTGCCCAAAGGGTCCTGGGGAGCAGGGGAAATAACCAGGCTTACAAACACTACCAACTGTGTTCAGCCCAGAATCTCTCCCCACCAGGTTCTGGGTGAGATGTCCCCATGCTGCTGATGCTCTCTTGCCTTCCCCTTCCCCTGGCAGCCAGTCTCTTGCTCTCAGATCCCAGAGCACACGTAGAGTTAACTCTGCAATAATCGGTGAAAGTAACGTGCAGCTAAAAAATACAAAAAGCAACAAAAGTACCTGGGTGCAGCGAAGAAACCAGGGAACCAGCTGAATTGCCTTCGGCTGACGAATCACAGAATGAGCCTGAGCCGCACACTTTACCGTATTTAACTGAAGAGACCCATTTCCGGGTGAGCAATGCAGAGAGCTGGCACCTACTCAGGACTCAGGCCTGGTTTAGTAACGCTACTCATCGCTAGAACTAACCTGCCTGAGAAACAAAAGAGCTGAAAGGAGGTGGGAGAACAAAAGGAATATTACAATAATTACGAACAAGGCAGTTCAGCAACCTGTAATCCATGGACAGCAGATGGGTGATAAACCACAAACATGTCCAGGAAAGGGCCTGCCAGGCTAATGGTCCGTCCAGCTTGATAGCCTGCTCTTGCCAGTGGCCTGGTACCAGAACGCAGTGGGCTAACTATGCACATCTGCACACTGAAGGAAGGAGTGACCCCTCCTGAGCCCTGCAGTGATGCAAACTCCATGGGGTTTGATAATCCCTTTCTGAGCATACAGAACTAGAGATGTTTGGGTCATCAGTATGTCCAGTCTCATGTTGTAGCCCAGTGACCCTGTGGGATGGTGAATCTCCCAGGCAGTCACATGCAGCAGGAAGCCGCAGTCCCTTGCACTTTTCTAAAGGTACCTAATGGAACGAGCACTTGTTCTGGTGCACGACCCGGGGAGTGACCAGTCTTCACTGCACGCCTTAGAATATCAAGACAGCACAAAGACCAGCTGGAGGCTGTTTTCTCAATCAAGTCCTCCTAGTTCTCCTTCCCAAGCTATATAGTCCTAGTTACTGCAACCTGTGGTCATGTGTAAGCCTTGGCCCAGACCTCCAAGCGTCTTTGCTGCCCTTCTCCAGAGCTTTCCTACCACCACCAGTTCGTTCTGGAGGTGAGGTGACCACCTGACCCTACAGCTCCAGAAGAAGGCTGGGTATCCTTGTCCGGGAGAGCAGCTCCTCCACCCTCTGCTTCTGTTTGTCCAACCATAATTCGTGGAATTAGTGTCCTACTGCGAGAGAGGCCCCATACACAGGCAGCATTAGCCCTGGTGGGTTGAGGGAGGCAATCTAGACTCCAATGGCTAGGCACTGTTCTCCTCATGCGCACTATGCCCGTCCCACAGCCACTCCTCCACCCAGATAACCCCTGCCCTCAGGCACCCCAGAACTGATCAGTTTGGTCCCCTGAAATAAAGTGTTCTGTTTCGTGTGTTCCTTTGAGATGCAGAGGGCAGGCGGGGGGAGCACAGCCTCTGCATCTGCCTCTGGAATAAGCCACTTTCCCCCGTTCCAGCTGACTGCTCGGCAGTAATTGCACCTGGCTGAATACGGCGCTTTTCACCACTCCCTGTTCCAGGGAGAAGGTGGAGCACATCTGAGGGGCGGGCGCATTGCCTCGAAGTGCAGAAGAAGAAAGGGCCCAAAGGCTAAAGTGCAGCTCCATATCCTCTCTTTCGTTTCTCTGTAGAATGAAACTGAGCCATTGCCAGAAAGCCAAGTGCCACGTCCCAGCCCCAGAGAACAATCATTCATCACCCTGCCCTTGAGCATGTTGCTACGTCTACAGGGCTTGGGTGATTCATGCAGCTATGAACAAACACAAGAGCCCCACCCTGAAGAGCTCAAAATCTGAGTTAGACACAGTACAAAGGATGGCGGGTAAGCAGGGTAGTTACATGAATGGGGGAGGTCAGCTCCAGAACTGCTTATATTTGTTGTAGGGGAGAGACCAGGAGAGGGTGATTGGTGGCCAAAGGCACTGGAAGAAGCTGATTTCTAGAAGGGGCGTGAAGTGACTCAACCCCTTGGAGCAGGGAGGCTGCTCCAGCCCAGGTGGCAGGCTACAACAGGGCTTGGTGAGGAGAACGGAGTTGGCCACGCAGAGAGCAGAGCGAGAACTGAGCACACACGCAGGCAGGGCAGCAACCTGCAGAGCTGAGGTGAAGGAGTTTGAGCCCACTGTGGGAGGAGACAAGTAAACTGGCAGCTAATACCCTGTGAAGAGCAGGGGCATGATGCGCTCTCGTTGGTTTAGGTGCTGGTCGCAGCACCCGTTGGGTGGCTTCTTTGTCAGCCCTAATGGCAGCATATTGCAACGGCCCAGGCTAGAGGTGACCAAGGCAGGGTCTCCACAGCTAAGGAGGCATCCAAGAGCGTGCAGACTATTGTCCAGCTGAAGACAGAAAGAGCCTGTCTGGCCCTAGGGGCTCTCTGGGAGTCGAGGGGCAGAGATAAGTCTAGTAGGAGCCCAAGTCTGTGCAACACCCTGACAAATAAATGGCAGCCCGCGCTCCGGTGATAGGACATCTCCATCCTACCTGGAGTGACCCTGAGCCAGCTGCTCTTCATCCAGGCGAGGCTAGGCTCAGGCACTGGGCCACAGGGTCACCCCAGGAGCCCCACACCGGAGTTGAGCAAGGATTTAAGACCAGACCCTGTGGGACTTCCCAGGTCAGAGCTCTCTCATTACAACCCTCGTTTGAGGGGAATGACCAAAGGCGCTGTAAGGATAAGGCCTCCGTCTGCAGCCAGATTGTAAGGCCTAACGCCACCGTCTGCAGCCAAGCAGCAGCCATTAGCTGAGAAGCAGGAAGTCCCATCCTCACATTCCACGTAAATTACAGTAAAACAATGTAAGATCAGGCTGTTAAGGAGGAGACCCCATCCTCATGGCCCCCACTATCACCAGATAAAGAAACTGATCTTAAGATGGCTAAAGAAAGCTTCGTTCGATAGCATCTGTATGTCAAGAAATAACTTATCAATAGTTGTGGTTGTGAAATCCTCATTTCTTTATTGTTTTGTTATTATGGTCCCCACTTCCCTATTGTTTATCTGTATGGTCTCTGTCTGGTTCTTTAATTGTTTCTGTCTGTTACATCATTAATTTTGCTAGGAGTAAATTAATTAAGATGGCGCGGTAGGGTTGGTTAGAGAATTTTGTTTCACTATGTTAGGATTGGTTAGTAAAATTTTAGTATAATGCTTGGTTAAGGTACAGCTAAAAAGGACTCAAATTTCACTATATAAACTGGGGTCCAAAAGGAAGTTCTTTGGGAACCAATTCCAGGACACAGCCCCAAAGATCAGAGCTGCCAGACCTCAGCACTCTGCCAATGACACCGGGCCAAAACCAGAGTCCCCCAGATGGACCTGATCCTGACTGGCCAGCAGGGAAAAGTTCATCTGTCTTATTGGGAGTGGTGAGCACTGTATGTGTGGAATGTGCAGTCTGTTTTTGGTGATTGTGAACAGAGGTGATGTAGGATATTACTGTGTAAGGCTCTTTCACTGGTAAAAGGTCCTGCAAACCTGCAGAAGTAGGATACACTCAGAGCCCTACGGATTGGGAAAGGGTGTGGGTACTTAAATTGACCAGGTTAGTTATACCCTGAGCCCTATGAATTGGGTACGGGTGGCCCTGAGCCCTATGGATTGGGTACAGGTGGCCCTGAACCCTATGGATTGGGTTCGGGTAGGTGCTTTTCGCCTGGAGCCCTACGAATTGGGAAAAGGTGGGGTGCCCTAATGTGTAGAGGTAACAGCACCTTAAAAGGACCTGACCCACCCCTACCAAGCCTCACAAGTGAATTATCAGTGCCTCATAATCAACACCGCTGAGGCTGCAGATACAGTACATCCAACAGCACCATCGTGGAGCACTGACCTCCGTGCGTAGCTGTAAGATCATCCACCACCGCCACCAGTTGCATCTCCAGGTCTGAGGCCAGCTTGCAAGGAATCCAGGATGAATCAGATGGGGGTGCAGCCAATTTCCCAGCTCCAGGGATCACATCACTTTCCTGTTTACATTGGTGCAATCACAGGTGTTGGAACTGATCCATAGAGCCCTGCACAGCAGAGCCAAGCTTGCCACCTTTCAGGACACCCGTGTATCAGGCAGGACAAGGGGTGAGGGTTTCTAGGGCACACAGGACAATGTGACAGCTGCAGTAAAAAGGGAAATTTCATAAAATCTTGCTCTGAAGTGAAATATACTTTTCTTCACTTGAACTAATTTCAATCCAAAGGGAGGCTTGGCCTTGTGATGGGAGGCATGAGCCATCTGACCCTGGAGGGGGCTAGGCAGTGTGCCTGTTTGCTCCCAGAGCCAGGGAGCACCTGGTGCAAGGAGCTTACCAGAGTGGGGGCTGCAGAGAGACTGGAGCAGCTGCTCTTTGGAGACCTTAGTTTTTCAAAGGGGGAGGGATCGAGCCTTCAGAAGCTTTCACAGGCAGCCTGTGTAACAATGCCGCCAGGCATGTGGGCAGGGGGGACCCGCCAGCTTCCCCACACGGTCTGTGCCGCAGCCATCTAGTTCCTTGGCTTTCTGATATTGCAGCAACATGCCTCGCACTCACTTCCTAATCAGGACCAGATTAACCTTTTGTGGGCCCTTCTGGGGAACGAGGGTAAAAGACAGGAGATTGACACAGGAGTTGTCTTTAACACAGCACACAGATGGTTAGGTTGCAGAGGGAGGTGGCTGCCGCTAGGGTCCCAGCAACAGCAGCCCTAGGGCAAAAAGATACTGTAGTTTTATTTTGTAGTTTTTCTTTTATAATTTGTTACGTACACTCGTGTGTAAAACCAGCTAACAAAAGCCAAAGCAGCCAAAACACCAGCCATGTCCTGCTGCCCCTAAAAGGGAACCTTCCCACTAGCTCACCCTGCATGTTTCTCATAGGAACTGCCAGGGTTTGAATTACATTTTTGTATGAAAATTGATTTAAAACAATTAAAAAATAAAACAAATGAAAAACTTGAATACATTTTATCTACAGAGGCATTATTCACTTGTCCTTCCCTCCAAGCAGAGTGACACAGAAACTAGGATCAGGGCCAGCTGTGCCCCTGTAAGGCTGGGCCAACCCTCCAAATCAGATCAGACCCACATCCCTGCCCAGAATGACCCCCCTAGACCAAACTAGACCAGATCCATATCCCTCCTCAGACCAAAACCCCCAAGCTGAACCAGGTCCCCTTCCAGCCTGAACCAGATCAGACCTCTATGAACTGCTTTCAACCCAAACCTCCCCACTGCCTACCAGAACAGGGCTCCTCCCAAACCTCTGTTCCTGAACCAGACCCCCCCACCCCCAAATCTCCAGCCAGACTGCTCTGAACTGAACCAGGCCAGGCATCACCTGGCTACAGCTTGGCCACGTGCAGCTCCCCACCAGGCCTAGAGCACAGCTGGGCCAGGGTTTCGCAAGGGGGCTCGAGGCTCAAATCCTCCCCAAGGGTGCTGGTGGGGGAATGGGGCTCCAGCTGCTCTGCGGGGCTTGGGCCAAGGGGGGCTCCTGATTCAACGAGCACTCCCTGTTCTGGGTGCTCGTCCACTGGGCACCACTGCCCTGGGCGCACAGCTGTTTGTGCGGCAGCCAGAAACCCCTGATTGAGGCCTGTGTATGAGCCGTGGGGAGAGGCGGGGCCAGACACCCAGCACTGCCCCACCCCACACTACCTTTAGCTCAGGGACAGACAGCTGCTGCCCTCACCACACACCCGACCCGGGATTATGGGCCCCTTCCCAAGCTTGGGCCCAGTGCCAGGGTGCCACTGAAAACTCAATACTGCTTCTAATGACCGTGCCACCCAGGCCCTTGGTGACAGTACACACAGATCGAGAAGCTGTATCCCCAGGCATACAGCCGTCACTGTCCAAGCCACGTCAAGTTCTAGTGCGGTCTCTGGGGGAACAGGGGTATGCTGAATCCAGAGCAGAGCTGGGCAAGAGATCTTGCCACAACACATGTCCGGTCAGGTAATTAAGATGTTCTAAAAAAAAGTGAACAGTAGAGAGAGTTTAAGCATAGAAGTTTCTGGTTATCAGGGAATAACGTATATAGTATCAAGAGGTACAAAGTTCGGTTTAAGATCGGCTGGCGTAAGGCATACATAATCTGCAACATCCCCACTTGGGGGTAAAGGGTTAGCAGGTCGAAGCACAGACATTGAGATATGGGGGTATGTTGTTCATATAATGGCTATATTCAGGTGTGGAGTATAACGAGTGGATACAATGATGAGGATGATTGACCCTCATTTGGTGAGATTTAACGTTCAGTGAGTTTATGGTGCCAGTTCACATGGTCCAACGGAAAAGGTCTCTCATCCCTTTCTCGTAGTCGATGCACGATGTCTCTCTGGCTCACGCCTCCTGGTACTGTCATAATACCGAGTGCTCCTCTGCCACCTTCTAGCTGAGGATCTGAAAGCACTTTGCAACCCTCCACTTCACGCACTGCAGAGGTCTGCATTATGAGCCCCATTTTGCAGAAGGGAAAACTGAGGCACTGAGAAGTGACTTTCCCAAGGCCACACAGAACAGCAGTGGCAGAAGCGGGAAAAGATTCTGCTTCAATCACAGAACAATGTTTACTCCCTTCCCTAATGTGATACCAGCCTGGGCCACCCTAGCACAGGGCACAGCCTTGTATCAGCATCCTTCCCAAAGGCTTCTTGTGCTTTCACCCCGGGCTGGCTTCCAGGAAATTCCAGTACCTGCAAAGGCCTAAAACACAGTAGTTGGCCTCTCACCCTCAGCAGTAAAGTAGGTATTAAATGAACACAACACAAAAGAATCAAAAACCCTCTCCAATCTCAGCATCAGTGGAATGGCCTGAAGCAGCTGTTGCAGTTACTGGCCCGTAGCCAGAGGGAAGGCAGAACTGTGGACCTCACTGCGGACCTCACCACGTCGTTCCGGCATTAGCCGGTGCTGGGCAGACCTTTCGCGGGAGCTGCAGTAGGGGAAGCTGTCCTAGCTCACAGAACATGTGAGAAGTCGATGTAATCACCAGCACTGAAGATGTATTTCATTAGTCCAGCCAGCCTCACACCCCTCAGGTCGATCTGGAGTACAGCCCTCAGAGGCTTCCTGCCTTTGGCAGGGTAAGTGATATCTCAAGGAGAGCAAGACAACCTGGGAAATTATCCTGAAGCTACCAGAGCATTCTTATTCCAGGAGACCTCGGTGCCGATGAACAGGGACAACCTGTGGCATTAGTTAATCAAGCTCTCACAGCGTCTTTACTCACGGCACCTGCTGCATCATCCCCCCATTTCAGAGCTGGGCCCACCTGCCACAGGAAGCCTAATGGCCAGAGATCCCACATACAGCGAACGTGCCACCTGGTAGCTGGGGAGGGATGTGGGTTTGCCAGCGCCACAGCAATGGCGGGCACCTCAGTGGCATCCCTGTACCTACAGAGCGTGCACGCAAGTTGGGGGAGAGCTGCAGTGAATATTACTAATGAGCGGAACCAGGGGCCCAACACACGTACTGATGGAAACCAGGGGAACCTCTATTACCTGAGGGACTTCCACCTCTGAAACAAGGACTTGTCCCGATTCGTACTAAACACACAGGACAGTCACCTGCTTATCCAACCCCAGTTACTTTCATTGACTTCATGTCCCCATGTCAGCTGGGAAAACAAGCTTCAGTAAATGTGGAAATCTAGTGAAAAAAGCATGTGATATAAATAAGCTGCTCCAAGTATTAAGCCAGGCAAACCATCATGAAACTCTGTCCATTTCTCCCCCCCCAGATAGGGATGGAACCCAACAGCCCTGAGGCAGGAAAAGATGCTCAGTGGGAAAAAAACCCTACAAAGTCCTCTCTCAGCTGCTGGAAGAGGCAGCCCTGCACCGCTGGCCATGGGTAATAAAGGCCTACCAAAAAGTCTGGCCACCACTGACCGAGTGATGAGAACAGAAGCCAAATGGCCGAAGAGATTTCAGAGTTCTCTCTGTGACTCGAGAATATGCTTCTAGCGGTTTGTGTGGCAAGTCCTGCCGGGTATTAGGGCTAGGGAAATACAGCTACTCAGCCACCCCATGCTGGGATAAGCGAAACAGACACACCACACCATTTGCTCAAGTCCATCCCCAGGCCTCTTCCTGCAGGTTCTTCAGTGACTGATCCTTCTCAGGACTCTGGTTCCCAGCCATCGACTCCACTTCTCAAAGCAAAATTGAGAGTTACAGCGACAGAGCAGATCTCAGCAGAAGAGTTTCCCTAGCTAAACAAGCTACTTTTGTTCCATCTGCCTGCACTGCGCTTCTCACCAGAACTGGGGCATGTCACACCCTTAGCGCCTGTGCCAGAAGCAAGCGCCGAGGTCCCTCCCACCTCCATTTAGAAGTTTCTCTTAAGAGCCCACTTCTGCTGTGCTGCCTATGATTGCATCCGATGAAGTGAGCTGTAGCTCACGAAAGCTTATGCTCAAATAAATTGGTTAGTCTCTAAGGCGCCACAAGTCCTCCTTTTCTTTTTGCGAATTCTTTTTGTTGCCCCCCCCTTCCGTAACCTGCCTGTTAGTCCTTAAACTGTGGACTCGGGACGGAAAAGTCCCTTCTCGTATGGCTCGAAGGCACCTCACACTTTAAGGGTGCTACTGGAAACAAATACAAAGAATGATGATAGTTTATGTGTTTGCGACATGGGCATCACAGAGAACACAGGGAACACCTGGAGCAGTGGGGATTTTTATCTCTACCTTTTAGGACCATCTTTGGAACCTTCAACCTCTGCTGGTTCAGAATATTTACCACTTGCCAAGAGAGAGCAGCATCTCAAAATGCAAGTAGAGAGCTTTCAGCTCAAGTGACCTGTACTAACCATGGCGTTTACAGACCCCTTCTTCCCCATCCCCTCAAAGAGAAAGTGAGTAGGGAGATGATTTCTCCCAGCTTAGGCCCAGGGGTAGATCTGGCAGGCAATCAGGCAAAGGGGTTCACCATAATAATCAGAACAAAAGGTTTATAGCAATACAGAGGTCCCTCAGGGTGTCAATAAAAGTCCAGATCATGTTAGGGTGTCTGTTGGTACAGGGTGGTATTCCTATCCCCATCACAATAATGTGCATGGCTCTAGATTCCATGAGTATATAATACTCCACATATTTCTTCGTTTGCAGTACACAAACATCACACACAAACTGAGCTTGGCCACTTTCCACTGTAGCATGCTCGTAAATCTCAAATGGAAATGATGCTCAGAAAAGGAAGTTTTCTAAGGCAATGATGGCTCAAGACTCTGAAACAAGGGGACTGGAGGGAGACAGACAAGAAACAGAGGCTCAGGGCTGATGATGGAAAAGCAAAGTCCTGCAAACCACAGCTAGCCAAACAATGGCAGGCCCAGGAAAACCAGGAACAGGTTTTGCTGTAATAGGACATAAGTTTGCCATGATCAGGAAACCCAAGATATTCTCCCTGAAAACATGGTTCCCTCAGGGAATCTCCGGGTTCTCTGCAATCTCTGCTGCTGGGCCATATCTCAGGTGGGCTCCACACCTCGCCCCAGGAATGGTCTACAAGACTAGAAATATCACAGACTTCTAAGGAAATCCAGGTGCTTCCCAATCGCCTCTTCTTTACTCTCGATGAAGTCTCTGGCGCTCTGCCTGATCTGCTGGATCTCTGGGTCCTTCACCCACTCCTCTTCACTCTGCACGAAGAACAAGAACGGCTGTTAGAGAGCTGAAAGGAGAGGATTTCAATATCTCTTCTCTTAGGGATTCCTGCGCTGGGGTGCATCCCCTCCCAGTCCTCCAGAATCCCCTGCAGAAGTGTTCTTAGCCCTTTTTGGTTTCAAACATTACCTAAGTAAAGGTCACAACCCCTGGGGAAGCAGGTGAGTCGGGCCTGCTGTCCCTAGTCAACAGGTAAGCACCTGAAGCAGAAAGGCTGGGGGACTCGTGCAAGGCCAGAGAAAGAGCCAGCGTGAGACATTTCTGGCTCCCACTCCTGTGCTCCAACTGCATCTCTCCCTCAAAGGCACCTGGAGCTGCCAGCATCTCCCAGAGACAGCTGTGCTGATGACTTACCTCAGGCTCCAGGTCCTTTGCACATGGATAAACGTCCTGTCCGAAGAGCTGCAGCCCTTTTATTAAAAACTCCTGTAAGGTCTTGCCAACTCTGTGCAACAACTCCTCTTCGTATGCATAAATGCTGCCGTTGTCTGCAACAAGGATAACCAGCTGCTGCCCAGTGGCCAGACATGGCACGTCAGGCACGATGCCAAGAACCTCCATCTTCACGGGCTTCGGCAGGTAAAGCATTTCCCAGTCTTCCAGCATGTCTGACTGCCCTGCATAGAACGTCCCATCCAGGCCACAAATGTGCAGCTGAAAGTCTTGCTGCTCCTCAAATAAAATGGTTTTGCCCTTGTTTTCTTTCACAAACCTAGAGACCAGGTCCAGGCATGGAGCTATCAGAGAATAAAAAATTAGCACCCGGAAGTGCCCATCCCACCCCACCACTCCCCACTCAGCCTTATCTTCATACTTTGGATCCCTTGAATGCAACATGGAATTTGTAATCTGCTACAAATCTGTTGTATTGGCTTGTGTGTATTTCCGAAAATGCGAGGCGAAAGCACTAAGTCTGAGTGGGTGGTAAAAGCGGGTCAAGGGAATAAGGATGAGGGAGAACTCTGGCAGGAGATCCATAATTATTCATTTCCAGACATCCTTACATTTGGGCTTCCTAAAGAAAATGTAATCTTGTTTTGGGGGAGCTAGACTCCAGTGGAACCCCTCCCACTTTCATTCCTTTTCAAACACGTCTTTTTGTTGCAGTTTACTAGTGTTTTGAATGAGCACCAAAGTTACAATCGGGCGGGCAGATAAGACCCAGAGAAGGGGAGCCTTGCTGAGACATATGGAGCTCACCGAACGCGGGGCTCTTGTCCAGCAGACTTTTGCAAGTCCACAGGAAATGTGTGTGTGTGTGTGTGTTCTTATGCCTGGGCGGATATGGGGTAGCAGATGGTAGAGGGGAAAGGGAGATGAACAGTCTTTCCCAGCCTCCCTCGATGCCCTTGTAGCTCTCCCCCAGTACCCTGCTCCTCACCCGTCTCATTCTCCAGGTACACCTGCCCACTCCCCTTCTCCTCCAGCCTCCCCTAACTACCCCCACCCTTCCAATGCAGGGCAGCACAGCTCCATGCCCCCCAGCCAGCCTGGATAAAAATCAGGGATTTTCTTTAAAAAAATTCATCAGCTAAATCAGATTTTTTAATTTAAATTAAATACAGGTTATTTTAATTGATAACCTATATTAAGGCCTAAAATTATGATCATTATTAAAATAATTTAAATTAAATACAAAATATAACATGTTTGCTGACAAGTTTTAAAGAAAGTCAACCCACTAAGCTGGTGGAAGCCACTGGCTAAGCACCTGGAACCTGAGTTTGCTGAAGGGCTAAACCAGCTTTTAACAGCAATAGCCTCTTCTGCAGGTGTAGGGAGAATATTTTCTTCATTTCAGTTTATTCATCTAATTCACTTCACTGACTAGCTTTTTCATAGTAAAGAAACCATTTGGGAGTTGAAAAAGGAGGAAGGCTTGTTCTCCTCTTCCAGACGATGAATAAAAACTAGGTTTGAGAGATGAGATCTACTAGTTCTAAAATCTTGAAGGGCATGGTGACCAGAAACAATCAGTTCAATTCACTAGTTACAGATGATATTTCCTTTATTTAATATACCAGTTAGTTTTAAATGCAAAGTATGTTTTGATAAACTTTCTTCTAGTGTATCCAGCACATTCATGATAATTTTGTTTAATAAAACACTTTAAAATGCTGTTTGAGCAAAATTGAATTTGAATTTTCATCCAAATAGAGTTTGAAAGAGATCATAAGTAAAAACTTAATCATCAACTAGTAAATATGAAACGCAGTTACCATTTTATAACATAATAAAAAATACAAAAATTAAGAATCTGAAAAAATGTAAATTAAACAATATAGTTGCTTAAATAAACGTGTATGGATAGGACATAACCTCTGGGTTACCAAAAAGAAAAACGGAGTGGAAAGGTTATACTTAGTTGCAAAGTAACAAGTTTTAATGGTTACCAACCAATAAGAATGAATTTTTCTTTAGAAAAATAAAAAAGTTCAAATGCAAAACAGTTAAAATTGATTATTTAAATCAAGGTTTTCTGCCTGCCAACTAAAATTGGTGATTTAAGTGTGTCGACCCTGGCCCCCTCCCAGATTCCTGGCCCTGCACATTCACCCTCTCACCTCCACAACCATGTGTGGATCAGCGTTATTTGTATCTATGAGCATATGAAAATAAATGCATATCTAGAAATGTTTGAAAGTAATTGCACAATTTGCCCTGTATATACACATGAAAACAACGGTGTGTGTGGTTGCACAACGCCAGCCAACCTTTGAAAGCGGTAACTGGTTTGGAGAGGAAAATAAAGGCCCATTGGAAGCCTTCCAGATGGAAAAGAGTGAAAAAATATTTTGCTTAGGAGGGAAAAAACGAAAGAGAACAAAAAGGGACATTGCCTGGGATGAGCGGAACGTGCTGGCGCTACCACACAGGGTAACATTTTCAAAGTCACCTGAGTGACTTGGAGAAGCTACATCCTGTTTTCAAGGCACTGCGCTACTGGCAGTGGGTAAAACTTTCTGAAAGCACCGACATGGGACAAGCCCAGCCCCAGCTCCTACAAACCCTGCACACAGTCAGCTAGGAAGTCGGAAAAGATACTCACGATTGCCCTGCAACCTCCTGAGTTTCTCTTTAGCACTAGACTCACCGCGGGTGTGCTCAGATTTCATTTTCCTTAACAAAAGAAGGATCTGTATAAATATTCTAAATCCAGAAACATTAAAGCTCAAATGATTAATTTCACTCAAAGCAGGGCAAGACCGGGCGGGATGGAGAGTCAGGTCACCATCTTGCTCCAGTGACATTTTGAGAGACCTCTGTGAATGGGAGAGAGCTCAGGGATATATTTGAAGGTGGGAGTTCAAATTGGTCTTTGGAACCCAGAACCTGTTTTGATCCACCCACCCCAGCAAAGACTCCCGTCAGCTCCAACGGGCAGTGGCTCAGGCCAGAAGAACAGGGCTCAAGGCGTTCTGAACACATCGGAGCAAGGCACAAAGTCCTCAGGGCTTTCTGCCTCGCTATGGGGGATGAATGCCCAGAGTTCAATGAGAAAGCCCTAAATCTACTCCTAACTCTGCAAGTCATGTCAGCTTTCTGCCTAAGCTTCTCCATTTGCAAAACAGGCAGAACACTACTTGTCTGGGTACCGAGCTCATACAGGTGCTGTGCAAAGCAACGGAGACAGCACAAAGAAACCTCCCTCGCATGCCAGCGCCTGGCACGCATACTGCTTGTCGTGGAACAGTCCCGAGCTGCCAATTCACAGCAGAAGCTGCCCTGTGGTACCATCAAGTGACCACGGTGACCCATTTCGTCCCCCTCCTGCGTGTTGTGGCCCCAGCAGGCCCTTCCCTAGCCGGGGAAGTGGCTGAGGTCTGGAAGTTAGGTTCTTAGGGCTTGCTGCAACTGGCTCTTTAGGAAACCTTATTTAGCACAAAAAGTGCAGGGGGAAATTTTGAAAAATGCTTAAGTGACTTAGGAGCCTAAGTCCCATTTTCAAAAATGATGTGGGCACTTCAGAGCCTCTCTCTGGGATTTAGTCTCCTAAGTCACTTAGGTGCTTTTGAAAAGGTTATCCTGTACGTGTAGAATTGTCTAAAGAGAGATCTAGCCCCATACCCTGGCAACATTTGGTTTCCTCTTATACAGGAACTTCTGCTGTGCTGCCTACAGAGAATCTAGCTGACTTGTAGGGTGTGTTTTTTTTTCTTTTAAGTCTTTATTTGTTTTTCCCCTCCCCCCAACTTCTCCCCCCATCTGTCCGTCCTTGGACTGCAAGCGCCCTGCCACACAGATTGTTCTTTCCCCAGTGTCAGGAAAGCACCTAGAGCCTGGTGAACACCACAAACAAATCATTAATAGTCTAAAATCGGATTTCTGGGTTTGTTTTCCTCTCTCCTGGGCAAGTGAGTATCACTGACCTGGGTTCAGCCCTGGAGTTTACGATTACATTTAATCTGACCTAGCGTCTTTTAGTGAGGTCAGATTATCTCCTTGCTCAACTTCTTGATTTTAAGTGATGGAAGAACCGGTTTTATTCTGAAGCTTCCTATAGCTCTTTTAAAGGGTCTCACATTCATCATCGTCATCATCATCCGTTGAGGGGCACTTGAAGCGCTGTCTGTACTTTACCTTTGGAGTCCAGGCCCGTGAAGTCTCCGCGCCCACCGAAGTGCCATCGCAAGGTTCAGAAAGCTTCAAATACAACCTTGGTGGTACTTTAAAACCAGCAAACCCCTGGCCTCCGGCCTGGGCTCGCCCGAGGGAGTTGGCCGGCAGCTGATCTGACTGGTCTAGTTCAACCGGTTAAATGCAGCTTTACTGGGGGGTTGCCCCAGTTTAACCCCGGCTGAAAGCAGCCTCGCGCGTCCGCCATGGGCCCACGCTGGACTGAGTCGGGCAACGCGCCAAAGCAGCTCCGAGCTGGCGAAGGCGGAGCCGCTCCCGGGCGCAGCCGGCCCTGCCTGGCTGGGGACTCCGCACCGCGGCTCCGGCGCACCTGGCGAGGGAGGAAGGAGAAGCGTGAGCCCCGGGGAGCGGCAGCCGGGCAGAGCCCCGCGGGGCCCATCGAGCCCCCGCCAGGGGCCCGCACCAGGCTCCCCCCACAGCCCGCTCCCGCCTGCCCCGGCCACGCCAGGGGGGACCTGCTCCGGGGGCCGCTCCTGAGCTTTAGGGGCTCTCCTTGTAGCCCCCCCTCCGCGACCCCTTCCAGCCCCCCCGCCCCGCGACCCACCCCCCTCCGCGACCCCTTCCAGCCCCCCCGCCCCGCGACCCACCCCCCCTCGACCCACCCCCCTCCGTGACCCCTTCCAGCCCCCCCCGCCCCTCCGCGACCCCTTCCAGCCCCCCCCGCCCTGCGACCCACCCCCCCTCGACCCACCCCCCTCCGTGACCCCTTCCAGCCCCCCCCACCCCTCGACCCACCCCCCTCCGCGACCCCTTCCAGCCCCCCGTCCTGCGACCCACCCCGCATCCGCCCCCCTCCGCGACCCCTTCCAGCCCCCCCGCCCTGCGACCCACCCCCCCGCGACCCACCCCCCTCCGCGACCCCTTCCAGCCCCCCCACCCCGCGACCCACCCCCCTCCGTGACCCACCCCGCATCCGCCCCCCTCCGCGACCCCTTCCAGCCCCCCCGCCCCTCGACCCACCCCCCCTCCGCGACCCCTTCCAGCCCCCCTGTCCTGCGACCCACCCCGCATCCGCCCCCCTCCGCGACCCCTTCCAGTCCCCCCGCGACCCCTTCCAGCCCCCCCGCCCCGCGACCCACCCCCCTCCGCGACCCACCCCGCATCCGCCCCCCTCCGCGACCCCTTCCAGCCCCCCCGCCCCGCGACCCACCCCCCTCCGCGACCCACCCCGCATTCGCCCCCCCTCCGCGACCCCTTCCAGCCCCCCCGCCCTGCGACCCACCCCCCCGCGACCCCTTCCAGCCCCGCACCCCACTCACCGCGTCCGAGCGCCCGACAGCGGCCCGCGACTCCGGCGCAGGGGACGGTCTGTGCGGGGCTCTCAGCCGGGCGGGACCGGGACCGAGCCCGACCCGGGTGCAGCCCCTTCCGGCGTGGAGCTCCGGGCGTCCTGCCCCCCCCCCGGCCCTGCCCCATTCCTCAGCGCCCTGCCCCCCGGATCAGCAACCCGCCCCGGGCCGGCTTCCAGAGCAGCCGCAGCTCCACCCGCCCCGCTCCGCCCCGCCCCGCTGCCAGCCCCCCCCGCGCCAGGTCACCTGCCCCCGCCCCGCTGCCAGCCCCCCCCCGCGCCAGGTCACCTGCCCCCTGCCCCCGCCCCGCCGCCAGGTCACCTGCCCCCTGCCCCCGCCAGGTCACCTGCCCCCGCCCTGCCCCGCTCCGCTCCCACTGCCAGCCCCCCCCCGGCCAGGTCACCTGCCCCCTGCCCCCGCCCCGCTGCCAGCCCCCCCCCCGCCAGGTCACCTGCCCCCTGCCCCCGCCCTGCCCCGCTCCGCTCCCACTGCCAGCCCCCCCGCGGCCAGGTCACCTGCCCCCCCCGCCAGGTCACCTGCCCCTTGCCCCCGCCCTGCCCCGCTCCGCTCCCACTGCCAGACCCCCCCGCCAGGTCACCTGCCCCCTGCCCCCGCCCTGCCCCGCTCCGCTCCCACTGCCAGCCCCCCCCCCCGCCAGGTCACCTGCCCCCCCCTCCAGGGGAGTCTGCCCCCTTCCCCCACCTCACCCTGCCCCGCCCCCCCCCCGAGGTGTCTGCCCCCTGCCCCTTCCCTCCAGGGGAGTCTGCCCCTTTCCCCCACTCAGTACCCAGGGAGGAACCTGTCCCGCTCCCCCCGGCATGACACAGAGCCTGGGCATGTGGGTTGGTGACCCAGCCCTGGCTGACTAGCTGGAGCAGGCGCTAGTCAATTTGTGTTCTTTCTGGCAGCAGCTTGCTCAGCCCCTGGGCTGCCCCACAGCCCTGGCCATTGCTGGATTTGGGCCACAGCTGTTCTGGGAACTCTGGGTGTCGCACAGAAGGTGAATCCATTTAACTTCTCCCAGCTACTGAGGGGTCCTGCCGGGGTCTGTCTCTCCCATACCCTGAGTCAGGAGAGCCTTGGCATAAACTAAGAACAAAAGACCGGCCATACTAGGTGAGACCAATGTTCAGCTAGCCCAATATTCCGACTTCCACCGGTGGCCAGGGCCGGTGCTTCGGTGGGCGTGAACAGAACAGAATTGTCAAGTGAGCCATCCCCTGTCGTCCAGTCCCAGCTTCTGATGGCGGGTCTGGGATAGCCACAGCATGGGGTTCTGTCCCTGACCATCTTTGCTAATTGCCATGGATGGATCTATCCTCCAGGAACTTGTGTAATTTTTTTTGAAGCCAGTTACAGTTTTGGCCTTCACCGCAACCTGTGGCAGAGAGTTTCGCAGGTTGACTGTATTTTGTGAAGCAGTGCTTCCTTTGCTGGGTTTAAACCTGCAGCGCAGTCTATGAATTTCATTGGGTGACCCCTGGTTTGTGTGTTTTGTGAAGGGGTAAATTCCTCATCCTTATTCATGTTCTCCACACCAGTGAGTTAGTTCTCCACACTAACAGGACTCTGCATGTTTACTCAGCTGATCGAAAGGTCCCTTGCTCCTGTCCTCCCAAGACAGTGTGCAGTGTGAGTGCCATGGCGGCCGTTTTTGTGAAGAAGTTTGCAAAACAGGAATGCTTGCAGTTGTGTTGATAAGCATAGCCCATACCCTGTGCACACGGCCCCACAGCTTACACACTGACCTGACACAACTTTTGAGAAGACGAGACACCACCTGGCTGTGGGGAAAGAGCTGGGCTGGAGCCAAGTCACACAGGGGTTACGCACATGCCTCTCTGCCATTTCAAAAGGATGGGGGCGGGGGCAAGTACAGTAAACAGCGACAAACAAAGCCAGGAAATTCCCATGGGTGCGTAAAACTCCTCCCAGCTGCCTGCGCATGGCCCTGACTCACCCCCTTCTTCTTGGGTAACATCCTGGCCCTCTTCCATGAGTGAGGCTTGATGTCTGTGTGGGCTGTGGATAGGGCCCACCAGGCAATACAATCGCTGAGGGAGGAGGACATCATGCAGCGGGATGTAAGCTGAGTTATAAATGTGCTTAGTGTTCAGACTTTATTAAATGCTTGTAACTTACTGCCTGCATTAATCTCACTTAGCTCCTGACTAGTTAAGGGTTTGCTCTGTAACTGTAAATCACCAGGCAGAAGAGAAACATTAACAAACATGAAATACCAATTGCCCCAAGAGGTGTTCTCTCCTCCCCAAGGAAAGAAGATCCAACAACACCAGATGAACCATTGTGGGACATCAGAGGACAAAATACTTTGTTGGTTGCTCCCCCCACCACACACAACGAAGAGGCGATGTGCAACTGAATTCCTCCCAACTGCTGAACTTGTAACTCCAAGCAGAAGGAGGGAAGGGATAAAAAGCCCTAACAAGGAGAAGCTGTATCTTTATATTGCTTGGACTTTGAGGGGCAAGGATTAGTAAGCATAAGCAAACGACCCGCAGTGCTTTGCCTGGGTTAGCCTTGAAGAACATACAGAACTTAAACAACCAGGAGTCCGGTGGCACCTTGAAGACTAACAGCTTTATTTGAGCATAAGCGTTTTTTTTTTTCCCCCAAATAAATGGGTTAGTCTTTAAGGTGCCACCGGACTCCTGGTTGTTTTTGTGGATACAGACTAACACCGCTGCCCCCAATACTTGTCATACAGAACTTACTTATTATAGAAGCTTCTATTACTTCTTGAAACTTAAGACTGTAACTCATTTTTCCTGCTTTAACCTGGTAAATATCTATTTCCTTTTCCTAGTTAGTAAATCTGTAGATAGTTTATTATAGGATTGGCTACAAGTATTGTCTTTGGTGTAAGATTTAAAGTGCAATTGATCTGGGATAAGTGACTAGTCCTTTGGGGCTGGGAGTAACCTGACTATGGTGATTTTGGGTGTAAGGGACCATCTATCACTAAGGCAAGCTTGCCTAGGTGACAAGATAGTCCCCTTGGGCACTCCAGTCTGTCACGGAGTCCCCGGGCAATACTCTGGAACTGCTCCCCATGAAGCCAGGCAGGACTCTGGGGCAGTCTCGTCTCTGGGAGCAGACTTTCTGCAGGACACAAAGCTCACACAGCTTCCCCCTTCCTGGGTCTGACCTCGGAGCATTCAGCATCCTCTGCCCCTCCGTGCGCTTCCCACAGCGAGTCCGCCCAGGCGGGGTCCTGGGGAAGCCAGAGGGTCCTGCCCCCCAACTCCACCGTCAGACGTGACTCTCAGCCAGCCAGTAAAACAGAAGGTTTATTAGACGACAGGAACATGGTCTAACACAGAGCTTGTAGGTGCAGAGAACTGGACCCCTCAGCCGGGTCCATTTTGGGAGGCAGTGAGCCAGACAACCCCATCTGCACTTGACTCCTCATCTCCAGCCAGCCCCAAACTGACTCACCCTCCACCCCCTCCTCCTCTGGGCTTTGTCCCTTTCCCGGGCCAGGAGGTCACCGGATTCCTTTGTTCTCCAACCCTTTAGCTCTCACCTTGCAGGGGGGAAGGGCCAGGCCATCAGTTGCCAGGAAACAGGGTGTTGGCCATTCTCTGTGTCCCTGCACACACCTGCTCTCTAGGGCTCTGCAACGATCATACACCCTTATCCCACCCCCTAGATACTTAAGAACTGCCTAGGGGAAACTGAGGCACCCCCACACTATTCAGAGAAAACATTAACAACAGTCCCACTTCGTCACACCGTCTATCTGTGACTCCATGTTAAGGCTGTTTCAGTGCCTGAGGAGTTCACACTTGACACCAGCCTGGTGAAATCTAAGTCTAAAACTCCCAGGCAATGTGGGGTTAAGCCCTGGTTCCTAACAGTCTGCCCTGAAGCTGGCATTCATGCTCTTGCCAGGCCCCAGGAAACAAAACCTCCGTGCTTGACTGCTCAGTCCTAGCATTCAGTAATAGCTGTGGAGTTTGCTGAGTCCATCCTTTTCTGCCTTGCCTGCCTCTCCAAGGAGCCATGCTCATCCAGTGAGAAACAAAGGCCGGAGGTAGTTAGCAATTGCCAGATGCCCACGGGTGGTGCCATGGGTGGCCACCAAGCTGTTGGGATGGGCTGCTGCCTCACAGCTCATAACGGTGAAAGCAGATTTTGGAACATCAGCTCCTTGGGGCAGACTTTCTGGGCAAGGGGTTGCAGGGGAAGGAGAAGCCCTGGTCAGTTCAGACAAGGTTCTGGGACAGAGGTGAGGACTCCTCCCCCACGCCTGCATATCAGTGGATGTTAGAATGAGCTGCTCCAGGAGCTCCCTCTTTTCACAGCCATGTGACAGAAAACACTCACCAGCAACCAGCTGGGCCAGTTCCTGAAGAACTTGAAAACAACAAAATAAATGGCTCTGCCATTCACACTCCGAACTCGGAGCTTAGAAAGAGGGAGCGTGGTTTTAATAGTAACAGAGCTAACATGTCCCCAGGGGAAGGGCTTCCTGAAAACCACCCAGCTGCTGGGACAGCCAGGTTGGGGTCTGGTGGCTTCGCAGACACCAGCTGAAGGCCCAGCAGCGTTAAACGTCCCACTGTCAGACGAGAGGCTGGTTTGGGCCCTCACTTTTAGAGCCCGTTGGCACCAGGTGTGCTCGGCTCCAGCAGTGCCCGACCGCCCGCATGGCTTCTGGACCCTGTGCCCTGATGGAAGGCAAGGTCTCGGCAGCCTTCCCTGGAGAGACAGAGTTACAAGCACCAGTACATGATAGGAGCGGAGGTTTTCACCCAAAGATAACACGCCAGTGCAGCTGTAGGGCAGGGCCTGGGTGCCAGCACCAGCAGGAGACTGGTTTTCTCAGTGATATGTCTGCATCTCTCAGCGCAGCCCTGTAAAGTCCATTGCCGGCTCCGGTCTCTCCAACGGGAGGCTGCGGCCAGAGGGAAAGTCCTGGTCACGCATTCAGCTCCTTCCAAGGGACTCCTACAGCACAAAGGGAGTGCTTCAGTCATTGTCATCATCAAATCTCTGTGCTCCTATAATGCCAAGGGCCCCTCGGGTCCTGGCTCCCAGTGTGGCTGCTGCCCAAACACACAGGGAAATGGTCCCTCGCTCACAATCCAGCCTCTCTGGTTCCTGTGCTCCTCCCTTGCCCCGGGATTGGATGGGGCAACAGGCACCCTGGTGTCCTCGCCATGGAACAGCAGGGCCTGGAATTGAATGGCCCCGCAGCCACCCTAGGCACGGGGGAAATGGTTTCCCAGTCAAAAGCTGTTCCCAGTGAAAGACGAGTGAGCAGCTATTCCCTGTGGTGTGTGTGAGGCACGGTAGCAGCCACACAATTGGGGCCTGGTCTGCCTCGGTACGAAGTCAGCTGGGAACATTGTACCTATTTGCCTCTGCCATAGAAAGCTGAGGCGATGCCCATCTAGGTCCCCGTTGCAGCACAGCAGCTGTGGTAGAGATTTTGCTCCTCTGCAGGAGGAGACGCTCAGGAAATGCTGACTAGCTCAGGCAATTCCCTGCTGATTCTGTTTGCCCATCACAGACGCCCTTTGCTTTGCAGCTCTGGCTGCCACCTGCACTCCCCAGAGCTGTACTGAACTCAGCTGGGCGGGGCAGCGGAAAGGGCAGCTGGGCCCAGGCTTCATTCACCTACAGATGAGGCATTGGATAAATCCCCCCAGCATTTCCTTCATCTCCTTGGAGCATCAACGTCCAGGAGCTTCAGTCCGATTCCGTCCCCTGCCCACCCCCAGCCACGCGCTGAGCCTCACCTGGCACGCAAGGATGCGTCTCTTGCTTCCCATAAATGCACTGAAGCCTCTGAATGAGAAATATCTTATCTTCCCCTTCCTAGAACAGAAGAGACACCACCGTGACCAAAGGGGGGCAGAACAGGGCCATGGCCCCCGGCAAAACAAGCCGCTGTAATAGGAGAGATGGAGAAACTAACGCTCAGCTGTTATGGCCAAAATCCAGTGGGAGCTGCAGGTGCTCAGCACTCGTGAAAATTCGGCCACTCATTTGGGTGCCTAAATGTGTGTGTAGGTGTCTAACCTGAGGCACCCATTAGAACTCAGGAGTTCCTGGATCCCAGACCCGTGCTCTGTCCACTCGACTACACCTTGCACCTCCCATCACCTTCCTGAGGTGTAAGCGTGGGGTACAAGGAACCAATGCCGAGCCACTGGCTCCTTTGAAATCTATGTCCCCAGTTTTCCTTATGGCTCCACAGCCGATTACCAATAAGTACCACAAACCTTCTCTCCTCATAAGAGCGGCCACACTGGGTCAGACCAATGGTCCATCCAGCCCAGTGTCCTGTCTTCCGACAGTGGCCAGTGCCAGCTGCCCCAGAGGGAATGAACAGAACAGGGAATCCTCAAGTGATCCATCCCCAGTCACACTTTCCCAGCGTCTGGCAAACAGAGGCTAGGGACACCATCCCTGCGCATCCTGGCTAATAGCCATTGATGGACCTGTCCTCTGGGAACTTCTCTAGTTCTTTTTTGAACTCAGTTATAGTCTTGGCCTTCCCAACAGCCTCTCTCCTCACACCTTCGGCTTAAACCTTTGCATGTAAAAGGCACTTCTCTGTGCCATGGTAGGGCCTTCTTTAAGGTATTGGCACAGAGGCAGGCCCAATTCAGCTTTCCCTGGGTCCCCAAGTCCCGCACATAAGGCAGTAAGAAGCAAGCAGCATGCAGAGGCCCCACGAACTCACGTTGGCAATCTGTTCCTTCAGCAGGCGGATGATTCTCCGCTGGCCTTTCACCACCTGGATGTGGAGGTAGATCACAGCTCTGCAATGGAAGGACATGAACTGCAGGCCTCAGGGTCTGACGCCCACATTTGAGGGGGCCACACATGCCCAATGCATGGCTAGATCACCTGCCATTCTCTCCAAGCCAGAGTGGGAGACAGGGGGGAGGACGGACAGGGGATGGGGGGGACAACTGGTCTGGCCCCAGCAGCCAGTCAGAGACCTCCTTTCTCACACACCCAACCTCTCCTCCCAACGAATTTCTCTGTGCTCAGCCACTTGTTTCACGGCCTCAGGCGGCCAGGGAGCGAGGAGTGGGACACGCACTCCCCGAGCAGCCCTGCAGCTCCCCCAGTGGCGATGCAATGCGTGGGGTGAGGGTGTCAGACTGTGCTTCACGACTTCAGTGGGGTGACACATCTGACCCCCTCGTGCAGAAGAGGCAGCTCCACCCCCTGGTTCAGGGGAGCCACTCCATTAGCTGCCGGAGCAGCGGCACCAACGCCTTCTTCCAGGCTTCCACCCACGGGAGAGTGAGGCCGTGGTCAGGAGAAATAACAGCGAGGTTCAAAGGGCCGTGCCAAACCCAGTGTAGGACCAGTGCTGCTCTCTGGGCGGAGGCAGGAATGCTCCTGGGTGACACTGTCCCGGCCTACCAGGGAGCTCAAAGTACAAGGACTGAATGCCTTGAGCAGCTATTCTCAGCTACGGGGAGCCCAGCCTGGTGCGTTTGCCTGTAGTTTTCAGGCTTGGATTCTGAATTCAGTCGTACTCACAGCAGGACTCCGGACACAAAGAACAGGAAGAAGGTATTTCCCACCAGGTGTTTGTGGATCCAGGTGAACCAGGCGATGTTAGGGCTGGATTTCTCCAGCTCTTGAACCCAAGTCTTCCCTGACTCGTAGATGGTCTCCTGCATCCGGAACGGGCCACATGTTTTGGATGGTCTCACTCTGGGCAGACAAAGAGCAGATGAAAGTCAAATGGACACCTGTGGTAGAGGACGACTTCCACCTGCAATTCACTTGCCACCAGAACCACCTGACCTGGGCTTTGTGCCTTTGGTGTGGAATCTAGATGTTACCTCAAGAAACAACACAGACCTGATTTCCATGCCACCTAGAATGGGCTCCAACTGCAGCCATGCACCGGGAAAGACTTCCTCTAGCAGGGATTTGATCCAAGGCACCCCCGCCTCCCTGCCCCACCCCCAGCAGTGCACAGGTGTTTAGAAACCGCAGGGCTGAGTCGGAGGCAGGCGAATCCTCTCTGCGGAAATATCCCCTGGCTGCCTTTATTCGTACAGTGCTAAAGCACGCACGGTGACTTACAGGCAGCTCTGAAACAGGCCCAGCCCCGAGGAGCAGACGGACACAAAGGCTGACTGGGACCAAAGCACTGGGAAGCTGGAGGGGGGAAGGGGAGGGTAGAGCAGTCAGACCCCACAGCTGGTTGGCTCCATTCTCCTGTAGGCACGGAGGGTTCTCATTACACACACTCACGCCCAGATGGTGTAGGAGAGGAAGATCGCGGCGCCCAGGAACGAGGGGAAGCACAGGAGGGTGATGAAGACAGTGCTCATGTGAGATGCGCGCCACGGCTTGCTGGGAGACTGGCAGTTCTTCATCAGGCTGGTCTGGAGATACAGAGTTAAACCAGCTACTAACTTCTGACCCGAGCGTAACAACCCCCCATCGGCCGGCACACAGGACAGATGTTCTCTGGGCCCAGGGAGTCCCAGGCCACTGCTGCAAATAGAAACGGAGAGGGCGAGAACTGGTGCAGGTGAGGAACGCCTGTCTGACCCCTCCCTTCCCAGGGAGCTCTCCTCTGTTTCTGGACAGAGCTGAATATAGAACTGGACAGAGACCTTTCCCCCAGTCCAGCCTCTAGACCCCCCGGCTCTGGACAGCGTGATTGCAGCTGCAGCACTGGCTGAGGCCGAACAGCAGCTGGGAGCCGAAGACCGGTGGGTGGGGACGACCGTTACCTTCTTGATGTAGAACAGGAGCACCAGCTTGAGGATCTGGACGGCTGGGAGGAGGGGGCAAAAGAGAACCCCCAGCCTGAAAGGAAGAAGGAAAGCTACAGTAAATTTGTGAGAGCCCTGCACTCCCCCGCCCCCCAGGAGCCAGTGCCCCCAGCCATGGGGCAGCATGGTCATTGCCTTGTTCTCCTCCAGCTGGGGGCTTCCAAAGTGGACAATGGAGCCAGAGCATGGGCGGCAGTAGGGGAACCTTTGGGAGCTCAGTGGGGCGGGAAATGCGCTGTCATCCAATGGCAGTGGAAGCCCATGGCGAGGCCCGGGGGCCCGATCCGGCCCGCCCGACAACGTGACCCCCACGGCGAGGCCCGGGGGCCCGATCCGGCCCGCCCGACAACGTGACCCCCACGGCGAGGCCCGGGGGCCCGATCCGGCCCGCCCGACAACGTGACCCCCACGGCGAGGCCCGGGGGCCCGATCCGGCCCGCCCGACAACGTGACCCCCACGCCATACCCAGAGGGTGCGGCCCAGGGGCCCGATCCGGCCTGCCTGACAATACGACCCCCACGCCGTACCCACACGGCGCGACCTTTCCAGTTTCCTAGTTTCCTACTAAACTGGGAGGAGTGGTAGATACGCTGGAGGGGAGGGATAGGATACAGAGGGACCTAGACAAATTGGAGGATTGGGACAAAAGAAATCTGATGAGGTTCAATAAGGATAAGTGCAGGGTCCTGCACTTAGGATGGAAGAATCCAATGCACCGCTACAGACTAGGGACCGAATGGCTAGGCAGCAGTTCTGCGGAAAAGGACCTAGGGGTGACAGTGGATGAGAAGCTGGATATGAGTCAGCAGTGTGCCCTTGTTGCCAAGAAGGCCAATGGCATTTTGGGACGTATAAGTAGGGGCATAGCGAGCAGATCGAGGGACGTGATCGTTCCCCTCTATTCGACACTGGTGAGGCCTCATCTGGAGTACTGTGTCCAGTTTTGGGCCCCACACTACAAGAAGGATGTGGATAAATTGGAGAGAGTCCAGCGAAGGGCAACAAAAATGATTAGGGGTCTAGAGCACATGACTTATGAGGAGAGGCTGAGGGAGCTGGGATTGTTTAGTCTGCAGAAGAGAAGAATGAGGGGGGATTTGATAGCTGCTTTCAACTACCTGAGAGGTGGTTCCAAAGAGGATGGCTCTAGACTGTTCTCAATGGTAGCAGATGACAGAACGAGGAGTAATGGTCTCAAGTTGCAATGGGGGAGGTTTAGATTGGATATTAGGAAAAACTTTTTCACTAAGAGGGTGGTGAAACACTGGAATGCGTTACCTAGGGAGGTGGTAGAATCTCCTTCCTTAGAGGTTTTTAAGGTCAGGCTTGACAAAGCCCTGGCTGGGATGATTTAACTGGGAATTGGTCCTGCTTCGAGCAGGGGGTTGGACTAGATGACCTTCTGGGGTCCCTTCCAACCCTGATATTCTATGATTCTATGATTCCTTTTTCACACAGTGAGTTTCTAGCCCTGGAGTCTGCAGAGAAAACGTGCTACATGTGAGTGGAGTGCGACCGGTGCATGGTGCCTGCGTGGCTCAGATCGGGGAACTCGACTAGGAGTCTGGCTGGAGGAACAGAAGCGACTTGGAGAGAAGAGAAACAAAGGGCAGAAACCGGGATGGCCTGAGTGGGGGTGGAAGCGACAAGCACTGAACGAATCACAAATAAGGCCAACGGTTAGTTACTACACGAGGCCTTGTTCTGCCATTGACACGACTCCTGCTGCAGGTTGCGAGGGAATCGTAATCCTGACCTTACACCTGGCCCCCAGAGCATTTGCCCTCCTTCCACGCTCGTTCTGTTCTGCACAGGTTCTTATCCCGCCCGCAGCCCTGCAGCGTGTCAGGCGTTCCCGCCTGGGGCGTTCTCGCTCCCGGGGGAGCTGCGTGTGCAGGGGGGTTTAAAGGTGCTCGCTGCTCTGTGTCTGAGCTCCTGCGTGAGGCAGCCAGAAGCACCCGTGTAATCTGGCAGCAGCCTATCGGCGTGTGAAGCTGATCTGCCTCTCCTGGCTCTGGGAAGAGGCTCTAGCTACACGGGTAACAGAGGGGTGGGGGGAAGCTGTTGAACCACTGGCAGCAAGAGATGCCTCACCAGGTCAGGGTCTGCCCATAGATCAGCTCCAGCACGTTCCGGGCAATGTCAAACTCAGGCCTCTGCTTCCTCATCAGCTTCTTCTCCAAGATGAGCCTGGAAGACACAGAGAGACTTTCAAGGGGCTGAGGCCGCAGGACACTCAGCCCCTGAACTTTCACTCCAACAGAGATCAACCTTGCAAACAAGATGTGCCAATGTCCCAGCAAGCCAGAGCTGCCTCTGCACGGCGGAGCCAGGGAGGCCCCAGCACCAGGGATGGGCACCGCACGAGCATTACCTCCAGAGCAGCTCCCCAAGGAAAGTGTCCAGGAGCGTGAACACGAAATCCATCACCACAAAGCGGTACAGCTCCTGCCCCACAGACGTCTCCCAGCACTGGGAAAACACAGGCACGGGTGGTATCAGGGAAAGGGTAGAGATGGCTCCCTCCTCCCACCAGCTCTCCCGTGGCCCGCAAGCAAGATCTGCGAACACCTGCCCTGCAGCTCCCTCAACAGTGGGGCACTCACTCGTGGTGCCTTGCCCGCTAAGGCACTCTTCCCATGGCAACTGGTGGGCTGGCAACATTCTCACTCGCTAGCCAAACCTAGCCACTGAGCATTCAGATCACGACACTCTGCCTCTTCGAAAGGGGAACTCGGGACCTTTGCTATGCTGCATTGTGCCATCCCTGCCCCTTGCAAGGGCCAGCAACAATCACAGAATCGCAGGACTGGCAGGGACCTCGAGAGGTCTCTAGTCCAGTCCTCTGCGCTCGTGGCAGGCCTAAGTATTATCTAGACCAGTGGTCTCCAACCCTTTTACGCCCAAGATCACTTTTTGAATATAAAGGCAACCCAGGATCTACTCCACCCCTTCCCCGGGGCCCCGTCCTGCTTACTCCATCTCCCCCCTCTCTCCGTCGTTCACTCTCTCCCATCCTCACTCACTTTCACCGGGCTGGGGCAGGGGGTTGGGGTTGGGGACGGGGTGTGGGCTCTGGGCTAGGGCCGAGAGATTCACAGTATGTGAGGGGGCTCTGGGCTGAGCCTGGGGCAGGGGGTTGGGGTGAGGGGTGCCAGCTCTGGGAGAGAGTTTGGATGCAGGAGGGGAATCTGGGCTGGGGCAGAGTGTTGGGGTGCAGAAGAGGGTGTGGGGTGCAGGAGGGGGTATGGGGTGCTGACTCTGGGAGGGGGCTCAGGGCTGGGGATTGGGGTGTGGCCTCCCACCGGGTGGCACTTACCTTGATGAGCAGCGAGCGAGGCTAAGGCAGGCTTCCTGCCTGCCCTGGCCCCATGCAGCTCCTGGAAGGGGCCAACACGCCACTGTGGCCCCTGGGGGGATCGGGGGGGCACTTGGCTCTGCACGCTGCCCCTCTCTGCAGGCACCGATCCCAAAGTTCCCATTAGCCACAGTTCCTCGTTCCTGGCCAATGGGAGCTGCGGGGGTGGTGCTTGCAGACAGGAGCAGCGCTCAGAGACCCCTGCCCCCCTCCCTCCCGGGGCACGCGGCCGCTTCCGGGAGCGGCATGGGGCCAGGGCACATAGGGAGCTTGCCTTAGAGGCTGCCCTGCTACACCACCGGAGATTGGGATTGACTGGGAGAGTCCCCACGATCAACCAGTCGATCAAGATTGACTGGCTGGTGACCACTGACCTAGACCATCCCTGACAGGTGTTTGTCTAACCTGCTCTTAAAAATCCCCAAGGATGGAGATTCCACAACCTCCCTCTGCAATTTATTCCAGTGTTTAACCACTCTGACAGTTGGGAAGTTTTTCCTAATGTCCAACCTAAACCTCCCTTCCTGCAATTTAAGCCCATTGCTTCTTGTCCTGTCCTCAGAGGTTAAAGAGAACAATTTTTCTCCCTTTAACAATCTTTTATGTACTTGAAAATAGTTATCATGTCCCGCTCCGTCTTCTCTTCTCCAGACTAAACAAACCGAGGTTTTTCCATTTCCCTTCATAGGTCATGTTTTCTTGACCTTTAATCATTTTTGTCGCTCTTGTCTGCATTTTCTCCAATTTGTCCACATCTTTCCTGAAATGTGGCGCCCAGAACTGGACACAATACTCCAGTTGGGGCCTAATCAGCGCGGAGTAAAGCAGAAGAATTACTTCATGTCTTGCTTACAACACTCCTGCTAATACATCCCAGAAGGATGTTTGCTTTTTTTGCAACAGCGTTACACTGTTGACTCATATTTAGCTTGGGATCTGCTCTGATAATTTGAACCCAGCACAGCAGGGGTGGCAGATTGTCCCAATATCCCTGGGCCAATGGGAGAGCTTAAATGAGTGCTCCTCTCTCTGAAGGGTGCAGTTGGGCCATTCAGTAGCTCCGAGTAGCTCTTGTTCCCTCAGCATGCACAAAATCCATTTAATCCTCATTTCTGCACAGCCCATGCAGCTGTGGGCTACAGTGTGGGCTGGGTGCAGGGGCCCAGAGCTGCAAGGGCCCAGCTCTCAACAAGCAGAGGTTGCAACCAATGCAGACCGACCTCGTCCTCCAAGTGGTATCCCCTCTTCCGACTCAGCCAATGGTAACACAGCAGGCCCAGGACGACCATCTTCAGAATCAAATTCCTCAGGAGGAAAGAGAAAGGGAGAGAGGGAGGTATCCGAGAGCGAGTGAGAGAGAGCGATCCCATGCCAGCAAGAGGAGCAGGGCAGGGATGGACAGAGAGCTCTGGTGGGCAAAGCAGGTGAGCTCGCCTGCTCCGTTCAGCTGCTCCGAGATCTCAGTGCAGAGGGCCTGGCAGTGGAAGGCACCAGCTGCATGCATCTCCATTGTCCCCCTGGGGCAGGCCTAAGAGCAGCCCGGGCCCGCCCCGGAGCACAAGGTGCCCCCCTGGTGCTCAGGAGGAGGAGGAAGATGGAAGGCCTGTGGCTCACTGCGAGGGGTGCTCAAGCCCGGGTCCTTCAGGGAGTCCCAGGCTCCCAGTGCTGGATTTCTAGCTGTAACACAGCAACCAAGAGCAAAAGAAACCCCCAGACGGAGGGGGGTACGCCCCACCCCCACCGCCCTACCTGCAGATGGCCACGTACACCTCCAGCGCTGGAGACTCCTGCTTCTCCCAGGCTGCCAGCAGGTTATACAGGTACGGCATCACCAGGTTCATCAGGGACACCACCATAGGCAGCACCAGCAGGAAGGCTTCCTGCCGGGCCTCGCTGCTCCCCCTGTCTCGGCTGTCCCGGTGCACCTGGAAAGCCGGCACCAAGGGGATTACTGGCCTGCAGACCACCCACAGGACTCTGGCCGCACCAGAGCATCCCTGGCCTCTCGGGAGCAGTGCGACTGCCCGTGTCTCTGCAGAGCCCGGCCCCCGCCCCGCCAGCTCCGGGATGCCCCTCCGGGCAGGGATGACAGCCTCTTATGAGAGGAGGGCCCAGCGCAGGGCCCGCACTCACCTTGAGCAGGTGTTCGGAGAAGTAATACACTGCGATGACACAGCCTAGGACGGTGCCCAGGGACAGTGCCCAGGCCAGACTGAGAACCACCATCCTGCCGAGCCTCCTGCACAGGCTCAGTGGGCGGGACTTGGACTGCCACTCTCCTAGCAGCTCCTGCAAAACACCACGCAACGGACTGTCCTGATTGTACCGACGGTGCTGGGGCTGACAGGCGGGCACAGCGTTCGCTGGGAACGGGCTGCAGGTCAGGAGCGGCGAACGCCTCCCCAGGAAGGAGGGAGTGGTGGAATGGACCCGGGAGCAGCCAAATGGTGCTGCAGAGGGGAAGGACCCAGGGCCTTTGGATGCACCGAGAGAGCTGTTGTCCCAAGGGGCGGAAGAGGGGAGTTTCCAACAGGAGGGCAGGGGTCGATCCTTGGGGAACGGGCCAGGACCTGGTGTAACACACCCATCTTTCAGCTGTGGGGATTCAGGCTCAAATCCCGCTTTAGGTCACAAGTGAAAGTGAATTTTGTGGCTTCAATTTAATCCCCAGCTTGCCCAGTCACAAAGCCACCATGGTGGTCATTCCTGGCTCAGGGGCAGCCCAGGAGTAACACAGCGGGGCAGAGCAATAGTGAGGGGCACCGACACAGCTGTGGGAGGAGGGGCAGGGGCAGCTGTGAGTCTGGGCTACAGGGCACCGGCAGAGCTGTGGGTGAAAGTCTGCACAGTTTGGTCCCTAACAGAGGAACTGAATCTATAATATGGTCAGTGATATTGTTATAATTGGGGTAGTGCCCACAGGTCCCGCTGAGCCCAGGGGTCCCTGGGGCTAGGTGCTACGTGTACACAAGGAACAAGAGTTCTAGCTCGAAGTGCTTCCCAGCTCCCTAGACAAGCCAGAGCAGGCAGCGTTGCCCCCGGGCTTGAACAGATGGGGACTGAGGCACAGAGTTTAAGGGTCTTGCCCAAGGTCCCACAGGGAGAATGTGGCAGAGCCAGGAGTCGAACCCACATCTGCCAAGTCTCAGGCCATTGCCTGAACCCTGTGGCCAACCCAGGCCGTCTCAATGAGCCTGGAGCCGAACTCCTCTGCGCAGCACTCGCCTTCAGCTGGGTCCGGATGTTTTCGTTCTGCAGCCTGACGGAGCGTCTCTGGGTCACCTTGTAGTCCCAGGCACAGAACACTTTCATGGCAAAGTGCCCCGACGTGCTGCCCACGCGGTAGCTCTCGCCAAAGGATCGGGACATGCTGAAAGAGGAGCAGCCAGGGAACGGAGATTGCAGGGAAAGGAAAGGAAAGGGGGGCATTTCCGAGCCATCAGTGGGTGCCGTGGAGAGCATGGGGCTGGGGTAAGTCGCGGGGCAGAGGTCACACAATAGCCCAGACAGGGTGGGCCCAGCGGTCGGGGCGCTGGGGGGCAAGTGCTCAGACGAGGGCGGCCGGGTGAGTAATGCCAGGCACAGCCAGTGAGCAGGGAGGGCGCCTTACCTGTACACCAACAGGATGCATGTGCTGAAGAAGGAGACCCCAATGGTGAACACATAGGCCAGCGGCATGTTGTACGGGAGATGGCCTCTGCCAGGCTGGCACCGCCCACTGCCGGGGGTGCAGGGCTCGTTCAGGGTGAAGTTACTGTAGTAGCCGTAGTACATCAGAGTCTGAGTGAAGTAGCCCTGCAGGGAGAGGACAGGAATGGGCCCCACTGCCTCCCCCAGCTGCAGAGCAGGGGGACGCTGCATGGGCTCCCATGGGAGACGTGGATCCCCGTCACTGGAGGGTTTTAGGAACAGGCTGGACAAACCCAGGTGGGTCTCGGGTTTCTTGGTCCTGCCTCTCGAGGCACCATGACGGGCGCTGTTCAGCAGTGGCGGTGACGCTCCCCTCTCCCCCGCCCGTCCCTGGGATCCAGTCCCCCGTCCGGGCTAAAGAAATCCGATGCAGGGTGCAGCTGCTGTACGGCGGGCCCCATGCCCTATTGCAGGGCGGGGGGCACCTTTCTCTGAAGCAGCTCGCTCTGGGCTGGAAGCACAGCTGCTGCTGAGCAGGGGAGGCAGATCCTGTCTGGCCTGAGCACTGAGGGGTGGCAGGGCCTGTGGGTGCTGCCCCGGGGCTGGGGAACGCAGACAGAGGGAGGTGGGTCTCCGAGGTCTCGCCCTCCAGCGCAGTACTCACCGCCCCCGTGAGGAGCTCAAGCCCTGTGAAGAGCCTGCTGTTCTCAGCGGCCGGGGGGTACCTGGCCTGCGTGGCTACCACGAAGATCAAGAGGGTCAGGAACAAGAAGGCATTGAACGTGAGAAGCGTCTTGAGGAAGAGGAAGTAGGACAAGACACTGGAGCCGAAGCGGCCACCGATCTGCTTCAGGGAATGATGCCAGGGCTGGAGGGAGTGGAGGAGGGAGAGGAAGCCATCCCAGAGACTCCGGAACCCCTGGAGGGGAACAGAACTCGGGTCAGAAAAGGGGGCCAGGGCCAACCCGTCTGAGCCACCCCTGCAGCCCCTCCAACCTCCCCTCTCAGCTGTGGGAATCCCTGCAGCGAGCGTGCTGCCACCGTCTCGCAAGGCCCAACTCTGCTTAGCGCAGCCAAGCTGCTCCTGGACTCTAGCCTGCCATGCTCTCCCTCTGCCGCTCCCGGCCCCATCGCCTTCCTTCCGCTCGGCTACTCCCGCGAGGGCTTTGCTGCGTGGCCCAGGGGCGCGGACGGGACGGACAGAGACGTACCACGCCCCTGGGAGCTGAGCACAATGGCAGCTGTGACTGGGAGAGGTTTGTGTCCTTTAAGCATCACGTCTCAGGTGTCCCGTGCGCATCTAGTGCTGTTCGGTCTGCACTGCTGGAGTCACCGGTGGAAGGGCTGTCACCAGCTCGGGGGCTCTGTGCACCTACCAGAACCAGGGCCCCCCCCATTCACCATGAGCGCCAGGGCTCAGCCCGGGCAGGTCCTTGCCCAATGCCAGCGACAGCTCCCGGCAGTGAGCGCTCAGCATAACAGGGAGAGAACCCCCAGTGGCACTAACAGAATCACCCTGGCCAGTGAGTGCGGGGCTAGACCTTCCCCTGCCCCCAGAAATGTGCTCCCTTCCCAGCAGAAATCCCAAGCCTTCAGCTTCCCAGGACACACAGGGAGACCCGGGGGGAGGGATAGCTCAGTTTGAGCATTGGCCTGCTAAACCCAGGGTTGTGAGTTCAATCCTTGAGGGGGCCATTTAGGGATCGGGGAAAAAATTGGGGATTGGTCCTGCTTTGAGCAGGGGGTTGGACTAGATGATCTCCTGAGGTTCCTTCCAACCCTGATCTTCTATGATTCTATGACCAGACAAGGCACCTGTTCCCACAGACGCTGGAGAGTCCCCAGGGCCCCCTCCCTGGGGGGCTCCACCCAGCTCTGAATTTATCTGAGCTGCTTCATAAACAACTGGGGAAAAAACCAGCCACTATCTTGATTCCCAGCGAGAGACAGGAGTGCAGCAGGGCCTGGCGCGAACTGCAGGACTCTGCCAGGGGCCACAGCCTGGAGTGGGGGAGTGCGGGGAGGGAGAGAAGATCAGGGGCTCCTGTCCTGCAGCACGGGGCCTTTGACTCTGCGAGGTTTCTCCAGACAAAAATCAGATCCGCCCCTCCTGGCCCAGCAGCCGGTGCTGCCGCCAAGGGCCCAGCCTGGCACCTGCAGTGGGTGGGGGCAGGACTTACTGTGATGAAGTTGTGTTTGAGTTGGCCGCAGCAGGACAAAGGCCTCCTGGTCCTGTCGGGTTTCCTCAGGGTGCTTCTGTGTCCACCCAACTCCTGTCTGCAACACACAGTCCCGTCACACCACAGCTCAGACACCACAAGGGAGAATCCGCGGGAGGGGACAGTTCTGCTCTTGGGAGACCCCACACCGCCCACAGGGGACACCGGCCTCCTCTATTCACCCCCACACTCTCTGAGCCCCCGCCCCACCCAGGTTCCTCAGGCCAGAGAGGCTCCGCTTAGGTGCGGGGGCAGAGCTGGCACCGGCTGCTTCCCCTGTCCCTGGTGGGGACGGACCTGAGGCTGCGTTTCTCTGCCAGGCTCACGGGCATCGCCTGCAGCATGTGGTTCCTCTGGCTGCTCGAGAGGGTCTGCAGCTCCTTCACCAGCAGGCTGTGTGTGTCTGGGGAGGAGAATCGCAGCAAGGGTCACGCAGGGCAAAGTGGGGCACCCTTGGCAGAAGATGGGGAGCCTCCATGTCCATGGGCTGCAGGGACCGGCCCATTCTCAGCCAAGGTGTGGGGGGCAGCAGGGAATGAGATGGGGCAGGAATTCCGTTCCAGGCCTTCGCCCCAGCTCAGCATCGCTGCCATCCCGGGGGGGGGGGCGCTGGACACGTGGCCCCTCCCCCATCCCGAGGGGGGCGCTGGACACGTGGCCCCCCCAATCCCAAGGGGGGCGCTGGGATGCCTGGCCCTGCGGCCTGAGCAGTGCATGGCACTCCCAGCGCCAGCTCCAGCCACTCACCTTCCTGCTCTGCCTGGCCGGCGTCCAGCTCCAGGTCGTACTGCCGCAGGCTGGGCCGTGCAGAGCGGGACACTTGGTGCAGCGGCGGCCGGCTACTCCGGCGGCGAAGCTTGGTCGTGCGGTTGTAGCACTGCGAGATAATGGCTCCTCGGCTGTGCCCTGGAACACACCGCCAGCACGCTGGGCGTGAGCGAACGCGCGCTCCCTAGCGCAGGGTGGTGGTGGAGGTCGGGGGCTGCAGCCCGGGGCGGAAGGCAGGTGATGGTGGGATGATATTGGGGTGAGGGCAGGGTGGTGTTGAGGTGGGGCTGGGTAGGACTGGTGGGGGGCACGGTTTGGGGCAGGCGGTTGGGGTGGAATGGTATTGGGGCAGGCGGGTGTGGGGCACAGCTTGGGGCGGGCAGGTGAGGGCAGGTTTGGCTCTTGGAGAATCACTGGTCTGCCCCGGTGTGAGGATGGGACGCAGCAGGGAGGGGGGAGTGCTGACCTGGGACTGTGCCCTGGGGAGGGGAGACCTGAGAGCCTGTCACCTGAGCCAGGAGGGGGAGGGGGAGGTGACACCTCTGCCCAGGAATGTGAAGACAGGCAGAGAAGGGAACCTGCTGGGGGGGTTAGTTTCAGTTTGGGGCTGGGTGGAGGAACGCAGGGAACCCCAGGGCTGGGGTCTAAGCTCCCTGCTCCCCCAGAAGGGCTTGACTGAGGGGTCCTGGTTGTACCCACAAGCTCTGTTTTGGACTGTGTTCCTGTTGTCCAATAAACCTTCTGTTTTACTGGCTGGCTGAGAGTCTCAGTGAATCCCAGGAAGAGGGGTGCAGGGCCTGGACTCCCCCACACTCCGTGGCACCCAGGGCTGGTCCAGCTGGGTCGGGAGGTGCGACTAGCCGGCGCCTGGGCCATGCAGCCATGAGCGGGCCCAGGACTCTTGGCTCCAGTCTCCTCAGCCCACTCTGTACGGAGATCAGGCCAGGCTGGGGGGCGGGCAGCAGGACCGGAGCCGGGCTGGGGCTGCGTGGTTGGCTTCCCGGGGCTCATGCTCACCGATGGTGCGGCTGGGCATGCGGGCAAGGATCTGTAGTGTGGCTGAAGAGAAATCCGGGTGCTCTCCCCTCGGCTCTGGCTCCTCCCAGACCTCAGTGCGGCCGGCTGCAGCAGCCCCATGGGCCAGGTTTTCTGGGAGAAGGTGAGGAAATGCACTGAGCTCTGCCTGTCGGGATCAGAGAGGGAATTCCCCGTGGACTCCTGGGGACAATCCCCAGCCAGGCATGCAGCTCCGTGCCTGGGCTCCCCATATGCCTCGCTCAGGCCTGCACATGTTCAGAGCAGACGCCTGGCCCCAAGACGAGTTGCTGGCCCCTGCCGTGGCACTGGCCAGAGGCACCCCAGGAACAGAGTGCTCCCTGCTAACCCCCACAGGGTCTGTCTGTTCCAGCACCCGGCCCGAGGGCTCAGAGCCTCCCTTGTCAGCAAGCTTGCCCGAGCTCCCTGGGCCCCTCCTGACGGCTTGGCGACAGGGTTGCCAACTTTCTAATAGCACAAAACTGAACACCCTAGCCTCACCCCTTCCCTGAGGCCCCCCACCCTGCCCCACAGCCCTGCCCCCCACTCACTACATTCCCCCTCCCTAGATGGTTCAGTCTCCCCCACCCTCACTCACTTTCACTGGGCTGGGGCAGGTGGTTGGGGTGTGGGAGGGGAGGGGGTGACACCTTGGCGAGCGCTTGGACGATGGAACGTTGTACTAGTAAATGCCAGGAAGAGTCTCAGGAGCACAAACTAGGCTTTGTATCTGAGCTATAACCTGTGCCCCCCCAGCACACACAGCTTCTTGGGCTGCAGAACGCCCCCAGATACACCCGTGCTGCAGGTCACTGCTTTACCTCTGCCCCCGACGGTCAGCTCCTGCAGCTCCAGCTCCTGCTCCAGCTCCTGCTCCTGCATGCTCTGCTCCTGGAGGAGCTGCTGGAAGGAACTGTGCATAGCACCCTCATCGCCCAGGCTCAGATCTGGGCTGTGGGAAACACGGAAGCCAAGATACAGGCTGAGCGGCAGGTAACCGCGCCCACCATGACTGTAACCCGTGGCCCTTGGGCTCAAGACGGGAGGTGGCCAGGTCACAGATTTGCAAAGATGCCAGATTCTAGCAGCATCCTCTTGTCAACTCAGCGGGGGTGGTGCTGGGACACAGCAGCCCCTGGCTGCACCCCAGAAGAACCCACGGGCCATGGCCTTGGGATCTGACTGAGTTCCAAGGCCTGTGGAGTTGCTACCACGCAGGGTCACAGAGCCCATGGGGCCACTGCCCCAGAGCAACTCCCGACCGGGATCACCCTCATTGCCACCCCAGGACAATTCTGTCTGCACAGGGACGCGCTGCAAAATCTTCCCGTTTCCCCTCGGTATCCCCAGGGCGGCAAGTTCTGAGCTGCACGGCCCCCATCCCCACATGGGGAGGGCAGACAAGTGCCCCCACAATGGAGGCTGTTGCTGTGGCAGCCTTGCTCCACCAGGACACCCTCTTGGCAGGGCCAGTGGGAGCCTCTCCAGGGCCAGGGTGGATGGCTCGGGCTGAGAGGCTCCCTCCCACCGCAGACTGGGAGAAGCCCGAGTGCTGCCGTGTTAAGGACAGGATGCAATGGCTGTGTCTGGATAGGTTCCCCAGTGGAGTGGGCAGAGTCCAGGGACCATGCCCCTGGCAGGCAGTCAAGTGGGGCAGCAGGGTTGCTGCTCTGAGTTACATAAATGGACCCTAGACACCTCAGTGGTGGGCACGTCGGAGGTGCAGGTCTGGACAGATGGAGTGCTCCCCTCCCAGGCAGCAAGGAGGCCAATGGCCATGCAACTCACCTGGCACCGTCCCTACTCTCCGGAACGCAAAGGGTGAAAGAGAATGGCTGGGTCATCTCGGGGTCTCAAGTGCAATTCCAGCAGCTCGGGGCCGGATCCAGACAACACCGGGGCCTGGAGTTCTCCAAACAACTATCTCTCTCAGCAGCGCCCTCTTCTCTTCATCTCCCACTCGTCATTTCTAAAACAGGCCCCCCAGGGCTAGTGAGCCATGGGCAGAGTACAGCCGAGGGTGCTGGCTGGGCGATTCCCCAGCTAATTCAGCCCAGTGAGCGGGGGCTGGCTGCTGGAGAAGGGTGTGCTGGGCTCTGCCACCTCCCAGGCGAGTCCCACGGAAACACGGGGGCTGTGTTGAGTCAGGCAGCACAGCACAAAACACGGGGAAGAGGAAGGAAGAGAGGAGGGGACAACAGCTGCGATTCAGTCACACACCAGCCCTGTTGTGCAGATCGTGCAGACGCAGCAGCAGGCTCGGGGCTGCGGGCCCAGGGCCAGCAGATCGTGCCTGAGGGGCTATTCCCGGGGGGGGTGGAGACTAGGTGCTTCTAACGTGCCCTAACCCCGTGCCCCAATCCCCTGCCCCAGCCCTGAACCCCCCCCAAACCCAGAACTCCTTTCTGCACCCCAGAGCCTGCACCCCCAGCCCAGAGCCCTGAGCCGCTCCTGCATCCCAACCCTCTGCCCCAGGCCTGAGCCCCTCCAACTCCCCAAACCCCTCATCCCCAGCTCAGTTGGGTCGTGGGCATCAACGATTTTCTTCAACTGGGTTCCTAGAAAAAGAGTCTGAAAATCACTCACCTAGGGCACTTGCTTCCTTTTTCACACAAGGGCCCTGACCTTTCGCTGCAGCTTACGGCCAAGGAAGCGGAAACGTACTGACTCGTAAAAAGAAACTGCACAGAAAACAGCGATGAGAGATCTCTCCCACATCCTCTGCACTACGGCAACCTCGACCTCCTTTCCTCGGCGCTGCCAAAACTTGCCCAGAGAGACACTAACCCCCTGGCTCCCTCTGCCCTGGCAGGGACTCCTCCTCCAGCCCTACCCAGGCATCCTTGCAGGGTTCCAGCTAGGGGCTCCATCTGTTCCCAGCCGACCACTTGCTCTGTGCAAAGCCCCAGGCACCGTATGTCATGCAGTGCGAGCAGCTCCCAGGCAGTGATCCACCCTCCGGCCGGCCAGCCGAGAGACCAGATGGTCAATGCTGGGCACTGGCCGGGAGCCCTGCAGCACCTAGGGTCAGGCCTCAGACACCACAGTGCCAAGCCTGCCATACGTGCGTCAGAGAGAGGGAAAAGCTGGGGCCTTACCCCGCGTGTCGGGGCTACTCCCCCAACCAGAAGAGGCAGGAGAAAGGAGCCACTCTCTCCTCCCCACGCCCAGTTCTGATTCCTCAGCGGGCACCAGAACAAACAGCCTGTGTGTCCCTGCCTGGGCAGCATGTAAATGCAAACCCTTTGTCCTCTCCCCACACAATGCCCCGTGCAGCCCAAGGCCAGGGGAGGGGCATCCCCGTCTCACCCAGTCCAGCTCCCAGAGGGTCACATACCAAGATGCATTTTGCACCCTGAGTGAGCTGGAAAGTCTGTGCAAGGCACTGGCAGAATGAGCCATGGCCTGAGCTCCTGCACTAACCAGACCCCCTGACTGGCTGTGAATGCCTCTGATCACCTATGCACCTCTCTGCTGAGAACCAGGGCTGCCCCGGACACCTGGCGCCCCGGCGTCTGCAGGGCAGCACAGGCCTTGGGAAATGCCAAATCTCCACCCTCCGCAGGAGCCACTGGACTGGCCTTAGAGCTGCCCTCAGGGGAGCAGGGCTGGCCCCCTGCATGCTTCCTCCCCCTCAGCCCCCTCTCTCCCCTGCCACTTGCTTCCCACACCCAAAGCCCGCACTGAGAGTCTTCAGGCACTAAAGAGTTAACTGGAGCGGAGTCAGCCCCTTCCTTCCAGTCCTGGAGCAGCGGGAGTCTCACTTCCCTCAGCCCTTCACATTCAAACCACTCCCTGCAGCAAGTCCAGGCAGATAGTGGCCCAGGCTGGCTTGGCTCCCTTTCCCCTATCAGAGACAGGCACTCCCTCCTAGAAAAGCACTGGGCCCCCAGAGAGCCTGGGGGGCGTGGCATGCAACAGGTGTGGTGGGGCACCAGGGAGCTGGACACCCAGGCAGACCGGTCCCGCGGGGGCTTGCTAGGAGAGCAGAAGAGATGATTGTTGCCGGCACCCAGTGCCGAGAGGCAAAACAACAGTAGGGGTTCGTTACCCTGTGTGCTTCACCCAATAATCACAACGGGGTGGAGAAGCAGAAAAGTTTATTTGAAGCTTCAAAAAGGTCCAGGGAGAATAGAATTTCAAATCCTGCATCCAGAGCAGGAAGTTACACAGGCTTTTATACATCCTTTCTTCAGCATACTTAGCCAATAGCAAGCTGCCCTAAGTATCCATCTAGCCAGCCAGTCCAGTTCCCAGCTAGTTCCCTGGTTCTCTGTATCATTTGTTAAACTATACATAAAGCTGCTTTATTCAGCATTGTTCTTCCATATCTGCCCTGTTTGGCCTTGCTTAGTTTCAGGCAGTCTGACTCTGCAACATATTGTTGCAGATCCTCAGCATAACTGCTGCGAGTGCCTCCAGGCCGGGGGGGGCGGGGGGGCAAGGACACTTGGGCCTAGTGTGAGGGGGCTTCATCGACACTCGTGGTCTTCCATCCCCTCGAGTTACCTAGTGGCCATGCCCATGTCCCCAACATGATGGTCCAAGTAGATGGAGGCTGCACCTACCTGCGCTCCCTGCTCCAGGAGCCACCCCTGCCAGTGCGGGAGGCTGGGCACAAAACTCACCTTAGCTCTCCCCGCTCTGTGCAACCTGCGTGGGGGGCTCAGTCCCGCTCCAGGAGTGATTTCTGGAGCACTCGGCTCCCGGGGGTGGCTCTCGTGGGGCCCGCCCCTCCTTTGGCCCCACAGCCAGCACAGACACACCCCCAGAGGAGCAGTGCCTGCAGGGACAGAGGCACACTGCACCAAAGCCCTGCCTGCAGGGTCAGGGAAACTCAGGAACCTGCCGGCTTTGTCTCTGGTCTGGTGGTCCCAGGCGGGGCTGGCTGGAGACTCTGGCCCCTGGAGCTCTCCCTGCAGGTGTCTCCTTCCCACCAGCTGGTCTTACTGACCAGAGTCCCTGGGTGTGTCCCATTGGCCCCCTTCCCTGACGAGCTCGCCTGCTGCCTGTGGGGGCAGGCGCACGCTGGGCTGGAGGCAGCTGAGCCTGCCAGGGTCTGTGTGCACCGATAAGGGCGGGAGGAGGGCAGCCCCTACTCCGCTCTCAGGGCTCAGGCCAGCTCTTTGCTGTTCCCAAGTCCACGCACACCTCCAGCCCCACCCTATAGCTTCTTCCTAAGTCACCCCAGGGCTGACTGAGCCCTGTCTGCATGGCTGCCCGTGGCTCGGGGTGGAGCTGGGGCACGCTGGCAGTATGGTGCTACAGCCCCGGGCTGGAGGCATTTCAAGAGCAGGGGCTCAGACCAGCTGTTTCCACAGAGTCCATGTCAGCTGCAAATCCCCCTTCTCAGCTTCACTCACCTGCCCACTGCAGCGTCCCTCAGGGGCAGTCCTGGGTGGGGAGCCTGCTGCTCTGCGAGGGGCGAAGCACAGTGAGAACCATCCAGCTGGACAGGAGCCAGCTCACTTTCCTCCCCTCACCTGGAACGCAGAGGATGCTGGGAGTCGTAGTCTTTGCCTGTGGTGTCCACCTGGAGGGCAGAGTGTGATTTGAGTCTCAGCTCCGCATGCAGCAAAGGACTCGGCAGCTCCCAGGGTGTGCCCCAGGCCTGCCTTGCCCAGCCTCAGCGGGGGCCAGGGCCCAGCGGTCCCAGGGATTTCTCAGACTGGGGCAGGCAAGCTGCAGCGTAGCCATTAAAATGGGGGTCAGGATGGAGGCTGGCCATGGGCCCTGGCTGTCTGGGGGCAGGATTCTCCTGCCTTGGGGCCTCTGGTGCCCCTTGTGTGGTTCCCATCGAGGGACACTCACTGAAAGTCGGCTCAGCTGGGAAAGCTCTGTCCCAGGATCCCTCAGGATCCCCCCGCGTGCCACGGCCATGGGCGAGCTCAGAGCCCATCCCCCGTGTGCCACGGCCATGGGCGAGCTCAGAGCCTGTCCCCTGTGTGCCGCGGCCATGGGCGAGCTCAGAGCCTGTCTCCTGTGTGCCGCGGCCATGGGCGAGCTCAGAGCCTGTCCCCTGTGTGCCGCGGCCATGGGCAAGCTCAGAGCCCGTCCCCCGTGTGCCACGGCCATGGGCAAGCTCAGAGCCTGTCCCCTGCGTGCCACGGCCATGGGCGAGCTCAGAGCCCATCCCCCGTGTGCCACGGCCATCGGCGAGCTCAGCGCCCATCCCCCACGTGCCACAGCCAGGGGCAAGCTCAGCGCCCATCCCCCGCGTGCCACAGCCAGGGGCAAGCTCAGCGCCCATCCCCCGCGTGCCACGGCCATGGGCGAGCTCAGAGCCTGTCCCCTGTGTGCCGCGGCCATGGGCGAGCTCAGCGCCTGTCCCCTGCGTGCCACGGCCATGGGCAAGCTCAGAGCCTGTCCCCTGCGTGCCACGGCCATGGGCGAGCTCAGAGCCCATCCCCCGCATGCCACGGCCATGGGCGAGCTCAGAGCCCATCCCCCACGTGCCACAGCCATGGGCGAGCTCAGCGCCCATCCCCCGTGTGCCACGGCCATGGGCGAGCTCAGCGCCCATCCCCCACGTGCCACGGCCATGGGCGAGCTCAGCGCCCATCCCCCGCGTGCCACGGCCATGGGCGAGCTCAGAGCCCATCCCCCGCGTGCCACGGCCATGGGCGAGCTCAGCGCCTGTCCCCTGCGTGCCACAGCCATGGGCGAGCTCAGCGCCTGTCCCCTGCGTGCCACGGCCATGGGCGAGCTCAGAGCCCATCCCCCGCGTGCCACGGCCATGGGCGAGCTCAGCGCCCATCCCCCGCGTGCCACAGCCATGGGCGAGCTCAGCTCCCATCCCCCGTGTGCCACGGCCATGGGCGAGCTCAGAGCCCATCCCCCACGTGCCACGGTCATGGGCGAGCTCAGAGCCCGTCCCCTACTTGGGCAGAGGTGTCACCTCCCCCTCCCCCGTCTGGCTCAGGTCACAGGCTCTCAGGTCTCCCATCCCCAGGGCACATTCCCAGGTCAACACTCCCCTCTCCCTGCTCGTCACATTGTCACACAGCCCGTTCTGTCATGGGCATGGGTGAGTTCAGAACCCATCCCAGTCAGCATGAGTGAGCTCAGCGCCCATCCTGTTGCCTGGGGGGGGCGCATAGGTGAGTTCAGAGCTTGTTCCCCACGGGCAAGGGAAGCTCAGCACCTCTTCCCCCTGCAAGCCACGGGCAGGGGCGAGCTCAGAGCCCGGCCACCGTGCACTGTGCATGCTCCCTGCTCAGAGCACAGGATTTCCCAGGCACCATGAGAGCCCGTTTCCTGCACATCACTCAGGGTACCACACTGGGAGCATTCCCAGGAGGTCTCATCTGTTGGGGACTCTGGAGCCAGCTGTTATCCAGGACCACATGCACCAGTTAGTGGGGACAGGCTGTACCCTGCATGTCACACGCAGAAGCTCAGGGACAGAGTCCTCCTGCCCCTTCCAGCTGATGCCACTTGTCCCCCCCACCTCAGCAGACTGCAGAAGCCCCTGGCAGCCCTTGGCTGCAGTTTGGTTTTATGCGTCACCCTGGTATCTTGCCTTGCAGGCAGCAAAGGAAACGGGGGGGGGGGGGGGCCCATGGTTCCTGCCGCATGGCCCTGAGGCACTATCAGTAACTCATCAGCCCAGCTGAGGGCTGTTATCTCAGCACAAGTAAGTGCAGGACCCTGCACCTGGGCCAGGGCTTGTGGTTTGGGCACTTCCCTCGTCCCTGGAGGAGCCCCAGAGCCAGAGCTGACTGAGAGGGATCAGTGCGGGGGCGTGGGCAGGGCAGGGGAAGGGGCCATCAGGGCAAGCAGTGAGTCACTTTCTCTTTCAGAAGGAGAGCAGTGAGCAACCTGCCTAGCGGCCGCAGTGACATATCTGGACAGGCTGGGGAGACTTGAGCTCGTGGCCCCTCCTCAGCCATGGCCGAAAACCCTCCCGCAGGAAACAACTGGGGAGAGGAGCCCGAGGGGCAGGTGTGGCAACAGCCCAGCTAGTTCCTGCTGATTCGGGGGTGGAAGGGGCCCTTGGGGAGGCCCGAGCTGGGGCCCTGATGGGGCCAGGACAGACCACTGCTCCGTAGCCTGCAGGCCTTGTCCATGGAATAACCTCTCCTTCTGTGCCCCCTGGGGGAGCCCTGCTCCACGAAGGGAAGGCAATGCAGCGCACTCCTCCAGGGGCAGGGCTGGGGAGCAGGTCCTCTCCTGGCACCCGAGGGTAGTGAGTGCGTGAGGGAATGGGCCGGGGTCTGGCTTTGTCATGGATTTATGGCTGCATGGCTGGTGAAGGGGTCTACAGCCTGGAGGCACAACGGGTCCTCACGTGACTTTTCTTCCTCCCCAGGGCTCTGCAGCAATGAGCTGCTCTGGGCTGAGACAAAGGCTGGTCAGCCAGCACAGCTCCACAGGGGAGAGCTCCTCCTCCGAGATCTCCCTGCCGGACATGGTGCGCGTGAGGGAGGAGAAGCCGCTCAGAGCTCTGCCCTGCTCTGTGCGGGAGAAGCGCCTTCTCAGGTCAGGGTCTGACTGCACCAGCAACACATGGGCTGGGCAGCGGGGTTTAGCCTCCTGCTCGTCAAATGGGGCTAATGCTGCACGTCTCATTGTCCGGTCCAACCCTGGGCAAGGGGGGCCCTAGGATGTGACAGCCCCCCACCTCCGGCCACGGATGGACAAGGGCCTCACCGGCCTTGGACTCACTGGGCATGGGGCAGTGGACAGATGGCTGTGGATAGAAATGCCTCGTGGGCAGACTTTACAGCAGCACCTGTTAAACGCTACAGGAACTGAATTCCATCTCCTTCCAGCGGGCAGCTGAGAGCATCCCAGCAGGGAGACCTGTCCTGCTGGGGTCCTGGAGGTGAGGCCAGCACAAGTCCCAGCAGCCGTTCTGGGAGGGAGCACAGAACCTGGCAGGGATCTGTCAGCTCTGGAAGTCTCTGGATGAGATTGAGGGCAGGGTGGCCTTCTCCAGCGCACAGCCCACACCTCTGGGGCTGTGCGGGTGGCAGTTCTAGTATGTACCCCATGGGCCCCACCCCTGTCTCCCATGCGATCAGAGAGTGCTTGGGGCCAGCGTGTGTGTCAGACTGTGGGGTGAGCAGGGGCTAATCCTGCAGTGTATCCCCAAGACCGCACCCAGCTCTTGGAGAGCTCACAAACCCAAGACAGACCCCATCTCTGCCGAGAATCTCTGCCCTGCTGCTCCTGAGCCACAGCCAGCCCCAGCTCCAGCTCCAGCACCAGGAAGGGAACCAAAGTACAGCTGAGCCTGTGGCCACTAGCCTCCTCGATGCCAGGGGCTGGAGGGGAGTCAGGGCAGTAGGGAGCGGGTCTCCGCTGGGATAGCTGCAGAAATCCCTTCCTGGCTAAGCCAGAAATCTGCATTTGTCAAGTTGCTACCCAGGCCCCAGACCTTATCTCCTGCTGGGTGTGACACCACAGTGGCTAGGTCAATTGCAAGGACACATGGCCAGTGAGAGGGGGCTGCGAGCACAGAGGTGAAATTCTGCCTTGGTTGCCCGCAGAGCCCTGAGCAGCTGCCAGGTGTGCCCAGGGAGGTGGCATTGGGCCCAGCCCAGCTGGCAGGGCTGTATTCTGTTCTACAGCGCTGGAGCTCTTTGGTGAGAGGCTAGGGGGGTGGGGGGATTGGGAGCCCCATAGGAACAAGCTGTGCTGTTCTTTAGGGAGGCGAAGCAGATGGGTTTGGCACAGTCCCCCAAGGCCCCAGTGCACAGCGCTCCCCTTCTCTCAGTGGGTGGCCATGGCTAGTCCCTGGCCCTCTCTGCCAGGGGTGTGAATGAATGAGTGTCTGGGCTGGGCCTTCTGGGGGTCTAAGCTTCAGTACAGTCCTCAGCACCCATCTTGGCTAGTCTAATCCTGGAGGGGGGCAGGGGAGCCTCGTGCAGGGCTGCCCATAACCTGAACTAGAGCATCTGAACCAGCCACAGGGCTGCCACGCAGCCTCTCCAGGATGTCTTCACGGGGAAAGTGAGTCCATGACCAAGGGGAACAGCTTCAGGGCAGGACAGCATAATGATGGGGAGGGGAGAGCCCCACTCCAACCCTCTGGGGGTGCCAGTGATATTTCCCTGCCTTTGCTGAACCAGCAACAGAAGCAAGGCCAGGTGTCGGGAGTGTGCAGCAGTGTCTGTTAGCAGCAGCAAGCAGTGATCCACCTAGTTGCACAGACAGCCTTCAGGTGTTTCCTCTAGGCCTCAAATAGCATGCCTGGGCCAATCAAGGCACGCGCTAGGCTCTGTCAGCCATGGCCTCCGTGGGCTGGACATCCGGCGGTGCTCGGCCCATGCTCGCTGCTCTGCTGGGGGCGGCGTGGATGCAGCAGTCGCTCAGGGACCTGCAAACCAGGCTCTCGCCCTGCCTGGGCTGGTGACCCCTCTGGGGATGTGTAAGCTCCTGTTGTCCCTCAGCTCTGGAAGCTGGCGTGCTTTCAGTTGGCCAGAAAGGAAAATGCTATTGACTCTCAAGTGTGCCCTGCGCCCAGCCCTCCTACCAGTGTGGTCTGTGGGGCTGGTGTGACTGTCTCTGTCTCTCCTGCAGCCTCATCCGACCAGTACGTTTCCCAGACTCGAGCAAACTGACGGGCCATGGAGTGGCTCAAGCAGCAGCAGGTGCTGGTGAGTGAGGCTTGGGGCAGCAGGCGCTGGGGGGAGGCCATGGGGCCCCCTGGTTGTCAGTGTTAAGTTAACTTGGCCACTGTCTACTCTCTGCTCCGTCTAGCAAGTCGAGGAGAAATGGTGTCTAGTGTGGGAGCTGGCCAAGCTGCTGCAGGAGCTTCGTGACCTCGCGTGGAGGGGCGTGAGGCGGAGCCAGGTCATTGTCCTGTCTGCTGCTGAAACCTCCTCCTTGGGGGGGGCCAAGCCAGAGCCCTTCCCACCCCAGGGAATGCGAGAACTGCCCGAGGGCACACACGGGGGATGAGGTGACAGGGACCGGGCTTTGGCTGGTGTCACATGGAAAGCGGAGAACTCCGGCCTGCCAACCCTATCAGACTCCTCTGCTGCCATTGGCTCCTCTCCCTAATTCCAAATGACACCGGCCAATGGCGACGGAGGAAGTGACCCTCCAGCCCAATGGGCCGAATCCTGTCCCCGAACGTATGTGCACACGTGGGACTGTATCGGTGCACATGCGGGCGTGTGTGAGCGAGAGCGTGTGCAGGCATGTGTGTGAGCGTACGGGGGGTGTGTGCGTGTGAGGGGGGAGGAGAGTGAGTGTAGAGCGATGCATCTAGATAATACTTAGCCCTGCCGTGAGTGCAGGGGACAGGACTAGATGACCTCTCGAGGTCCCTTCCAATCCTATGATTCTATGAGCTGTTTGCCTCTGTTCTCGACTGGCTGGGATGTCACAGCAGCTCCTGATCTCACCAATCCGTAGTGGGCTGGAGTGAGGGGAGGGTGCCAGTCTGTTAATTCCTCCCGACTGGCGAAGGGAAACCACTCCTTTAGCTCCAGAGCGGGAGCCCCTGTGTTTGGTGGCTGATGGTCGACGGAACTGGACAGGGGTGGCTGGGAAGGAACGCCACCAAAATCAGAAATGAAAGGACGCCGGGTCCCATCGCATCCCCTTCTGGCCGGTCTGAGGAGGGCATGTGACCTAGGAGCGGCTCACCTGGATGGGACTTCTTAGGAGTTTAACAATTAAGAGCATCAGGGGCCAGTTCTCTGCCACAGTGTGTCTCTGGCGACACAAACCCAGGCATGTTAGCCATGCATCGGTGTCATAAAGGGCCTGGTGCAATCACTGTGCTGGTGTGGAGATTCTCTTATTCCAGCAGGCAGGGATCTCTGTCAAACAGAGAGCCCCTCACCTAGCCAGCGCTCGGCAGGCCCCGGCAGGGGCAGCTGTGGGAGTGCAGGGTGCTGTAGATGTTCCTACTCGGCCCATGCTGTCAGCCCTGGAGACGGAGGCCTCTCTTTACCTCCAGAATGGGGATGGCCTGGGCAGCAGGACGGCTTCCCTGCACGGTGCCCCGCCCCCATCCCTGCCATGGCGGGAGCAGCTGAGGGCTGAGAGGACAGCTGAGAGGGCTGAGAGGTGGTGAAACACTGGAATGGGTTACCTAGGGAGATGGTGGAATCCCCTTCCTTAGAAGTTTTTAAGGTCAGGCTTGACAAAGCCCTGGCTGGGATGATTTGATTGGGGATTGGTCCTGCTTTGAGCAGGGGGTTGGACTAGATGACCTCCAGAGGTCCCTTCCAACCCTGATATTCTGTGAGTCTATGACAGTTCCACTTCTGCAGCCATCCAGTCCGGCCTGCTGCTGAGGCTGCCAACAAAGGGGCCAGGTGTGATGGGCTTGAGATGAGGCGTGTAGGAACCAGACAGAGCCCCCCGCCCCTTCCTGATAGGACAACGATCAGCTGCCAGATGGGGAGCAACTTCTGGTCGCTGCTGGCCTAGTCCAGACGAGAACTAGAGAGGAAAGGCTCAGACTCGACTCCCAGACCTGGGCTGGATGGGAGCTGGCAGCTGAGAGGTCAAAGGCTCTGAAGTGGGGCCAACCAGTCCATGAGTTTAGGGCCAATTTGAATCCATATTATCACCTGGGCTATATTCCCTTGGCCCCTGGAGGTCTGAGTGTCAGGAGATAGAATCTACCTTCCTCTCCCAGCAGAGACAGCACAGGACACTGAGGAGACAGCCAGCACACAGACAAAGGCTGTGGAGAGAACACGGACAGAGGGAGTGGAATGCCAGAAACTCACGTCTCCTTCCCTGGGACAGCTGCCTGGATGGATTGTTCTGAGCAGGGTGTCACGGAGTCCCCGGGCGATGCTCTGGAACTGCTCCCCATGAAGCCAGGCAGGACTCTGGGGAAGTCTCCTCTCTGGGAGCAGCCTGACTGCAGGACACAAAGCTCACACAGCTTCCCCCTTCCTGGGTCTGACCTCGGAGCATTCAGCATCCTCTGCCCCTCCGTGCGCTTCCCACAGCGAGTCCGCCCAGGCGGGGCTCCTGGGGAAGCCAGAGGGTCCTGCCCCCCAACTCCGCAGTCAGACGGGACTCTCAGCCAGCCAGTAAAACAGAGGTTTATTAGACGACAGGAACATGGTCTAACACAGAGCTTGTAGGTGCAGAGAACAGGACCCCTCAGCTGGGTCCATTTTGGGGAGCAGTGAGCTGGACAACCACGTCTGCCCTTCACTCCCTGTCCCCAGCCAGCCCCAAACTGAAACTCCCTCCAGCCCCTCCTCCTCTGGGCTTTGTCCCTGTGCCGGGCCAGGAGATCACCGGATTCCTTTGTTCTCCAACCCTTTAGCTCTCACCTTGCAGGGGGGAAGGGCCCAGGCCATCAGTTGCCGGGAAACAGGGTGTTGGCCATTCTCTGTGTCCAGACCCCTGCACACACCTGCCCTCTAGGGCTCTGCAATGATCATACACCCTTACCCCACCCCCTAGATACTTAAGAACTGCCTAGGGGAAACTGAGGCACCCCCACACTATTCAGAGGAAACATTAAGAACAGTCCCACTTTGTCACACAGGGATAAGATAAGAACATACTAATGTTCTTCAGAGGGAGTGAACAGAACGGCAATTGTCCAGTGGTCCATCGCCTGTTGTCCAGGCCAAGCTTCTGGCAGGCAGAAGTTTAGGGACACCCAAAGCAGGGGTTGCATTCCCAACCATCTTGGCTAATAGCCATTGATGGACCTAGCTCCCAGGAATTTAACTAATTATTTCTTTAACCCAGTTACACTTTTGGCCTTCACAGCATCCTCTGGCAACAGTTTCCCCAGGTTGCCCGTGCCGTGTATGGAGTACTTCCTTTTTTTTTGTATAAAACCTGCTGCCTATTCATTGTAGTGGGTGACGCCTGGCTCTTGTGTTCTGTGCAGGGATAAATAACACCTCTTTACTCACTTTCTCCCCACCAGTCAAGACTGTACAGACTCGATCGTCTCCCCCCCGTCATCTTTTCTAAACTGAACAGTCCCCGTCTTTTTACTCCTGCCTCACATGGAAGCTGCTCCATCCCCTTTTCCAATTCGAACGTATCTGTTTTGAGCTGGAGTGACCAGAGATTTATAGCGTGGGATTAGGATGTTTTCAGTTATATTCGCTATCCCTCTCCTAAGGGTTCCTAACGCTGTTCGCTTTTCTGACGGCTGCTGCCCATTGAGCAGCTGTTTGCAGAGAATACCCACGATGACTCCAAGATCGATTTCTTACGGGGTAACAGCTAATATAGACCCCAGCATTTTGTCTGCACAGTGGGGATGATGTTTTCCAATGCTCATTACTTTGCATTTATCAACATTGAATTTCATCTGCCATGTTGTTACCCAGGCACCCACTTATGTGAGAGCCCTTGGTCATCTTCCCAGTCAGCTTTGGTCTGAACTGTCTTGTGTAATTTTGTATCATCGCCAAACTTTGCCACCTCACTGTTTACCCATTTTCTAGATTATTTATGAATAAATTAACAACACTGGTGCCAATACAGATCCTTGGGAGACCCCGCTATTCACCTCTCTCCCCTGTAAAAACTGCCCATTTATTCCTATCCTTTGTTTTCTAGCTTTTAACCAGTTACGGAGAGTCCCTTCCCTTCTATCCCCTGGCTGCTTCCTTTGCTGAAGCGCCTTCAGGGAGAGACCTTGCCACAGGCTAGTGTCCACGTACGCTAGAGCCACGGGCGGATCACCCTTGTCCACATTTGTGGACCCCCCCCACCCAAGAAGCCTGGCAGCTGGGTGAGGCACGATGCCCCTGTCCAAGAGCCGGGTCGACTCTGCCCCGGCTCGTCCTGTTCACGGATGTGTGGGATGAGGGTCTCCGCGCAGGGGCCTGCCGCGGGCTCCGGGCAAGGCGCAGGCGGCCACGCGTCCCGCGGGAGGGGAACATCAGCTGGCCAGGGCCGGGGCTGGCTGCAGCAGGGACTGAAACTGCCCCCGGAGCCCCGGGCGGCCCTTTCCCCCGCGGCCGCTCTGCTCCGCCCGCGCCGGGCTCCGGGCCGCGGCCCTGCCGGAGCCCTGAGGCCGGATGGGAGGCGTTTGGCCCCCCAGCCCCGGCCCTTTCCCCCGGGGCACCTGCGGGCCACGGGAGAGGAGCCGGGCGCGCCCCGCCCAGGGCCGCAGCCGGGCCGGGCCCCTCCTCGGGGCGGGGCCGGGGACGCGGCGGCTCAAGCCGGGCGGGGCGAGGCCAGGCCGGCGGTAGCATGGAGGGCGGCGGCGCCTACGGAGCGGCCAAGGCCGGCGGCACCTTCGACCTGCTGCGCTTCCTGCAGCGGCCGCAGGTCCTGGTCCGGCTGCTGAGCGCGGTGAGCGGCGCCGGGCCCCCGAGCCTGCCGCGTGCGGAGCGGAGCGGGCCGGGCCGGGGAAGGGGCCGGGGGTCGGACAGGGACAGGGGAAGGGGCCGGGCCGGGGGCTGGGCTGGGGGTTGGACGGGGGAAGGGGCTGGGCCTGGGGTCGGAAGGGGGCCGGGGGTTGGACGGGGGACGGGGGCCGGAGGCTGGGCCGGGGGGGGGAAGGGGGCCCGGGGGTTGGACGGGGGAAGGGGGCCGGAGGCTGGGCCGGGGGTGGGAAGGGGGCCCGGGGGTTGGACGGGGGAAGGGGCCGGGGGCTGGGCTGGGCCGGGCCGGGGGTTGGACGGGGGCCCGGACAGGGGAAGGGGGCCGGGGGTTGGACGGGGGAAGGGGCCGGGGGCCGGGCCGGGGGCCCGGGCAGGGGAAGGGGGCCCGGGGCAGGGGGCTGGGCCGGGCCGGGGGTTGGACGGGGGAAGGGGCCCGCCCGGGGCCCCCAGCTGCCCGCCGGGCCCCGTTGGGAGAGGCCGGGCGCGGAAAGTCGCGGGGCCTCCCGGTGCTGCGTGTCCGGCCGCGCCGGGGGAGGGGGGCCGGGGCTGCCGCCCTGCTCGGGGCTGGACCCGGGGCCCGGCCCCTCCTGGGCGGGCGGCGCCTTGGGGCCTCCAGGTGCGTGGCACAGGCCGCGGAGGAGCCGCCCACGCCTGCCCTCTCCGGGTGGCACCGCTGCGGTGCATGGGGCCGGCCCGGGAGGAGGGACCCGCGGGGCGCCGTGACTGTCGGTTTGCGGGGGGGTCAGCGGATCGCTTTGGCTCGGGGGCCTCGGGGGCCCTCGGCAGCTGCAGTCGCTGCTGACGAGCATGTGAGGGAGCGAGGCGTTTGCTGAGTGCTCTGCTCCCTCCCAGTTCTGTGGGTGGGTCCCCCAGAGACTGGGGGGGAGCGCTCCCCCAATTCAGCTGTTGCATTACCCCCCTGTGGTGAGGCAGTTCCTGCACACTCCCAGGCTTGTGCCCTATTTGTTCTGGCTGCAGTGGGGCACAAGCCAGCCCAGGCATTTTGCAGCCCAACCCCCTTACTGAGGGGTTCGGTACCCTGCTCCAATCACTTCCATGTCGACAGGTAAATCGTGAGGTGAGGCCTGGAACCGCCCTGCCCCTAGTTACGGTTCCCTCAGGTAAGGAGCATGTGCCAACCCCTGCATGTTTGTGCTGCCCCATTCCAGCACACTGGGGATGCCTGCTCTTGTCTGCTGCGTGTGCATCCTCTCCCCCAAGAGGGGGGTAGGTGGATGGATAGCCATTGTGGTAAAAGGGCAATAGCTGCATTGAATGAACTCTCTCCTGCTTTGGAAGGGTGCAGCTGGTGGTTCAGGGTCCCCCCTCGCCCCGGCTTCCCTCCTGCCCTGTGGTTCCTGAACACTGCTCAAGCTGATGCCAGTGCTCCCTCCCCAGGTGTTCTCCCTCATCGTGTTCTCCTGCATCATCGGTGAGGGGTACACCAACACGCATGAGACTGATCAGCTCCACTGCATCTTCCACCGGAATGAGGATGCCTGCCGCTACGGCATCGGCATTGGTGTCCTCGGCTTCCTGGCCTGTGTCGCCTTCTTCACGATCGATATCTACTTTCCCCAGATCAGCAACGCCACTGACCGCAAGTACTTGGTCATGGCAGACTTGGGCTTTTCAGGTAACAGCAGCCATGGGGGTGGGCCTGGCTGTTGCTGGCTGATTCTAATGGTCCCTTCTTGGGGGGCCTTACAATCCCCTAGTCTGACCGTGGGTATAACACAGGCCAGAGAACTGCCCCAGACTAATGCCTAAAGCAGAGCAGTTAGAAACGCATCCAGTGTTAGGGCCTTCTCTAATGATCAGACAATGGCTGCCCTTGTCCAGCTCCTTGGATGGTGGTTTCTTTCAGTGGCCTACCCTGTGCCTGACTAGAGGGGGGCGCTTTGATCTCCTGGCACCGTGCCCATCATGAACTGCTGAACTTGGGCACTGCTCCTGACTTGCAGACATGCACCCAGCTGGGTGACCCTTTCCGGGCAGCTTGCCAAAGCATAGGGCTTATGGGGCTCTGCACCGAGCTCCCAGGGGCATCAAGCAGCAGTGCTGGGAGGCAGGGCAGTCAGTCAGTGGCCCTGGCACTAAGAAAGTGGAGGCCCTTAGCCAAGAGGTCTGCTGAACAGGCTTTGTTTGGTCCAGCCCTCCCCGCCAGCAGTTGGGTGACATGAAGTCGTCAGTGTGGGTCAGGGGATGGGATTGCACCCCAGCAAGGCAGCCGGACCCACTCATTGCTCTCTCTCTCTCTCTCTCTGCCCCTCCCCCCCCCACAGCACTCTGGACTTTCCTGTGGTTCATTGGCTTTTGCTTCTTGACCAACCAGTGGGCTATGACGTTGCCGATCGATGTGCATGTGGGGGCTGACTCGGCCCGAGCTGCTATTACCTTCAGCTTCTTCTCCATCTTCTCCTGGGTGAGTGGCGCTTTCCCAGCCAGCAGATCTCTTCAGGGCTTACCTCTCTTGGGGTGGGGGCTTTGAGAGAATCGGGGGCCTGAGCCACATCAGTCTGGAATGGGCAGCATCACTGTGGCCTTCTGCTGCCCCTGCATCCCAGTGTCTGGACCTGCCCTTGTGGCCCTCCTGAGGGGCCTGGCTTTGCTGACTGCTGCTCTCTCTCTTTCTAGGGGTTCCTGATCACCTTTGCTCTCCAGAGGTACAGAATGGGAGTGGAGGACCTCACTAACAGCTACGTTGATCCCACCCCTGACCCTTCGACCCCCTACTCAATTTACCCCAGTGTCACTCACGACAACTACCAGCAGCCGTCCTTCACCCAGACCGGAGAGACCTCGGAGGGCTACCAGCCCCCACCTGCGTACTGAGCCCTGTGCCAATGGCCACCACCAAAGTGGCTAGCACGGATAGCTACACAAGTGCAATTCTTCTGTGCGGCAGGGGCTGTATCTTGACTAGGGGTGGGGGTTGGGGTGTGGTGGCTGCTTAGTGTGTGAAGGGCACCAGGGCTTTGGAGTTAGGAGCTCCCTGGTTCCTGGCAGAGCCCAAGGACTGAATGCGGTGGGAGGCTGTACATGTGACTTTCTCCCTCCCCACTTAGAGCTGATTGCTGGCTCTGCCTTCCTGGAAATCAAGCCCTCTCTGACTGGGGGTGGGGCTTCCCTCTTGTTCATTGGGGTGACTGCTGAGCACAAACCTGCTGCATCCATGTAGTGGGGACCCCTTCCTCTTCAGGAGGGGATTTTTGTCCCTAAAGCTTGACCCTGGCCCCTCCCCAGCTGTGACAACAGAGTGTGGGCAGTTAGGTTCTTTCCTTCATAACAGCAAGGAATAACTGTTTCCTCTTTTGTGTTTGACAGTGTGGTGAATTTTAAACACCCCCAAACCTTGCCTGTGGCTACATCAGTGTAACTTCAGCTCTAGACCTGGTGCCTTTACTAACCCTGCTGGCTCAGATTCCCCAAAGTGCCATCTCACTTTCGTACCAGGTATCTTTGTCCTCAGCTGCCACTGTGCTCAGCAGAGCAGGGGGGTTCAGCGCCTGGGCCAGCAGTTCTGCTTCTGTGCTGGGTAATGGGGTGTGGAAGGGGTTCAGCGCCTGGGCCAGCAGTTCTGCTTCTGTGCTGGGTAATGGGGTGTGGAAGGGGTTCCTGTGCTGCCTTCCATTTCTGCTGCTGGGTGAGCTTGATGCCAAAGTGCAGGACTAAACTTTTTGTAAACTGATTTGTACATAGAGCTTTTGAGTTTCACTACTAAGTTAGGGGCTGTGCCTTGCCTTTCCCCTGAGGAATCTAAAGGGGGTCCTGATCTTTGGGTACCACATGCAGTGATGAGATGGCCCAGATCAGGAGCCACAGTAATGCTGTTGGTCAGCTCTCTAACTGCTGCTGAAACAGCCTCCTAGACTGACTTGGCTGTGGGGCCTGAGCAGCACTGATCCATCCCCCCAGCACAGCACCTTCTGCTCACCCCAGGCTGGTCGGGTAGATCTGGACTCTGGGAGAAGCTGTGCTGTCTGCTCACCCCCACCCGGCAGCTAGCTCTCCCAGGGGGCCAGGCTTCTGAAGCAGCTGTTCTTCCTTGTGTACGCACCCTGTCTTGCTTTTGCTGGTGTGTAATAGTCTCAGGTTGCTGCTTCCCAAGTGCACCTGTTCTGGGACGCTGTTTCTGACGGTCACAGAGGGTAGATGAGTTGCAGCACCAGCTGCCAGTGCACAACTGAATGGTTTAAATGCTCATTTATCACTGGTGGAAGATGGAATAAAGTCTTTTTCACTTACAGCTGCTGTCTTTCTGGGGCTGGGGAGCCCTAAAAAGGGGGGGGGGGGGTAATGTGGGCTTTCCCTCTGCCCTTCTGCTGGGGAGAGGCCTCAGCTCACCCTTTGCCTGTCCAGGATGTTTCTACCTAAGAAGGGTGTGGACTTCCTCTCCCCCAGGGTAGGCTAGAAAATGCAGCTCTTCCCTCCCATCACTCTGTCTAGAGCAAGTCACAGTCCAGAAGAGCCAAGAAATGCATAATCATTGCACATGTCTATTTTTAGCACAGCTCAAGTCCTGCCCCCCGCTCCTGCAGGGGTAGCGGAGCCTTTATGCACACAGGCAGTTCCTACAAAGAAGCCACATGACAGAGCTTCCAGCACATGCCCTCTGTCAGCAGAGGACCAGTACAGCTGCCCCTAGAAGCCTGAGAAGAGGCTTCAGCAAGAGCCTTGTGAATGTTTGTGGCATTAATACACATTACACAGAGTTTCATTTATTTAATTTAAAACTCACCCCTGCACTGACAGACCCACTGAAACATTAGGCAGCTGCCCACACCAAGGGATGAGCCCCCCCCCCCACCAAGGCTAATGCTGCAGCCTTAACATTAAACCTCCCCCTTTTAGTAAGCAGGTCTGAAGAATTCCTGCTTGGTTCTAGCCACAGCACGTAGAGCCTCCCCCACCAAGGAGCAATAGAAGTATTTAAAATTAGCAGCAGCCACTACACCTGGCAGGTGAGCCGAGTAAAGAGCCTGGAAGCAGCTTGACCATCTTGGGGTTAGGGTAAATGCAGCTACTCTAACAGGAGAGGGTAAAAGGGGCTGAGGAGAACTTCCTGGTGCCAGGCCAGAGGTTAACAGAGGGCCTTGTGTCACAAAACTGCAAGCCTGGGCTGCAGGAAAGGCAGGTTAGAGCAGCTGGCTCATTCTCCAAGGAAGGGAAGGGCTGCGAGGGCCTAGCAATTATCAAAATGCTTCAGCCAACAAGCTGTAATGGTAGCGAGGAAGCAGCTGGGCATGACCCCAAGCCCTCTAGAGAAAGGGGAAGAAAAGATTTGCTAAGGACACAGGAAGAAACTTATGTCAAGCAGCAGGGCACTGCGGTTCCAAAGTGGAGACAGTCTGTTACCTTCTAGAAACCCTCACTTAAATATCTGGTTCTTGGGACAGCGCAGACCCATCCCTCTGGGAGATTAAAAATAGTGCTCAGCAGAAGTAGGTTTCAGATTTACTACACAATAAGGGGTGGGGCACTCACCAGAAACACTTCAAAACCCCTGCCTGCACTAATCATTAGTCCATCTACTAGAGAGACTGAGCACATCTTTTTGATCAGGACACAAGGCATTTAGACCAAATGTCTGCAAACCCTTCTTGGGCAAGTAAGCAGCTGTGCACAGTGGTATTAGCAGAACTAGGCTCCACTGAAGCAGAGGGTGCCCTTTAACATCAGCCCCATCTCCACCTCACCTCAGAAGAGCATTGTTTTCAGTTAGTCTGTGTTAAGAGCTTAGTCACCCTCCAGCCTCAGTGTCCATTCTTCACCCTAATGAGGGTGGACACAGGGAGGAGCAAAGCCTCACTCCTTGAGTTAGTACAGCTGAACCTAAAAACCAAACCCTAAAAATTAACACATCAAGGCCACCTCCACTGCTGGGAACAGGAGAGGAAGAGAACAGTCATTCCAAGGGTTTTTAAACAGCCCTGATTTAGAGCAACTCAGTGTAGTCTTTTAACAAGTATAATTGGAGAAACCATCTTGAATTGGACAGACACGGAAGTGCAGTGGGGGAGGGGAGAACTAATTACAGCTGCCTGCCAGAGAGGGGGTGGAGGCAGCAGCACATAAGCATTGTTAGAGGGGAAATTGATGTTAAGAGGGAAGATAATGGCTGGGGTGTAGTGATAGCAGGAGAAGACACTAGTAGGGATGGGAGGTCTGAGGTCATTTACCTTAGAATGGAGTAAGAGGTAATCTAATGAAGGGGCTAAAGCAATGGAGGTCCTCCTGTCCCAGTGTCACCTAGGGACAGGGCATCCCCAGGCAGTAAGTCAGACCCATGAGCTAGTTAGGAACAGGCAAAGTCCTTAAGAACACAAGCAAAAGCCAGCAACAGTGTCAGGGAGGGAGGTCAAACGTGCTAAAGAGGGGTTCCCATGAGCTGGGAGGATAGTCATTACTCAGAAGCCTGGACAAATGGTGTATTGGATGTCCCACACTGAGGGACAAGGGCCTGTTGCAGTGTGACTGTCTCAGTAAGTGCCTCCAATTTCTTGCTCACATTCCATGGCAGAGGACTTTCCCAGTGGCTGCTTGCCCGACTCCTGTTTGTCATTGTTTTCCCCTTTTGTCCCTTCTACGTGGGCCTGGTTCTTTGTAGCTCAGCACACAAGCAGCAGTTAGGTTTGGCAGGTAGCATTGGGAGGCCATGACACAGCTCCGGGCTGAGCAGAGGGGAAAGAGCTTTAAAGAAGCCCCAAAGTTGTAGTCTCTAGCCTCCCCTGCTCAGTTTGCTGGGCTCCACTGCATCTGTCGGGAAGCCAGGACCTTTCGGGAGCCTATGACATCCGCCTGTTTGGCCCCCACAGGCAGGTTCTCCTTGTTTTCTGGCCCAGCCTGCTGAGGTCGCTTTCTGAAGTAGCAGACACGGCAGACGGAGTGATACTTGTCTGACCCTCCAATGACTTCCACCTGGCAAGAGAGTGTAGGTTAGAAGGGATGCTCTTTCCTCCTGTATAAGCACACCATGGGCAGGTCATTTCACCTCACAGGTGCCTTCAAGGCCCTGTTCGAGTGGTCTTTGTTCCCTAGAATCTTACCTCCCTCTCAGCTCCCAGCCTCTTCGTGTATGAAGCCTCCCGGTAACACTCCATGCACACAGCATTCAGCTTCACTACACTCTCTGCCAAGGGAACCAGGTTCAGGATGCTCCCAAATGCCTGCAGCAAAAAGACAGGCTATTTGGTACAGGGATAAGAACTCAGAAGGATCCAGTTACCCACTGCTGAAAGAAATTACCTTCCTCTGGAAGGTCCCATCAAGGGCAGCAACTATGACTGTCTTCCCTGCATTGGCCATCGCCTCAGAGAACTCCACAATGTCTGGGAACTAGACAGGGCATAAAGAGGACAGCTTCAGCAAGGAGTATGAGCAGCTTCAAGTGCTGCAGATAACCTTGAATTCAGAAGTGTCCCCACAACAGCAGGACAGGGCACCAGCTAGGAAGCTACAGCAACATTACCTGAGCAAAGGGGGCAAGGGGAGTCTTCACAGTTCAGACTAAACATGGTAGGTTTAGCTGCCTACCACACCTGTACCAAGGCTATGAGGAGGGATGGCACTAGACCACACAAATGTGGCTGGACAAGAACTCTGCACAAGACCATTTTGCCAATTAACATGGCAGGTCTAAGATTTTTCTCTGCACTTCCCATCCTACATAGCATGGGGTCCCTTCAAGGCAAATTTGCTGGTTATTGGACAGGAGACAACAGCAGACAAGCATTGAGAACTTACAAACTGGCCTTCATCAATACCAATCACAGCTGAACCAAGCGCCTCCTGGTGCACATCTTTGAGATAACAGGCCGAAAGAGCCTCCATGGTATTCCTGCAAGGAAGAATCAGCACGTGGGTGAGTGATTGGTCAACCTATAGGAGGGAGCTATTAAAAACAAGGACTCAAGCACAGAGAACAGCTGTTTTGAGACAGATCATCATTCCTGGGCTAAAAGCTGTGCCACTTATACATGGCGCAGTTGCCAACCAGCCAGCTGTAAAAAACCACCCCCCATAGCCCAGCCAGACAACAGCCAGCTGAAAGCAGCATTCTAGCCAGGGGCATGGGGCTGCAGAGTCATGCCTAGACACACCACTGAAGCCAAGGCCAATGGACTGTACAGAACAATGGAGACAACTTCAAGCTTGTACACTGAGTTCTCTATCGTTTCCCTTTTTGGAAGCAAACAAAGTCAAGCAGCAGCAGTCAGATGATGATCCTCCCTGCAAATGGGGCGATATCCATGACAGCAGCTCACCTGTCGTGCGTGGAGACCCCATTCGTGCAGTAACGAGTGTCCTTGGCGTACTTTATCACAAGGCATTTGTACTGTGCAATCTGGAATCTGCGGACCCGGCGCATGAGTTCCGTGCTACAAGATCGTCACAATTAGCCACAGCATGCAGAGGGGCTAGCAGGTGCGTGGGAATGGACACTATCCCCAGGATCGCCCCACAGTCCATTAGTGGCAGCGCACCAGCGCAAGACAGCGACGTCTAGCCCCCCAAACCCATACTGGGAGCCAAGGAGGCAACCCTGGCCTCCCCAGGAGCCCTTAGGCCCCGATGCCGTCAGCCTATCTGGGTAACAGCAGCGCAGCGCCTCAGCCCAGTAAGGGGCCGGGCCGGGCCGCGCTGCACGGGGGGCGGCCCCCGCCCCCCCCGGGGCCGGGCCGCGCTGCACGGGGGGCGGCCCCCGCCCCCCCCCGGGGCCGGGCCGGGCCGCGCTGCACGGGGGGCGGCCCCCGCCCCCCCCGGGGCCGGGCCGGGCCGCGCTGCACGGGGGGCGGCCCCCGCCCCCCCCGGGGCCGGGCCGGGCCGCGCTGCACGGGGGGCGGCCCCCGCCCCCCCCGGGGCCGGGCCGGGCCGCGCTGCACGGGGGGCGGCCCCCGCCCCCCCCGGGGCCGGGCCGCGCTGCGCTGCACGGGGGGCGGCCCCCGCCCCCCCCGGGGCCGGGCCGCGCTGCGCTGCACGGGGGGCGGGGCTGGGGCAGCAGGCAGGGCCCAGAGCAGCTCCCCCGCCCGACGGGGACGGCTCCGGGCGCTTGGGGCCCCCGGAGTGAGGGGACCCCCAGACCCCCCCAAAGCCCGGCGGGCGCCCCACGGCCCCGGTACCTTTTCCCGGAGAACATGGGCCCGAAAATCACCTGCAGAGACAGGAAACACGGGGTGAGACCCAGCCGGCCCGCCGCGCGCCCCCGCCCCCCGCCGCGCGCGCCCCCGCCCCCCGCCGCGCGCGCCCCCGCGCCCCACCTGGATCTGGCCGCGCGCCTTGGCGGGCGAGCCGGGCTGCACCCCGGGCACGTTGAGGCAGCTCATCCCGCCGGGCCCCTGCGAATGACCCGGCGCGCGCGCTCCGCTCCTTTAAACGCCGCCCGCACTGACCAATCAGGAGAGGCCCCGCCCCTCCCGCTCCCCTCGGCGGCCAATGAGGGTCAGGGCGGGAAATTTCACCCAAGCACCCAGATGCGGAGGTGGGTTACAGGAAGAGCTTGTCCCGGTGCATGATGGGAAAGAGATTGGTACCCCCCCACTACCCCCTCCCAGGATCCCAGCTCCGGACCCCCCCAGAATCCCCCGGTTCCCCCCAGGATCCCAGCCCCGGACCCCCCCCAGAATCCCCCTAGGATCCCAACCCCGGACCCCCCAGAATCCCCCCGGTTCCCCCCAGGATCCCAGCCCCGGAGCCCCCCAGAATCCCCCTAGGATCCCAGCCCCGGACCCCCCAGAATCCCCCCGGTTCCCCCCAGGATCCCAGCTCCAGACACCCCCAGAATCCCCCGGTTCCCCCCAGAATCCCAGCCCCGGATCCCCCCGGTTCCCCCCAGGATCCCAGCCCCGGACCCCCCCCCAGAATTCCCCTAGGATCCCAGCCCCGGACCCCCCAGAATCCCCCCGGTTCCCCCCAGGATCCCAGCCCCGGAGCCCCCCAGAATCCCCCTAGGATCCCAGCCCCGGACCCCCCAGAATCCCCCCGGTTCCCCCCAGGATCCCAGCTCCAGACACCCCCAGAATCCCCCGGTTCCCCCCAGAATCCCAGCCCCGGATCCCCCCGGTTCCCCCCAGGATCCCAGCCCCGGACCCCCCCCCAGAATTCCCCTAGGATCCCAGCCCCGGACCCCCCAGAATCCCCCGGTTCCCCCCAGGATCCCAGCTCCAGACACCCCCAGAATCCCCCGGTTCCCCCCAGGATCCCAGCCCCGGACCCCCCCCAGAATCCCCCTAGGATCCCAGCCCCGGACCCCCCAGAATCCCCCCGGTTCCCCCCAGGATCCCAGCTCCAGACACCCCCAGAATCCCCCGGTTCCCCCCAGAATCCCAGCCCCGGATCCCCCTGGTTCCCCCCAGGATCCCAGCCCCGGACCCCCCAGAATCCCCCCGGTTCCCCCCAGGATCCCAGCCCCGGACCCCCCAGAATCCCCCCAGGATCCCATCCCCGGAGCCCCCCAGAATCCCCCTGTTCCCCCCAGGATCCCAGCCCCGGACCCCCCAGAATCCCCCCGGTTCCCCCCAGGATCCCAGCTCTAGACACCCCCAGAATCCCCCGGTTCCCCCCAGGATCCCAGCCCCGGATCCCCCCAGTTCCCCCCAAGATCCCAGCCCCGGACCCCCCAGAATCCCCCCGGTTCCCCCCAGGATCCCAGCCCCGGACCCCCCAGAATCCCCCCAGGATCCCAGCCCCGGACCCCCCCAGAATCCCCCTGTTCCCCCCAGGATCCCAGCCCCGGACCCCCCCAGGATCCCCTCGGTTCCCCCCAGGATCCCAGCCCCGGAGCCCCCCAGAATCCCCCCAGGATCCCAGCCCCGGAGCCCCCCAGAATCCCCCCAGGATCCCAGCCCCGGAGCCCCCCAGAATCCCCCGGCTCCCCCTAGAATCCCCCCGGTTCCCCTCAGGATCCCAACCCCAGAGCCCCCCAGAATCCCCCTGTTCCCCCCAGGATCCCAGCCCCGGACCCCCCCAGAATCCCCCGGTTCCCCCCAGGATCCCAGCTCCAGACACCCCCAGAATCCCCCTGTTCCCCCCAGGATCCCAGCCCCGGATCCCCCGGTTCCCTCCAGGATCCCAGCCCCGGACCCCCCAGGATCCCCCGGTTCCCCCCAGGATCCCAACCCCAGAGCCCCCCAGAATCCCCCGGTTCCCCCCAGGATCCCAGCCCCGGACCCCCCCAGAATCCCCCGGTTCCCCCCAGGATCCCAGCCCCGGACCCCCCCAGAATCCCCCCAGGATCCCAGCCCGGGAACCCCCAGGATCTCCCCGGTTCCCCCCAGGATCCCAGCCCCGGAGCCCCCCAGAATCCCCCCAGGATCCCAGCCCCGGAGCCCCCCAGAATCCCCCTGTTCCTCCCAGGATCCCAGCCCCGGAGCCCCCCAGAATTCCCCGGTTCCCCCCAGGATCCCAGCCCCGGACCCCCCCCCAGAATCCCCCCAGGATCCCAGCCCCAGACCCCCCCAGAATCCCCCCGGTTCCCCCCAGGATTCCAGCCTCGCCCCCCCGGTTCCTCCGAGGAAAAGCTTGTCCCCGTGCATGATGGGAAAGAGATTGGTACCCCCCTCCCGTACCCCCCCCCAGGATCCCAGCCCCGGCCCCCCCCAGAATCCCCCGGTTCCCCCCAGGATCCCAGCTCCAGACACCCCCAGAATCCCCCTGTTCCCCCCAGGATCCCAGCCCCGGACCCCCCAGAATCCCCCCGGTTCCCCCCAGGATCCCAGCCCCGGACCCCCCAGAATCCCCCCAGGATCCCAGCCCCGGACCCCCCCCGAATCCCCCTGTTCCCCCCAGGATCCCAGCCCCGGACACCCCGCCCAGAATCCCCCCGGTTCCCCCCAGGATCCCAGTCCCGGACCCCCCCCAGAATCCCCCCAGGATCCCAGCCCCGGACACCCCGCCCAGAATCCCCCCGGTTCCCCCCAGGATCCCAGTCCCGGACCCCCCCCAGAATCCCCCCAGTATCCCAGCCCCGGACCCCCCCAGAACCCCCCTGTTCCTCCCAGGATCCCAGCCCCGGAGCCCCCCAGAATTCCCCGGTTCCCCCCAGGATCCCAGCCCCGGACCCCCCCCCAGAATCCCCCCAGGATCCCAGCCCCAGACCCCCCCAGAATCCCCCCGGTTCCCCCCAGGATTCCAGCCTCGCCCCCCCGGTTCCTCCGAGGAAGAGCTTGTCCCCGTGCATGATGGGAAAGAGATTGGTACCCCCCTCCCCTACCCCCCCCAGGATCCCAGCCCCGGACACCCCAAAGTCCCCCCACCCCAAGATCCCTGGTCCTGAGATGCTCTGTTCCTAGCGGAGCCTCGCAACCAGACTCGATGTCCCTGTACCCGGGGGTGGACGGGAAAGAGCCGAGGTCCCTGGGTGTGACTGGCCCCAAGTCACCGCAAGGCGCAGGAGGGGCGGGGTGCAGGGATCGGGCTGGGGGGCGAGGGAGGGGGGCAGGGATCGGGCTGGGGGGCGGGGTTGGTACAAACCAAGTAGACGGAACGAGGTCTTTGTTATTTGGCACTTAGCCTCTCTGGGGGCAGGGGGTCCCGCCAGCTTGTCTGCACTGGGCCGCAGGGGAGCTGCCCAAAGGGGTCAGGGCTGGGCCAGTCTCCGGTGTCCGAGAGCAGCCGGGGGACCAAATACAGGAACCACCGAGGACAACGATGCAACAACCTGCCCACGGGGAAGTTTCTTCATGCCCGGCCGCTCCGCTCTCCCGGGGGAAGAAGGGGGCAGGGCAGGCGCCCGCGGAACTGCTCTTTCGGTGAGCCCCGCAGCACCTTCCTGAGCCTGGCACTTCGCTGGCCGGCTTGGGGCAGTCCCACACTCCCTCCGCCCTCTGAGCAGCCAATGGGGACCAGGCCAGCCCCCGACACGCCTTGATTTGGAGACACCCCTGTGCGAGTCGCAGCCCGAGCCTGGCCATGGGGAAATGGCAAGAAATGACAAAGGAGGTAAGGGGAGGACTGGGGGAGGCTGCAGACTAGAGGATCCTGGAGGAGGAGGGGTAATTAAGAGCGACTTTGTCTTTGTGACTTCTTGTCCCTCTACTCTCAGGACATGGAGATCAAAGTCCACGGAGCCTCATTTGGGAACAGCTCCCTTATTATCTTGGGGACTGACCCCACTGGTGGTGTATAACCTTCTCCTCCCAGCTCTGCCAATGCCCCTCGGTCCCAGCCTGCAGGTCCCTGGTTCCTGTTATTCCAGCCCTAGGCTCCCTCTCTCTCACCTCTTCCGATGTCTCTCAATCCCCCCCCCCGCCCCGTCCCCCTGCCATTCCAGCCCTGGGCTCCCCCCACACATAGAGTTCTACCAATGCCCCTGTCACGGGGTCCCCGGGCGATGCTCTGGAACTGCTCCCTACGAACCTAGTCAGGACTCTGGGGGAGCTTCCTCTCTGGGAGCAGCCTGTCTGCAGGACACACAGCTCACCCGGCTTCCCCCTTCCTGGGTCTGACCTCGGAGCATTCAGCATCCTCTGCCCCTCCGTGCGCTTCCCACAGCGAGTCCGCCCAGGCGGGGTCCTGGGGAAGCCAGAGGGTCCTGCCCCCCAACTTCACAGTCAGACGTGACTCTCAGCCAGCCAGTAAAACAGAAGGTTTATTAGACGACAGGAACATGGTCTAACACAGAGCTTGCAGGTACGGAGAACAGGACCCCTCAGCCGGGTCCATTTTGGGGGGGCAGTGAGCCAGACAACCCCATCTGCACTTCACTCCACGTCCCCAGCCAGCCCCAAACTGACTCACCCTCCAGCCCCTCCTCCTCTGGGCTTTGCCCTTTCCCCGGGCCAGGAGGTCACCTGATTCCTTTGTTCTCCAGCCCTTTAGCTCTCACCTTGCAGGGGGGAAGGGCTCAGGCCATCAGTTGCCAGGAGACAGAGTGTCGGCCATTTATGTACACTGGCCCTTTGCTCTGCAACAATTACACCCCCTTATCCCACCACCTAGAGACTTAAGAAATGCATAGGGGAAACTGAGGCACCCCTACAGTATTCAGAGGAAACATTAAGAACAGTCCCGCTTTGTCACAGCCCCTCAATCCTGACCCACAGTCCCCTGCTATCCTAGCCTGAACGCTAGTTTACAGACTCACCTCACACAACAACAGTAGCTGGAGATTTTTAATGCTGGGAGCCAATTCCACATTCTGTTTGCCTTCTCTCTGGGTGGCTCCTGCTCTGCCCTTCTCTCCAGTCCCAGAAACAGCAGCTTTGTCGGACCAGAAACTCATTTGCAGGCAAGAAGATAAAAATCTAGCTGTGTTGGCCCCATTGTGCATGTCTGGATTTGTGGCGTGTTCCCTGCAGGAGCTAGAGAAGCAGTATGCCCCCAGCCGGTGGTCTCACCGCATGGACAAGGAGGCTGTGATAGAGGCCCATGTCAGGGAGGTGACTGAAGGTAAAGGGCCAGCAGGCAGACGGTTTTGCCAGGGAACAAGCTTCCCACAGAGCAAAGGGTGGAGAAATGGATGCAGATGTGACTCATATTGTGCAGAGAGAGCATCTCAGATGCAGAGTAGCGTATAGAGCTGCTGAGAGCGGGGGGGCACTGGCAGGTTACTAGGTGAGCTTCCAGCCCCACACTGGCTCCTGTGCTGGGCCCAGTCGCTCTGCCTGCTCTGTTCTATTTGTTTGATGATGCTCGTGCTTGGATTCTGTGAGACACAAATCCAAAGACAGCCCCAACCCCAAAGAGCTGGCAGAGATGAGAAAGAGACGCCCCATGGCAGGACCCACTAGGCCACCCAAACAGGGTGACTTGGGGGCCTTTGTTTGTAAATTACCAACCCCCTTGTGGGCCCCACAGAAGCAGGTGGGGATTTAAGAGGGTTTGGACTGCAGGGGGGTGGCTTGGCAAAGGGGGATGCGGTGCCGAGAGCTGCAGAAACAGACAGGCTCCCGGATCAGAGCTGAGAGACAGAGAGTCTGGGAGCCAGGGGGGGTGAGGGGGCTGCTTGCCTGCTGCACCATGGAGCAGCCAGTGTATTTAGTCTGTCCTTCGTTCTGCTCACAGGCACCAGGAGGGCCCAGGCCACCATGCAGACCCTGCTTCATGTCCCTTACGGGGGTAGTGATGGGGAGAAACTGGACATTTACTTACCCACAGATCTCTCTGAAGGTAAATGGGGAGGAGCGGGATGAAAGCAAGAGGAGCTGGGAGAACAGGGAGGGAGGAAGTGGAGGGAACATGCAGCATGCCTTGCCTGCCAGGTTACCCTTTGTTGTTCCTTGCAGCCTTCCCACTCGTCCTGTACATCCACGGTGGATACTGGCAGTTTTTAAGGTGAGGCAAGTCCTTTTCAGGGAGTTATTTGTGAGCGGGGGAACCTGTGTGAGTGGCTCAGCCCTAGCCCCAGAACTTCCTCCTCAGGAGTAAAAAGAGTTCGAGCTAGGCCTGTCCTGGGTGCTGCAGGTCCAACAGGCAGATAATCTGCCCCCCTTGGAACATCTCTGTGGCTGGCCCTGTCTCGGGAGGTGCTTTGGGCACAGGGGAGCTGCTTGGCTACATCCCAAGCAGTTGAGCATGTGACTCACCAGGGTTTCTCTTCCCCAGTAAGGAGGTGTCGGGCTTTATAGCGCCCCCTCTGGTGACACAGGGCATTGCGGTGGTGGCGGTTGGCTATGATCTGGCTCCGAAAGGTAAGGGGTGCCAGAAGTGGGAACAGCATCTCCTCCCCTCGGCCCTGTGGCCCCTCCTCACTTTGTGCTTTCTGCCTAGGCCACCTGGATGCGATGGTGGCGCAGGTGCGGCGCAGTGTGGCCTTCCTTGTGCAGCAGTATTCAAAGATCAGGTAAGGCAGCGTATAGCTCCTGGGCACTCGTTCTGCTGTCCCTGCCAACCTGCAGGGCCATGGCAGGAGGAGGCCACGTCAGGCAGATCATGCTGAAGGCGTTTCGCACAGCGTTAGGGACCTGTGGTAGTGAGTACATGTGGATGGACCCTGAGGAGTAGGACTCTGGAGACATGCACGACTGTACTCTCCTCTCGGTGGGGTGGGGGACTGGAGCAGAGGAGAACTAATCCGGCTTTTCTGACCCCACTGCTCGGAATGCTGCCACCTTCGTACTCTGACTCTGTCAGGCTACGCAGGCTCCTCCATTCCAAAGGGGAGCCCCACAGCTGGATGCGCAGACCCCAGTCCCCCTACCTCCCCCTACCTCCCCGCTCACAGCTCCTTCTGTCTACCCTCGCCCTGTCTAGCGGAGTTTACCTGTGTGGACACTCAGCAGGGGCTCACCTGGCAGCCATGGTGCTCTCAACTGACTGGGAGGAGTACGGAGTGACACCAGACATAAAAGGTAGTGCCCGGTTTCCCTAGGGACCCTCCCCACCACTCCCCTGTGCTCCATGCCCCATAAAGCAGGGTTTGCTCATTTGATGGGCTCATTGAGCCATGATGCATTACACCCCTTTCCACTCCAGCCACGTGGCTCTGTTCTGCTGAGGAGTGAAGAGAGCAGAGTGTATCCGTGTTCCGTATGGACTCTGCCTAGCAGCCTCTTTTGCCCAGGTCTATAGTGTGGTAGCACCGAGCGGCCAGGGCCCCATATTGTCAGGCAGTGTACGAACGTGTAATCGATTGTCTCCGCCCCAAGAATATTTCTGTTTATGTGTGAAACTGGAGACCAAATGGGGATACAACAAACAGACAGTGGGAGCACGAGGGAACCACAGTGTGTCTCTGTCTCCAAGCTCCCGTCCCAGGTGCCATCTCTCCCTCCAGGTCTGAGTGCGCAGTGCCCTCCAGAGCATGCTTACTGGCACGGCCCTGCCATGGCCTTCAGGGGTAGGTGTCTCACCCTGCCCTGAGCAGGGACCTGGAAAACCGTAGTGAGGTACAGGCCAGAGAGGAAATTCCCCCTGTGCTGGGGAGTGAGGCAGGCCTCACACAGATTAGGGTGTTTTTATTTTCCAGGAGCTTTTCTGGTGAGTGGAGTCTACGACCTTGAACCCATCACGCACACCTCCGTGAACAACCTGCTCCATATGAGCCGGTGAGCGCCCCGGGGGCCAGAGCTAGCACGCCCTCCACAGAGACAGCCACGGAACTCACAATCAGGAACACACGGGCAGCTTGCCCCTGCCTGCATGCCCCCTTGTTCCTGTACCCCCTGCCTAGGGGTGTGCCCCATACCTATGCAGCACTCGTGCATTCCCCTGCTCCAAGCCACGTGCGCACACTGGGCCAGTACAGCCTGCACCCGCCCCCTTCTACTAGGGGGGCAGGACCCTGCAGTCCGTGGACACACACCTGGGCACATGCGCACCCCTGGTATGCACAGACTGCGCGTACCCTGCTCCTGCCCACACCTCCGGGGTGTGCATACTGAGCTCCTTCCCAGGCACACACGGGCAGTACGGGTGTGTGCTCTGCAGTGTGAGCATAAAGACTGGCTTCCCCTGTGCCCAGTTCCTCCCCACCATAGAGGGCTGACAGGCTGTGCTTGCTGCCCCCCAGCCCTGCTCCTCCCCCGTGGGTCTGACTGCTCTGCAGTGACACTATGTCTCTACCCAGGGAGGTCGCCCGGAGGAACAGCCCCATCCTGTGTGTGACAGCTGCAAAGCCTGCCAGGAAGGCCTGTGAGGTGCTGATCGCTGTGGCCCAACACGACTCGCCAGAATTCCACAGACAATCCCAAGAGTATTTCCAGGTTCTGCTCCCAGCAGCCCCACCATCTTTACCGTTTCACGCTCGCGTGTGTGCATCCTCGGGCATGCGAGGGGAAGTCAGCGGCAGGACCCCAGCCCAGTTCAGTAGACTCTTTCCACCCTCGCTTGCAGGTGTCCCAAGATATTAGAGACACATGGTCTGAGATAATATCTTTTATGGGACCAACTTCTGTTGGTCCAGGAGGCCAGCCCTGAAGAAGAGCTCTGTGTAGCTCAGGCGCGTCTCTCTCCCCAGCAGAAGGTGGTCCCATAGAAGATATTACCTCACCCACCTTGTTTCTCATTGCACCCTTGCTACATGGCGCCCAGCTGGAAACCTCTCTGGGGCCTCCCATCCCTAAGGAGCTGGGGCTTTGGCTCTGCCCTGACTGGTCACTTTCTGCACCCCTAGATTTTCCCTAAAGGTCTGTGCGATGGGGTGGAGAAACCTTGGCTGGCTAGGGCAGGGTGGGTTTGGCAAACTACTTTGGACACAAGTAGTTACTAGCTGGCCTGGCCCTGCCTGAGCGGGAGCCCTTGAGGTAACCACTAACTGGCGGCAGGCTTAAACCAGGGATTCCCAGATACAGGGAGAAGGCCTCTAGCCTGGGCTGGTGGTAGCCTAGGCGGAGCTACCCAGGGGCAGCCAGAGCAGAGAGGGATTTGTTCAGCTCAGAGAGCTGGGCTGGCCGGCAAGGGCATTTGCCTTTAGTGGGGGTGACTGCCTGAAAGAGGTGCACTTTGCAGGCTGTCCCACTTCAGGCCTCAATTTCCTTCCAGCTTGTAAGCTAAGCAGGTTCTAGCGGGGCCAGTGTTTGGATGGGAGCCTGCAAGAGCTGGAGCAGGCAGCGAGGAACCTGATCCGGGAGGGTGGTGGGATGCTCTGTTCTGTCATCTGCCTCTTGGAGAACGGCCTAGAATGACTCTCATGCAGCAGGGAGACCCATTGCCTAGTGCTGCCTGGCCCCCTTCAGCCTCCCATCCAAGCGATGACTCAGCGTGGCTCATAGAGGCGTATAACAGGAGACTGCCTCTCCCACCGCAGTGAGGGTCCAGCAGAGAGGAGAACGCCCCGGGGGTTGGTGTTGGGTGGGGGGCTAGTTTCTGTGATGGGCCTGTTTGTTCAGGGAGAGGATGCCCCACTCCCTGCTGGGTGGCATTTGCTCCAGTTGGGAGCTCTTGGGGCAGGGCTGCTGCTTCCTCCCATCTCCCTCACCCTGGTGCCTGGCTCCTGTGTGGAGGAGCAGCCACCTCCTCCCTGAAGTGCCTGGTCTTTCTCTCTGCTGTCTCTTCTCTCCAGGCCTTGCGCTCAGCTGGCTGGAGAGTCTCTCTGCTGGACATTGCTGACACAGATCACTTTGACGTCATTGAGAAGTTATACCAGGGGGGCTATATCCTGACTCAGGTAAGGAGGTAGGTGGGCTCCCTGTGGCACTAGGGCCACCAGAGCTCTTGTGGGCTTGGCTCGGGGTTGGAGACTACCAGCCAAGATCAGCTTGGCGATGGGGAGGCTGCCTCCTAGACCTATTGCCACCTGGCGGTTCTGATGCTGGTCTGTGCCTCAGCTGTGTCAGGTGTGGGCGAGTGCAGAGCCTGGTGCCGGGGCAGGGCTCTGCTCATTAGCAAGGCCGGGCAGTGCGTGACAGAGCAAGGGGCGGATCAGCGTGGGGGGGACTGGGCGACTCGTCTCTCCTGCTCACAGACACCGTGCTGCAGCGAGCAAGGCCCAGCCGCCTCTTGTTTACCGGATTCTTGTTCCTTAACATTTCAGGTGATTTTGAACATGATTTCAAGAGCATGATTTGAAAGTGATGGTGGCAAAATGGAGGCTGCAACCCACAGTCCCACTGACGATGAGTCACTGCCTGGTCCCGTCTGACACTTCCTGTTCCTGGGGCAAGACTAGCACGTCCCTTGTGCAGCCCTGTTAAAAGTGCCCCGGCTGCTTGGGACAGACATTTGCCTTTTCTGCCCCTCCCTGACTCTCCACTTCCAGTTCTGTGCAATCCCTGGTGCTGGCTGGAACAGAGAAGGGCCAACTCTAGTGGGGCCTATTAGAGTATTCTCAATGGGGCCAGTGGTTCTTGTGCCAGGTTTGCTGGGCACATCACCCTTGTCACACGGGCTGACACCTGGCTGCAGCATACTGGCCAGACAGTCCAGTGGGGATCTCCCCGGCTGTCTGGCTCCACTGTGCATTTGCCCCCTCACAATTTCCCTGGAACTGGTTCTAGTGAATATTAAATAAAATCTGAACATAAATAACAGCTGCTGCTTTCGTATAAACCTCTCTCCTGGGGAAATGGCCTTGTAATAAATCCATGAGTTCAGGCAAGACACTATTACTGTATAAATCAACTGCGCCGTCTCCTCCAAAACCACAGAGCTCTAGCAGCTGAGCTAAAAGAGACTTCCCATAGCTGGCAGCAGTAGTAGAACCCTTATCCAGTACTCTGCGTGAGGCCTAGCCGTTAGGTAACTGCCCACAGAGCACCAGGTCGAGGCCCCTCTGTGCTGCTGCAGCAGAGCAAAGGGACTTAAAGCTGCACTGAAGTGGCCACTGGGGATTTCCTGAGCTTATGGCAAGGTTGGTATAACCATCACCTGCTTCTCGCCCCGCGCCCCCTTCCCCCACCTTGCATAGGATATGGGAGGGGTGGGGCTGGCATGTGCTGTGCTCCAGTGATCGGGCCAGAGGGGATGATTTCATCTGCTATAGGCAACCCTGGGGCTGTTCTAACTTGCTCCAGGGACAAAACCAGCTCCTGTTGCTTCCTGATGGAAAGGTGAATAATGTTACCTTTGCCCCCTCTCTTCTCAGGTGAGCTGAGTGAAGCCTCGGTGCATGTCATTCACAGTATGTTAGAGCCTGCTGCGGTCCTCGTGGGGGTACTGGTACCCCGCAGTCCCGCAGCTGGCTGTTTTGTTTGGTTTACCGACACCTGCGTGGGGCTCCTGCTGAGTGCAGTGCTTCTCCTGCTGGCTGGGGAGCCTAATGGCACCACTTTCCTGACAATCACTGGCAGTTTCACCATGAGGACTGTTTGATTCCCTGATGACAGGGGGCCATGGCAGGAGCAGGGAGTTTGTGTGGCTAGGGCCCTGTCCCTGGGCAGAGTGAACTTTGTCCTCCCGACTGCTGTCCCCACAGTGCCTTGTACTACCACCCACGTCAGCACTGGCTACATCCATCGCTCCCCCTGGAATTAGTAGTGCCCCGGCCAGAATGTGTCAACCCATCTCCTCCGTGGGTAAATGCCCCCTTTGCCCCAACGCACCCTCAACACTGACCCCTTGACTGTCCACCCCTGTGGGTCCAACACCCCTCAGTGCCTGCCCACACCAGCCCATGGCTAGTTTCTCTATAATGTATTGTTCACGCACAAGGCTCTATCCCCTGGAACAGCCCCGACGGGGAGGAGCAAATGTGGCCTTGCCAAAGACCAGAGGACAACATCGCCCAGGCTACCGTGCACGGCTGCTCCCAGCAACCCCCTGAAGTGCCCCGTCCCACCTGCTGCCATGACTGCGCCGGGCCTGAGAGCGCTGCCTGCGGTTTTGCCTGCCCCCTTTGCCCCCCCCACCCCCCGTTCTGGTCATGGGGCAGGAGAGACTGGGCCCACCCCCTGTGTGAGATCCTACCCCCCTGTGGGCACCCTGTGACGAAGCGGGACTGTTCTTAATGTTTCCTCTGAATACTGTGGGGGGTGCCTCAGTTTCCCCTAGGCAGTTCTTAAGTATCTAGGGGGTGGGATAAGGGTGTATGATCGTTGCAGAGCCCTAGAGGGCAGGGATGTGCAGGGACACAGAGAATGGCCAACACCCTGTTTCCTGGCAACTGATGGCCTGGCCCTTCCCCCCTGCAAGGTGAGAGCTAAAGGGTTGGAGAACAAAGGAATCCGGTGACCTCCTGGCCCGGGACAGGGACAAAGCCCAGAGGAGGAGGGGCTGGAGGGAGTTTCAATTTGGGGCTGGCTGGGACATGGAGTGAAGGGCAGACGTGGTTGTCTGGCTCACTGCCCCCCAGAATGGACCCAGCTGAGGGGTCCTGTTCTCTGCACCCCCAGCCCCAGGCCCTGGCAGGGGAAGCGGCTACTCGGTCTCTGCTCTGCCTCCCCGAGCTGCCAGAGGCTGCCCGGCGCTGCACAGCTCCGGCCCCTGGGGAGAGGGGCGCCAAGGCCACTTTCTGCGGCTCTCCCCCGCCGCCAGGTCCGGCCCGGCCCCTGAACGGCAGGTGGGGGTTCGCGGCCAGCTCACGGCCGGGGAGAGCAGCCCAGGCCCGATGCGGAGGGATGGGCACACGCTGGGCCCCGCAGTCCAGTGCCAGCCGCTGCAGGGCGCTCTGTGCCGTACGGCGGGGGCGCCTAGCCGGACCCCGGAGGCTCCCGTGTCCACAGCACGTGCTCCTTGCGCGGGGGCCCCTGAACCGGGGCCGAGGGGGTCGCAGCCCGCTGAGCCGAGCCGCGGGGCCCTTTCCCGCGGGGGTTAACAGCCTCCGAGCGGGCTTCGGGGGTGCCAAGTGCTGGGCTCAGGCTGCCCCCCCTGCGCCCAGGGTCCGCGCCCGCCGGTCTGCACGGCCCGGCCCCAGCGCAGCGCCCCCGCCGGGGTGTCAGGCTCCCGGACGCCGGAGGGGGCGCACGGACCCCTGCTCCCCAGAGCGCCCGGGCGCTGCGCCGGGGGCCGGCTGAGGAGCGGCGCGGCTGGTCGGGCGGGGATGGGGCTGGGGCGAGGCGCGCTGCCCGCGGGCGCCCTGTGTCTGGGCGCTGCGCTCAGCGGCACCCTCAGCTTCGGGCTCCTGGCCGCGGCCATCGGGTCGGACTATTGGTACCTGGTGCGGGTGGAACCGGCGCGGGACCCGGAGCCGCTCAGCTCCCACTCTGGGCTCTGGCGGGTCTGCGAAGGTAACGGGCGCCGGGACCCCGCCGTCGGCTCGGGCACCCCCACCCTGCCAGCCCCGGTTCCCCGCCGGGGCCCCGCATTTATCGGCGCTCCATCAGCCTCCTCCCGGGCTCCCGCGCCTCCGGGCGTTGAGGCAGCTGAGGGCCGGCGCTGCCGTGAGCTTCCCCAGAAGCAGTGACCCTGACCGCCACCCCCCACCCCACAGCGTGCGCTCCCGGCACCCCGCGGCGTTCCGCCCCCGGGAGCGCGGGGTGTGAGCTGCGAACCTGCCTCGGGGCCGGCGCGCCTCGCCCTTCAGTGCCAGCTGAGCGGGGGGCCCTCGGCTTCTTCCCGGCCCCCTTGGCTCCCCGGCCCCGCTGTGAGCAGCTGCTGAGCACACAGGGGGGGAGCTGCCCGCGGCCCCCTCCCTGCGGCGCTCCCGCCTCCCCTGTCCGGGAAGCCCCCTGCCCAGGGGCGCAGAACGCGGCCCGCTGGGCTCGGCCCCCCTGGTTCCCATGCGGGCCTGCGGTCCGGGCTGGAGAGACAGACAGGACCGGGGCCCTGCGGGGAGAAGTGAGGAGCTAACCGGGGCGCCTGGTTCTGGGGGCAGACCGGCAGGGCGCTGCCACAATGAGTACGGAGTGGGAGGGGGCTGAGAGCCACTGTATGGGAGAGAGACCACGTCAAGCCAGGGGTGCTGCAGCGTTCCTGGTGCCAGCACCTGGGCGGATCGGGCACGTGTGTGTGTGTGTGTGCTGGGGGGGGGGGAGCAGCTGGTTTAATTGCTGATAATTATCTGGGGAAGTCACTGGCCCCCCAGGCTTTCCGGGGCTTTGCTCCCCAGGAGTTCAGACGCCAGCCTGGGACTGGAGCCTGGATTCTCTGCTCCCACCACAGGCCTTGGTGACCTTGGGCCCATCACTGTGTCCCACACCTGGCACCACAGCCCTGTCCTGCTGCCCTGTGGTGACGGGAGGGCAGCTAAGCACTTGGCTAGCGGGGCTGAGCAGAGGGCCCCAGGAAGGGAAGTGACCAGCTGCTGCGGCCTCTCCAGCTGTAATGTCCCTGTCCCTCCTGGGGGCATGGAACTTGGCAGGGGATGTGGGGAGGGGCTGTGCCCAGGGCAAGATGTCTCCTACCCTGGGCAGCTCCCACTGCTTGCCAGGATTGGGGGGTGGGGGCCGGCAGGAGCAGCCCCCATTGGTGAGGGGGGCTTGTTAGAACAGCCCCAAGGAGACAGCGGTTCGCTGTACTCTGGATCAGGGCTGCTGCTGCTGGTTCGCAGACCTTGCGTTGCAATTACTTGTGTCTCATTACTGTCCCCAGAGCAGGCCTGTCACAGGGGCTGCTGCTGACTGGATCCTTTCCCTGTTCCCCAGGGCTCCTGTCAGTTTGAAGGGCGCTTGCCCCCAGCCAGGCAGGTCAGAGAGCCCCTTCATGCTGCCTTTCATTCCAGTGGACCACATGCCAGACCTCCCTGCAGAGCCGAGGGGCATGTGCCTGGGATCTCATTATTGGGCAGCTGCTTCTCAGGGGGGGTCAGAGGTTCATTAACGACTGTCCCATGTGGTGTTGCATCCAGTCACTGCTGCTCTGCCAGGTCCTGGCGGCTAGAGTTTCTGCTTCTCGATGTGCCACTTTAGTGTGCATGGGAGGCTGGAGCCTGACGCTAAATTCTCCAAACACACCTGCAGGTGCTGGCTTTGCACTGAGCTCTCCTGCAGGAGCCATCCACGGCAAAAGGGAACTACACTCTCATGCCTTGCCTAGGAGCTGTGCCCTGTCAGGGGAGTATGGCATCCAGGGATTGGCTGCATGAGGTCCCCATCTTCCTGTTAGCTCCTCCTGTGGCCATGCACAGAGCCCTGGCTTGGCCTCAGACAGGGCCTGTGGCTTTGGGACCAGAACTCCAGAACCCAGGCCTGCAGCTGCTCTCAGGGCATGGGGCAGACAGGAGCATCCCTCCCGCAGGGAGGGAATTCCGTACCTGCAGTGGGCAAGAGCCCTGCTTCAGGGCAGGAAGAGGAGGTGATGGCATGATTGGCATGTACAGCACTGCCCTGGGGACTTCCCAGCCCTGCTGGCGCAGAGGTGGCCATGGGGATCCCAGAGAGAACGCCATGGGAGGGGGCAGGAAGGCTCCATAAAGGCTTCTGAGGAGTGGGTGGGGCTCTCTGCATTTCAGAGGCTCCTCCAGAGAGAAGGGCAGCTGGCTAACACAGAACTAACAGCTGCAGGTCCACCCCAGCCAGGTGCAGGAGGGCCCAGCTCCCACATCTGTACCCCAGCCCTGAGCTCCCTGCTGAGAGCTCTCACTGAGCTGAGCAATGCCACCCGCATGGGGAGCTCTCTACTCACTAGTGAAATTGTCCCCTTAGCCCCAACGCCCATCCCTGGCTTGGCCCCCAGCAGATCCCCATGGATGTTGGGGTCCCTGCGCTGGGGGCTGTAAATCCTCCATAGAGCTTCTCTCCTCACCCCCTCCCCCACACCCCGCTTTCCAGAGTCATAGATTCGAGGCAGATGAAACCGTTAGGATGGTCTCATCTGGCCTCCTGTATAACACAGGCCAGAGGACCCCCGTTATGTCCCGGCTGGGGGCTGGTTTATTTTCTCCTTTCCTTTCCAGGCAGGAATGTCTGCATCCCACTGATTGACCCATTTGGGAGCGAGAGCCAAGATGTGCCCGCGTCACTGCAGCATCTTATCTGTGAGTCGCCCTGGCCCGCAGGAGGGAAGTTGTCCCAGGCTTGCTCACGGGGGCGAGGGGTGCCCAATGTGCTGCTCCACGGGGGGGCTCTGCTCAGGACCCCCACACTCAGGTGCCTCTGTGCTGGGTCCCTGCATTGGCTGCAGGAAGGGGAGCAGGACGGGGCTGTGCCAGGGCCAGTGCCCAGGGCAAGGCCAGTACCCAGGGCAAGGCCTGGAACAGTTGAGGCTCATCCTTCCTGGTGGGCACAGAGCAGGGCAGAGACCTGTGTTACTGCCACTTCCATCTGAGCAGCCTGAAGCCAGGGCATGTACGGCCTCCGGAGCCCATCTCACTCTGTCCTTGGCAGGCATGCACCGGGCCTTCGTGGTCATGCTGCCGCTCAGCCTCATCCTCCTCGTCCTCGGCTGGATCTGTGGCGTTGTCAGTTCCTTGGCACAAAGCCGCCAGCTGCTGCTCTTCACAGGCTCCTACTTGCTGCTGGGAGGTGAGTGGCTGTGGCCGGCGCGCGTGGGCAATGCGGGGGGACGTGCAGGCCACACGCTGTCTCGGGGGCTCAGTCCCTGCAGGGAGCAGCCAGGGGCCCAGGTGCTGCGGAGTCACTGAGGCGGCGATGGGTTTTCAGCCATCTCCCACTGTCGCACTCGCTGCTCAGGGGGCTCCGCCAGGGTCCTGCCCAGCTCCAAGCCCTACTGCCCAACGCTGGCAGGGGCGCAACCCGGGTCCTGTTTCACTAGCACAGGCGAAGCTGAAGGTGCTTGGACAGTACCCTGGATTTTCCCTTTGTGGCCCTGCCAGATGGTGTGCCTCTGGCCCTGGGTTCTCTCCTTGCTGCTGCTGGGATGTGGGGCTGGGCACAGAGTTGCAATGCGGGCGGGGGGGGGGGGGTTCCCTGAGCAGAGAGCTACAGACCCCTGCCCAATACAGGCCACCCTGGAGCCACACTGCCCCTGCCACTGACCCAAGGAAATGGCCGCAAACTGACCCTGAGCTCACCAGGAGCTCAGTCCCCAGCCCATGGGTAACGGCAGGACCCCTGCAGCCCTGGGTGGGGGAGGGGCTCTGCCAGAGGTGGTGGCATGTTGCTTTTTACCCTGTTGTGGATCAGCAGCACCCCCTTTGCGCTAGGCGCTGTACAAATAGAACCAGAGTCCTGAGCACCGACTGGCTCCTGCTGGGGGGAGTTCAGGTTTTCAGCCTGAGCAGGAGAGAAGCATGCGGGCCCCCTGGTGGGAGAGGGTAGTTTGTGGGTCTAGCAGGATTGGCTTAGTAACCCCTCCTGTTCGCACTCATGCCTATCAGGGCTAAGCGACACTGGTGGGGCCAGTGTGGGGCCAGGGCCAGCTGCCGGGTTCTCTGCCAGTAGTTGGGGATGAGCTCTGGGCTGCCCAGTCCTGCCCCGGCTCTCACAGGGAGCTGCTGCCCAGCCTCTAAATTAAGCACATTTTTGGACTGTGATTTGAATTGTCCCTTGGACCCATCCTCGCATCTGCGTCATGGCAGGCGAGGGAGGGCACCTGCTGGCTGAGGGGAAGGTGGGGGTTTGGGGCTGGGAACCCCCTTTCCCTGCTGAGCCTCGCCTGGGGGGACACGCAGAGACAGACCAGTGTGGGCCTCTGGTGCTCTGTTGCCCTGGCACTGGGGGGATGGAGACTCAGGGAGCCTGATGCAGGCGGAGAGCCTGGCACTGCCTGTCTCATCCCCTTGGGGCAGGGCTGGCCTCTTCACCCCTCACCAGTAGCTGCTCTCTTTGGCCCTGGCCTGGGATGTCTGTGCCTCCCTGCCTGTCCTTGGTCTCTCCCTCACCCCATGTGCCGTGCCCAGAGCCCTGTCTCGCTCCAGGCTGGCTGTGGGGCGGCTGTCCTGGCCAGGCCTGCTCCCCACTGGCTGCATTTCAGCGCTGCCGGCCGGATTCTGCACTGGTCCTGGCCCCTCTGCGGCCAAAGGAGAGTGAATAACCGGGAAGCTTTTTGCTGTGAGGGCAGCAATGTGCCAGGTATACAACCCAGGGCCGCGCTGCGAGCGGCGTCAGGCGAGAGTGCTGGGGTCAGGGCTGGGCGCGAGATTGCACGCTTGGTACCAGAGGCATGGTGCTAAGCCACCCTCTGTGGCTGCTCCCAGCCACGTGACCTGTGTGGGGGCAGCTCTCCCTGGGCCTGGCTGCTCTGCGCTCTCTAGGGACTGGACCCCATCAGGACCCCAGTGCAGGGAGCTCTGTAACGCTGCGGTTCCTCTGCTGGGAAATCTCCCCACCCCCTTCTTTCTTCTCCTTTGGTGGTGCTGTGCGGGGAGCAGCCAGGACTGCTGGCAAGATGGGGGGGGGCTACTGGGCTGGGGAGCTGCCCCTCTGGGCCACACCAGAGCCTGGGGTGACTCTCTACTGTAGGTGCAGAGTCTCACTGTAACCCCCGGCAGCCAGATATCTCCCACTTCCCTTTGCTGAGCTCCTGTCGCTCAACAGACGTGCTTCGTAGCAATTCCTGCCTGACCCTGAACCTCAGCTGGGGCCGGGGGTGACCGGGTGTGTGTATGTGTGTGTGTGTGTTGGGGGGGCGGGCGCCCTGGGGACGGCCAGGGAATCTCTCCCATTTGTTACCAGCTCAGCTGTGACTGATTTGCTGCCAAGTGGCCAGAGAGGAGCAACTTAGGTGCCCTTTGAGCATTATTAGAGATTCGCCCCATGGCCCGGTTCTTTGCCATGGGAGGCGTGCCAGCTGCATTCCCTCCCTGGGCCTTTTGAATCCCACCTCAGCTCTTCCTGGTCCCGGGCTGGTCTCTGGAGCTTGTGATCACAGGGCCAGGCCGTGTGGCTGCCCCAGGCATCCCCACCCCTCGGGTGTGGCTGCACCATGGGAGAGCTCCTCACATGTCACCGAGGGGAGAGGCAAAGAGCTACCCGGGCACCATACTCAACAGAGCCAGGTGTTCTGGAGCTGGGCTGTTTGGGCCCCCCCAGCTGTCGCCCAGCTGGAAGGCTCAGTAATTACCCTGTGGCTCGCTCTGTCTCGCATCGACCCAGGGCAATGACTCCTCTCGTTCGTTCACCAGCACGCGTCTGCCCCCATCGCTGGGGTAGCTGCACCAGTCTGTTACGGGGGGTTGCTCCCCCGCAGCAGGGCAGGGCTCCCCCTAGTGCAGACAGGAACGGAGGCTCCATCATGCACTCACCTCGGCTGAGCCCCCAGCTTCGCTGAGCCTGGCTGGCAGCAGCTGCACTGCAAAGCCACGTGCAAGGTGCTGCGGCCGCGCTGGTCCCCTGCGCCCCTGTGGGGTCCCCAGAACGTCCAGGCACGTATCCCGTGGCTCACTGTGCTGCAGAGAGCTGAGCTGCTCTGGGGTTCCCTCCCAGAGCATTGGGGGAGACCTTCCAGTGCTTCCGGCACACAGGGACCCATACGAAGGGGCCGGAGTGGGGTAGCTGCAGCCTCTAGGCAGGCGGCTGGCTGCAATCCTAGGAGGGCTGCAGCGTGTGCCGGGGCAGCGCTCAGGTCAGGAGGGTCTCAGCCAGCATTTCTCAGATGCAGCCACCAGCAGACTTTTCTGCAGACACGACAGTCTCCTGGGCAGAGATGGGGGCCAGGTGGGGGCAAAGCAGCAGCCGCCAGCTGTTGCTCCTGGATGCGCCGCCTTGGTGTTTGCTGGCGCTGCCAGCAGGGATCAGTGCCCTGCACCACACAGCCTCCCCGGGAGCTCTGGGCAGCGCCTCTGGAGACGTGGGGCTGGGTGTGTGGGGTGCCAAAGGAACCTGGAACTCCCAGGCAGCTGGGGAGTTCCCTGTCCACCTTCCTGAGGGCTTGGACAATGGTCAGAGTGGCCACCAGCGAGAGTCGGGGGCTGCACCGTGAGGCCCCCAAAACCGTTCCCAGTTGTGCTGCTGGCATGGCACCAGACTGGCCCAATCGCAGCTGTGGTGGACCTGGCCAGGGACCCAGGCCAGCACCGAGCCCTGCCTTCTCTGCCTCTCGCAGGCCTGCTGACACTGTCGGGGATCAGCGTCTACATCAGCTACTCTGGGGCGGCCTTCGCCGAGACCATCCACATGTACAACCAGCAGGACTTTGACCACGTCCGCATCAGCTTTGGCTGGTCCATGGCACTGGCCTGGCTCTCCTTCAGCACTGAGGTGCTGGCCGGCTCCCTCCTCCTCCTCGCTGCCCGGCTCCTCAGCCTGCAGCAAGCCACACGCTCCGTGGCCATCTGAGCCGCAGGGAGATGGGCAGGGACACCCCAGCGCTCCGCCATCTGCAGCTTCTTTGGGACTGACCTTTCTGCCACCCCGTGCCCCACGCACCCAGCTGCAGGCCCGCTGCATTGCAGTCCCTGCTGCTGGGAGGGTAGTGGGTAGGGGGCAGAGGCTAAAACCCCACAGCAGCAGGCCCAGACTGACCCTCCACCCCCTGGTGCTGCTGGCTACAGCCTGGATTCCCTGAGTTCTTGGGGCTGAGCCAGTGACTTGGGGATGGACCTGGCGGCCAGCTCCCCTCGATCCAATGGACCCTGGCTATGATGGAGGCCAGCCTGTTAGAGGGGGCCTACACCCTCCCCACACAGAGCCAGGCAGCTGCAGGGAGAATGATGGAGACAAGGTGAGAGCACAGGGCCGCTGCACCATGCTCAGCCATGGCTCGTGGAAGACCTGGACAGCAGAGCACCCGTCAGAGCTGGGCCAAGCCTGGGGTGAAGGAAGCAGGGCCAAGGGGCAGTCAGCCCCAGCCTGAGGCTTCTCTGCTTGCAGCCTGCCACAGCCCCCTGCTGCCGGGGCTGCCACTGCTTCAGCCGCCCTCCCACTGCCAGAGCATCTGGCCTCCTGTCCTCTGCCCAGCATGTCCCAATAAAAGGTTCCTCTCTGATTCCATAGCTAGCACCTGTCTGTCTCTGGAGCCTCCCACCCCTCCCAGACCCCAGGCTACCACAACCCCTGGGGGCTGAGAGAGCTGGAGGCCCGGCCTCTGCCTGCACGGCCTTGCAGCCACCCCTCTGCCCCAGGGGCTGCTGCAGCACTGCCTTGTCCCCAGGTGCTGGACCTCCCGGCCGGGGAAGGAGCAGGGCTGAGCACCACCCAGAACCCCTCTCTGTATGCCCCATCCCCTGCTGCGGCGCAGTGGCCTCTCTTGCTGAAGAAACTGAATTTCGGCAGCCACGGTGCAGTGCGCTCCTGACCAGCTGGGGCCCTGCATTAACATAGCCTTAGTAGACAAACCCCTAAGCCAGGCCAGGAGCTCGCTCTTTATTTAGCCATAGGGAAGTAGAGCAGCCCCCCCAAGGCTCCAGGCGCCCCGACATCAACCCACAACTGCAGCCAGCCCCAGGAAAGGGAGCATTCAACCAGGAACTGCAGAGACTCCATCGTGGGGTGCCCCAGCCCTGCCCCCTTACACCAGGGCTCTCTCAGCATGCCCCCCGGTGGGCTGCTTCATAGCACGTTCCAGGGGCCCAGTACCCGCGTGGAGAATGCCCTGCCGCCCCCCCGCGTATCACTCGGACCCAGCTGTGGCAGCACCGCATGGGCAGGGTCAATCCCTCAGGCGGGCCACTTAGGGCTTGTGGGTCATGACCAACACCTTAAACTCCAGCCAGAGCCCACAGGCAGGCTGCAGACCCGGGGGCACGGGTCACGTGCGCCCAGGAGGCACAGCAGGATTCAGTGCCTGAAGGAAGCTGCCCAGCTGGCCGCTGAGGGGACCGGCTGTCAGCTCCAGCAACCAACGGGTGCAATCCTGCCGCGCCAGCAAAGGCACTGAGCAAAGCACGCTGCACCAGCGCTTCCAGCCCTGCATCCTCTACAGCAGACTCCAGAGCCTGGAGCCCAGCTGCCAGGCTCCAGGGCGTAGGTCCTCACACGTTCCCTGGGTGTAGCGGGCACCCAGGAATCCTAGAGCTGTTGGTCACGCTGCCCGGTGTGCAGGGCCCATAGTGCACATCCCTGTGGGCAGGGATCCCGCGGCTCCCGGCCTTTCCCCAGGCCCCTGGGAAGCTGTCACACTAGATTGTGGGATACCCCCAGAGGCATTGTGGGAAGAGGGGCCACGGCCCTGATTCAACTGGCAGCAGCACTGCATCCACAGAGGTCTCTGGCAGCGTGGGGAAGGCCTGCTCCTGTGTTTGGAGCAGTGAGCAGCTTCTGGCTGGGCCGGTGAAGTGTAGACAGGTGAGCAGGAGGCTCAGGGGCAGTGCAGCCCGGCATGGCTCAGTCATTGGGCTGCGTAATGCAACCACATGGGCCATGCCCTGTTTAACTCCCACTGCCATGGCCCTGGCTGGCTCCATTCCCCGAGTGGGGCTGGCCCAGACAGGCAAGCCCCGGCTCCGCTGCACTGTGGCTGGAGCCGGCCACGTGGGCCGAGTGGCTGTGGTTCCCATGTGGGTGGCCAGCCAGTGGCATCCTGCTGGGCAGGAGGCGCTGGGCAGGCTGGGCCCCCAGCTCGCGCTGGGACGTTCGATCCTGGCTTGGCAGCCCTGGGCTCTGAAGGGCAGAGGCAGGGGCAGTCTCCTATCTGGCCTGGGTGCACCCCTCCTGCCCGCTCTAGGGTGCAGCACCTCGCTCCCACCTGCACTGCTCGGCCACAAATTTCAGCTTGTTGGCTGCCAGCTGGGTGTCCTGTGTGGAGACGTCACAGTGCCAGACGGCCCGCAGGGAGCGCGCGGCCCATGGGAACAGCCGCACGCTGACAGCACGCCCTGTCTCAGCCACCTCCTCCTCGCTCACCGCCTGCATGCGCTCACACAGCTTCTCCGGGGACAGCCAGGGCACAGCCACCTTCACCAGCACCATGTTGGTCTCCACAGCCGAAGGGTCGACAGAGCAGATGGGCGAGCCAAGCTCCAAGACGCCTGGGGGTGAAGGACACATGCTGTTAGGCTGTGCCTGTACCAGCACCAGGCTCGCCCCCAGCAGCGCAGAGGGATTCTGCAGCCCCTGGGGTAAAACAGCGAGGGGCCCATCCCTCCTCTGCTCACAGGAGATGGGGCCGGGGGAGCTGCAGGGAAGGCACCAGGTTCCCCTTTTGACCCTCCTGGGAGCCCCTAGCTGGATCCCTTACCCTCCCAGGGCAGGCAAACTCCACAGTCTTTCTGTGCCCAAGCTGAGCTCCCAGGCCTGAGCCAGGCACGTGCTGAGGGACAAAGAGGAGGATGGGGCCAGGACACCAGGGTTATCCCTGACTGAACTGGGCCAACCTCAGCTTCCCCGAGCCAGGGGCAATGTGTCCTGGGCTCCTGCCCAGCAGGGTCCAGCCTACCCCCTCCCCCACCCATAGGCACAAAGCCCTTGGCCTCGCTTCTGGAGCAGGGCACCTGCAGGCACCTTGGGCGAAGCTGCGGGCGTTGCCGTGGTCTCTCTGCAGTGTCTCCTCCATGCGCTCCAGCCCTACACGGGCAGCTGCCGCCAGCACCCCTGCCTGGCGCATCCCTCCACCAAGCAGCTTCCGCATGCGCCAGGCCTCTGCCACGAACTCTCTGCACCCAGCAACCAGAGCTCCGGCTGGGGCACCCAGCCCCTGCACTGCCAAGAGAGGAAGTCAGAGCCGGCCCCCAAGGGAACCACCCCGTGCCCCAAAGGGGCCTCCCACCCTGACTCCTGGGTATCTGCTGCCTGTCCCAGAGTGGGCTCCCCCGGGAGCTGCCTCATGCCCCTCCCAGCTGGCCCTGGGAACCAGCTCCGTGGTGTGTCACCTTCCCTGCACCCCCCGTCTCCGGACACACCTTGGAGAAGCAGAGGGAGACGGAGTCGCAGTGCTGGGTGATCTGAGCCGGGGCGACGCCTTGGGCCACAGCTGCATTCATCAGCCGTGCCCCGTCCATGTGGATGTGCAGCCCGTAGCGGTCAGCAAGCAGGCGCACCTGGAGAGGAGAACGTGGTGAGGCCGGGGCCAGTGGAAGCAGCTGGATGCGGAGCCCCAGAGAGCTGCCAGAGGCTGGACTCAGGGCCCACGGCAAGGCTGTGGCTTTGTGTCGCCTGCTGCCCCACCCCGCCCTCACCACCCAGCCCAGCCACTCAGTCTCAGATAGGGCCCTGCCTTTGGGGCCGAGCACACGTGGGTGGCTGCATCCCCAGCCAGCGCACCCCTGTGATATGGGGCACAGAGGGCAGCTGGCCCAGCTGCTCCGAGTTAGCAGGCGGGGCAGGAATTGGCTCTCGAACCACTAGACCAGGAGCCCAGGACGGCGCCTTGGGGCTGAGGCCAGGGCCGGTGGTGCCGCCCCGCAGGAAGCTTCTCATGCCAGCAACAGGAGGCAGGCAGCGGGACGGGCTGCGCTGAGAACAGCACACTCGTGGACTGGGAGACGCACCTCCCTGAGGTAGGCAAGGGGGAGCACCCGGCCCCCTGCAGAGTTGTGGGTGTTCTCCAGGCAGATGAGCACTGAGCGAGGGTGGTACCGGCTGCCATAACCTGCACGGACTGTCGACTCCAGCTCGTCGAGGTCCAAGGTGCCATCTGGCAGATCCTGTAGCACCTGGGAATGGACCCCAGCTACCTACGCCCGGGACAGCATGGTGAGTGTGGGCAGGCCTGAGGGCACCCAAAGCCACGCTCTGTCCCAGCGAGCCATGTTCACCAGAGTGGAAAAGAAACATCTGACCATGGCTCACTTCCAAATATAACTCCAAGGTGTCCCCGCCCCACCCCTGCTCCAAACCTATCCTACCCCCACTACATCTCCATCCCACATCTCCCCCATCTGTCCCAGCCTAGGGTGTTCCCGGGACTCCTGTGCTCAGCCCTTGCACCCTGATGCTACCCGCAATGTGGCCTTCTGCCATGGCCTGCGGCTGCTGAGCACGTCACCCGAGTGAGGGGTTGAGCCCTGGGTTTGCACAGAACCAGCCCCATGACTGCTCATTTAACAGCAAGCCAAGAAAAGCCGGAGCCTTGGTAAAGGCCTGAAGCACCAGAGGCCGAGGGGGTGGGGCAGGGGACAGCCGGGCACCCCGGGGCGGGGGAACACAGAGCTCCTCGGGCAAAGCCTGGCAGGCCATTCTTTCCCCCACAGTTGCTGCTGCGAGCGGCCACAGGGGGGCAGCAGCTGGCCAGGATTCACAGTCCTGCTGTGACCTGCCTGAGAATTTGGCCCAGTGCTGCCCCCCTGTGCCCACGTCCCACACCCCCTCCACTAGAGACACCTGCCCCCCTCCATGTTAGAGCGATAGGGCAGGGGCAAGGCCTCTGGCCCCACACCAGGCCATCCGCGCACATGCAGACACCGGGACAGCAGCCACGTGGGGATTTGTTTCTGAGATTCAGGCCCTGCTGGGGTTCTGACCCCGCTCTGTTCCCCGGCTCACGACAGACACAGTGTGTGTGCATGGCCCTGCCCAGGCAGTGAGCGTACAAGGCTCTCCCCAGCTGGGACCATGCCGAGGTGGGGGATGCTCCTCGTGCATCCCTTGGCCCTTCCCTCCATGCCAGGAGGGTTTGGGGCGCTCCCCACCTGGGAATCCCAAACGGGATCAGAATCTGACCCACCCATTCCAGACCATCCAAAGCCGCCCTGAGGCGACAGGGCAGCGCCCTGGGGTTTCCTGAGCCGGAGGAGGGTGCCCAAGCCGGACCCAAGTGCACCGCATACCTGAGCAACCCCTCCCTGTTCGAAGACGTGCAGATGGGCCTCCCTCCCGACGAGCAGCTGAGCCCCCCTGCGCTGGCAATGGCACATCACTGGGACAAGAGAGGGCAGTGAAGGGGGATGGGTGGGGCCTTGGTAGACAGACTGGGGGGAGCACGTCAGGAGCAGTTCCAGGGGGCCGAGCCGTGCGGGGCACAAAGCAGCAGGGCTCTGGCCCCACAGACAGGCAGACTGTGGGCCCAGCAGGGGCTGCTTTGGCATTCCCCTTCACCAAGATGTGCCGTGTGCCTCCCTGTCTCCTGGGGAGCAGCTGCCACAAAAGCCAGCTGCTGACCGAGCCCCTGGGGCCAGGGACTGGCCACCCCATCGCTCAACCACAGGGGCACTTGAAACAGTCCCGGCTGTCCCTGAACAACTGGTGCTTGCCTTGCCCGCCACAGCAGCCCCTGCTGCAACTGGCTGGGGCGGGAGTAGCTGGGAGCTTCCCCCCACAACCCGTCAGCGCTCCTGCCCCCCACAGCACCCCCTGCTGGGACAGGCTGGGGCGGGAGTAGCTGGGGGCTCCCCCCACAGTCAGCGCTCCTGCCCCGTCCCCCAAAGCACCCCCTGCTGGGACAGGCTGGGGCGGGAGTAGCTGGGGGCTCCCCCCACAGTTAGCGCTCCCTGTTCCCCACAGCACCCCCTGCTGGGACAGGCTGGGGTGGGAGTAGCTGGGGGCTCCCCCCACAGTCAGCGCTCCTGCCCCGCCCCCCCAAAGCACCCCCTGCTGGGACAGGCTGGGGCGGGAGTAGCTGGGGGCTCCCCCCACAGTCAGCGCTCCCTGTTCCCCACAGCACCCCCTGCTGGGAGAGGCTGGGGCTGAAGCTTCAATTTGGCAGACACACACTTCCCAGGCCCGCGGCAGCCAAGAGCTACTTGCCGAGCTGCTGCGCAGGGGGTGCTATGGAAGAGCCCGACAGCTGGCTCGTAGCCAGCCAGCGCTGTGCTGGTCTGCCCACCCCACGGGACTCACCAGCAATGAGGTTTGCCATGGTCGACGTTGGCACAAACAAAGCCTCCTCCATTCCTAGGAGCTGGGCGGCCAAGTGCTGCAGCTCTGCATGGAAAGAGTCACAGGTGTGCACGCGCGGGGGGGGGGGGGGGGGGGGTCATTAGCACTTGGGGCGGCATGCGAACAAGAGAACGTGCCAGCAACGTGCCCCTCAGGGCAGCAACAAGTGGGGCAGCTCACAGAATCTGTGTGCCCTTTGGGGGTGGGGGCAGCACAGGCACCGAGCAGGGGGTTCCCATCACACTGGAGCCCTCCAGCTTGGCCGAGACCCACTGCATTGACCCCTGCTGCCCTGGCAGGTGATTTGCTCGGGGTTCAGTGGGTCCCTGCCCCAGCCCTGGCAGGGGAAGGGAGGGGCTGGGCACTCGTTCTGCTCATGACCAGACTTCGAAAGTGTACCAGGAAGCCGCTGCAGAAGCAGCATCTGCCCACCTGATGTGTGGGGGAGGGGGAGCCCGAGTTCACAGCCCCATGGGATCTGTTCCTGGAAGCTGATGCTCGGCCCCTTTGCCCTACACCCCTGCCCTCCCCCGGCCCCTCCTCTCCGTGCGGTTCCGCTCTGGGCTCCCCACAGCTGCTGCCACTGTGTTGTCCTGCTTGTGACCCACCCCGGCTACCTGCAGAGGGGAGGGCTGGCCCCACCCTGGGGCTGGGCACATCTGTGGGAGCAGGGGTCTGCGGGGGGGCCAGGGCAGCCCACTCTCTGGCTCTGCGTGGGGGTGTCCCAGCCACCGGGGCCCATCAGCGCCCAGGCAAGGGGCACGGTCACCACAGCGCTGCCCCCAGGCCTCACCATTGACCGTCGGGTCCTCCCCATAGTCGTCATCCCCCACCTCGGCCTGGGCCATGGCCTGTCTCATCTCCGCGCTGGGCCGGGTCACTGTGTCGCTGCGCAGATCCACCACATGGGGCTGGGCCCCCCAGCTGCGCGGGGCCGGCGGCGAGGGGCTGGGGTGGGAGAGCACAACCAGCTTGGAGAAGAACGGGCAGGCTAGGCAATGTCTGTGATGGCCTGGCTGTGCCAGCCCCCTCTCCCCTGCCCCCCCAGGCCTCCCCCCCTGCTCCCCCCCCGCACTCCTCTCCCCCTGGCCTCCCCCCCTGCTCCCCTGCCCTCTCCGCCCCCCGCACTCGTCTCCCCCTGGCCTCCCCCGCTGCTCCCCTGCCCTCTCCCCCCCCCCACTCCTCTCCCCCTGGCCTCCCCCCTGCTCCCCTGCCCTCCCCCCCCCCCGCACTCCTCTCCCCCTGGCCTCCCCCCTGCTCCCCTGCCCTCTCCCCCACCCGCACTCCTCTCCCCCGGCCTCCCCCCCTGCTCCCCTGCCCTCCCCCCCCCCGCACTCGTCTCCCCCTGGCCTGCCCCCCTGCTCTCTCCCCCCCCCCGCACTCCTCTCCCCCTGGCCTCCCCCCCTGCTCCCCTGCCCTCTCCGCCCCCCGCACTCCTCTCCCCCTGGCCTCCCCCCCTGCTCCCCTGCCCTCCCCCCCCCCCACACTCCTCTCCCCCTGGCCTCCCCCCTGCTCCCCTGCCCTCCCCCCCGCACTCCTCTCCCCCTGGCCTCCCCCCTGCTCCCCTGCCCTCTCCCCCCCGCACTCCTCTCCCCCTGGCCTCTCCCCCTGCCCCCCCCGCACTCCTCTCCCCCTGGCCTCCCCCCCTGCCCCCCCGCACTCCTCCCCCCCTGGCCTCCCCCCCTACCCCCCCCACTCCTCTCCCCCTGGCCTCCCCCCCTGCTCCCCTGCCCTCTCCCCCCCCCGCACTCCTCTCCCCCTGCCCCCCCCGCACTCCTCTCCCCTTGGCCTCCCCCCCTGCTCCCCTGCCCTCTCCCCCCCCCCACACTCCTCTCCCCCTGGCCTCCCCCCTGCTCCCCTGCCCTCCCCCCCGCACTCCTCTCCCCCTGGCCTCCCCCCTGCTCCCCTGCCCTCTCCCCCCCCGCACTCCTCTCCCCCTGGCCTCTCCCCCTGCCCCCCCCCGCACTCCTCTCCCCTTGGCCTCCCCCCCTGCTCCCCTGCCCTCTCCCCCCACGCACTCCTCTCCCCCTGGCCTCCCCCCCTGCCCCCCCGCACTCCTCCCCCCCTGGCCTCCCCCCCTACCCCCCCTACTCCTCTCCCCCTGGCCTCCCCCCCTGCTCCCCTGCCCTCTCCCCCCCCCCGCACTCCTCTCCCCCTGCCCCCCCCGCACTCCTCTCCCCTTGGCCTCCCCCCCTGCTCCCCTGCCCTCTCCCCCCCCGCACTCCTCTCCCCCTGGCCTCTCCCCCTGCCCCCCCCGCACTCCTCCCCCCCTGGCCTCCCCCCCTACCCCCCCCACTCCTCTCCCCCTGGCCTCCCCCCCTGCTCCCCTGCCCTCTCCCCCCCCCCGCACTCCTCTCCCCCTGGCCTCTCCCCCTGCCCCCCAGGCCTCTCCTCCCCCCGCCTCCCCCAAGCCTCTAATCCCCCGCCCCCCGGGCTTCTCCCCTCCCCCCTGCGCCCAGCCTCCCCCCCCCCACGCACCCATCGGCCGGGCCGGGCCGGGCCGGGTCGGGGCCTCCCCCCTTGCAGGGAGGCCCGGTCGCCCCGGTGCGCCGTGGGGCGGGGGGGGGCTTGCAGAGCGAGCGCCCCCCCCGCCCGGCGGCGCGACCCACGCGAAGCAGCCGCAGCATCGCCCCCCCGCGCCCAGCTGGACTACAAGGCCCAGCATGCCTTGCGGCAGGGGTGCCCCCCCGTGCCGGCCGCAGGGCATCCTGGGAACCGCAGCCCCCGCCCGGCCGGGGCTGGACCCAGCGCCCAAGGGGCGTGGCCGGGGGCGGGGTCTGCCGGGCGCCCCGCCCTCCCGGCTGGCTCTCCCCCCCCCCCTTACCCCCCCTGCCTGGGGGCTCCCGGCCCCTCCGCTGTGGGGCTGCCCGAGGGGCCCAGGCGCCCCGGGTCGCAGCCCGGGGGCGGCTCCGGGTGCAGCCCCCGGCGCGGGCGCAGAGCCTGGGAGCGCGCGGATGTCCACGGTTAGGCGGCGTTGTAGGTCCCAAGCGCACTGGCTCCTGAAGAACTGGCCGGGGCCGTGGGGGCAGCTCTGCCCGCCCCCCCCGGGTCGCTGCGCCAGGCCTGCGGGCCGCCGCGGCATGCAGGTGCCTGGGGAGGCAGGTGGCGCCAGCCGGGTGAGGTTTCGGGCGGGCCTGAGGCAGCTCGGCTCTGACCGCAGGCCCCAAATGCAGCCCGTGATGTCCCGGAGCGGTGGCCCCGTCCAGGCAGGGGCCGTGCAGACACAGCGGGAGAGCGGCCTCTGCCCCAAAGAGCTCGCATTCGAAGGCGGCCTGTCGCTGAGCCGCTGCCGGGAGGACGAGTCCCCTGACGCGCTGGGCTGTTAGGGCTGCCGGTGTTTCTTTTGATGCAGGTTTCTTGGAGCAGTGGGGATGCCTGGCTAATCAAGGGCAGGGACATGAGCTGGGCTAACTCTGATCCCTTGGCAAGCCAAGGCCCTCCTAGGGCAAAGCATGGGTGAGGAGATGCAGGAATCTGCAGCCCAGTTCCAAGTGCAGCATTGGCATGCTTTGTCCATGTGAGGTTTGCCCGTGGCAGGAGTGGGAGGCGGATGAAGTCTGCAAGGGGTGGGGCTTACGTGCGGGTTACTGTCCCCAGGGGACATGTTCTGATGTTCCTGACTGCTTGATGCCATTTGCTGACACCCAAAGACAATTACTCTGCTGGTGTCTCTCTGGCCAAGTGTAAGAGTACCTGTGGCAGGGACAGAGGCAGGGTCTGACTCATGTCTCTGGTACCATCACCCTGCTCCATCCCCAGCAGGGAGGGGAACTCCTTCTCTGGCCCCCTTGGCTGCAGACCAGCAGCATGGCCCCCGTGTGTTTGGTGCCGGGGACCTGGCTAGGGGAGGGGAGGGAGAGCTGCCCTATGCCAGTGGCTAAAGAAATCAAGTAAGGGCCCTCATTCCCAGGTGCCCTCCCTGCTATCCTGTCCTGACCCCAGTGAACCCGTCCCTGTCTCTGGGAAGCTCCCTCTGCCCCTGCCGGCTGAAGTCCCACTTGTGCTCTCACTGCCTCCTGATCCTGGCCCCACTATGGCAATGGCAGGGCTGCCACGGGAAGGGAATGAGCAAGGGGACACTCAGGCTGAACATGGCTGGTTTGTGCTGTTCTCCTCCCCGGCACTCTCACAGTCACCTTGGTGCTCTGAATCTGCAGCTCCCTCAGGCTCCTTTGCCCCAGCCCCTGGTCCCTTTCTGGGGGTGACTCCTCCACCGGGTGTTTGCCGGCTCCAGAAGAGATCCCTGGGTCAGAGCGGGCATGTTCCTCACATACTGTGGGTCGGCACTGGTCTCCAGGGAGATGGGCAGTGTGAATCCAACCTTTGTGCCTTTTCTGTGCACACACAGAAACATATTTATTTAATTGTAATTATTCTTGTCACGCTGCTACAGCTGCTAACAGGAAACCAAAGCAGTGACCTTTGCTGCTGGGAATCCGAGCCCAGCCTGGCAGTCACAGCCCTCTGCACTGGAGTCTAATGCTCAGTATGGCTGGCGCACAGGCAGGTAAACGGGTTGTATGGAGATCGATATAAAATCTCCTCCCCCTTTGTTCCGAGGCTCTACAGGACTCTTGGTCCCCTGACAAAACCAACACGCTGCACACACAAAAGTCGCTATGTGCATGGCTCAGAAAGGCCGTGTCCTGCACCACCATGAGCCTTTTCCGCTCTGTTCCCATCCCACTCCCAGCCTTGCCAGGAGAATGGCTCTGTGTGGCCTGTGTGCTGACGGGTGTCCAGGCACACGCTCATGCACATGCTTTACAGGTCCACACTGGGAGGGAGGCCATTTCTCAGGACAGGTTCCGAGGCCCCGGTGAAATCCCCCAACTGACTCCTCTTGCTTGGGCTGTGGCAGGGAGAGAGTGGCTGTGCCATCCCCAGGGCAGCAGAGGGGGAGTGCCTGCAGTGAGTGAAGACTTTGGCTGGCTGTGTCGGTGAGGAACGCTGGGACTTCAGCTGTCCTGTGCATGGGGTCTCCCTCCTTGGCCCCCCCAGGGCCAAAGGGGGAGGCAGTGCCCAGATGGGAGTTGGAGGGACTCAGACTAAACATTGCTTATGTGATGGGCAGGAGAAGCTGGGCCCGCCAAGGGGCTCTGTGACTGTGTCCTGGAGCAGTGGACGGCTGTAAGAACCTGCATAGAGCAGAAAGGGCCAGGGGTTGGTCCCTGGGGAGCCCTGTGAGCTGGCTGAGTGCAGCAGCTGAGAGCCATGCACTCCCCGCAGGTGTCTACTGGGTCACAGTCATGAGGTCTGTAGCAGCCCCCCAGGAGGGGGCAGGTTCAGTGCCAGAACCTGCCTGACGTGGAGAGATGTCCCTGATATGGCTCTGAGCACCAGGATCCAATAAACCCCAGCATGTCTGCTGCGGAAGCCCAGAGCCTGGCCCCTGCCAGGCCCTCTTGGGGTCAGTGGTTCCAGGGAGGAGGGCAGGAAGAATGCTATCATAGCACATGGGGCCATTCCCCAGGTCAGGGCAGCCCTTGGAGCTGGGCCTATACCAGCACTGTCTTCAGAGAAGAGAAAAGAAAAGGAGGACTTGTGGCACCTTAGAGACTAACCAATTTATTTGAGCATTAGCTTCCGTGAGCTACAGCTCACTTCATCGGATGCATTCACGAAAGCTTATGCTCAAATAAATTGGTTAGTCTCTAAGGTGCCACAAGCCCTCCTTTTCTTTTTGCGGATACAGACTAACGCGGCTGCTACTCTGAAACCTGTCTTCAGAGAGTCACTCCCCAGCCCTGGTACTGGTCAGTCTCCAGCCAGGGAGCAAGCCCAAGAGGGGGTCCGCCTCCCCCTCTGTTTGTGCTATCTGGGCCATTCCCGTGAGCAGTATGGGGGGGAGGGGAGAGCCTGGTGCATGGCCTCCAGTTTGTCCCCCCTACAGCGCAGACCCCTTCCTCCCGTTAATGACCTTTCTGCACAAGCACCCTGCCCCCGCACATAGGTGCTGGAGCTAGGGGTGCTGCCGCATCCCTGACTTGAAGTGGTTCCATCATATCCAGGGTTTACAGTTTGGTTCAATGGCTCTCAGCACCCCCACTATACAAATTGTCCCAGCACCCCTGTGTACAGCTGTACTCACACACCAGCAGAGCCTCCTCTGCAAAGCTGTACCCCCCCTACACAGCCATACATCCCATCTTGCATGAGTACACACTGCTGCTACTGTCCAAACCCCTAGCATACCCACCTGCACACTGCACAACCATCTGGACCTTGGTGTAGATACAGACACACCCATCCTTCCCTTTTTCTCTTCACCCAGCTGCAGTCTGAGCCATGCAGCCCCATAAAGTGAGTGACTGAGCCATAAACAGACCTTCACAGAGACGTTTTTCACACACAGAGGCCATATGTTAACAGTTTCTCTTTATTTACTGCCTCTATTTCCTCTTTGTTCCAGTAACTTGTCCTCCAACTTCGAGCTGCCTGTGATTAGGCAGAAAGGCCTCTAATCTCTGCGATCTGATTTACCGTCACTGAGAGCAGCCGCTTCCCGTTACTGGTCCTGGACTTGGGAACATGGTCAGCTCTGCCTGCTGGCTCCCCTCTCCTCTCCAAAGCTTCCTTCATCACACACTCTGCCTTCCCTGCAGCTTCCTCTTCCAGTAAGCGCTGGGCAATGACTCAGTTACACAGCAGGTAAGGGGCTAGGCCAGGAAATGCAGAGTGTAGTGACGGGGAAGTGGAGTGACTAGGTCTGGGAGTAGGGTGGGGAGCAATCCAGAGCAAGGAGGCAGGACTGCACACTCCTCACCTGGTTTCCAACAGACACTGCTCGCTTCTGGGGAATGGCCTGTTGGACTTTGGACGTGACTCAGTGTTCTTGCCATGGTGAAGTTCCAATTAAGCATGGGCGTCACTGGATCAAGGGGCCGTTTTCAGCCTAAGTCACTGCAAAGCCAGCGTAAAGCCGCCCCCACTCCCCTGCAGAACACCCTGGGGTAGGGCCCTCCTCGTCAGAAGCAGGCGGCATGGCCTAGAGTGGGCGGGATGGCTCTAAGCCCTGGCTGTTTTCCATTGTCACAGCACCTCTAAGGGCTGCTGGGGTGCAAAAAAGGGCAGCACTCGAGGCCGAATCGGCCCCAGCAGCCCTAGGGAGGGAAGGCATTGCCTCTCCCTTGCTTGCTGCAGCAGGCTCAGCACCATGGCAGGGATGAATTCAGGCAACCATGACTACAAGAAGCAGGAGACGGCTGCCTCAGCCCTCTTGCTGTGCTGTGAACCTGCCCCGGGCACTGCAGACCCCGGTGCTGGCACCGTGGCGTGTCTCAGCTAGCATGGGCAGGGCACCACTGAGGGAACGGGCAGGGCACCACTGAGGGAACACGCAGGGCAGGAGTGCCAGCTGAGGCCAGCGGGAAGCTGGGGGGACGGGGGAGCTGGCGTTCTGCCATCACTCAGCGCTGCTGGGAATACTCCACATTCCCTGCCCAGATCAGCTGTGTCCGTTCTTGGCAGCCGTGCAGGCAACGACTTTATGGGGGAGGCGGCTCAGGGAGGAGGGCTCAGCCTTGGAGCCCCTGCCCGCATGAGGTAACAGCTGAGGGTGCCAAAGCTCTGAGATCATGCTGGCCGCCAGTGCCCTCTGCTCCCAGGTGCTGGCTTTGCTGGGCTCCTTGTGGGGCCAGGTCTGCTCCGCCAGCTGCTCCGATCACCTTCATCGTGGTCAGCACCCCACTGCGCTCCCTCCCTCGCTCTGTGCTGGCTCTGGCTAGTCCCCAGCCACATTGCTTTGGCCGGACACGGGAGAGCTTTGCTGTCCCCTTCCCTCTTCAAGAGCTCACCCGCGAGACTCTGTGCTGCAGCCACCTCTCAGTGGGGCCCTCGGAGCTTGGCACAGTCAGGCCTTAAAGCTGCAGCAGAGCCCTCAGTGCTCAGTCTAGGACCCTGCACTCCTAGGGGCAATTTACCCTGCGATGCCTTCTCAGGGGCAGCCGCAGGGAAAGTCCCTCCCAGCGGGGGCTGCAGGGTGACAAGGCAGGGGGCTCGCTAAGGGCTGTGTCTTGCGGCCGCCACCTGACAGCTTTGGCCTCTGCCCACTTTGCCTCCTGAGGAATGTGTCATTGCTGGGGGGGGTGAGGTCCTTCTGTGTGGCTGGCCTCCCGGGGCTAAAATCAGCGGCTTAGCTTTTCCCAAACAGCACGATCCTTATCCTGGCTGGGCAGAGTTGAGCGTCCCTCCCTTCTCACTGGAGCAGACAGCCTCACCGGGTGATTCCCAGAGCCCACAGAGATGCTCCTCCTGTCTCGGCTGTGCAAAGACCCTTCCCGGAATATGGCACATCACGGACGAGGGGCCCTTTTCTACTCCACACGTGTCCCTGGGGTTCCGCCTTGGGGAGGGCGCCGGAGGCTTGCCTGGCACACGCCGCCTCTTGGCCTCGTCGGTACCAAGAGAACCGCTGCGTGGGCACAGGAAAGGGCCGCACAGCCCACTGGCTCCGCGGATTTGCTGCGGGCAGCCCAGTAACACGAGCAAATCTTAACAGGGAAACCCCAGGCCAGATGCTCTGAGCCCAGCGTTGGTGGCAGCCTTCTGCCTGCCCAGGGCCATGCGTGGGCATGGGAGATGTGGGTTGAGAGCTCCTGCAGCAGGGGCCTAAATCCCCTTAATAAGTCTGGAAGAGTTGGCAGCACTGAGTGTCACCTACCCACCGGTGGGGCAGGGGGAGTTCAACAATGAAAAGACAGAAGGGCCTGCAGGGCTGGCAGCAGGGGGCTGGTGGAGTGAGGGATGGTGGCAGGGGGTGACAAAGCAGGGCCTGCAGCAGGGGCTGGTGGAGCGGGGCCAGCAGGAGGGGATGGCTGAGCAGGGGGCTGGCAGAGTGGGGCCTGCAGGAGGGGGTGGCTGAGCAGGGGGCTGGCAGAGTGGGGCCTGCAGGACGGGGTGGCTGAGCAGGGGGCTGGCAGAGTGGGGCCTGCAGGAGGGGGTGGCTGAGCAGGGGGCTGGCAGAGTGGGGCCTGCAGGAGGGGATGGCTGAGCAGGGGGCTGGCAGAGTGGGGCCTGCAGGAGGGGGTGGCTGAGGAGGGGGCTGGCAGAGTGGGGCCTGCAGGAGGGGGTGGCTGAGCAGGGGGCTGGCAGAGTGGGGCCTGCAGGAGGGGATGGCTGAGCAGGGGGCTGGCAGAGTGGGGCCTGCAGGAGGGGGTGGCTGAGGAGGGGGCTGGCAGAGTGGGGCCTGCAGGAGGGGGTGGCTGAGCAGGGGGGTGGCAGAGTGGGGCCTGCAGGAGGGGGTGGCTGAGCAGGGGGGTGGCAGAGTGGGGCCAGCAGGAGGGGATGGCTGAGGAGGGGGCTGGCAGAGTGGGGCCTGCAGGAGGGGATGGCTGAGCAGGGGGCTGGCAGAGCGGGGCCAGCAGGAGGGGGTGAGCAGGGGGCTGGCAGAGTGGGGCCTGCAGAAGGGGGTGGCTGAGGAGGGGGGTGGCTGAGGAGGGGGGTGGCTGCTGCTAGGGTCCTACAAGGACTGCTTGTTGCTGTTGTTTTAGCTCTTCCGGCATGCTCCGGGTCTGTCTCTCTCCCGGCCGCTCTGACACCTGTGCCGGTTGCCCGGGAACAGGCTTGTCGAGCTCTGGGGGCTGGACCAGGTGGCCCCTGAGAGCTGTTTGCACAAGCCCGGGGGCAAGCAGAGAGTAAGATCAGTCACGGCTGATGCAGGTGATTCCCACTCAGCAGAGCTGGCAGTGCGGTGCCTGGAAGGACTGGAAGTTCAGCCCCTGTGCACACTTGGCTCCTGGCGAGTGTCTGGGCCTTGCTGTGACATGGGGCAGCTCCCGGAGGTCTTGGTTGGAGGGACTCCTGCCTCTCCTGAAACCTGGCTGACTGCAGGAGTGGAGCCCAGCGCTCAGGAAGGGTGGCCAATTGCTCACTGTGACCCAGGCATCAGCGTGTTGGGCCCCACCGACCCCCTTCAGCATGAGATTCCCCCCTTCCCCCCGCTTGGCTGCTGGGCTGGCTCCTGGCCTGGACATAGAGCCCCGAGGGTGGGTCCTCACTGCCTGGTGGGGGGCTGGCAGTTCCTGAGCTTGGAGCTGCATTCGGGGGACCTAGCTGAATAACCCTCGTTAATAGGATGGGATGTGACAGAGTGGGTAGTTCGCATGTGTGGGATCCATGACATTGGGAAGGCTGGGCTGGGACAGACACAGGTTGTAGGGAAGCAGCCCCACAACAAATTCCCAGTCCCAGGCACGATGGGCCTCAATGAGGACTCCTGGAGTGTATTCTGCCCCTGCCCATGAAAGGCTTGGCAAGCCGACCGGGCTCTCTCTAGACTAATCTGGCATGTCAGAGGCAGCCAGCATAAAATTGACTGGGCAGGAGCAAGGCGATCAGTGCTGCCGGCAGGCAGAGGTCGGGTGGCCGAGGAGCCCTCTGGGGACCGCGGTACCCTGGCCTGATGCTGCTGTAGCAGGGCAGCCTGCAGAAATTACACAGCTGGAAGGACAGGCTGGTGTTGTGTCCTGCGGGCACGAGGCTTTCCAAGGATAGGGCATAGCTGGGAATGAAGCAAGGCTCATGACCTGGTTCCCAGCGTCCTAACTGTCCTCTCCAGCAGGTGGGATTCAGGGAGAGATCCTCTTCTGTGACCCCATCCCAGCGTGGGACTGCTCAGCCTCGGGAGAACAGGATAAGGCAGCCAGCCAGCAACATGCCAGAGCAGAGACCGAGCCAGCCGGAGCTGTGGGCTGGGAGCTGTGTGTGAGTTGCACTCAGGAGGGCTGCCCCCTGCCCTGCCTAGGTGAGGCATTAACAATGCCCACCCACCGGGCACCAAAGCCGTGCCGCTGGCAGTACACAGCCGGAGCGGGGAGGGGCAGGGCTTGGGCGGCAGATGGTGGCCTTCTGCGGACCCAGACACGCTGGCCATCCTCATCAGGAACGGCCCCAACGACAAACCCAGTGCGGGAGAATCCCGGCCCCCCAAGGCTCTTGCATTCACCAGCCCCAGCCTCTGGCCTGAAAGAATGGACCAAACTCATTGCAGTGGCCGCTCTGGAGACATGGCTGCAGCCTCTTGGCCTCAGCCCAGGTGCTCTGGAGTGCCCGGGTGGCACTTCTGTTAAGAGGGTGCTTGGAGTCCTGGTTCCCAGCCGTCTCCCCGGTCTGCAAGCCAGTTGCTTCAGTTCACAAAAAGCAGTTAAAACCCTGGCGGTCTCTGGGCCAGGAACCAGCCAGGATATGGCAAAAGGCCACTGAAAACAGCTGCCAGTGACTGCAGAAATCCATAGGGTTAATTGAGCTGAGGCTGGAACAAGCCAGACAGACCTGAGCTGCAGGAGGGGAAGTCCTTGCAGCTGGGAGTGAAATAGTTCCATAGTGAATGGCTGTGCAACCCCCGCCCCCATGCCACGGCTGGAAGGGACAAAGGACTGGACAGGCTGGGCGGCCTGCAGCATGCAGACCCTGGTAAGAAGTGACTTGGCCTGGGCACCCCTGTCATCAGCTCCCAGGACTGGGACAGGGAGAAGGACTATTGCCTCCAAGCTATCCACATACAGAGTGGCAGGCAGCTCATGCTCCCTGCCCTCTGTTCCTATCTGGGAAATCCTGAAGCATCAGCAGTGCGATGGCAAAGCCCATGTCCTGAACTAGCCCCAGGTGCCTGGTGTTGCACCGGGGCAGCTTTAAGGGTCAGACCTGTTCAGAAGACCTGCAGCATGGGGCCCAATGTCACGGCACCTCAGGCTTCTGAAACATAAAATGCTAAAAATAAACATAAAACAAAAATCACAGGCCTAAATAAAAGCGGAATCTCAGCCGGATTGTGCTGGCTTGTGTATTTCCGGTTATTGGAACCTCGCACCGCTTGGCAAATTGTTCTGCGATGCTCCCCAGCTCCAACCTTGCTGTCTCGTCTTTCTCAGTTGCAAGGAGATCAGGGTCACTCAGCCATGTCTGTGACAATGCTGAGCACACGTCGTTTTTACACGTCTTAATGTGCTCTTTGCACGTCCAGCACTAGCCACTCCAATTGGTAGGGTGAGAAGGAGTCAGCACAATACTCCCATTGCTGGGAAAACATCACCAAGAGACCCTGACACTGAAATTCAAGTAGCGCTGGACTCCCAGTGACAAACTGAACCCTTCTGTGTCCTTTGTAAATAACACATCTTGAAAGACAAAATCTCATGCACCACGTCTAAAGAAGATGATGAGTATTTTCCCATGAGTTTAAGAATTTCCTCCTTTGCCTCTTCTAAAGTTATATTTTGAAATTGCCTGGGATAGAGGAACCAGTTTGAAATCAAATAGAAAATCAAAGCACAATGGCCATTTGATCCACAAGGCTAATATACGCGTTTGCATCTACAATGACAATAAAAAACGTGGCTTCTTTGCAGCTATTAAGTATGTGCCTCCTGGTTTCTGATGCTAAGCAACTTATAAGTTCATCAGTAATGTCTTGCTCAAGTATTTGATTCTCTTGGTGTCACTGATACATCCATGGGTAGTAAATTATTTTTTGTCAAGGTCCAAATTTCTTGGTCCAGGTCTAGTCAAGGTCCAGACTCCAGAGAAAATAATAATAACCCCCCGTCTCTCCCAATAATGATAATAATAAGTAAATAAAAAGATTTCAGGGTCTGTTTAAAAGCGTCTGGCGGCTGGGTCCACCTATTGACTACCCTGGCTTGATTGGGCAAAAGTTGGATTATGTCTAGCAAATAGCTTAAAGATGCTCAAGTAAATACCCCAGTTGTTGCTCTCCAGCACTTTACGGGCTGGCCATGGAAGGGGAGACTTAAACTAGCTACAGTTTGTAAAAAGAAAAGGAGTACTTGTGGCACCTTAGAGACTAACCAATTTATTTGCGCATAAGCTTTCGTGAGCTACAGCTCACTTCATCGGATGCATCCCATGAAGTGAGCTGTAGCTCATGAAAGCTTATGCTCAAATAAATTGGTTAGTCTCTAAGGTGCCACAAGTACTCCTTTTCTTTTTGCAAATATAGACTAACACGGCTGTTACTCTGAAACCTACAGTTTGTAGTATTTCTTGCCATTTCCTAATCTTGTCAGGTGTTTGTTTATCCAAACACGCATCGATCCCGTGACCCTGTGCGAACAGCAGAGCTGCCACATGTGAACGCTCCTCCCATGAACAGACACTGACTTGTGCATCTTCTTCCAACCACTGAAACCTGGTACCCAGGTTGATTTTTCAAGTTTCTGTATCCCTGAACAACCAACAAATACGACAGGATCTAGCCACTTGACATGCAAAATGTCATGCCATGCATTTTGCAGTCTGTAAAATGCAGATAAAAAATTGCAGTTTGTAGGAAGAAAAGGAAGCTGCCCTTTCGACACACCACTCTCAGTGGGCTGGCAAGGGCCAGCTGTACAAGCATAAACAATTGCTCATAAACAGTTGATAAAACTGAATCTTATCAGATGGGAACTTCAGACCCATTTCAGCAGGAAGACTGCTTTGACCTGCTTCATTGTTGACCTGCTCATCTACAGCGCCTTTGGTTTTGCTCCTTTCAAGTTAATCTACAGAGTCTTTGGGTTTTTTTGTTTTTTTCAGATCATCTATAGGATCTTTGGCTTTGTTGATCTGTAGCTCATCTGACAGGGTCTTCAGTTGTCCTGGTTTCAAGCAAAGTTTCTCTGGAAATATCAGCTACTCCTTCAGTGGTACTGCACAACTCGTTTTCCTGATTTAAACCTTGACACAAGAACAGATTCAGCCCAGAATTGACATGTAGTTACTGTGTTTCTACTTCAGTCTGCGGGGGTTGATCAGGAAGTTTACAAATGATTGTTTCTGCTGCTTAGGATCCTTGGAGGCAGTTTATAATAACAATGTCTCTTTTTCTTTTTGTTTTCTAAAACCAGACGTGTATTGGTATTTTTGTTTTTCATTGTCAGATGTCTTCTAATATGAGAATAACTAAATTGGAAGTAAAGGCCTAAATAAAGTGCATTTATGAATTGTGCTGCCGAATTCATCCTTCCATGTGGGGGTAATCCTAAAAAGTATTGATTTGCTGTGAAGAATCTCGCAGAGTTAGGCAGAGCTAGAGTGGGGCTGGTCGGAGAGAGTGCTGTGGGGCTGGGAGAAGCCGGGGTTGGCTGGAGAGAGCACTGTGGGGCTGGCAGAGGCTGGAGCAGGCGGACAAATCTGCTCAATGGCCCACAGCAAGAGGAGGCTATGGAAACAAACTATATTTCCCAACAGCAGCCCCTGTGCACTGGAGCATGCCCAGTGGCTGCAATCCCTGCAGGATGGGGTAGAAAACTCATAAGAACGGACAGACTGGGTCAGACCAAAGGTCCATCTAGCCCAGTATCCGGTCTGCCGACAGTGGCCAATGCCAGGTGCCCCAGAGGGAATGAACAGAACAAGGAATCATCAAGTGGTCCATCCCCTGTCGCCCATTCCCAGCTTCTGGCAAACAGAGACTTGGGACATCATTCCTGCCCATCCTGGCTAATAGCCATTGATGGACCTATCCTCCATGAATTTATCTAGTTCTTTTTTGAACCCTGTTATAGTCTTGGCCTTCACAACATCCTCTGGCAAAGAGTTCCACAGGTTGACTCTGCATTGTGTGAAGAAATATTGCCTTCTGTTTGTTTTAAATTTGCTGCCATTTAATTACATTTGGTGACCCCTAGTTCTTGTGTTATGAGAAGGAGTAAATAACACTTCCTTATTTATTTTCTCCACACCAGTCATGATTGTATAGCCCTCAATCATATCCCCCCCCTTAGTCGTCTGTTTTCCAAGCTGAAAAGTCCCAGTTTTATTAATCTCTCCTCATATGGAAGCTGTTCCAGACCCCTCATCCTTTTTGTTGTCCTTTTCTGAACTTTTTCCAATTGCAATATATCTTTTTTGAGATGGGGCGACCAGATCTGCACACGGTATTCAAGCTGTGGGTGTACCATGGATTTATATAGAGGCAATAGGATATTTTCTGTCTTATTCTCTATCCCTTTCTTAATGATTCCCAACATTCTGTTCGCATTTTTGACTGCGGCTGCACACTGAGTGGATGTTTTCAGCGAACTATCCACAATGACTCCAAGATCTTTCTTGAGTGGTAAGAGTGAATTTAGACCCCATCATTTTGTATGTATAGTGGGGATTATGTTTTCCAATGTGCATTACTTTGCATTTATCAACATTGAATTTCATCTGCCAGTTTGTTGCCCAGTCACCCAGTTTTGTCAGATCCTTTTGTAGCTCTTCGCAGTCTGCCTGGGACTTAACTATCTTGAGTAGTTTTGTATCATCTGTAAATTTTGCCACCTCACTGTTTACCCCTTTCTCCAGATCATTTATGAATATGTTGAATAGGACTGGTCCCAGAACAGACCCCTGGGGGACTCCACTATTTACCCCTCTCCATTCTGTTAACTGACCATTTATTCCTACCCTTTGTTTCCTTTTTTTTAACCAGTTACTGATCCATGAGAGGATCTTCCCTGTTATCCCATGACGACTCCTACAACAACCAGCCACTTCTGGGCGTGCTCAAATGTGATGGGCGTTTGCAAAGGCATTGCAGGACTTGTGAGTGTGGGTTCCCTGGAAGCCCTGTAAAGATGGGGGCTCTTGGCCAGGGGCAGGGTTAGACCCATGCCACCCGTGCGATTGCATCACCTGTGGGGCGGTGAGGAGGCCCCATGCCTCACGCAGTTACCTATGGGGGTGCGGCCCCAGAATCAAGCAGGGGGAGGAGAAGGTGGCACTGGCAGAGGAAGAGCTGCTTGGAAGCCATGCACTTGGAGAGCCCCTGCAGGCTCAGGGCTGCTCGGCCACTCAACACGTGCCTGGTGCAGGCTGCGATTGTTTGCAGCAGGCTGGGAGCTAGCTGACAAAGAGCCATGCGCTGGTCCCCGCTGCCTGCCCAGGGAGGGACGCTCCAAAATGGTGGATGTGCCATGGATTCTGATGAGTGGGAAGACCAGTCTGGGGGGAGGCCACCCCCCATTGCCCAGGCTAATTCAAATGGGGCAGCAGGCACCAGCGCGCTGCTCTTCCAGGAGGCTCTGGCACTAGCTGTGGGGACAGCAGTGGGGCTTGGTGTCTGGCTTCCCTGGCAGCCGGCCTGGCTCTGACCGCAGCAGCGGGAGGGGCGCAGGGCCTGGGCCAGAGGGAGCCGATGGCCGGGCATGGAGCTGGGCGCAGGTGCAGAGGCAGGGATGGGGGTGGGGGAAGTGAGTTTATTTGAATGTGGGGTGTGTGATGGCCAGTGGAGGGCCCCAGGGCCCAGCTCTCTGGCGGATGGGAGAGGGTGAGGGGGGCCCGGAGCAGGTGGGGCATGGGCAGCAGCTGCTGGCTGTTAAATCGGCCACTGGTGTTGCCTGGGCTAGGTGCGAGGGCTGCTGCAGCGAGACCCGCTTTGGGGTGTGGGAGGGGCTAGGCCTGCCCGGAGATCCCTGTTGGGGGGCTGGGGAGTGCCCCGGCCTAACTAACTGCCCATGCCCCGTCCAGCTGCCCGTGCCCCTGGCTCCCTCGGGCCCCCGGGGAGGAGGCAAGGCCTCCCCGCCCTGCTGCTGGGGCCAGGAGCTTCGGACACCACCCGCCAACCTGTGACTGCGGCTGGCGTTGCCACGGTGACCCCCCCACCTCCTGCAACCACTTTTCCAGTAAAACCCCTGCAGAAATCCAGGCTTCCCGACAGGCCCATCCCCCAGCTGCCTAGTGCGTGGGCGTGGGGGCCCGGCTTGTGTGCTTAACCCCTCGGCAGCGCCGGGCAGAGCCTGTGAGCAAGCCGGGGAGAGCCGCCATCTGGCGCGGGGAAGCAGGGTTGCTGTTGGTACCCTGCCTTGTGGGAGCCTTGCTCATCGTCAGGGATAAGACAGGGCTATGTCCCTGGCCCTTCCCCAGCCAGCTGCTTATCCCAGCCCTGGCCGGGGGTGCTGGGGAGGGAGCAGGGTAAATCCGGAGCAGCCACAATCGTCACCCAGAGCTGCAGGGGAGAGGCTAGCGGGACAGGGCTTGCTGGTGTCACTGTGGTGAATCCACTCCCAGCTGCTCAGAGCCCCTGGGAAAGCTCAGGGCTCGGACCTACAGCGGCTGGTGGGACGGGCGGGCCTAGGCCCAGCCAGAACTGAAGGGCCGGTTCCTCAGCCAAGAGGAGGAACCACAGAACCCGAGCCAGAACGAACTCTTAGGGCAACAGATGAAAAACTGGAGATGGGAGTGAGGGTCAGAGGTTGAAATCAGGGACCCAGGAGGGGACACGGAGCAGAGAAGCCTGGGCAGCGCCCACCCCTCCTCTGAGGTGCCTGAGTGAGCGGGCACCGCTCAGAGGCACTCCGCCGGAGCTGTGGCTTAACCAGGCCCCACATGCCCCCCTGCAGCGTCCCCCTCCTGGTGTGGGGGCTGGCGTCTTTGCTCACGCCCGGAGGCGGGTGACGAGAGGTCTCAGGACTTTGTGGGACGTGTAAATGGGGAGGTGGGGGGAGTGGTGCAGCCACAACCTCAGTGAGAGGTTGTGGAGAAGCTGGAAGAGGGGCTGCAGCCTGCCACGCTCTGAGTGCCAGGGTCTCCCTCTTGCTGCAGGAGGGACGGGCCTCAGGAGATTCCGTGAACCGTGCCACAGACGTGCCCCTGCTCACGGCTCCATGGAGGGGCCGCCAGCTCATATTCCCACGGGGCCGTGGAACCAGAGTGCACTGCAGGCTGCCCCCCCGGGGCTCCCCACCCTCTGCTGACAGCAGCAGCGCCTCCCGCCTGGCGCTGGGGGGGCGAGGAAGGGGGACGTGTACGGGCAGACCAGTAGAGGATGTTGTTCAGCTGACTCAGGTGGTGGGCAGGGAGGGTCATGGGACAGGGGCCCAGTGACAAGATTCGGGGGGCGAGGGGTGGGCAGGGAATGCCCTCCCACACAACCTGCTTGAGATGTGCGAGAGAAGTGGGGTCATGGCTGCCCTCACCTCCTGGAGTACTCAACAGGGGAGACACAGGGTGGGCAGTGCATGCCCTGGCTGGGCGCCAGGGGGTCCCCCTGTCCCTCTGGCTATAGTCTAGGGAGTCTCCAGTTCTGGGGTACCTACCAGAACCATCCTCTGGTGCAACAAGGAGAGCAAGGGGCCCCATCTTGAGAACAGGGAGCACCCGGTGGGCCCTGCCAGCCTTTCCCAGGAGGAAGGAACAGGATCTGTGGCCTCAGGGAGCAGCGGAGGGGAGTGTGGACACTCCCTTTGTGAGCCAAGGGACTAACCCTGAACTGCCAGGGGCTAACTCTGAGAGAAGCCAGTGGGACAAAGAGCTTACGCCCACAGCTGGCAGATGCTATTTGTTTCATACTCTGTGTCTGGGCTCTGAGTTTGACTAGTGGACTCCGGGGAACCAGTCACTCTGATTGGAGAGGGAGGGTAAAGAAGGGCCTAGGATCTGTATTATGGTGATGGGGCAACTTTGTGAGTTTGATGTTAACGAATGAGCCTGGAATAAGGACATTATTGAATTAATGAGCAAAGATGGAGTTCACAAGGAACCTATGATGGGGAAACTGAGGCTGTGGGGCCTGCAGGGCCACCTCTAGCCAGGAGGGGGAGCTCCAGGAGGGTCTGCCTTTCTCTGTGGGGAGGGGTTTGCTGGGGTGGCAGCGAGGTGGGGTAGTATGTGGAACTGACTTTCCATTCCAAGCCCCTGGGGGAAGCTGCGCCTGATGCTGCGCGAGGGAAGGGGTGCAGGGATGTTCCTCTGGGGTTAAAGCCCACCTGGGCAGGTGCTCAATGTTCTGAGCTCCGGGTGGCAGCTCACCCATACAGCCGGTGACGATGTGGGTGCCCCCGCTCACGGGGAGGGCTGCAGGGGCTGGGCCAGGTGGTGTTTGTGCTGCAGCCCGTGGCCGGCTGGCGGAGTGTCTGAGCAGCCCGAGGGAAGTGCTGTAATTGTTTTCTCTGTGGCCCGGGATGAATAATTGAGAGGTCTTTGAGGAGAATTAATTTGCTGTTCATTGGCAGTAAATGCTTTTTCGAAGATGATAAAATAAATCCCGAGCCACATGAGGGGGCGGACGGATGTCGTCGCATGTGAGCGTAGGCCCCACTCCAGTTTTCTGTGTGCTGCGGAGAGGTGGGGCACCAGCGCTCTGGGCTCTCCCTGCAGCCCCCCGGCCTGGGCCAGTGGACACAGCTGCTGGCCACGCACTGCTTTGCCCTGGGCTGCTGCTGGAGAGGTGTTTTTCATGGGTCTCTGTGCCAGGGCCTGTGGGCTGTTTAATTCTCTGTGTAACCTTGAGTCTGTGCTGGGTGCCCAGCTGGCATGGCAACGGAGGTGTAAAAATCCACAGAATAAATAAGTACAGGGCTTGCTTCCCTGCCACCTCTGGGGTGGAACACATCTGCCCGTTAATAACTGGACCACGCACCGATGGCTGAGGATGGAAGTGAAGACTCCTGTATCCAGTGGAGACTGCCAGGGGTATAGTGAGCAGAATGGGTGCTGGAGCAAACACTGACTCTTGTTAAAGTGCCTGGGATCCATAGTGACCAGGCAGTCAGGCATGGGGATGTCCCCCAGGAACTGGTACCTGTGTGGCATGGCAGCCCCTAGTGTCACATCGTGGGCAGCAAGTTAGTTTTGGCTGTGAGGTAAGCATGCCACCTGCTGAATCACAGCCTCCCTTTCTGGCATGTCCTGTGTCACGGCGTCCCCGGGCGATGGTCTGGAACTGCTCCCTACAAAGCCAGTCAGGACTCTGGGGAAGTCTCCTCTCTGGGAGCAGCCTGTCTGCAGGACACACAGCTCACCCAGCTTCCACCTTCCTGGGTCTGACCTCGGAGCATTCAGCCTCCTCTGCCCCTCCGTGCGCTTCCCACAGCGAGTCCGCTCAGGCGGGGTCCTGGGGAAGCCAGAGGGTCCTGCCCCCCAACTCCGCAGTCAGACGGGACTCTCAGCCAGCCAGTAAAACAGAAGGTTTATTAGACGACAGGAACATGGTCTAACACAGAGCTTGTAGGTGAAGAGAACAGGACCCCTCAGCTGGGTCCATTTTGGGGGGCAGTGAGCCAAACAACCACGTCTGCACTTTACTCCATGTCCCCAGCGAGCCCCAAACTGAAATTCTCTCCAGCCCCTCCTCCTCTGGGCTTTCCCGGGCCAGGAGGTCACCGGATTCCTTTGTTCTCCAACCCTTTAGCTCTCACCTTGCAGGGGGGAAGGCCCAGGCCATCAGTTGCCAGGAAACAGGATGTCGGCCATTCTCTGTGTCCACACCCCTGCCCTCTAGGGATCATACACCCTTATCCCACCACCTAGATATTTAAGAACTGCCTAGGGGAAACTGAGGCACCCCCACAATATTCAGAGGAAACATTAAGAACAGTCCCGCTTCGTCACATCCTGTACTGACCCAGCCCAGCTTGGCTGCCAAGATCGCAGCCTCAGGCATTGGTCTGCCAGTCAATCCTCCCTGTTAACCATCCCAGTATCCATTTAGCTGGCCTTTCTCCTGCTGCCTTTCTCAGAGTCCTGGCCCCCTGGGTCTCCGCTGATTCAGCAGCTCCGGCAGGGGCCTAGTCGACATGGGTTGCTGGAAAGGGATTGGGCTGATGATTGTGTGGGGCGAGGGGAGCTCTGAGATTGCGCTCAGCTAGCACTGCCTGCTGGCGTCTCCACGGTGCGGGGGACAGAGCACCCAGGCCCCCTCCGCCGAGGGCCAGTGGGGTGCAGCTGGCTGGGGGAGTTCAGTGAGTGTAGAGCAGCTATGCTGTGCGTTCTCTGGGCAGCAGGGTCCGACCGGCCGCCCTGTGCACCAGGGGCTTGGGAGAACAAAGAGGCCCGGGGCAGGGAAGCTGAAGCTGTCCTGGCGAAGCGAGGGTGGCTGGGCACAAGAACTCGGGCTCACAGGGACTCCTCTACGCCATCTCCGGTCCCTCCCCAGCCCCATTCATTAGAGCTGTGTGGCAAGTCACATGACTTCCCAGCATCCTGTCCAACAGGGACAGGCTGGTTGCCCTCCTGCGCGCTTGGAAGAGGAGATTATCTTCGTGGGATGAGTGTGCAGAGATGAATTGTTACCAGAGCCCTGGCTCCAGGGGAGGCAGTGCTAGGGGCCTGGTGCCCGGCTGGCCCAGCTGCGCAGAGAGCAGCATGTCCAGAGGGCAGCAACAGCCCAGCATGAGGGAGCACATGGCCAATGAGATGTGTGTGTGTGTGTGTGTGTGTCGGGCTATTTGCGCCATGGCTCCTCAACAGGCAGGCTGGGAGCAGGATTTCAGGCTCTGGCTGGTGCAGGCCTCCTCTCCATGAGGGGCTCATTTTCTGCTAGAAACCGGCGCGGCAGCTGAATCCTGGGCCATGCTCTCGCAGCTGCTGCTTCCCCACTCTTTGTTCCCAGGGAAGCGCCTTATCCCCTGTGCTCGCGCTGCAGGGAAAGCCTCAGACCTCCAAAGACCCTGGAGAGGCTCAGGAACAGCAATTAGCCAACGCAACTCGGCCTCTGCCTTGCCCCCCTGTTTTCAGCGCTGGGTTTCTTGGCAGAGAGGCCTTTGGGTTACGCGGTCTGCTTTTCTGTTTCGAAGGAAGACGTGAATTTCCTAGTGGGAACCAAATTGATTCCACCGCCCCTGCACCTGGCTCTTTACTGACCCGGGGATGGGGACTCTGGGTGTCTCCAGACCAGTTCAGAGCCTCCCTGCTGGCAGAATCACCCCAGGTCACTTCCCAGCGGTGGTTCAGTGGGCAGCCCTGGGTGTCTCTACTGATCACAGGGAATTCTCACTTGCTCTCGTTCCTCTCCCTGCCCTGGGGTGTGTGGGATCCAGCCGGGCTGGGGGCCCGAGGCCGTGCTGCTTGGCATGTCTGCCCTGGGGAAAGTGGGCAGTGGCTCTTTGTCTGAGTGGAATCTCTGTGTGGGCAGGAAACACAATCCTTCCATCGAGGCGGGCAGGACTGCACAGAAGCCTCTGCAGCTGGTACATGGAGGGGTCCCGCATTTTGTGCCTCCCAGGATGAAAGCCCCTTTCAGGCCATTGCAGGGAAAGAGCTCTGAGCTAGTCCTGTGGGGGAGTCACCCTCCCGGAGCTGCTGGGCGCGCAGTGCACCTGAGCATAGCATCCCTGCTGTGGGCTGGATCTGGCGGGGAGCTGCTCTTTGCTTGCAGGGAGCTCTCCAGCGTGCCTTAGTTAGTGCCTGGGGTGGGGAGCTTGAGCCCTGCACCCTGGTTTGGGTTTGTCATATGAAAAGGCCTGAAGGTTTGTCACTGGGGAATTCTGGGCTGTCTGGCCTGGCCTTCTGGAGTTTGCTGAGTGTTTTCTCGGCTGACTTGGAGAGGGTGGCTGGGAGCTCTCGGTTCATAGCAGGAGGGGCAGGCTGCTGCGTCGCTGCCCTCCCAAAGCCTTGGAACCAAGCAGCTGTTAACAAAACCCAAAGCTTCGATCCCAGTAAATCGGGTCTCACTTCCACAGTGCCACCGGCCTCCCAGCAACCACAGTCTGCCGGGGCGCCTGGAGGTCAGTTCCTGAGAGAAGAAGCAAGCAGAACAACAGCGAACAGCCTCCTGGGCTGGCTGTCTGCAGCGTACCCTTCCCTCAGGTGGCTGCTCCCCACCCCTGAGGAGCAGCCCCTGCTCTGTGGGTTGGTGAAGTCTGAGTCCATCCTGCCCCCCAGTCCATCTCTCTGCACCTCATTCCCTGTGCTTGGTGGTGGGCAGCGGGCACAGGGGCTGGCAGGGTACTGGGGGTCAGGAACGCCTGGCCCGGGGCTCGCTCTCCTCCTCAGGACCCGAGGGAAATGGCAATGTGTCTCCATAAACGCTTAAACAAGGATTTCCTTGTTGCTGTGCGGGCTGTTTGCCTTGCTCCCTGGCCAGCTGTTAATGAGGTTTGGCAGGAGGCGCTGGCAGCCCCAGCCATTGGATTTCTATAAATCAGCCGGTGTTAATGGAGAGGGAGTGCAGGCTGCTCAGGCTCCTCTCCACTGGACGCCCCAGCCAGCACCGCTTCGCGGGAGGGCCTGCGTTGAGAGAGTAGAAAGGGGGAGCGCCTCCCCCGACACCTGCCCTGCAGTGGGAGGGGGAGTCCTGCAGAGCCCTGGAAGGGGAGGCACCGAGCTGCGGTGGTGTGTGCGTGGAGCGGGGCTAGCTCTGGAGCACAGACCAGGAGCCCCCCTGGCAGGGAATTGCTCAGGGGTGGCTGGGGAGTTAATGAACCACCACGGGGTCAGTGGGAGAATCTGGCCCCCGGCACACCTGCCCCGGGATGGCTTTGTAAAGCCAGGACCTGCTGCTGTACGCGGCGAGAGGTAGAGGGCAGCTGCCAGCCACTCGTTCCTAGGGGAAGCTATAAAGTAGTCCCGGTGAGGCCAAGCCTAGCAGTTAGCATCCTGGAAAGGGGGTGGGGGTGGGGGGGGACTATGACTTCCCAGCAGACAGGTCTGCAGAGACCCTGCCAGCTGTTTGTTTCCAGTAATGACGGAAAGTGCAAAGCAAAATAAAGCAGCCTCCCCAAACCCCACTGAGTCGTGTCACATCCTGACGCCCAGCCCCCTTCCTTTCACAGCCTCCCCCTTCCCTCCCCTCACTGTGACCCCCTTGCCCCTGCAGGACTGGCTACAAGCGGCTCTCCCAGTGCAGCAGACTGCTTGGCATGGTTCAGGCGGAGCTCCCTGCTGTCTGGGGTGGTGCGTGGCTGCTGGGGACCGTGGCACATTTGGGGCAAGCCAAGGAGTGCTGGTCACTTGTCCATAACTGGAGGAGAACCTGCCTCCCAAAACAAGAGGGGCACTGCTACCCTGGCCACAGGCTGCCCCAACAGAGTCTCCTGATCCCCAGGGCAGCAGAGCCCTCCTGCTGCAAATGCAAATCGGGGCAGGCAAATCACCTGGCCCTGCAGGAAGCCTGTGGTTCAGCATGACCAGGCCCTGCCCTGCTGCTTCCCCCAAGCCAGGCCCTGCCTCCCCAGCCTGTCTGGGCTAGTCTCAGGCCAGGCTCCAGGACTCTATCCTCCCCGTGGCCAGAGCCAGCCCAGTCCCTGACCCTTTCCTCAGGGAGCCTTCTGGGCTGCCCTGCATTGGATCCTCCCCAGAGCCCAGGCCTCCCCAGTGGGATGGGGCCCAGGCGAGAGCCATGCTCACAGTGGGGTCTGGCTGGTGTCTCCAGCTCTCTCCAGTTGTATTCTCCCCCTCTGCTCAGAGCAAGCTCCCTGGCCCTCCATCTGACCTGAGACACCCTGGGGCTTGCTGGAAGAGATTTGCATTGAGAGGGAGCCTTCTCGGAAGCCTTTGAACTCAGAGCTTAGCTCTGTTTTTTGTGTGTGAACTGTTTGTCCAGGAAAGGAGGAGCCAGGAAGTGGGGACCTGTTATCTCTGGTTTCCTAAGGTGATGTGCTGATAGGCCAGCAGAACCCCAGTGCGCAGCTGAGTGGTGCATGGGCCGCTGGGTGCTGGGGGAAGGCTCCAGGCTGGGTGTGTTTGTTCTCTTCACCTGAGTGTGGTTTCGTTGGTTCGGGGAACCAGAGCAGCCAAGACTCATCCCCCCGCCGGTCTGCCTCTCACCACACAGCGCAGCTGCTCACTGACACAGTCTCTAGTGGCGGGTGCTCACTTTCCCTTACAGAAAAGTCCTTACCAGGCAATGAGCTTCCGCTGCAGCCTGGCGGCAGACAGGCAGGTTTCACACATAGGCAGTAAGGCAGGGACACGAGGAGAGACCCTGTGTGACCCCCAAGGAGAGCCAAGCTCTTGCCTGGCCTTGAGTCCCCCTGGCCCTGCAGAGGAGCAGCTGCAGCTCTCTGGATGGCCGCACTTTACCTCCCGCTCAGACTTGGGTGGCCCGTTAGAACCCAGCACTTACTGCTTGTGTCTGCTATAGGCAGGGAAGGAAATGGTTAAAATGAAGCACTCTGACCCCAGCTTCCTACAGCAAGCGAGAGCGGGAGATGGATGAACATTGCAGCTCAGAGCTGCTGCGGCCCGTGGGTAATGGTGTAGCTTGGACATGCATGTGCATGGGAGCCCACCTTCAACAGCCTGCTGCCCCAGGGCACAGGTCTGCTCCCCCTGGGGAGACCAACTCTGCTAACAGCTGGGTCATGTGGCTCCTAGCAGATCCCATGGTCATGAACTGGCATTGATGGTAAAGAAAGTTTGGCTCTTGCCATATGGAATTCGCCAGGGGTCTGGAAGCCCTGTGCTCAGTGAAGAGCCTGGAGCATTTTCCTGGGGGATGAGTGCTAGCCCTGGCATCTCAGCCAAGTGCCACTTGGGGAGCCACGTTCTGCCACTTCCCTCAGATACGGGGTGTCGTTTGCGGCCCGGCCTGTGGCATTCTGTGTGCGTTCAAGCAGGTGCCTTGCACTGCCCCAGGGGTGACTGGATAGAAGCTTGATTCACAGTAAAGCCTTTTGCGACCCTGGCATGAAAGTATTATTGTGATTATCCTGCGCCCAGCCAGGGGTCCCAGATCAGTAATGCTGCACCTTGCGCATGGCTTCTCGTCCTGGATTAACTCAGCTCTGGCTGCATCTCCCACCCCTCACTGTGACACGGGCAATGCGGCAGCTGTGCGGAGCATGTGTGAAGGAGCCTGCTGTGTATGTAACACTGGTTTGTGGTGATGTAAAGCCTGGGTCTCCTGCCAGTGCAGTGGGGTAGCCCCTCTCGCTCTGCTTGTATGTGCTTTTCTCAGTCTAAGGCCTTGTACGAACACATGCCCCCTCCCCTAGTGTGGACGCAGTTCTACCAGGCTAACCGTGCTTCAGTGTAGTGTATTCCTAAGGCAATAGACTGTACTGCTACAAGCCACCTTTGCCGCAGTACCGATACATCCATGGTAGGGCTTGTGCTGGTAAAAACACACCGTCCTAGCCCCACAGTTATTCCAGCTCGGAGGCTGGGTGCCTGGCAGCCCAGGGGGTTAGCCTCGCCTCGCGTCACTCCTGCTAAGTGTGTCTGACCACTAGGTGGAGAAGAGCGTTTTGTATCCCCTCCGTGGGCTGCACCGGCTGGCAGCTGCTGCTTGCTACGCCGGGCTGGGTGGGGGTACCTGGGGCTCTGCTGCTGAGCGGGGCACACAGCTGCCACCCTCCTAAATGTGCTGCTGCCTTCTGGGGTGTGAGATGTCCAGGATGCAGAGCCACTTGGCCCAGGTGTCCCCCGCAGTCAGGGTTCCCCCCGACCCTGGGTCCCTGAGTCCCCTGGCACTTCCAGGAGTGGGTGGCAGCTCCTTGCACAATATCCCCAGTTATAGGGAGTGATTCCTTCAGGGCTGCCTGCCCAGCAGGGAGCAAGGGCCTGGGCAATGGAGGTGAGTGAGTCTTGTGTCCTATCCCGCCTCGGTACGGGCTAGGACTGCCTGTGGTAGGTGACAGGGTGAGAGAACCCCTGGACTACTGGGCTGCAGTGGGCAATGTGGGGCCAGCCAGCTGCAGTGGGGTGGGGCAGCAGGGGTAGTGGGCTAGAACAAGGGACTAGGAGCTAGGACTCCTGGGTTCTTTTCTCAGCTCTTAAACCCTCCTTGTGCTTCACTCTGTCTGTGTGACGCGGGGCTAGGACTGCCTTGTCTCTGGGTGCTGTAAGTGGTGGCCAACAGCCCTGATGCTGGCAGGGTGTATGTGTCCATCTGCCTTGTGACCAGTTGCCCAGGGATAGACAGGAGTGACCAGTGATCAGTGATGCTGAGGTGGGGGAAATCCTAGAGAGATGTTAAAGCCAGGGTAGAAAACCTGGCACATGGACTAATTCTCTTCCCACGAATGTCTGAGCTAAGTCTGAGGGAGAGACCCATGGAGAGATGAGACCGAGCACCCCCCCCACACACACATTCAGCATAGCGAGTGCCCTCCCAGAGCTGCCCCTGTAGCATCCTCACCTATCTTCCCGGCGCACCCCAGCCTGGTGCCCCGAGCTCCCGGAGTCCCAAGCTCCCGGCGCACCCCAGCCCCGAGCTCCCAGCACGCCCCAGCCCAGAGCCCTGAGCTCCCGGAGTCCTGAGCTCCCAGCATGCCCCAGCCCCGAGCTCCCGGCATGCCCCAGCCCAGAGCCCTGTGTGACGAAGCGGGACTGTTCTTAATGTTTCCTCTGAATAGTGTGGGGGTGCCTCAGTTTCCCCTAGGCAGTTCTTAAGTATCTAGGGGGTGGGATAAGGGTGTATGATCATTGCAGAGCCCTAGAGGGCAGGGGTGTGCAGGGGTCTGGACACAGAGAATGGCCAACACCCTGTTTCCTGGCAACTGATGGCCTGGGCCCTTCCCCCCTGCAAGGTGAGAGCTAAAGGGTTGGAGAACAAAGGAATCAGGTGACCTCCTGGCCCGGGAAAGGGACAAAGCCCAGAGGAGGAGGGGCTGGAGGGAGTTTCAGTTTGGGGATCGCTGGGACATGGAGTGAAGGGCAGACGTGGTTGTCTGGCTCACTGCCCCCCAAAATGGATCCAGCTGAGGGGTCCTGTTCTCTGCACCGACAAGCTCTGTTTTAGACCATGTTCCTGTCGTCTAATAAACCTTCTGTTTTTCTGGCTGGCTGAGAGTCACGTCTGACTGAGAAGTTGGGGGGCAGGACCCTCTGCCTTCCCCAGGACCTCGCCTGGGCGGACTCGCTGTGGGAAGCGCACGGAGGGGCAGAGGCGGCTGAATGCTCCAAGGTCAGACCCAGGAAGGTGGAAGCTGGGTGAGCTGTGTGTCCTGCAGACAGGCTGCTCCCAGAGAGGAGACTTCCCCAGAGTCCTGCCTGGCTTCGTAGGGAGCAGTTCCAGAGCATCGCCCGGGGACTCCGTGACACCCTGAGCTCCCGGAGTCCCGAGCTCCCAGCACGCCCCAGCCCAGTGTGGGGAATCAGGGCCTGCTGCGGACCCAGTCTCTGGGCAACGTAACGAGCACGAGGGCCTGGAGCAGGCTGCCTGATCGGCGCAGCCATGATTGACTGCAAGGGGCAGCAGATTGGCTCTGGAGCCCAGCAGCAGCAGCCGCTCAGTGGCTGCTCCCAGTGTTTGCCTGCAGCTGTGCTAGCCCCTGGGCCCTTGTATCTCCAGGTAACCTGGTTCTGACCCTCGGCTCTGGTTCCTGGCCTCTGGCTCTGGCCACTCGGCCTGACTGCCCACAGCCTGGTCACTGGCAGTCGGTGCTTGTGGTCCCAGCCTGCCCCGGCCCATCCCCAGCCAGGGAGAGCTCAGGGGTTTCAATTGGGTTTCACAGAGTGTCCGAGACGTCCCTCAGAACCGAAGGGCTGACAGCCTCAGCACAGGGTGCCGGTGGGGCGTGGGGGTTGTGCTAAGTGGTGAGGGTGCGAGAGAAGCCTCCTGGCCAATGTGATCACTGAAGCACTGGGGAAACACTGGAACTTCCAGCCCCCAGCCAAGAGTGAAACGCAGTGCAGTGTTTCCAGGAACGAGGGGAAGAGTCAGGAGAAATGCTTCAAATTCACCAGAAACATGATCAATAGTGCGTGCCCCACAGTCAGCTCTGGAGCGCAGCCGGCCCCGTCAAACCTGTGTTCTCACTAGTGCAGCCCGCGCGGGTTTCCACGCCCCCTCCCTGGCTTGCGGCACTCTTGCTTTAGTGGAAAAGGGGCCAGCTGAGCTGACTGTATTTAGCCACTGAGGAGCCCTGCGCCTCCCACACATCTGCTTCCTGTCAGGTGGTGCCCGCACTCAGTGGGTCCTTGGGCTGTGCCCGGGTGTCAGAGCAGGAGCGCGGCACCGTCAGAGGCTGAAGTTCTCTTTCGTTTCTTCCTTGGACACAGCCTCCCTTCCCCTTTCTGTGTGTTGGCGGGGCGGGGAGGGGGCGGGGGGATTGCGTCTCTTGTCCCTTCTTGGAACTGGGGCTGTGGTGGATGGGAGGCCGGGGGCGGTGATGTCATTGTGCTCGGGGCAGGCTCGCTGGCCCTTGTTTCCAGGGAGCAGTGCATGCCTGGGACGTGTTCCGGGGGGGCTGCTCACCTTCTACTGGGAGCAAGTGTGTCCCTTGCCCACAGCCCCAGACGCTGCAGACTGGTCCACTGAGCTCTGGGGGGCTGCCTGGTGGGCCTGGGCAAGTGAGGGACGCCGCAGTGTGAAGGGGGAGAAACATGCCTTGCGTTAGACAGCTGCCAGAGTGACAGACCCTCAAACGTCCTGGGCTTGTGGGTGGGGGAATCCCTCACACAGCCAGTGGGGCAGGGTTTCTATGCACAATGGGGGGCTTTGAGTCCATGCTGGGCACCAGGATAGGAGTGTCCCCTGCACCCCATTCCTCAGGAAGTATCCCAAGGACTGAGCTCCCCTTGGGGAGACCCCTCAGGCCTCAGTCTGACAGCCGTAGGTCCCTTCTGCCATGTCACCCTCCCCCTGCTTGGGGTGAACACTGGCTCTTGCCACTGACTGGGGGCCGTCCGCCCGGGCCAGACGCGTCCCTCCCTTCGGTGCTCCCAAAGCAGCTCTTGGGGGGAGCGAGAGGAAGATGGAGACCTTTCCTTCAGGAGCTGAAGGCTGTCCACGGGCGAGTGCACAGTGGCCTAGACCATGCTGCTGTGTTTTGCCTTATACAGGTACTGCCACGACCTCCATGGCAAACGTCTGGCGTGGGAGCTCCCTTCTGGGGAGCTGTGCCAGGACTTTCCCCGTCTCCCTGGGATGCCTTGTGAGCAGTGACAGGTTCTGGCGGCTTGCTGTGCTGTTGAGTTTCCCAGTGCTGGCTAGCAGCCACCAGCCTCGGGGCTGGGATTGCCCCTCCCCCACAAATCCCGAGTCTCCCCCACGGAGCTGCTTGCTTGGATTTGGTGGGGTTGTCCTGGCTCCTGGCTAGAGCTTCCCTCCCGTTTCCTGCCTCCTGCCACTGGCTGTTGGACCTGTCTCCCTCCGCCCCTCCAGCCACGCAGCCTCTCGCCCGTGCCCACTGTAGCCCATTCTGTCCTACCCCCAGTGTCCCTCCCCTCCATCCTTTTCTCCCCAAGTGCCACCCTCTAAACACCAACCAGCCCCTGTAGCTAATACAAACTGGGGCATCCCCACTCTGGGACCCTGGCCTCCCCTCAGACTCACTCCAGGGGCAGGCACCACATCGCCCTGTGTTGGCAAAGCACCATGGGATGTCGTGGTTATCTAGAGAATAATCCCCTGCACAGGTCAAGGGCAGCTCACAAGGTCAAAGCCCTCCCTCTGGGCGAGCAGGGCTGCCTGGCTGCTCCAGCAGGTCTCCGCAGGGGCTGGGAAAGCAGGGGCAGGGCTTATTGACACCTGCCCTAGTGATGGGGCGGGAAGTCACAGCCAAGGCCAGTGCACTGGGTCTGCATGGTGAGGCTGTTATCAGCCCCGCAGCCCGCCTGGCCTTCCTGCTGCTGGGACTGAGGAACACGGAGCAACTCAGCTCTGCAAGGAAAGCAGCAGAGACTGACCCCACCCCGAGCTCTGAGACTACACAGGGGGATCACCCAGGGACCCCGGGGGCTGGCGGCTGCACACACAAACCAAGGGTCCCTGCCCCAAGGAACCAGCGCTCCACATGGGAGACGAGAGGCGCCAAGGCGGAATGTCCCAGTGTTCTGAGCAGTGCATGCTGGGAGATGTCTGGGCCACGCGGCCCCGGCATCGCTTCGCTTCCAGCCGCCCCAGGGGCACGTGGCAGGACAGGGCTCGGGGGCCTGGCTGGCTTAGAGGAAAAGCCACTGCTCTTGCAAGGCGACACTTCTCAGTTCCTACTTTGAATGTGTTTCCCCCTTGTCAGGAAACCCCTCTGCCCTCCCTCTGAAAGCAGGTTTCTGCTGTGGACGGAACCGAGAGGAGACTGAGCCGAGCTGTACCTGCCAGAGCTCTGAGAGTCCTGGGCTCTCCCTCCTGAGGTCAGCATCCCTCGCTTGGAGTGTGGGCGGCTGCAGGGCGGGTCAGTGTTGGTTACAAGGAAATCGCCTTGCACAGCATCGTCCCAAAGAAACTGCGGTTCTCCCCTCTGCTCTGTGTGGACTTTGCCTGCTTCCTCCTGTTTTTCCCCAAAGTCGCCGGGCTCCTAGTCCTAGTCCTGGTTCCTAGTCCTGCCTCTGGCAGTCCGAGTTTTCGACTGGTTTTCTCTTAGCTCCAGAATTGTACCTTGGGAAGGACAAGGAGGCATGTGCAGAACCCCAATGCATGGAGGTGCCTCTGCCATTTGTCTTCATGGGAATTGTCCCTCTGACCAGAGACAGATGCCCCCTTTCCCACATCAACCTGCTGCTCTTCTCCCTTCTGTGCTGAACCCTGCAGTCAGGAATCCTAGTGCCTGGAGCTGAGTTTGGAGAGAGCCCAGCTTCTCCAGCTTAGGTGTGAGAAGATGTGTATGGTCACTTAGGACTTGTCTACACCTACATTTCATAGCAGTCTAACTTGCTGGCTCAGGGAGGTGAAAAATCACCCCACTGAGTGCAAGCAAGTTTGAGCACTTTAAAGCACTAGTGTAGACAGGCTCCGAGTGCTGGGAGCTAATCCCCTTGTGGAGGTGGATTACCAGGAACTCGCGCCCGACCACACTCGCACTTCAAAGCGCTGCTGCGGGAGCATTCCCACGACAGCGCTTTGAAGTTTCCAGTGTAGCCAGCCCTTAGAGCTCGTGGCACAGCAAACGCATCTCACGAGCACTGCGCTGCATCTCACGAGCACTGCACTGCCACTGCAGTTACTGGGGCTGTGTCCAGCTGCTGCACATTGTGAGCTGCCCTTTCCCTCTCCCCTCCCCTCCCCACCTGCCTGTTGCTCTGGCTTCATCCGGGAGCCCTTGGGCCGCCACCCGCAGGCCAGAGCCACTTTGCTGGGCTGAGCTGGCTGAGAGTTCTGCGGGGGGAGCTGATCCTGAATGCCAGCCCTCAGCAGCCAGGCTGCTGCCGGTGGCCCCGGAGGGATTCCAAGCAGGGGCTGCTGGAGCCTGACTCTGCCGGGGGGCGAAAGGGGAGCTTAGCAAGGGGAAAGGGGGTGGGCGCTCTGACCCAGTCAGGAGCCTGCGGGCAGCAGTGCCCCTGGGTTGGAATGCTGGGGATGGATCTCCCCTGAGCACAGGGGTGGACTCGGAGGGCTGGGCAGAGAGCTGGTTCCCCTCCCCCATGCTGGGCTGACATGTCCCCTGGGGCAATTCACAGGTGGCACCAGGCCCCATCGCCCCTTTTAGCTGCACCCAAAGGGGCGCTGGCTGTGCGGTTGCTTGGCCTGGGATGCTGCTGTGGGTGCCCTGCGTCCCCTGCACTGACGTTGCCGGTTGTGCCAGTAAAGCAGTAGAGAAGTGACTGATTGTTCCTGGAGTGGGGCAGGGAGTGGTGGCTCCCTGCCACACCTACAGCCTAGGCTGAAGAGCAGATGAGATTGGACGGTGCAGCCCCTGCCTCTCCCTTGGCTCTGCACAGCGCTGAGCGCACGGAGTATTCTGGGAAGCCACTGGCTGCCCTAGTAAAGCCCCATGGGGTGTGTGCTAGGAGGGGTCTCCTTTTTTCTCCGTGGGATGTGCGGGGAGGGTTCCCCATGTCTCTGTGGGGGAGGAGTTGGGGGGTGTCTCCCCATTTCTCTGGGGGAACTAGAGGGGCAGCCTACCCAAGAGTGAGAAGTCCCGCTTGCTTCGTCCCGGTGCCTGTGGCTCGGGAAGCTCGGTGCTCTTGGGGGCGAATCTAGTGGGGGTCACTCCACTCCAGGGCCTGCAGCAGCTGCTGCCTGCGATGGAGCCAGAGGGCTTGGGCGGGGGTTCCTGTGGGTTTGTTGCTCTGCCTGGGAACAGGAACCTCTCCTGGCAGGTTGTGTAAGGCTGAAGGGCAGAGGCTCCCCATACTCGCACGTGCCCGGGGTGAGGGCAGCGAGGACCCTGACTTCCCTCTGGTGTCGACATTCTGCCGCTCTGACAGAAAAGCCCCCGGGGAAGAATTCCTGCAAGGCGGTGACTCAGCCCCCAGCCGAGCTGGAAGCGATGACTTTACCGGCTGCAGTCACACAGCTTCAGCCACGCACACGCAAGAGCTGTGGAGCTGGCCCGGGCTCTCCCAGCCACTCGTCATCCATTAGCCATAGGCAGGAGCCAGCTGGTGGAGCCAGTGGTGCCCTGCCCTGGGCTCAGCTGTGTGTGGTACTCCTGTGGGCGACTGCGGGGAGAGTGAATGGGAAACGTGGTCCCGGCCTCTCCCAGGCTGTGGGGCTGGGGCTGCATGGGCTGCCGAGCAGCAGGCGCTCCTGCCCTGTCCATTCATGTCCTGGTGCGTCCCAAGGGGCTGCAGCATGAAGATCTGCAGCTGGGTTGGGAGCAAGAGCAGCTCTGAGAGCAAAGACGTGGCAGAGGGAGGCTGCCAGGGTCGGGGCGGGGGGGCGGTGCCTGGGGATTGGGATTAGCCCACTCCCTCTCCTTCTCCAAAAAGGGATCTGGTGGTGGCCTGGGCACTGGGCCATGAAAGACAAGCCCCCCAGCTGTCTGAATGCCAAGGCCAGGTGCTCGTGTGCGGGGCTGTGGGCCACTCACCCAAACATTTGCACATGCTGTCGAGCACTTTCCAGTAACTGAGCAAGGGAAGTCAGGCTGCCGAGTGAGTTCCCGACAGCGGTGGTAGCTCTGGTTTTAATAACAGCAAATCAATGGGTGCCTGATTCCAGCCAGAGCAAACTCCAGCTGCTGTCCGCTTAGCGCATCTCGAACATTGTTCTTTCATTGTAATGGGAGCTAAAGGAGATGCAGGTGGCACAACTCCTGCCCTGGCTCTGTCCCCCAGCCCCCCGTCCCCATGCGCCCCGTCCCTGCCGCGCTCCCCCCTGCGCCCCATCCCTGCCATGCTCCCCCCCGCACCCCATCCCTGCTGGGCTCCCCGCCAAACCCCGTCCCTGCCGCACTCTGCCCCGCACCCCATCCCTGCCGGGCTCCCCGTGTGTCTGGCACTTTTAGGAACTTGCTTGTTTGGCTTGGAGATGGGGAAGCTCCAGTGTCACCTGACACTGCTGGGGGATGTTCTGCTCCCTCCCTTCTGAGGGGGGCTTTGGCTGGGACCCTTCCCTCCCCCTCTTATTTCCCTGGCTCCCTGGCTTGCCTCGAGCTCCGTGTTGGAGGCCAGAAGGGGTAGGCTACTGGCTGGGAGCTGCACACAGAGCCGAGGTGCTGTTCTAGGGAAGGGGCAGGTTTCAGTGATGAGCCAAGGGCAGCTTGAATGAGGACCCAGGGCCTCGTCCCCCTGGGTGGCAGAGCCCTGTGGGCAGTGGAGGGGTGTGGCAGTGTCTGTGTGATCCAGGAGTGACCCTGGCTCTAGGGTTCTAGAGCTGGTGGGTGGCCGGGGCATGGAGGTGCGAGGAAGCAGTGAATCCTCTGGCTCTCAGCTGCCCCCTGGCCTTGGGGCCCAGTCCTGCCCCTGCATGCTGAGAGCTCCACTCCTGACGCTTGTGCGGTGCCCTGGGCAGCTGGCGTCACTCCCGCAGCTGGCGCCGATCTCAGCTCCTCCTCGTGGCCCTGACCGGGATTCAGCCCCCTCCCCAGGGCTTTGCACAAACCTTTCTGCTCTTTTCTGCTTGTTTTGAGAACAGATTAGTCACGATTCCCAGCCGGGCCCTTCCAGCAAACACAGCCCCAACGCTATGGAAACACGAGAGCAGCAAAGTGACTCAGCACTGCTAGCACTCCTGCTCCCCTGGGCAAGCTGCAGCCCAGCCTCTGGGGGCCTCGGGTGGGGTGCGGCAGCTGGGCAGGCCAGGCCAGGCAAGAGACACCCAGGGGGAAGCAGGGAGCGTCTCACCAGGGCTGAGGTTTTCACAGAGGCAGAAATTCCAAGTGGAAGGGGAAATGCCCGTCTCTGGCAGGTGCTGGGGCAGCTATGTCCTGGCTTTGCTGGGGGTTGTGACGGGCCATTGGGCTGCAGCCCCGGTGCTCACTGGGTCTCCTTGCCACTCCGGACCCCCAGCAGCCACAGCCACGGGATGTCCTTCTCCAGCTGCAGCTGGGGAGAGTCCAGAGTCCTCCCTGCCAGAGCAGGACTCAACCACGGTGACGCCCACACCTGACAACAACCTGGGGCCTCCGTCCAGGGCTCCCCACCACCACAGGGCCATGCCTGTCACTTGGCAGCCTGCTGGCTTTGCTCCCTTCCCCGCATTGACTTCATCCCCAGCCCATCACTTCTCCCAGGGCCTCGGGGCGGGGGAGTCCTGTGCAAAGCTGTCAGTGCGGCGGGCAGTATGCTGCAGCTGCCACAGCTGGTTTCCTGCTGGCTTAGCTGCCATGGGAGCTGGGTGTCTATTCAGGGCCCTGCTGGAGCGGGCTGCCCCAGCCGCCTTGCCAGCTGGCACCGGAGCCCCCATCGCTGGAGCTCTTTGGATGCTCCCCTGAGCGCTGTGGGGCTGCTCGGAGTTTCCCTCTGGAACCTGGTGGGTCGCTGAGCTCTGCGGGCAGGGTCTGGGTGGGATGCCCGGCCTTGCAGGTGGTCCGGGTGAGGACGGCTCCAGCGGTGGGGTGCCCGCTGCGCCTGCCCCACTGGATGCTGTGGGTGGCAGGTAGCCGTGACGGCCTGGCCACATGGTCACTCTTTGTAGCAATTCGGGCTGTCCCAGGGCAAAGACAGATGGGGCTGGGTGGGGAGTGGCTGAAAAGACTGCACTGCTGGGCTGGAGTCCACGGCTCTGCCTCTGGCACCTCCTTCCACCCAAGCTGCTCACCTGGCCCATACCCTCTCCTAGTGAGTTAGTCTCTAAGGTGCCACAAGTCCTCCGTTTCTTTTTTCATTGGGGATGGGATACCTGAGAGCCTGTAACCTGAGCCAGGAGGGGGATGGGGGAGGTAACACCTCTGCCTGGGAAACTGGATAAAGGCTGCAGGAGAGAGCCTGCTGGAGGGGTTTTTTGGTTTCAGTTTTGGGCTGGCTGGGGAAACGCAGGGATCCCCAAGGCTGGGATCTAAGCTCCCTGCCCCCAAGAAGGACTTGACTGAGGGGTCCTGGTTGTACCCACAAGCTCTGTTTTAGACTGTGTTCCTGTTGTCCAATAAATCTTCCATTTTACTGGCTGGCTGAGAGTCATGGTGAATCCCAGGAAGAGGGGTGCAGGGCCTGGACTCCCCTACACTCCTTGACAGTGCGTTGGAGGGTGCATGTACGTGCAGGGTTATGACAGCAGGGAGTGTCTGTGTGTCAGGAACTGGGGTGAGGCCAATCTGCAGCGTGTTGTGTAAGTGCTTCCCCACCCCTGGCTCCACACACCCCTGCTGCCTAGAGCCCAGCTCCCTGCAGGATGGGACACGGACAGCTTGGCTCTTGCTCAACCTGCAAGGGACTCTCACAGCTCCAGCTGGACGCAGGCCAATGCGCAGCCTGCAGCCCCGAGGGCCATGGGCCATGGGAGGGGAACCTGTGGGAGGGGAAGGTGTGCGACTCCTTCGAACGGGACCCGCTGCATGAAGGGAAGGTCATGTTCCAGCGCCAGGCCAGGGGCTCCTCTCGCCTGCTGTCAGTGCCCTTCCTCCGGTCATGGCTTGGACTGCCCCTCAGGACGACGCTGGCAGCAGTGCGGACACCTCCAGGGGGTCAGTGCAGCAAGACGCCAGGGCCCAGACCCAGCCAGCAGCCAGTCGAATCAATGGTGCTATTAATGCCCCAGTCATGGCAGGATCCAGGGGCCACGGGGTGCCCAGCGGGGAGGAGGCTCTGGGGCCACACAGAGACCAGCAGGGAGGGCGCTCTGGGGCCAGGCGGAATGGACTTGTTTGGGTCCTTTCCACATCCACTCCTTCAGGAGCACTTGGAGGCCCTGTGTTGTGCTGACCCTCTGGTCAGGGAAGGCTGCATGTGGCTTCCCAGGGCCCCTTACTTCCGTGCGCCCCGGTCACGGAGTCCCTGGGCGATGCTCTGGAACTGCTCCCCATGAAGCCAGGCAGGACTCTCTGTCTTCAGGGCAAGAAGCTCACACAGCTTCCCCCTTCCTGGGTCTGACCTTGGAGCATTCAGCATCCTCTACCCCTCCGTGCACTTCCCACAGCGAGTCCGCTCAGGCGGGGCTCCTGGGGAAGCCAGAGGGTCCTGCCCCCCAACTCCGCAGTCAGACGTGACTGTCAGCCAGCCAGTAAAACAGAGGTTTATTAGACGACAGGAACATGGTCTAACACAGAGCTTGTAGGTGCAGAGAACAGGACCCCTCAGCTGGGTCCACTTTGGGGAGCAGTGAGCTGGACAACCACGTCTGCCCTTCACTCCCTGTCCCCAGCCAGCCCCAAACTGAAACTCCCTCCAGCCCCTCCTCCTCTGGGCTTTGTCCCTGTGCCGGGCCAGGAGATCACCGGATTCCTTTGTTCTCCAACCCTTTAGCTCTCACCTTGCAGGGGGGAAGGGCCCAGGCCATCAGTTGCCAGGAAACAGGGTGTCGGCCATTCTCTGTGTCCAGACCCCTGCACACCCCTGCCCTCTAGGGCTCTGCAATGATCACACACCCTTACCCCACCACCTAGATACTTAAGAACTGCATAGGGGAAACTGAGGCACCCCCACACTATTCAGTTGCAGTAAACTGCTTGCAAAGACTCCATGAGGATTCCTTTCCCTAGGGCTTTTCTATGCAACAATTCACCCCTCACAGAAATTCTGCTCTTACCCTCTTTAACGAGGGCTTGTTCTAGAGGAACACTTTCCTGAGCAACAACAGACTCTTTCTGGGTCTCCCTTACATCCAGAATTACCTCTGGCCCATCCAGCGGATTCTTACACAATCCCCTGTCAGGCAAACTTACAGACTTCCTAGATAAAAGGTCAGAAGCATTCTCCTTCCCTTTTGTGAGGATGTGACGCAGCAGGGAGGGGGGAGTGTTGACCTGGGAATGTGCCCTGGGGAAGGGAGACCTGAGAGCCTGTCACCTGAGCCAGGAGGGGGAGGGGGAGGTGACACCTCTGCCCAGGAATGTGGACAGAGGCTGCGGAAGGGAAGCTGCAGGGGGGGGGGTTAGTTTTCAGTTTGGGGCTGGGTGGAGGAACTCAGGGAACCCCAGGGCTGGGGTCTAAGCTCCGTGCTCCCCCGGAAGGACTTGACTGAGGGGTCCTGGTTGTACCCACAAGCTCTGTTTTGGACTGTGTTCCTGTTGTCCAATAAACCTTCTGTTTTACTGGCTGGCTAAGAGTCTCAGTGAATCCCAGGAAGAGGGGTGCAGGGCCTGGACTCCCCCACCCTCCGTAGCACCTTTGCCACACACAAGTTCAGGAATCTTTTCCTTCTTTCTACAGGTTTCCACACCCTCAGTAGATAACACAATCACATCACCTTCATGCTCTCCTTGTGCCCTGGCTAGGATCTCACCCTGATTACACAGAGTTGCTGCACCCTTTCCCAACAACACACTAGCACCAGGCAAAATACAAGCACCAGAATTGTCTGGTCTCTGAGATTTTACATAGACACTAACTGGATGCGACCTAGTTACAGGGCCATGCTCCCGAGCAGACACAAACTTAGGACCCTTCCCTTCCTGGGTTTTAGCTGAATCCAGAACCAGCTCTGAGACAACTGCACGACCCTCAACCGTCACAGGCTGAAAGGCCCCTTCTGTCTGCTCCACAGACAAAGAAGAGCCAGACACGCTTTCTCCTTTCCCAGACACCCAGCTTGGGATCTCTTTCCCCTTGTCCCAGCACACAAGGCTGGTCACAGACAACTGCTTGGAGATCAGGGTAGCTCCCTCCATAGGCAAGTCAATACCCCTGACAGACACAGGCACATTTCCTTCCCTGTCACACTACTCCACACAGGTAATAGGTAAGGTCCAGGGACACTCATCTTCCACTCTCCTCGCCTTCCCACCCTGCTGACTAGACACAGCCATCAGCTCACAAGGCTGCCTAGGCTCATCCTGACTTTCCTTACCCAGCACCTTGCCACTCCCCACAGATCCCCTGCCCTGCCTGTGTCTCCCGCCACTCAGCTGGGGTCTCAGCTCCCACTGTGCTCAGCGCTGCCCTTGCTGTCCCAGGGGGGGTAGGCAGCAAGCTCGCTGCTTTCCTCACTGCATCAGAGCCAGCCTGAGCCCCATCTCCGGTGTGCAAGGGGGCGGGGAGCATCTCTCTGTCCCACCCAGCCCCAGCGGTCTGGTTACAGGCAGGCAGGTAGCCTGAGCCTAGCGGCTCCCCCCACCTGCCAGCCAGGTCATCTGCATTTTCACTGACCATTTCCCTCTCCACCAATTGGTTCCCTGGATTCAAATTCAAACCCTTGGGAGTTACAAGAGCAAGGCCTGGATCCTGTCCCAAAGAGACACAGTCACCCCACAACAGGGTCTTGCAGCTGGTGTCCTGGAGAACCCCAACAAACCAGCCAGCCCAACCCCTCCTGTGTCTGCACAGGGATCTGGGCCATAGGGAGGGCGAGGGGCTTCATCCCTGGGACCCTCACACAGCCCCTCAGCATCTGAGGCTGCACCACCCAGGGCCTGACAACAGTTCCCTCTGTCCCAGGATCTCGCCACCCCAGGAACGTCTCCCCATTGACCATCACCTTCCGCTCCCACTGCAGGTCCGAGGGGCCTGACCCCAGGAAACTCCACACAGACATATAGGTTGGGGTCAGGAGTGGGAGCCTGTCCACCTCCCCACCCATCTGGCTGACGGAGTCTATGGCCTCGGAACCCAGCAAGGGAGCTAGACACCGGGGCTTTTCCGCAGGGTCCCCCTGGTTCAAATCGCCAGCCTGCTCTAAGGCAGTGAGGTGGGCATCCACATCCCCCTCCTCCTTAACCAGGGGCAGCAATTTAGTCTTGAAGTTCCCTGCGGAACTGGCACCCCGGGGTCTATCCCCACTCACCCCGGGGAGGTCCCCTAGGCCTCTCCGCTCCACCACCGCCAGTTCATGCTGCTGCTGCTTCTGCAGCTCTTTCTCGGGCTCTCGCTGTCTCTCACAGTCCTCTTGCTCTCTCGGACTCAGCTCCAATCCCGTCCGTCTCCGATCCCCGGATGGGGAACCCGATCGTGAAGACCCTCGTCTAGTCGGGGACAGGAGTCTTGGCGCTGCCTGGCTCCCACTCCAGCTGCTCCCAGATCCTGCTATAGCCCCATTTGGGGTCAGGAATCTGTTCCTTAGAGCGGTCATCCTCCTCCAGCTGCATGATTAACTGTGGTTTGGTGAACTTTCCAATGCTCAACCCTCTCTTTTTGCACAGGGTTACAGTGTCCTTCTTAAGGAGATGGTGACGGGCCATCACTCCGCTCTTCCCAAGTTGTTGTGGACTCACAGGCCCGTGTGCTCTCAGCTCCCCATGGTTTCCAGGGAGAACCCCTAGTGTCCCAGCCCTTCTCAAGGTCACCACCTCTTTGCCAGGGTCGAGCTGCAGACTCCTCCGCCCCTGGGACCGCTCGCTGCAATCCCCCGGGGGACCCTGTTACTGCAAAAGTCCTTCTCTCTGGTCACACACTCCTAGGCGTTAACCGCTCCCTGAAACCGTCTCTCTCTGAATCTTCAGCACGCCTGGTCCCCGTCAATCCCCCCTCGTTTTACTGCTCCCCAGTCACTTACTGCAGGAAGCACCGTCCACGGGGTGCAGTAGATCCCACCGCTCCCACCAGTTATCACGGAGTCCCTGGGCGATGCTCTGGAACTGCTTCCCATGAAGCCAGGCAGCACTCTGGGGAAGTCTCCTTTCTGGGAGCAGCCTGTCTGCAGGACACACAGCTCACACAGCTTCCACCTTCCTGGGTCTGACCTCGGAGCATTCAGCATCCTCTGCCCCTCCGTGCACTTCCCACAGCGAGTCCGCTCAGGCGGGGCTCCTGGGGAAGCCAGAGTGTCCTGCCCCCCAACTTCACAGTCAGACGTGACTCTCAGCCAGCCAGTAAAACAGAAGGTTTATTAGACGACAGGAACATGGTCTAAAACAGAGCTTGCAGGTGCAGAGAACAGGACCCCTCAGCTGGGTCCACTTTGGGGGGCAGTGAGCCAGACAACCACATCTGCCCTTCAGTCCATGTCCCAGCCAGCCCCAAACTGAAACTCTCTCCAGCCCCTCCTCCTCTGGGCTTTGTCCCTTTCCCGGGCCAGGAGGTCACCTGATTCCTTTGTTCTCCAACCCTTTAGCTCTCACCTTGCAGGGAGGAAGGGCCCAGGCCATCAGTTGCCAGGAAACAGGGTGTTGGCCATTCTCTGTGTCCAGACCCCTGCACATCCCTGCCCTCTAGGGCTCTGCAACGACCATACACCCTTATCCCACCACCTAGATACTTAAGAACTGCCTAGGGGAAACTGAGGCACCCCCACACTATTCAGAGGAAACATTAAGAACAGTCCCACTTCGTCACAGCCCCCAGCCTAGGTGCTGCTGCCCCGGGATGGAGTCAGGCAGGCAGCTTGCCCTGCGGGGGTTTGTGGCATGGGGTGCTCTGGGTGCTGCAGTACCCAGTGCTGTCACCTTGCAGGAGTTGTGCGGGACCCAGAGTCTGTTTTAGCCTTTTTCACTGCGTTTATAAAAGCTCCCAGACAGCAGCGTGGCTGGCACTCAGGCTGGCTGGGTGGGGAGTGAGGGTTGGCTTGTGTTCTGATGTGCCTTGTTTATTCCACATAACCAAGCTGCCCTTGTGAGACGGCCTGGGAAGCGAGAGCAGGTGGAAAGCACCTGGGGATATTCCGGCAAGAGTTCCACCCAGGGCCACCTGCGCAGGGGAGGAGCCTTGTCTGCTGGCCAAGAGGGCTCAGTTTCAGGGAGGAGCGGGCACTGCTTCCCCTCCCCTGCTGTTTCTCAGACATAAGGCAGTTGGCTGAGATCCCAGCCCTGCTCCTGTCCCTGAGCAGCGTGAGTTTGGCTGCAGCCTGTGACCTGGTCAGGACAGAGGACCTTGCCCCTGCCCCGCTCTGGGGGAGGAACCTTCAGCCCCAGGTCTCCCTTGCTGTGCACCATGTGTTGTCATTTCCAGCAGTGCCAAGTGAGTGCCCCATGCAGTGTCCAAGCCTGATCCGAGTGGTGGCATCGCATGATCCCTTTGTGCTGATGGAGACAGCGACACCAGGTGCAGGGCAATGGATAGCCAGGCGCTGAGTGTCAGCCAGTGACACACCAGCCTGCACTCACTCATGGCCAGGTCAGATACACTTGCGAGATCTGGGGAAGAGGGGGCGTGGGGGCATTTTGTTTCACAAATTCCAAGGCCAGAAAGGACCCAGTCTGCCCTGCTGTATAGCACAGGCCAGAGAACGTCCCTAAAACAATTCCTAGCCCGGAGCTTCTAGAAAACATCCCACCCTGCTTTATAAATGGTCAGTGATGGAGAATCACTGGACCGCCAGTAAATTGTCCCAGTGATTACGCTCACTGATAAAAATTTACACCGTATTTCCAGTCTGAATTTGTCTGGCTTCCGCTGCCAGCCACTGGGTCATGTTAGACCTTCCTCTGCTTGGCTGAAGAGCCTGTTATGAAATATTTGTCCCCAAGTAGGTACTCACAGACCGGGATCAAGTCACCCTGAACCTTCCCTTTGTGATGCGAAATAGACGGAGTTCCTAGAGACTAACACTAAACCAGGTGTTCTTCAGTCAGTCTCGTGGCTCTTCTTTGAGCCCTCTCCAAGGTATCCACACCCTTGGCCGATGGGCACCAGAAATGGTTTCAGTGCCCGCGAGGCTCCATCCTTGTGTGGGCCAGCCTGAAGTGCGGGCCCCAGCACCACTGCCTCACCATACCCTAGTGCCTTGGTCTAGGGGCTGGGCCTGCCTGTTTGTGGGGCCGGGGGGGAAGCTGCGGACTGGGGTCTAGCCCTGCTTATTGCTCTGCTGGACCTTGGAGCTCTCGCCTCCATGCTCCTAGTAGCAGGTGCTCAGCTGCAAAGGCCCCGGGTGCCAAATAGAAAGTGGCAGAGGATACTTGGCACTGAGCTGGACATGACAGGGGTAAGGCAGTTTGCAGCTTCCTGCCAGCATCCCCAGAGAGACAGCAGTAGCGTACTGCCCAACCCTGCTAACACTGGGGGCCTGCCCAGCTGACGGTGAGAGAGGAGATGGGTGGTGAGGGGCGGAGGGGCCAGGATGACATGGAGGGGGCAGGAATGGTGCAGAGGGGATGGAGGGGACAGGATAGTGAGAGGGGATGGGGCAGGGATGGCGTGGGGTGGAGGAGATACAGGGGACAGGATAGGGAGGAGAGGACAGGGGACGGGGCAGGGATGGCACAAAGGGGATGGGATGGTGTGGAGGGGTTAGGGCAGGGATGGTGTGGAGGGGACACAGAGGGGATGGGGCAGGGACTGAGCGGACGGGGCAGGGACTGAGGGGATAGGGCAGGGATGGTGTGGAGGGGACACAGAGCAGACGGGGCAGGGACTGAGGGAATGGGGCAGGGGTGGTGTGGAGGGGACACAGAGGGGACAGGGCAGGCAAGGACTGAGGGGACGGGTCAGGGATGGTGTGGAGGGGACGGGACAGGGTCTGAGGGGACGGGTCAGGGATGGTGTGGAGGGGACGGGACAGGGACTGAGGGGACGGGTCAGGGATGGTGAGGAGGGGACGGGACAGGGACTGAGGGGACGGGGCAGGGGTGGTGTGGAGGGAACACAGAGGGGACAGCGCAGGGACTGAGGGGACGGGGCAGGGATGGTGTGGAGGGGACGGGACAGGGACTGAGGGGACGGGTCAGGGATGGTGTGGAGGGGACGGGACAGGGACTGAGGGGACGGGTCAGGGATGGTGAGGAGGGGACGGGACAGGGACTGAGGGGACGGGGCAGGGGTGGTGTGGAGCGGACGGGACAGGGACTGAGGGGATGGGGCAGGGTTGGTGTGGAGGGAACACAGAGGGGACAGCGCAGGGACTGAGGGGACGGGTCAGGGATGGTGTGGAGGGGACGGGACAGGGACTGAGGGGACGGGTCAGGGATGGTGTGGAGGGGACGGGACAGGGACTGAGGGGACGGGTCAGGGATGGTGTGGAGGGGACGGACAGGGACTGAGGGGACGGGTCAGGGATGGTGTGGAGGGGACGGGACAGGGTCTGAGGGGACGGGGCAGGGATGGTGTGGAGGGGACGGGACAGGGTCTGAGGGGACGGGTCAGGGATGGTGTGGAGGGGACGGGACAGGGACTGAGGGGACGGGTCAGGGATGGTGTGGAGGGGACGGGACAGGGACTGAGGGGACGGGACAGGGTCTGAGGGGACGGGTCAGGGATGGTGTGGAGGGGACGGGACAGGGACTGAGGGGACGGGTCAGGGATGGTGTGGAGGGGAACGGGACAGGGTCTGAGGGGACGGGTCAGGGATGGTGTGGAGGGGATGGGACAGGGTCTGAGGGGACGGGATCGCGCAGAGGGAATGGGAGCAGAGTTCCTTGAAGAGTCTCTCCAGTCGCACCAGGCCGTCCATTGAATACAGTGGCAGAGTTTGTGTTTGCACCGTGGCGTTGGCCTGGCTGATCATCTGACCAGCATGTGCCAGGCTAGTGCCCGCTGGCATCCCCTTGGGACAGCCATGCCAGAGATGGGAGGAATGACCATGGGGGGTCGGTTTGAAGAGCTCCCCATCCCTGAGCGGTTCTGTGAGCCGAGCCCATTGCTGCTCTTGTTGTTTCTTATTCTTCCCCATTGGCAGTGTCGCCTGATCGGGAGGGCGGGGGTCTGCAGTGACAGCCTGCGGCTCCTGTTGGCACGACAACTTGGCTTTGTTTGAACCGATCATCTGAAACGTAAAGACTTTCTTTGGGTTCCAGCTTCTGTTGCTGGGAGGAAAACTTCCTCCATTTCCATGGAAGCCAAATGGGATTGCTTTTCTCCTCCTAAACATCTGTCTTGGTAAGGGGCTGAAAGCTGGGCCCCCAGCAGGGGGACAACCCCGGGGCAGGGCATGCCGCGAGCGATGGGGCCCAGTACCCTGCCATGCCAGTGCAGCAGAGCCAGGTGCAGGTGGCACCCCTGGGTGCTGCTCCACTGCTGGAGATTGGCACCATGAGGCCTGTAGTGAGGGGAGCTGGCCCCTGGGTGCAGACCAGGTGCAGCCCTTGGGTTCTGGGTGAGCCGCTCAAGCCAGGTCTGGAGCCCTGGCTGGAGAAGGCTCCTGCCTGCCGCTGCTGGGGATGTTGCTGCCCATGTCTCCAGGGGCTGCTGTCACCGCTCTGGGGGCAGGGAAACATGGCCGGTGCCTCAGGAGGCCAGTCCAGGGAGCAGGAGAATGTAGCAGGCAGTGGGATGCCCAGCCTGCACCACCATTTGGGGCAGGTGGGCGGTGGAGGAACCCCCCCCACCGCATCAAGGCGCCCCTTGGAAGCCCCTGGGCCTCGCCAGGTCTCCCAGAAGTAAGGCCTGTGCTGTGGGCAGGGAAGGGCCCTGCCTGGCAGCTGGACGCTCAGTGGGAAATGCTAAGCCCCGGCCCGTGGGTGGCTCCTGCCCAGTGCAATGCGTGGCCGTAGCGGGCGGGGGTGGCAAAGTGCCGGGGACGCTGCAGCAGGACTGTGCTCAGGAAGTGGGTGGCTGGGCAGGGGGCTGGCCCTCAGGGCCGAGGGCCATCTTAGAGCTTAGCCTCACTGGTGCCAGGTGTGGCTTCTGCGCACGCACACACTTGGATGTGAGTCTGGCACTCCCCGCTGTGCACCATGTAGGGACCACCAAGGCCTAGGTCCCTGTGTCTTTGCCTGCCCTGAAGAGCTGTAGTGAGAGGGCCTGGCCGGGGGGTTGGAATCAGCTGCCCAGTCAGGCATGGGGCCACCTCTGCTGCCCTCTGTGTGGAGGAGATGCAAGGGCCTGTCGGGCTCGGGGCACCTGCAAAGGGCTGATGCTCTCGGCACTTGCTAGGGAACAGTGTCTTGCCCCCCAGGGGCTCCCCCATGTCTCACTCTCTCCTGCCGGGGGAGTACACCGGGGGGGTTCAGGTTCGACTCAGGCGCTCCGCTATCCTGCTCCTGGGCTGAGCTGTTCCGTGAGGACGCAGTTATCTTCCTATCCTGCCCCACACTCCAGGCTCAGCTTGGAGGCAGCGCCTTGGCCCAGGAGTCAGTCCTGACCCAGCGCCAGCCCAGGCTGGAGTCACTCTGTGCTGGAGGGGCCGACTCTGCTGGCATGTAACCCTGAGGCCTGAGACCCCAACGCTTTCCCCAGGAGCAGGGCACTTGCCATCTCTCCTGGCCGGGGCTGTGGGAAGCTGGCTGGCTGAGAGCCAGGCTGGCCCGAGAAGGGGGATTGTTGGCGTGAGGCCAGGCATTGCTGTACCTTTGATAACACAGGGGGGTGGGTGATTTTGTTCAGTGAATGGGACAGGAGGGAAGTCCTAGTCCCTGACCCAAGCCCTCCAGCTGGAGCAGGGAGGATCTGCTCTCTTCCTCAGTGTGGCTTGGCACGGCTCCCTGTGGGTCCTGTTGAGTCAGGGAGCATCTGAGTTTTCCAGTGGCATCTGTCTTCATGTTTCCACTGGATCCCACATGTCCCTCAGAACAGCTGGCATGGCTGCCCTGACACGCAGCAGCCAGAGGCCCAAGACACGCACATTGCTCCCACAGAGACAGAGGCCTCCGTGACACTGGTGACACAGAGCCCTGGCCTTTCCGGAGGATTGTCGAGGGGGTCCTGCTTGCTCTTTTAAATTGACTGATGTCGCTCCCTGTTCCTCCCCCTGAGTTAGGGCACAAGACAGGTCAGGGAAATTCCAGGTAACAAGATTCGCCTGGCTTTCCAGCCCTTTGTGGTAGTGGAGCAGGGCCCAGGGGGCTGCAACAGGGGCGGGCATAAGCCCCCAGGTCCTCCAGCCATCTTGCCCAGGGCTGCTTGTCAGATGGGAAGCCCTGTGATGTCAGCATGAGATTGGCATGACCCTACGCAAGCACCCTGGGTGGGGTTAGATGGGGCCTGGACCTCCCCCATTCACTGCTGTCACATTGCCCAGCAGTTAGTTCCCTTTATAGCCTCCTGCATGCATGATGCACACAAGGAGGGTTTCCTCCAGCAGGGACATGCCTCGAGCTCAGACTTTGAGAGGCAAGCCACACAATCATTAGATTCGCAAAAAGAAAAGGAGGACTTGTGGCACCTTAGAGACTAACCAATTTATTTGAGCATGAGCTTTCGTGAGCTACAGCTCACTTCATCGGATGCATACTGTGGAAATTGCATTAGATTGTTTTAAAAAACAGGAAAGGTGGGGGATGTTTTCCTTGTGCCATGGTGTGTGAGCTGTCGGGGGGGCGCTCCCATCAGAGGCGTTGGGGGCTTGGGGCACTCAAGTTGGGGGCCTCATGTCGGGGGCACTGGCACACTGGCATCGGGGTGGGCATGTCCGGGAGGGTCGCTTTGGGGGGTCTCAGGGTACACTGGCATCGAGGCACTCGTATAGGGTATGCGCGTGTCGGGGCATCACAGGGTGCTTGTGTCAGGGCACTTACATCCTCTTGTCAAGTTTTTCTTTGCAAGCATGAGAAGCGGAAACAGACTCTTGTCAGGAGCTGCAGGTCTCCTGCAGGCTGTTGGTTCCGGCACTGGGGCTTTAAGACATACACAGAAACCCAAGAGATGGGTGCATTGACTTGGGAATGTGCCCTGGGGATGGGATACCTGAGAGCCTGTAACTTGAGCCAGGAGGGGGAGGAGGAGGTAACACCTCTGCCTGGGAAAGGGACAAAGGCTGCAGGAGGGGGCCTGCTGGGGGGGGGGGGGGTTTAGTTTCAGTTTGGTGCTGGGTGGTGGAACGCAGGGAACCCCAGGGCTGGGGTCTAAGCTCCCTGCCCCCCAGAAGGACTTGTCTGAGGGGTCCTGGTTGTACCCACAAGCTCTGTTTTGGACTGTGTTCCTGTGGTCCAATAAACCTCCCATTTTACTGGCTGGCTGAGAGTCACGGTGAATCCCAGGAAGAGGGGTGCAGGCCCCGGACTCCCCCACGCTCCGTGACAGGGTGATGAAGTCATGAGCTGGCCAGAGGGTGCTGTCAGGAGCTGGCGTGCAGCACCCATGAGCAGGTCACTGGCTGCGCTCGGCAAGTTTAAACAGGGGCTGTCCGCACGCCCCCCTGGAGCGGGGTCCTAAGCTAGCCCCAGTTCTAGCAGGGCCTCCCGAGAAGCCCCGGTGGAGGGAGGATTCTGCAGTGGCGTCTCCGTTAGCTGGGCAATTTCTGCCTGTGTCTGAGGGACTGAAGCCTCGGATAGTGGGACCCAGACGCCCGAGGGGGAAGCGGGGCCTTGTTCCTAGCGGCTCCCTTCCCAAGTCCTCTTCCACCTCCGGGACAAGGGGCTCGCCCAGGCTGAGGCAGAGGCCCTGGGGGAACGTGGAGGGGTGAGGAGCTAGAGCATCCCACGAGGCCCAGGTAGGGCAGTGAGCATGAGGGCCTTCCCGCGCCCCTGACAGCCCAGCCCAGCCAGCGGGCACTCAGGCAGGGCAGGGGACACCCTCCCCCACCCCTGTGTATTCTCCTGTCCCTGGCGGTGCAGAGAACCTCCCCTGCGGCGCTGGCTGCCCCCTAGGCCGTTCCCCCGACTGCCTGGGATGCCCTAGCGTTGCTGGCATGGGGGGAGGGGTAGAGGCCCCCCCATTGCTTTCCCAGATGTTAGTCGCTAGGTTGTATTGGCTTCTGGGCTCCGGTGAATAGCTAATGCCCGACAGACCGGGCAGGCAGGGACCGAGGATGAACACAGCTTGGCTCTAAGCAAGCCCAGGCTGCCAATTGTGGTTGGACGTATTCCTGGAGGTTTTATCACATGACATAATCTTTAATTAAAGATTGATCTTTAATTCCTGGAGACTCCATGACAAGCCTGGAGTGCTGGCAACCCTAAGCAATCCTGTCTGGCTCTGTAAACTGACCAGGCCTCCCACAAGCGTGCAACTGCCCCATCCCTCAGCTTCAACCTGAATACGGGAGCTAGCTGTAAAAATCCTGAGCTCCTGTGTGTTTGTATGTGTGTGCATGGGGTGGTTTGTGGGCGTGTCTGTGTGTGTGTGGGATGGTTTGTGTGTGTGCGTGTGAAGAGGTTTGTGCATGTGGGGTGGTTTGTGTGTGTGTCTGTGTGTGTGGGGTGGTTTGTATGCATGTGTGTGTGTGCGTGGGGTGGTTTGTGTGCGTGCGTGCGCATGTAATTCCTGCCCAGTGATTCAGGCTTTGGGGGATTTTTCAGGGCTGCTTCTAAAATCTCTGGCCTTTGGCTGGCCTGACTGTTGCAGCCGTCAGACCCAGAGACCCTGATGGAGCGGCAAGGTGGGCTGCAGATCCCATCAGCTCTGCGGCTGGGCAGGGATTGCTCCCCTGTGCGTGTGGAAACACCAAGTTTGTGTGCGCAGTTTTAGGTGCCAGGTTTGAAAAATGCAGGCCCTGGCTTGCACGAGAGCCAGCCAAACGGACAGTGTGGAGATAGACGGACAGGGGTATCCAGCCACACAGTTGTTCTGGCGGTAGACAGTGTCTGCTCGAGGCCAGTAGCTTGTATGGAGCAGTCCCAGCTCCTTTGGAGCCCCATTCTCATCGCCTCAGAGCCCGTGACTGGGGTTTGCGCCCCAGCACCGTGAGCCCTCATCCCTGCTGCCCACACGCTGTGCCCACCAGGGAATGCTGTCCCTAACGCTTGGCACCATTGCACCTCAGCTCAGCCCTGCCAATGGCGGGCTTTAAGCAGCCAACTGGCACGTTACCCACCCGGGCCGTAGGGTCTCTTCTGGACTGGGATGTCCACGCACTTGCTGTTTACAATGGCTGCTCGGCAAAGAGTGAGCTCCACAGGGATGGGCCCTGCCGCAGTGCCCATCTGGGCCAGCCTGTCAGTTACGCTGAGCTGGGTGCCCCTCTCCACTGGGACCAGTCGGCGAAGATCCCAGCCCTGCCAGCGCTGCCCAGACTCTGCCTGGCTCAGCGGGCAGAGCAGCTGGAAAGCCCAGGGAGACGCTGGAGGGGCAAGCAGTGACATCATGTGTCTCAGACCGGAAGGGAAGGTCTGGGCAGAGGAGGCTCCGCGAGGAACTGCTCTGATGGAACAACTGAGGAATTGCAGCTGGCTGGTTCCTTTTAGGAGTTTACGTAGCGCTCACTGGAGACAGAGCCACAGCAATGAGTTACTATGGAAACATAAACAGGACTTTTTATTAGCAGCTTCTCTGTCCCAAAATACACATCAGCCCTGGCGTGGAGCGGCCCTCCCCCTGTGTGTGCTCACACTTCTGCTAAAAGTGCTCAGTTCCCTGAAAGGCTGAGCAGGAGGTGGGGTGGGGATGGGGGAGGGGGGAAGGCAGGTTCCCGCAGCATGTGCCCAGCAAGGCCCACTCCTATGGAGTCCCTAGCCCAGCTCCTGACCTCGAGAGCGGCCCCCTGCCAGTCACGGCTCAGCCTTGTGTTATTGTGCGGATGGTGTTTATTCCAGCAGCACCCAGAGGCCCTGACTGAGACCAGGGCCCCTTGCGCTGGGCCCTGCCCACAGAGGGACACAGTCGAAATAGACAAGCCAGGTGGCGGAGCCGGGCACAGCTGGGGAGCTGAGGGAATGGCTGTGGGGCTGCAGTGACGCTGCTGTAGTGTGGACACTTCCTACAGCTGGCTTCCTCCATCGCTGTGGTACATCCACCCCCTGGAGAGGGGCTCGCTAAGGCTCCTTCCATCGGGCTGGCCACATCTACCCAGGTTAGAGCGACCTCACCACGCTGCCCAGGGCGTGACGTTTTCCACAGGCCTGAGTGACGAACTGGGTCCTCTGCTGCTGTTCTCAGTGTCGGGGTGCGGGCCAGGCCTGGGTGACTGGCCCACAGGGCACGTGTGGCAGAGCAGAGACTTGGACCCAGCCCCACGCCAGAGCCACAGGAGCATCGCCCTGGGGCTGTGAGGCTTCTTCCTGAGCCTGCAGGAAGGGCTGCTCGTTCCTGTGCAGAGTGCTGTCCCAGCGTTACACCCGGCCCGAGCCCCTTCCTGAGAACAGCAGCCCTTGGGAGCGATTCCGGGAGCTGCCTAACGTGCTTGTCCCTCTTTGGGGATGAACTCGCCTGCCTCTGAGCTTCCTGCGTGCCTCTGTTTGCAGTCTGCGCTCGGAGACACTCAGCTCCGGGCTCCAGGCCCACCTGGCAGTTACCAGCCCTTCCCCTTCCCCAAAGCCAGGCAGAGTCTGAAATCCATCCTAGAGCATTGCCAGAGGCAGTTGCCCCTCTGCCCAGAGCTGGCAGGGACCCCAGCCTGGCTCTCAGCTCTGCCATCCCCACCCTGCTCAGCAGCCCCTCTGGTGTCAGGAGCATGTTTGTGAGTGAGAGCCAGAGGAGAGGGAGCAGATCTCTCAGGCCAGTGTTCCCAGACCTCCCTGGGATCCGGGTCCTGGCCCAGAGCAATCCCCATGTGAGGAGCAGGTGGAACAATTTACAGTAGCTGCCCTGCGGCGCACAGCCCCTCCCTGTGCCCTACTGGGAAGTGCTGCGGGGATGCAAGTGTGTCCTGGAGCTGGCAAGGAGAGAAGGGACTGCAGATGGGGATGTGAGCCATGGAGCTGGGCATGCAATCACCAGCCCCTGCCCAACAGGAACCTCCCTGCGGATGCCTGGGCCGAGTTCTCCTCTCACCTTGCATGGCCGTGTACTGCTGACCTCAGTGGGGTCACTCCGAGCTCCGCTGGGCGGGGGAAGGAGAGTCAGGTCTCTGTGGGGCACCTCATGGGCCTGGAGCACGCAGGAGCGGAGACAAAGTGATGACCTAGCCCTGCACAGAACAGGCATTGGCCTGGGGTGTTTCCAGTACCAGGGCATTTAATGCGACATTCTTCCCACCTCTGTGACAGCCTCCGGGGCTGCTGCGGCCTCCACGACTGATGGCTGGTTTGTTGTACCAACTGTGCTGGATTGAAAGCTGCAGTCCATTCCTGCTGGTGAGGCCCACTTCCTGGTAATTTCCTGCAGCCCTTTGACCTGGGCTTCCAGCTCCTGGCTGACACTGACAGCTCCTTTTCTCTCTTTTGGTTACAGTCAGAGGACTCAGACCAGTTGTCACGGAGTCCCCGGGCGATGGTCTGGAACTGCTCCCTACGAAGCCAGGCAGGACTCTGGGGAAGTCTCCTCTCTGGGAGCAGCCTGTCTCCAGGGCAAGAAGCTCCCCCTTCCTGGGTCTGACCTCGGAGCATTCAGCATCCTCTGCCCCTCCGTGCGCTTCCCACAGCAAGTCTGCCCAGGCGGGGTCCTGGGGAAGCCAGAGGGTCCTGCTCCCCAACTCCGCAGTCAGACATGACTCTCAGCCAGCCAGTAAAACAGAGGTTTATTAGACGACAGGAACACGGTCTAACACAGAGCTTGTAGGTACAGAGAACAGGACCCCTCAGCCGGGTCCATTTTGGGGGGCAGTGAGCCAGACAACCACGTCTGCACTTCACTCCATGTCCCCAGCCAGCCCCAAACTGAAACTCTCTCCAGCCCCTCCTCCTCTGGGCTTTGACCCTGTCCCAGGCCAGGAGGTCACCTCATTCCTTTGTTCTCCAACCCTTTAGCTCTCACCTTGCAGGGGGGAAGGGCCCAGGCCATCAGTTGCCAGGAGACAGAGTGTCGGCCATTTATATACATTGGCCTTTTGCTTTGCAACAATTACACCCCCTTATCCCACCACCTAGAGACTTAAGAAATGCATAGGGGAAACTGAGGCATCCCTACAGTATTCAGAGGAAACATTAAGAACAGTCCCACTTCTGCCCACCAGTGCAGCGGGAAACTGGCTGCATTCAGCATGCCAGCTGCAGAGCTGCTCACAGCCCTTGGGCTCTGCCAGGCCCAGCTCTGCTGCCAGCCCCTGCAAAGGGTGGCTCATGTTGTGACCCGCAGACAGTGTTCCCAATAGGGGGAGTGAGGAGCCAGCTCAGAGGAGGGAAGGGGAATTCTCCTTTCTGAAATCTCCTGGGGGCAGAAGGGGGTCTCTGCACATCACCAGCTGGGCCAGCCAACGGCCTGCCTCCCATCCCAGCATCATTTCATTCTCACAGGCAGACAGAGAGAACACAAAGGTTCTGACACCAGGCCTCAGAGCTGGGGACGTGTGGGTTTTTTCCCCAGACGTCCCTGCAAACGAGCCGCACTCCCTATTTTGGGAGCTGCACATTGGCTATTTCTGAGCTCTCCCTCCTAACAGCCTTCCCATGCCAGGTGTTTAGAGATCTATTTCCTGCTTTCAGAGGCTGGAGCCTGGCAGGCATGGGTCAGTGGCTCTTGTCTGCCAGTTCTAGGCGAGCTGGCTGCTATGATCCAGTTGTGCCGGCCAGCACAGTGTGGAGAAGACAATGACATTGGGAGGCAGGCGGAGGTTACAGTTACAGTGCGTTTCACGAGTTCCCACTCAGAGGCCTGTTTCTCATAATGCGGAACGGATGCCTGGGGGTTCCCAGGGACTGGTCAGTCCATGGGCCTGGTGCTCCTCTTTTCTTCTAGCTGATGAATCACAGTCCAGGAAGCTAACGTTCCCTGTCCCACTTTCCTGATGTCACATTTTCCTCGTGAGCAGTTGTGGAGTTGCCAGGGGACATTGTGTGACTTCGGGAGCGGTCTGCATGCTGGTCTCCCCATGAAGATGAACACTGGGAGGTTGGAGGGACTGTGAGTCAATGTTTGTTCCTAATAAGAACATTCCCTGTCCTTACTGTAGCGCTCTAGGGAATCCCTGGACAGAACACAGCCCCCCATCCCGAGAGCCCGGGAAATAAGCACGCTCCCTCTCCAGACTGGTTGGGTCGAAGACAGGGAGCATGAGTCTCCCAGCTCCTCAGATCCTGACTGTTCTGACTACAGCTCGGTCTAGACTAGGCCGAGTGCCTCGTACTCAGCAGAGTCTGGTCCCCCGCAAGCTGGGTTAGCGTCCTGTCCAGCCAGATGGACGGTGCTGAATATCTCTGCTGACCTCCAGCATGTTGTGTTCCAGAGCAAATTGGGCATGGTGCGGTGACATGCCACAGCGAGGAGAGTCCAGGAGCACATCCCAATTCCGCAGCCCCCACAGCAAGGAGCACTGGAGTTAATGGGATCATTCCATGTGCACAAGGGATGCAGAATGGGGCCCCACCCTCCTCCCAGCCAAACACCCCCTTCCTGTGAATGAGCCCTAGGTCAGGCCATGGTGCCCCAGGAACGCGCCTCAACTGCTCTATACGTCTTTGGGCCTAGTCTTCCCAGTGGGGTGTCTTGGCTCTGGCAGGGCCTTTGCCATGTGCATCTGCCAGTGCCTGCCCCTCAGGGCTCAAGCAGCAGAGCAGCCAGGCTGCAGCCAGCAGGCAATTGCTCACAAGCTGTGGGTCTCTGCTGGTTTGCTAGAGCGCAGCCCAGGGGCTCCAGGGAAGCCCAGGAGAAACAGAGCTAGGAGCCGGCGAACCAGGGAGGGGACTGAGTGGGGATACAGCACCTAGATTAATCTAACCTTCCCTTGGATTGTGAGGGGAGCTGGTGCTGTACTCACCGATGGTCGCTCACCGAGCCACATGGGAACAGTACTGGGGAGCCAATGGGTGTCGTTTATTGAGATCTTCTAAAGGCCTTTGACTGCGTACCTCACCTCAGGTTATTAAAGAGATCTAATGTCCTCAGGGCCAGGGCTAAAGCACTGAGTTTAGCTACGGATTAATTGAGGGAAAGCAAAGAGCTGGACAAGCGGCCAGTTTTTCTGGTGGAAGGAGACATTTTGCTGGGTACTGTTGAAGAGCTGCTGCTTTCCACCCCAGAAATGGCTACATTTAGTGGCCAGAGAATTCTTATACTGCATGGCCAAGATTTTCAAACCTGACCAGGGATTCTGGGTGCCAGCTTCAGCGAGCTGATTTTCAGAAAGAGCTGAGCACTCACTTTCTCAAACACCCCCCCCATCACCAGTCACTGAACATCTTGGCCCACGTTGGTTCCATATCTCCCCTGGGTGCTGGGAGATGCAGGTGTCGGTGAAGCCTTCCGAGCCCCGTCAGCGAGAGGCGCTGGAGAAGCCCAAAGGGTATTAATTCAAGGGCTTTGCCCCCCGCGCCTCACTTCAGGCCCTGTGCCAAGTGCAGCAAGGTCTGGATGAAACTCATTCCTGGCACAACTCCCCTGGTGCCCATGCGCCCAGCAGGGATGTGTGTGGTCCTGTGTCGCCTGGAGGACAGTCTAGGCCCGAGCCCCCAAGCACAGCTGGGCAGCTTGCTTTATTTGCAGTGGGGGAGAGTGGGCCAACCGGCTGCCAATCAGCGCTCCACCCACTCACCCCTGGGCCCAGCTGTCAGTGAGGTCAGGGCAGGGCAGTCCGGTCTTCACCTTCATTTCCCCCCAGGAGAAACTTGCCTCAGGACCTTGGGGCTCTGACGTCCAGAGAGGCAGGGGCTGTGGTGCGGCTTGGGTCGCCCTCGAGTGCCGTTAAGCAGTGCATGAGTTTGTTGCGATTGGCTGGACTCCTGTAATGGGAGCCGCACTCCCCGCTCATTGTGCTCTGAGCTTTCCAGAGCTCCCAGCCCTCGGCCAGCTGCGAGGCGGCTCGTTCCTTCCCCTCGGGGTGGTTGGGTATCCGGGTGTGCGTTCTGTGAACTGCGCGGGACAGAGCTGGCCGTTTGTCAGGGGCTCACCAGAACGAATGCTGCCCAGGACACCAGCCTGGGAGAGGTCATTGGCCACTGAGGTAGGAGATTTCCCTCTCCTGGGTTAGTTTTGCACAATGAGGAGACCCTGGGGCACTGAACCATCTGCAGTGGCCAGCATTGGTTGCTGTGGCAGCCGAGGTGCCAGAGTTGGCAGACGGGTGGGGTTTTCCAGCCTGACAATCCCTAGGTTGCCAATTGTGTCACTTAGTTCATTTGCTCCCCTCTGTGCGATGGGGCTCACGTCAAAACGGTGCAGAGCTGGAGGTTCGGCTGTGAGGGTGCTGGGGGGCGAGGCAAGCTCCGCAGACTCCCTGCAGCCTGGGAGCCCAGTGCTAGTTTACCCGCAGCTCTGCCAGGGCCTGGCTGGGTGGCATGTGATTCACTTCACATCTTTCACCCTCTCTCCTGTGCCTGCCCCCAGGAGGGGTGGGAAGTGAATTGGTTAGTGCTAGTAAAGCACCAGATAAGTGCGGAGTGCTAATCCCAGCTCCCGTCCTCCATTGCACAGGTTCCGATGCTCTCCTGCCCCTTTCCTGGGTGGTTCATAGAATCATAGAATATCAGGGTTGGAAGGGACCTCAGGAGGTCATCTAGTCCAACCCCCTGCTCAAAGCAGGACCAATCCCCAACTAAATCATCCCAGCCAGGGCTTTGTCAAGCCTGACCTTAAAAACTTCTAAGGAAAGAGATTCTACCACCTCCCTAGGTAACGCATTCCAGTGTTTCACCACCCTCCTCGTGAAAAAGCTTTTCCTAATATCCAACCTAAACCTCCCCCACTGCAACTTGAGACCATTACTCCTTGTCCTGTCCTCTTCTACCACTGAGAATAGTCTAGAACCATCCTCTTTGGAACCACCTCTCAGGTAGTTGAAAGCAGCTATCAAATCACGCCTCATTCTTCTCTTCTGCAGGTTCCCCTGGTTGGCGCTTGCTGGGCCAGTCTGAGAGCCAGCTGGCCTAGTGGTCAGGCACTGGTTCCACCATTCTTTCTGGCCTGTTTATTCTAGTGGGGCCTTGGCCGAGCTATATGTAGCTGGCCTCAATCCAGCCCGAGGGTCTCTTCCATGCCCCTTAGGGTTATGTCATATGGGGATATGGGCAGATGAGGTAAGTGGACCCAGGCCCTCACCCTCCATTGGGATTGACTTAGGGCCCTAGCGGGATGATACAGTACCTGGACCACTCACTGGTCGAACCATGTTCTATTCTCCCCCCAGCCGGTCGCTTCCCAGTGGGCTGTGGCTTCTCCATCTGGGGCATGGTCACAGACTCAGGAGGATCGGTTCAGTCCGTCAGTAGGATAACGTCCCATGCTTCAGTCTCTTGTGGGTTCCCACTGCCCCGAGTGGGGGTGAGAGAGCAGTCTGGTTCATGGCTGTTCCAGCGTAGCCTTAGCCCTGCTCTACACTCCAAACTTATGTCCGTCTAATGGTGTGTGGATTTCCCCTCCCGGAGTGACGCAGTTACACTGACCTAACCCCTACTGTAGACAGCGCTATGTTAATGGGAGGGCATCTCCCATCGACACAGTTACCGCCACTCAGGGCGGTGGAGTACCTGCCCTCAGTGTAGGAGTCCTTCCAAACGCTGCAGCCCCTCCTCTCTCAGCTCCAGGCATCGGCCTCACTTCCTGGTTGTCACGGAGTCCCTGAGCGATGCTCTGGAACTGCTCCCCATGAAACCAGGCAGGACTCTGGGGAAGTCACCTTCCTATGAGCAGCCTGTCTTCAGGACACACAGCTCACACAGCTTCCACCTTCCTGGGTCTGACCTCGAAGCATCCAGCATCTTCTACCCCTCCGTGCGCTTCCCACAGCGAGTCTGCTCAGGCTGGGCTCCTGGGGAAGCCAGAGGGTCCTGCACCCCAATTTCGCAGTCAGACGTGACTCTCAGCCAGCCAGTAAAACAGAAGATTTATTAGACGACAGGAACATGGTCTAACACAGAGCTTGCAGGTGCAGAGAGAGGGACCCCTCAGCTGGGTCCATTTTGGGGGGCAGTGAGCCAGACAACCACGTCTGCACTTCACTCCATGTCCCAGCCAGCCCCAAACTGAAACTCTCTCCAGCCCCTCCTCCTCTGGGCTTTGTCCCTTTCCTGGGCCAGGAGGTCACCTGATTCATTTGTTCTCCAACCCTTTAGCTCTCACCTTGCAGGGGGGGAGCGCCCAGGCCATCAGTTGCCAGGAAACGGGGTGTCGGCCATTCTCCGTGTCCAGACCCCTGCACACCCCTGCCCTCTAGGGCTCTGCAATGATCATACACCCTTATCCCACGCCCTAGATACTTAAGAACTGCATAGGGGAAACTGAGGCACCCCCACACTATTCAGAGGAAACATTAAGAACAGTCCCACTTCGTCACATCTCTCCCCCCTTCGAGATCGAACTGAGCGGGGTCACTTTAGCCAGTGACCTGGGGAAGTTCGAAGCCACCAGCGTTCCCATGGATGCCCCAGCATCTCTCCCATTCCTTGGTAGGAGTTACACCAGGCCCTTCCAGCTTCACGCCCTCCCTTAGGTCGGGGGTGGTCGATAGCACTCGCAGGCCGCATGTGGGAAGGTTTCTGCAGCCCATGCCCTTTGGCCACCCCCAAAACCCCAGAGGGATCAAACTGGGATTGGGTCTTCTCCCCAACAAGCTGGCCAAACACAGCCACTTGGTTATAGGACTGTTTAACTTTCTTAACAGCTTTCACTCCATCTGAGACCTTCTCAAAGCTATCCACACTGGCTCTTTCAACAGGAAAGTCAGTGGATCCATTCACAACAGAAAATTTCTCGCTGTCAGGAACTGAAGCTTTCTTGATTAAATCACTTTCACACTCTTCAGTTGCAGTAAACTGCTTGCAAAGACTCCATGAGGATTCCTTTTCCTAGGGCTTTTCTATGCAACCATTCACCCCTCACAGAAATTCTGCTCTTACCCTCTTTAAGGAGGCCTTGCTCTAGAGGAACACTTTCCCGAGAAACAACAGACTCTTTCTGGGTCTCCCTTACATGCAGAATTACCTCTGGCCCATCCGGCGGATTCCTACACAATCCCCTTTCAGGCAAACTTACAGACTTCCTAGATAAAAGGTCAGAAGCATTCTCCTTCCCTTTGCCACACACAAGTTCAGGAATCTTTTCCTTCTTGCGACAGGTTTCCACACCCTCAGTAGGTAACACAATCACATCACCTTCATGCTCTCCTTGTGCCTGGCTAGGATCTCACCCTGATTAGACAGAGTTGCTACACCCTTTCCCAACAACACACTAGCACCAGGCAAAATACAAGCACCAGAATTGTCTGGTCTCGGGGATTTTACATAGACACTAACTGGACGCGACCTAGTTACAGGGCCATTCTCCCGAGCAGACACAAACTTAGGACCCTTCCCTTCCTGGGCTTTAGCTGAATCCAGAACTAGCTCTGAGACAACTGCACTACCCTCAACCGTCACAGGCTGAAAGGCCCCTTCTGTCTGCTCCACAGACACAGAAGAGCCGGACACACTTTCTCCTTTACCAGACACACAGTTTGGGATCTCATTCCCCTTGTCCACAAGGCTGGTCACAGACAACTGCTTGGAGATCAGGGTAGCTCCCTCCATAGGCAAGTCAATACCCCTGACAGACACAGGCACATTTCCTTCCCTGTCACAATTCTCCACCCACCTAACAGGTAAGGTCCAGGGACACTCATCTTCCACTCTCCTCGCCTTCCCCCACTGCTGACTAGACACAGCCATCGGCTCACAAGGCTGCCTAGGCTCATCCAGACTTTCCTTACCCAGCACTTGCCACTCCCAACAGATCCCCTGCCCTGCCTGTGTCTCCTGCCACTCAGCTGGGGTCTCAGCTCCCCCCTTGCTCAGCACTGCCCTTGCTGTCCCAGGGGGGGTAGGCAGCGAGCTCCCTGCTTTCCTCACAGCATCAGAGCCAGCCTGAGCCCCATCTCCGGTGTGCAAGGGGGCGCGAGCATCTCTCTGTCCCACCCAGCCCCAGCGGTCTGGTTACAGGCAGGCAGGTAGCCTGAGCCTAGTGGACGGGCTCTCTCGTCCGTCAGTCCGTCCGTTCCTACTCTCCCCCTCCCCCCCCCCCCCCCCCCCCCCCCCGCCAGCCAGGTCATCTGCATTTTCACTGACCATTTCCCTCTCCGCTGATTGGTTCCCTGGATTCAAATTCAAACCCTTGGCAGTTACCGGAGCAGGGCCTGGATCCTGTCCCAAAGAGACACAGTCACCCCCCACAACAGGGTCTCGCAGCTGGTGTCCTGGAGAACCCCAACAACCAGCCAGCCCGACCCCTCCTGTGTCTGCACAGGGATCTGGGCCATAGGCAGGGTGAGGGGCTTCATAGCTGGGACCCTCACACAGCCCCTCAGCATCTGAGGCTGCACCACCCGGGGCCTGACAACAGTTCCCTCTGTCCCAGGATCTCGCCACCCCAGGAATGTCTCCCCATTGACCATCACCTTCCGCTCCCACTGCAGGTCCGAGGGGCCTGGCCCCAGGAAACTCCACACAGACATATAGGTTGGGGTCAGGAGTGGGAGCCTGTCCACCTCCCCACCCATCTGGCTGACGGAGTCTGTGGCCTTGGGACCCAGCAAGGGAGCTAGACACCGGGGCTTTTCCGCAGGGTATCCCTGGTTCAAATCTCCAGCCTGCTCAAAGGCAGTGAGGTGGCATCCACATCCCCCCCTTCCTTAACCATGGGCAGCAATTTAGTCTCGAGGTTCCCTGCGGAACTGGCACCCCGGGGTCTATCCCCACTCACCCCGGGGAGGTCCCCTAGGCCTCTCCGCTCCACCACCGCCAGTTCATGCTGCTGCTGCTTCTGCAGCTCTTTCTCAGGCTCTCGCTGTCTCTCACAGTCCTCTTGCTCTCTCGGACTCAGCTCCAATCCCGTCCGTCTCCGATCCCCGGATGGGGAACCCGATCGTGAAGACCCTCGTCTGGTCGGGGACAGGAGACTTGGCGCTGCCTGGCTCCCACTCCAGCCGCTCCCAGATCCTGCTATAGCCCCATTTGGGGTCAGGAATCTGTTCCTTAGAGCGGTCATCCTCCTCCAGCTGCACGATTAACTCTGCTTTGGTGAACTTTCCAATGCTCAACCCTCTCTTTCTGCACAGGGCTACAATGTCCTTCTTAAGGAGACAGTGACAGATCATCACTCCGCTCTTCCTAAGTTGTTGTGGACTCACAGGCCTGTGTGCTCTCAGCTCCCCACGGTTTCCAGGGAGAACCCCTAGTGTGGCAGCCCTTCTCGAGGTCACCACCTCTTTGCCAGGGTCGAGCTGCAGACTCCTCCGCCCCTGGGACCGCTCGCTGCAATCCCCCGGGGGACCCTGTTACTGCAAAAGTCCTTTTCTCTGGTCACACACTCCTAGGGGTTAACCGCCCCCCTGAAACCGTCTCTCTCTGAATCTTCAGCACGCCTGGTCCCCGTCAATCCCCCTTCGTTTTACTGCTCCCCAGTCACTTACTGCAGGAAGCGCCGTCCACGGGGTGCAGTACATCCCACCACTGCCACCAGTTATCACGGAGTCCCTGGGCAAAGCTTTGGAACTGCTCCCCACGAAGCCAGTCAGGACTCTGGGGAAGTCTCCTTTCTGGGAGCAGCCTGTCTGCAGGACACACAGCTCACCCGGCTTCCACCTTCCTGGGTCTGACCTCCGAGCATTCAGCATCCTCTGCCCCTCCGTGCGCTTCCCACAGCGAGTCTGCTCATGCGGGGTCCTGGGGAAGCCAGAGGGTCCTGCCCCCGAACTTCGCAGTCAGACGTGACTCTCAGCCAGCCAGTAAAACAGAAGATTTATTAGACGACAGGAACATGGTCTAAAACAGAGCTTGCAGGTGCAGAGAATGGGACCCCTCAGCTGGGTCCATTTTGGGGGGCAGTGAGCCAGACAACCACGTCTGCGCTTCACTCCATGTCCCAGCCAGCCCCAAACTGAAACTCCCTCCAGCCCCTCCTCCTCTGGGCTTTGTCCCTTTCCCGGGCCAGGAGGTCACCTGATCTCTTTGTTCTCCAACCCTTTAGCTCTCACCTTGCAGAGGGGAAGGGCCCAGGCCATCAGTTGCCAGGAAACAGGGTGTCGGCCATTCTCCGTGTCCAGACCCCTGCACACCCCTGCCCTCTAGGGCTCTGCAATGATCATACACCCTTATCCCACGCCCTAGATACTTAAGAACTGCATAGGGGAAACTGAGGCACCCCCACACTATTCAGAGGAAACATTAAGAACAGTCCCACTTCGTCACACTGGTGCAGATCCCCCAAGTCCCCCCTGCCCTGGCCTACCAGGGTCCTTTTAAATGATCCCGCTGCCTGCAGCGGTGGAGTGGGGGCGGGCGCGATGGAACAATTTGTACCGTGGGGCGGGGGCGGGGGGGTTGAGAGCCATTGAACCGAACTGTGAACCCTGTAGACGATGGAAACCACTTCAAGCTGGGGGTGCAGCAGCTTCCCTAGCTCCAGCACCTATGGGGGTGGGGCCTCCTTAGCCCAGGACTGCTCTGTGCCTAGCCCTGGTTTAGTGCGGGGTCTTCGAGCCCATCACAAAGACCTGCTCCACCTAATCCCCATGTGTGGTGGAGCAGGTCTTCCCAGTCCAGGAAATCACTGTGCTGGTGAATTCAGCCCTTCTCCTCCCAGGCGCAGAAGTGGGGCAGCAGGGAACTGACCATCCATGATGCACGGAAATAGCTCCTTACGTAATGCAGGGCCAAGTCCATTCGGCGTTTCTGGAGGAGGCGAGAGGGTTGTGAAATCTTTGTCAGGGATTTGCCCACTGGTCGTCCGCGTCACTGCTGCTGTGGGGCTGGGGAGGTTCCAAGAAGTGGGTAGCATTCACAGGGCTTCCCGGACTCTCCGAGTCAGCAGCTTATTGCAGCACTGCCCTGTGTCCTGAGGCAAAAGGGAAGAGGCCCCTGAGCAGAGAGAGAGGAAGCATCAGGGGTTCTTCCGGGAGGCCAAGAAATCCCAGGTGGTTACAGTAGGAAGATGAGGGGCTGGGAGCCAAGGAGGCTCAGGGGCCATGTAGACAGGACCTGGTACTGAAACAGACCTTGGCCTTTCTCTAGCACGAACAGGTCACGGGAGCCACCCTCCCTCTGCACTGTGAGGCCCCGAGGCGCGCTCACTTCTCAGGGGCTCCGCTGGGGACGTGCCTGGGAGCCCCTTCACTGGTCATTGGGGAGTTGGCACTAACCTGGTGCTCTCTGCCCAATGCAGCCCAAGAGAAGGGGAGTTGAGAGGCATCTAGGTGCAGCTGATATGGGTAGTGGCAGGCCCCCCAGGAGCTCTGCCAGGCTGGCTGAGGGCGTGGCAGTGACAACCCTGACTGCAGGCCACTGCCAGTCACTTGCAGCTTATTCTCTGGGAGCTGCAGCTCAGTGTGGGCAAAGGGATGGCTCCTCACATGTCACGCTGGCTCAGAGGACGCCCGCTGGCCTGTGGGGAGCATGGCTGAGGCCCCAGGAGCTCTTCCTGGTCACACTTCTCCCTGGGCAGGACAACTCCCCCATTCCATGGCCACAGAGGCATTGGGAGTCTCCCCAGAATTAGCCGAGCGCTGCAAGCTCTGTCCCAGTCTGGCCTCCCACCATCTCCCCTAGGGGAGTCTTTGGAACAGCCCCACACATGCAGATCATCGCCCCCCCCCCCCAGGCTACCCAGTAAGCGCCCCCTGCTCTGGCCTCCTCCGCTACCCCCCACCCTCCCGCAGGCAGCAGGGAAGGGGAGGGAGGAGGCCACGCTGCCTAATTTCCTGGCACTGGGCTGAGAATAAACAGAGATATTCCAGCCCTGTTGCCTGGGAGACCCAGCTCCGGGGAGGGGCAGGGGTGTGGTGTATGGGATCAGATGGTGCTGACGTTGGGGATGTGCCTCAGCAAGGCCTGGCAGGGTGCCACCCACTCTGCTCTGCTGGACATTCTTCGCATAACTCCCTGGGTTCCTGGCCAGGCTGGGAAGTCACTCTTCCTGGCAGGGCTGGAACAATGGGCTGGAGAGAATGGTACCAAAATAGAGAGGCAGCGAGCCAGCCTTGCATGTGGCTGGGACCCAAGCACCTTTCACAGTCCCTGCATTTTGGCTTGGCTCCAAGAAAAACAGACAGTTTCTCCCAAAGTGCTGCTGAGCAGGCAGTGGGGGGGTCCCTTGCCCCAGTGCCCCAATAGCAGCTGCATGAATTCCCTGGCAGCCATGCCCTGCCCATGCCACTACGCCTCTCCGGCCATAGCCCTCTGACATGGGGACCCTGCAAACCTCCCGCAGCTCTGACTTGGGTGTAACTGACCTAGTGGGGTATTAAATAGAATGGATTTAATGCTGCACTGGATGGAAAGTGTGAAAGAGGATGGTGGGGCTGATGGGCTGGCAGGTCCCACAGTGGGGAGGGGTAGGAGCCCCCCATGTTTTTCTGTCAGGAGACAGAGCTGTAGGAAGCAGCCTCGTGCACACAGCAAGGGGACTGAAGCACACTGTTTGCCAGGAGCTGGGAATGGGCAACAGGGGATGGATCACTTGAGGATTCCCTGTTCTGTTCATTCCCTCTGGAACACCAGGCATTGGCCACTGTCGGAAGACAGGACACTGGGCTAGATGGACCTTTGGTCTGACCCAGTCTGGCTGTTTTTATGCCCTTGAACTCCTCCCACAGACAGGCAGACCTGAGCAGCCTCACGACTGTCCCCCCTGAGCACAGCTTGCTGCTGTGCCCTTGGGCGGCGGGAGAAAGGATCACAGAGGGTTAATTCCTCTGCATGTGATCCATCCTCTGGCCTCTCTTTACTTGAGCTGACAGGTTTATTCCTGGGCCTGGAGCTCATGCCCATGAAGTGATGCCTCAGAATAGGTCTCAAGGGGCAGTTAATGCTTGTCTGGAAAGTGACTTCCCTAGGAGATGGTTTAATTACCTCTAGTGCTGGCAACAGCCGTCGCTTGCCCCTTTAGCGCCAGCAAGATTGGGGTAGCTGCGACCACAGCAGCCTGTTCACAAACCAGCATCTAAGCTGCTCCGAGGTACTTTACAATCCCTCACAGTGCTACTGCAGGCTGGCCCATCCAATGCCACCGCTCAAGAATCACTCCCAGCAGCTCCCAGTTAATGCAAGTGATGAATAATGGTTAGATCCTGGCCTTAAAAATGGGCTGAAACCTGACACTTGTGACCCCACTATCATTAAAGCAATGGCTGCATGTGGGAGGCTGTGTCTACCCTCTGAAGCACAGAGGTCTGGCAAGCAGAGGTGGGGGGCATGAGACAAAAACCAGAGCTGGGGTTTTCAATAAAAAATAGTGCTCTTTATTATAAATTACAGAAATGCTTCCTTTCGGACTATAAATATAAATATGTGCAAAGTTTCTTCTGAGTCTGGTTTACGTTGAGTTTTCAAGCATGTTGAACTCAGCCTTCAAGGCTGGAGGTGAAGGCAGAATCTTTATAAAAGACAGGGATTCAGGCAGGGCTGTAAATGGCGCTTTCTCTAAAAGCCAGAAAAAAACCCAGCTGCCCTTCCCAACCGCAGCCCAGACAGCGGCTCCAGGGTGACGGGTTCCAGGGTGCTCCGTTGTTGCTACATTCCTGTAGGGGATCAGTGCAACGGTTGCCACCATGGAGCAGTGCAGCTGGGGACGAGGCAAACCCACAGCCCCCAGATCCAGCCAGAGACTGTAGAGAATCCCAGCTTCTGGAACCCTCTGTGAAGCTGAGATTCGAGGGGCTGGGGCAGGGGCTGGGAGAAGCCCTGATGGGTCAGCACTTCAGAATAAAGATCTAATAACAACTCATCCCGTTGGGGCTCATTGCAACAATGTGCTCACATGGAACTCTTTGGTGCCGATGTGCCATCAGGACGGGTTCCTTTCCCAACTGGGATTCACTATTCATAGCCTGGACCATCATTGTAAGTGTTGCCTGTAATGTGCAGTAACCCAGTCCATGGGACGAGGATGGAGTTTAAGGCTTAGTCCCCTGGATAATGGTAGTGAGGGAAAAAGGCAGCATCCTCCAAGTCTGGGGCTTGGTGTGAAAGGAGCTTCCAACCACAAGGAGGCGGTGAGAGGTAAAAAATCACTTTCCCCTTAAAACTGAGGAAGAGTTTTCAGGCACTAGCTGGATTCCAGTGCTTTCCTTCTATCATCTTCAGACCAGCTTTGTCACCAGAGCAGCTCCAGTTTGGTCATATCACTGTGGCCAGAAAATGGGGGAGAGGATCTGAGCCACAGCTGAGCGACAGTAGTTTGCAAGGTACACATCTTGCATGGGCTGTTTGCAAACTGTTCAGCACGGCTCCTTCCCAGCAGTTGCCCTCATATCTGGCGGGACCGCCCCAGAAAGAGACACAGTTCTCACTGGGCTGCCGAAGAGGAGGCAGGCTGTGTACAGGAGCTTCAGTATGTTAATCCTTAGTCAAGTCACTTCAGCCTCTTGCCATTACCTAGAGGGGGCTCCAAACTGTCCCTGGGTTAGACCCCAACACGCATACACAACTGTAGACGTCTCTGTGCTGGGCAGGGCCCACTGGTCACCCCTAAGTTCACTGTCATCCCCCCCACTCCCTTTCCAAAGGGGGCAGGGGCCTGTTTCTGTCCTGAAAGTTCATGCTCCACTGGATCATTGTGCCTCCTGCCGGCTTTTGTGCTTGTGCCACTTGCTGCTCCTCCCGCCGCACTCCTTAGAGGGGGGCATCGTACTGGTCCAGGAACTCCTTGATGGGGCCTGGCAGTTGAGTCATCTTTTCGTAGGAGTCCAAGTGCCCGTTGACCGTCTTGCGGCAGAGGTGCTGCAGGCTGGACACGTTGGAGGAGAGCGGGCGGCTCAGCACCAGTGGGATTTTCTCGCCCCCGGAGTAGATATAGTAGGCACGCTTAGGGTGTGGGGCCCCTCCGGGCTGCTCGGGGAGGGGACACGGGGAGGGAGGCATGTAGTGATGCACCAGCTTGAGGACGCAGTCGAAGCGGGGCACGGGCTGGCTGCTGCGGGGGTCGGTCTGCAGAGAGAAGCTGTCGCCCTCGCACTGGATGCGCAGGTTCTTGGTGCCCGACTCCGTCTTGACGCTGAGGGTGAAGAAGTGCCGCTGGTCGGAGCTGTCTCTGATGAGGAAGGTGCCGGCCGGCTCCGCACTCAGCAGCAGGTTGGCATCGCTGCCCGTTACCGTGCTCCAGTAGAAGCCGCTCTCCTGCAGCTTGCGCACGGCGTTCACCACCAGCTGGTACTCGCTCTTGGAGCTGAAAGTCTTGAGGCGCAGGCTGGTGTCCAGCGGGCGGCTCATCCCAGCAGCGGGGAACTTGCTGTGGGTGACCATGGCGCACGGAGCCAGCTTCGCGAGCTCGGCGGTGCTGCTGCCTTGTGCAGCGGCTGCTAAACCATCACCTGGGGGAGGCAAGGACAGAGACTCAGAACCACGGGGGCTCCCAGGACCAGCTGCCCCCGCACGGGGCGCCCTCCCCAGGACCGGGGGTGCCCCTGCCCCAGGACCAGCTGCCCCCACCCCGGGGCGCCCTCCCCAGGACCGGGGTTACCCCTGCCCCAGGACCAGCTGCCCCCACCCCGGGGCGCCCTCCCCAGGACCGGGGGTGCCCCTGCCCCAGGACCAGCTGCCCCCACCCCGGGGCGCCTTCCCCAGGACCGGGGGTGCCCCCGCCTCAGGACCAGCTGCCCCAGGACCGGGGGTACCCCCTCCCCAGGGGCGCCCCCTCCCCAGGACCAGCTGCCCCCGCCCCAGGGACGCCCCCTCCCCAGGACCGGCTGCCCCGCACTGGCGGTCACTGGGCTGCGGCCTGCCGAGCCCCGGCGGGCAGGGACGGGGCCGTTACCTGGGGCTGGGGCGGCGGCGCGGGTCTCGCTGCGGGTCTCGCTCCGGACAGGGCAGCGGGCTCCCGGCGGTGCGCGCCCGGCTCGGCGCCTTCCAAAGCTGCCGGGGCCGCTCGGGGCCGCCTCTTATAGCGCCGCGGCCCGGCCCCGCCCTCGGCTTCCTGGAACTCGGCTTCTTCTTGTAACGCCGCGGGCCCCGCCCCGCCGAGCGCCCCGGGCAGCGCGCCAGGCAGCGCCGGCCCATTCCGGGCAGCGCGGGGCTCCCCCCGCGGCTCCCGCTCGCGCTTTCCTTCTAAGAAGCGCTGAGTCCCCGGCCCGCGCCCGCCGGCCGCTCCCGCGGGGCCAGCGCCGAGCACCCGGGCTGCAGCGGGGGCGCCGGCCGGCCGGAGGGCAGGGCCGGGCTTTCCAGAGCGCCCAGCGGCCGCCCGGGAGGAGGGCGGGCGCTGTCGAAAGCCGGGCCCTGAGCTCCCTTCCCTGGGGCAGAGGCGCTGCGGCTGCCTCTGGGGAGCTTTTCTGTCCCAAGGCAGCTTGCTGGTGGGGGTGGAGAGGCAGCTGCAGGCACTGCCCAGGGCAGGTGAAGGAAACGTACCGCATCCTAGGCAGTGCCCTTCCTGCCCTGCCCGCAGTGGGGCAGCTGCTGCCCAAGACAGACGGCAGGAGGGAGCGGGTCAGGGGCCCAGGGGAGCGGAGGCCAAGAGGAGAGGAGAGGGGGGCAGTAAGAACCATGGTGAGGGACGCAGGAGAGCCCAGAGAATGAGGACAGCAGGGGCAGAAGCCCTGGAGCTGGTCGGTGTGAGCTCTCTGCAGTGTAAATGGGAGAGGAAGGATCAGCCTGGGGTACAGAGGCAGAGGGGCTGGGTTCTGGTCCCAGCTCTGCCTCCCATGCACTGTGTGGCTTGGGACTTAATGTGCTTGTGCTCCTTCCTCCAACTGTAACTGTAACTCATCAATGTTTGCAAAGTGCTTGGAGTACCTTGTGTGGAAAGAGGCACTGGAGCTGGGCAACGGTAGTTGATGTGGCTGGGTCTCCAGCGTTTAGAGGTGAGCTCCCAAAAGGTGTATTTGTTTGTGCACTAGCCTCCAGTGCAGTAACACTCCTCCCCCGCCCGCCACACACACACTAAACTCCAGCATATGTGGGGATGTAGTGGAAAGCCAAAGTACAAACAAAAATTGACTTGGAGAACCCTCCTGCCTCTTCCCCTGATAGACGGCTCCTTATGCTGCTGCCACTCAAAGGACATCGACCTCTGGCCTCGGCTGAGGATTCCCGGTATTCCCCACTAGGATGCAGAATGTGCTGCAGAAGTAGGCATGAGATCAAAAATTCCAGGGAGTTCATCTGGGAGCCGTTCTCTGGGAAAGAATTGCCATCCCCTCAGCCCTGCTGGTGGGAGGGGAACGGAGTTACTAATATGTTATGGAAAGGTTGTGGATCAAATGTCTTTATGGCTCTGAAGTTTAGTTCAAGTACAACATTCCAGGCCACCGTTGACCTCATTTACACTTCCCAGAAGAGCTGCAGGGAAGGAAAAAAAACCCTGATTTAGCATTTGGGAACAGCAAGGGTGAAACTCTCCCCTAATGTGATTAAACGCCCCAGGGCTCTGAAAAAGGGGTCAGGTTACTGGATTATTCAACAACTGGATGTGCAGCAGCACTTAAAATGCCTCATCCAGTGGGGAGAGGAATGGCAGAGCAAAGGGTAGCTTTACAGTCCTATCAGAAATAAAGGCTTGATTCTGGGCTCAACTGCTGTATAGAGCCGGCTTGACTGGCCCCTGTGGATCCTCCTCAGTGCAGTCTTGGCATAGGCAGGGGTGTGCCAGCCCTCAGCATAGGGGTGGCCGAGGGTAGGAGGGGATGTGTCTGGGGCACCGTACATGTAGAAAGAACAGGAGGACTTGTGGCACCTTAGCGACTAACCAATTTATTTGAGCATAAGCTTTTGTGAGCTACAGCTCACTTCATCGGATGCATTCACGAAAGCTTATGCTCAGATAAATTGGTTAGTGTCTAAGGTGCCACAAGTCCTCCTTTTCTTTTTGCGAATACAGACTAACACGGCTGCTACTCTGAAACTTTACATGTAGGAAGCCACTGTTGAAGCCGCCCAGGATCTCCTCGTTTGCTGGGCTATGCCTCTTCATAGGCCCAGCACAGAAGCTAGTCCAAAGGGTTCTCCAGCCCCCAGTTAGAAGGGACCAGACCAGAGACAGGGGCCAGTGACTCCTTCAAAGAATTCAAATCCACTTTGCTGGCAGGTCAAGCTGGCCAGATGCTGTCAGAGGGGGAAGGGCTGGGAGGCAGGTCCACCAGTGTTCCCCATTTGCTTGAGGATTTACCATGTAGTTGCTGTATCAGTCTCAGGGTATTAGAGAGACAAGGTGGGTGAGGTCACATCTTTCATTGGCCCACCAATTCCTGCTGGGAGAGAAAGCTGAAGTTGTTCCAATAAAAGACCTGACTTCCCCCACCTTGTCTCTTGGAGGATTTACAGGCAGGCAGATGAGGACAGCTGGCTTCTCAGCTGGTTCTAAAACTTTAATGTTGGCTATTGTCAACTTTGACCATACAAACAAAACACACTTTGTCAGTGGATTCTGTTTTAAATAGTTTCATTTGCCCTGGAGCTGCTGCCAGTCAGGAATAAACACAAAAGGAGTAGTTCTGGGAAGTGAGGCTGTGGTGAACCAGCTGGTCTGAAATGCAAACGAGTCCTGGAACTCTGCCTAAAGCAGGAGTGGTGAAATCCAAGGGAAGGAGGAGAGTGAAGGCTCCTGCCGGCAGTGCTGGGCTCCACTCTCCAATGGGGAGGATGAGGCAAGGAGGCTGCTGGGGAAAGAAGCCCAGTCCCATTGGCTGAATGCTAGGTCGGACTGCAGCGGGGTGGAACTCAGGACCAATGTACCTTCAACAGCTCCTTTTGCCATCTCCTGAAATCAGCCTTACAGCTGGGGTTCCCCCATCGTTACTGAGAGGTAGGGGAGACCCTCTGAGATAGGAGCATGCCTTCTCTGTGTGCATGGCTGATGGCCAGCTCCCCTGCCACATGCTCAGCACACCCCAGCCCTGGCTGCCACTTCAGGGATTCCTCTTTGGAATTCATGGACTGTTCTCACCCTCTCCAAATGCGGATGCCGGCCTGATGGCTGAGGAGGCTGCAAGTGGCCCCTCCCATGTTTTAGGCCCAAATTTACCCTATCCCCCAGACAGGCAGCTTTGCTTCTATCGATGTAAATAGCAGACCTAGGAAACCTAGGAGCTAGGAAATGTCATTTATGCTAAAGAAATGAACCCTGCCTCAACAATCCCCTTCCTTTGGGTGAGGTGGCCTGGGGATCAGACCTGAGGCTTCCTGGGGGAGGCTGAAGATTCAAAGCACAATTTTTAAAGTCCTACATAAATATAGGGGTCAGGGAAAGTCTCCAAGCCCAGCTGCCTCTTGCCTGTCACACACAATGAGCCCTTCCCCCTTTGTGTCAATACAATTGTTTGCATTTTGACTAGTTTCTTCAAGACCCTGACCAAAGGCATGGGCAGCGGCCCAAAGCTCCTTGCAGAGTGACCTCTGACTGCATCTGACACATGCACAGAGTGTCTGACAGTCAGGGCTGCACCTCCCCCAGAATGCAGGCTAACAGCACTCCCCACCCTGATGTCAGGACAGGCATCAGCATTGCTGGGTGTGGCCTGGGACTGGAAACAGGGAATGCTGCTTGTCAGGCCTGAGGGGCACTGGCAGGGCTGTGAGTGTGTGAGGGAGAACAAGGGTTGGAATAGCAGGGGGTGAAGGTACATTGACAGATGTATGTTGAGGTCCAGGACAGGAATTTGGGGCAGGGGATGCAGGTCAGACCTTGGGGAAACTAGGCTTCTCAGGATAGTCCCAATAACACTAATATGCTGTAAATCCTGCTCTACCCTGACAGCTTCTGGAGCCCTGAACGCTGGGAATTCCCTCTGAAGTAACCTGATTAGATAATTGTGTGTTTCCCTGTACTATCTGCCAAAGGATGACTTGTGTAGAAGGCTCCAGAGCAGCCCCTGGCAGCCTGCCATGCCACAAACTGCTGAGATTCCCTTGATATCAAGAAAGCTTTATTAATCTGCCTGCAGTTTACAAGCGCAGGGACAGGAAAACAAACAAGAAGCCCCATCTAAGGGGATTCTGTTCCAGAAACCTGGCTGCAGGGAGGACATGTTCATTTATCGAAAATGAGCTTCCTAGGGCCCCTTGGAGTTGCCGCCTGTGTGGCTCAGCCGCTGAGTAAGAGGCTGTTGGGCAATAGCATCTCAGATGACAAGATTCTGGACAATTTAAAATATAAGTAGGAAAATAAAAGCCACAAGAGCTGATTGTGCTCTTTCCCCAGTGAACACACTCTCCTTTCCCGCCTCCCAGGCAGATTGGGGTCTGGCATTTGCCTTGCACAAGGCACTGTCTCACAGACAAGGAGGTGGGGTTGCAGTCCCAGGGCCCCTTCAGACCTGCCTTTCATCAAGCTCCTACCTCATGGCCATATGCCTTGGCAGGCCTGATGCTAGAGGGGAAGGGGAATTCCCAAGCCAGGGGTGGGCAGATGGAATGGACAGAGCAGGGCCTGAAACTATGCCAGGTCTCAACCCAGGGAGGCCAGGCAGGTGGCGGTGGCGCAGACTACCTTGTGCGATGGGCGATCAAATTAAACGAGGCATGTGTCTGCCCCTCTGTCACCTCCCAATTTGCAGATGAATTGAAACCGTGATTTACAGCTCAGCTCTGCATCTCTCCAGTAAGGCCCTTTCAAACCTCCAACCCCTCCAGGGGTTTGACTTAGTAGATACTTTCTTTAACAGGTTTCAGAGTAGCAGCCGTGTTAGTCTGTATTCGCAAAAAGAAAAGGAGGACTTGTGGCACCTTAGAGACTAACACATTTATTTGAGCATAAGCTTTCGTGAGCTACAGCTCACTTCATGGGATGCATAAAAGTGGAAAATGCAGTGAGGATGTTTTTATACACACAGACCATGAAAAAATGGGTGTTTATCACTTCAAAAGGTTTTCTCCCCCACCCCACTCTCCTGCTGGTAATAGCTTATCTAAAGTGATCACTCTCCTTACAATGTGTATGATAATCAAGGTGGGCCATTTCCAGCACAAATCCAGGGTTTAACAAGAACCTCTGAGGAATGGGGGGGGGGGGGGGGGGGGAGGGGTGTAGGAAACCTAGATTTGTGCTGGAAATTGATTATCATACACATTGTAAAGAGAGTGGTCACTTTGGATGGGCTATTACCAGCAGGAGAGTGAGTTTGTGTGTGGGGGGGGGCGGAGGGTGAGAAAACCTGGATTTGTGCTGGAAATGGCCCAACTTGATTATCATACACATTGTAAGGAGAGTGATCACTTTAGATAAGCTATTACCAGCAGGAGAGTGGGGGGGGGAGGTATTGTTTCATGGTCTCTGTGTATATAATGTCTTCTGCAGTTTCCACAATATGCATCCGATGAAGTGAGCTGTAGCTCACGAAAGCTTATGCTCAAATAAATTGGTTAGTCTCTAAGGTGCCACAAGTCCTCCTTTTCTTTTTGCGAATACAGACTAACACGGCTGCTACTCTGAAACCTGTCATTGTAAGGAGAGTTTCAGAGTAACAGCCGTGTTAGTCTGTATTCGTAAAAAGAAAAGGAGTACTTGTGGCACCTTAGAGACTAACCAGTTTATTTGAGCATGAGCTTTCGTGAGCTACAGCTCACTTCATTTCCACGATATGCTATGCATCCGATGAAGTGAGCTGTAGCTCACGAAAGCTCATGCTCAAATAAACTGGTTAGTCTCTAAGGTGCCACAAGTACTCCTTTTCTTTGTAAGGAGAGTGATCACTTTAGATAAGCTATTACCAGCAGGAGAGTGGGGTGGGAGGAGGTATTTTTTCATGCTTTATGTGTATATAATAAGATCTTCTATACTTTCCACAGCATGCATCCGATGAAGTGAGCTGTAGCTCACGAAAGCTTATGCTCATATAAATTGGTTAGTCTCTAAAGTGCCACAAGTACTCCTTTTCTTTTTGCAAATTGAACCAAGCCTCCCCCTAGCTGCCTCTTCTGGGGACTAAATGGTGGACTTGGCTCTGGACAAGCAATAGAGAAACTGACCTAACAGATACAGAGAAACAATCCAAGAGAACAATTCAGCAGCCAACATGACACTCCACCATGCTGGTGTGGAGATTCTGCAAGCAGGCACCTCTGAGAGAGAGAGAGAACACTGTGACACACAACCTCTGCCCAAAGGACAGTTCCCATCCCATCTGCAGAACATGGAGTCCCAATTTTGGATTTTGTTAAGTCCTTTGTTTCCATGTTAAGATGTTTTCTGTTCCAGGAAATGGCATTCCAGTGGTGACCTGGCAAAGCCTTTTTGGGAAAAACAAAGCTTTGATGGGATGGAGAATTTCAGGTTTCAGAGAGCATGGAGGAAGTGCATTTATCCTGCTCATCACAGAAGACAACATTTATCAGCTTTAGAGGAGCTGTTGCAAAATGTACTCTACTAAAGGTTTTTAGTTCATGCTCATCACTGTGGTATCTGAGCACCTTAGTGTTCTGATCAATTCAGGGGAACTCTGTGAAATATGACAGAACATCATCCACATGCAGCCATCTTAGACTTGGGTCCCAAACTGCAACCTCAAATATGGTAGCTGTTAGGATATAGATATTCAGGTCTGTCTGTAAAGGCCTATACTCTAAGAATTTAGGTGTATTCTTATCACTTGGCTAGTTAGAGAGAGATAAAAGAATCAAAATCACTGTCTGCCAGTGTAAGGGCCTTCTCTTACTGTGATAGTCTGAGGCCCTGTTCTTAGGCTAAGGCCTTTGGCTAAGCAACAGGCAGCCATAAACTGGGAACAGAGTAACAACCGTGTTAGTCTGTATTCGCAAAAAGAAAAGGAGTACTTGTGGCACCTTAGAGACTAACCAATTTATTCGAGCATAAGCTTTCGTGAGCTACAGCTCACTTCATCGGATGCATACTGTGGAAAGTACAGAAGATCTTTTTATACACACAAACCATGAAAAAATGGGTGTTTACCACCACAAAAGGTTTTCTCTCCCCCCACCCCACTCTCCTGCTGGTAAAACTGGGAAGCGACCGGTCACATCCTCACATTCCAAACTAGTCACATTGAAAGAAAGTGCTATTGGGCTGTTAGGAATACAATCCTGTCCTGATAGTGCCTATCACCTCCAGAGAAAGGGAAGTGCCTAGAAAATGTAACAGGAAACTTAGTTTGATAGCATCCTGTCTGGCAAGAACTCACTTATCACTAGCTGAGATGTGAAATCCTCACTTCTGTATTGTTTTATCATTATAGTTCCTACTTTGCTATTCTTTTTCTGTATAATCTCTGTCTGGTTCTGTGATTGTTCCTGTCTGCTGTATAATTAATTTTGCTGGGTGTAAACTAATTAAGGTGGTGGGATATAATTGGTTACATAATCATGTTACAGTATGTTAGGATTGGTTAGTTAAATTTCAGGAAAATGATTGGTTAAGGTATAGCTAAGCAGAACTCAAGTTTTACTATATAGTCTGCAGTCAATCAGGAAGTGGGGAGGGGGTCGGTGGGAACAGGGGTAAGGAAAATGGAATCATGTTTTGCTAAAGGGGGAAATGGGAACAGGGAATGGGGGTAAGGAAATTGGAATCATGTTTGGCTAAGGGCAGGAATGGGAACAGGGACACAGGTGTAAGAGTTGGGAAGAGGGACACTAAGGAAGGAAACTGGAATCATGCTTGCTGGAAGTTCACCCCAATAAACATCGAATTGTTTGCACCTTTGGACTTCGGGTATTGTTGCTCTCTGTTCATGCGAGAAGGACCAGGGAAGTAAGTGGGTGAAGGAATAAGCCCCCTAACAGTAGTCATGGACTGATATGGGACTGGGGGCACAGAAGTCTGAGTATGTGTCTCCCATAGACCTTGGCAGGAGACTACACTGAAAAGAAAGAGTCTCTGAAGTTTTGGGGCTGAATCACAGAAGTTTTTCACTGAGTTGATAAGCCTGTTTTTTCTAAAATCCCCTCTAAATCCTTAAGTGGGTTCGATTTTGATCCTCAGACTCTGCTTTGGATTTGCTCTTTTCTGAACTTGCACAGGTGAATCTGCTACTCCCTTTGGTTTCTGAAGGGCTCTGGAGAGTCAGAAGGCTCCAAGAGTAATATAACTCTTTAATATAGCACAGTTCCTAGTGGTCTTACCGGGGAGCGGGAGAGAAATACACCTTGTTGACTTATGTGGGAAAGTGGCCAATTAGGGCCCCCCAGAAGAACCCCAGTCCAAATTTGGGCAGCAGTAATGTGCAGGACATGTGCACACACAGTAAATCTAGCTTTGAGGATGGGACTCCAGCAGCTGACTGCTGATTCTAGTGTCCAGCTGCCAGATATGGCAGAGACAATGGTAGGGTATGAGGAAAGCCAAAACTATGCTTTGATTTAAAACAAAATTAAAAGTTGGTTTTGGTCAAATACTCATGGGCATAAGCCAGATGGGGCCTAAATCTAAAAGCCAACGGGCAGGGTGTCTTTCCGGTTGTTGTTTGTGTTGGTTTTGCCTTGGGGGTGAATCGCAGACACTTTGGCAGCAGCAGCCCTAACTCAGGATTTCCTGCTTTTTCTGAATCAGTCAGTATCCATAGACACTGTAAAGAGCCCAGCAGTTCCTTACAAAAGTGTCTTAGTGTGGAGAGATTTTCATTCTGTGGTTTCAATACAGGGAATGTTCAGACATGCTGCTCCAAGCAATATTGTATTCTGCTTGTTTATTTGGAAAATGGTGAGGGGATTGAAAGGGAAGATTTAGAGGCTGGCATGGCCCTGAAGTGGCCAGGCATTCTGGCTGTGGCATTCAGAAGACGGACAAAGATCTCAGGATCCATGCTGAGCCCCTTGGAGATCAATGGTGACAATGCAGCACAGATGAGTAGGGTTTCAAGACATTTTTGTTTGACTTGTAATGCTCAGCATTCACGTTCACACCTCCATCTTCTATGTGAACCCTTTCATACTTCTGGGCCCAATTCAGCATTTGTGATGTAGGTAAAACTGCCACAAATTTCAATAGGAGTTTTGTCTGTGTAATAACTGCAAGGTCAGGTTAATTCTATACTTCTTATGTACATCTGCCTCCCTTCAGCACAGACACCGTGGTCCTGCTGTAAACCCACTACCCAGCCATGCAAACCAACTTTCCTGTACCCAGAAAGCCGTGAACGATGCGTTATTATTAAAAGTGCCTTCAGTGTGCTTAGCACTGCGTAGCAAGACCGTCCGTACCCCAGTGACGGGGCAATCTGGAAGATAAAGAAAGACACGGTGCACTGGGAACCCCCGGAGGAATGCTCCCTTGTTGCCAGACAGGGTGTGGCACTATTATCGGCCCAAGAGGTTCTGAGCACAGGGAAGGGGCATGATCATTCTCCGCAGCAGGGAGTTCCACAGGTTAGGTGCCTGGCCTGGGAAGGGCTGTCCTCCGCACCCACGAGCTTCCCCACGCCGGCCAAGCGCCGCCACGGCCTGGCAGGCAGGCGGGTCCCGCGCTCTTCTCCGGGCAGTCGGGCCCAGGCCCGCGCAGGGCCCCGGCCGGCCTCTGGCGTCGCTGGGTCGCCAGGCGGAGCGCGCCGCCCGCAGTGCTGGGCCCGCCGAAGGGGCTCGGCCGCCTGCCAGGCCTCGCCTTCCCGTGGCCGGTCTCCGGCCCCTCCGCCGCGGCAGGCGGCCCCGGTGCGCCGGGGGCAGGTGGGGGATGGAACCAGGCGCCCGAGCCGGGCCTGGCTGCGCCGGAGGGGCCGTGTCCGTGCCTCGCGCCCCAAATAAAGTTTTCGCTTTTGAAGTCGGTGGCTTGCTCGTCCCGCGGCGGCCGGAAGCGGAAGTGTCGAGGTTTCCATGGCGGCGGCCGGAAGCGGAAGCAGCGTAGTCTCCATGGCGGCGGCCGGCGGTCCCGCGTTGTGGCGGCGGCTCTTGGGCCTGCTTCCTCACGGGAGGCTGGGCCTGGCCGCGCTGCTCGGGCGCCTCTCGGACCGTCTGTCCCTCGGCCGGGACCGGCGCTCCCGGAGGTAAGGGTGGCCCGTTCCCTGCCCGCCCTGGCCGCGCGTCGCCGCGGGGCTCAGCCGGGCCCGCCTCGCCCAGCGGCCTGCAGCGGGTGCCCGGCGCTGGGCGCCGCCCGCCGGCTCCTGGGGCGGTGCGGGGCGGCCGGACGCAGCAGGCAGCCCAAGGGCGCGTTGGGTAGGCAATGCGGGGGGAGGGCACGTGCCACCTCCGGCCCCCGCCAGGCCGTGTCTGAGGTGCCCAGGGACCACGGGGATGGCACGTGTTAATAAGGCTACGATTTTATCACGGGGAGCGCGAATGTGAATGAAGTCTGTGAAAACTTGGAACTGGCTGTGAAAGCGCATTTGATTTGGCCCCCAGACTGAGCAGCACTGCAGCCTGGCGCTCGGGGTCGCCCTGTCGCTCAGGGTGGCCTTGCCCACCCTTCTGCCTCCGTTTATGGAGGGGAAGACCAGCCACACCTGAGTGGCTCTCTGACCCCATGTGCCAGGTTGCAACACCTGGAGCAGAGAGCCGGGCCCAGCCCTGTGGGACAGGAGCTGCTTCTGGGCAGTGGTCTCGCTCTCCAACACTGCCCTTTCTGTGACTTGACTTTTTTTCCTCACAACTCTGCTGGGAAATTTACCAAACATTTTTGTGTCAAAATCATAGCCTTAGTTATAAGCATCTGAACAGAAAGAAATGCAGACACTGAGTGTATTTGAAGCCTTAACTGATCCTCTGGAGTGCAGAGTAGTCCAGAAACCTGAGGAGACCATTCTTTGTTATGACGCTGCTGATGCTTGCTGTCCCTCTTCCGGTCCCGGCGAGACCAGATATAATAAATGGTTCAGCATCTGACATACCGTCGTAGGTTGTCCTACAACAGGAGCCTACAACAAGACTAGGCTGTCCCAGACACCAGGTAACAGGATTGTTTACCTTTACACTAAGAAAGTTGGCAAGGCACCAAAGTCTGCATGTGGTGTGTGTCCAGGAAGACTTTGCGGTGTTTGTGCTGTGCGCCCTAAAGTCCTTACGAGGTTGTCAAAAACAAAGAAGCATGTTAGCAGAGCCTATGGCGGTTCCATGTGTGCTAAATGTGTCCGTGACAGAATCAAACGAGCTTTCCTTATTGAGGAGCAGAAGATTGTTGTAAAAGTGTTGAAGGCACAAGCACAGAATCAGAAATCTAAGTGAATCTCTTTGTATTGTTTGCCTAATAAATGAAAATTCAACTTAAAAAAAAAATAAACAGAAATTTGTAGCGCCAGTGATTATGCAAACTAATGGGTGATCGGAAAAGAACGACTTCTCTTTGAAACTCTAAAAGGATCTGGTTGTTTTGTTCTACAGATCAGTGTTGTTTTATCTGGCATGTGTGTTCCTGCTCCTGATCTCCATCTCTGGAGCTTCTGAACTCAGTATCGTCTCAAATTCCAAATCTACGCATAGCTAGCAAAAGTTCCTCTAGAGTAGGGCAGAATAATTTAGTGATCTCTTTGGACTCCCAGGTTTGACCTACTCCATGGCATCTCCAACTCTCTTTCATTCTGTGGATTCCTTGGTAAAACTTGCCTTCCATTCGCAACAGCCCATTCCCCCAGTTATTAAATTCTTTCCTTCGTCAGACCACCAGGAAGCCCAATTTGAGAACTACTGGCCTAATCTTGTGGAAGGTGACTTTCTCTGGAGAGATCAAGAAAAGGAAATTGAATTTAGGAAAGCTTATGCCTGATTTCGGTTGGAATCTTGTTTGGATTCTTGAGCAAATATTTAGTTTTAAAAGAAGTTACAATACTGTACCACTTCCAGCCAATCCAAAAACAAATCTGCTAGATTCTGCATTGTCACAGTCTCTTGAGGTCTTGTTGTTTTCAGAGGAGCCTTCTGTTATTGAACCACAGCCCTCCCCCACCCCCCCAGTAGGAATGCAAAGTCTCAGGATATAAATTATTAGTGAGAGGAATTGTAACTGCAGCATTCACAGAGCATAGGCCAACTGCCTGACTGTATATGTCACAGTTTTGAAACAAAGACATTAAGCAATTACCTTTTTTCTGGCACCATGTATGTCTTATTACCCTGCTTTCTGAGATTTTTCATCTGGGATAATTCCATGCACAGTCTCCAAATCTGATTCATATTAAGAAAAATCAGCATTCCTTATATCCTCAAATTATAAGGGAGGCTTCCAGTTTTCTTTAATTTCTTCATTTGCCCTGAAGTTGGGTACAGCATTTTGTGTCTGTATCTTTAACATTTTTGCATCTAAATTAAGTATAAAGAAGTGATTGCTGAATTAGAGCCATGTTGTGGTTCATCCTCTACCCCTTTGCGCTCTTGTGTTGGAGCATAAGATGGTCACATGCTGCACTTTATTCTGGGCAGATTGCATACTGATGTTCCAAGCTCTGCAGCCATAAATTCTTGTAGAATACCATATAGTGTGCTATTCTCAAGTTCAGATGAACTTTGACTTTAGCAGAAATCTCCTGCTGATAATGCTCTGCAGTTAGCTTATCAGGGATGGAAAAGCTCCTCACTAAAAATGTTGGCACTTGTACAATAGGAGTGTAGTTTATAAAATGTTTAAACAGTAACACTCGCCAGCTGGCCACTTACACAAGATGTGTGGGCATCCTTGGGAGGTACATGACAGAAGGCTACATTTCCTTCATTCATCCACTAAATGGAGGCATCAGATAGGATGAACCTTGCTGAAGACTGTTGCTTTTTTTTAACGTATGGTGTCATATTTTGTAGTAACTGGCGAGTTTGTTACTTTTCCACCAGTGTCTTTCTGTTAGATACCTACACCATCCAGTTGGAGGCTGAGTGCCAGTACGAGTAATAACTGCTGCTAAATACATTGGAGCTCTTTTTAGAAGATGCTGAATGATGATGCCTTTTTGCAGTGTACAGTAATTTTAAAGTCTTTAAATTATCTTGGATAGTTGTGAGTCTTGCGTTATTTGGGAAAGACCATTTGCTGCTGGTATTACAGGAAGTTTGTTACATTCTCATAACTACTTGACCTTGTCTCCGCAGATGTTCTGACTGTTCTGTTCTCACCAATTCACTTGGGTACAGTAAAACTTACTTAAAGATTTATTATCAAGAGATGGCGAACGAGTTCCTTATTCAAAAGCTGTCCCCACCTCTCAGCCGAGGGGCCGAGAGGTGGGGGCAGCTTTTGAATAAGGAACTCGTTGTTCGCCATCTCTTGATACTTAAAACTTACTTAAAGATTTATTAAGTGGCAAACAAGCCACAATTTCTGTTGCCAATTTCCATGAAGAATCAATTGCTGAAAAAGTGGTTGGATGCATTAAATCTGGTTCGCAAAGCAACTCCAGTATTAGCTGCCCATGTTGTCTGCTGGGCAAAAGGGTGCAGAGCTCTTTCTTGTATTTAGTCTACTTAATTCCTGGTATTTTTTAATATAGTAAGTTACGTTTGGGGAGGGGTATCTTCTTATCCTGTGAATCATTGAAACTTTCATTTCACTTAACAAAATTGTCACAATTATCTCATGGTGGTGTTTTGTTTTCTAATAGTACAGCTTTTACAGTGTGAGCCAATGCATACATGACTTTTTTTCATTTTACAACCTGTGTGCTGCTTTACCCTCTCTTGTCCCCTGGCATCTTCTTTTACTGATACTTTTCTAGTGGGTGGGAGGTGAGCAGCAGCCTGACCTGTGAGTGCTGACGTGACCTCACAGACTCCAGTGAGAGTGTGGCTTGCTTCTCTCCTCAATGGACTTAAAAACAGAGAAAGCAAGAGTCTGGGAAGAAAAGAACAGGCCATATGTTTAGCATCACACTGCTGCTTGGTCTTGGCAGTTCAAAGAAGTTCCTCTCAAGCTTCTCTGCTTGTTGGCTGCGTCAGTGTTTTAACTACAAAATCAATTTTCAGACTCAGCCATTGACCCATAAAGCTCTGCAAAAAGAAACAGTGTATACCCAAGTGCTGAATTTCAAGGCAAGAGCAATTTGCAGATCCCACTGTGTGGTGACTTCTGTGTGGGTGAAAGGACTGAGCTGGATTCTGCAGTTTCAGTTCATTTCCTGTACTGCAGCTGAGGTTTTACAGTGAATCGTAGCTTCTGAGTTCCCTCTAGTATGTACAAGTCTGCATGACAAAACCACAATTCTTAAAAATAGAATGTCCAGAAAAACTCCTATCTATAAATAGGGAATGGATTTTATCCAGAAAAGATTCAGATTGACCTCTGCTAGTTCTGGTTTCTTTTTCAGATTAATTAGTCATTGTTTGTGGACAGACTTGAAAGCTTTTTCTGTCTGTTCTTGGACACTCTCGGTTTGTTGGAAATGTGGGTTCTTGTGGTTTCTCTTAACTTAGGGTTCCGATGGCTGTATGTGCAGAATGTTTTTGGGATGATTTGCAGGTAGTTAAGCCGCTTGAGTATTTTCAGTGGTCTGTGGGTAGAGGTATCTGCTTCCAAACACTGTTGCTAGTTACAGTTGACTCGTGCCAAACTTATATTCACTTTGAAGGGTTTTGTAGCCCCAATTATAAAATCCTGCAGTTTCCACATCAAATACATTATAAACACCAAATTTGACTTATGCACTTACGTCAAATGCACTTACACATTTTATTTTTAAATCTTAGAGGCATCAAAGAAGATTACAAAGGGTAACCAATGCCTATCAACACACACAGAGAACCGGGCATAAAATACAGTCTTTCCCACAGTGACAGTGGTTTTTAGAAGAGTATTTATTGAGGGTTTTTTATGGAGGGGTGTAGTTTAATTTCTGTCTTCAGACTTTCTGCAGTGAAACAACTTCCTTGAAATCTCAAAAATGCTATTGAAAAATTTCCTTTTGAAACTTGATTCTAGGCCGTTGTCATGTTATTTGGGAAATGCAGTTTGCTTCAGGCTTGGCCATCAGTCTAGTGAAGAAAATATTGATCCTCAGGTGTATGAATCACTAGTTGCTGTCATGTTGCATGTAAAATTTGCTGTCGCCACCTCATATGGAATAATTGTAGGGGTCAATAATTGTAGGAGTAACAGTAGGGGGAAATTAGTATGGGGAAACCAGTTTTTGCAAACTGGACACCATCAAATTAGGCCTGAATAAAGACTGGGAGTGGATGGGTCATTACAAAAACTAATTTCCCCATACTATTTCCCCCTACTGTTACTCACACCTTCTTGTCAACTGTTTGAAATGGGCCACCCTCATTACCACTACAAAAGTGATTTTTCCTTCCTTGGTATTCTATTGTTGAGAATAGCCTACTTCCACTTTAATTGAATTGTCTCGTTAACACTGACCCCCCACTTGGTAAGGCAACTCCCATCTTTTCATGTACTGTGTATATATACCTGCTACTGTATTTTCCACTCCATGTATCCGATGAAGTGGGTTTTAGCCCTCGAAAGCTTATGCCCAAATAAATTTGTTAGTCTCTAAGGTGCCCCAAGGACTCCTGATTGTGATGGCAACAGACTTATCACTAAAAACAGTGTCTCTCTGCTCAGCTTATATCCGTGTAGGTCACTCTGCAGGACATAGTAAGCAAAGACCTCCTGTGTGCTTGCATGGTGCTGCTCAGCTCCTGTAGGATGCAGGTGGATAACTTAAAAAACAACAACCCTTAAAAATGCATTTCATGTAGGTAGCTGCTTTTGGAAATGGCTAGGGAAGTGCTTTAAAATGCCTTTTCTTTAGGGAAGGTTTCTATTCCTCTTCAAGATCAAATTACTGCTGTTCAAAGTTCAGTCCGCATGATCTGCTAGGAATTATTATACAGGCTGACTCCATTGTCACTGCCTATTCATCGCAAACTGTTGGATTTTCTGGGAAATGCAGCTGCAAACTGGCTTTTATGCAAGGGCTTTTGCAAACCTTGTGAAGATTCAGTGTTTTATCATGAAGTAAATAAGTGAAATCATCTTATCTTCCTGGAACCTGTGGTCATTTTGGCTTTGGATGGTGGTAAAACTGAAGAGTTCCTCATAAACTTCTGGTAATACTCAAGTGGATTTTCTTTGTATGAGATGACGGCGTGTGTCAGGGCAGATCAAAATTACAGGGTTGCATGTTGGCCCTGAGGGACCAACCATTCCTCAGAGATATGAGGAGCAGGCACGGTTCTTTGTGTGTAAATGTCCTATTCCTGTAACTTGGACTAATAGTTTTGGTTTGAGCAGTCATTTCCCAGCTCTGTAGATGAAGTTCAGTGACTTGTTTTTCCATTCCTGGATCTCTCCTTGGATGCCACTGCTAATTGTGCTGAATTGTGTGGTGGCTTTGTGATATGGACAAACTTCCATGAAGGGTCAGTGTGTGACCTGCCTGTGGCCCATTCAGAATTTCATTCTCGGTCTCAAAAGGGGAAAGGATAGTTCACTAACCCCCCCTCCCCATGCCAGTTATCTGTCCCTCCGCACCCCAAAAACAAAAACAAACCTGCAGCTCTGAGCAATGGGCTTTCTCCCAAATGGCTCTCAAGAGGAGGAAGTTTGAATTGTTCTTTGAGACTTTTTTTTTGTAAAAATGTTTCCTGCAACTCATTTTCCAGTTACACTTTGCAGCTTCAGTGAGTGAAACCTTAACTTCCTCCTTCCAATCCCTTACGCTCTGCGTGACACTGTATGTTAGCTGCAGTTTCTTCCCATTCAGCTTTCAGCTCCTATATTTTGTCTGAGGCATACTTCAGAACTTAGCAGCTTTCTCTGGGTTTTTCAGTGAGGGGAGTTCCTGGATTGTGGTGGTTGTGGCTTGCAGCATTATGCATTCAGTAGCTTTGCTAGGACTGGTGTTGGGTGCTTTGTGTGTTCTACATTTTGTTCTGGATCAGTCCTGAAGTACTTGGTTTATTAAAAATGTGGATTCAAAAATGTGTCTTAAAGGTCACACACAGTTGTGAAAGCTGTTATAAAGCTCTTGGATTGGATTATAAGAAGTGTGTGCTTGGGGGAAACACAAATCAGAGTGGCTATAACAGAACGGGAAACAACGTTTGGTCACAAGGAAGCTGATGTTTGTGTAGTAAAGGCAGTGTTGAGGAGTGATTTGTCTCAGGGTTGGCAGAGAGCATAAAGAGAGCCTTTGGAAAGCTGAGTTAGAATGGGGCATCCTAGGTGTTAGCACCCTCCATTTGTTACTCTAGCGCAGGGGTGGCCAAACTTTTTTTGGCCTGAGGGCCACATCAAGATTCCGAAACAGTATGGAGGGCCAGGTAGGGAAGGCTGTGCCTCCCCAAACAGCCTGGCCTCCGCCCTCTCCCCCCACCCCCCCCGACTACCTCCCTCAGAACCTCCGACCCATCCAACCCCCCCCTCCCATTCCTTGTCCCCTGACCGCCCCCCCCCCCCGGGACCCCACCCCCTATCCAACGCCCTTGCTCCCTGTCGACATCCCCGCCTGCTGACAGGCCCCCCCAGTACTCCCACGCTTATCCAACCGCTCCCTGTCCCCTGACTGCCCCCCAGAATCCCCTCCCCCTTATCCAACCCCCCTGCTCCCCGCCCCCTTACTATACCACTCAGAGCACCAGGACTGGCGGCCACGCCGCCCAGTCAGAGCCAGCTGTGCTGCCATGCTGACTGGCAGGAGCTCACAGCCCCGCCGCCCAGAGCGCTGGTGGCATGGCGAGCTGAGGCTGTGGGGGAGGGGGGACAGCAGGGGAGGGGCCAGGGGCTAGCCTCCCCAGCTGGGAGATCAAGGGCAGGGCAGAACGGTCCCGCGGGCCGTAGTTTGCCCACCTCTGCTCTAGCGTTTCTTTCTGCTCTCAGTGCCATTCATTGTCTGTCTTCCTCTTTTTGCATGTCTGCTCTGCTGCCCCTCGGGGAGCCTCTCCCTTTGTGGAATCCAGGGGAGTCACTGATGTTCAGGTCTGCCTTCCTCTATCTTTTGCTCCTAGTTTTCTGCTTCCACATGTAGCTCTGGTGAGCCTGGTGTGACGGACAGAGGTGAAAGGGAGTCTTAACATCAGTGAGATGTGTAATGCTGCAGGCCCACTTGCATAGACTTATAGACTTTAAAGCCAGAATGGACCATCATGATCATCTAGGCTGACATCCTGCATATTGAAGGCCACAGACACTTACCCACCCCTTCTGTAATAGACCACTAACCTCTGGCTGAGTTACTGAAGTCCTCAAATCAAGATTTAAAGACTTCAAGTTACAGAGACTCCACCATTTACACTAGTTTAAACCGGCAAGTGACCCATGCTACAATGGAAGGTGAAAACCCCTGAGGGTCTCTGCCATTCTGACCCAAGAGGAAATTCCTTCCCGACTCCAAATGTGGCGATCAGTTAAACTCTGAGAATGTAGGCAAGACCAACCAGCCATACCCCTGAGAAAGAATTCTCTGTAGTAACTCCGAGTCCTCCCCATCTAGTGTCCCATCACCAACCTTTAGAGATATTTTCTGCTAGCAGTCACAGATTGGCTACGTGCTATTGTAGGCAGTCTTATCATACCATCCCCTCCATATATTTATCAAGCTTGAAACCAGTTAGGTTTATTGCCCGCACAGCTCCCGTTGGAAGGGTGTTCCAGAGCTCACTCCTCTGATGGTTAGAAACCTTCATCTAATTTCAAGCCTGAACTTGTTGATGGCCAGTTTCTATCCATTTGTTCTTGTGTCCCCATTGGCATTTAACTTAAGTAACTCCTCTCCCTCCCTGGTATTTATCCTTCTGATGTATTTATAGAGAGCAATAGGATCTCCCTGTAGCCTTTGTTTGATTAGGCTAAACAAGCCACGCTCTTTGAGTCTCCTCTCCTAAGGTAGGTTTTCCATTCCTCAGATCACTCTAGTCACCCTTCTCTGCACCTCCGTTTGAATGAATCTTTTTTAAACATGTGGGACCAGAACTGCACATAGTATTCCAGATGAGGTCTCCCCAGTGCCTTGTGTAACAGCACTAACACTTCCCTGTCTCTACTGGAAATACCTCGCCTGATGCACCCTTTGCTCATGAACCTGGACTGTGTTTGTAGGAAACTGCAATTCCATCATGCAGAATTCCTCAATCTGTTTTTCCTTTGCCAGATCATCATGGCTGCTGCTGGCCCCATTGCTCACCCCTGTGGTTCCTCAGGTCACAGCCCCATCATTCTGCGTTTGTCCCGAGGGTGCGCACAGGTTCCAGTGGATCAGGAACCTGGTTCCAGAGTTTGCGGTCTCCAGCTCTCGCATCCGGGTGCTCTCATCCCCAACTGAATTCTATGAACTCATGAAGGTGAGTTGTGTGCTTCCAGCATGCATGTGGGGAGGTGGTGGCAGCTGTTAATGTGACTGGTATGCAGGTTCCATAATGTATCTCTCCTCAGACATGCAACAGGGCTGGAAGGAGAATTTCCTCATTCAGTTTGATTGTTTGGATCTTGTCAAGTTAAAATTAGCAACCCTACATTTCAGAAATGCTCAAATGTAGAGATGAGGAGTTCTTAAAATGACAGTGTTAGGATTGCCTTATGACTTGTAAGTTATTGGGGAACAGGATTGGCCAGACCAGGGGTACCAGTGAATGAGTCAGTAGGACCTCCAGGAGCTTCCACAGACAGGCCTTCCTTTGTAAAGTCAGTGCTGGAGGAGAGATGCTACTGGCAAATGCCACACTTAACTTCCGTGTGGGACAAGTGGGGAAGGTGAAAGCACCCAGAGGCATAGGCGCTGACTCCGTGGGTGCTCCAGGGCTGGAGCACCCACGGGAAAAAAATGGTGGGTGCTTAGCATCCACCAGTAGCCCCCCTATCAACGCCTCTCCTTCTCCACAGTGCCTCCCGCCCACCTGCGACCCCACGGATCAGCATCTCCCCCTCCCAGTGCTTGCTGCAGATCAGCTGTTTTGTGGCATCAGGAGGCGCTGCAGGGGAAGGAGTGCGGGCACAGCGTGCTTGTGGGAAGGGTAGAGCTGGGCGGGAAGAGGCGGAACGGGAAGATGCAGGGGTGGGGCGGGGCATTGGGGGAAGGGGTGCAGAATAAAAATAAATACTTGGGTAACACTGAAGGAGGGAAAGGCATACCCCTCTAAAGTGGCTGAAGTTAAATCTGTCCCATCAGGGAGCTCTGCTGCTTGTCTGTGGCTTAATTCTGTAGCTGCCAGGGCTACGAAAGGGATTTGGTGTTCTCTGCAGAACCAAGAGTATTTATGAAATCACAGCTCAGCATGTGTACATGCACTTGTTTTCCCCTTCCACTGTCCTCAGGAACAGATAAAGGCAGCCAAGCAGCGAGTAGTGGTGGCTTCGCTGTACCTCGGAACAGGACTCCTAGAACAGGAGCTGGTAAGTGTGGATGGATGCTTGAAAAAAATACCTACTTGGATAGGTGCCCCGTGCATTGACCTTTGCTTTAGCTGGAGTGGGGGGGTCCATCTGAGCGCCTGGACTCAGACTTTGCCTGTGCTTCCATCCTCTTGCTCGGGAGCCTTTCAACATGGCTCCAGACTGCACATGGGGCTCGGCATGCAGAAAGGGCACCTGAAGGATAGGCTCAGGGAATGTGTGGTGTAAACTTATTACTGATCTCAGGAACTGTCACACATGCCATGAATCTGGATGGGTAATGGGGTTAAAAGTTATTGGCACAGTTTCTGCATATTTTCTCCTACTGTGGGGTTGCTGGTACCCACACACTAGCACTTGCTTTCAAAAGAGTGGAAGTAGTTTTAGTGATGCTAATGTGGTAGTCTGTATCGTGTGTCCCCTGTGTACTGCATACAGGTGCAGTGAGTGTGATCTGTGTGTGTACAACTTCTTGTCAGCCTGTCGTAGCGAGGGGGAGGTCTCTGTTTTGCCTCATGTTGCTTTACCTTCTCTACTCCCTGCCTTTCCCCACTGGAAACAAGGCTTTTCTCTACAAGGAGCTCTGAGCAGAAATCTTGAGCCCTGAAATGATTCTGTAGCTTGAAATACAAATTCTACCATGAGGACAAGTCCAGCAGGTGGGCAGATTATCTTGAATGTTGATTTGTTTGGCTTCCTCTGTAACTGATTTAAGACTTGTACACAGGACTTTAATCTGCTCATAATAGGAGCAGGATAGGCTCTGCAGCTCACAGGAACTGCCCCTCCCCTTTGGATGGCAGTGGAAGTCTCTGATCTAGGAGTGAGGCTGGGTGACTCTCTGCTGTGTGTAACTAGAGTTCAGAGGCCTGAATCGTGGCTTTGTGTGCAGACAAAATCTGTACCCTCGTTATTTCTGATGCCCCAGATGACGTTAGTGCTTTATATATTTAAAAAAAAGAGACAGGGTCACTGTCCCAAAGAGGTTAGGTCTAAATTAGAAAGATTGATGACTGGAAAAGATTCATAGAGAGGCATGCAGGCTTTCCCAGCAACTGGCTCCCTGGGTTGTACAATCCAGAGTGTAGGTTCACTTACTCTGGGTAATGTGCAGTGTGACTGTTTCCCCTCAGGTGGATTGCATAGAAGAAACCCTGGAGAGGTCACTGCAGGCAAGTGGGCCCTCGGACTTCAGAGTTTCCATTCTCCTAGATTTCACAAGGGGATCTCGAGGTAGGTATTATGGGGTGTCCCTCCCCCTGCCCACTTCCCAGGCTCGTTTCAGCAAGCTAACTGGATTGGTCAGATGAGCTTGAAGGTCTGCGCTCTAAAAAATAGCTTATCGGACCCAAAGGTTTAAAACCTGCTCTCTTCTAAAACCAGCTCTGTTTTGCTATGAGCCACAAGTCATCAAAATACAGTAGCTTTGTATTCTCAGGTAACTTTCCAACATGGTAGTATTACTTCAGAAAATAAATGATGGGAACGTTAAAATAGCTGAGCCAAATCCTGCCCTCAGTTACACCCAAGCAACCCCACCAACTCCAGTTCCTGTGTCAGTGGAATTTGCTCCACCCCCAGCCCTCTTTTCTGCTCCTTCACCTTGTAAAGGAGGGTTGGAGTTGGCAGAAGTGGTGGTGGTGTAAATCCTCACTCCAGTTGAGTTAGTGTTACATGCAGCCAGGTGAAGAAGCATGAGTGTGACCATCATGCTAAATAGTTTATAAATCCCACTCACCAGTGGCCTTGGAATGCTGGTTACATCATAATAACATTAATATAAAATGCAAATAAATCCTCTCTTAAAACAAGAAACCCTCTCAAAATGTCAAGCAAATAAAGCAACAGATCCTAGGGAAGGCAGCTTCCAGCTTGGGGGAGGGGGATCTGTTTTGCCCTCTTGTTGGGGTCCTGGCTGGCAGATTTGGTGGTGTGATAGAAAAGTGGCTCCATGTATAACTATTCCCATCTGTGTCTCAGGCAGAAAGAACTCTCGAACCATGTTACTTCCACTGCTGAGAAGGTTTCCAGAGCAAGTCCGTGTATCCCTCTTCCACACTCCAAATCTGCGTGGGCTTCTCAAATGCTTAATCCCTGAGCGTTTCAACGAAACCATCGGGCTGCAGCACATCAAGGTTTACCTCTTTGATGATAACGTGATCCTGACTGGGTGAGTTCTGCCTCTGTCCATCCTTATAAGTATTCTGTGCCCCATTTGGGAGAGGGGGTGTGCCTGTTTTCCTGACTAGGGTTACAGAGAGAGATCCAGTCAGGGGTGTGGTAAAGAAGCAGCACTGTTAGATCTGAGAATGCACATTATTGGTCTTGAGACACATGCTGACAGCATTGTTTTCATTTGGAACCTGCTCACGCCTTAGTGAGCACTACGGTGTTGCAACTGTCACAGGATTCAGAGGGAAATTTTTTGCTTTTGTGGATCTCTTCCACATTAGCTGCACAGAGTTAGGGAGCTGCATTGTAAGCTGTTTGGGACGGTCATCTTGTTCTGTGTTTGTACAGTGCCTAGCACAATGGTGTCCAGGTCCATGAATAGGGCTCCTAGGTGCTAGGATAATACAAAAAATAAATATCACTCTTGTCGGGGAATGTTCTTTAAAAAGTGAAATCAGGGCATTTTGTATTGTAATTCTGCAGCTGTATCTAGGCCTGTGCAATGAGATATGTGATGAGGACCATGTGGTTGTACTCTTTATCCTGGCATTCTTACCCTCCTCTCCTCCGCCAGTGCAAACTTGAGTGACTCGTACTTCACCAATCGGCAGGACCGCTATGTGTTCCTACAGGACTCTCGCGAGATTGCAGATTTCTTCACTGAACTAGTGGATGCAATTGGAGAAGTGTCGCTGCACTTACAGCCAGATGATACCGTCCAGATGATGGAGGGGATGGTGCATCCTTACCAAGGTATGATAGTCCTCTGACCTTAATATGAGGGTGATGTGGCCCAGATGAAGGAGGGAATAACAATGGGAAGGGATGGGTGGGGGTGGGTCTGACTCCAATACTTTATGGATCACTGAGGGCTTGATGTTGGTCAGCTGGGTGTGGGGAATCCCCTTCCATCCCACTTGTTGCAAAACCAAGATTACTAGGAATTGCCAGACTGGATCTGCCCAGAGGTCTGTCTAGTCCAGTATCTTGTCTCTGACAGCGGCCAATACTAGCTGCTTCAGAGGAAGACGCAAGGAACCGCAGAAGTCAATTATAGAATAACCAGCCCGTAGGGTGCATTTCTTCCTAACCCCACTAGTTAGTAATTGATTTAGGCCCTGAAGCAAGACGGACTGTATCCTTTCCAAGATTCTTAGCTATATTAATATAGTTCCCTATAAATATCTTGAGGGCGTGTATGACTCCAGTCTGTTTTCAGTGAATAGTATTTTGCAATCAGATGTGTTCCTGGCTTTCAGATAAGTGCCCAATTGGAAGGAGGCAGGGACCCTATGGTGGAGGAATGGGCAGATGGTGTAGGGGGAGGAGAATATTTCAGATGACATGTGGTACTCTGGTAACAGGGTGTGTGTGTGTGTGGGTAAAGCTTATGCTGTGGGAAGTTATTGCACAGTGCATTGTCCAGAGCATTGGACCCCTGTGTCTTAGGGAAGCAGTACTAAACATAAGTCAGTGTCCAGTACAAGGCACACAGGGCTGTTGCCATCTTCCAAGTGGAAGCCTAGTTCAAGAACTGCCAACTAGCAAAGCTGCTTCCTGGCAGCAGGGTGTCTGAAATGTCAGTAACATTCCGATGTGGTGCTTCCAAAGCTAAATGTAATAGAATAGATGGATCCAGTGAGCAATGACAACCCTCCAGCAGACTCATTTTGTGTGGGATAATCCTGGAGGCAAACATGCCTGATACAGAACCAAGCCCTTCTTGGGTTTTAGCTGGGAGCTTCTTTTTGGCAGGTAGCATGCAAATATTTGTCTGCTGTGTCTAATCAGATAAATGGTCTTTTCCAAGTGTAAAAGAGCAGCGTCTAGGCAACTAGTCAGTGGGGTGTTAGACCTGTGAATGATAAACACACTAAGAGGCCTAACACCCCACTGACTAGTTGTCTAGACACAGCTCTTTTACACTTGGAAACCTTGCTTCCAATGGGGATAGATTACTTTAGTGCTTGAGCTAGTTTGATTCAGTCCTTTCTAGTTGTTTGGAGCAAGTATACACCCTCTGGGCCCTGCCAACCTTCATCAGCTTGCTTTACAGGTTGGTCCCTGCTAGGAGTCTGGGACTAATTTTTAAGCCCAAGAGAGAAGCCTAAGCATTCTTCAGTGGGTAGTTAGTGTTAAATGGCTATATTAAATGTAGTGTGTAGCTCCCAGAATGGTGGTAGCAAAGGGTGCTTTCAGCTCATCCTGCCCACTATGACGTAGAAGATGGGCCAAACCTACCAAAGGAGGATCAAAAGGAAATGTCTCTCTTGAACGAAGAATGCACGTCTCCTTACTTTGTAGCTCCCTGTTATCTTCCAGACTTGCTTGAGAGGCCAACTGTTAGTGCTTATTGTTGCTGTTCCTAAACTGGGCAGCAGGGGTCACTGAAAGTGACCTAAGGGTCACCCTCCCCTTGAGAGAGGAACAGTCCATGTCAGCAGCTGTTTAATGTTTCTTCCCCAGCCCATGGGGATCTGGGAACTGCTCTTCTGCTTAGGGGCATGTTGTTCTGTAGCACTACAGGGTGGAGAATATCAGACGTGGGGAACTGAGTGAAATCAAAGGGAGGAGACGCTCTGAGTTGAGCCACGTTGAAGTACTGTAGGCAGGCCTTCATCCATACGACATGATGTGGTTGTGTCTCTGGGTGTGTGTGTGTGTGTAATGGGTGACAGTGCTGTCTGGTGGGGATGTAGAGGGCGCTCTTGCATTTCATGTAAATTTGCTGAGTCAAATCACTGGCTCTAGGTAATGGGATTCAGCAGGAGAGGAAGGTGGAACAAACGTGTCTCCTTCACAAACCCACAATTCAAATTGCAAATTGAGATTCATAGATACACCATAGGCTTGTTGCGGCTGCACATGTGTGTTTTCCCAGTTCTAGTCCCAGCAGAAGAGACTGGAGATCCCTTTGTTATAAAGTACAGTAGAAAGTTGCTGTGATCCTTTGGCTGGAGCAAATTTCAGTCCCTAAGAAAAGTCCCAGTCTGATTCAGAAGGGATTGTTCTGCTCTGCAGTGAAGTTGTGGGTGGTGTATCAGGTCTGTATCTGGCACAAACAGGATTCTGCACTGCACTCTTGGTAAACAGCACTTTACAGGCACTCAAATACCACAGTGAGGGGTGCAGTGTAAGAACCCGAGCAGAATAGGGTGGCATCAATTGAGTACTGCCCTGTGGGGCCAGATGGGGCTAGTGTCTGCAGCTTGCAAGCGACAGAGAACCTTTTGTACAAAAGTAAATGAGTGGCTCTTAGTTCCCTCTGGCATTTGCCTAAAATCCCCATCTGGAAATTCTGGTGGCACTTGATTCCTGAGGTTTTTTTCCAGAAGGTCCCCCACTAAACTACCTATGCAAATAGATAGACTGTGCAAATATAGGTTGCCTTTGGAACATTCCAGTCCTCTTCAGAGGACAGCTGTGGTGCATAGCTTTCAAGGACAACCATTCTGCCCCAGCCCTGCTCGTAGCCTTTTCATTTCCCACTGAGCATGAAGCTGCTGCCCATGTTCAGGCCTTCCTTCTATGAAGGCTGACTACTACTCCCTCTGTCGTGTGCTGCCCTAGCTGTGCTAATGTCCACATTTCTGTCTTGGAGAGGCAGCAGATTATGCAGTCTCCATGGGGATGATCTCTTTGGGTTGCTTCCACTGTGGTCCTTCTGCGTGTAGTTTCCCTACTACATAGCTCTGTATCAGTGATACTCAGACCTCAGTGGTTGAGGAGCCAAACTAGAAAACAACATTACCCAAAAGAGCCACAGGAGTGTGAATTCATTGCTTCCTTTACCGTAGAGCCATGTAGTCATATTTAAACAGCATGCCAGGGAACTAGTTAGATTTTATATTACATATATTATTCTCACAGCAAAGTGACTGACCAAGCATTATTATTTTATCAATGACAATTGGTTAATAACATAGTAAAAGCCTCCTGATTGGTTAATAACTTAGATTGGTTAATAATGAAAGCACACCGTGATTTCGTATCATGGGCTGCAAAGAACTGCAGGAGACCCATTAAAGAGCCACTGGCAGCTCGCGAGCCTCAGCCTGAGTGTCACAGCTCTATATCTTCTGTTAGTCATTCCTTGTTTTCACTCAGGAGACAAGACGACATATTGTGAAGTGGCAAATAGGAGAGTAATGGAAGTGATCAACGCTGCCAGGACACGACAAGAACTCCACACGCAGACTTTTCATGGGAGGAGATCAGAAGGAGATCCGTTATTGCCCCAGCAAAACCCTGATGCAGGAGGGGACCAAAAAACAGAACCGGACACCTGGATTTATCCACTAATTCAAATGAAACCCTTTGGGATTCAAATAGACGAGATAGTGACAGAGACGTTGCTGACAGAGGCAGAGCGAGGTGCCAGAATACACCTCACCACTGGTTACTTCAACCTCACGCAAGCCTACATGGATCTCGTTCTGAGCACCAGAGCAGAGTATCAGATTCTGCTGGCCTCACCGGAGGTGAATGGGTTCTTTGGTGCCAAAGGGGTGGCAGGTGCCATTCCTGCTGCCTATGTTTACATTGAGCATCAGTTTTACAGCGAGGTGTGCTGCCTTGGCCAGCAAGACAGGGTCCAACTGCGGGAGTACTACAGGAACGGATGGACTTTCCATGCTAAAGGTGAGACAGCCTGTCCTTAGGAGGCCTTCTGTAGAGAGATTGAAGGTTAGCATAGATACAGAGCATCAGGCCAGTGAGAGGCTGGGTGCGTGCTTCGTCCAGTTCTAAGCCATATATCCCTGTCAAACATACTAGGTCCAAAAGATGCATAAATCTGGATGGTTCAGGGGACTGAAGATGGAAATTGGTCTCTCATCTCTAGGATTCTGGTTCAGGTCCGGTCCAGTCCCAAGTCAGTAGTGACTAGAAGCAATTATTATTTAACAGTTCTTAATTATTGGCACTTTGAGTAGAAGTCAAGGATGGACTGAGCTCCCCGCTCCTCTGAGCTGGCCTCTTCATAGAAGTTTAGGGTAGAGGAATCATAGTGTAGGGAAATCATGCACTGTATTAAATTACAAAATTACTTTACCTCTCACAGACATGTGGGTGGGGGGGAAGAGAGTGGTTCAGACTACACTTGGTGGGGGGGAAGAGGCATCTGGTTCTGCTCATGATAGTGGTAGCAGTTCTGATTCATAGTTTCTCAGTTTCCTGTTGCATTGATCTAACCCATTTACAGAACAGGAAGTGATGCAATTAGTCCTGTTGTAAGGATGTGAAAGGGATTGGAGTGCAGGAAATTGGCAGGATCTTCAGTGTAAACAGGAGCCACAGTGACCCAGCAGTGACTCCAATGTTCTGGGGTATCTAGGGGATGCATCCCTGACCATCTTTACAAACCTAACGGAGGGCTGGAGGTATATAGGAGCATTTCCCTCTGTTGTACAAGAGAGTTCACCACACAGAGAACAGCATGGCAGAATATGTAGAGATGAGTAGGCAAATACATATGTGACACTTAAAGGAAGTCCCTGAGAGAATGCTTCCAGAGGGCCCCTGCGAGGAGTCATGTGCCAACCCATGTGGCCACAGTAGTTTCTGAGCAGTAGTTGGTAGTTGCGGGCATGGCCAATTCCCCCAAGTCCAACACTGCTCAGATTGGGGCATAAATTCCCCACTTCAGTTCCTCTGTAGTCTCCTGCCAGAGCAGTGAGACCCATACTTACCTGCTCTCCAAGTAGTTATACGTACGCAGTTGTAAATTGTTTGTGATTCATGAATAGTTTTCGTAGTTGAGTGTTGGTAGGAAGTCTGTTTAATTGTTGTGTGCTTTCGTACGTAGGACTGCTGTGTGTGGAGTTGAGCTCACCACTTTGCAAACAGCTTTTCCGTCTCTCTAGGTTGTTATACAGCTCTATCCCATAGCATCTGACCTTCTCACAAATATTCATGACTTATCCTTGAAGCATCCCTGTGCTGTAGGAAAGTATTATACCCATCTTGCACATGGGAAATATAGGCCCAGAGAGATTAAGCCATGGTCACACAGGAAATCTTTGATATCCCTGCTATTCAAGTCCTTGCTTTCACTCAGCTCTGCTGATGGCCTTCAACCCCAATGCACAGCACCCGCTGCTATTCCAGTCGTCGTCAAGTGAAGCTGGCAGTTTTGCCAGGTCATGTGGTGGGACACCCTCCCCTCGAGACAACTACAGGGTCACTGCATGCAAGATCTCATCTGGTGTTAATGTTTGTTTCCAGAGTCAGCTTTGCACTCTGCTGAGGGGCCTGCTAATCATCTGCAGCATAAATCCAATTAGAACAGAGGAACGGTGCGGCTAGTCCCTTGAGCCAGTGCTTTTGGAGAATGTCTGCCTGTCTGAAGACACTGGCTGTTAATGATTGTGGGAATGGCACTATCTACCCCGGTTCCTGCAGGGCTGCTCGGAAGAGGGTTCAGAGGTGGTGGAAGAGGAAGCTGCTGACTAAGGCCTTCCCTTGACTAACAAATGTGTGTTTTTCCACATCTGTGCTATCAGTGGTGGGAGCATTAGTGAAGGCAGCTGCAGACCTTTTTACCAGCATGTCCTCTAACCTGTGTATGCAATACCTATGCCACAGCTTACATTGCTTGTAATACCTGTACAGGAGAATGCTTACAGATGGGCCTAGAGCAGATGCATCCGTTCGGAAGAACCTGAGCCTGCTTGCCTGGGAAGTGGTGGGTGTTTTGGTTTCCAGGAATTACATGCTCAGGTGTCTATAGAATACTCATGCTGCTGGACAATAAGTCTGCAAGTGGGATTCCCCAGGGCAGACATAGAGTGAGCTAGGAAGGAGTGCATTGCTTTTCCAATGTTCCTGGGGAGCAGTTCTTTACCACATGGGATTTGTCTTTTTAGAGAAAAGCCAAAGCCTTTCCATGCACCTTAGAGGTCGATTTGTTATGTTGTCATGTGCAGGAGCAAAGGAGTCTTACTGAGCTTCAGCAGGACCAGTGCTGGGGAAGATGTAAACCTGAAGAAACGTGGTGTGTCAGCCATTTAGATCTTGTTTTCCCTTCTGAGTGCTAGAGGGCCCGTCTGCAGTCCCCATTTCTGGTATAGTTCGCCCTTTGGCTGACGTGTGATTCACCTGACTTGTTCTTCTGTGACCCCCGGCAGCAGAATGATGCTCAGGACTGCAAATGGGCTGAAAGGGGGGAAGCAGGAGGGGACCTCAGAGACAGAGTTTGAAATAATCAAGCATAGAGTTTGGGTCTTGGAACAGGGTGTGGGATCAACCCCAATTCTCCCTGCTTCTCAGCAGCAGCTGTGCATCTTGCTTCCTTTGTCAGGCCTTTAATCTCTCATAGGACCTGGCTCTTCTATGCTATCGTGTTTTGGCCATGCAAGCCCTGGTTAAACACTTGGGGTCCGTACAGACAATGCCGCACAAGCTTTCCCACTGCTGTTGTGGTTGAACTTGTCCCGAGTACGGCTAAGTGCTCTTACATCTTGCACAGTTGCAGCGCCAGTGTGCATGGAAAATGTCAGTTTTGTACCTAAGGAGATTTCCATGGCCCGTGTCTGAGAGCAAACACACAGTGGTGGCAGTTCCTGACCTGGTGAGATGAGGAGCTGTTGTCTCCTGCTCCAGTGTCAGGAGATCGGGTGCCAGGTGGGTGTCCTTTGGGACCCAGATGAAGATGCTTTATTGCCACTGAATGAGGATTCGGAAACTCTGCCTTTCCCCTCCTGGAAAAGTGAGTCATTGTGTGAGCAAACTCCTCCTGGCACAGTCACAAAGCCAAGGCCACAACAAGGGCTGCAGGGTTCCCTCCCTTGGCTACATGAGAGAGGGAGGTGACTATATTCTCCCCTTAGTCACTACCCCAGCTTGGCAGGTGGGTTCCTGACATCACTTTCTTGCCCCAACCCCAGCTCTAGATCCGTTATGTGCTGTTACCAGACCAGCCCTATCTGGGAATCTGCTCTAGTAAATCAAAAATGATTGTGGGAAGTGCTGAATCTCTGCATAGTTCATGTGTTTCTTTGTGGATTTCAGGGGCTCCCTGTGTGGACAGTGTCCAGAAATTCCTACCGGGCCCAGTGGGTGTGGTAGGCATGGGGAGAAGCCTCTCATTGGGCTGTGGTATGGGCAGCTGCCATTCTTGAACTGGAAGGTGTAACTGAAAGTGGCATGGGGGAGGCTGCTGGCTTTGTGGTGCTGTGGGGGTGGGGAGTATGTTACAGGAACAGGCGGTGAATCGGCAGCCTCTTACTCAAGGCATTCTTGGAAGTGCTCTTGGTCTGAATTAGGAAACCTGCGTCTATTCAGGGACTAGGTGGTTTTTAAGCGATAGCTCCTCTGCTGTGTTCTTTGTGTGACTTGTGGGCTGGGAAAATGCATCTGTTGTTAGGGACACGCCCAGGACTTGCTTGCTCTCCACTAAGCGGGGCACATGCAGCTCCCTTAATTCAGCTTCTGTCCAGCAAGTGGCCTTTCAGGCTTCCTTCAGCCATAGCTTACTAGCACCTCTGGGTGTTCTTCCGCCCTCCATCTTACAAATGCTGTGATGTGCCCGAGACGCTCTCGGGGCACTTCAGCTACCAGTCCTGGGCTTGTGAGCTACTTCCCTGGTTGCATGACACCAGACCCTAATTCCATTTATATCTGGCAGGGGGTGGGTTTCCCTGGGGATTTAGGGTATGTTTCTCTTGTGACTAGAGTTGGGAGAATGAAGAGGAGCTCTCCAGTATCTTTGTTTGGGAGCTGGGAGTCCCAGGAAATTGGATTGTGCTGTGCTATAAATAGGAGCAGTTTGAATTTACCCTCTGGTGGTGATCAAGGGAACGAGTGGGTATGATCATTTGTATCTACCCTATGGGTAACAATCTTGTTGGAATTCACTGGACAGAGCCAGCCAATGCCATTGTTCAGAGTTTTCATGATGCCATCTCTTGCAGACTCTGCCCTCAGGACTGGGTAATGTAACTTACCAGCTCTCAGTCCAAGAGGTTTTTAGAGGTAACCTCGGAGGGCGGGGGGGAAATTGAGCTTGTGCCCCGCTATGGTATGGTTTTTTCCTTGCTGGGTGGAGAAGATCTGAAAGCCATTATAAGCTGCAGAGAAAAGGCAAGGATTTCTGCACATGCGCACCAATTCCATTCAAAGTTTGTGGAGAACTCAAATGAAAAAGTTACAGAACTTCCCAACCACAACACCCAGGGAAAAGTCTGAGAGGTAAAAGTGTTCTTGCTAAAGATGAGGATATTCTTTGCCAGGGTGCCTGCTGGTTACTTAAAGAAACACAAAGACTTAGAGAAATTGGAGGGATGTTGTTCAAACCCTTTCATAACATCTGACACCAGTGAGCTGGTTACCATAGTGCACGATGTTACCTTTAGATAGTAGTGCACTGAGCCAGTTTCCCTTGCACTCACAAGCTGTCTGCAATTGAGAGATGTGATAAGGGAGCTGCTCACTCCCACCTGTAGTAAGGAGAAACTGAGATGTAAAAATAACACAGGGGTGAGGTCCAGAATGGCACTTAGGCCTGTTGCTGCCAGTGGAGTGGGCCTGTGGCTCCACGCAGGGAGGAACAGCCCATAGCGCAGAATATCACAGCATTCGTGCAATGCTGCATAGTCCTCTGTTTCAAGAGGGCAGATCTGTTAGAAGGTGGGAGGGGCAGCATTAAGGATGACTGTTTTGTTGATGGACAGACTTGGGGGTTGCATGTTGCTGTGCAGATGTGGTCTCTCTAGGGGAGCATTGAAATAGCCATGTTTCCAGAATATTTGTCTGTGTTGTGGGGGGGAAATGGAAACTGAGTCAGGATTGCTGTGCAGATCTCCAGGGCCCAGGGGATCAAGAACTCTCTTTCCAGTCACTGAGGAGAATGCTGCAGACACATTTCTCCAAGGTATTTCCTGTGTGGCCTTTCTTTACTGGGTACTAGCCATTTGGGGTTATGTTTGGAGTCTTCACTGTTAGAGCTGCTGTGTACAGTTTATTAGGCTTTAAAAATGACAGTGGTTACCCTTGGGAGTGTCACTGATGAGATCCACCCCAGAGTGCCAAAGCCACTTTGTCCCTCAGAGCACACAAAGTCACAAGTGTAGAGAGCCAGAGCCAGGTGTAGCAGAGGGCTCTACAGGGCTGTGCCGGGCTCCACAAGGCATGCTAAGCTGTTTATAAGGAAGCATCTCTGTTTCCTGAGAGCTTGCTTTGTGTCATGACCACTTGCCATTCCTGTAAATCTAATAAAGCATTTCAAAATAAATGAAAAACATTAAATAAGAGCAAGTGTTGGAGGCTACCATGGTCACTTCTTTTGTCTGCCATATTTCCTTTCCCACTCTTTTCCTGCAGGCCTCTGGCTGTACCTGGCAGGAAGCAGTCTGCCCTGCCTGACTCTGATTGGCTCTCCTAATTTTGGGTACAGGTCGGTTCATCGGGACCTGGAAGCTCAGGTTGCAATAGTGACAGAAAATCGTGACCTGCAGCAGCAGCTTCATCAGGTTGGTGGCAAATGTGAGGAGGTTTCATAGGGTGGGGGAGTGTTGGTGAGATGATTGCGTTAAAATCTTCAACTACTATAATTTCAAACCTTCTCTAGCATAGGAGAACTTGAGGAACTGCCAGTTAAGTGTCTGTTGGTGAGCTGTTGGCTACAAGTGCCCACTTCTGGGAACTAGAGGCCATAATGAGAGTGGACAGCTGAATTGGGCCCTGGAGGCTAACCAAACACAGATGAGCCATTCAGAGTAAAGTTCCTTATTCTCATATATATACGCTGCACATTCATGCCTTTCCTCCATGGTTTGGGCATCTGAGCTTGCAGAAATGGAATTCAGGTTCCCTGAGTTGCTGACCTTTCACCTGTAAAGTGCTTTGGATCTTAATTGCTTTTATCAATCTACTTGCAACCAAAAGTGTGTCTAACCCCATGTAAATATTTATATAAACCCCACCCTGGCTGCCTTCTGATGACTTCCTTTTTCACAGGATTTGGGGGTGGGAGAAGGGAAGGGGATCTGCACTCAGCATCTCCTTAACAGTAAGAGAATTTCTGTCCTCCTCCCAGGAAGAAGTGTGGTCCTGTTTTTAATCCTGACCGTATGCTCTTTTTCAGTGGTTTAAAGACCAGTGTTCCAGCTTAGCGTATAGTCTCCCCTTGTCATAGTGGCTGTAAAGGGGTGGGCAGCTTGGGTTGTTTGGTATCTTCTTGTCTTCTCTATTAAATTGTTTTCTCCAACTGTCCTGCTTTTCAATCTAGTCCTGGAATTGGCATCACCCCTGAGTAATTCCTGTGATACCAAAGTGTTCAGCAGTGAAGCAAATTGGATCAGTGCATATGTTTCATTTGAAGCTTTGCAAAACTCATACTGGATAAAACTCAGGCCTGGCATAAGAAGGCTCAGCCTCCATAAAAATTGATGGGAATTGCATCTCTTACCCCAGAGCTGAATTTGGCCCACTGAGTCAGCCTCATATCTAATCCAGCAGGGTTCTCTGTGTCTTACTGGAAGAGTCACATGAATGTTTCACTTTATTTGGCCTGTATTTGTTTTTATCTGTAATGAGAAAAATCCATGGAAATATTTTTGTAATGAAGGGATTGTGTAAAGCTGTGAGTGATGACTGCAGTGACCCAACAAAGCATTTTAGCTAAGTGCATATGGCTGAATCTCCCCACTATACTAGAAATGACCTGGAATTTGACCACCTGTTTCACTGCTGTTTGTGATCTTTGTGTGGAGACCGTACTGTGCCGAGATGAAATCTAACAGAGCCTCTAAGGAATCAGTCTCTCATTTCCTCCTTCCATTGTACTGGTTGGTTGGAATAAGTGTTGGAGACATTGTGCTGTTTTGTGAACTATATGCAAAGCTCTAATGAAGACTTCATTTCCAGATCTATGAACAATTGAGGGGTTTGGTCCTTCCAGTATTGTGAACCCCAGCATTAAAAAAACATGAGAACCTAAACTGTATTTAAAATATCTTTGCCTTCTCTTCTTTGAGCCTTTAAGGTTCATGTTTTCATGCTTTTCTTCACAACCAAGAGGGTAGAAACTTTATTTTTTTTAAACTAAAGCTGAGATTTTGCCAATTCCAAGGTGCAGCTTTAAGAGAAACAAATATTGTGATCTGGCCATACTGTTCTTCATTTGTGAAACTCCTGTCCAGTGTGAATCATTTCTCTATCATCTGCCCTGGTGTGATGTGGGGAGGCCCAGTTAATTGCATTATGGGAGATAAATCATGTGTCTCACATACGGTAACTAAGATCTTGTAGTCCTATCTGTACGTAGGGCTAACAGAAAAAGCACAATCCCTGGGGCTGCATAGTACTATATTACAGATTTTGATGGGGTGTCTGAGTCCCTTCTCTTCCTTACAAGTGGCTGTGCCAGTCCTGACCTGCCTTTTTTACTCTCCTGCAGCATGGGATCGCTCCTGGTTCTGACACCCCTGCAATGGGGGAAAAGCAGCAGGCTTCGTTCTGTTTTTATTTGGAAGCTTTGTCACTTTTAGTTTGTGTCCTTTGCTGCTGTTCAAATAACAAATTAGACAAATATTCTCCTGTTAGTACAGGGGCTGGTGATGCAAATGCCTGAAAAATGTACACTCCTCAAACGACTGACCTTCGGGTACCAGTAGGATGGGGGCTGCTGTGGAACTCAGTACAACTACCCAGTCCTTTCATTACTGCAGTCCTATAAATTGTATGGTTTGAGATGCTTCCAGTGCAGATTCCTCTAGTCTGAAGGAAATTGGTGATACATTTTAATAACCACTCAACACCTGTATTGTAATCAGGGCTTTGGAGCTGTGCTCTGGCTCCACTCCAGCTCCAGGCAAAAACTCTGGCTGCTGCAGTGAGTGAACCAAAGTAAATAATATTTTGTTACAAGTTTTGAGTCTCAGTACAAATAACTGAACTGAAACTAGACTATTGGTATTAAGTGATTGGCACCCTGCCTCTAACGGAGTGTTTTTAGTGGGATTTGCAACACTCTTCGTTTCTAAAAACAGGCTCATTACTGCCGGAATCTTTTACGTTCAGCCCTTTGTGTTTATTTCCCATAATTTGTGGTTCCTTTCCTGATGTGTCAAAATTCAGAGTGCTTACGGGCTCCATCACAGGGAAAGATTTCTGTAATCTGTGGAGTAGAAATTGAGGTATTTTGCTACATCTGACAAATGTCCTGGTTCTTGTTTGCATGTAGAGTAAAACCAGAAACCTTGCTAGTTTTGCAGAAAGAGCCACTTCTGCCTTTGATCAAACCACTGCTTTTCATGTGCTATGTGAAATGTGTATTGTAACAGAGATGGTTCACTTCCTCTTCCAGTTGTATTGTTTATACTTTAAAGGCACTTACGCATTTCTGGTAATTTAATTGAAATCATGACTGCATATTCATTTGAAAACACAACACTGGAGCTGTGTCTAGGATGAGTTCTGCAAACCAGTCTCTTGAGATTAACGTCAGGTTTCCTTTTCAGGCAGTTACAGCTAGGGGTTTGACTTGTGTTATTCCTATAACTGCAGTTTAGTTAAGTAATTAGGAATAGCTGTAGGGCCTGATCCCACAAAGCCACCCACCTTGGGCCCTTTGAGTTCAAATGTTCGGGTTCTGAGAACGTTTCTCCAGAATAAGATGTGAATGTGGCTCTTCAGAATGCAGCTGTCAAGCCTCAGAAGGCTGCTGCAACAGGCACACCTCAGGGACAGGTGCCATGTGACATTCCCCATGCTTACAGCTGAGTGGCTGGGCTACTTGTCTACAATTTACATCACATGGAGGGGCAGGCTGGGTTCTTTGCCCCTGATGTGTGTTCAGACCTGTGAGAGAAGGGTGACATGCCCCTCTGGCCAGGCAAAATCTGTGACTGTAGATGCACCAAATCTGGCTAGGGTGGTGGATGATGTGAGGGAGCGATGCTGAAACTGGCTTTCGGGATTTTGTCTTGTAGGAGCAGGAGCAGCTTTATCTCAAGTCAGGCGTTGTGTCGTTGTCTACATTTGAACAGCCAACCCGCTACGTAAAACTGTGGGTGAAGCTGGTAACGCCTCTGATTAAGAACTTCTTTTGAAAGGAGAGAGGATCCTCCTCTGGGTGAGTCTGAAGTTGTTTTGCTCCAGGAAGAACTAAAGCTGCAGGAAACAATACTGAGTTGATTGCACTTATTAATGCAGCCCTGTCCTTTATAAGGAGGAAGAATCAGCCCAATGCTTCCCTTGCATGGGGAAGGTTTTCAGTGCAGTGTGAAGCTCTTTCCTGAGTGCCTATATTCAATTTCCATTTGAATGGGTTATGTCTCCAATGCATGTCGTAGTCTAGCAGTAACTAAGGTTCCTTTTCAGGAACGGGGAGGGAGGAGTCCAAGTTATCCCCATGCATTGATAAGACTTTCTCTTCTGAAATGTATCTCTTGCCATGGGGACTCAGCCTAGGGTCAGGCCTAGATTTTACCCTGGCCAGCCAATGGGAGACATTGTGGGAAAATCTCAGCCGCTCTATGATCTCCTGCCTGAGTTGGGATTAAAGAGGGGGAAAAGTCAGCATAACCTCTGGCTTTTGCTTTGTAAGGATGAGGTCTCATCTAAAATGCCTTTATCACATGAATGTTGGCTGACACAAGGCCATTTGCTGTCTTTCCTCCTATGGCAGTGGACTCACCCCAGTTAATCCCCTAGACTTGGTGAAAATGCCAACTCAGACTTTAACTATCACCAATTTTCATTCCCAAGAGCCTTAGTGTTGGAGCATGTGCATGTGTTTTCTGGTCCTTTACCTTCACTCAACTCTCAGGTTCTGGTTGCTGTGGGTAAGTGCCAGCCACCTGCCACATCAGGGTAACTGGTTCTAAACTTCCTCTGTATCCAGGGATTAAAGAACCAGCACTACTGAGGCCTCATAAATGGCCAGGTCAGCCCTGGACCACAAGCAGCCTGGTAGTTGCCTATTGCCATAAGCATTCCTTCACAGCTCTCCTCTCTTGGCTAAAGTCAGTGTCGATACTTGAAATAGAAGATGCTAAAGCGCTGGGGTTTTATCATTTTGTCTTCAGGTAGTTGAGCGCTGCTAGCAGATGTGAAATAGGAAACTACTCCATACGAAAGGGAGAGAGTGGTTGGGTTCTTCTGGGTGGTCAGCCCCTAACTATCAGTGCTGAGCAGAGGTTCCCTGGCTGCCTGGCCAGGCTAATAACAGTTGCAGTAGGGTTCTGGAGGCAATGGCAGTGGCATGAAGGCAAACCAAAATCCTATATGCTCCAAACAGCTACACCATGGGAGCTTGCTCCTGCTCCTGCTCCTGCCACAGTGGTTCCCCTCAGGGGTAAAAGGGGAGTTAGCTTTTATAGTCCCTGCAGACAGTACCAGCCATTAGGGGCCTCCTATCCACTGGTGACAGGCCTGAGAACACAAACCGCTTGCCACTCCTAGTGCTTTGAAGAGCACCATTTGTCACCTTTCTTCTGTGTCATTTCTTACGAGTCTTGTCTAAAAACAACTCTGGCTGTATTTCAAAGGGTGGCTGTAGTGTGTGGTCTTGTCTGACACAACTTCACTTCTGGGAGCACAGGGACAGATAGCCATCACATCCTAGAAACAGAAGGACATGTGCTTCCTGACTGACTTCCCACCCAGCTAGCAAAATGGGTAGTAAACAGGGAGCATGGCCAGAGTGTATTCTTTATGCAGCCCTTTGGTGCAGGTGCTGGAAGGCTTAATAGCAGATGCTTAACAGTTGATCAGGGTGACCTGTGTGCACCTTTCCACTGTTGGGAAGTACAGGATAGCACGGAGGCTGTGTAGAGCGGTAGCTAAGGCACTGGACAGTGACCGTATCTGGGCTCTCTTCCTGTCTCTGTTTCTCCTCCCCCTTTGTCTGGTCTATTTACTTTAGAAGCTCTTTGGGGAAGGGACTGGAACTACAGCGCATGGCCCAGTAGGGCCCTGCCCACAGGTGAGCACTCACGCAAAACAGAGACCTGAACAGGCATTGAGTTCTGAGGAATCCAGATGGCCACGCTTTAACGGGGCTGTGTAGTCACGGCACCAGTGCTGGGAGCACTGTAAAAAAAAAAAAAAAAAAAAAAAAACCCTCCACGAGAGGTGTAGCTACCCATGCTGGGGCACTGTCTACACTGCCACTTTACAGTGCTCAGGGGCATGTTTTTTCACACCCCATGAGTGAGAAAGTTTCAGTGCTGTAAAGTGGCAGTGTAGACAAGGCCTTTACTTTGGCTTCCTTCTTTTCAGTGCTGGCACGTAGGGTGTGTCTACACTACCAAGTTTTGTTGATAAAACTTACGTTGACACAACAAAAATCGCCAAAGGGTGTTCACACTTGCTCCCTCTGTCGACAGATTGTGTCCCACATGTGGGACACGATCATCATTGACAGGGTGAGCAATGCACTGTGGGTATGTATCCCACAGTGCAGTGTTGTGGGAAGGAAGAGCTGAGCGCTCCCGCAGCCGAGAGTAGCATCATGAGTAACTCTGTGAGCTCTCTGTGCTGAGGAATGGCAAAGCCGCACAGCAGTCTGCCTGCTGCTGTGTCCCTAGTGCAGGGTAGAACAGGAGCATTCTGATGATTTGCTCTGCGTTTGTTCCCCAAAGGGAGCAGCGCACAGATACTTCCCGGAGCTTTGAAAGGGGAGGGGCACATGCCTGCAGGGCAACAGAGCGATCAGGGCGGGCATTGTGGGATACTGGCAGAAGCCAGTTCGGTCGACAAAACAATCACCAGTGTCTACGCTGGCTCTTTGTGGACAATAAAGGGAGGGGGAAAAGACAAACGTCTCTCATAGGCGTGGAAGTTTTTTGTGACAAAAGGCCAATTGTAGTGTGTACACTCTTGCTGTTTTGTCGCCAAAAGGCAGATTTTGGGGACAAAACTTGCCAGTGTAGACAAGCCCTTAGTGCTTTATTGTAACCTGCCTTGTGGAGTAACCCATACTGGCACCGCTCTGATGTGTATTGTGACACCAATCCACAGTTGGCCAATTGTTTTATCCACCCAGGCACTAACACCATCATTTCATGTTTTATTGTCTTTCCACTGAATGCATCCGATGAAGTGAGCTGTAGCTCACGAAAGCTCATGCTCAAATAAATGTGTTAGTCTCTAAGGTGTCACAAGTCCTCCTTTTCTTTTTGCGAATACAGACTAACACGGCTGCTACTCTGAAACCTGTCTTTTTATTGTCACTTTGTTAAAATACTTCGGGGCAGACAAAAAGTTGGGTGGTGTTTCTGACTAATGGGATTAGTACTACTTTGGCGTGTGGAACAAGTGCTTTGTTTAGGCAGTAAAAGTTTAAGCCTGTAAGAGCAAAGCAACAGCAGCAAGAATCCACTTAGCTGACTTCTCCTTTGTCTTCAGATTGAAGGTCCAGACATAGGTGGGGCCTCGCATGCGTGTCTTGTAGACAGGGCACTCGTAGATGTTCTTGGTGTCCATACGGTCCACAGGGATGGCTCTGATGAAGATGACTGGCATTGAGGGCGTTAACTCCTTCAGTCGAGCATCTGTGATGACACCACTAGGAATGTCCCACCGAGCACCTGCAATGTTATGGCTCAGTCAGAAGGTGTTCTATTTGCTGTATCGGTGGGGTGGGGGAAGAGTTGTCCTAGAAGCATGGTTAAGGGTCAGCTGGAGGACCAAAGGGCAGTACTGAAGTAGCCTGGGCTTAGTCACCCCTGGCACGTAATTGGCATTTCAGAGTGACTAACAATATTACTAGGGATAAGATCTCTAACCACAATGGTCAATTCTGTCCTTACTCCCCCACTCCAGTGTCCATGTTAGGGGGGACTGCACAGCTTGGGGAAGAATGATAAATACGGAAACTCTCCCATGTAGTCTGCTGGGCATGGACCTCAGCTTGACAGTACAGTGATCCTGCCACTGGCCTCATCCCTCTGTGTTTATTAGCTGTAAGGGACCTCAAACTAAAGCTGAGACATTCTCACCTAGACTTCCTGGGTCCAGTCATATATACATAATGTAACTGTGACCCAAGTAACATCAACTGTCTCTGCTCTGAGCTTCAAGTGTTGCTGTATTAATTTCCAAAATAAATAAATACTTACGGTCACTGTTTGTCTGTTAATGAGGGCTGCCCTCTGCTGGCATGTTTCTGACAATGATGCACAATAAAGGCAGCTGCTACCCAAACTGAACCTGGCTGCTCTGTGAATGGATGCTGTTTATTGCAATATAAATGAGCTGACTATAGTTCACACTATGCTCCTGCTGTGCTGACAAGCATCAGTTATTCCTTGACTACTGCTCAGGGAAGACTAATTGCTACTTAGTACAGTAATGAGTGCGTAAGCAGGTAACTATCTATCTGTAAAAAGAAAAGGAGGACTTTTGGCACCTTAGAGACTAACAAATTTATTTGAGCGTAAGCTTTCGTGAGCTACAGCTCACTTCATCGGATGCATACAGTGGGGAGATAGCTCACGAAAGCTTATGCTCAAATAAATGTGTTAGTCTCTAAGGTGCCACAAGTCCTCCTTTTCTTTTTGCAGATACAGACTAACACGGATGCTACTCTGAAACCTGTTTACCGTAAAGTTTAGCAGGGACACACTGGGCATTAAGCTACAGGAAAAATCATGTCATTCTGCAGCACTGAGATAGCACATTGTCAGGTGAAGTAGAAGCTCTTGAGTAAAGATCATAGGTGGGGTGGAATTATCGCAGCAGAAAAGTACAGGGACAGAGCACAGTATAAACCCTGCTAGAAACTGCTTCCTCAGACTGAAACTGCTGCCTCAAACCAAGCCAATTCAGGAGCGAGGGGGAAGAGCCTGGATCACTTACTGTAGGGCAGGACAGCAAAGGCTGAGATGTGAAGAAAATTAGTACATGGTAGCAGAGAGCTGGAGATTAACATTCAATGTTCAAAAGTGGTTCTGAGGAGCAAAAACTATACAAATCCAGATTGCATGGCATTTGCAGGGCTAATTGTTCAGGATTGAGCCTGGTCCTGTACCTTCCATGAACAATCCATGCACATAGGAGCCTTCTCGGGGTGGAGCCGTCATATCCTCTCGGTTTTTCTTGGTCACTTCCACTGAAAGACACATCTTGTCAAGGGGCCATTCATTCTTTCTGGCCATAGACTGCATGATAGCTGTGAGGAAAGACTGGGGATTAAAGAAGCCTGCCAGCCACACTGTTGTGGGTAGTGCAAAGTCAGTCGTCCAGGCCTCTAGTTCCTGAAAAATAAAGCAGCAGCAGTTTAAAGCCAAGTACACAGGCTGTGGTGCATCTCTTGAATTGGTGGCATGATACATGAGACTTGTGCCTCCATTTACTCCTGTAATCCATTTTGGGAGAACTGTCTTTACAGCCCCTCTTTGATTTAGGCCCCCAGTCTTCAGCGGATTGTGACTTCAGGAGGGACAAGTTGTGAAAGTAATCGCATGTGGCAGACAAACACCTGGAGTAGGTCTCCAAAGAATAACCCTATCTCAGCAGAGCCCCTCTTGGGTCTGCGATGCTGCAGGTGGACATGGTAGTCACCAGGGAGAGGGGCACCAAGCTGAGACTCTTTGGAAAAACGAAGGCTTTGTCTTCAGTGAGGCTTTGCATCAATTGCAGCCATTGCTACCACTGCAAACCCCAAGTACAGGTGAAGAAGGTTGTGCTTTGCACCAGAAAAGCTCATGGCCGTTTCATGTAAGCAAAAACTTTGTTGGTCCAAAGTGCAGCTTTCAAGAGCTACCTTTTGGGGTTTGTACTGATCCAGCTCCATTAAGTGGCTGGGCATTAAATGCTGGAATCAAGGCAAATTTACAATGAAGATTACAGATTTAGAATTAGGGTACTTGCCCTTTACTGGACTTGACTATTTGGCACCTACCACCCTGGTTTGTAATAAATACACAGTTGGTAAGAGAAAAGAGTCCCTCTCCACCTTCCCTGCTTCTTCAAAAGCCCTGAATTCCAGGCACAAGTTGAGGCAAGAGGGGCTTGCCATCTCTTTAGAACCTCAGTTTCAGCACGGAAGGATGAAGATGTAGCCCTGGCTCCTATGTACACTTAGCCCTTCTTAGTTCAGCACTGTGCTTTCAAGCCATGGGGATCTTTGCATCCCAGGATCCTGAAAAGCAAGCTCAGATTTCCTGAGCTACTGAGAAGGGTTTTAGTACATACACTTAGATCCTTGCAAGCAATTCAGAGCATCTTCATATGCCCAGCCCTGGCCAGACAACAAATATTTGTTCCATGAGCAATAGTCTGAAGAGAGATCTTTGGCCCACGAAGAGCCGTACACAAAGTACCATGAAGAGAGGCTGGAGGTGAGTGGACTCACCCGGACCCGAAGCAGTAGGTCAGCATACCAGACTCCCAAGCCAAGTAAGGAGGGGTAGGCCCGGTTTGTCCAGAATTCAGGCACATTATCATAGTAGAGAGCATTAGACAATTCCTCCATGTCTGTTGTGATTGTCAGCTCACCCTTTGAAAGGAAAAGAACCATGATTTAGTTAAGCAAGAATTGACTCATTGCATTGGAACCCCCTTTGAGAGCAAAGCTCTAGGCACACTGCACGTCAGTCACAAGGGGCTCAGCAACTGTTTCTGGAGTTGTGAACATTGTAGCTTGGTTTATTGACAGGGAGCAGTGCCTATTTTTGAAAAATAGGGCATTTTCCATCATTCCCCAGCTCTGTCTTTAGTCTCCTCCAACAGAGAGGGCCCCATCCCTTACACCTGGGGCTCTACAGCAAGTCCAAGGGAGTTCAAATTCCTGTTAGAGATTCCTCCCCCAATAAGTATTTGCAGGGACACACAGCAGCCTTTTTCAGAACAAGCCAGCATTTTAGGCAACTGGGACATAGTCCTTAGATCAGCATTGTAAAGCCACATGTAAGATAGGCTGCATCGGCAGAAGCAACTGCCCCATCATCCCCTCTGCAATCCAGCTCAGTCTCCCTCGGTGTATGTGTTTATACCTTTGTGCATGTGCACACACTCACTCAGCTTTTAGGCTGCAACAAACCTGCAGGCTTCAAAATGAAGGAAAGAGGAGAGTTGGCTGCCTTACAATGACCCTGTAGTTAGTGGCAGAAGAAGAGAGACTTGTAGTAATCCAACAGCTCACATTACCTTGGTACCAAACCTGAACTGAACATTTAGTTCCATTGATTTCATTTGTAAAGGCTGGTATATTGAGAAAAAAACAAACAACATTACCTAAGTTACTACCGTGGTGTAAAACAGTATCAATGTCACACACCTTCAGCCCCAAATTTAACTCTTTCAAAGAGCGTCTTATTTCATTTGTCAAGATGTTCATTCTTTCACATTCCTGAAAGGCTACCACGACATATGGGGTCTTCTCTGCTGCTTTAGCCATGATTTCCAACATATTAAATGGCTCGGGTAGCTTGTCCATGATTTCATCTAGGACTTGTTTGACCTGTAATATGTAACACCATCAAACATCTTTAGCAAGGGAACAAATTCCATTAAGAGCTTTGACACAGCATGTTAAATGTCATTCTTCCATTGATTTAACATTTTCAGTCTCCTGAAAGAATCTCACTAATGTTTAATAGCCTAGAATTAAATTGTCCAAATGAACTTGGCCCATAGAGTCCACCAGAGCATTAGAATCAAGAGAGCACAAACTGGGCAACACTGGACTTGCCCCTGCACAGGCTGGCTCTCAAAACCATCAAGGCTTGAAGTGGCTCCTGTAATGAAGCTGGTGCTGCTCCCATGACTCTGAGAATGAGTGGCATGGTACAGCAAGAACCCAGCACAAGAAGACTTTCAGCTCACCCAGGGGAATGGCTGCAATACGCACTGCCTGATTAGCAGACAGCCCACTCTGTGACTATATGCTTTGTGTGGTTGTACGCGCCACATACCTGTTTACTGGCAGCCAAAGGGATATCAGCAGAGGTCAACAAAGAAGTGGAATGCAGCCTTAAAGACAGAGTGTTCTCGGGAAAATTAGTTTTAGCAGCTGCCTGCATTTCATTTTTATGGTTACAAATGTCACCTGCTCATAATCAGCCCATAAATACTCTCTGCCACCTATCTCAAAGTACAGTAACTGAGCAAACTCCCCACATCACTAGTAATATTAATTATTTTACAGGCGTGGTGCTAGAATCATAGAACTGTTGGAATGGACCTTGAGAGGTCTTCCAGTCCCATCCCCTGCACTCCAGGCAGGACTAAGTATTATCTAGACCATCCCTGACAGGTGTTTGTCTAACCAGCTGTTAAAAAATCTCCAGTGATGGAATCCACATCCTCCCTAAGCAATTTATTCCAGTGCTTAACCACCCTGACAGGAAGTTTTCCTAATGTCCAACCTAAACTGCCCTTGCTGCAATTTAAGCCCATTGCTTCTTGTCTTATCCTGAGAGGTTAACAATTTTTCTCCCTCTTCCTTGTAACAACCTTCTATATACTTGAAAACTGTTATGTCCCCCCAGTTGTCTCTTCTCCAGACTAAACAAACCCAGTTTTTTCAGTCCTCCCTCATAGGTCACGTTTTGTAAACCTTTAATCATTTTTGTTGCTCTTTTCTGGACTTTTTGTCCCTATCTTTCCTGAAATGTGGCACCCAGAACTGGACACAATACTCCCGATGAGGCCTAATCAGCGTGAAGCAGAACGAAAGAATTACTTCTCGTGTCTTGCTTACAACACTCCTGCAAATACATCCCAGAAGGATGTTTGCTTTTTTTTTTTTTTTTTGCAACAGTGTTAACTGTTGACTCATATTTGGCTTGTGATCCACTATGATCCCAGATCCCTTTCTGCAGTACTCTTTCTTAGGCAGTCTTTTCACATTTTGTATGTGTGCAACTGATTGTTCCTTCCTAAGTGGAGTACTTTGCATTTGTCCTTATTGAATTTCATCCTATTTACTTCAGACCATTTCTCCAGTTTGTCTAGATCATTTTGAATTTCAGTCCTGTCCTCCAAAGCACTTGCAACCCCTCCCAGCGTGGTATCATCCGCAAACTTTATAAGTGTACTCTCTATGCCATTATCTAAATCATTGATAAAGATATTGAACAGAACTGGACCCAGAACTGATCCCTGCAGGACCCCACTAGTACAACTCCGGATCCAAGGGGCAGGGTGGCTAATGTGCTTTGGAAATTCTTTGGTCCCACTGTCTCTTTATCCCTTGGCGGTGGGGGTGAGCAGCTCCCAGGTGCCTTAGGGCTCATGCAAAGCTGGGTGCAGGACTTGAGGCGATGGGAAGTGGCTGCCAGCCAGTGCAGCTGGAGGAGGAGATGTCGCTTTGAAAAAAGGAAGCCAGAGAAATTAACCATTTCCTCTCTCTCCTGCCCTACAGAATAATGCAGGAGGCTGCAACCCTCTAAAGCCCTAACAGGAGTGCCCCTGTTCAGTTGCTGTGCTAGTCCATGGTAGTGCTGGGAATGAGAGTTTGATCAGGAGCAGTGAGGCACAAATGTGCGTAAGAGACTGTTTGAGGTTCTTTCACTGGTGGAAAATGGGGCTATTACAGTATGGAGCCTCCTCTTATTTGGTGTGTTTGTTTCTTCAAGAACAAACCAGTGGCCGTAGCAGATTAATTCCTGGTTAGTACCGAAGGACAGAAACGTTTCCTACCTTTTCCTCTCGGGACACACCCGACCCTCCTCCAGCATCAGACTCCTTGGGCTGCATTTCCAGAACTGTACGGAAAAGCTTTTCAGAAGTGACAGTGAGGAAGCCAATTTCAGCATTGGGGTGGAGCCCATAAAGGTATGGGCTCTCTGGGGGGAGGTTCTCATCAATGTATTCATGATAACCCTAAAAAACAGGGCAGATAGCAAACACTGAGTGACTAGATGCATATTCCTAGACAAGGCTTTTAAGACCTTTGGGCTCATCTGGCCCTACTCCATCATGGAATAGGATTCTTTGGTATTCCAGCCTAGAAAATATCTAAACCATCTCACAGTTTCCCAGTGAGGGTGCTGTAGACCTACTACCCTCCCTCACTAAGAAGATTTTACTCATGTCCTTCCTCAGCTTTGTCCTGGTTTATTACTGAACTGCTTTTTCTTGTCCTGCCACTATCCCCCTGGGAATCACTCTACTGTTTCCATGGACTCTCCCCAGTGTCTCCTTATGTCATCTTCGTGGGGTTCTTTCCAGGTTCTGTAAGGCGGTGCTCTTATCACACATACATCCCCAAGAGAGCCACAGCCTTTTGACAGCTGCAGTGAACTGGGGAGCTCTCATAGAAGAGAAGAGCCTTTCCTCACCTTGTAATCCAAGTTGGGTGGAACTAAAAACCCTGGAGCCAAGGTCATTTCTCCCTCCAGCATCTCCACGCGGATGTATTCTGACAGGTAAGTTCTACACAACCTGCGATCCCAGTCATCTGTGATGTGTCCCCCATACATAATTTCACCAAAGAGATAGCGAAGATCATCCCATGGAACCTAGACAAGATGCCGAGTCAGTGCAAAGTGATTTCTATAAAAGGCATGTTCTGAAAGTCCCAGACAGCAGCGGGAAGCGTCACATGTCAAGTTAGCTTTGGTGTGCCCTCACCATGCAAGAGCAAGCCCTTGGAGTCAGTCATAGAATCATAGAATATCAGGGTTGGAAGGGACCTCAGGAGGTCATCTAGTCCAACCCCCTGCTCAAAGCAGGACCAATCCCCAATCAAATCATCCCAGCCAGGGCTTTGTCAAACCTGACACGTGAGCAGCTCAGCATCAACATCAGGGCGGGGGGTAGGAGGGGGGAAGAGCAGCATGGCGCCCATCACCCTTTTGACCGTGATCACGGAGGATTTCACCCCTCCCCAGCATGAAGACAGCCCCCAGAGTGGCAGATGAGTCTTTCCTCTGGATCATGTCTCTTTTCATCCCTGCTGAATTTAATTAAGCTTTTGCCACTTCCATAAGGCCTGGAGCAAGGAGCGTGCTCCTCCCCTGGCTTGGGACCTGTGGTTTCATTGCTGGGGGAGATTTTGCCTTCCAGCTGGATGTTCTCACATTTCAAATGAAAACACTGAAAGGCAAGAGGGCTGGACAATCTGAGCACACCCTGCTGCTGCCTCAGCTGATTTGCTAAACGTCCATCTTCCACCTGCCTAGGGCCCCTCGCTGGATTCACGCACAGCCTGCTGCCAACCCAGCACACCGCACCTGCAGGCTTAGGACCACGTTAGAGCTCTGTTTTCAGACAAAGGCTGCCTCACACTACTCACTGAAGGTGAGTTGCAGTTTGCCTTTAAAGGTTCCCCTGGTTTTGCTATGCCCGGGACATACAGCTCACGCATCAGCCAGTTGCTGTTTGGTAGTGGGGCGGCAGCAGAGGGATCCTCCCCCAAACCTGTGGAGCTCCCGGCAGAGCCTTCTTCAATCCAAAGGCTGTTGGAGCCCTGTGCTTCCACAATACTCCCCGCACCCAGGAAGGAGGCTGGGAGGGGGCCAAGAAGGGGAGGTCTAACAGCAGCGTCCTGCCTTTCCCCTGTAGTGCTGCTTTTTGTAACCTGGGAAGAATCACTCTGACTTGCTGATGTTCAACAAGCATGTTCTAACCTTGACATTAGCCTCCAGGTAATTATACAGCACGTTGATGGATATAGTCAGGTCTCCGTTGTTGAAAGGATAAGACCTATTCCAGCCCTGCGCACCAAACTTACGCCTTTCAGCTACCACCGCATGAAAGTAACAGAGAGCAAACAAGATGCACTTGAATTCAATTTCTTTGGTGCACATCTCTAAAGTATCCTAAAGCAGAAGAAAGAGGAAAAGAGGGTGCTTGTGTGCAGAAGAGGAAATGTCCCCAATGGGTGTCTGAATATAAAAAACAACTTCTCACAACTCGCCAGCAAAAACGGAGCTGAACCTTCTTTACCACAAAGTGCACGTAGGGGTCTCAGCTTAAGCATGCTCCCAATAGCCTACGTGTAGTCTCAGCAACATTCACTGCTGCTTGCACAGAATTTACTCATAGTACATTAGAACGTGTGAGACGGAAACGCCTGGCCTAGGCCACATACCTTACTATGATGTGTTTATAATCTGCTGAGAAATGACCTCTTAATTCTAACTGCCTGCTCATTTTAAACTCTGGCACTCTACCCCTGAGTTAAAAATAACCCCAAGTATCAATGAGAGCAGTTGCGACGACAGCTGCTGGCCACAGGGCTCTGTCAAAGGGCAGCCATGGTGCGTCAGGAGCAGGCAGTAGAGGTGTGTCTTGGTCAGGCTTCTTCCTAGACCTGTGTGATCTGTGTTGCCTCTGAAGTCACCTGTGGTACTTATGCACACCAGGATGACCGACAATCCTTCATTTCAGAAGCTCAGTGTAAAGTTCTAGAATCATATTTTGCACCAGGCCCAACAATGCTCAGATGTAGGAAAAAAGCATAAGTATAAACCCTGCCATGTTTTCTTCTAAGCAAGTCCAAGTTACCTAGTTATTCCTCAGCTCTGCTAGCAAGTACTAGCTTACACTGTATCATGTAGTGTGAAACCAATTCAGATAGGTTTGGAGTACACCAGTAAGCGAAACACCTGTAAAATCCAAAAACACTCAACAAGAATGCTGCACTCCGTTAATAAATTGGAGATCTCATCTGTGGCAAAGGGCCCTTCCCTGCTCTTAGTACCTGTGTCTTTGAGGGCCAAGGGCAGTAGGGCCCTTAAAAGGCTTCACCCGTTGGAAAGATTCTACCAGTTCTGGAGTGGGTCCCTGGAACTGGCGGTGGAACGTTCTAAGGGTACACACCATAGCATGCTGGAATTTTCCTTTATTTACAGGCAGGGAAGAAATGACTCTTGCAATGACAGACTATGGTATATTAGCCTCTGATTATATTAGCCTACAAATAGAAACTTGCAGCCAGTCAAAACACACAGCTGCAGTAGAGTGCTTCTGTAATCAGACAGGCTTGGCATGACCTCACCTCTTAACACCCCCATCACTAGCAGTTTTACATTTAATTTTTTTTTTTTTTTTAATATTGCTGAACAGGCCTGTAAGGATTACAAATTTCCTCTGTCCCTAGTGAAATCTTATGTTATGGGAACACTGATAGGAACAGTCGGACATCACAAGGGTACCTTTTCCACTACAATGCAGAAAGCATACAAAAACTTTGAAAAAGCCCTGTAATTAACGCCAATGTGGTGAAAATGCCTTTATGAAGGGCATCAGTTTGAATTAGTGCACTGAAAAGAACAGAGCTAAGAGGGATCAGACTAGATGACTTAGGGGTAAATGATGAATCTAAATGCTAAGAAATCCGTTTCCTAGGCAGGCTGCACTCACTCTCCTGGGGAGAAAAGCCAAAAAAGAGAGCAGCCTTACAACTGCTAATAAATTGCTGTGACTGCAGAAAAAAGCATACAACAACAACAAAACAAACCCAACCAGCTTAAAAAAATAATCAACCCTGTCATCTGAATACCTGAGTAAAGAGATCCAGTGCTTTGTGCAAGTTAGCATACATGCCAGTCGGGGGCTCATTGGTAATTTTAATGGCATTTTCCAAGAGTCCTTGAGGAATAATATGAGCGTCTGGAGTGGAAGCAGGTTCAGCACTCATAAACACTCTGTAATCCTGGTGGCTGCCAATGCTGTACCTCTCAACCTTCTTATCCAGTGTGCCCAGCCACTTTGCAACCAGGTGGATATTCTGCAACAGATACAATTTGACTTCACTTCTTGCTCCCAAATTTCAATCCCGTACAGCCGAAGTCCCTCACAGGGCTAGGTGAGAAGTGCTGTGATGGAGCCAATGATGCTATTTTACACCTCTTAGGCCTAGCGGCCCACGTTGTTCACTGTTGTTTCATTGGGATGTGATGCACTGACAAGGCCCCGTGCTTCCTCTGGTGACTTAGTCACCTGTTTAGATTTGATGCAGGTCAGTAGAAGCTGCCCACCAAACACTGTAGTCAGTGTCCTAGGATTTGTACCCATCAGCATCTTTTAACATTTGGATTAATAGACTGGAAGGCCAGCAGAGACCATTAGCAGCATCCAGTCTGTCCTCCCGCATAACATAGGCCACAACTTCTGGTTGATGTAGAGCAGTGGCTCTCAACCTTTCCAGACTACTGTTCCCATTTCAGGAATCTGATTTGTCTAGTGTAGCCCGAGTCTCACCTTACTTAAAAACTACTTGCTTACAAAAATACAAGTGTCACAGCACACTATTACTGAAAAATTGCTTATTTTCTCCTTTTTACCATATAATTATAAAATAAATCAACTGGAATATAAATATTGAACTTAATTTCAGTATACAGTACACAGAACAGTATACACAAGTCATTGTCTATATGAAATTTTAGTTTGTACTGACTTTGCTAGGGCTTTTTGTGTAGCCTGTTGTAAAACTAGACAAATATCTAGATGAGTAGATGTACCTCCAGAAGACCTCTGAGTATCCCCAGGGATGTGTATACCCCTGGTTGAGAACCACTGATGAAGAGCACCTCTTTAGAAAGAAATCAAGCCTTGGTTTAAAGCTTCCCAAGTGATGCCGTATTCAACAGTGTTCTTCACTGAAACATTAGAAGTCCTTTACTAAATGATATACAGTACATGCTTCACCCAGCACTAAGCCATTCTCCTGGGTCCTGAATGCACTGCCTACCTCCACGGTAGTCTTAGCTTCTGCTGGCCCATGGGAGTTAAAGATCAGATGCAGCAAATCATGCTGGGTGGCAGGTGATGAGGTAGAAAGGTGATGTACTCCAGAATCTAAGCAACCAGGAAGTTGGATAACATGATAGCTAAAGGCATTCAATACAGACAAATGCGAGGTAATGTATTTAGGAAAGCAGAGTTCACCTTGAGAGGAGAGGCAGGAATTTTGAACAACATGTGTGTTATGTAGAACTCTTTGCACTGACATTGAGAATTTCTGAATGTATAATGGGCTGCTCTAAATACTATTAGATTACTATAGAAACAATAAAGGTACACCAGAGAACCAACAATGCAATGGTGCTTCTAATACCTGAAGAATGACCCAGTGTCCTTCAACAGCAGCTACATCCAGAGCATTTTCTGCCACAACTTCCTGTCCTTGCCCTAGAGACACATTATGGATTTTTCCATTGTCAATGGTAAAGCCTAGCTTTCTTCCTGGGGAGGGGGGGAGAAATCCACAGGAATACATTAAAATTAAAAAAAATAAATCTGAAAATTGCATGCCTATGCAATGTCTGCTCTTTATTGATAACATCTTCCATGACTACCATGCCACAGACCCTACTGTTAGTGAAGAGGACTCTTGACTTACCCAGTGCCTCTACGTCTTTCAGTGGGTCAACCCCTGGAGAGAGGATAAAGAATATTGCAGTGGATGGGCTGCTCTCTTCATATGATTTAGAAAATTCAATACTTCTGCCTTCTACAAACTTACTTCCCATCTTCTCTTCCACAAAGTTTCTGTGAAAAAGAAGTTGATGCAAAATTAGTCCCAGACTTTTTATCCGATTTATTATAAATACCTTGCAGGGCTAGGCCATGTGTTTCTACAGTTAGCCTCGAAGGCAGATCAGGGCATAGGCTTTAAGTTCTGTATGAAAACTGAAAATATTCCTACAAAGGCTCAGGAGGTGTTAAGGGCAGGGAGTGGAGCTGCAAACCAAAATAATGCACAAAAATTTAATCTGAGCAAGGAAATCCCAGAGAAGAGCTGATAACAGAAAAACTGGATTACACAACATGCCTGGAGCTTTCTAAGGAAAGTATCTGGGCCAGATCTACACCATTGTCACCTTGAACCTGTAGCTTGTGTAACCCACACACCTCCTGGGTATGGTGGTCTGTCCCGTCTCGTGGCACCAAGACCACTCAGAGAGAGAGAGATGAGTGAGTCTGCTCTGCAGCCTTCGCGGACAGCCGGCTGGCTTTTAGCTTATGCACTAAGATCCAGAGGCCCCAGGTTCGATGCCAGCCACCGATGACCAGGGTCTGTCAGTGTTACACTTGCACAGGCAAGAGTGTTCCCATCCCCACAATAAAAAGCGGTAGCTCCGCACCTCCAGTGGCTTTATACCTCCCTTCAGTGTGCCCCATCAGCATTGCCTTCTGCCAGGGCGGAGAGGACGGGGAGCCTGGGACAACAGGCAGCTTCACTCCAGGGGAGTGTTTGAGGAGTCCTAGCTGAACAACACCTGCAGCAAGGGTCTGCTGTAGATACGCACGGGGTGGGGTAGGAAGCCCTAGCAATTGCAGTGGGCGTAGAGGAGGTCTCTGCCAGCAGAGCTGGCTGCAGAAAGGATGAAGCTGAGGTGTTGGGGTACATGGCTCTTCTGTAGCCTTGGTGCCATACGTTCAGGATCACCACAGGGCGCTGGTGTGGCCTGGGTGCCTGAAGCTGGATGTCGCTTGGCACGTGTCCCACAGGAGGCGATACGCAGGACACACTAGCTCTTCACAAGCGCACTAACAACCACGAACCCCCTTTTTAAAACGCCATTTTGGAATCATATTACCAGGCGACAGGCCGCATGCCGTCAGCTCGGTGCCTCATCCCCATGCTGCAGGCAGGTGCAGTTACTGCACAGCTGCATGCTACATCATGTCCCATTTCTACTGCACCAGCATGAAATGCCTCTCCAGAATCATTCAGTGTAGGCATGCCAAGACCCTTCTTGACAGCACAGGGCCCTGCAGGATCAGGAGAGAATACCTGACTGCATAGGTCATTCTGTCTGGCCTCATGCATCTCATCATACACAGCTTCTGCAGAGCTAATTTATTCTTCCACTCCTTCGGGAACACTTCCTTCTCCGGTGCCTCCGACTCAACAAATTTTTTCCATCGCTTTGCCGAACCTTCAATATCGCTGTCCAAATTCTTGAACTCATCCATATCTGAGAGGACCTTCAAATACAGGAGAAAAGGGCCAGCTGCTTCGGGGTTCTAGTGCCTCCTCCTGCTCTGTGGCCCCAGTGGGATGGGCTTGCTGGAGACAGTGTGGCTTTTCACAGGTGTGGCTGACAGCAGACTCAAGTGCTGTGTGTTTCTTACAAACTGTAGCCAGTTACATGCTCTAGCCCAGCACCTGGTAGCCTTTTATTTTTATTTAAAGTTAATTTAAGTGATGAAGTGTAAAATCACTGGCTACAGCCTTCTGTGGCATCACACCTAGGCTGTGAGCTTTCAGTATAAAAATACTCAGATACTCCCTGGAACCTGACATAATCCAGATATTTGCTGCCACCTGAGAAAATGAGGGTAAGATGTGGCTAGCATTGGATTCCTGTTGTGGGGGCTTGGGGGTTCTTATGGAGCAGGTGGAGATTCCGTGATGCACCCAAAATATGCTAACAATTTAGGCTATGCAATTATGCAAGAAATGAGAGGCACATGACAGGTCTGCTGTGATAATGGTGATCCATGGTCACCTTCCTTCTAGCCAGAGACCATCTCTGGAGACAGCTAATAGTGGCATGTGCAGGAGAAATGTTTAAGAGATAGACATGTCTGCAGCATAGAAGAGAGGTGTCTAAGCGCCAGACATGGCGCAGTTGGTGGTGCTGGCCCAGCCAGGGAGGCAGTGTAGGCACAAGAAAGGGAAGGATTATATTTGTGTTTTTTAAAACTCTCAACATCAGGCTCAGTATTTCTTAACACCGTCATATTGTCCCTCTAGATCTTATTCCATTTGCTGACTCTGACTTGCTTTACTCTCTAGGAGTGACACTGGCTCTCTACAGCACGTGCCCACTGAAGCCAATGGGAGGTCCCTGTCTGGAGCAAAGGCATACAGTGCAGCGGAGAGCTGCCGCGTGGCTGTGTGTATCTACTGGGCAACATCCATAACTCAGGTGCCAGTCAAATAACCATGAATGATGTTGATTTTAACGCTGATACTTTCATAAACAAAAGGGACGTTAGCCGCTGCTCAGTAACACCTCTAAGCCTGGCTTCTTAGCTTTAAAATGATACCACCTTGAAGATGCCTTTCCAAGTGATGCTGGATTACACAGTGCTGCATAACTGACTGCTTCTCATGCTACCTTCTGCTATGGTGGCTACTTTGGTGATTAGAAAACCTCTAATGAAATAATCAGCTAATCAACATTATTTTTAGATAAATATTTCAATAACGTGACTGTTTTTGAGCATTTTTAAGAGCTACAGCTCCCAAGGGTGTTAGTTTAACCAGTAATCTCCAGCATTATCAAACTTATCCTGTCTCCTGTTTCAACCTGCATATTACTGGCCTCACAATTGCGTGGCCTGGTTTATGGACTTCCATGGTGCAATGTCTTAGGCTATTCTATGTAGTGTTTACAACAGAAGAATTTGTACAAAGTGTTACATTCTTCAGACACACCTTAATTCCTCCCCATCCTTGAGACTGTAAGAAATCCACAGGGGACGTCAGTCCAGCCTTGAACGGAAAGCGCAAAAGAAAGTCCAGTTCAACCGGGTTCACTTCTTTCTTCATTAACAAAACCTGATGAGAAAGCAGAGATTACAATGCACAAGGTTACATAACCCATTTCTGAACAGCTGAACTGCTCTGTGTCACAAGCCCTACGCTCACACGTGCTGGGAAAATAGACATTGCAGAAGTGGTGCAGACACCCGGGCTCCCGGAGGAATGGGCTGGACCCCTCAGGCTCTGGCGTTGGAACTCTTTGGGGGCAGGGCCATGTTTACTGTGTTTGTACAGAGTCTCGCACAATGGGGCAGGGACCTGGCTGGCCTCTCGGTGCAATGCCACTGTAAATGTTACAAAATGCATAACAGCAGCAGCTCTGGAGAAGGCTTTTGCCCACCAAGACAAGCCCACCGGGACCAATGATGGGCCCACGATGAAGGGAGGAACCCCTGTGGCTTTTTCTGCACTAGCATTCCATTGGGATCATTCCTGCCAGGCTGGGTCTCTCACCTTCCTGCTTCTGCCCCACTACTCTACCCAGTGCAGCCATAAGGGTCACCCCTTTCCTGTTACTCTGACCAGAACAGCCCCCTCCCACCTGCCCCAGTCTCCTCCTCTTTGCTTCACCCTCACGCACACTTGGAGCAGCCCACCAAGCACTCTCCCCATCTCCAACTCACTTCTCCCAGGAACAGTTGCTACCTTGTGTTCTCCCACAGCATCTCAACTCCGCCCGTCCCCACATGTGCGGGCCCAATCCTGCCCATGCTGACTACAGGGCTCAGCGCTTACTTACCTGACTAGCTCTCTGGAGAGCAATGGGATTACTCCACTATTGAGCATTCCCTTGAGATGAAACCCAGGCCCCACTGAAGTCAGTAGGCATTTTGCCATTCTCTTCAGTGGGACCCGAGTGCCACACAAGGGCTTGATGCAGGAATCCCTATGGCTCAATCATAACAGTCCCTTCTGCTCTCACCAAGTGTTGGTAGAACTGGGCCCCTGGGTTTAATGCAGTTGAGCACATTCTCAGGCATCCTAGAGGATACAGGCCTTAGGGCCTGAACCAAAGTCCACTGAAGCCTGGGGGAATCTTCCACTGACTTCAGTGGATTTTGGCTCAAACTTTAGGATGTAAATTCTTTGGGTGAGAGCATGTCTGACTGAGCCATGATTGTAAAACAGTGTGCATTTACACACCATCTAGAAGATTATTATTAAGGCTACGATTTTGGCATGGAGCTCACAGTGTTCATGGCAACTGGAATTTTAATAAAGTCTGTGACCCTTGTAATGATGGCTCTTGCGGGCCTGTCTCTCTGCTCTGGAAGTGGAGAGCTAGGCCATGTGGTCAGAGTGCCACTGGAGTTTAGTATCTCCACCCTTCCATAGCTGGAGATGGAGGGGCGGATGGGCCAAGTTTGATTGGTGTGGTGACGTAGCGCATGGGGTCACAACGCCCAGAGTGAGGAGCTGGACCCAGCCCTGTGGGACAGGAACTGCCAGGGCAGGTGGGCTCACACTCCAAAACCCCTCCCCACAGGCCATGACACTTCCCTGACTATGAGTTTTTTCCCTGCAGCTCTGACATAAATGTTTGCATGACAAAATTATATGAATAATAATTAAGGCTATGGGGGGACACATGCTTTGCCCCAGGAATAAGAGACCACCATTTATTACATATCTGAAAAGTTGTATTAGCTAGTAATTTTAACTGGAGTCCAGTGTGTTTATCCATATTACCTGAAAGGCAACTTGGGCCATGAAAATGAGTTTGTCTCTCTCAAAGAGTCCCCGTGCAGTGTACACAAAGACCGAGTAGGTGATCTCATCTGTTAGGTTTATCACCCGCTGCTTCACGTCATCAGCTGGAAGAGTTCGCTGGATGGCCTTCTCAAAGACTACGTCGAATGCCTAGCCAGAAATGGTTAGAGATGGGTACCTCGATAGTTGTTTTCAATAAAACACTCAGAATTGTAGCAACAATGGCCCTTGTGAATTCTTTGAAAATCTATTCAGTGACATATTACTGTCTGCCCCATATTTGTTAGTTACCTTTAATGAGAACTGGTAGATGGGGTCAATTTTGTTGAGGTCATTCAGTATAAAGTACAACAAGGATGCCCTTTCTGCAGCTGGCCTGTAGTTTTCTCTAGCTTCATTAATTTTAATTTCTGTAATTTTAGCTTCTCTCACCTTAAAAACAAACAATGTTACTACAGCAGCTTTGCATGTCCTCGAAAACAACGGGTCTCCCAGTCCTATCCCCTGCTTTGACAGAGTTGGACACCAAATTCATTTTCTAAAAGAAACCCTACTGGTTCCACAGTGTAACCCCCAGGAGTCTTGGGGCAGCTTTCTTACTTTTTCCTCAATTTCCATGGCTGTTCGCTTTGTTGTCTCTAGGTTCTCCACCAATGCAGTGTCTCCCAGGAAGTTTCCTGATGCAGCAGAGAGGCGGGCAAGCAAAGAATCTTCCAGCTCTTTCAAGAAAATCTTAAATTCATTTTGACTCTTTGTGAGATTTGCCTACAGCATCAGTGTACAAAAGAGGAAAATTAATTAGCAAGGGATTTACAACTAAAGCTTTCATAGCATCAGTTTGGAGTGATTTAAACTAGGGACCCTTGACAGGCCCAATGAAATAATGCACCAGTTAGCAGGGGCTATTGCTGGTTTTATGTTCTTTTGCATATCAGTTTAGTTTATAATGTAGTTATGAGCTGTATAAGTCACTGAAGAAATGCCTGAATGTATTCTGTGTTTACAATGTTGCGGTAGTCATGTTGGTCCTAGGATAGGAAAAGGTAAAAAATATTACCTCATCTACCCTTTCTCTCAGAGCGTACTCTACACTTTTGTTTAGAATATATTAGCTGGACCTGCTAACTGCATCATGACATGAGAATGCCACTGACACGCTATCGTAACAGTGCCATACAAGGGAGAGGCAGGCCCTTCATATTTAAATCATAACACTCTAACGCATCCTAACCTTCATAGAGAATAGGGTGACCAGACAGCAAATATGAAAAATTGGGACAGAGTGTGGGGGGTAATAGGTGCCTATATAAGAAAAAGCCCCAAATATCGGGACTGTCCCTATAAAATCGGGACATCTGGTCACCCTAATAGAGAACCAGACAGGGAAATGACACTCCTGTCCCGTTATGGCGGGGTTGCAACTCCAGAGTGATGTCAGTTAAATGCATCAAAATAAAAATGATTGTACCCCACCATCTACTGTGGATTGCTGAGGTTGAATGGACCTGATGCTGCTTCCTTTTTTCCAGAGGGGTAGAGTTATTAGGTATAATTTTTAGGAGATCATGTGTTGTCTATCGATCACTGTTACACATGTTATACATGTGACTGACCCACACCAATATTTATAATTTAAGGAGCAAATATATCAGAATATTATCACTTTTATTGGCACTGGAGATTTCCTGGAGAAAGTACCCAGCATAGATGACAGTGAGTCCTAATTAGGGCTCAATCAGTTTTCTGTGAACAGTGTAGTTCTGGCTGGAATAGCATGTGTGTTTCGCTGTTTGTAAGTAAAGCTACAGCAGGCTCTACCATGCCACCTTCTCTCTAGTAATAGCATCGATACCTTCAGTTGCTCTAGATCTGGTCTCTCTTTTGCAACTACTGCCGCCAACAGCTGATCCTCCAGTCCATCTCTGGTTACCAGGAAGTTAATTAAAGTGCACTGAGCCTGCATCTCTGGCTTGTAATGGGGGTTAAAGTACTTGGTGTGCAGAATCAAACGGAAGTCTGGATGGTATTCCACTTCTTTATCGCCTATCTTAATGTATCTGTTTAGTTAATTAAACAAGTGACTTTTGGTAAGTGCTAAACCATTTGGCATTAAACAAACCAACACAGACACCACCCCTCCTACCAATGCCCTAACTGCTAGTTATGAGAGATTCGTTACTTTACTGGAGCACATACAAATACACAGCTCTGCAGCAGAGGATGGACTAGGATTGTCCCAGCAGCTGGAGGGAGTTAGATGCTCAGATCCCGTTGGACTGCAGCTAGGTTTGAGCATTTAGCTCCCTGAGACTCCTTTGCAAATGCCAGCCTGACAGTCTCCATTCAGACAAAGTCCAGCAAAGAGCGGGCCGGAAACTGATAGGGCCAGGGTACAGTAATCCCGTCAGGCTGTGACTGAGGTCAATGGGAAAATTCCTGCGGATGTCAGTGGGTTTTGGACCAGGTGCTAAGACAGCCCCCTTAGTCAATAATTATTAACTGCCCCCCCACCCACCCATCAGACAGCAGGAGGGAGTTTTCAGAGAGCGTTGAGTGGAGTGATGGACAGGCCTGGAGAAGGGACTTGACAGGGGCAAAGAAGCAGGAGTGGGAGAAGGGACCAGGAGGCCGGTCACTGGGGTAGTTCTCAAGGAAAGCCCCGCTGCTGGGGATGTACCTGCATCTGCCATTTAGTGTAAAACAAAAAAAATCTTGTTGTTTATTTCACTTTATTGTGCAGCCCAAGCACCTGTGAAGGCTTCTGCTCTAAAATCTTTAACCAAATGTCACTCAGTGGCCCAGAAAATTAGCGTTTGTGGTAAAACACAATAAGAGGGACAGTGAAAATCCTCCCAAGGAAAGGGTTGTTAAAAAGGGAGGGAAAACTGGTCAGAGAGTCACATCTCTACCCAGAAAGGCCTGGTCCCAGTCTGCCAGCACATTTCAGTGGGTTGAAAATTGAACTGCTCAGAGCAGAGGATTTTCAAAGAGGCTTGCTAACCATCTGTCTTGGATGGTTTAGACACAGCAAATGCTGCATCTTGGCAGGGGGGTCACACTTGATGATGCTTGCGGTCCTAACTAACCCTTTGATTCTATGATTGAAGCGCCAATTCCTTTGTCAAGAGGAGTGAGAATACACTTACTTTCCCTTTTTGATGGTGTTCCTGCCTAGCAAAGGGTCCAGCACAGGCTCCACCGTCTCGCCGATGTTCTCAATGAGCAGGGGGTGTCCATCTGAAATAGCTTGCTCAATGATATCCAGATAGCTGCAGCACATTTGAGAAGAGCCTTAGCCATGCAAACATGGCCCCAGAAAGCTCTATGCGAAGAGGGAGGAGCACCAGCACCCTCCAGACCCTCACACACCAAGGTGGCTTGCCAAGGTAATCCCGGTTCTCTGCAGAACTCTACAGAGCAACGCATGCTGAAGAAGCCGGAGGCCCTGTTCAAATAGAGGATCCAAAGGGACCCATCATGGGCAGACTCAGGATCCAATGAATCATTCAGACTACGTTGACCAGGGAGGCCCAGCACGGTCAGATGCACAGGGTCTGACAAAAGGACTGAGCAGCTCAGATCTGAACAGCCCCTTATCTCTGGCCCATATGGCCCAGGGCTGCTGTCTGCACTAGGACACAGCCAGCCAGGGGCATAGCCGGCAGTCAGTGCACTGGAGGCCTGGTTTTCCTTACACTTCTTTCTCTTGCTATCCAGAGTGCTCCAAGTGCTCTGAGGACCTGGCCTCTTGACACACAGGCCAACGGGCCAACCCCGCCCCCCCTCCTGCAGGATGGGAGAAGATCTGTGGCGAGGCTCAGATCCCGGAGCAGAGAGGAGACTGGGTTCCACATCTGCTGAGGAAGTGAGGGGGTGGGGGCAAGGGTACCCCTGGTTCTGGAATGGTGGAACAGCAGAGACCCATGCCTCCACGTGCTCTCTGTGAGGCTCTGCAGAGGACATGGCACAAAGGATAGTAGTTGATATATAAAACAAGCACTGAAGATTCTCAGGATAAACCCAGTCAGGGGTCTCCTTGCACAAATAAGGTCACAGGAGAGGGTTCTGCTGGACCGGGCGCTGCCTGCTTGGTCTTATCGTGAAGGCATGTCTTTCCGGCAGCGGAGCTCTGCAGAGTAGTGAGAGGGCAAATGATCAGACAGCTGTGTAAAGAACCAACGTGCCCAAACAAACCTTCTCTGTCCCAGTCTGATTGCTTTCAGCTCTTCTCCATATTTGTTTTTAATCCATTTGACCCCTTGTAACTGGGCATCCACAATGAGAGGCCAGCGCTCTGTGTTGCACAGAATCGTGGCATTTTCTGTAGACATGCGGTCACTGGGCAGCCCTTGGTTATTCCAAGTAGCGATATCCGCATCATCAGTCAGAAGGCTCAAAGGATCCAACCCTGGTGTAACAGGAATTGGCACCTGCAACACAAAAGGTATCTCTGAAGCACCTGCTGATCTAGGGTTGCAGGTGAGACTCTCTCTAGCTCATCTCAAACTACCGAGCACTAAATTATTTAGCAAGGTAAAGGCCCACGAAAGCTTATGCTCTAATAAATGTGTTAGTCTCTAAGGTGCCACAAGTCCTCCTGCTTTTTTTGAGGATACAGACTAACACGGTTGCTACTCTGAAACCTTTAAAACACCAAGACCATTCTGAGGTAAGGCAGCTGTGCCCCATGTCAGCTGGAGTCCATTTTAAAATGCATGGTAATGCATTCCCACGGTACCCAAGTCCATCAGAGGGTGCCACAGGCACAGGCTAAATCACAGCCCCTTGTGGGATCTTCACAAATACAACGTAAGGGGGTGAGAAACTGTATACCAGCCCTATGCTCAGCGTACACTGCTTTTCCCAGTGGCATGAAACAAATGCCATGGGCTTTATGTCTGTGCTAGACTGATTTACCTTCAACTCATTTAAGTATGGTATCCAGTACTTGTCCATCAGCTCCGTCCTGTATTTCTTAGTGAAATAGCCAACATACGAAACAAAGGCTGAAATCAGCAGGACATCTCCACACAAAGTCTTCTCCTGCTCTCGGAAGTTTTCCACAGACTCAGCCCAGCGAACATTTTCCGAAGCTAACCCTCCAACAAGCCTGCGGTGATGTTTCAAAGGAGACAAGTGTATTATTGTGACTGAATTGTGGCACCCCATGGCCCTGCACAGACCTTAGGTAGATACGTGGTCCTGCCCTGGCCTGGAGAATTTACAATGTCTCCTAGGAGTAACTGCAGAGGCTGGAAATATCAACAAGCTCTGCATATTTGTCCATTTAAAAAACTTCCTTGTGAGCTCTCCAAAAAGATTTTTGGGGCTGCAGCTCCAAGATGCTGGCTCCAGAGGGCTCAGTGGCTTATGGAGCTTCCCAGTGACTGATATTCTTAGATAGATAAATAAAAATATTCACTACAGTACTAGTTTTGCACTGCCACTGTTTGCACAAGTCTTGAGTAATTATGGCATAAGCAGGGGGAGATTGCTTCCAAGGCCTGTGGAATGGATAGTAACTGGGCAGCGTTCCAAAGAAAGCTCTTGATGGGAAGAACATCATTGACTGAAAACATTGACTATTATACTGACAAAACTTTAATTCTATTAAACCAATTACTAAAGATACATATTCATGTCAAGTGACCATTCCTAAGTGAGGCAACTGAAATTATGCCCATATCAGGGATTTTTCAGTGCGTTCATCTTTGTCTTTCGTACCATTCAAAAGAGTTTCTTCCCCCAGGAGGTGATGTTAGAGACTCTCAGGTCTGATAATTAAACAGCTGACATTGAAGACTTGTGGTTGAACAGTCTTGGCAAGTGCCAGGGAAGTGCGTTATGAGCTGGGTGTTGACAGTGGCACTGTACCTGTTTGCTAAGGTGATGACTCTGTTAGTAGCATCAGCCTCTTGTTGGCATTTGATTTTTTCAGCTGTTGCCTTTTCAAATTCTGCTGTTAGAGTTGCCAAGTTGGCATTTAGGTCCTTTAAAAACAAGATGTTTGCAATTATCTATTAAATATGGAACCTGAGAGTGCCACACGATACACAGGAGGAGGGCGAAAGCTCTGCATGCACTTGTGACTCCATGGTATCAGTTACAAAGCAAGTCTCTCCTACCTGGACTTCACAGACTTCTAGGAATCTGTCTCGCCTACCTTTGGCTTCATTCTCTGATCTACAGTTTAACCATTTATTACCAACAATGGATGGCAACCAGTTTAAACAGAGATATTGGCTCAGGTAGCAAGTTTGTGGTTGGATTATTTTGCCAGTGAGAGTAACAATGCACTTACTGCAATCTTGTTTTTAATGTGACCAAGTTTATCTTGTGCCTCTGCCAGTTCTGCATTAGCCTCCTCTAGCGCCTGCCTCTTGGGTGCGACGTCACAGTAGACTTCATAGAAGCGAACAATATTTAGACACCAGGAGCACAGACCTGCTGCAGCTGTTGACTTTGAGAGTATGAACTCCGGGTCAAAGGTTGGATCTGACTGATAGGGCCTGAAGAGAGAATACAAATCAAGATAGCATTAAAGGAGATGATGTTGGCTAATCTGGGTTAAGACCTGGATTCTCCTCTGGGGCCTTGGACAGGTTAAAAGTAGTCACTGATTTAGGGTGCCCAGTTTAACCCACCAAGGGCCTGGTTTTCATTAATGCCTTTGGCTCTGGTCCCAGAACTGCCTCATGACTGAGAGATTCCAGAGATGGCGCATGGTTCTGTGAAGACAACTGCATAGCAGTGGGTGTAGCCGTGCACAGAGACTGCATTGACAAACACTCAGGGACAAATAAATGTGACCCCCCATTTTCATTCAAGGCCTGCCTCGGTGGGCTCTCGCACACATTTCACTCACTTAAATGCTTTCAGACAGGCTTCAGGAATGTGCTCTTTATCAAACTTCTTTAAGGAATCCAGGAAAGAATCTACTTTCCCCATCATGATTTTAGCTGCCTTCCAGCTTTTGTCCTTTGGTATCCTGCCCCCTGGAGCTGTCAGTATCATCACAGCTGCTGTGACATTAACCACTGCTTCGGGAGGTGAACCAAAAGACTTCAGCTCTGTCAGGTTGTTCTAAGGAGAACAGAAAAGACTGATGAGTTTTGCACTGAAAAGTGAAAGTAACACGTCTAGCTTTCAACAAAGCTTTGAATCCAGTTAGTCTGGTTCCCACCAACAGGGGCATGCACAGGAATTTAAATTTCACCCCTTTTGGAGGTGGGGCGCACAGAAACTCGCTCTCCCCTCCTCCTCACCCCTGGCCCTGGGAGGAGCTTGCTGCCCCCGGCCCCACCGCAGCCCCAGAGCAGGGGGAATACTGTGTCCCTCATGATTACTGGGGGGGTCGTGCCCTGCTTGCCCCCCCCCTTGTGCACGACCCTGCCTACCAGCCAGAACGTAAAAACTAACTAGGGAAATAATTTCCACCCCACTCAGGCAAGTATTTACCTTATTGAGAGTGTCAAGAGCTTCTTGTGCTGCTAATAGAGCAGGTTCCGCTTTAGCCAAGTCCGTCTCACAGGCTCTTTGTTTTTCGGTTACGTTCTGATGGAACAATACAAACAGTGAATGCAGGGCTGCGGGGGGGCTGGGCTCTGTCTTGTTCCCATTTCACATCACAGCTGGGGTGAGCTTGCCCCTGGCCGGCCCTCTGAGAAGATGGGCTCAGGCTCGATGGGCTTGAATGGTCCCCGGGGAGGAAAGCCCTTGAGCAGTGTGGACAGGCCCAGCAGGGTGGCGTGGGAGAACTTGAGTTGCCACGGCCCTGCTGCCCTGCCCTGCCTCAGTCTGCAGGGCGGTCAAGCCATCCCGCACACAAGCACTAACTCCGGACAGGGACGGAGATGGCTCTGTCAGAGCTCGTCAGAAGCAGGGCACTTGGCGGGAGGGAGGCCCAAGTTATCTACAGAATGAGGGATTCACACTCGGGGCAGAGGGAGCACGTTGAGCTGAATGGCAGCTTATTCAAGGATGCCAGTTTGTCCCTTTCTCCCCCAAGTATCCCCATGCTTTCTCCTGTGCTGCCCCTACGGGTGGAACAACCTCACCCACCGATGGTAAAGCCACTGCTCTCTCCCTCCCAGTCACAGCTCACGGCTAAGAGCTGCCTCAGAACCCTGCCAGCTGGTGATGGCCAGGCAGGGGCCATGCGGGGATGCCTGCTACCCCGTTGCTTATCTCCAATACAAATAACCCCAACACATACACTCTCTATCTACAACATGGGCACAGGGTGAATCCAGAATAACGGAGCTCCTGGTCCTGTGAACCTGACCCCTCCCCACCCCCGCCCCCGCCCTACTGCCATCCTCCTCTTGGATAGGGAGACCTTTGGGACAGGGACTGGCTGGTGCTGTCTGTCTGTACAAAAGGGGCTCGCTCTCACCTGGTTGGGCCCCTAGGGGCCTTCCCAAAGTACAGTAATAACCAACACTTCTCGGTAGACGTCTAGGGAAGAATGTGAGCTGCAAGAGGTGTAAGTGCTAGGTGTGTAAAAGAACCTTCACAGCCCCTGTTGTTTCTGGGGCGCATGCACGTAGCTCACTGGGCTGGGGACCAAGCCAAGGCTTCAGGGTCCTGGTCACTAAGTATTAATTTGGAAGGAAAGTTGTTTTTCTGCCTCTCCAGATTTATTTCCCCTGTTGCAGTACGGCAGCTGGCAGCAGGGATGCGCTGAAACACCTTCAACACACACACCTGGGCTGCCCCATCCGAGCAGCTTTCCCTGTTAGTCAGTAGCTGATGTCCCCAGCCATGGAGCCTCTTGTGGTGGTGCCCTGGCAGGAGAGAAGCTTTAGCTGAATGCACTGTTGTCGTGGGAGATGTGAACATACCGTGTTAATGACCTGAACCTTCAGCTCCTCCTCATCAGCAATCATCTTCTCCTTGCTCACTTTCTCAGTTTCAACACCTACTACCTGGATCAGTTTATCTGCATCCTCATTCTTCTGCTTCAACTCCAGCTCTTGGACAGCAAGTTTGGCTTTTAGGTCCTCAACCTATACAGAGTACAGGAGAAACAGGAACAGTCTGCTCCCAGACACTGGAAACCAGCTAGGCATAGGAAGGCAACACCTGGTATCTATGGTTGCTTTGAACTATTTAGAGAAAAGATGGTTTCAAGTCGTAAAGGAGACAGAAACAGGCAAGGGAAGCACCACAACCACTGCTCAGTTATACCAAACAGATCATTCACCATTCCACATCCTCCCAGTCCTGCTGCATCTGTTGTCTTTACCTGTTGTCTCTCATCACACATTAAGGCTGTGAACCCTCTGGGGCAGGGACAGTTGTCGTGACGTGTGTGCAGCCCCTGGCAGAATGGGGCTCTCAGGGCCACCACAGGTAACTATGTCACTGCTCGCCCAGTGTTTCCAGTATAGAGGACAAAGCCGTGGGACTTGCAGTAGCACACGGAATGGGGATGGATCCCAGACATGGGCTCCCTGCCCATTTGCTGTAACTGACTCTGGTCTCTGCCAAGATGAAGAGAACTAGAACATTTCCTATCTCACTGGCAGCCCCAAGCACTGACCACCAAAACCTCGGGATCGGAATGGACGGGTGGAAGTGTCCCTGGGCACACGTACCTGGGAAGAAGTACTCTGAAGTTTCATTAAGCCATTCTCCAACCTGTCAATTTTTGCAATGAGCTCTCTTCTCTTTTTAGAGAGCAGGTTCTGGTAAAGTTTTATCAGTTCCAGAAAGGTTTTCGGTGTTGTATAGTTATAGCGCCGCTCAGTGGCCAGGTAGACTTTGGACATCTCATTTACCGTTTTGTGGACATAGGCCATAAATTGACCGATGGAGATCTTGACTTCTGGCTGCAATAGGACCCATACATGCAATCAGTTACCCCGTTACTAAATACAGGCTCATTATAGACATTCAATGCAAACCTCTGCCTTCATGTAATGTGAAAGGTACTTATTTAAATACCAACACCCAGGGTAGGCAAAATAACACCAACTTGCCCACGGCATTGCTGTACACTAAATAGCAGACTAATCATTGAAAGTATGAGTTAAGTTATCACAATTAATATTACTCAGGTCCTTAACTTTTGCATTCCTCAAATTCTGTATGTCTGCGGATAACCTTTGGTGCATTAGCAGAGGGCCTAACTTTTTCGAATATTTGATTTCCCTGGGTATTGTGGGTGTGTGTTTGACAGGGACAAAGGAGAAAAGAGAGAGAAGAAGGTTTATCCAGCATATGTGCTTGGCAAGAAGGCTGCAGCTGCTTCTTTCCTTCATGCTGTGACCTCTGCGTGCAGCTCACAGCCTGAGGTTTCCACAGCATCTGGACGCCTGGGATTCAGCTAAAATGAAGCAGAAAAGCAGCAATGGAGCTTTCCAGGGGTTCTCACGTTCGCTGTTGGGCCAAATACCCCTTAGCGTGCGGAGGACGAAGCAGCCAGGGCCCTGAGATTGTCTGACGGCTCACTCGTTGCCCATCAGACTGGTTCATGACACCCGCTGCCAGGGACCACAGCACTTCAGGCCAAGCAGGCAACTGCTCACCTCAATTCCCTCCGTTTCCTCCAAGAATCTGCCACTGACGGACACCAGAGCATCCTCAGGCCACTCATGGAACCAGTCTATGGCCGTGCAGTTGACCACAGCAGGGAATTTCCTTGCGCGTACCCGCAGCGTAGAACCCACAGGAGAGAAGCACAGGATGACCTGGGACCATAGCACATTACACACATGTGACAAGCTGGCATCAAAACAGAAAGACGAACACAGGGGCCAGATGTCCTGCTTCACCCAGCACCTGTTCAGCACAGCTTGGGGGACTCCTTGGTGGCTGCCGGACCGTACAGCTGGTTCTGCACTGGCCTGATGTAGTGCAGCTGAAAGGCTGCTCTAACCAGTGCCAGCTGCCTGTATCCTCCATGGAGCTGTGTAGTGCGCAGTGGTGCTCTAGCCAAGGTCCCTTCACACTCTCTACCAGGGCTGCTGTCTCCACACCAACTGGGGCCTCCTTAAAGCCAGCACACGCCTCAGCTGGAGACGCCCGGCCAGTGTACAGCCCTTTTGAGCTGCTGGCGCGGAAGAGAACCTGGTGCACATTCTCTGTGTGTGTTTATCACAGCACATGGGCTAAGCGTAACTCAGCGCAGATTCACTTCCCTGTGTGCAAGGATCCATGGCCAGGCTTGCTGCTACACTGCTCTGTAGGCACCAGGGGGATGGAGTCTGGCTCTGTCTACATGAGGGTTTGACACTGCTGCCCATCACCATAGTATCGGAGCTCTCTCTCATCTGGTGTGTGGGAGTCCCTGGTAAAGTCAGTGTGATCAGCCCCGTTACCACTCCTGCAGCCCCCGGCACAGGGGCATGTTGGGTGGGGAGGGGAGGATGGAGCATACTGATCTCCATCTATCCTCCACTGACTCACGGCTCCCCAGGCGAGGCAGAAAATCGGGGAGACTCAGCCCCTCTGCTGCACTGAGCGAGAACTGTGTGCAGCGGGAGACCTGGTCCCACATGTATAACAGCCACTTGCAATAGAGAGATGCAGATTTGGACACGACAATGAAAATCGGCTCCTGGGAATGGAACATGACAGCATCAGGGCAGGAACACGTAAATGGCAGGTTGGTAGGGTGAATGAAAGCATTAACTCGGACTTCGCGCTCTACTATTGTGAAGAGTAGTAAACTACAGCACCCCACCAACAATTTATCCCCAAACAGCCTCTCCAGCTCCATGCCCAAACCACACCTTGGCGGTCTATGGCACTCACCTGCGGGACCAGATCTTTAAAACACCAGCTCCCACGTAGGCGCTTGAGGGGGAGCTGCTGGATACTGAACTCTTTGGAAGTCCATCCCTAGATGGCCAGCTACCCAGTGGGAGCGAGCCCAGAGTTTATTTACACACACAGTTCTGAGATGTGTAAATATTTAGATGGCAAAAATTGCGCACTCACGAGCTTGGAGGTATACATTTCGAGGCTGGGCTGGGGTTACTTTGAAAATGGGTTTCACTACAAGTTATCACAATATAACCCAAACAGGCAGATAGCAATGCCTGGGCACTGGTTCCAAAAAGATCTGCAGTTAAGACAAAGTCAGAAATGCTGGGAGCCCACGTACATGCTAAACAGACAGACGCCTACCTTTAACTGCCGTCTGACTTTGTCTATAAAGAATTTCCAGCAGTTTTCCCATGTATCTTGCATTCCAAGAGATTTCACTTGTGGCCTCATGGCACCAATAATATTTTCCACTTCATCATCCTGAAAAAGTCCTGGGATCTCTCCAGAGGCTAAGAGATCATTGATCAAAACCAGGAATTGCTCCTCAGCAACCTGTGAATCTGTCATTAGGAATACGGTGGGTGTATTCTTCACAGCCGCTTTGATATACTGAGAGGCCAGATCCAGCTAGTGCAAAAGACAGAAACCATTATGCCTCTGTCACCCAGAAACTTGTCTTATTAATCACATTATAATGATTAGTTCTCCTACAGTAAGCACCTTAGTCTAGGGTAGGGTGGGAACATCTCTTCCTAGCATAAGAAGATGACAAGATTGACTGAGCCAGGAGGGAATAAGGAGTCTCTTGTTCAGGGGAAAGCTAGGTTCTCACGCTCAAGAAGCCACAGCTTCCGCTGGGGGCAATGGTGAGACTCAGCAGCTACAAATGTAGAGCTGGCACATATGCCCTTCTTGTGATCAGGACAGTCAAACTCAACAAGTCCAGAACTGCTCTGTCCGAAGACAGTGTGGGGGCAGGCAGAGTCTTGACTTGGCTGTAATTCTGGCTCTTCTTACACAGGAGGAAGGTGGATGAGCATCTCCTCTGCATAGCTGCTTTGAGAACTCACGATAAAGCATGTTAATATCCTACACTGTTACACGTGTACAGAGAACACAGAGCCACGAGTAATCCCATGGTCACTAGATGCCATACTTGCTCTGCACAAACACATCTGAAACAACTTCTTAGAGTAGAGAACTCCCTGTGCATGTGGGTTAAACACTCCTGTTTCTCGTACGTCTATTGCCAAAAGTAACTTGGAAGTGTGAGATGTGTCTGGCCCTACAAACTGCTCTGTGCACGTGCACAGGGTCTGGGGCCCTAGACTGCAGTGTGTGCCTACACAGGAACGAGCCACCAAAGGCTGTATGTTGGAGATAATGTACCTATGGGATGCCCCAGTGTGAGACCGGCTGCAAGCCAAGTGCCTTCCGTCCCCAGAAAAGTGCCAGCTGGAGCAGCCCAAGCTGGAGTGCTGGCCTGGCTCATTGCTCCAGCAATACTGCTCTTCCACTGACATTGCCACTCTTTTGTTTGGTGCTGGAGGTCGAAGCAATTATACACTAGCAGAAGCAGATCCAGTGAGCAGAGAAGCAAGAACAGCAGGGAGAAGGCTGCAGTGACATTTCCCCTACGGTTGCTAACACATTCCTTGTTTATCTTTTTTTCTACCTGGTTCTTTCCTTTATCTGTAAAGGTGCAATCTCCACTCTCTGTTTGGGCCCAATTCTCCCTTTCCTGACCCCGAAAGCCCACTTGCCCTCCCAGCAAAGCCTCTAGCTTAGCAGCCGCTATTGCAGACACTAGAGTAGGAATACTGCCTGCCTGCCTGCCCAGACTGGAGCAGCCCCACTGTGCTGTACTGAGAGGGATGCTCTCTGGTTCTCCAGCTTACAGCACATGCCTCTAGTTAACTGGCATCTACCGAAAGCAACCAGTTCAAGCCTTTCATCTGAAACATGTTGCTGCATTTTTGAGTGAAATCCAGAAATCAGCTGAGTGGAATGAGACCAGCATTGTGACCTCACCTCTTGCCCCTAGTATGCTACAATATTCCCCCTCTCATCTGCCCAGTGATCAGCTTCTCCTGCAGCCCCTCCATTCCTTTTTCCATGTGACCCCCTCCCCGTGCACAGTCCAGCCCCTGTGAGCTCATTGCGTGGCCCTTGCCCTGTTTGTGTTTAAATCCCTCTTAAAGAGCCGCCTCTGCTGTGCTGCTTACAGTGACCTGAGCAGACGTGTACAGAAATTCCCAATTGCTGTTCCCCTTCCCCAGTCTCTGTCTGTGGGTCTCCTCCAACGTAAACACCTCAGGGCAGGGATTCCTTCCGGAGGCTCTGGGGAGTTCCTTGCCCAGAGTGGATGCCAGCCTAAATACCCGATAATAGAACATGAAGCCTTTACAAGCCTATTTTTGACCATCAGATCAAGGTGAGGTGCTTGCCTAGCAGGCTTTTAGCACCATTTATCATGTCCTCTTTTCGTGAGCAGATTGGATTTCCCTAGCAAAGGGTGAAGAAAAGCCAGTGCTAACCTTGAGGTCAGGAATTCCGTATCCTTTCTTCAGTGTAATCTGAAATACATCCAGAGAACTAATATAGGCTGCTAGTCGAGAAAGACTTTGCTTTCCGCTCCCTCCTACTCCCACCAACAAGGCATTCCCTCGGGGAGACTCTAATATCCGGCTAATTCTGCAAATGTGGGACACAGCATCTTCAAACAGCACCTGAGCAGAGCAGACAGGAGAGGCTTTTGCTAGTCTGAACACAATAAGAGCTTGCAGTGAACTCCACTATTTCCAAATGAAAAGCATATGAAACAGAGCACACAGGTGTAAAAAGGTCAGATTTCACCCCAAAATGCTAGGAGAAATCTCTTGCCCTAGCATTTCACTCTTACTGCCAGTTCACACTGATTCTCACCAAATTCATCACAGCATTGACCTCATTGTACGTCTCCAGGGCTTCCACCAGCAGCTTGTTCAGATACCTGGAGTCTGACACAGGGAGGTACTTGGGCTCTCCAATTCCCTGGGCAAAGTGACAGTAAATGTTGGGCTTTGCAAATAGCAGATTCTCACCAAGTTCCTAGAGAGAAACACAGATGACAAAGGTATTCCACAGGGACTGGCCACCCTCACTTTCCACTAGTGTGCCCCCAGACTGACTGTATCTCCTACCCAAACTCTGCAGTCCTTTCACAAGCACAAGGGCTGGGTGTGGGAAAATGTAAGACCTGAGCCCACCAGCCAGGGGATAGTTTTACTCCACAGCATAATGTTTCAGTACATCTAAGAAATACCCTGTTTCTAGGGTAGGGACTCAATCTTGCAGCAGACTACACAGACACTGGGGTGCACCTATGCACAGAGCCCCACTGAAGTCAATGAGGCTCTTATGTGAGCACAGGGGTGTCCTTGCACACACTCAATTGCAGGATCAGGCCCTCCACCCCAATGCTGAATGACCACATATGCTCTCACAGCCCATCATTACTTCTGCCACTAACTCTCAACTCTCCCTCTCCTCCTGGCCTCTCAGTCCCACTTATCATCCTGGATAACCAGCCACAAGTTTCAACAGGAACATGGTGAGACCCCAAGCGCTTCCCTCCCTCTCTTCTCCAGCACTGCTGAGGATTCCTCCATCTTGATCACTATCCAGGCTGTCACCTCCAGCTCCTTGCCGGGCCGCAACCCGCCATCTGCCTGAGGCTATGTCCTATCATCTCATCTTTGTCTCCCATGCCTTCCAGCCCTGAACTGGACATAAACTGTGGTCAAGAAAAACAACGGCCAGGTAGTCTTAAGCAGCACCTACCAAACCTGCCGTTCTGGAAATGAAAATGACATACAATCCATTCACAGGCCAGCAAGTGCTGAAAGCCCATTTGCAAAGGTCGATTTTCATAATTCATGTGACAAGAGATAGGTTTGGAATATACACATTGAAATAATCTCTGGAAGAGTACGGCTTTAACTGTCATGAGAACCCACCCACAGAGAGCGGTTACTAACTGGTAGCTATGCTCACCATGAACTGTACAGCTTGCACCTTATGAAATGTTTGAGATGCACTCTAATTCCCATCCTGAAGATCAGATTATGGGTCACCTCCAAAGGCAATATGTATGAGGCATAAATTATATATCGGTAAGTGGGTCTAAACTGCTACTAATTTACACTCCAAGCAGCTTAAAGGTAAAAGTTAAATGATTTAAACATCGTTGCTGAACCCAGCTCTGTCACCATCACAGATTCAGCACCCCTTAAATATAAAAGCTGTTAGTGTTTCAAAACATGGCTTACGTCAAAGTATTTTTTACAGGTGGCTGCTAGAACTCTTCCAAAGCTTTCTTTATCTTTCTCGTCAACGAGTTTATCTCCATACACTCTCTCGGCTTCGTGTAGCCAGAGCCGGACTAGGTCAATAGGAGTTTTAAGGCATTCAACAGTGGAGAACAACAGTCCCTGCCAAACATACAAATCTGTCAGTCTTAGTTTCTTGATTGCTGCCCAAAATGGAAGAGCCAGCTCTGGAGACAGCTAACAGCAAAAGACAGCAGGGGCATGATACATGTGAAAGTGGTAGAGAGAGATAAAACAGACATAAATTAAAATGAAATAACTGAAATATAAAATACACTCTACCTGAAATATGTTAGAGAGATCCCGGAGGTTGAAGAGGTAGTGAAATTTGATGGCCGTAGGCAGAAACGATGATGTAATTTTCTGATGTAAGGCTGTTTATGGGAAAACACACTATCTGAGAGCAGCCGGATACCAAAAGAGTACAAATTTTAAAGTATGGAATTATTTTTCTTCAAACATGGCTCAAGTTTATCAAATAAACCAAAATTGAAATTTTAGCATCATCATTTTTCAGTGAATTTACTGTGCAATTTCAATGCAAAGATGAGAGAACTGGATTTTTTTCCACACTCACTCAAAACCCTTAACAACAGAATCAATTCTGCTGAAACTTTAAAACAGAATCATCTTTTCATTGAGACCACGCTTGGACCATTTCACCCCAAAAAGAATCTATTCTTCAGGTTGTGAGACACAAAATAGGAAGGTGGAGAGGAAGCTGAAACTTGACCTGAATTAAAGCCACTGCAAAAACACACAGAACCTAACCACCACAAACATGGAACAACAATGCAATAAGAGGTTTCTTGAAACCAGTATATGTGTTAAAGAACCTAGACAGAATTATAATTAAACTAGATCATTTTCATAAGAGTATTGTATCATTCACGGTACTGTCAGGGGAGCTTTAAAAATGTGTGTAATACAAAGAAATACTAGTGATTCACTCACAGGTTTCATACTGTGTATAGTAAGTTTATTTAAAATGGGAGTGGGGTCTATAGTTTCACAGACCATTTACTTTACAAACTTTGTTTTACAGCTACTCATCCTGATGCCAGTAAAAATAGTGTATTGTATACAGCAGCAGCATGAACAAGATTTTCCCAAATTTGGGTCTCTACAGATAAGCACTAAATCTGTATTTAAGCACCTAATAAGAGGCCTCGTTTCCAAGGTGCTGAGCAACCGAAGATCCTACTGACACCCATGAAGCTGCAGGTGCTGCCAGTGGCATAGACAGGGATCTGTGTGTGCAACATTAGACACCCAGTGTTAAAAATATATGCACACAGGAAGAGAAACAGGGCAATAGAGCCCCAGGTTAAAACCTGGATGCTGTAATGAGCTGGGGCTGGGTTTCTGCTCCCCAGACCATGAAGCAGCAGCCTGCGGTTGTCCCATAAGTACTGTGCACAGAGAGGAATCCTGGTCCATTCTGGTCTATCCAGGTTCTTATCCCGTCCTCCTCGCCATAGCATCTGCGCTCTTCCTAGAGGCACGTTAAGCAACGAGACTGACACTTGTCATGTGCAATCAGTGGTCATGGGATACATGGAGTTGTCGATTCCTAGTCCACCTCCAGACTGCCTCCTGCAAACCCCATCCATGGGACAGAGCAGCACTCCCCACTGCACAGGGCGCTGCAGTGCTCCGCACTGCACACCTCCCCATAACCTGCCTCTCACGAGCACGGTGCAAGCCCAGTGGCTCAGCTACATCCCAAGCTGTCTGACTCTGAGGAAGCGGGGCCAAAGTCCCCTCTCCAATCCACAGTGCAGCTCTCTGCTGCCCACTCCCAAAGCACTGGTGTCAATGAGCACATGCAGAAGAGAACTGCAGTACAGGTGGGTGGAAAAATCTTGCTGCGGGCCGAACATGCGTTCTCGCTCTAAACATTTCAGTGTGGGATTTTCAAAAGTGCTCAGCATTGGCCCAACTCTGCTTCCTTTAAGTCAATGGTAAAACTTCCATTGGCTTTCGTGGGAACAGAGATGCGGTGATGCCTCGTGCTTTGAAATTCTCATCCTTCCACCTGTGCAGAGGCATAGTCAATGTCCTGTACAGTTTCAAGGAGCTGCACGGGGTGGCTATTTGACATCTCTTTCCGACACAGTGTGCACTTTACAAACACTGGTACAACAGGTACAATAGATATTGGTGAAAAAAATATCTGCCCTATATAATGCTGCCTTTCTAAACGTTAACGTGTCCTTGCTGCTTACCCAGCACTCCCGCGATGAGTGGTGACAGGATCTTCTGAATGGAAACCGGAATGTTATGGATCGTTAAGTGCTGTGCAAGGATGGTGCTGTAAATGGTCACAAGTGCTTCTTGGCCAGGAAAACTCACAGCAAACACACAAAAGTGTCGCTAAAGCAAAGCAATTTAAAAGCAAACTTGTCAGGAGAGGGTGTGACTTCCGTCAGAACCCCCATGTTTCCACCTGCCAGGCCACACATTGCCTGGAAACGAATCCACCACAGCAAGTGAGATGGTGGATGTCACACACAGACACCACAAACTACACACTCCAGCCTTCCATTAGTGTCAAAGGACCCATAAAAGGGGAGAGGAGGTAAAATCTAAAGAGAGCCAAACTGCTGGCGAAGTGGATGGCTACCACTGAGACCGAAGCTAACAAAAGCCCAACCCAATTGTTTCTCCATTGCATACCTGAAGTCTGGAGTCAATCGTAAAGGATCCAGATGTTGGATTCATGCAGGCTACATACTGACAGTTGTGAACGTCCTTTAATGTCAGCTTGTTTCTGTCATACCTAAACAACAGGGGAAGGAGAAGGACATGTACGTGCCTTTATTCTGTGAAGACAAAAGGAGCTGTCCCTCCTGTAGTATGAACCTTGCTCCAAACAACTTTCACACACACTGATCTCTCCCAGACGCCTTTACAGAGAAGATCCAGGGGAGATGATCATCTGCCCACAGTGGCCTCTCTTGGCAGAGCATCACATCTATTGCATAGGAAAAGACATTTTTTGCTGTCCAGAAAATAGTTACAACTCAGGGCAGGTCTACCCTTAAAACACTGCAGCGGCACTGCTGCAGCACTTCAGTGAAGACGCTGTAGGCCAGTGGGAGAGCTTCTTCTGTCAGCATAGTTAATCCACCTCTGTGAGAGGTGGAAGCGATGTCAATGGGAGAAGCTCTCTCGTCAACGTAGTATTGTCTACACCAGGGGTTAGGTCGTTATAACTGCATCACTCGGGGTTGGATTTTTCACATCCCTGAGCAATGTGGTTGTACCGATATCAGTTTATAGCGTAGACCTGGCCTAAGAATAAAAGCAGGAAAGGCCAGTGAGATGGACCCACTGCTCCAATGCCACTGGGCAGCATTTCTAGCAGCAGGTCTCACACTAGGCTCGCTACTGGCAATTCTGGACTGTCCTGGTCTCCAGAGATCTCGTGATCCAGAACTGCTATGTTATGGGTCATTCTCTTTGTGTATTTATAATGTGCTGACCTAGGACTCAGAAGCCACAGTGCCAATTCTGTGCTCTGCCACAGACTGCCTGTGTGATCTTGGCCAACTCCCTCAGTCCCTCTGTGCCTCCATTCCCGTCTGTACAATGGGGATAATAGCACTGCCCTGCCACACCTTGTGAGGATAACTACGCCAAAGATGATCAGGCATTCAGATACTCTGATGATGGGGCCAGATACACTCCTTAGACAGACACACAGACCCCATCACCACAGTAGCATAATCTGAGCAAGAGTAATTCAACACATGGATGAAACAACTGAAGAGTTTAGCTATACAATTACCAGTGCCCATGGTCCATATGCTGCCTGATCAGTGTATGAGGAGCTACTGTGCCATATTTGTCCACTTCAGGCATATTCATATCATCTATGAAGTAAATAAGCTTCTTTGTGCCTGGAGGACCAAAGTTTCTCCCGGATTTCTTCTCCAAGGGCTTCTCAAGAATAGCTGCAGGACGACAGCAACACCAATCCAATGACTTGTGCAGTCATCACTTCCCGGTAAGACGAGCCTGTTTTCAGGCTGTTTCCGGCTAAGCACCTTACCCTGCAGCATGGCCGAGGTCGTGTAGAAGTTAAAGGGGACAGCCTGCAACAGGTAGTCATCAGTGTTCAGAGACTGCAGTTTGTCCACCATCATGACCGACTTCCCTGTACCTGCATTCCCCACTAACATCACAGGCCATTTCTTTGCCACTAGCAAATCCATAAAATAGCGAATTCGGATGGTTTCTGTCGTATGGACCACAGAAGCCTGTTGAAAAGTCATCAATGAAATAAACTATTTTAATCAAGTTTAGCCAAACTGGGTTTGATGATAGATTCTGTCTTAAAGTGAGATGTTGAAATCCTTGAGCGTGAACATCTCAGGAGCTGGATTATTCTAAAGGTTCTACAGTTACAACTGGGGCTTGCGGTTACAGAATTGGACAGGCTTCAAATAAGGTTTCCTAAAAACCCAACCCTTGTCTCACAGCTCTGCAGTCAGTGAATGCACTGACAGGCTCTCTCCCTTTATTTGGGTTTTTCAACATGTACAAAGCCAGAGCACAGTTTGTGAAAACGTACAAAAGAACCAGGAGCATCTTCTAACACTGCCCATTGCATCCAGGTGATACACAATTACAACAACTCTTTCCTCAGAGTCTAAGACAGCCACTGACATTGGAGCACTCAAGGCTTCACCTTGCAGGAAGCAGCCCAGGGGACATCAGTAGAGCAGCTCACACGAGTTGGGCTGTCAGATCAGGCCCTAGATTTCTGAGGCCGAGGTAAACCCAGGACAAGCAGCAAATGCTCCCAGAAATAGGACGTTAATGGCCATTTTTGCTCCAGCCTCAAAGCAAACCAGTGCAGAGGAGCTGCTTCCTCCGCAGAAGGAGCAGATTTCCAAGGCAAGACTGCTAACAGCGGGCACCATGAATACGTGCAACACATGCTCCTAGAACATCACCTTACCCACAAACACTGACTCTCCAGGAAACCCAGAAGTCAGCACTTAACAGTTGCAATGCTTGTGCCAGTGACTGTCTTAACCAGGCCAAAGACAGCCGGGGCGCTGCTGTTTTTCCTTCTCAGTATGCCTGTTAAAATGTGTAGTCTTTTGGACCTCGCTATGCTCCCACAGCATGCCAGCTGGACATGCATTACGCTCAGCTTCTTGTCCCAGTGCTCACAGAACCAGGGCAGGGTTGCTGTGCTTGTGATCTATTTGGGCTGTGCTCCGTAGACTTCTCACTGACCTTAAGTGCAAGCTGCAGTGTGCGACTCAGACACAACAAAGGCTGGTTTGTGCGTACAGGGTAAGGTACTTACCTGGTGCCTAGGGTCAGAATCGGGACGCTCCACTCCTGCTATTTCAATTCATTAATTAACCCTTTCTGTGCGCCAAGTGCAGCATGCATTGCCCCTAATTGCCATCTGACTTTTTTTCATTTCCTGAGGGTTAATAGCCTGGAGCCAATATGCATGCGGGAGATGCTCAAGGCTCCCTCCTGTTTGGGCATTCATAATTCCCATATGTTCCCTACCAGCTTTTCTGCCCCATGTCTGGAAACAGGTGTTTAAAGACAGGATTGAGAGCACAAAACACACCACAGTGAGGGACACCTGAAAGGTGAATGAAATAAACAATAGCCATAGGACTTGCCCGGTCTAGTCAGAGTATGGGCCTGTTTAGATCAGCAGCTTGCCTTTCTGTGGCAGTGGACTAGACCAGATACTTTAAGGAAACCAGTCCGCGCCCACAATGCACCTAGCCAACACTATCCATAGGGAAACAACGTTTTCCAGGCACTGTACATCATCATCTTGCATCCTAAATATCAGACTGAACTACCTACATCACTGGCTTAACTTGCATAGCCACAGAGGTTTAGTAATGGAAATAAAATAACCCATTTGTATGCCATGCTGTTCTTGTATCTTATTGCAATATTGTATGCAAGATCTTGCATAATTTGGCAAGACGTCCTTTACTCCAGTGTGGAAGGGGGCAATAAATTAGTAAGTAAAGTAACAAGAAAGAATCAAGGATCATTTTTGGGAATTACCTGTAAAGGAATGTCTGGGTCCAGCTCAAATGTTGGCACTTTATCATTCCAAAGCATGAATTTCTTACTTTCTGGATCTATGTAATAGTCAAAAATAGTCCCTTGAGATGGAAACTTGATGGTTTTAAATTCATTCACCCACCATTTACTGAACTCGACACGATAGTCCACAAGCTGAGGAGGAGAAAAACAAGCTCATTATACAGTTTCTAATGCCTTTGTGGGACATGTTCAGTTAGTCACTCTGGCCCGCAGCTTTGCAACACAGGCTATTTGGAGCGGAGACGGATTCCGCATGCTTCGGTGGCTGGCTTTGAAACAGCTTTGTGGAGTGCTTTAGAGTAAAGCACAAAAGTCTAGCATGCCTGCCCCTGCAGGAGCCAGACACAAACATCTTTACTCAGCCAAAGCCCCGGGGAAAGTAATCTCCCCTGAGCCAATTCCAAAGAGGAAGATGAAAAACACTGTCTCCCTCTCAGCTCCAGCCCTGGCCTTCAAGATCCTGTCTCAGCCCCCTGCTCTCCAGAGTGTGTCCTCGTGCTGCATAGTGAGTCGAGGGAATTAAATAATTCTCCCCAGCTGGCTGAATCCTGCTCCCCTGCCAATTCTTGCTCTCAGGCCAGGCAACTGGTTTACAAGATTCATTTTCAGAGTATGACCACACTTAACTTCTCCCCCTCCTGCAGTATAGCATCTTGGGGCCTTTCACAACAGGATCATGCACGATATACTGTACAGAACAAGTTCATTAAAAGATTGTTATACAGAGGACTGGGATCAACTGTTTGCCATGTCCACCCAGAATAGAACAAGGACTCAACGTAGTTGCAGCAAGGGCCATTCAGGTTAGCTATCAGGAAACACTTTCTAACTCTCAGGATAGTTAAGGTCTGGAACAGGCTCCCAAGGGAGGCTGTGGAATGTCCCTCACTGGAGGTTTTTAAGAACATGTTGGACAAACCCGTCAGGCAGAGGCGCCGACTCTGTGGGTGCTCTGGGGCTGGAGCACCCCTGGGGAAAAATTGGTGGGTGCTCTGCACCCACCGGCAGCTCCCTGACCTGCCTCCCCACCCCAGCGCACCTCCGCCTCTGCTCTGCCTTCTCCCCTGACCTCGCTGCCGCATCCTGCTTCTCCCCCCTCCCTCCCCGCGCCGCGAAACTCCTGTTTCGTGCGGCAAGCGCTGGGAGGGAGGAGGGAGGAGGAGGAATGCAGCGGGCTCGGGAAAGAGGCGGGGCCGGGGCGGGGATTTGGGGAGGGGTCCAATAGGGGTGGGGAGGGGGCGGAGTTGGGGGGCACGAGCACTCACCGGCTCCAAGGAAAGCTGGCGCCTGTGCTCTCAGGGATGTCTAGGTTGACTTGGTGAGGGGCTGGACTAGATGACCTCCTGAGGTCCCTTTCAGCTGGACATTTCTATCGTTCCCCTTGTGTATTTGCCAAAGAGCCTGTCACAGTTCCCAAAGACTCCCTTGGATTTGGGCTTAGACATTAAAACATGCACATGTAGATTTACTGACACTTACTATGTTCACCCCTAGATCTCAAAGTGCTTTACAGACCAGTGTAAACACGATTATCCCCATTGCATTCACAGGGTCATCAAGCATAGGCATCGATTGTTACTTGCCCAAGGTCACGCAGCAAACAAAGGGCAGATTCTGGGACAGAATCCATGTCTTCGGACACCCAGCTCTGTGCTCAGCCCTCCGGCCCAGAGCCGGCCTGGTACTAGTGTTTCTGTTGCATGGAGGGGTCCTCCGGCCCCTTTCAGCCCAAGCTGCCACCCCTGCTACACACAGCAGTCTCTATGCAGTCTTTGGATGAAGATGGTTACACGGGAAGCCTGAGAGAGCAAATGTGAGCTCTGTGCTCAAAGGATCTCCCTCCCTAGGGAATTCCCAGGAAGTATCCTTTTCAGGAGAGACCTAACCACTTTCTATTACATTATTTTCTGATCAAATTCTCAATTTTTGCATTAACAAAGCGGTGAAACACCAAGGGGAAAACACCAAAAATGTTGCTACTTGGGCTCTTGCTATAAAGTTTGTGATTCTGATCTAGCAGCAGCTAAGCCACTGGCTGTGTTACCCTTTTAAGCATCTGTGGCCCTGAACCCACAAACACATAGACATGTGCTTAACTTTAACTACTGACTTCAGCGAGAACATGCATGGGCTTAAAATTAAGTATGTGCATGTGATGGGTTCGGTCACAGAGACCCCCTTGGGACTGTCACCTGATGTACTGGAATTATCTCTGAGCCCATTTTCCCTGCCAGCTTGGGACTCCAGTCCCCTGCCTTGTTGAGCCAGACACGCCACCCTGCTGCAACACAGACCCAGGTCTGGTCCATGAACCCAAAGCTGCAGAGTTAACTGAAAACAGCTCAGCAGGTATTTCTGTCTCCAGCACCCAGACACCCAGCTCCGAATGGGATCCAAACCCCAAATAAATCCGTTTTACTTTGTATAAAGCTTATACAGAGTAAACTCATAGATTGTCTGCCCTCTGTAACACTGATAGAGAGATATGCACAGCTGTTTGCTCCCCCAGGTATTAATCACTTACTGTGGGTTAATTAATAAACAAAAGTGATTTTATTAAGTATAAAAAGTAGGATTTAAGTGTTTCCAAGTAATAACAGACAGAACAAAGTAAGTTACCAAGCAAATAAAACAAAACACGCAAGTCTAAGCCTAATACATTAAGAAACTGAATACAGGTAAATCTCAGACACCGTTTAAAGTGAGAGAGTCCCCAGGCTACTGGGTCCATCCTGCCGCACACACACCCCACTCTTTGTAGCTAAGGGAACTCCCGCCAGTCAGAACCAAAGCCTGGAATGGACTCATGTGACCTAGCTGCTGTAAAAGACTGGCACAGATCTCGGAATGGATTCCCCATAAACACTATGGCAACCAACGCTGCTCTTGTGTTCAGAACATAGGAACTGCCAGACTGGATCAGAGCCACGGTCCATCTAGGCCAGTGTCCTCTCAGTCTTCAATAGTGGCTAGAACCAGATGCTTCAGCAGAAGGTGAAAGAACCCCCATTTCATTGTAACTATGAACTAATTCCCCTTTGTTCTTTTTATTTTCTGTGACTCAGAAATCAAAAATCATTTAAAAATACAGACTGCTTTTTTTCCCCCCCAGTCACAAACCCCAGAAATCTCATTTCATTTCCTCAACATTTTCCAGACAAATTGTACATTAGGCTTAGACGAAGCATGAGATATTTCAGAACCAAATAAAATAAAAAAATAAAACAGGAGATTGAGTGGCATTAACTCTGGGGTCAACACTTCAGCCTGTTCAAGCAAAGAGATCTAAAAAGAGAATTTTGTTACCATTCAAGTTGAACTGGCCTGATATTACAAGCTGTCACTAACCTGGTCTTGAAACATTGCTCCTCCAAAAGCCCAGAAACACGCAAAGACAAAGTACAGTTCATATAGCTCTTTTGAGGAGTCTGGAGGCGTGTTAGTTGGAGTCAGGAGACATTCTAGCAGATACAGTATGGTTTGTATGATAGTAATTTCAGGGACTGGGGTAATCTTCTTGAACCCAAACCTCAGTTTATCTAGACATGTAGGCAGGTATTTATCAAACAGAATCATTAAGTTGGCTTTTTCAGACTGTACATTTCGCTTCTCAATCCAGCTGCTTACCACACTACAAAATAATGGACATATTTCACATTTCAACATATGGCAATAAGTAAATATAACAGTAATAAGCCTTTTCCTGCTGTGCTATGGAAAAACATACGACACTTTGAAATGCATGGCATTCACACTTCAAAGAGGGGAATGTGAAACAAAACTCACGGGTTCCAGCCCAGATCTGCAGGGTTGATATATAGAATTCCAGCCCTGGATACTGTTGCTGGCGTTGCTGTCCTCAGGTGACTGATCTCAAAGAGGAGTCTCATGGTGGGATTTAGTGGGATTCGCTCATTGCTCGCTAAGGTGAGCACCTAAGAGGAAGGCAACCAGACAGAAAAAAACACTTCGTTCCGCAGGAGCAGAAATACACATGAGCTGGTTAATTTAAATTAATCCTCAAGTGAAGTTCTCTGATTTTTAACTCCAACAGCATCTCAGTACTGACCTTATTATCATCCATGACAGTATTCAGAGATTCAATCCACATGGGATCTATATCTCCATCGAGAATGATCCATTTGGGACCAAGGTGAGTGATATTAGCCAGGTCTCGCATCGTTGTAGAAAACAGACCTGCCCAACACAAACAGTGTCTTTGCTTGGTTTTCTTTTTAGTACTTGGTTTCTTCATTTAAACTAAATTGCTCAGAAGGAGGTGGTCAAGAAGCAGCCACAATATTTCCTCAATAAACCTGCCAGCCTTGCTAAAAAATTTCCCCTCTAATTCTATGGAGAAGCCAAAGAAAAGATCTGCCCATTTCTACAGTCATTTTTAACAGAAGGTTTATGTATTGTTATGAATGAACTGCTTGCTGAGGTTTTTTAAATGCCACCATTTTCATTCAGTATAATTTACAGTAAATGCAGCTACTTACACACTATTAGGGAGCATTGATTGGAAGACGGTTGGTTTCTTACCATCTTTCCATTCTCTAGTAGCTGGATGAATAACTCCAAATAGCTCATCACAGGTTACAGCTTTAGGGTCAAGGTCCACAGCAACAGGCCTTTTTTTCATGGTTTGGTAAGTCTTATTCAGGGATTTCAGTACCTGCAGGGTAAGATGGATGTGCTCATACAGGATGGAGGTTCTCAAAAGAAGGCATCTACATTCTCTGACATGGTCTTTCGGGACCAAGCAATGAAAGCCGCAGAAGAGAGTGGTAGTCCTTCCCCTTATCTTTTAGCCTTTGGCCCTATGTCACAAATGGAGGCCCTGGAAACACTGAAGATGTCTGAGCCACGACACTGGAATCACTTCATGCCGCTCCAAATGGCTGAAAGCCAGTGAACAGCAGCAGCTGGACCTACTGCTGAACAAGATCATCGATGTTTCCTTCAGAGCAAGCAATCTCCCACCCTAGAGCACATTGCACTCTCTTCACTCTGGAACGAACTGGCTCTCAGAAGTGAAAATGCCAGCTCCACTCTTTTAATGAAGAACTGAAACGCAGTTTCCTGAATGATCAGCAATCTCCCCTTGCCGACACCCCTTCACTCTTAGCCTCCCCTGCTAACAGGCCGGGCATGTGCTTTCCTCTTTAAAGGCCTCATTCAAAACCCAGTGAAATCAGTGGAAAGACTCCGATTGACGTAGTTGGTTTGGATCCCCAGGTGCCACGGGAGGAACATGAATTTCCTGCCCAGGTGTAATGCACTGGCCATGTGGTTGTGATCATGGCTCCCACTACTTCTACCAGCAGCACAGACCTGGTGCCCACAGGGAAGGAGGAGGCTGTGTCGAAGTGGCACTTCCTTTACCATTACACTTTGCTTTTTGAAATGTCATAATTAGGCTTGCTCGTAGTTCCAAGATTTTGCCTGCTCATGGTCAGCGTTAGACATCTGAGGCGGGAGGAGTGTGGAAACTAGGGAATGTATTTTAATTGGAGAAGGGCTCACTAGCTCCAAGAGTTTGGAAAATGCTGCTGCAAGAAACCTCTGTCCATTTAGTCTGCCCCCGCCCCGTCCCGTACCTGGGACTTGCCACTGCCTGCATTGCCGATGACAAACACCGAGTGTCTCACTTGGAGCAGCTCCTCCAGCTGCACCACCTTCAGCACAAAGCTCTCTTCTGCCTGCAGCTTGAGCTCGAGGATGGACTGCTTAATAATCTGTGGAGTTCAGAAAAGATGTGAGAGCTTGTCCTGGGCCACTGCACAGAGCACAGAGTCACTACACAGACTGCAGCTACCATGTCCTTGAGAAGAACCAGCGAGAGACTCCAGCTGGTTGGAGCAGCTGCAGAAGCAGCCAAAGCAGGGACCATTGGACACCCAGAGAACTTTCGACAGGGCTTGCTCTGCCCTTTGCTGATTGGCCGTGTGCTTCAATTCTCCCACTTTGCTACTTGTGAGCTCAACTGTGGAAAATATGAGTGACCGTTCAAACCGTGCCACAGTAACTGACAACACACACTGTTGGGAAAAGGGAGACAGACAGACAGACTGAACTAATCCAAACCAAAAGGCCTCCTACTATAACTCGAGGATTGTGTTAAGAGCATGCCTGGTGAACAAGAGAAGGGTGTGACTGGAAATCAGTGAACCAAAATTGGTGTGTCAGAGATTGGGCCTAATTGATGGACAATAATGGAAGGACTGGCTATTCCACTTGTCGCTCCCTTTTGGGGGAGTCTTTGGGGGACAAGCTGGCCACCACCATGTTGGCTGAAAGAAGGAAAGGAATGACATTCCCCACCATGGCTGCCACCTCCACCATCTTCTGGGATCCAGCAGGACACGATTTTGTCTGTCGTCCTAATTCTGAGAGATGTCCTGACTAGCCTGGGCCAAGAGAGGGACCCAGATACGCCCTCTCCTCCCCGGCTCTGGCTGAATCACAACCACCACCTGGGATATGAGACTTTGTCCTGCCCCCACCCCAGCCACTGCTCCCCACTCCCCATGTGACCTTTCCCTTCCCCAAGTTATTTCTTCCCTTCTCTATCCCTCCCCTTTTGCCTTCTGCTTAGCTGGCCAAGACTATATTTTGCAACACTTTTGTCAGCCTGTGACCAGAAGGAGGCAGCTAAAGGCAGTGCCCTAACTAGCCCAATGTTAGTTCAAGTTCACTAAGTGTGTCAGAGTGGCTGATAAGAGCACGTGCCATCCATGTGTTTTTCCAGCAGCGAGGCTGCAAGTGGGAATCAACACCAGAGAGAGATGCTGCATTTTCTCCCTTGCTGTTCATTACTCCCCCATCTTGTGTGTGTTTGTCTTCTAGGAAATGGGGTCAGACTTCAGCAAGAACAGCAGCTCCAGCCCATCTCAGCTAACTCTTCCCCTCTTCCCAAAAAAGGACGGTTATTGCTGTCAAACAAGGGGAGAGGGTTCTTTCTAAAGACTCTCTGTAGCTAGAGGGAGAGGGAAAAAGGCGTGTTGTTAAAATGAAAGCCTTAGTTAATACTTGACATTTCAAATGCTTTAGCCTTCCCCCGCCCCCTTCTTTTCTGTATCTAAAATAAAAGGCTACAAACGTTCAGTGGCCTCTTTGCCATGGTGCTGAGCTGGCTGTGGTCTGCGTACCAAACCCTCTGTAATGCTGGACAACGATAGGGTCAGGTGAACACTTTTGACTATTTGGGCCCACTGATTCCATCTAAATGAATACAAGAGGCCCCACTCTTGGTTGGCTCTTAGGCACTACCCACTACTCCGCTAAGGGCAGCCAGGGATCTGTACTGCACAAGGGGTCTCCGTTCCGGTTTTGAGACGGTCCCTGCTCTCCAGAACGGTGGGCTGAGGGAGCACCGCACAAGCAGCATACTCGGTGCGGGAGTCAGACACGCCACACGTCGTTCGGAGATTATCCCTTCTGTCTGGCCCTCAGTAAAGAACTTGAAAGAGTCACTTCAAGCTCTTCTTGGCCAGGGTCCCCATGACACAAAGCCTTTGAGGGTGGTGAGGTGCAAATGAAAGGGGGGGTATCACAGAGTGACATTGGCCCTTTGAGAGAGAGCAAGGCCTGTGACTCACCAGCTCACTGCAGCTGGGTTTAAAAGAAGGTACCTGAGCCATATAAATGGGGGACAGCCTGGGCCCAGGAGGGGAGAGTCAGTGCGGAAAGGGGCCGGTGACAGCTGCCTGGGAGAGAGAGAGACTGAAGGCCCTCCCTGGGAAGATGGAGGAGCTGTCTAGGAGGCCAGCACAGGGGAAAGTTTGCTCACTATCCTGTTCTAGAGAGCAAGTGCCATAAGGCTGAAAATGGAAGAGGGCTAGGAAGCCAGTGGAAGGGCTAGCCCGCTGGCCTTAGTGAGCCAGAGAGGACTGGAGAGGGCCGAAGGCTGAGAGCAGCAGAGGGAGATGGCTCGAGAGCTGAAGCTGGAGGCCCAGAGAGGGCAGAAGGCTGGGAGTGAGGCATGGGGAGACACCGCGGGGGGCACGTGGGGGGCTACATATACTGTTTGGACTGTGCTGGGGAATTCTGGATTATGGGTGTGGGACTTTTGTTATGATTTATGTACATGGGACATGTGTAATAAATTAACCCTGTAAGGACTATATATAATTGGAAAGTCTTTAAGGGCTATTTTTGGGGACTCTGAAGGGGAAACTGAGGCAGACAGGTTTGTTGTTCTGCAACCTGCTGCAGGGGGGCATGCCAGGCGGCTGTTGCCCTATGACAGGAAAAAATAGGAGACCCAAGAGCCGCCTCCCACCAATAATCTTAATGGCCAAGGTCAGCAAGGCCCGTGTCTGCGCAGTCACCTTTTCAAAGTTCAGATCCCGTTTTCTCGGTACATCCAGTGCTGGGAAAAGGTCTCCAATTAGTCCCATGAACACCGGCAAGTCATCCGTCACAATCTTGGGGATGTTGAAGTCTCGTAAAGCTCTCATTAGGACTTGATCCTCCGCACGGCCAGGGTCACCTCTCTTCAAGGAGCCTGCTACCACCAGCACAGACTTAATAGCTCTCAAGCCCCAGTCATAATGATCCTGGCAAACAGTGAGCAAAGCCTTACATTGCATTTGGGTGAAATAAAATGGTTTTAAATTAAAAAAAAAAAAAACAACACAGAAAAACCACAATACCCTCCCAAAAAACCCAAACTCCAGAAAGTCTCCACAGCACCCAGAAGAAATGCCATTAAGTGTGTGTATTTGCAGGGGAAACTCTGTTCAACAAAGGAATGAAAGAAACCCTAGCAACCTTCGGCTGGGTAGTGCGTTTTGCCTCCCTGGAAGCAGATTTCTATTAGCTTTTAAGGCAACTGACATGACCAATGGGAGGATGCAATCGTCTGTATGAGCTTTATTCCACTAGTACGTACTTTGCTGCATCTCTTTATTTTCCTGCTGACCATCCGTGCCGCAGGCAGGCTGTCTGTCAGAAGTCACATCAGTGTCTGAGTGGAATTTTCCACAATGTAGCTTAAAATGTTTGGAAAAATACAGGCCAAGTTGCGACTAATAACTTGTGATTTTTAAAAATATATCTATGTCAGATTTTAAAATAGATAAACTCTTCCTGCTCAAAGAACCGTGGACTAATATTAAATTACCTGCTTCGAAAGTAGCTCTTTGCATAGTGTATAAAGAGTAATAAACTTTCTAGCAAGAAGTCTGGCATCAAGAAAACCTTCTGCAACAAGCATAATTTCACAGATAAGCTCAAAATCGGGGACAACCATAGCGCAGGGTCTAAAGGAAACAAGGCGAACAAAGTTCCATGTCAACCTTTGAGAAAATTAGCCTTTGCACACATACATTCGCTGCGTCCCCTTCTCTGATATACATATGCAGAGCTGAACTACAAGATGATGGAATTTTGCATGCTTGGATTTTCAATATAGAGCCTTCATTATATTATATACATTGTGTGTGTGCGCATGCACACACACACACACACACACACACACACACACACACACAGTCTCTCTCTCTCTAATAAAAGCAAAAGAGCCCTTGGTACAGCAAGGTGGCAAATCAGAGTATATAATCAGCATACTGTCAATTAACAACCAGGTTCTGACGATAGTCATCCGCACACAAATACCTGAATAAAGCCTTTAGATTTTCAGGCAATTCAGTCCGGCCTGCATAGCCGGGGTTCATTGTAATGAATATTCCAACGGTTGGTATAAGACCTATTATCTCTCCAAGGAAATTAAATGTTTTCTTTTTGGCACGAATTGCATCTTGCACACATTTTACCTACACAAGTAAGAGGAAGATTCAGTACCAACCATGTAATGAATTGCAGTTTGCATCTTAAACAACCAAGAAGCACTGCCCTGTGCACTCTAAAACCCCTTTAAGTACTAACGGAAGGGCTTACGGGGTGCTTGCAGGCTGAATGCGTCACCCTTACTCTGAGCTCGACTGTGACTTCCTGTACTCACATTCACTAGGAATTACTCCCAAGGAATCCCACTGACTTCAATAGGTCTATTTGGGTGAGTAACTGCTCTTTATTCTGAGGGTGGGACTCAGAATCTGGCCCTCCCTGTGCGATCCCATTGATTTTGTGTAGCAAGGTGCTACTCAGCCTGAGTTGGGGGATGGAATCGATCTGTCAGGGAGCACACTGGAACAATTAAAATGATGGTGCATCTCCTATACTGGGCCCCAACCAGACTGGAGTCCATACCTTCCCACAGCCATGGACCAGACTAGCTTGAATATTCTCCTCCCTTCTTCCACCCCATCACAGGCTGGAACCAGCCTGAGGTTTATTCAGCTCCCCCCTTTAGCTGACATGAAAATAAAAGACTATGAGAATATGGATAAAGGAAATGGAATTGCTTAGGTGGGATGTTATGTGGTTTCTCCTATTCTCAGGGCACATCTGTGCTGCAGTCACTGACCGGGTGTGACTGCAGCTCGAGCCGACACACCGGAGCTAGCTTGAATCTCTCTCAGGTCCCAGAACAGTGAAGCAGGAGCAGTGCAAGCTCCAGCGTGGCTAGCCCTGTAGGTGCTTACCCAGGCTTCCAGGTGGGTTTGTGCAGCCTGCGCTGACGCTCTCACTGTCACAGCTTCACTGTTCTACAGCCCGAGCTAGCAAGATTAAAGCTCGGATATGTTGTCTTGAGGTTAAATCACACGTCACGACTGCAGTAGACACAGAATCATCGAAAAGTGTGTGTGTGTGTGTGTGTGTGTGTGTGTGTGTGTGGATGTATGTATATATGACGGGGTTGGGCCAGATGTCTACAGAAGAGTGATCCTATTGGGATCCAGGAAGTGGATGGGTTTCTCCTCCTTTTCCCCACGCTGGCCAGTGATGAGGTTAGCTGAGTGAATGACAGGTTTGAGCCACTAGCAAAAGTGGCCAACCTGAACTGGTGGCTGCCGTGAACCTCTGAGGCGAGCAAATCTGCCAACAAGTGCAGGACCCACCAAGGCAGAGGAGGAAGTTTGTCACAATATATATATTAGGGCTGTCGATTAATCGCAGTTAACTCACGTGGTTAACTCAAAAAAATTAATCACGATTAAAAAAATTAATTGCGATTAATCAGACTGTTAAACAATAGAATACCAATTGAAATGTATTAAATATTTTTGGATGTTTTTCTACGTTTTCTAATATATTGATTTCTATTACAACAGAATACAAAGTGTACAGCGCTCACTTTATATTTTTTATTACAAATATTTGCACTGTAAAAATGATAAAGAGAAATGGTATTTTTCAGTTCACCTCATACAAGTACTGAAGTGCAATCTCTGTATCATGAAAGCGTAACTTACAAAAGTAGATTTTTTTTTGTTACATAACTTCACTCAAAACCAAAACAATCTAAACCTTTAGAGCCTGCAAGTCTACTCAGTCCTTCTTCTTGTTCAGCCAATTGCTAAGACAAACAAGTTTGTTTACATTTACAGGAGATAATGTTGCCCGCTTCTTATTTACAATGTCACCTGAAACTGAGAACAGGCGTTCGCATGGCACTTTTGTAGCTGCCATTGCAAGGTATTTACATGCCAGATATGCTAAACATTCGTATGCCCCTTCATGCTTCAGCCACCATTCCAGAGGACATGCTTCCATGCTGGTGATGCTCATTAAAAAAATAATGTGTTAATTAAATTTGTGACTGAACTCCTTGGGGGAGAATTGTGTGTCTTCTCTTCTGTTTTACCTGCATTCTGCCATATAGTTCACGTTGTAGCAGTCTCAGATGATGACCCAACGCATGTTGTTCATTTTAAGAACACTTATGCAGCAGAGTTGACAAAACACAAAAAAGGTACCAATGTGAGATTTCTAAAAATAGCTACAGTACTCGATCCAAAATCTGAGAGGGACGAAGTGTGGAGCATGCTTTCTGAAGTCTTAAAAGATCAACACTTAGATGCGAAAACTACAGAACCTGAACCACCAAAAAAGAAAATCAACCTTCTGCTGGTGGTATCGACTCAGATGATGAAAATGAACATGCATCAGTCAGCTCTGCTTTGGGTCACTATTGAGCAGAACCCAACATCAGCATGGAGGCACGTCCCCTGGAATGGTGGATGAAGCATGAAGGGACATATGAATCTTTAGCGCATCTGGCACATAAATATCTTGCGATGCCAGCTACAATGGTGCCATGCAAACGCCTGTTCTCACTTTCAGGTGACACTGTAAACAAGAAGCAGGCAGCAGTATCTCCTGCAAATTGTAACCAGACTTGTTTGTCCGAGTGATTGGCTGAAGTAGGACTGAGTGGACTTGTAGGCTCTAAAGTTTGACATTGTTTTATTTTTGAATTTGTTGAATGCCTTAAGTAGATAGGGAAATTGTCAGGATCAGGACAGATGAGTATTTACCACAACATCACAGTAATTTACATACTGGAGAAAACTTCCTACCTGCACAGCAATCACTGATAAAACTTCTACTGAAATGCGATTGAATTCATCAAAGCATCCCCAGGCTCCAGTCTGAGCTAATCCTTTGTAGATATTTCCACAGGACTAGAGAGCAAAGTGATTGGAGAAGGCTGACTGCACCATGGGGATTCATTACAAAAAGAACAGTTCTAAGGAATTAATCTGGCGTTTATACTACACACTGTTTCTCTAGGACAGCCTCTCACAACATTAGGGTCATCCAAAAATACAGAGGAAGAATCCCCCTCCTGTAGGGAAATTTTGACTCCTTTGTGAAAACTCCTTTGCAGCTACCCAGGATTTTCCTCTAGTTTCAGCAGGTGCTGTCCAGATAGCTGTACATGCAGGGACGTCACACGTGCCCTAGTCCCAGCTTCCTGCCAAAACGGCCTGAGACGGAGTGTTCTCCACTGAAGTCAAAGCCAGAACTCCCATGGGCCCACAGTCCCTACAAGTGTGTGAATGACGCTCCACAGCATCGAGAGGTACCACCCCGACACCTGGGCTTTTCCCTAGCAACTGGAGGGGGAAAGGAAGTGTTCTCAGCCCAGCTGCAAGACTGTGTGAAGTGACAGGGCTCCCAGGGGGGAAGGGCCGGGCTGCTTGTGGCACTGAGTTCCCACGCCGGACTTTGGTTGCAAAGCCACCAACTATTGCGGCAGCGAGCGCCGCGCATGCAGGAGACTTTCAGAGGCACAGGGGAGGGGCCGATTAGAAACGAATAGGAGACTGCAGTCTCCGAGCAATTGCACGGACTTTGTCACGAGGGGAGGAAAAGTACTGGAATTCAGCTTGCTGTGCACACCGTTTGCTGTACCCCTCCCCAGAAACGTTCTCCAGGGGGCTCACTCCTGCCATGGTTCCAACACCATCAGTAGCCTCATGATGAACTCAAATGGAACAGGGCTCGTAGACCTGCTAACCTGTCCCTGCGATATACTGGCTAGCTGTCTGTGCAGTCTAGTTTAAGGTACTCTAGGGAGAGGGCTCTCACTGTCCCCCTGGGCTGACTGTCATAGGTTTATACACTCACTGGCAGGAAGCCTTTCCTGATATTTAGGCTAAGTTTTCCAGCCCCCATTCCCCAGCAGACCAGAGTTCACGTTGACCCTGTCACCATGACTTTGCCGATCGGTGTGTCCTGGGCAAGACTGCTTCAGCCACAAGGCTTTGGGGCAGGATCCTCAGCTGTACCTGAGCTCCACACAATGCAGGGGAGAAGGTTGGGGGTGGAGGTTCTGCACGGGGGCTTCAAAGCATTTTTGCTTTCCCTAAGTCCTGGAGCTTTCGGGGGCTGGTTTGCCCTCCAGTGTAATTTAGCCTCAGGGCTGCAATGGACTCCCCGGAGCCTTTCCACAGCCAGCAAGAGGCAGAATGCAGCAGCGCTTTGAACATGCCCACCCCCACCCCCTTCTAGGACTGCTCATGGCCTGGGGAGGGGGCTCTGGGATCCTATCCACGGACCGCATTCATTACTTTCACTCATTTGAGTTTTACCTTGTAATCCATTTGCTCAGAGCAGTTGAAGACATAGACCATGATCCCTACAGCTCGTCCCAGGTCCTTAGTGGTCTCAGTTTTCCCTGTACCAGCAGGGCCTGCAGGTGCACCCCCCATTATCAGGTGAAGGGATTGGGTCAGAGTGATGTAGCATCTGAAATGCAAGGGAAGTGCATCACGTCTAAATGGCCACCTGGACAGCAACAGTCCCCTACCCGCCACTGCCCAGCCCACCAAACTGCAGTTTCCCACAACTGCTGTCTAGTTTTAAGGCAAATCTCAACTGCACAGATGTTAAATACAGATGTGAAATATGAGGAGCTGAGCCTTGCATACCGGTCCGTAAGTGGAGTAATGACCAGTCGAGGGGTGTTACCCAGATATTCATAGGAATACTGAAGTTGAGCATCACATATATTAGCATAGCAATGCCTTTTTTCTTCATCCCACCGATGTCTGAGCTGGGACTGCCAGGTGAACGCTTGGGAATTCTCCACCTGCAGAGCCCATGGAAAGCGTGTTTACATTTCCTGTGAATGCTTGCAGTGAAAATGTACCCTAATGATTCATTCCCCCAGCCATCCTCATATAGATTAGAGTTATTTATTATGATGTGATCAGAATGTGAACAAGGCACCAAACAGTACAAACCCCTCACCCTGGTCCCTGTCCTTAACACATTGAGATTTAAAGCCCATGTATACATTACCCAGTCTCCTGTGAATCCCTGTTTGGTTGTTACCTCACTGGATCACGTGGACTCTTAAATTTGCAAGCAAGACTATTCTGTTCATGCTTTATTGCTCCACTCCATTTGGAATATTTTTAAAATATTTGAAAATAATAAAAGTTATTACAGGAAAACATTTGTTCAAAAGCACCAATGAACAAAGCAATGAAAACTCAGGCTGTAACTTATACCTTAGCAAGGATCATTTTTGCCACGACATCTCTGGCATGTACATCGATAGTACAGATTGTCATGATCTTCATTCTGTCTCCTGAGGTTAAGCTGCCAATGAGTAGTGTAATTAGCGTGTTTAACTGATTAATCTAAGAAAGAAAGAAAAAAGAATGGATGGACACAGGAAAGTGACGTCATATTTTGCCTAGTTTTTCTGCCAGGTAAAAGCGATTCTGAGGAGACTGCACAGAGTTTGCTGCAACACAGGTGCACTCGTAAATATCTGGCTACACACCTGCTTTTTGTTGTAATCTTTAATTGCATTTTCATAACCTTCCTCCAGTCTTGAGAAGGCAATGCCGACCTCTGTAGTCCACCAGATCTGAGTGCAGGTTAACGCAATCTGCCATAAACCGCATAAAAACAGGGGGAGACAAGTTGGTGGCAGAATATTTCATGTTCAACGACAATGCTGTTACCTGTGCCCTTCAGCCCCAGCTCTTGCCTGTGGCCTTTGGTCTATTCCCATGCTCCGGCCATCAGCATGACCAGCGCTCAGACAAGCACTTCAGGAAAGCATCCCCGTGCCACACCGCTGCCCAAGAAGCCTAGCAGTGCGTCTTCTCCAGACCCCCACTGCCTCTCTCAGAGGCCAAGATTCATTTACCTTTTCCAGGACTGCTCTGCCTGCTCCCCCCCTGCAGACAGAAGAGGACCCAATTGTCTCAAATAAAACAAAGTTTACTAGAAAAATCAAATTCAAAGATAAAATGGTCCAAAGCTAGACCTAAGCCCAGCCCAGGCACACTCAAACACACTAAGAAATCAGAAAATCCTCAGCTTTCTTAGCTTCCCTTAGCTCATGCACACCAGGAAAAGTCTGCACAAACGTCTTTCCATTGCTCACAATGGTGCCACTCTATCTCCCTTCCTAATAGGACACACAGCCCCAGGGAGACAAACTACTGACACTGCCCAAATGGTTTTAAGCGCCTTTAAACCTGTTCAGAACTGTTCTCCCCAGCTCCTGGGGTATTGTCTGCATTTCCTTGCTTCTGTGTTAAACACTAGGGCTGAAATACTGGCCCCAACAAGGCCAGGGGGAATTTCAACAGAGCCAAGATTTCACCCTAGATCATTTGCTAGTCTCACTCTAAGACAGGATTTCAAAAGGGACCACAACACTTTAATTGTTCAACATTACTCAACAATTCCAGTTTCCCTGTAACTTGAATTGATCTCAAGCATGGTCCCTGGACAGAAACCAGCCCACCTCCCCTGTCACAACTGTTACACTCAATATCCAGCTAAGAAAAGCGATACTCCAAAAGCCACCTGGCCAGTGGCTTAGCATGAGCAACTCTAATAAGGGTATGTCTACACTACGAAATTAGGTCGAATTTATAGAAGTCGATTTTTAGAAAGCGATTTTATACAGTCGATTGTGTGTCCCCACTAAGCGCATTAAGTCGGCAGAGTGCGTCCAGAGTACCGACACTAGTGTTGACTTTTGGAGCGTTGCACTGTGGGTAGCTATCCCACAGTTCCTGCAGTCTTCGCTGCCCATTGGAATTCTGGGTTAAGCTACCAATGCCTGATGGGGCAAAAACATTGTCTCGGGTGGTTTTGGGTACATGTCATCAGTCGCCCCTCCCTCCGTGAAAGCAACGGCAGACAGTCGTTTTGCACCTTTTTTCCGTGCGGGCGCCATACTGCTTTCAGCAGACGGTGCAGGAGGACTGCTAACCATCGTCATCGAACCACCGCTTCCGCTGCCACTCTGCTCTCCTGCTCTTGTCTCGATAGCGAATTTCTCCATTTTGTCTCTCATGGGCTCCTGCTTCAACTCTGCTCTCCTGCTCTCATGAATCCACCTCACAGGTTGTCAGCCACCACTTCCGCTGCCACTCTGCTCTCCTGGTGGTCTCGCAGGGCCGCTTCCACTGCAACCTCGGCAAGCGTGCAGCCCGCTCAGCTGCTGTGTCCTGGCAGCAGACGGTGCAGTAGGTCTGCAAACCATCGTCATTGAACGACCGCTTCCGCTGCCACTCTGCTCTCCTGCAGACGCCATACCACGGCAAGCATGGAGCCCGCTCAGATCACCACGGCAGTTATGAGCATTGTAAACACCTTGCGCATTACCATGCAGTATATGCAGAACCAGAATCTGCAAAAGCAGTTGAGGAGGTGATGGCAGCGCAGTGACGAGAGTGATGAAGACATGGACACAGACTTCTCTCAAAGCACGGCCCCCGGCAATTTGGACATCTTGGTGGCAATGGGGCAGGCTCATGCCGTGGAACGCTGATTCTGGGCCCGTGAAACAAGCACCGACTGGTGGGACCCCATAGTATTGCAGGTCTGGGATGATTCCAAAGTGGCTGCGAAACTTTCGCATGCGTAAGGGCACTTTCATAGAACTTTGTGACTTGCTTTCCCCTGCCCTGAAGCGCAAGAATACCAAGATGAGAGCAGCCCTCACAGTTCACAAGCAAGTGGCAATAGCCCTCTGGAAGCTTGCAATGCCAGACAGCTACCCGTCAGTCGGGAATCAATTTGGAGTGAGCAAATCTACTGTGGGGGCTGCTGCGATCCAAGTAGCCAACGCAATCACTGAGCAGCTGCTATCAAGGGTAGTGACTCTGGGAAATGTGCAGGTTGTAGTGGAAGGCTTTGCTGCATGGGGTTCCCTAACTGTGGTGGGGCCGTAGACGGAACCCATATCCCTAACGTGGGACCGGACCACCAAGGCAGGCAGTACATAAACCGCAAGGGGTACTTTTCAATGGTGGTGCAAGCACTGGTGGATCACAAGGGACGTTTCACCAACATCGACATGGGATGGCCGGGAAAGGTACACGACGCTCGCATCTTTAGGAACTCCGGTCTATATGAACAGCTGCAGCAAGGGACTTACTTTCCAGACCAGAAAATAACCATTGGGGATGTTGAAATGCCTATAGTTATCCTTGGGGACCCAGCCTACCCCTTAATACCATGGCTCATGAAACCGTATATAGGCAGCCTGGACAGTAGTCAGGAGCTGTTCAACACTCGGCTGAGCAAGTGCAGAATGGTGGTAGAATGTGCATTTGGACGTTTAAAAGCACGCTGGCGCAGTTTACTGACTCGGTTAGACTGCAGCAAAACCAATATTCCCATTGTTATTACCGCTTGCTGTGCGTTCCACAATATCTGTGAGAGTAAGGGGGAGACGTTTATGGTGGGGTGGGAAGTTGAGGCAAATCGCCTGGCCCCTGATTACGCACAGCCAGACACCAGGGCGGTTAGAAGAGCACAGGAGGGCGCGGTGCGCATCAGAGAAGCTTTGAAAACCAGTTTCATGGCTGACCAGGCTACGGTGCGACAGTTCTGTTTGTTTCTCCTTGATGAAAACCCACCCCCTTGGTTCACTCTACTTTCCTGTAAGTCAACTGCCCTCCCCTTCCCCCTTCGATCACCACTTGCAGAGGCAATAAAGTCATTGTTGTTTCAAATTCATGCATTCTTTATTAATTTGTCACACAAATAGGGGGATAACTGCCAAGGTAGCCCGGGAGGGTTGGGGGAGGAGGGAAGCACCGGGTGGAGTGGTGGAGGAGGGGAGGACAAGGCCACACTGCACTTCAAAACTTATTGAATGCCAGCCTTCTGTTACTTCGGCAGTCCTCTGGGGTGGAGTGGTTGGGTGCCCGGAGGGGCCCCCCCCCCCGGTGTTCTTGGGTGTCGGGGTGAGGCGGCTATGGAACTTGGGGAGGAGGGCAGTTGATTACACAGGGGCTACAGTGGCGGTCTGTGCCTTTCCTGCACCGAAACCATACGCTGGAGCATATCCGTTTGAGCCTCCAGTAGCCCCAGCATTGGATCCTGCCTCCTTTCATCATGCTACTGCCACCTCTCCTCTTGCTCCCGCCACCTCTCTTCTTGCTCCCGCCACCTCTCCTCTTGCTCCTGCCTCCTGTCCTTGCGTTCATTTTGTGCTTTCCTGGACTCTGCCACTGTCTGCCTCCACGCATTCCGCTGGGCTCTGTCCGTTTGGGTGGACGGCATGAGCTCAGAGAACAGTTCATCGTGAGTGCGTTTTTTTCGCCTTCTTATCTGCACTAGCCTCTGGGACGGAAATGCTAGTCACAGCGTTGAAACATTTGCAGCTGTGGGAGGAGAAAAAGGGAGATTAAAACTGAAAAAGACCCATTGGCCATTTAAAAGGAGGGGCTGATGTTTTAGGGTTAACATGCAGCACAAACCCAACTAACCCCCCCAACACCCAATTCTCTGGGATGATCGCTTCACGCCCCCCACCCCCACCCCCACCACGTGGCTAACAGCAGGGATGATTTCTTTTTAGCCACAGGCAAACAGCCCAGCAGGAACGGCCACCTCTGAATGTCCCCTGAATAAAATTCCCCTATTTCAACCAGGTGATCATGAATGATATCACACTCCTGAGGATAACACAGAGAGATAAAGAACAGATGTTGCTTGAATGCCAGCAAACACCGGGACTACACGCTGCCATGCTTTCTTATGCAATGATTCCAGACTACGTGCTACTGGTCTGCCGTGGTAAAGTGTCCTACGCAATTAGGCTGCCCTCCCCAGAAACCTTTTGCAAAGGCTTTGGGAGTACCTCCAGGACAGCTTCATTGAGATTTCCGCCTCATCCCCAGACACATTAGCAGACTTTTCCAGTGGCTGTACTGGCAATGAATGCATCCCAAGTCTTAAGGGCAAAGTAATCATTAAACATGCTCGCTTTTAAACCGTGTATTATATTTACAAAGATACACTCACCAGAGCTGTCTTCTCCACCTTCATGGTCCGGGAGCCCGTGTTGGGACGGTACTATTTCCAGGGTGATAAACAGTTCCTGGCTGTCGGGGAGAACGGTTTCTTTGCTTGCCTGGTGTGCGCTATCTTCAACCTCCCCTTCTTCATCATCTTCCTCATCCCCAAAATCCTCACCCCTGTTGCGTGAGACTCCCCCCTTGCAGGAGTCCATGTACAGGGGCAGTGGTAGGGGCACCCCCTAGAATTGCATGCAGCTCATCATAGAAGCGGCATGTCTGGGGCTCTGACCCTGAGCGGGCGTTTGCCTCTTGGGTTTTTTGGTAGGCTTGCCTAAGCTCCTTAACTTTCATGCGGCACTGCTGCAGGTCCCTGTGATAGCCTCTGTCCTTCATGCCCTTGGAGATTTTTTCAAATATTTTGGCATTTCGTCTTTTGGAATGGAGTTCTGATAGCACAGATTCTTCTCCCCATACAGCGATCAGATCCAGTACCTCCCGTTTGGTCCATGCTGGAGCTATTTTACAATTCTGGGACTCCATGGTCACCTCTGCTGATGAGATCTGCACGGTCACCTGTGCTGATCAGCTTGCCACACTGGCCATACAGGAAATGAAATTCAAAAGTTCGCAGGGCTTTTCCTGTGTACCTGGCCAGTGCATCCGACTTCAGAGTGCTGTCCAGAGCGGTCACAATGGAGCACTGTGGGATAGCTCCCAGAGGCCAATACCATCGAATTGCGTCCACACTAACCCAAATTTGACCCAGCGATGACGATTTCAGTGCTAATCCCCTCGTCGGGAAGAAGTACAGAAATCGACTTTTAAAGCCCATTAAGTCAACAAAAATGGCTTTGTTGTGTGGATGGGTGCAGGGTTAAATCGATCTAACTCTGCTAAATTCGACCTAAACTTGTAGTGTAGACCAGGGCTAAGGCTGGTAACTATGATAACAACCTTGCAGAACCTGTGTGTATATGAATGAATGTGAAATTGAATGGAATTTAACTTAGCTATAACTGACTGCTTACTATGATTTTTTCTGTATTCACAATAAATGCAGCATATTGCCTTATTCCCTTTAATAAGATCCTGCTGGTTTTTATTTTCTTGGTATAACATCTTGACTATGTTATTTTATTTGTGTTGTACATGTTGAATACATCGAATAAACCCAATGTTCTAATCACATAACTAGTTCCATACCTGCGCTGGGTAATCAAATAACCATTGCTCTCGTGGCTTTTCTTCATAAGTCACGACAGCCTCAGGAATTTCATTGCGTAATGTGGAGCACATTCTCTCGAGCACTCGATTTAACCAAACCTCAACCTAGGTACAAAGCCCCATTTTAATAAGTGTCCTTGCTAGTATATTTCAGCATTAGTTGCCTATTTTGTTTGTCTGTTTTTAAATTGACAGCAGCTGACGCAGGTCTGTGAATCTTACTGGGGGCTATGGTATTAGACTGCAGTTGGTCTCTTAACGGGACGTACAGTTCAAAGACCCTGGCACCTATCATAGTCACACGACTTTCTGTATAGGAAATCAGGGCTGCTTTTAAACCCTGGGGGGGTCAAATTCTGGTTGGCACCTAGAATAATGGACCCCCAAACAAATGCCGGGATATATGGACAAAGTTCCATCCGAGACCTGTCCCTGCACAAATAGGAATAGGCTGTCTGGGGCACTGTGCTCACAGGCCACTGCTGGGTAAGGGACAAATATGTGGCCCACACCCCCGGCCCACGTACAGCATTCCTCTGAAGCTCTTCCCTGCAGAGAGGCCTCTCTGTCTGTGATGCTTTGGAGGAAACAAAACAGTGGCAGACAATTTAGGCTCTCTACCCTGTCTCTTGCTTCAGGTTTCTGGGGTGCACGTAGATGTCAATTAGCTCCTCCACTGACGCTGCCTTTCCCCAGGTGTTTTTAGAATTCTCTCCCTAGGCTGCCATCTCAAAGATAATAGAACTCATTTTTAATGGACATGTATGTGAAAACTTGACCTTCCTGCACAAATGGGGTGTGTGTGTGTGTGTGGGTGGGTGTGTGAAAACCAAGAAGCTGGATAGTCTTTTCAGGGGCTTTTCCCTTGACTTTGAGATATTCCTCATTAAAGAGGCTATGTGGATTGCCTCAAATGGGATGTTTTCAAGTCTAACTGATGGAGCATGGTCTCACTAGGATGAACAAAAGACAGAGGAAATAGACTCCCAGTTGATTGACTGGTTAAGGTGCCAGCTGACAGCAGCAAGGAGAATTCAGACTTAGACACAAAAACCACTTTATTCTTGTGTTAGTGCAATTCAACCTGCATGTTTAAAATGTAATTTTAAATAACTCCACTAACCTGCCCGGAACAGTCACATTCCTTATCAAAATCCACATACTCATCCTCCTTACTGTACATTCCCAAGCCAATCTTCAAAGGCTTGTTGTCTGGATCCATTTTGAACTTCAGCTTAGCCATGCTATCGAACAGTTTAGACAAGTGGCGGCATACCTTAGAGTAGAGCAGCACAGGCATAGATCAAGAATTGCTGTCAGTGCACAGAAATATTTTACAGTTTTGATTAACTTTTCATACTTCTCTTCATAATCTTGCATCTCTGACACACAGTTATAACCAGGCTTGGCAGAATTTGATTTTTTAACTAAATTGTGATGGATAATATTGATATTTATTTTAAAGCATTTTTTTCTATTTTTGTCAATTTAAATTTTCACAGCTGCAGGAAACTATTGAGGGCTTCAGACAATAATTATTTAAAGACAGTAGACACAGATTCAAAAAGTTAAAGCTTTACAACCATTAAAACACAAGCTGTCGACATCATGTGTCAAAATATACACAGTCAATATCCTTAAATCAATCTCTAATAAGTTCTCAAGCAGAATTTTTCTTACTTTGCCTCTCTGTAAATTTCAGTTTTATTGTAGTTGGTTGTGTGCGTGCACTGAAATTGATGTTTACCAACATTTATCAATAAAAAAATCTAATCCTTCCAAGCCTAGTTGTAAATTTGGTTCAGTGTTTTTAATCCTTTTGGATTAAAGACATTATAATTCTGTTCTAAAGATTTCATGTAAGAAGCAAAGGACTACCCATTAAATTTAAATCCTACCTCAACAGGGTCATTTCCATTTGATAAAATATCCAGCAGGTCTGCAGATGAAACAAAGTAGAACCTGGGGAAAGCCAGCCTTTTTGTCTCTAGATATTCAGCCAAAGCCTTTTCACAAAGTGCCAAGCTAACACAAAGAAAGGGGAAAGGCGCAGTATTTTTATTCTTTGCAACGTAAAGGTTGTGATGTGCTCATGCTACGTTGGCTGCAGTGGAAATGAAAGTCTTCATTTAGCCTTAGAACAGGCAGGGGCAATTTCCCCATCTGACTTCACCAATATGCCTCAAACCTTCTCTACAGAGCCTAGGGCTCAGAGGGCCGCAATAGGCTCAGCACTTTGAAAATATAACTAGTATAATTCAGCCTTAATGCCCATTTCATCATTAGCCTCTTTACTGAGATCCCAACAATTTGGCCATTTGTGATGGTTGCTTTTTGAATTGGACACATGTCCAATACAGGAACTGGACTGAGTCTAGTCTCTGATTTCACAGACTATTGAATGGCCAGTAGATTAAAACTTAGAGTCACTACTGATCTGGGCTAAATTTGGTCTAGTGATCTGGGGAGTGAGGCTATTAGTCCCCATTACCAATCCAGAAAAGTATTCACTCCCAGCAGCTAGAATTTATCTGGATGTTTTTAAAATTGGCCAAATGTTTTCCCCAAAATATGGCATCATCCTAACCTTTTCTGTAAGGCCTCTAACGTCTCATAAAGTCCTGGTTTATTTGTTGCTTCAATTACGTTAGGGGTTTTTACTGCTTCAGCCATTAATTCCTGCAAGAAAAGATTATCTGTGAGACATTAAATTTAAATTCGTCCTTCAGGATAGAATTTTTGTGGGGGCGGGGGTGACACAGACTTGCTCACTTTAAAATTTCTATCGATAGAATCAAAACGTTTAGAATCTTCTGGCAACTGATTCCGGATATCTTCAGAACCAATGAAGATGCTCTCCAGATGACTCCAAGTTCTCTGAACTTCAAACCAAATGCTAATAACAGAGTCAGCAGTAGATAATTTCTGTTGCCAGCCTGACACCTCCTGAAGAAAGTGAGCTAGATACTTGGAAGTCATCAGGTTCTGAAGTTGCACTTGGTTATCCTCCAAGGTCTCTACGAGTAATTCATCAGATCTGAGCAGCATGGTACCAGTTCTAGCATGGGGTTCATGTTCAAACTGCATGGTTGACCACGTACTATCCAGGGCTTTCAATACCTTTGAATAAAAAGATATCCAAAAATACTCTGAACACTAAAGCTTTCAAAATGTAAAAAATCATACAGAAAATAGACAACATTTCAGGAAAGAAAAGTCCTAGAACTTAAAATGAGTCTCTCAGCATAGAAGCACTTCACGGAAGGGTGAGAATCTATCCATTAACAATCCGCCTTTTCATAAGAGTGACAAACCGAAAAAGTTATAGCTTCTTACTGTGCTACATCAGAGTGAAAGGCTATTGTTAGGAACGATGTGGTAGAAATTGAACTGAAGGCACAGACGGTACCTTCTCCATTCCTGACTCTTTCACGGCCTTGTCTACAATACTGCGAACTTCATCCTCAAACTTGTGTAGATTCAGCTGCAGCAGGTCGGCGAGGGTCGTCTCGTCTGACATTATAAAGTTCACCTGGTGTAGAATGGACAGAGCCAACAATACTCTTCATGGGTGACACATCTCATATTTTCTCCCACACTAGCTGCCTTAGACGATACTTAAGGACTGTCTTTTTCTCTAAGATTTCAAACAAATACTTGTGGACAGTCACCTGGTAAATATTATTTCTGCAGTTCATTAGCTTGTTAAGATTAACCTCTCTCTCTCTCTCTCACACCCCACCCACCCACCATTTGGATAATTTGAAGTCTATGATTTTTATATGCAAGAAAGCAGATCATACACACGATTACTCAAAAGACAATTTACCAGCACATGTGCAGCTTGAGAAGTTTCCCTTCAATGTCTACTCAGAGGGACACAGTGGAGTTTTTCAGCTTGCAGCCCATTCTTGCTTAAAGAATTCACTCTAAAAAGTCTTACCTACTGCTGGGGAACACTTTAGATTAAGCCTACACTGCAGCTGGAGCCAGCCTCGCAGCCTGGCTAGGCAGACTCATGCTAGCAGGTGTGATGCTGCACTCCATATGTTTTATGGAAATATTCTAATGAATGTGAATATAATGTAACTGGTGTCTGCTTTATGCAAAAGGTCTCTTGTATGGTATCATTACAAAGCTTATAATCTACTGAGTGTCTTCATCCTATTTGTATGAATGTATCATTCTTGTATCTAAAACTAGAAATATGAAGTATTACTCTGAGGTCCTATTGTAACTATTCAAAGTGTGGGCCATTAATGGTAGCTTAGTATCTTGGTGGCTCCCATTGACTAGGACACTTGGTTGTGAATGGGTTTATTTACTTGCAAGCCTTCCTGTGTAAGTCTTACAGTGACATGTGACCACGTCACCTGATACTGGAATCCATCTTAAACCTGGTGCTTTTCCATTTAGAAGGAGGGGTGGGGACCCAGAGAGACAAAGGATTCCCACTTCATGCCAAAACTATAAAAGAGGATGGAACAGGACAAAGAGGCGGCCAGTCATGAGAAATTCAGTTACCGAGTTACCACCTGACCTGGAACTAACAAGGACTGTACTAGGGAAAGGACTGGGCCCAGACTAGGAAGGAGTCTAGTCTGTGAAAGAAGCTTATTGGAACATCTCTGAGGGTGAGATTTACCTGTATTCAGTTTCTTAATGTATTAGGCTTACACCTGTGTGTTTTGTTTTATTTTACTTGGTAACTTGCTTTGTTCTGCCTGTTATTACTTGAAACCACTTAAATCTTACTTTTTATTCTTAATAAAATCACTTTTGTTTATTATTAAACCCAGAGTAAGCGATTAATACCTGGGGGAGCAAACAGCTGTGTATCTCTCTCCGTCAGTGTTACAGAGGGTAGACAATTTATGAGTTTACCCTGTATAAGCTTTATACAGAGTAAAATGGATTTATTTGGGGTTTGGATCCCACTGGGAGCTGGGTGCTAGAGATAGGTGACCTGCTGAGTGGTTTTCAGTTAAAGTCTGCAGCTTTTGGGGTGTGGTTCAGACCTGGGTCTGCATTGCAGCAGGCTAGCGTGTCTGGCTCAACAAGACAGGCTTCAGGCTCAGAGGTAATTTCAGCACATCAGGTGACAGTCCCAATGGGGTCTCTGTGACGGAACATGTCACAGCAGGCTCAAGCTACTGCCCTAAAAATAGCCGTGTGGACTTTGTGGCTTGGGCTGCAGCTCAAGCGCTCAAGCCCAACCAGCTAGAGGACACAGTACTCCAACAGTGGCCTCAAATTGCTAAGGAGGAGTACAAAGGAATAGCACAAGCATGTAGGGACAACATCTGAAAGGGTAAGGCACAAAATGAGTTACACCTAGCAAGGGCCATAAAAGGCAAGAAGAAGAGGCTCTATAAATATGTTAGGAGCTTGCGAAAGTTGAAGGAAAGTGTAGGTCCACTACTTTGTTAGTTAGGAAGGAGAGCTAATAATGAATGACATCAGAAGACTGAGGTGCTTAATGCTTATTTTGCTTCAGTTTTCACTAAAAATGTTAATGATGATGAGATATGTATCTCAATTAAATATTAATAAGGGAGAAGGAATGCAAGCCAAAATAGGGAAAGAACAGCTTAAAGAATATTTAGATAAGTTAGATGTATTCAAATTGGCAGGGCCTGATGAAATTCACCTTAGGGTACATCAGGAACTAAATTTTGGAACTGTTAGTGATTATTCTTGAGAACTGCTGGGAGGACGGGTGAGGTCCCAGAGGACTGGAGAAGGGCAAACAAAGCACCTATTTTTACAAAGGGGATCAAAGAGGACCTGGGAAACTATAGTCCAGTCAGTCTAACTTCAATACCTAGAAAGATACTGGAACAAATTATTAAACAATCAGTTTGTAAGCATGTAGAGGATAATAGGGCTATAAGTAATAGCCAACATGGATTTGTCAAGAACAAATCACGCCAAACAAACCTAATTTCTTTCTTTGACAGGGTTACTGGCCTTAATGGATAGGGAGAAGATGTAGATGGGATATATCTTGATTTTTAGTAAGCCTTTTGACAGAGTCAAAATTCTCTACAGTGATTCACAGTTCAGTAGATACAATCATCACGCTTAGTTTCATTTTTGTTTATTCTGTATTTTGATGAATGTCCAGGTTTGATATGTTTGGATACTTGCAAGTAGTGGCCATCCAGCAATAGTAAAGCATGTGACAGATCATTTCAGTTTGATAGGAATGATATTAAAGGTCTGAAGTCATTTAGATGCTTTTGAAAATGTTACCTAGGAGCCTAAGTTGCATTTTCAAAAGAGAAGGAGGCACTTTCATGACTAAAGTTACTTTCGAAAGTGGGACTTAGGCACCTATGTCATTTAGGTTCTTTTGAAACCGTTACCCCTTCCCGGGATTGGGGAATGCTGGCATTTACTCATCAATACATTTTTGAAACCTGCTCAGATTACCTTGGTTGCTTGCATGAGCTCATGCCAATGACGATCTCTAATGGCAGGATTCTGAAGGTCATTCACAGCTCGCAGGGAGGTTATCATGTTTTTCACTGTGTTATCCAATCCTGTGAATGCATCCCAGGGTCTCATTTCTTTATCCAAACTTCTCACATCTTTAGCAAACTTTTTAGAATCAATATCCATCTGCTCCACATTAATCTCTTTCCATTTGGTGGTCTTCCAGTCATTGATGCTTGCATTAACCTGAATTGGGAAAGCAGTTCCACATGCCATACTATTACCAAACATGCAGATCAATATTTTCTATCACTTATTCATCCTAAGTGTATTATTGTTCCACTTTCACAATTCTTACTCCTGTTTCCAAAAGACTTTAATGTTGCTCTCATTCCAACAGTACTGCAGAGCACACATTCATGTTCCCCTATGTTTCTCCTTGTTGCAGGGACTGAGCTGGTGCAGTCTGTGGTGACATGACTGGCAGATGGCCTATTACCTCTCCAGTAGACTGCTGAGAACCTGGTTAACAGGGCTTCTTCATTTTCATCTTCCAACAACACAGTTCTCTGGGGAACTACGGGAGCTTCCTGCTTTGCTTCGTAGTTTGGTTTTGTGTATGTAACCCATGCCTGCTCAGTGTGGACCTCTGTCTCCCTGACACCCCAAGATGGCTAGGCCAGCTAAAGATTGATGAGCCTGCTACAGAGCTGGCTGAGTGACATCTGTCTTTCAGATCATGTATTAAGCTCAAGAGGTCCCAGGTTTAATCCCTGCTGCCAACAGGGTTACATAAATTTTGAATTTGCTGCTTGGACTATCCTGAAAGGTTGGTGCCACTCCGGACGACAGCAGTATTCCTAGAATAAAACTTCTGCAGGCTGAGAGCATTTTGTGCTCAAACAAGAGCTTCCAGCAAACTTTCCCTTTTTGATCATTCTGCCCAGCCACGAAACTGCCAATATCTTGCCCCACACAGGGCCTTGGAAAGGGGATGTTCCCACCTATAGCCATTGTGCTTTTTAACCACGCTAGCGCACACAGCATTTGCTTTTCATACACAGTAGTTTAAAAAATAGCAACTTCACTATTCTGAGTGCCAGCCCCAGCCTGTTAACACATCTCTTGCTTTCAGTTTGCAGGTCACAAGTCCATGTGTTCAGTTTAAAAAGCCAGCAGAGAGTTTTTCCCTTATTCTGAGCTTCCTGCAAATACATTCTCTTGTCCTAAACAGTGAGCAATCTCCCCGAGCAGCTGAGATCATCAGGCAAGTGCCATTATCATTAATATTTATTGTTTCTCTGAGGGTACTGCATAGCATCCCCGACTGGGGTCAGAGCCCCAGCATGCTAGGCACTGCAAACACAAATATAAAGACAGTCTCTGCCCTGCAGTGGGGAAGGATAAGGGGAACAGTGAAACAATCCTGATTAGCCTGGCAAGTAGCAATGTCTCAGCACTCCATTCTTCAGACACCCTTCCCCTTGTGCTACATTCCAAAGGCAAATACTTACCAAGACAATCATATCCCAGAGCTCTTTCAGTAAACGTACTTCTTTATGGCATGTTTTGAGTTGTTTATAATCTGGGACTGACACCTCAAACAACCCAGCTGATTTGGACAGGGCTTCCATGTCACTTTCCATAGCAGTGATACTCTTTTGTTGCTAGAACCATGAAAAGAAAAGGTCTGAGCCGGCAGCTAGGTGCTGGTGTGGCCTCACTGCGCATTAAGAGAAATGGAACATCTCCACTTTTCTAGAATAACTCACTGGCCACCACATACACAAAGGGCCAAGTGCTCTCCCTGTGCATGGCCCAAGCCTGTAGGGGGGGGAGTCTAAACGAGAGGAATCCTCATCCTCCAGGCAGCTGAGCAGTAGCTGCACGGACACAGTCCAGACTCACAGAAATGTAGGGCTGGAAGGGACCTGGAGAAGTCATCAAGTCCAGCTTCTGTTGTAGTAGCCACTGTTCAGGAAACATCTCCCTTTTGCAGGGATGCACTGCGGGTGGATCTGCACAGCCAAGCCCCCCCCTTCCCCAGGCCTCAGTCACAAACCCTAATCAGAGCAGAGGAGCAGTGCAGACTCCTGGAACCCCGCTGGCCATCTGTGCAAGAGAATTGTGTCCGTTCTGCAGCAGCCACAGCCCATGCAAGGCAGGTGGAGAGAGGATCTGCCCCTAAACGCCCTCCCATCTCTGCCAATTACCGTGTTTAAGGACCGATATGGATCTGGGTCAGTAAAAGAAAAGGGAGCGTCTTCTCGGAATTTCTCCCTAAACTCGTGTTGTTTAATCTGCAAGGAAGCAGAGACAGAGACTGTCACACGCAGGCAGGAGGTAGGCACACTCAGCACTGTTAGAGGCCAAGGTGTGAAGGAGGGCTATCTGGCCAAGGCAAGGCCTACTTCAGACTCAGCCAGTTCTGCTTGTTTTGAGCTGGGTTGCAGCTGCTGTCCTGGACAATGAAGTGCATCCACTGTTTACTAGCAGACTCACAATGCTGGAACGACCAGGCAGCTGGTGTGACCAAGAACACTGGTTTCCCATATGTGCTGGTTTCCACGTGTGTGCTTTTTCTTTTGGCTACAGGCATCCGAGCCATGCTGTCATTTCCAGGACAGATGAGTCCAACGTGCTCTTCATGGGGCAATACTTTAAAACCTCTGGGAAACCAGTTAGTGCAGGACATGGCTGCTCGCTTGCTGGGCAGAGTTGCAGACAAAGAGCCAGTAACACTGCTGCTCTGGGCTCTGCCCTGGCACCTGTTAGCTCCCTGCTGGACTGGAAGGTATTAGCCTATAAAGCCCTGCATGGCTGGGGACCTTATTGCCTTCAAATCCCCTCTCCTTCCCTATGCACTACACAGTTGTGATCAGGGTGGGGATGCTGCATTGCAGCCCTCTTGCATTCAGCAGGGTCAGGGCTAGTAGCATGGGGCTTTCTACGAGGGGCCTTGACCAGGGAACACTTCCCCACTCATTCTGACAGAGCCTGGATTCACTCCTGGCACATGGTGAGGGGTGTTACTCTGTTGGTTGATTTGGGGTGACCAGGACTAGTCTGGTGGTTCAGATATGGGCAGTTCATTGCCTGATTGCTTGTTGGTTGTTTCCGTTACTGCCTGGTGTTGAGGTTGTAGCTTTTAAGCTTTGTTAAGTGCGTAGAGTCTCAGGGACAGGTACCTGAATGCAAAATGTATGCAAAACGTTAATGTAGGTTCACACACATCCTAAGCTAGACAAGAAGCTGAGGCCAATCCAGCTCAGCACATTACAGAGAAACATCCAGCATCCCACAATAAGAGTACCTCAAACTGCTGACACTTCCTGCGAAGGATTGCCACCTCCGTGGCCTGCAGAGGAGCCACATTCTGTTTCACCTGGAAAGATAACTTCTTGGTGTTGTTCCATTGCTCTGGCAGATCCTACAGCGAGCAAAAGTAGAATCACCACCAAAACCCATTTCACCCAAGAGAGGTGACAGATGCTTATGCTTCGTCTGGCAAAGATGAATGCAAATACATCCCAAAGTTCCTTATGAAGGAGAATATGTGGGCAGCGAACAGGCAGGGCAACATTTGCAGATAACTCAAAGTGATTAGGTTAGTCGAGACTAACGAACACAAACCTGGGAGGAACTTCAAAGGGACTGGGCAAAGCTAGGTGAATGGGCAGCACAAGGGCAAAGTAAACTCCCTGTTGACAAAGATGTGGAAAGGAATTATTCAAACTCCGCATACACCATGGCGGTGTGATGCTGGCAGACCAGGGGCCAGCTCATGCCAAGGTTCCCAGGGCTCAGTGGAACGCTGACAAATACAGAGATGGAATCAGTCTGGCTCATGTGTGTTTTAGCATTGCTAACAGAGGGATTAGAATTATGAGTGCGTGTTCAGTTTTTATTGAATGCTTGTGAACTGCTGCAGGCATTAATCTCAGTCTATGTCTACACTACTGCGGTAAGTCGACCTAAGTTACGCAGCTCCAGCTACGTGAATAACGTAACCGCAGTGGACATAGCTTAGGTCGACTTACTGCGATGTCTACATCGCGCTGGGTCAATGGGAGATACTCTCTGTCAACTTATCTTACTCCTCTTGTTCCCAGTGGTGTACTGGGGTCAACCGGAGAGCCCTCTGCTGTCGATTTAGTGGGTCTTCACTAGACCCGCTAAATTGACTCCCTGTGCATCGATCGCGAAGTGTCGCTCCTGTGGTAGTGTAGACATAGACATAGCCTCACTTATAACATTAGGTTTCAGAGTAGCAGCCGTAGTATCCCATATTGTAAGGGAATATTTGAGCATTGGTATTGTAAGACTCTATAACTATGTAAATCACCACACAGGAGAGTGACAGTAACTAGTGTGATGTGCTGATCTGGAACCAAAGGTGTTACGTCCTGCTCAACGGCAGCCAAACTATTATGGAATATTAAAGAGGACAAAAGATTTTGTTCTCTGCTCCCCCACCTCCCATGAAGAGGAGTCATGCAAGTGGATTCCTCCCATCAGCAGAGTTTGCAGCTCAGAGCACATGGGAGGAGGGGAATAAAAATCCCTAACCAGAAGAAACTCACTCTCTCTCTCTCTGCTGCTTGGACTCTGTGAGACAAAGTTTCTAGGCATACACAAGGGATCCCCAGTGCTTAGAGCCTGCTTATTATAGAAGTTTCTATTATTTTTGAAACTTAAGATTGTAATTCATTTCTGTATCTATGTTTACTCCTTTAACTTTGTAAATAACTCTTTTTATTTCCTTTTCCTGTTGAATAAAATCTGTATATAGTTTATTACAGGATTG